>NC_082679.1:43489797-44739797 GCF_025265405.1 Mesoplodon densirostris | reverse complement strand
AGCCTAAAAAATAAACTGATTAAAAAATTACTAAAGGGCTTCCTTGGTGGTGCAGTGGTTGAGAGTCTGCCTGCCAATGCAGGGGACACGGGTTCATGCCCTGGTCCGGGAAGATCCCACATGCCATGGAGTGGCTGGGCCCGTGAGCCATGGCCGCTGACCCTGCACGTCTGGAGCCTGTGCTCCGCAACGGGAGGGGCCACAACAGTGAGAGGCCCGCATAGCACAAAAAAAAAAAAAAAAAAAAAAAAAAAAAAAAAATTACTAAAGCCTAATAAATAAACTAATTACAAAAATAATCCTGGGGAGTTTGCTAAAACAACAGATTTCAGGGCTCTATTTCCAGAGAACATTACTCTTAAGACCAGAGAAGGGCTTATTTTAAAATAAACTACCTAAGTTATTCTAACTTAAGTGAGTTTGTGGACCATCTTTTGAGAAATGTTATAAAAAGGAGTCTTTCAATGTTGATATTTTAAAGCCATGTGGCCAACTAGCAGATCAAACTAGTCATAAAGTTATGACAGTATCTTCACTAAGATTTATGATGGAAGAAGTTAGCATGAAAATACATTGTCACAGCTTCAGTGTTTGCTGTTTCCAAGAGTGTCATCCTTCTTGGGATGTTTTCCATTTAATAAATAGCTTTATAGATATACTAGAAATAGAGCATAGGGAAGAGAAGGGGTTCTGATAATGGGTGCAGAACCCTTATGCTCAGGTCATCCCTTCCAATTTGGTGGTTAACAAGACTGGACCAAATGACCAGAGTCATTGCATGTAAGCACTTTTACAGCATCCCTAGAAATGAGTTTAAGACCCAGTGGAATACAGCTGGGGTTGCTCACATCACTGGGATTGTTTTCACATAGAAAGACCGCATAGAAGTGGGACAATGTGCATGACTTCACTACAGAGACATGCTTCCTTTCCTGTGTGATTGCCACTAATAAGAATCTTCTACAGTGCAGTGGTAGTGGTGGAGAACATTGCACCTGACACAATCAATAATAAGAAATGCAATGTATTTTGCAGTAAAATATTTAATATTGTTTATCTCATGAAATCGTTTTTTCATGTAATTCCATAATATGCATATCATGGAAACTGCTGGTTTAATATATGTGCCAATGAAACAATTTCTTTGTTCTACATTGTTAGAGGACAACCATCATTGGCAGAAATGATGGAGACATGCAAGGTAAGGGAAGCAATAACGGGACATGGCTTCATCCACCAGAGGACATTGGGAATATTTGTCCTTTGGCTGTAATTATGTCAAATTAGTGAGAAAACATTATTAATGGTGCCTTTTTGTTTTTTATTTTGATTGTGTATACTAATCAAGATTTTTGACTAGCAATAATAGGTACTGAATTAATTTTAAAAGGAAAATGATTAAGATATTTAAATGAATTCAACAAATTTATGTGCATCTATACTTATCTCTACTTCTCATTGTATCGTTTCAAGACAAGAAAGAAGTTTCTTTCTTCCATGATTCATCTATCCACTATATTTTCCATCCTATTTTCTCTTGGCCCTTGAGTGATCTTGCTTCATTAATAAGTTCTCTTTTTCCTCTATTTTCAGTATTTTTCTCCTTGTGGGCTCTTCCTTATCAGCATATAAACATATACAAGTATTTTTAATTAAAAAAACCCCTATTCTTCGTTCCATTTGTTTGTTCACCCTTGTATACCCTCCCTGTTAAACTTCTTAAAAGAACTGTCCAGTCACATTGGCATCACTTCCTCACTACTCAAACCCCAAGTCACTGAAGTCTGGTCAACGCCTCCATTATGTTGCTGAAGCTGCTCATTAAAACTCATCAAAGCCCTCCTAGTTGGTGAATCTAATAACTAATTTTCAATTGCTATCATAATTTGAGGCTTCTGGAACATTTAATCTTATTGATCTTTCCCTCTTATTGAAGTTTACTTTTTCTTTGAACACAACCACACCAGTTTCCCTGGCTCCCCGGTTACTTGCGGGAAGGAATTAATTTTCCAGACCACACCTTTCAATAGAGGGAAGGTGCTAGCCCCTCTATTACTTCGAAGATGGTGTGGTGAGAGTGAGCATACAAGTGCTCCCTTTTCCCTATGATTTAGTCCTTCACACTAATCTACTTACATTGGGGTTGCCTTATGTGATTGGTGAGATGGCTGAGACCCTGGATTTTGTTTACCAGAGGGTAATTTCTCGGCCTATAAAAATTTTGTGGACCACCAGAGGGCAGACAGAAGAAGCAAGAAGAACTACAATCCTGCAGCCTGTGGAACAAAAACCACATTCACAGAAAGAGAGACAAGATGAAAAGGCAGAGGGAAATGTACCAGGTGAAGGAACACTATAAAACCCCAGACAAAAAACTAAATGAAGTGGAGATAGGCAACCTTCCAGAAAAAGATTTCAGAATAATGATAGTGAAGATGATCCAGGACCTCAGAAAAAGAATGGAGGCAAAGATCGAGAAGATGCAAGAAATGTTTAACAAAGACCTAGAAGAATGAAAGAACAAACAAACATAGATGAACAATACAATAACTGAAATGAAAACTACACTAGAAGGAATCAATAGCACAATAACTGAGGCAAAAGAACGGATAAGTGACCTGGAAGACAGAATGGTGGAATTCACTGCTGTGGAACAGAATAAAGAAAAAAGAATGAAAAGAAATGAAGAGAGCCTAAGGGACCTCTGGAACAATAATAAACGCAACAACATTTGTATTATAGGGGTTCCAGAAGGAGAAGAGAGAGAGAAAGGACCCGAGAAAATATTTGAAGAGATTATAGTCGAAAACTACCCTAACATAGGAAAGGAAATAGCCACCCAAGTACAGGAAGTGCAGCGAGTCCCAGGCAGGATAAACCCAAGGAGAAACATGCTGAGACACATAGTAATCAAATTGGCAAAAATTAAAGACAAAGAAAAATTATTGAAAGCAGCGAGGAAAAACTGATAAATAACATACAAGGGGACTCCCATAAGGTTAACAGCTTATTTCTCAGCAGAAACTCTACAAGCCAGAAGGAAGTGGCATGATATACTTAAAGTGATGAAAGGGAAGAACCTACACCCAAGATTACTCTACCCAGCAAGGATCTCATTCAGCTTTGATGGAGAAATCAAAAGATTTACAGACAAGTAAAAGCTAAGAGAATTCAGCACCACCAAACCAGCTTTACAACAAATGCTAAAGACTTCTCCAGGCAGGAAACACAAGAGAAGGAAAAGACCTAAAATAACAAACCCGAAACAATTAAGAAAATGGTAATAGGAACAGACACGTCGATAAGTACCTTAAATGTAAATGGATTTAATGCTCCAACCAAAAGACACAGACTGGCTGAATGGATACAAAAACAACACCCGTATATATGCTGTATACAAGAGACCAACTTCAGACCTAGGGACACATACAGACTGAAAGTGAGGGGATGGACAAAGATATTCCATGCAAATGGAAATCAAAAGAAAGCTGGAGTAGCTATACTCATATCAGATAAAATAGACTTTAAAATACAGAATGTTACAAGAGACAAGGAAGAACACTACATAATGATCAGGAGATCAAAGCAAGAAGAAGATATAACAATTATAAATATATATGCACCCAACATAGGAGCACCTCAATACATAAGGCAACTGCTAACAGCTATAAAAGGGGAAATCGACAGTAACACAATAATAGTGGGGGACTTTTAACACCTCACTTACACCAATGGACTATACAGAAAATTAATAAGGAAACAGAAGGTTTCAATGACACAATAGACCAGATAGATTTAATTGATATTTATAGGACATTCCATCCAAAAACAGCAGATTACACTTTCTTCTCAAATGCGCACGGAACATTCTCCAGGATAGATCACATCTTTTGTCACAAACCAAGCCTCAGTAAATTTAAGAAAATTGAAATCATATCAAGCATCTTTTCTGACCACAGCGCTATGAGATTAGAAATGAATTACAGGGAAAAAATGTAAAAAACACAAACACATGGAGGGTAAACAATACATTACTAAATAACCAAGAGATCACTGAAGAAATCAAAGAGGAAGTCCAAAAATACCTAGAGACAAATGACAATGAAAACACGACAATCCATAACCTATGGGATGTAGCAAAAGCAGTTCTAAGAGGGAAGTTTATAGCTATGCAAGACTACCTCAAGAAACAAGAAAAATCTCAAATAAACAATCTAACCTTACACCTAAAGGAATTAGAGAAAGAAGAACAAATAGAACCAAAGTTAGGAGAAGGAAACAAATCATAAAGATCAGAGCAGAAATAAATGAAATAGAAACAAAGAAAACAATAGCAAAGATTAATAAAACTAAAAGCTGGTTCTTTTTTTTTTTTTTTTTTTTTTGCTGTACGCGGGCCTCTCACTGCTGTGGCCTCTCCCGTTGCGGAGCACAGGCTCCGGACACACAGGCTCCGCGGCCATGGCTCGCGGGCCCAGCCGCTCAGCGGCATGTGGGATCCTCCGGGATCGGGGCACGAACCCGCGTCCCCTGCATCGGCAGGCGGACTCTCAATCACTGCGCCACCAGGGAGGCCCTAAAAGCTGGTTCTTTGAGAAGGCAAAATTGATAAACCATTAGCCAGACTCATCAAGAAAACGAAGGAGGGACTCAAATCAATAAAATTAGAAATGAAAGAGGAGAAGTTAAAACAGACATTGCAGAAATACAAAGCATCCTAAGAGACTACTACAAGCAACTCTATGCCAATAAAATGGACAACCTGGAAGAAATGGACAAATTCTTAGAAAGGTATAACCTTCCAAGACAGAACCAGGAAGAAACAGAAAATATGAACAGAACAATCATGAAATTGAAACTGTGATTAAAAATCTTCCAACAAACAAAAGTACAGGACCAGATGGCTTCACAGGTGAATTCTATCAAACATTTAGCGAAGAGCTAACACCCATCCTTCTCAAACTCTTCCAAAAAATTGCAAAGGAAGGAACACTCCCAAACTCATTCTATGAGGCCATCATCACCCTGATACCAAAACCAGACAAAGATACTACAAAAAAAGAAAATTACAGACCAATATCACTGATGAATATAGATGCAAAAATCCTCAACAAAATACTAGCAAACAGGATCCAACAACACATTAAAAGGATCATTCACCATGATCAAATGGGATATATCCCAGGGATGCAAGGATTCTTCAATATATGCAAATCAATCAATGTAATACACCATATTAACAAATTAAAGAAGAAAAACCATATGATCATCTCAATAGATGCAGAAAAAGCATTTGACAAAATTCAACACCCATTTATGATAAAAACTCTCCAGAACGTGGGCATAGAGGGAACCTACCTCAACATAATAAAGGCCATATATGACAAACCCACAGCAGACATCATTCTCAATGGTGAAAAACTGAAAGCATTTCCTCTAAGGTCAGGAACAAGACAAGGATGTACACTCTCACCACTCACATTCAACATAGTTTTGGAAGTCCTAGCCACGGCAATCAGAGAAGATAAAGAAATAAAAGGAATTCAGCTTGGAAAAGAACAAGTAAAACTGTCACTGTTTGCAGATGACATGATACTATACATAGAGAATCCTAAAGATGCCACCAGAAAACTACTAGAGCTAATCAATGAATTTGGTAAAGTTGCAGGATACAAAATTAATGCACAGAAATCTCTTGCATTCCTATACACTAATGATGAAAAATCTGAAAGAGAAATTAAGGAAACACTCCCATTTACCATTGCAACAAAAAGAATAAAATACCTAGGAATAAACCGACCTAGTGAGACAAAAGACCTGTATGCAGAAAAGTATAAGACATTGATGAAAGAAATGAAAGATGATACCAACAGATGGAGAGATATACTATGTTCTTGGATTGAAGAATCAATATTGTGAAAATGATTATACTACGCAAAGCAATCTACAGATTCAATGCAATCCTTATCAAATTACTGATGACATTTTTTATGGAACTAGAACAAAAAATCTTAAAATTTGTATGGAGACACAAAAGAACCCAAATAGCCAAAGCAATCTTGAGGGAAAAAAATGGAGTTGGAGGAATCAGACTCCCTGACTTCAGACTATAGTACAAAGCTACAGTAATCAAGACAATAAAATATGGTACTGGAACAAAGACAGAAACATAGATCAATGGAACAAGATAGAAAGCCCAGCGATAAAGGCACACACCTATGGTCAACTAATCTATGACAAAGGAGGCAAGGATATTCAATGGAAAAAAGACAGTCTCTTCAATAAGCGTGCTAGGAAAACTGGACAGCTACGTGTAAAAGAATGAAATTAGAACACTCCCTAACACCGTACACAAAAATAAACTCAAAATGGATTAGAGACCTAAATGTAAGACCAGGCACTATAAAACTCTTAGAGGAAAACATAAGAAGAACATTCTTAGGCATAAATCACAGCAAGATGTTTTTTGATCCACCTCCTAGAGTAATGGAAATAAAAACAAAAAATAAACAAATGGAACCTAATGAAACTTCAAAGCTTTTGCACAGCAAAGGAAACCATAAACAAGATGAAAGGACAACGCTCAGAATGGGAGAAAATATTTGCAAACAAATTAGCAGACAAAGGATGAATCTCCAAAATATATAAAAAGCTCATGCAGCTCAATATTAAAAAAACAAACAACCCAATCAAAAAATGGGCCAAAGACCAAAATAGACATTTCTCCAAAAAAGACATACAGATGGCCAAGAAGCACATGAAAAGCTGCTCAACTTCACTAATTATTAGAGAAATGGAAATCAAAATGACAATAAGCTATCACCTCACACCAGTTAGAATGGGCATCATCAGAAAATCTACAAACAACAAATGCTGGAGAGGGTGTGGAGAAAAGGGAACCCTCTCGCACTGCTGGTGGGAATGTAAATTGATACAGCCACTATGGAGAACAGTATGGAGGTTCCTTAAAAAACTAAAAATAGAATTAGCATATGACCCAGCAATCCCACTACTGGGCATATACCCTGAGAAAACCATAATTCAAAAAGACACATGCACCTCAATATTCATTGCAGCAGTATTTACAATAGCCAGGTCATGGAAGCAACCTAAATGCCCATCAACAGACGAATGGATAAAGACGGTGGTACATATATACAATGGAATATTACTCAGCCATAAAAAGGAACAAAATTGGGTCATTTGTTGAGACGTGGATGGATCTAGAGACTGTCCTACAGAGTGAAGTAAGTCAGAAAGAGAAAAACAAATATCATATATTAATGCATGTATGTGGAACCCAGAAAAATGGTACAGATGAACTGGTTTGCAGGGCAGAAGTTGAGACACAGATGTAGAGAACAAATGTATGGACACCAAGGAGGGAAAGCCGCAGGGTAGTGGGGGTGGTGGTGTGATGAACTGTGTGATTGGGATTGACATGTATACACTGATGTGTATAAAATTGATGACTAATAAGAACCTGCTATATAAAAAAATAAATAAAATCAAAATTTAAAAAAAGTTTGTGTCTTTCTCTGTCCACAGATATGATTGACTCAACTTATGCCCCTAGTCTTCAGGTGGGAAATAGACCTGTTCTCTCCACAGCCTTCTCCCAGTTTCTCACTTTTCTACTGATATGTATGTCAGATCAGGGGTGGAAAATAGTCAAAATGTGCCCCTTTGTTATTTGGGGATTACTGTCTGAGACAGAGAGATGGCAGGAGGCCTTTACATTTTTGTCTTTAGTTTGCAGATATATTTTTCAAACATATGAGTCAGCATCACATCAAGTTAAGATAACTACACTAGGTAATTCAAAATTTAATATAGGTTAATACATACAGACTTAGTGGGTTACACAGTGAGGAAGAGCTGAAAAGTGTTAATAGAACCCAGGAGCTGTGCCTATTTGGTGGGAGCTAGAATCAGTGAGAGGGCTGCTTCACTCCATGGAAAAAGGGCTACTCATGAGCTAGACCATTGAGGATACTCAGCATTATCTTAAAATTCCCCCAAGCATAGAGAAGGAGGAAGAAAATTCTACTTCTTTCTTTCATCCCACCCCCTCAATCTTCCACCAGTATTATCCATTGACCAAATACAATCTGAAGTCCATTAGCATGGGAGCATGGGCAATATAGCTTGCAAGATACATTCATTGGTAGGGTTTTATGAAAATCCAACTTTTCTTAGGAGAAGTATGTTTTAAGCGTTATTGGGACAAAAATAATGTTAATCCCCAGAAGGCTTCTTGTATCTTTTCTCTACTAGTAATAACCTGGAAAGGTCAAAAGGTGAGTCAACTACACTCCAAACTTCAACAACTTCTTGTCAATTTTCAATGAGTGACCTGCTACTTCTCCTTCTACCTAAATATTGACATAACCAAGCCTCTCCTTAGTATTTCAATTGTCATTCTAAGCTGACTTCCAATATCTATATGCCCAGCTTTGATCTATCTCCTGAATTTCAGCTCTATAACTTCAACTGTCTGATTAACTTCTTTCCAAAATATCTCACTTGCAGGAAAAGCTGGTACATTCAACTCAATACATCTCCAATAGAAAGCATCTTGCTCTGTAATTTGTTTCTTTTCCTTTATTGGTTATCTTAATGAATGGTGCCCACATCCTCTCATTTGTGCTATCCTCTTACTCATCTTTTATACAAATCATTCATTGACTTCTCCCTCTGCCCAAACCTGTTTCCTTCCTCTCCTTTTCACAGGTGTTGATGCCAAGAGCACTCCTGAACACAAAATCAGCTTCCCAGAGAAGCAACCCTGCAAAGCTGGTGCCAGTAGTGGTCTGAGATGGCAGTTGATAAGGCGGTATTTTGGATGTAGTTCCTTAGCTTCCTGTTTGGCAATAAGCACTTACTGGTAGTAAGCAGAACACGGATAGCACCTGGCACAAAGTGACGGACCAATTGTTAAACTTCTACAAATGGTGAATTGGGATTGTATACTGGTAGAAAAGAATGCATTAGCTCCTTCAGTGTGTTGGCCCTTTGATTAAAATGGGGGATATAATAACTACAAGGACAATAGAAGAAGGTAGGATCCTTTCTCTTTCTAAACAAATAGAGCAAAGGCTGAGAGTGATCAATGGGTAACTGAAAGCCTGTGTGAAAGCCAGAAGGCATCCTTGGCAATGTACAAAGAGGTCTTCATCTCCTGTAGTAAAACAGCAGAGCTAAGCAACACAAAAGGGGACCAGGATTTATTCAGCAGGTTTACTTAAAATCAGCCCAATGGAGCAAAGACAGTCTTTCAACAGTGCTGGAACAACTGGACATCCACATGCAAAAAAAAAAAAAAAAAAAAAAATTTAGACACAGAACTCACATCCTTCATAAAAATTAACTCAAAATGAATCATAGACCTAAATGTAAGATACAAAATGGTAAAACTCCTAGAAGATAAGAGAAAACCTAGATGACCTTGGGTATGGTGTTGATTTTTTTAGATACAATACTAAATACATGATCCTTGAAAGAAATAGTTGATAAGCTGAACTTCATTAAAATAAAATTTTCTGCTCTGCAAATGCCAATGTCAAGAAAATGAGAAGATAAGACACAGATTAGAGAAAATATTTTTGCAGAAGATACATGTGATAAAGGACTGCTATCCAAAATATACCCAAAAAACTCAACAATAAGAAAACAAACAACCTGATTAAAAAATGGGCCAAAGATCCCTTAAGAGATACCTCACCAAAGAAGATATGAAAAAATGCTCCACATCATATATATTAAGAAATTGAAAATTAAAACAAAGAGATACTACTACACACCTATTAGAATGGCTAGTAGTATAAAACACTGTCGATACTATATGCTGACAGGGATGTGGAGCAACAGAACTCTCATTAATTGGTTGGTGCAAAACTATGGAGATGGTAGAAAGATCAGTGGTTGCCAGGGGCCAAGGATAAGGAGAGATAAATAGGCAGGGAACAGAGGATTTTTAAGACAGTGAAATTATTCTGTACAATACTATAATGAGGGATACATGTCACTGTACACTTCTCCAAACCCATAGAATGTACAGTACCAAGATGAACCCTAATGTAAGCAATGGACTTAGAGTGATAATGATGTGTCAATATAGCTTCATCAGTTGTAACAAATGCACCACTCTGGTGGGAAATGTTGATGGGGAGGAAATATGCATGTCTTGGGGTAAGAGGTATGTGGAAAATTTCTGTACCTTCTTCTTAATTTTTCTGTCAAACTAAAACTGCTCTAAAATATATAAATTCTTTGAAAAAATTATAAGGCAAATCTTCTATGCACAGGTCAGACCCCTGGTTGGAAAAAGAAATCAGATGGAGACATCTAAGTTGAAGAATCTGAAAATCTTGACTTCCCACATTTCCCTGAACCATCTGAGCCTGCAAAAGTGACACATCTCTCCCTATTTAAAAGATAGCACATTCTCCTTCCTTGAAGGCAATTCAGAGACCTCACCTCCAAAAGACAACTGTCCTTCAGGATGTTTCTTCAATCTCCTCCTTGACGCTAGACCTGTAACTGGGGTTAAGTTGCATCATAGCACAGCTTTAGATGTGCTGAAGCTGATAAGAGAAGCAAAAGACCATTCCCTAAAAAACTTCAAGCATGGAATAATACCAAGTGTCGGGGCAGAATGTGTAGAATTGGATTCTGAGTTTGCTTGATCAAAGAGGTTGTTCACCTTAGCTCCAGAGCCCTTTGTAAGGTGAGTTTTGTACCTGCATCACACCTTGATTTCTCCCTCTTCCCTATTCTCTCCTACTCTTCCATAGGTGTTAATTCCAAGGACATACCCTAAAAAACATCCTGCATACTAACCTCCATCTCTAAGCAAATTCCTTAGAGAACATAACCTGTTATACACAATGTGAATCTCCAAACAACTCACTCAAGTACAGAATGTACACTGTAGGGACACATATCATTGTTCAAATCAGAAAAGACTCCTGAGATCTGTCTGAAAATAGCATTGATAGCCTCAAAAGTAGAGGGAGTCCTATCACTTGAATGATTCATGCAGAGATGAGATAACCATGTGGAAGGAATGTGACACAAGAATTTATATTTAGACAACTAAATTAAACAAATAGAGCTCCTTTAGTAGCACAACTAGCTTTCAAACTCTATAAAAAGGAACTACTTAAGTTGAAGCAGGTCAAAGGCCTTGAAACGTCACTTACTTGGCCTTATTTTTCCTTCCTGTGGCCCCCTTGAGTCATTCTTAGGGAACCCTACAGTTCCAGAGAGCACACTTTGAAAATTGCTGGAGTGCTTCCTTCCAGTCAAATGATTTTGTGGATTTATGATTTAGTGGGAGGCAAGTCATCTGAAGGATTTGAAACAAAAAGATATTACTGGAGTGTATTTACTACGCCCTAAGCATTAGAGTTCTCTTAATTAGTAATTCATACATTCAGCATATGAACTATGATATAATCACATGTTTAAATATGCAATCACTTCTCAACTTGATTGTAATAACTTGTGTATAATAAAAGAGGCCCCCTTTCATTGCTATGTTGAGTAAATGTTAAATTAATCATGGACCCATGCCAAATCCGCTTTTTTTTTTAATAAAAAAGGCAAATAAATTGCTTTTCCAAGGCTGAATCATGCTGCCTGTCTTCCAAGAGCATTTTTGTAATTACTTCTTTGATCACCCAAGTGATAATATCAATATGGATTCTTAACCTTTATACCAAGCCTTTGTGAGCAAATATGTTGGAAAAGATGGCTAATGATTTCATATTCCATGCAAGGGGGTAACCCTAAGCACTGCCCCAGTTCTATAACAGACTGAATGGAGCCTCTGATGAAAAGAGGAGCTAACAAAGAGAGAAATCTTGGCAGGAAAATTACTTTGCTTTGAATCATAATGGCAAGATAACTTGAAAAAGCCAAGATTTCACATAGAGGTTGTTTCAAATGTGAAGACATTCAAAAGTAATACAAAATTCACTGCACCATGTAACTATAAGGGAATAAAGTATATAGATGTACACCATGTGCAAGAAAACTCATTAAAATCACACTGTTTTGGAGACTTCACAAATTTTTGAACATTTCACAAGAAAGTCCTTTAACATCTTAGAGAAATAGAGTTGTGTGTTTTGGAGGAGGGAGGGAACTTTCATGTAATTGAGTCTGTCTACCCTTCCCCCTCTTCTTTTTTTTTTTTTTTTTTTAGCAGATGAGGAAACAATTTCATGGAGAACTTAAGTTACTTATCCACGGTCTTATATCAAGAGTAGCAGGATCATGCACTGTCATTTTAAAAAATATAGTATAACCTATGTATTATATTGCTATTTTGGGTAAAAATTGGTTAAAATATATTATGTTGGAATTAAAGTCATTTTTACTTGACTTTTGTTTCAAAATCCTTTTTTCAGTTCTACTTTCTCTGGAGACTGTCATGTTTTTCACAATTTGATTCATTCAAGAAGGGTGTTCAGGATGAGGAAAGAATGAACTGATCTCCCTGGGATGAGGAACTTGCCTTTTAGTATGAAAATTCACATATCAGTAATTTCAATATTGTGGTTTGAGAATTGAACACAGATGAAGGAGACACATTTTTGTTTGCCTTGTATTTTAGAAGAAGCAGTACAGAAGGAGGTGCTGAAGACTGGGGATGAATTAGGAAACTCTTTCCATGAAGTGGATGGAGGCGGGTATTATTTGAATCTCTGAGTATCATTATCAATTTACAGCCTTTGCTCATCTGTCCTTGAAATGTCTGGGCAGTCCCTTTCCCTCAGTCTACTGTCACTTGAGTAAATGCTCATTGGCTTCTTTGGGGGACATTATTACAGTATATACTTGTCACCTTACAGGGTACTTGCTTCTGGAGACCTGGTCATTTCTTCAGTCAATGGGTTCTAGGTCTAAAGACTTTCCAAAGAAACCTATGACCAAAGAATCATCATAGTTTCTTCTTTTATTTTTTTTTCTAGATACAAATAATAACAATCATTTAGTGAGGACTTCTCATGTGTCATGTTGTTTTTTTTTAAATTTAATTTTATTTATTTTTTTATACAGTAGGTTTTTATTAGTTAACCATATTATATATATTAGTGTATATATATCAATCCCAATCTCCAAATTCATCCCACCACCACCACCCACCCGCCACTTTCCCCCCTTGGTATCCATACATTTGTTCTCTACATCTGTGTCTCTATTTCTTCCCTGCAAACCAGTTCATCTGTACCATTTTCCTAGGTCTCACATACATGGGTTAATATACGATATTTGTTTTTCTCTTTCTGACATACTTCACCCCATATGACAGTCTCTAGATCCATCCATGTCTCTACAAATGACCCAGTTTCATTCCTCTTTATGGCTGAATAATATACCATTGTATATATGTACCACACCGTCTTTATCCATTTCTCTGTTGATGGACATTTACGTTGCTTCCATGACCTGGCTATTGTACATAGTGCTGCAATGAACATTGGGGTGCACGTGCCTTTTTGAATTACGGTTTTCTCAGGGTATATGCCCAGTAGTGGGATTGCTGGGTCAAATGGTAGTTCTATTTTTAGTTTTTTAAGGAACCTCCATACTGTTCTCCATAGTGGCTTTATCAATTTACATTCCCACCAGCAGTACGAGAGGGTTCCCTTTTCTCCACACCCTCTCCATCATTTGTTGTTTGTAGATTTTCTGATGATGCCCATTCTAACTGGTGTGAGGTGATACCTCATTGTCATTTTGATTTGTATTTCTCTAATAATTAGTGAAGTTGAGCAGCTTTTCATGTGCTTCTTGGCCATCTGTATGTCTTCTTTGGAGAAATGTCTATTTAGGTCTTCTGCCCATTTTTTCACTGGGTTGTTTGTTTTTTTAGTATTGAGCTACAAGAGCAGTTTATATATTTTGGAGATTAATCCTTTGTCCGTTCATTCGTTTGCAAATATTTTCTCCCATTCTGAGGGCTGTCTTTTCATCTTGTTTGTAGTTTCTTTTCCTTTGCAAAAGATTTTAAGTTTCATTAGGTTCCATTTGTTTATTTTTTGTTTTTATTTCCATTACTCTAGGAGGTGGATCAAAAAAGATCTTGCTGTGATTTATGTCAAAGAGTGTTCTTCCTATGTTTTCTTCTAAGAATTTTATAGTGCCTGGTCTTACATTTAGGTCTCTAATACATTTTGAGTTTATTTTTGGGTATGGTGTTAGGGAGTGTTCTAATTTCATCATTTTACGTGTAGCTGCCCAATTTTCCCAGCACCACTTATTGAAGAGACTGTCTTTTCTCCACTGTATATCCTTGCCTCCTTTGTCATGTATTAGTCGACCATAGGTGCGTGGGTTTATCTCTGGGCTTCCTCTCCTGTTCCACTGATCTGTATTTCTGTTTTTGTGCCTTTACCATATTGTCTTGATTACTGTAGCTTTGTAGTATAGTCTGAAGTCAGGGAGTCTGATTCCTCCAGCTCTGTTTATTTCCCCTCAAGATTGCTTTGGCTATTTGGGTTCTTTTGTGTCTCCATACAAATTTTAAGATTTTTTGTTCTAGTTCTGTAAAAAATGCCATTGGCAATTTCATAGGGATTGCATTGAATTTGTAGACTGCTTTGGGTAGTATAGTCATTTTCACAATATTGATGCTTCCAATCCAGGAACATGATATATCTCTCCATCTGCTGGTATCATCTTTAATTTCTTTCATCAGTGTCTTATACTTTTCTGAGTACATGTCTTTTGTCTCCCTAGGTAGGTTATTCCTAGGTATTTTATTGTTTTTGTTGCAATGGTAACTGGGAGTGATTCCTTAATTTCTCGTTCAGATTTTTCATCATTAGTGTATAGGAATGCAAGAGATTTCTGTGCATTAATTTTGTATCCTGCTACTTTACCAAATTCATTGATTGGCTCTAGTAGTTTTCTGGTGGCATCTTTAGGATTCTCTACGTATAGTATCATGTCATCTGCAAACAGTGACAGTTTTACTTGTTCTTTTCCAAACTGAATTCCTTTTATTTCTTTATCTTCTCTGATTGCCGTTGCTAGGACTTCCAAAACTATGTTGAATAAGAGTGGTGAGAGTGGACATCCTTGTCTTGTTCCTGATCTTAGAGGAAATGCTTTCAGTTTTTCACCATTGAGAATGACGTTTGCTGTGGGTTTGTCATATATGGCCTTTATTATGTTGAGATAGGTTCCCTCTATGGCCACTTCCTGGAGAGTTTTTACCATAAATGGGTGTTGAATTTGGTCAAAAGCTTTTTCCGCATCTATTGAGATGATCATATGGTTTTTCTTCTTCAATTTGTTAATATGGTGTATCATATTGATTGATTTGTGTAAATCGAAGAATCCTTGCATCCCTGGGATACATCCTATTTGATCATGGTATATGATCCTTTTAATGTGTTGTTGCATTCTGTTTGCTAGTATTTTGTTGAGGATTTTTGCATCTATATTCATCAGTGATATTGCTCTCTAATTTTCTCTTTTTGCAGTATCTTTGTCTGGTTTTGGTATCAGGGTGATGATGGCCTCATAGAATGAGTTTGGGAGTGTTCCTTCCTCTGCAGTTTCTTGGAAGAGTTTGAGAAGGATGGGTGTTAGCTCTTCTCTAAATGTTTGATAGAATTCACCTGTGAAGTCATCTGGTCCTGGACTTCTGTTTGTTGGGAGATTTTTAATCACAGTTTCAATTTCATTACTTGTGATTAGTCTGCTCATATTTTCTATTTTTTCCTGTTTCAGTCTTGGAAGGTTATACCTTTGTAAGAATTTGTTCATTTCTTCCAGGTTGTCCATTTTATTGGCATAGAGTTGCTTGTAGTAGTCTTGTAGCATGCTTTGTATTTCTGAGGTATCTGTTGTAACTTCTCCTTTTTCATTTCTAATTTTATTGATTTGAGTGCGCTCCCTCTTTTTCTTGATGAGTCTGGCTGAAGGTTTATCAGTTTTGTTTATCTTCTCAAAGAACCAACTTTTAGTTTTATTGGTCTTTGCTATTGTTTTCTTTGTTTCTATTTCATTTATTTCTGCTCTGATCTTTATGATTTCTTTCCTTCTGCTAACTTTGGGTTTTGTTTGTTCTTCTTTCTCTAGTTCCTTTAGGTGTAAGGTTAGATTGTTTATTTGAGATGTTTGTTGTTTCTTGAGGTTGAATTGTACTGCTATAAACTTCCCTCTTAAAACTGCTTGTGCTGCATCCCATAGGTTTTGGATCATTGTGTTTTTGTTGTCATTTGTCTCTAGGTATTTTTTTATTTCCTCTTTGATTTCTTCAGTGATCTCTTGGTTATTTAGTAATGTATAGTTTACCCTCCATGTATTTGTCCTTTTTACGTTTTCTTCCCTGTAATTGATTTCTAATCTCATAGTGCTGTGGTCAGAAAAGATCCTTGATATGATTTCAATTTTCTTAAATTTACTGAGGCTTGATTTGTGACAAAAGATGTGATCTATCCTGGAGAATGTTCCGTCCGCACTTGAGAAGAAAGTGTAATCTGCTGTTTTTGGATGGAATATCCTATAAATATCAGTTAAATCTATCTGGTCTATTGTGTCATTTAAAGCTGTGTTTCCTTATTTATTTTGTTTGGATGATCTGTCCATTGGTGTAAGTGAGGTGTTAAAGTCCCCCACCATTATTGTGTTACTGTCGATTTCCTCTTTTATAGCTGTTAGCAGTTGCCTTATGTATTGAGGTGTTCCTATGTTGGGTGCATATATATTTATAATTGCTATATCTTCTTCTTGGATGGATCCCTTGATCATTATGTAATGTCCTCCCTTGTCTCTTGTAATATTCTTTATTTTAAAGTCTATTTTATCTGATATGAGTATTGCTACTCCAGCTTTCTTTTGATTTCCATTTGCATGGAATATCTTTTTCCATCCCCTCACTTTCAGTCTGTATGTGTCCCTAGGTCTGAACTGGGTCTCTTGTAGACAGCATATATATGGATCTTGTTTTTGTACCCATTCAGCAAGCCTGTGTCTTTTGCTTGGAGCATTTAATCCATTCACATTTAAGGTACTTATCGATATGTATGTTCCTATTACCATTTTCTTAATTGTTTGGGGTTTGTTTTTGTAGGTCCTTCTCTTGTCTTGTGTTTCCCACTTAGAGAAGTTCCTTTAGTATTTGTTGTAGAGCTGGTTTGGTGGTGCTGAAATCTCTTAGCTTTTGCTTGTCTGTAGATCTTTTGATTTCTCCATCAAATCTGAATGAGATCATTGACTGGTAGAGTAATCTTGGTTGTAGGTTCTTCCCTTTCATCACGTTAAATATATCATGTCACTCCCTCCTGACTTGTAGAGTTTCTGCTGAGGAATAAGCTGTTAACCGGAGTTTCCTTGTATATTATTTGTTGTTTTCCCCTTGTTGCTTTCAATAATTTTTCTTTGTCTTTAATTTTTGCCAGTTTGATTACTATATGCCTCAGTGTGTTTCTCCTTGGGTTTATCGTGCCTGGGACTCTCTGCTCTTTCTTGACTTGGGTGGCTATTTCCTTTCCCATGTTAGGAAAGTTTTAGACTATAATCTCTTCAAATATTTTCTCGGGTCATTTCTCTCTGTCTTCTCCTTCTGGGATCCCTATAATGTGAATGTTGTTGCATTTAATGTTGTCCCAGAAGTCTCTTAGGCTGTCTTCATTTCTTTTCATTCTTTTTTCTTTATTCTGTTCCACAGCAGTGAATTCTACCATTCTGTCTTCCAGGTCACTTATCCTTTCTTCTGCCTCTGTTATTCTGCTATTGATTCCTCCTAATGTATTTTTCATTTCAGTTATTGTATTGTTCATCCCTGTTTGTTTGTTCTTTAATCCTTCTAGGTGTTTGTTCTTTAATTCTTCTAGGTCTTTGTTAAACATTTCTTGCATCTTTTCGATCTTTGCATCCATTCTATTTTTGAGATCCTGGATCATCTTCACTATCATTATTCTGTATTTTTTTTCTGGAATGTTGCCTATCTCCATTTCATTTAGTTGTTTCTCTGGGGTTTTATCTTATTCCTTCATCTCGTACATAGCCCTCTGCCTTTTCATCTTGTCTATCTTTCTGTGAATGTGGTTTTTGTTTCAGAGGCTGCAGGATTGTAGTTTTTCTTGCTTCTGCTGTCTGCCCTCTGGTGGATGAGGCTATCTAAGGGACTTGTGAAAGTTTCCTGAGAGGAGGGAGTCGTGGTGGGTAGAGCTGGGTGTTTCTCTGCTGGGCAGAACTCAATAAAACTTTAATCCACTTCTCTGTTGATGTGTGGGGCTGGGTTCCCTCCCTGTTGGTTGTTTGGTCTGAGGCGACCCAACACTGGAGCCTACGCAGCTCTATGATGGGGCTAATGGCAGACTCTGAGAGGGTTCATGCCAAGGAGTACTTCCCAGAACTTCTGCTGCCAGTGTCCTTGTCCTCACAGTGAGCCACAGGCACCCCCCGTCTCTGCAGAAGACTGTCCAACACTAGCAGGTAGGTCTGGTTCAGTCTCCTATGGGGTCATTGCTCCTTCCCCTGGGTCCTGATGCGCACACTACTTTGTGTATGCCCTCCAAGAGTGGAGTCTCTGTTTCCCCCAGTCCTGTCGAAGTCCTGCAATCAAATTCTGCTAGACTTTAAAGTCTGATTCCCTAGGAATTCCTCCTCACGTTGCCAGATCCATAGGTTGGGAAGACTGACGTGGGGCTCAGAACCTTCACTCCAGTGGGTGGACTTCTGTGGTATAAGTGTTTTTTCCAGTTTGTGAGTCACGCACCCAGCAGTTATGGGATTTGATTTTATTGTAATTGTGCCCCTCCTACTGTCTCATTGTGGCTTCTCCTTTGTCTCTGGATGTGGGGTATCTTTTTTGGTGAGTTCCAGTGTCTTCCTGTCGACGATTGTTCAGCAGTTCATTGTGATTCCAGTGCTCTCGCATGAGGGAGTGAGCGCACGTCCTTCTACTCCACCATCGTGAACCAATCTCTCTCACAGCTTCTTCTTTTAAAAGTGAGGTCCTTTGGGATCGAGTAACAAATGGAGTCTTGTCCAAAGTGTGGCTTACAGTAGGCAGTGGGTCCATTGATTTTGGACCCACCCTGTGGTCATTTTCCCAGTCCTCTAATGTATAATGAGAGTGACATTCTTGCAAGTTTCCGCAACCCACACATCATGGCCTCAGCCTGTCAGATAAGAGCTATCATAGTGCAGAATTTCAAGTGAAAGACTGAAATAGCACTTGATCCAGCCAGGATATGAAATCCAATCAAAGTATTTTTTGGCAAGGAGGGGCTATGATAGATCACAGAGATTAGTGCCATCCTTAAAGATCTCCAAGAAGAGAAGGCTGACTGGAGCAGCTATTCAGTTGGGTTTCACCATGTTGATTTTGAGGGGCCCCTGTTATATCTTGGTAGAGATAGCCAATGGGCAGCGTATATGTATGGCTTGGTTCTTGCAGGCCTTTGACCCTCCAGAGCAATTTGTGTGTGATATCCTTGGGTACACACTTGCTGTAGTTGTAATATGTGTGGTCCTCTGCCCCACAATTAAGTTAGCACTGATGTTCTGGTGTATATATAAGTGTATTCCCATGACTTGGAACACATTTCTCATCCTTTAATAGGAACTTCATAAAATGTGATGAAATGAAGCACTTCATAGAAGGGGGGAGAAAGAAATAAACATATTTCATTTATAAGGAGGCCCAAATGCCTTCTTAGAATTAAGGTCAATTTTCCATGCATTTTAACTTAATAAACCATTCCAAATGTTGGCACATGGACAGCTGCCCCTCAATTAGATGTGCTCACATATGCTTATTAAATTGAACTGGACTTTCAGACACCTGGAAATAAATTGGTTTTCATCTTATAGGTGGAATGATATTTATTTAAAGGTTTTCTAATTTGCCCTTTCATCCATTTTAAGGATCTCTGAACATCATTGTTTATAATTGTTTACCCAAATTCTATTGAGCACTTCTATTGGAATTTGCCACCACACAGGACAGCTTATTTCACTGGACAAATATAACTGTTACAAAGGTTTCCTCATAGTGAACCAAGACCTCCATCTCCTGCCATGTTTAATGCTTGTTCAAACCCCTTCCCTCTTACAAATAACCTTGTGACCAATATTTGAAGGCTGTCCAACTCTTCCCTTGAATCATCTATTTTCAAGGTCAAATATCTCTCATTTCTTCATTATTGCCTTTGTTAATTGACTTCCAATTCTCAACACTTTTGTCCTCAAATTAGCCAGTCTTTATTTTTTCATGACCAAATGTTCCTAGTTTTAATCATAAATCCCCTTCTTTAATTTTTAATCAATTTTATTGAGACATATTTTACATAAAAGGTCCTCATTTAAATGTATGTTACAGTGAGCAAAAATAAACAAATGGGACCTAATGAAACTTAAAAGCTTTTGCACAGCAAAGGAAACCATAAATGAGATGAAAGACAACTCTCAGAATGGAATGGGAGAAAATATTTGCAAATGAAGCAACTGAAAAGGGATTAATCTCTAAAATATACAAACAGCTCATGCAGCTCAATATCAAAAAAACAAACCAATCAAAAAACGGGTGGAAGACCTAAATAGACATTTCTCCAAAGAAGACATACAGATGGCCAAGAGGCACATGAGAAGATGTTCAGCATCACTAGTTATTAGAGAAATGCAGATCAAAACTGCAGTGAGGTATCACCTCACACCAGTCACAATGGCCATTATCAAAAAATCTACAAACAATAAATGCTGGAGAGGGTGTGGAGAAAAGGGAACCCTCTTGCACTGTTGGTGGGAATGTAAATTGATACAGCCACTATGGAGAACAGTATGGAGGTTCCTTAAAAAACTAAAAATAGAACTACCATATGAGCTAGCAATCCCACTACTAGGCATATACCCTGAGAAAACCATAGTTCAAAAAGACACATGCACCCCAATATTCATTGCAGCACTATTTACACTAGCGAGGACATGGAAGCAACTTAAATGTCCATTGATAGATGAATGGACAAAGTAGATGTGGTACATATATACAATGGACTATTACTTAGCTATAAAAATGAATGAAATTGAGTCATTTGTAGAGGCATGGATGGACCTAGAGTCTGTCATACATAGTAAGTCAGAAAGAGAAAAACAAATATCGTATATTAACGCATATATGTGGAATCTAGAAAAATGGTACAGATGAACCTATTTGCAGGGCTGGAATAGAGACACAGATGTAGAGAATGGATGTGTGGACATAGGCAGGGGGAGGGATGAACTGGGAGATTGGGACTGATGTATGTGCACTTCCATGTGTAAAACAGACAGCTAGTGGGAACCTTCTGTATAGTGCAGGGAGTTCTGTGGTGACCTAGATGGGTGGGATGGGGGGCGGGGTTGGAAGGGAGGTCCAAGAGGGAGGGGATATATGTATACATATATCTGATTCACTTCGTTGGGCAGCAGAAACTAACACAGCATTCTTAAGCAACTATACCCCAATTAAAAAAAATAAGAATTTAGGAAGATGTCAAAAAAAATATAGAATATTCCCAACATCCTGAGAAGTTCCCTTAGGACCCCTTTGCAGTCAACCCTAACCTCTAGCCAAGGTAACAACTGCTCTGGTTTCTGTTCTTATAGGTGAGTTTTGCCTATGCTTGAACTTCATATAAAAGGAATCAATCATTCATTGTATACTCTTGTGCTTTGCTTCTTGTGTTCAATATGTTTCTCAGATTCATCTATGCTGTTACATGTTTCAGTAGTTCTCTCCTTTTTATTTCTGAATAGTACTCCGTTGAATTGTCACACAATTTGCTAAATAATTCACACATTAGTGGATATTTGCAGATATTTGGGTGATTTCCAGTTTGAGGGTATTATGAATAAAGCTGTTATGAGCATTTATGTATAAGTTTTTGTGTCAGTGTATGTTTGTATTTCTCTTATTTAAATACCTAGGAGTGAAATTTCAGGGTCATCCTTTGATTTTTGAAATACAGAAACGAGGGGTCATTAAATTACACCTTTTCTAACTATCTTTCCTAAACAATCTTTCTCTTTCCTAGCGATGTTTAAAACTACTTTTTCTGTAGACATGTGATAGGACTGCCTATGTATACTATATTCAATACAAGCACAGAATTTTGAATTTGAGGCTCAACTCTGCCACTGATTAGGTGTGATATTTGGCAAGTTTCTTAATTTTTCTAAGCCTCAGTTTTTCTCTTCTGCAAAATGGAGAGAACAGAAATACCTGCTTCATAGTTTATTGTGAGCACCTACATAGTAAGATTTGAAAAATAAATGAAAAACATTTATCCCAGTGCTTACCATAGAGTAAATGCTAAACAGATAAATATACACAGTAGAGTAAGTCTTAAGAGTGGCTTACAAAATGAGTTGTCTATAGAACAGTGTTGAGAAAGATAAAGGCCAACCTCAAAGGAAAAGAATGGCATGAAACATTAAAAACTTTTTTTCTTCTTCAAAGGCAAAGGGGGAGGCGGGGTACTGGCATTTATGCAATGAAAACAGTGTTTACTTATGAGGCAAGGCTTTCTTTCCCCTCAAGAAACATCACCATCACCTCACTGGAGGATTCATATTTGCATCCTAATAAAACATCTCACATCATAGAGCACTTTCTCAATTACTGTAGCTTGAACAAAGTACTGCACACTAGCCGGAAAGGATCTCAATCAGTACTAGTTTGGATTGCTTAAAGAGGTCACTGGCGGAATCAGTTAAAAATTAGAAAAAAAAGGCAAGGGAATTTAACACAATTTAGCAGTTATTCCTGGAGCTCTTTCCTCACAATTACAAGCTTACATGCTATTGTGAACAAGCCTCTTAAAGATGACACTCGGTGCTTTGTGACTGCCTGGAGGGGTGGGATAGGGAGGGTGGGAGGGAGATGCAAGAGGGAGGGGATATGGGAACATATGTATATGTATAACTGATGCACTTTGTTATAAAGCAGAAACTAACACACCATTGTTAAGCAATTATACTCCAATAAAGATGTAAAAAAAAAAAAGAAATAAAGTAGCAGTTACTTTATGGAGGTCAGAAATTCTTGCTAATAGGAAGAATGGAAAAGCACAAGCAACACAAAAGCATACTATAGGAGTGGTTACTGGGAGCAAGTGACATCATCCTATAGGAGCTCAAAATCTCTGACATTTAGATGACTGATGGAAGTGAAAATTATGTGCTCTAAAGATCCATGTTAAACGACACACAGACACTGATCTTGAAGAAGGATGCGGAGAGTTTGAGGTTTCATTTGAATGATAAAGTAATCTTAACCTAATTAATAATTCAATAACTTAGGTTGATGCTTGACAACTTTTTGGATCTTCACTGTGGGAAAACAGAAGGTAGACTTATATTTGGGCATATACTATATTTGCTGCCCCTACTCTAGTGAAATTAAATGTATTAAAACCTCAGTAGATATAAGCCTGTGAATTAGAGACCACTGAGTCTTTTTTCAAAGAGATAGGAGCTGTTTGTCCACAGGCTGTGACTTTGATCATGTGGAATCCACGGCCAATTGAAGTGAGCAATGCCAGACTGTGTGTTTCCTAGCTTAAAGAAAGTATCCATTTTGTTAGCAGCAGGAAAGAGTGGGAAATTACCCACGAACAATGCTGTTGTTTTCACAGCCTGGGACAGAAGTAGTAGATAAAGGGGAATTAAGCTGCCAGCAGCACCACTGTTTCAAAACTTCAGAAATTATTTCAGTACTTTGATAATACATTCAAAATGTAAACCACAGCATATATCATAGGTGTCCCCCACCCTGCTGATGTGTGTATATACATATATATATATATACACATTTCTCTGTATGTTTGCCTATGTATTCATACGCATATACTTTAGATTATAGTCCTTAAGATTACAGTGAGGGAAAGTGCCCAATATTGGTGTAATTTAAGATATTTTGCATCATAACTTGGAATCATAAGTTGAAATTTTCCCAGCTATGGGACTTTTTAAAGTCATAAAACATCCTAAACTGGTAGGTATAGTGTTTTGGTAAGGTCATTAAAATTATTGCCAAACACAAACATGAGTGCCAAAAGCCGTTATGGGTAGATCTTAATTTGGGAAACTTAGGTTGATCTTGAAAATATGTGCCAGATACTGTGTCAGGTGATTGAAATATATTATCTCAATGCTTAGAAAATCCTTAGATATTATTCTTAAAATCCTTCGATATATTCTACTTGAATTAGAGAGAAGGGAAATCAATGTCAGAAAGGTGACTAGTTCAAGACACACAGCTGTGGGGCTGCAATCAAAAGTCAGAAAACCTGCATTTTTTCAAACAGAATTAAGGAGGCAGAGAGAGAGACCTAGAGAGAGAGAGTTCTGGTTTGTTTCATTCTACTTCATCCTAGGGGATAGAACAGTTTTGAGCATATAGTAAGGGCTCAATAAATACTTTCAATAAATAGTTATTCAGTGAAGGAGTAGATGACACTGGCTCCAAAACTGTATATCTCTCCTTAAGGACATTTCTTTTCATTAAACAGAACACGCACACACACACACACACACACACACACACACACACACACACACACACCAGATAGTTTGACATTTAAAAAAATTGATCAGTTAGGCTGCTTTTTTTTTTTTTTTTTTTTTTGTGGGCCTCTCAGTGTTGTGGCTTCTCCCGTTGCGGAGCACAGGCTCCGGACGCACTGGCCCAGCAGCCACGGCTCACAGGCCCAGCCGCTCCGCGACATGTGGGATCCTTCCCGAACCAGGGCACGAACCCGTGCCCCCTGCATCGGCAGGCGGACTCTCAGCCACTGCGCCAACAGGGAAGCCCCTAGGCTGCTTTTTTAACACTCACAATCAATGAAATGTCCCCTACCTGTAGAGACAATTTGACAGTGTAGGCAGTCCAATTTAAAATAAGATATATTGCCTAAAGAATAGTATAAAAATTCAATAAAATTTAGTATTTGTTTCAAATAAATGTAGGCCAATAATGTCTATAATTTCTGCTGTATAAACATAAAATCATCTAATTTAAGAGCAGAATAAGCCCTTAGAGATCAGCTGTCAACAACCTGTTGGACTACAGTCTCCTCACTGGTCTCCCTAAATACAGCCGGGATGCCCCCCCACCCCGCCCCGTTCTCTCTTGTGGTTGCAGTCAATGTGATTTTGGAAAAATGCAAATAAGTTAATTTCAGTTTCTTGCTTGGGAATTTCAGTGGCATCTCACTGCTCTGACAATTAAATCCTTTTCTTAGCCTACAAGGCTCTAAATGCAAAAGGAGGTACAGGTCAGACCTCAAAGTCCATGCTTCATTGCCCCATGGGTCCTTGCACATGCTGCCTCCTCCCTCTTTTGGGTTATCTCACACCTCCACCTCATTTATCTTACTTGTCCCTCAGATCTCAACTACAGGATCACTCTCTCAAATGCAATTTCTGTGACTCCCTAAAGAAAATTAGGTTTGTTTGGTTTACTGGCTCCTGGACTGGTTCCTTTACTTCAGATGACATACCTCAGTTTCTTTTTATAAATCCACTTGCATGAATATGGCACTAGTATCTGTCTCCCCTACTGGATGGCCAATTTCATGAGGGCAGAGACTGGTCCTGTTCTTGCTCACCAATGTACCCCCAGCACAGCATTCACCCCATAGGAGGTCTCAATAAATACTTGTTAAGTCCATCACTTGGCACCAACACTCAACCTTGTTTTCAAGGGAGCGTACCTAGATGCCATGGTACTGTTTGTGGAACCACCCTGCAGTCACCCCATGGGGACTTGAACCAAAACAGTGCACATATGCTAAGTTGGATCTGAACACCAATGACACCACAGTACAGAACCAACACTGAGAGGAAATATCCTGGGGCTGTGATGGATCATATGAGGTATTATCCCAGAATTGCCAAAAGTCACAGAACAAGGGAATGAGTTTGAATTTTAGATGAGGAAGAAAGCCATAACTGAAGCTAGAAAAAAATGTCAAAAGTCAGGTTCTATAGCCAATGATAAAATAATATGAACAAATAAATAACAATAAAAGAATAAACTCTCAACATTATCATCAGCAGCAGTAGCAGCACAAACATCATCAGTTCCATCATCATCCAGTTTTAAGGTCCACAATGAGAAGGTTGAAAATGGGTCAGGAATTGGTGTGGAGGATGAGCTGGAACATGAGATTAATCACTCATTAATTAATTAATGAGTAATCTGTGGATGTGAAGGCTCACTCATTATTTTTATAGAGATGGCTATGAAGTAAAAATGCCAGACTGCTGGGTATTAATATAGTTCACTGGACTTCTCAAGACCTTGTTTTAAAACCTGCCTCTGCTCCTTACCTATGACTTTGGATGAGTTTGTTTAAATTTTGAGTCTCAGTTTGATCATCTGGAAAATAGGTATAGTAACAGTTTGACATTTTAGGGTCATTTAGAGAATTAAATGAAGCCATTCATGCAAAGTATGTGACCTGGTACTAACCCATGATATGAGCTTAATAAATGGTAAATTGTTACTACTAAAAAGCAAGACTGGGAAGATGACTCCTCAAAATATATCTTAGAAGAGGAAGATGTAATAGATGCCAAAATGGTTAGAAATAAATAAGGAGACTGACATGTAACATATTCTTTGTTTTTCCTGTTTTTCTGGGAAAAGACTACTTGTCTCTGTTACACTGTGTTCCCTGGAAACACAAATTAAGAAGTATTGGCCCATCTCGGCATTCCTCAAAGTATAGTCCAGGGACCTCTGGCCCTTTAAAGTGATCTGCAAAATAAAGTCCATGGTCAAAAAAGGGTTTGAGGAAAATACTAAAGGCTCTGAGAAATCTTACAACAAATATCACGTCCCACTCTGTTTAAAATGCTTGATTATAGTACCCTTTCTATGTTATCAAAACTATAATGCCAATAAGTATACTTTGTGAATTGTTTATGCATCCCATTCTTTCCCATCTGACAGATGAGGGAATTGAACCAAAGATAGGTCCAGTTATAAATTTTCCTTAAATGTTATGTTTAAATTAAAAAGAAATATATAGCTGTGAATATCCAAACAATGGGAGAATGAGAAAATGCATATCATGTGAAAACATTACTGATTCATTGAGGATTTATTGTGTTTGCTTAATAAAAATCTATGCTTTTAGTTTTTAATTTTTAAGCTTGAACATGTATATGACATTGAAATGGGAAGCAATAAAGACATATTCCTAAGCCAAACTCTCTTTAGAACTTCAGAACATAATTTTGTCAAGATTTAGATGTGCTAGAATGTCAACATGAGGTTAATGCAAAAAAATTTCCTGATAAATTAGGAGTTTGGGATTTAACATATACACATTATGATATATAAAACAGATAACCAACAAGGACCTACTGTATAGCACAGAGAACTATACTGAATATTTTGTATGTATACCTGAAACTAACATAATATTGTAAATCAACTATTCTCCAATAAAAAAGTTCTTTTCCTAAAAATCCTTTTTATAATAAATCAGATGGATGATACTCAATGGGGGTGTAGATGTCAAAGGGCATGGTAGATTATGTTTTCCAAAAATGGCCATAGCAATATTTGCAGTTCTGCATATTCTTATAGAGCCTTGACATTCCCTATGAAGAGCCTGAGACAATTTCCTTTTCTCTTGAATCTGAGTGAGAACAGACTGCTCTCACCAGCAGAGTACAGCTTCAACCTATCTTTCTCTCGGGATGCTTGACCATGGAACCCAACCACCATACTGTGAGGAAGCCCAGGCCACATGAAGAGTCAATGTGTAGATGTTCTGGCTGATCGTTTTGATAGTTTCATGTAAAGTCTCAGCCACAGTCAATACTGTTATATAGTACTAGGTATCATATGTGATACAGGCATTATACAGCCCTGGATATCATATGTGATATAGATATCATATCAGATAGATATGTGATGAAGCCTTTAGAGGATTCCAGCCCTAGACTTTGAGGTTCTGGTTGTTTAGTAGAAACAACCTATCCAGCTGTGACCTATCTTAGTCTGTGAAACACTTATCTATGAGTATGATAAATGGTTGCTTTATGCCCCTTAGTTTTACAAAGTAGCCATAGCAACTAGAACAGGTGATAACTTGAAAAGGAAAAGGGAGAGAGGAAAATAAACTTTTAATGCATCCCTATCATGTTCTTTTGAAGATACCTGTGCTTTATTAACTCATTCAAATTATATATGTACTACTTCCTTCTTGTCAGGCATGTTTCTAAGTGTATTTTATTTAACTATCTCAATCTATGGAGATAGTGCATTATCTTCATTTTTCACATAAGAAAGTTTAAACACGTGACCTTAATTTGCCAGTCTTGGTAGAAGTTTAGTGCCCAATATATATATAAGGAGAAAGCCCATGTTCCTTGGCCACTTATACAAATGGTGGATTTTTTTAAAATTCCCATTCGGTTGGCAATAATTGTTATGTATCCTGGTCAGAAGTGTCTCTGTAATCTGCACATTAGAGTAGTCACTAGGTTTCTCTTCCTTTTAACTTCCTGAACATGTCCTGACCCAACCTGAGAGATGATGATCATAGGGTCCAGCCAGAGTTGGTATCACACTGGCATCTGCAGTATACACTTAATAGCACATGGAAAAAGTGATCCAAATTACAGCCATATTTCATGCCTGCATGGTACCACCAAATAGTATCCTGGATCTGATTAAGAACTTAATCTCAATATATAACCTCACCTTTCCCTCTGGATTATGTTCCGTATGCTTACCATGACTTTCTCTTCCTGATTTGGCAATCCCACAATAGAATACCTCTCCCATGCTTTTACTCTTTCAGTTTGATTCAACTCATTCATTCAATAATCACTTATGATATGCATCCTATGTCTGGTGCATTGGTAGAAAGTAGAACTTCTCAAACTGTGGGCATAATTCTGTGAAGGTTATGCTCACCTGATTTAAGCCAGTTGCAGTGTGGTGCTAAGACAGACTGAGTCAACCCAACACCCAAAGAACTAACTTTAAAAATGTCTTGTGACATGTTGGAACAGAAAACATGGAACTTTTTCTTTTTCATTTTATTTATTTGTTTCTTTCTTTCTTTATTTACTTATACAGTGGGTTCTTATTACTTATCTATTTTATACACATTAGTGTATATGTGTCAATCCCAATCTCCTAATTCATCCCACCACCATCACCCGCCCCACCCCCCACTGCTTTCCCCCCTTGGTGTCCATACGTTTGTTCTCTACATCTGTCTCTTTATTTCTGCCTTGTATGAACCATTTTTCTAGATTCCACATATATGCATTAATATACGATATTTGTGTTTCTCTTTCTGACTTACTTCACTCTGTATGACAGTCTCTAGATCCATCCACGTCTCAACAAATGACCCAATTTCGTTCCTTTTTATGGCTGAGTAATATTCCATTGTATATATGTACCACCGTCTTTATCCATTCGTCTGTTGATGGGCATTTAGGTTGCTTCCATGTCCTTGCTATTGTAAATAGTGCTGCAATGAATATTGTGCTGCTTGTCTCTTCTTGAATTATGGTTTTCTCAGGGTATATGCCCAGTAGTGGGATTGCTGGGTCATATGGTAGTTCTATTTTTAGTTTTTTAAGGAACCTCCATACTGTTCTCCATAGTGGCTGTATCAATTTACATTCCCACCAATAGTGCAAGAGGGTTCCCTTTTCTCCAACACCCTCTCCAGCATTTGTTGTTTGTAGATTTTCTGATGATGGCCATTCAAACCAGTGTGAGGTGATACCCCATTGTAGTTTTGATGTGCATTTCTCTAATAATTAGTGATGTTGAGCAGCATTTCATGTGCCTCTTGGCCATGTGTATGTCTTCTTTGGAGAAGTGTCTATTTAGGCCTTCTGCCCATTTTTGGATTGGGCTGCTTCTTTTTTTAATACTGAGCTGCATGAGCTGTTTATATATTTTGGAGATTATCAACAGACAAAGATTATCTTTGTCTGTTGATTCATTTGAAAATATTTTCTCCCATTCTGAGGGCTGTTTTTCGTCTTGTTTATGGTCTCCTTTGCTGTATAAAAGCGTTTAAGTTTCATTAGGTCCCATTTGTTTATTTTTGCTTTTATTTTCATTACTCTAGGAGGTGGGTCAGAAAAGATCTTGCTGTGATTTATGTCAGAGTGTTCTTCCTGTTTTCCTCTAAGAGTTTGATACTCTCTGCTCTTACATTTAGGGCTTTAATCCATTTTGAGTTTACTTTTGTGTATGCTGTTAGGGAGTGTTCTAATTTCATCATTTTACGTGTAGCTGTCCAGTTTTCCAAGCACCACTTATTGAAGACTGTCTTTTCTCCACTGTATATCCTTGCCTCCTCTGTCACAGATTAGTTGACCATAGGTGCGTGAGTTTATCTCTGGGCTTTCTATCCTGTTCCATTGATCTATATCTCTGTTTTGTGCCAGTAGCATATTGTCTTGATTAGTGTAGCTTTGTAGTATAGTCTGAAGGCAGGGAGTCTGATTCCTTCAGATCCATTTTTTCCCCCCTCAAGATTTCTTTGGATATTCGGGGTCTTTTGTGTCTCCATACAAATTTTAAGATTTTTTTTCTAGTTCTGTAAAAAATGCCACTGGTAAGTTGATAGGGATTGCATTGAATCTGTAGATTGCTTTGGGTAGTACAATTATTTTCACAATATTGATTCTTCCAATCCAAGAACATGGTATATCTCTGCATCTGTTTGTGTCATCCTCAATTTCTTTCATTAGTGTCTTATAGTTTTCTGAGTACAGGTCTTTTACCACGTTAGGTACTTTTATTCCTAGGTATTTTATTCTTTTTGTTGCAATGGTGAATGGGATTGTTTCCTTAATTTCTCCTTCTGATCTCCCGTTGTTAATGTATAGGAATGCAAGAGATTTCTGTGCATTAATTTTGCATCCTGAAACTTTACCAAATTCATAATTAATTCTAGTAGTTTTCTGGTGGCATCTTTAGGATTCTCTATGTATAGTATCATGTCATCTGCAAACACTGACAGTTTTACTTCTTCTTTTCTAATTTGTATTCCTTTTATTTCTTTTCCTTCTCTGATTGTCGTGGCTAGGACTTCCAAAACTATGTTGAATAACAGTGGCGAGAGTGGACATCCTTGTCTTGTTCCTGATCTTAGAGGAAATGTTTTCAGTTTTTCACCATTGAGAATGATGTTTGCTGTGGGTTTCTCATATATGGCCTTTGTTATGTTGAGGTAGGGTCCCTATATGCCCACTTTCTGGAGAGCATTTATTATAATTGGGTGTTGAATTTTGCCAAAAGCTTTTTCTGCATCTTTTGAGATGATCATATGGTTTTTCTTCTTCAATTTGTTAATATGGTGTATCACATTGCTTGATTAGCAAATATCAAAGAATCTGTGCATCACTGGGATAATTCCCAGTTGATTCTGGTGTATGATCCTTTTAATGTGTTGATGGATTCTGTTTGCTAGTATTTTGTTGAGGATTTTTACATCTATATTCATCAGTGACATTGCTCTCTAATTTTCTCTTTTTGCAGTATCTTTGTCTGGTTTTGGTATCAGAGCAATGGTGGCCTCATAGAATGAGTTTGGGAGTGTTCCTTCCTCTGCAGTTTCTTGGAAGAGTTTGAGAAGGATGGGTGTTAGCTCTTCTCTAAATGTTTGATAGAATTCACCTGTGAAGCCATCTGGTCCTGGACTTCTGTTTGTTGGAAGAATTTTAATCACAGTTTCAATTTCATTGCTTGTGATTGGTCTGTTCCTATTTTCTATTTTTTCCTGTTTCAATCTTGGAAGGTTATACCTTTGTAAGAATTTGTCCATTTCTTCCAGGTTGTCCATTTTATTGGCATAGAGTTGCTTGTAGTAGCCTTGTAGCATGCTTTGTATTTCTGTGGTGTCTGTTGTAACTTCCCCTTTTTCATTTCTAATTTTATTGATTTGAGCATGCTCCCTCTTTTTCTTGATGAGTCTGGCTAAAGGTTTATCAATTTTGTTTATGTCCTCAAAGAACCAGCTTTTAGTTTTATTGGTCTCTGCTATTGTTTTCTTTGTTTCTATTTCATTTATTTCTGCTCTGATCTTTATGATTTCTTTCCTTCTGCTAACCTTGGGTTTTGTTTGTTCTTCTTTCTCTAGTTCCTTTAGGTATAAGGTTAGATTGTTTATTTGAGGTTTATTGTTTCTTGAGGTTGGATTGTACTGCTATAAACTTCCCTCTCAGCACTGCTTGTGCTGCATCCCTTAGGTTTTGGATCGTTGTGTTTTGTTGTCATTTGTCTCTAGGCATTTTTTTATTTCCTCGTTGATTTCTTCAGTGATCTCTTGGTTATTTAGTAACGTATAGTTTACCCTCCATGTATTTGTGCTTTTTACGTTTTTTTCCCTGTAATTGATTTCTAATCTCATAGTGCTATGGTCAGAAAAGATGCTTGATATGATTTCAATTTTCTTAAATTTACTGAAGCTTGATTTGTGACCCAAGATGTGATCTATCCTGGAGAATATTCCGTGTGCACTTGAGAAGAAAGTGTAATCTGCTGTTTTTGGATGGAATGTCCTATAAATATCAATTAAATCTATCTGGTCTATTGTGTCATTTAAAGCTTGTGTTTCCTTATTAATTTTATGTTTGGATGATCTGTCCATTGGTGTAAGTGAGGTGTTAAAGTCCCCCACTGTTAGTGTGTTACTGTCAATTTCCTCTTTATAGCTGTTAGCAGTTGCCTTATGTATTGAGGTGCTCCTATGTTGGATACATATATACTTGTAATTGTTATATCTTCTTCTTGGATTGATCCCTTGATCATTATGTAATGTCCTCCCTTGTCTCTTGTAATATTCTTTATTTTAAAGTCTATCTGATATGAGTATTGCTACTCCAGTTTTCTTTTGATTTTCATTTGCATGGAATATCTTTTTCCATCCCCTCACTTTCAGTCTGTATGTGTCCCTAGGTCTGAAGTGGGTCTCTTGTAGACAGCATATATATGGCTCTTGTTTTTGTATCCATTCAGCGAGCCTATGTCCTTTAGTTGGAACATTTAATCCATTCACATTTAAGGTAATTGTCAATATGTTTGTTCCTATTACCATTTTCTTAATTGTTTTGGGTTTGTTTTTGTAGGTCCTTTTCTTCTCATGTGTTTCCCACTTAGAGAAGTTCCTTTAGCATTTGTTGTAGAGCTGGCCTGGTGGTCCTGAATTCTCTTAGCATTTGCTTGTCTGTAAAGCTTTTGATTTCTCAGCTGAATCTGAATGAGACCTTGCTGGGTAGAGTAACCTTGGTTGTAGGTTCTTCCCTTTCATCACTTTAAATATACCGTGCCACTCCCTTCTGGCCTATAGAGTTTCTGCTGAGAAATCAGCTGTTAATCTCATGGGAGTTCTCTTGTATGTTATTTGCCGTTTTCCCCTCATTGCCTTTAATAATTTTTCTTTGTCCTTAATTGTTGTCAATTAGATTACTATGTGTCACAGCATGTTTCTCCTGCGGTTTATCCTGCCTGGGACTCTCTGCACTTCCTGGCTTGGTTGGCTATTTTCTTTCCCATGTTAGGGAAGTTTTCGACTATAATCTCTTCAAATATTTTCTCGGGTCCTTTCTCTCTCTCTTCTCCTGCTAGGATCCCTATAATGAGAATGTTGTTCCATTTAATGTTGTCCCAGAGGTCTCTTAGGCTGTCTTCATTTCTTTTCATTCTTTTTTGTTTATTCTGTTCCACGGCACAGTGAATTCCACCATTCTATCTTCCAGGTCACTTTTATCCGTTCTTCTGCCTCAGTTATTCTGATACTGATTCCTTCTAGTGTACTTTTCATTTCAGTTATTGTATTGTTCATCTCTGTTTGTTTGTTCTTTAATTCTTCTAGGTCTTTGTTAAACATTTCTTGCATCTTCTAGATCTTGCCTTCATTTTTTTCCCGAGGTCCTGGATCATCTTCACTATTATTATTCTGAATTCTTTTTCTGGCAGGTTGCCTATCTCCACTTCATTTAGTTGTTTTGCTGGGCTTTTTCTTGTTCCTTCATCTGGTACATAGTGCTCTGCCTTTTCATCTATCTTCCCGCGAATGCGGTTTTCATTCCACGGGCTGCAGGATTGTATTTCTTCTTGTTTCTGCTGTCTGCCCTCTGGAGGATGAGGCTATTGAAGAGGCTTGTGCAAGCTTCCTGATGGGAGGGAGTGGTGGTGGGTCGAGCTGGGTGTTGCTCTGGTGGGCTGAAAACATGGAACTTAACCTACTACTTTTCATGTCAGACTTCATGGGTTCAAATCTCATAACTGCCTTTATCAGCCATGATATCTGAAACAGTTACTTGACATTGTTCAGCCTCAGTTTTCCATCCATAAACTAGAGGTAATAGCTTTTCTCATAAAGGTGGTGTAAGAATTAAATGAGATCATCGTGCAATGGGTATAATTTAATTCCTAGTCTATATTAAGCACTCAATACATGTTCAGGATGATGACATCTGCCCTTCATGTGTAACTTCACACAGGGTACTCAGTATTCCAAAGGTGAGTCTTGAGTCAGACATCACTTTCTCCCATTTTTCACCCCTCTTCTGGTGTTATTCCTATACTTGGCTTCAGCTTTCTAAGCTTTTATGGTGACAGTTATCCTTTTTGGTGTCAGCTTCAATTTTCCTCTCCCCAGCTTTACACACTATTCCACAGGAGGCAAATATTCTGGGCCACTGACCTATAAATGAGGGTGGTTCATCAGGTTGAAACTGCTAGGATTTGGGCATATCTGAGCTGGAGCAAAGTGAGGTTGGATGCTGTGGAGCCTGGGGCAGAGGGCTAAAGAGCTGTGGACATCAGATACAGCTAGTGCAGTGTCTAAGATCATAGACTCTGTGATCACATACTATTTGCCTCCATTTAAATTCCATCTCTGCTGGTTATGCATTCTATTACCTTTGGCATACTACCCAAACTCTCTGAGCCTTGGTTTCTCCTTGTATAAAACAGGTATAAGAATCACACCATCCACCTGAGAATGTTGTGTAGGTTAACATCTGCAAAGTGCTTAGCACAGTCCCTGGCACATCCTAAGCATTTATACTGTTGTGTATTTGATGCCCTGCCATACCACTTCTGGTCCTTAACCAGTCCCACAGAGGTGTACTTGGTGCCAACAGTAAATATCTATTCAGCTGTGGATTCAGCTGTGGCCATCTGGCAGGCAATGTCTGGGAGTGCTGGAGAGTGAGGTGGCTTCTGTGTAGGGATCAGCAGCATCTGCTTCTGGGACAGAAGCTCTCCATAAGCCCTGGCATGTGCTCCACTCATAAATTCTCCAAGAAATGGAGATGCAGCTGAGCCCCACCATCTGTGGAAGAAGGCACACTCCCTTCCTCTCTGCTTTTTCTGTTTGGAGCTGGGGCCACAGCACTTGGTTTGATGTGTAGCTGCTGGCTTATAATGGCTTTCACAGAAGAATCCCTGCAGGTGTCTCTGCCATAGTTCCTGAAGGAGAAGGAAGCCTATTGCTTAAAAAATAGCCACAGAGAAAGGAATGCTGGTTTAAACAGGTTTGGGTAATTTAATTTGCCTCTTTAGAATGTTCAATAATTCCTGTGGTAGGCAGAATGGCGTACCAAATGTGTCCATGACCTAATCTCTGGAACCTGTGAATATGTTACTTTGGACTTCCCTTACAAAAGGACTTTGCTGATATAATTAAGATTACAGACTTTAAAACAGTGAGGTAACCTGGATTAGCCCGGTGGCCCCAACCTAATTACATAAGTCTTTAAAAGCAGAGAACTTTCACCAGGTGGAGCTAGAGGGTTGTACCTGAAGGAGAAACCAGAGTGACTCAAAGTCTGGGAGGGACTCAACCCTCTGTTGCTGGAGGTGGTCACTTGGAAGGAAGGAGAAGACAGGCTGGCATCATCGAGGAGCAGAGACAAGCCCCCAGATGACAGCACCAAGGAAACAGGGATCTCAGTTCTACAACCACAAAGAATTGGATCCAGCCAATAACCTGAAGGAGCTTGGAAATAGATCACTCTCCAGAGCCTTCCGGTTAGAACCCAGCCCAGGCTGCACCTTGTTTTGGCCGTGCAAAACCCTAAGTAGAGGACCCTACTGAGCCCACGTGGACTCTTGACCTACAGAACTGTGGGATGATAAATGTGGGTTGTTCTAACCAACTAAGTTTGAGATAATTTGTTATTGCTCCAATGGAAAACTAATACAACTTCTAAAAATATAATAACATTTAAATTATTTGGGTTGGCCAAAAAGTTCGTTTGGGTTTTCAGTAACATCTTACGAAAAACCCAAATGAACTTTTTGGCCAACCAATACTAGGCCTGTCCTAGTCTAGTCCTGGTTTTCCTCTAGCCCTTCATTCCATACTACTCTCTGCAATGTCAAACTTCCCCCAATATCACCACCTCTGATGGCCTTTCTCTAGCCCAGGCTTTTTGAATGGGAGCATCAGTGGAATTTGGGGCAGGAAGTTCCTCATTGGACAGGACATTGCCCCATGCGTTGCAAGACTTTTCACATCCTTGACTCCTTCGGTCCTAAATACTAGTGGCATTGCCCATTTATTGTGACAATGATAAATAAAACCCCCAGGGAATGTTAAGTTAGAGCATCACTGTAAGCAATATGTAAATATTCAACCAGTATGTTTTGAACAACTACTAAGCACCAGGAAGTCTCGTAATACTGGACAATTTGAGTGGACAAAAGAGTACCTGCCTTGAAGGGAGTTACATGGTAATGTGATACATTAAGAAAAGGAATGTGTAAAAAAACACTTTTAGTTTAGCAGTTCAAAATGCTGTAGAAGAAAAAACAGGATAATACGGTGGCAAGGCAAGAGGTAAAGTATATACCTTTTCTGGAGGGATCAGAAAAGACATCTCTTTGGAGGTTGTACTGAGTTGAGACATTGAAAGGGAGTAGCTGCCTCAAGGTTAAGGAAAAAAAATCCCAAGCAGAAGGATGAGCAAGTTCAAAGCCCTTTCAGACAGGGAGGGCTTGGCATTTTCAAAGGCCAGAAAGGTCAGTTGATCTGGAGCAGAGTGAACAATAAGGAGAAAGGAGCATAAAGAGGCATGAGAAGCAAGTCAGGGTCAGATCAAACATGACATTGTAGGCTATGGGTGGGTATCTTTATGTATTTCTGGTGTCAATGGCAATCCATCAGTAGTTTTTTTCTTTTTTTTTTAACATTTTTTGTGACACTTTCAAAGTTAAGTTGTTAATGTAATTAATCACCCAGCTTTTCAAGGCCAATCTTATCTATGAATATCTCCAGCCACTGTCTTCATCCCCAGATTACTTTGAAGCAAATCCCAGGCATAAGAAAATGTCATCTCTAAATCACCCTATTTTAAATATTATAAAAACAACAACTCCTTTTTAGGCATAATATTAATGTCATTATTAAACCTAAAAGGAAGAAAAATTATATAATACCATTAAATATATTGCAGGATTTTTAAGCAGGAGAATAAGTTTGTCTGGTTTAGCTGTTAGGAATCTCACCTTGGAATCCTGTGGAGGGCAGAGTGTGAGGCAAGAGGGCAGACATGGAGATGGGGAGACCGGTCAGGAGGCTGTGTAGTCTTAGAGGTCAGGAATGATTGTGGACTAGCCAGGGTGTTAGTGGTGGGTGGTGATGGCTTAGATATGGGTTGGAAAGGAAATGAGGAATTAAACATGACTCTTGTGGTTTTGGTCTGAGTGACTGGGTAGAGTTTTGTGACATTCATGGACCAAGGAGGGTGGTTTGGGGAGAGGGATGTCAATAATAATTACAAGCTCATCAACACAGGCCTTTCTACTTATGTCATGGACCTTCTTGCCTTCAATCATCACTTCCACCATTGCCCACACCACCACTTAAATTCTCCTTGGCAATCTAGGCCATGCTCACATGCTTTCTCTTTCTTTGTGGTCTTCTAGATTCTCCATTTAATAGTTCATGATGTTTCTGTCTATATCTAATTTTTAAAAAAATCTTAATAAATGCATGTGGTTAAAAACTTTAAGTAATGGTGAAAGACTTGTTATAGAAAACAACTCTGTCATGTCACATCCTGGCTCTGCCATGTATTTATTAGCTCTCTGACAACTGTGTTGGTGAGTAACTCCCACTCTCTGAGCATTTCTTCTCTCAGCTACAAAATGAGGTCATTCTAGCTACCTTATTGGGTGGTTGGATGATATTAGAGCTAATTAATACATGCCTTTTTCATACCTATTTAGCACTAGTCAAAGATGGTTGGTTGCTGCTGCATCGTTGTAGCTATCATCATTGTTACTGAACATTCTCACCAAAGAGGAGAGAGTGATGGCATTCAACTGGGATTGTGGCATTTTTGCTGGGATCCGAAAGCAATACATCAGACTCAGCAATCAGAATGCGGATGGCACCTAGAGAAAACAAACCACCAAGCTCTGCACACTGTGAATGGCTCTTCAATGATACTGGGAGGATAGCTTGAACTTAATCCACTTCAGGTCTGAATTAATAAAAAGCCGACATTGTTTGAAGCTGTAGGCTTTCGTATTAGCCTAATTTGTGTAAACCACTTGCCTTTCTTGCCCCTAAAACACATATGCATGCGTGAGCTCACACACACACACACACACACACAGACATCTGCAATGTAGAGGTATATTTGACCTATCACTTCAGTCATTAAGGCTTTGGTGGGCCATTATTTAAGAGTTCAAGAGAAATCTCAGGGTTTTGCTATGCAGAGATCTTATCACGGGCACCCATAAATCCCAATTAGGCAGCTTGTGGCAGAGCCAAAAGAAGAAGCACGGTTCCCGTTTGTTCTCAGGGTCTCATTAATGACATGCCTTCACAATGAGTTACAGATGGAAGTGATGTCTCCAAACAGGATTGTTAGTAGATGGGTGGAGAGTGGGGTCACAGGCTACTCTTTTCTCTGCTGCAAAGGTATGTAAAGGAGGCCCAGGACCAGAAGAAGCTTGTAAGTTAGGACATGTAGATCAAAGCTCGCTTCACCTCTCTCAACATTGATTTTTGACTCAGACCTGAATTTGAATCCAGCTAATATTGGCTAATTCAGAACCTTGGCCATGCCTCTGAGCCTGTCCAAGCTTTCAGGATTTTCTCTTATGCAAAAAATGAGGAAGGACAATGCATTCCATGTGAGATTGCTGCAAGAATTTAAATACTGTATGGAAAGTGCCTAGTAGAGTGTCTGTAACACTGTTTTGTAATTAAAAGTAAATTCTCTATATTATTCCTTCTCCCTCTGTTTCCTTGTCTATAAACAAAGAAGCCTGGTTCCAGCTGAATATTTTTTGACAATAAAGTCTGTGGTATAAACAAATGAAATCACACACACACACACACACACACACACACACACACACACACACTTCTTCCAAAATCAAGTTTGCTCTTTTGCAGTTTGAAAGTCAGTCTAGAACACTGACTTTCTGAGACACAGACTTAAAAAAATCTATCAAATGGTACCAAAGAATTAACTCAGAAGTTAAAAATCTGCTCTCTAGAGCCCATGTGCCACAACTACTGAAGCCCACGTGCCTAAAGCCCAAGCTCCGCAGCAAGAGAAGCCACCGCAATGAGAAGCCCGCACACCACAATGAAGAGTAGCCCCGGGTCGCTGCAACTAGAGAAAGCCCTCCCGCAGCAATGAAGATCCGACGCAGCCAAAAATAAATAAATAAAATAAATAATTTTTTTTAAAAAAAAGAATAAACTGACTCAAGTCGAGACATGACACTATAAATACTGTAATGCTGGGGAGCAGACAGGTGAGATGACCTCATTGTGTCTGGGAAGTGGGGCTCTGGTGTGGTTTTAGGAAGAGGTGCTTTTTGTGACATTCAGACAGGGATGAGTTGTCAGCCAATGAGCAAGGGAAGAAACAAGTCTAGTTAACAACTGTCACCATACATAATTACAGAATTGTAACCACTTTTTTATGCTGGAGCATTTGGTATTAATATTATTATTTCCCTCAATAAAATATTTGTATGGAAAATAATGAAACATTTCTTAATTCCACTTCCTAGTAATAGCCACCAATAACATTCTGGTGATTTTTTTTAATCTATGGTTTTCCTTCTATACACATTTGTTCACATATCGATATACACTACAAGCCATCTGCTTTATACAAAATCAGACTCATTTGCTATCTAACTTTACCACCATTCTTGTTCACAGGTCTTTAATCATCATTATTTAAATATTTTCCAAAACCATGCTTTCAGATGTCCTCATTATTATGTTATTACTGTACTTAATTAACATCCCCCAGTGAGGATTTAACAGTATGTCCTTAATCAGTCCCATGAGGCACAGCATTCTAAGAAGGTAAGGACAACACCCTCATCTACTCATTCACCATCATATCCCCAGCACCTCACCCAGGGTCTTGCACACAGTAGGTACCCAGTAAACGTTTGCTGACTGACACAGTTGGATATTTACATAATCATCATTTTATTTTTGCTTATATACACACACAACTCTAGTGAAAATTTCTCAACCCAAGTCAGAGTCTGACTCTACTTTTTTTAAAGTTAATTAACTAATACTGGATTTTTTTGGATCCAAGTCCAAGGTAAACTTGCAGTCCTTTGATACACGTTGCCAAATTTGTATTGCCCTGAAGCTGTAAACCTTTTTTTCCCTCCCACCAGCAACGTATGACAAAGTCCTTTCCCTGTACTCCTGCCAACAGTGGATATTATTCATTTTTAATCCTTGCTAATTAGAGAGTAGGAAATGGTATCTTATTTCATTAATGAATAGTAAGGCTGAACATTTACTTATGGGTTTATAGTCATTTGTAGCTTCTTAGTGAATTTTGTTCCTTTTCTTTGTTTTTTTAACATAACTTTGAGTTCTAGATTATGAATATTAATGTGAACAGAACTGTGCCTGATATATAGGTATATTTTATATAAACATATATTTAGTTATGTGTATATGTGTGTGTATCTATCTATCTATAGCTAGCTAGCTATATCTTAGTTATTGGGAAAAGCCAAGTTTGTGAATCATTGTATGTGTTTTAAATAAGGATACAATGAGGGACTTCCCTAGTGGTCCAGTGGTTATGACTCGGCGCTTTCACTGTCAAGGACGCGGGTTCAATCCCTGGTCAGGGAACTAAGATCCTGCAAGCCACGCAGTACAGCCAACATAAAAAAAAACACACACACAATAAAATGATGCATGTGGGTACAATAATCCCTGAAATTTTTATTTTCAATTGTGAGAGATAAATGATATGGGAGGGCTGGGAGGCATAAAGGATTGCAATTAAGAGCATGGACTCTGGATCAAGGCTTTCTGGGTCTAAATTCTGACCCTCTATTTAGTTTTGAAGCATTGGTAAGTAAACCAACTTCAGTAAATTTCAGTTTCTTGACCTAAGAAAGGGGGGTTAATTATGCCACCTACTTCATGTCGGTGTGATAAAGATCAAAGTTTATGAGAACTGTAAATACATAGAAATTGGCTGACACATATTGGTTAATTTTAGCTAGTCTTAAAAGCAAACAGATTAGTTAAGCATACCTAGTGATAATTATACAGAGGAGATGCACAGGCTTGTGTGATAGAGAATAATTGTCCATGGGGTGGGGGCTGGGGGCTGGGAGAAAGGTGATCTAGAGAAGATGGTTAAGGAAGATGTCTTTGAGTCAGGCAAACAATGGGGGAAAGGAACCTTCAGACACAGGGAACAGCCTGTACAAAGGCCCTGCAGTGAAAGGAAGTGAAAGGAGGTCAGTATTGCTGAGGGGGAGTAAATGAACAAGAAAGTGGGGCAACATTAGTAGAAAAAAGTGGGCTGAGGCCAGACTACTCAGGGCCTTATGGACCATCAAAAAGGATTGTTGATTGGATTTTACCTAGTGAGGGAATAATATTACCCTGTTAAATAAGAACGGGTTTTAGATGAAATACATAGGAGATGCTTAAAACTGCATTTATTATACATATTTGTAGCAGATAAAAGATTGCATTTTTAACACCAACACCATGAATGTCTTTCAAGTCCTAGTAGAGCTACAATTGTGGCTGTGAACTGTCTTTGCAGAGAAAATTTTCAGCCACTTGTAAGCCAGCCGGAAGCCTCCCAACCTCCTATCTCACAGGAGAGTGGTTGTGCTATGTACTGCCATTGTCCCCCAGGTTATAGGTGTTCTCGTCATGCTCCCCTATTGCACTAAGAGACTGCAACTATTTCATACCCTTATCCATAATTTGGCTCAGCTTCTTTTCCTCTCTCTTCTCACAGTTCAGCCATTGGGATCACATCTACTTTATATTTGTTGTTTTACATCTTTAGAACCCAAAGGCAGCAGCAAAAATGTTGGGTCACCATCAAGGTTAATAATAATAATAATAAGACAAAACAAAACAAAAACATTTTTTGGTGACAGATGTCTGTATGAGGAGGCTCAACTCTAACCAGCTTCCTCTGCTAAACCCATATTTCATTAAGCCTGGAGGGATGGCTTCTCATTCCTTCTTTAATCTAATTTATTGTGCTGGCCAGCAAGTGGATAATATACTTTCATCTCTATCCCAGGATTTGAGGGAGTTATTAATCAGTATATTTATTCTTCAATCCTGGAACATCTGTGTAACAAAGATATTAATTGACATCTACTGAAAGACTTGCTATTCCAATAATACATCTACCAAGGTAATCAAGTAATATTGCTAATGCCTATGTCATGTTAAAAAAAAAACTGAACAGCCTAAGAGATATGTAGAATACATAATTCACTGACCATAACACTGATGTCATATGTTAATATTTAAGTGACAATTTACAGTCATTTGTAAAATATTTCACTATAAAATTTAAGAAGTCAGGACTCCAAACGAGAGAGCAACAGAAAGAACTCAGACTTTATCACAGACCCACATGGGTTTGAACCCTAGCGTTGTTACTTGCTAGCTGCAAAGATTTTGAATAAGTCTCATTCTCTTTTTCTTATCCTCTCACTGGTCTCCTTATATATTATAAAATGAAGATACTTCAATGCCTCATTTTGGTATTGCTCAAAGAATTAAATAATCCTGAGCTAATATTTAATGAGTGGGAATTGCTTACACATTTATCATTCAAACCTCACAATAATATGAGGATATTGGTTTTATGAAACCCATTTTCAAGAAAGGAAACTGAAATTAGATGACGGGCTCAAAAGAATTAGGATTGAACTTGGGTCTCAGTGGCTCTAAATTTCATAAACTTTCCAATCCAAAGCATTGACATGCATATATAACAGTTCTTCAGTGATGCCTGGAAATTCCCTCCTGCCTTCCTCCATGACTGGAAATCAATCTCAAGCAAACTGGGATAACTGGTTATAAACCAAGAAATGTTTATTCCCAAATGCCATCCCCTTGAGAGGATACCACTCAGACCCAGTCAGACAAGTTTTTAACATCATAAAAGATCTAAAGGATTGCAAGGTGCTTATTACATCTTTCTCTGCTGTCACATTTTTAACCATTTCCCCTTTTAATATCTGTCACAGCTATTAAATTCATGCTCATATAATCTCTAGTATGAATTAATAATACCCCCTACTGTCAATGTTCTCCCCTCAAGACCCTCATTATCACTACTGTCAGGATGGCTTCTGTAATACAGAGCTGGTGTGTCCCTTCTTGTAAAGCTTGACTTACTTCACAATGATTCCAAAACCTAAACCCAAAGACCTGGCATTCTGTACTCTGGCCCCTCCCTTATCCAGTCTTCCTTCTTCCTTACCTGCATGTACCAAATATCACAGCCTCCTATTCCCCTCTCCACTCACCAAACTTGTTCAATTGATGTAGATATGTCTTCCCATAATATCTAAATCCTACCTGGGCTAATGGCTTGGCTTGAACTTTGTATGTTCTGCCTTCTACGCTTCCCTCAAATAGTAGAATGAATGATAGTTTATCATTCTTCATCCTTAAAGATATTAATGATGTGCATATTTTTCTTTCTTGTTAGACGACAAGTTCTCTTATGAAGAATGCTTGCCATTTCTCCAGAGATCTATCATGTTGCTCAGCACCTGAAAGTACACATTGGACACACACACACATCCCTGAATGATTGAATCCATGACTGTAAGCTCTTTAAGGGCAAGGATTCCTGTTCCAGAGTTCCTAGCACAAGGCCTGACCTTTTTTTTTTTTAATAGGAAACGTCCAGAATAAGCAAATTTATTGACAGAAAGTAAATGGGTATTTGCCAAGGGGTAGAAGGAAGTGGGGGATGGGGAGTGGCTGCTAGTGGTTATGGGGTTTCCTTTTTTGTTTTTTTTTTAAAACATCTTTATTGGAGTATAATTGCTTTACAATGGTGTGTTAGTTTCTGCTGTATAACAAAGTGAATTAGTTATACATATACATATGTCCCCATATCTCTTCCCTCTTGCGTCTCCCTCCCTCCCACCCTCCCTATCCCACCCCTCTAGGTGGTAACAAACCACCGAGCTGATCTCCCTGTGCTATGACGCTGCTTCCCACTAGCTAGCTATTTTACATTTGGTAGTGTATATATGTCCATGCCACTCTCTCACTTTGTCCCAGCTTACCCTTCCCCCTCCCTGTGTCCTCAAGTCCATTCTCTAGTAGGTCTGTGTCTTTATTCCCGTCTTGCCCCTAGGTTCTTCATGACCATTTTTTTTTTTTTTAGGTCCCATATATATGTGTTAGCGTACGGTATTTGTTTTTCTCTTTCTGACTTACTTCACTCTGTATGACAGACTCTAGGCTCATCCACCTCACTACAAATAACTCAATTTCGTTTCTTTTTGTGGCTGAGTAATATTCCATTGTATATATGTGTCACATCTTCTTTATCCATTCATCCATTGATAGACACTTAGGTTGCTTCCATGACCTGGCTATTGTAAATAGAGCTGCAATGAACATTTTGGTACATGACTCATTTTGAATTATGGTTTTCTCAGGGTATATGCCCAGTAGTGGGATTGCTGGGTCATATGGTAGTACTACTTTTAGTTTTTTAAGGAACCTCCATACTGTTCTCCATAGTGGCTGTATCAATTTACATTCCTACCAACAGTGCAAGAGTGTTCCCTTTTCTCCACATCCTCTCCAGCATTCATTATTTGTAGATTTTTTGATGATGGCCATTCTGACCGGTTTGAGATGATATCTCATTGTAGTTTTTTTGTTTTGTTTTGTTTTGTTTTGTTTTTTTTGCAGTACATAGGCCTCTCACTGTTGTGGCCTCTCCCGTTGCGGAGCACAGGCTCCAGACGCGCAGGCTCAGTGGCCATGGCTCACGGGCCTAGCCGCTCCGCGGCATGTGGGATCTTCCTGGACCAGGGCACGAACCCGTGTCCCCTGCATAGGCAGGCTGACTCTCAACCACCGTGCCACCAGGGAAGCCCCTCATTGTAGTTTTGATGTGCATTTCTCTAATGATTAATGATGTTGAGCATTCTTTCATGGGTTTGTTGGCAATCTGTATAACTTCTTTGGAGAAATGTCTGTTTAGGTCTTCTGCCCATTTTTGGATTGGGTTGTTTGTTTTTTTGATATTGAGTTGCATGAGCTGCTTGTAAATTTTCGAAATTAATCCTTTGTCAGTTGCTTCATTTGCAAATATTTTCTCCCATTCTGAGGGTTGTCTTTTCATCTTGTTTATGGTTTCCTTTGCTGTGCAAAAGCTTTTACATTTCATTAGGTCCCATTTGTTTATTTTTGTTTTTATTTTGATTTCTCTAGGAGGTGGGTCAAAAAGGATCTTGCTGTGATTTATGTCATAAAGTGTTCTGCCTATGTTTTCCGCTAAGAATTTGATAGTGTCTGGCCTTACATTTAGGTCTTTAATCCATTTTGAGTTTATTTTTGTGGATGGTGTTAGGGAGTGTCCTAATTTCATTCTTTTACATGTAGCTGTCCAGTTTTCCCAGCACAACTTATTGAAGAGACTGTCTTTTCTCCACTGTATATTTTTGCCTCCTTTATCAAAGATAAGGTGACCATATGTGTGTGGATTTATCTCTGGGATTTCTATCCTGTTCCATTGATCTATCTTTCTGTTTTTGTGCCAGTACCATACTGTCTTCATTACTGTAGCTTTGTAGTATAGTCTGAAGTCAGGGAGCCTGATTCCTCCAGCTCCATTTTTCGTTCTCAAGATTGCTTTGGCTATTCGGGGTATTTTGTGTTTCCATACAAATTGTGAAATTTTTTGTTCTAGTTCTGTGAAAAATGCCAGTGGTAGTTTGATAGGGATTGCATTGAATCTGTAGATTGCTTTGGGTAGTAGAGTCATTTTCACAACGTTGAGTCTTCCAATCCAAGAACATGGTATATCTTTCCATCTATTTGTATCATCTTTAATTCCTTTCATCAGTGTCTTATTATTTTCTGCATACAGGTCTTTTGTCTCCTTAGGTACGTTTATTCCTAGATATTTTATTCTTTTTGTTGCAATGGTAAATGGGAGTGTTTCCTTAATTTTTCTTTCAGATTTTTCATCATTAGTGTATAGGAATGCAAGAGATTAATGTGCATTAATTTTGCATCCTGCAATTTTACCAAATTCATTGATTAGCTCTAGTAGTTTTCTGGTAGCATCTTTAGGATTCTCTATGTATAGTATCATGTCATCTGCAAGCAGTGACAGCTTCACTTCTTATTTTCCGATTTGGATTCCTTTTATTTCTTTTTCTTCTCTGATTGCTGTGGCTAAAACTTCCAAAACTATTTTGAATAAGAGTGGTGAGAGTGGGTAGCCTTGTCTTGTTCCTGATCCTAGTGGAAATGGTTTCAGTTTTTCACCATTGAGGATGATGTCAGCTGTGGGTTTGTCATATATGGCGCAAGGCCTGAACTTTTTATACCTAGGATCCATTTAGCTTTGAAACTACTTCAGCTCATTCCTTTGAGGTGAGGATGGGAATCCACCCTTGGTTCACTCCAATGTCTTTATGTGGGGTTCCATTACTCCGCATATCACGTTGCATAGTTACAGTGATTATGTGATTGATTCAGGAATAAGCAGTCACTCAGCCAACGTCAGTGATTCCCAGAGAGAATCAAAGATTCTCATGCCTTAACACGGGATGTGATGATAATTCTCTTGTAACTAATAGGGGAGATCATCTTCTTGCATGGATTCAATACCAGAGAACCAGAGCTAAAACACCAAGGGAAAGGCATCCCATCTTGATTATATCATTTGTGCCCAGTTAGATCCCAGCCTGAACCTATCCAGCCCTCCTCCTTATGCTTAATTTACTTGAAAAAATAGAGCTCTTCTCTCTGATTAAACCAGTTTAAGACTAGTTTTCTGTCACTTGCCACCAATGAGTCTTATGTATTAAGTAGGTATCGGTAAATTTCTTGAAGCGATTCTTCAGGCAGTAAACAAAGCTGCCATTGATGGCCCGTGGAAGAGCCCTTAACAAGGAGCCTTTGATATTGGAGAGAAGATCTGAATATTAATTCCAGTTCTCTCGTGAGGACAGTAAATCTTGGTCTGACCTTCAGTAAAAGCCAAACAAACAAGACTCTTATCAACTCCTCACAAGTTCCTGTCAAAAAGCATTAAAAGCACAGCACTGCATAGCAATTGATGTTAAGATCTTTTACAGTGTAGAACTACTTACCGATGATATAGTTAGGACACAATGGGAGGAGTACAAGGTTAGAGGGTCAGGCTATTTAAATTGCAAAGGGAGATGGTTGATAAGGACTTAGGTGGACCTATGATAATGAGATATTATTTTCTTCCTGGTTCTCTGTTTTTAGTTGGGCTCTGTGGTTCAAATACTTTTGAATCTTGACTGTACTACTGTATCTCAGCCTCGGTATTCCCATCTGTATAATGGGCCTAATAAGTTAATACATGTAAACTTTTATCAAATTGTCTGGCACTCTCGGGTCCCTAGTTCAATGATTCTCAGACATTTTTTGACTACAGTCCATGGTAAGAAATATATTGAACATCTAACCCAGGACACACTCACCCACACCTACACCTGCAACAAAAGTTTCTGAAAGACGACCTTATTCTTACAATGCACAACACATTCTCATATTTTTCATTAGCATGGCCATGATCCACTAAACTGGTTTCATGCCTATCGATGAGTTTTGATCTGCAGATTGAAAAACGTTATCATAGATCAATATATGGTGCAAAATGCATTCCAGGTCAATGTCTATTACATCTAAGCAGAGCTTTGGTCCTAAATCCCTGTAGAGTCTCTCACCCTAATGAACAAGACTGTACCACACTGACTTTTTAGTTCTCTTATGGTCCCAGACTTATACCAGAGTCGATGGAAGGAGCTTTCCATATCCTCTATCCCCTGGACACACCTCTGATTTTCACTCTGCTTCCCAAAGTGTTTCTTCCCACCTGTTTTGGTATGTGAGGGGACTCATCCAAAATGAAACTGCAGCGGAATGAGAGGCTGAGGTTCTCACACTTCAGTTTGTGTATCTCTCAGGGAGTTCAAAAATATTTTAGAGTGTTCCAAGATTGTATTTCAGTAGGCTTGGCAGGGGTTCTGGAGTTTGAGTGCTTAACAAGCAGCCAGGGGTTTTTGATGAGAGGGGCGGGGCATACAGTGCTTGGGTAAACACTACCACTAACAGAGCACAAGGTTACCCTAAACTCCATTGGAAGCTGGAGGTGGGGAATCGTGACATTCCTGGCCAGCAGCAAAAATGTGAAGATTTCCTTAAAACTGAGTGTTGAGGATGGGGAGGGAGAAGATAGTTGCTTCCGTCTTCGGCATAATCTGAAATCAGAGTGGGAGAGACCACACACAGGCAGTTTTCCTGTCCCCCTTCAGCCCAGCTGGCTTACTTCATTAAGCCAAACAGGTGGCTGTCTTTATTAAATGATAAGGGGATTTAGGGATGTGAAGAGGTGGCTGGGATGTGGGCAGTAAAAGCAATACAGCAATCTCCAATCTTGTTATTTTTAAATGTGGGTGTTCCATATGTTGGATCCTAGTGGGTGGCAGCTTCTCTGTACCCAGGGGAACTGTTCTAGTCTTTGCACTAGTATGAGGCTTGCTGAGCCTTCATTATTTCTCCGAACTCCTGCAACTCTGTTCAAGGGAGAGCCTGTTGAGAATTTGTTTGAGTCACGTTTGGAGAGATCACTCGAATAGTCAGAGCTGTAACTCAGTCACTTGAAAACAGAAGAGAGGACCTGGATTCCCGTCCTTCATTCTCTGACAGAAATGGTCACTTAAGCACCGTTGACTGTGTGATGTCCTTTGGACTAGATGGCTTCCAGGTCCCTTCCTTTCCAACTCTAAAGTGTCTAGAAATCTGTGAGTTACTGGGATATAAATGTAATTTAGTTCAAAGAGACTGAGGAACACTGGAAATAGGTTGGAAATGAAATTTGACCAAGGGTTCAGGTTTCTGTGAGTCAGCCTGGGAAAAAGCAACAGTTTGAAGAAAAAGTTGTGGGATGGGGGAAAGGTTGGCGGGGGTGGCAAGAAAACTCAACTTGGAGCCAGGGCTGATGGAGACAAAACCCAAATTCTCTAAACTCTTAGCTGCCTAGCCTCGAGAAAGCCACTAAACATCTCCAAGTCAGTTTCATTATCAATAAAATGGGAATAACACACTTGTAAGGTGAACAGTGTGTATGTTCCTTTAGCCAACTACCCATTCATGCATTCACTCATTGAGCAAAATTAAGTACTATGGCAGGTTTCTGAACCATTGTTTGATCAAATGAGGGAAGGTATATGAGCTTGTCGAGCTGAGTAGAATATTTGATAAATTACTGGCTGTGCTTTATAGCAAAGTCTTCCTTCCTCAGTAGCTTTCCTTGTAATGTTCCCTCATACCTACTCCTTGCCCTGGATCTGCGCATGTCCTATGGTATCCTTTATAATAGAAATCTATCATGTAGCATTCCTAGTCTTATACCTTCCTCCTCCTCCTCCTTTTTCTTCTTCTAAGAACCCCACTTTTCTTTGATAAACCATTCTGCCATTATTCCAAGTGTCCCTGGTGAAGCTGTCAATCACAGCATCCAATCCTTACTATGGAGCTAGGAAAATGACCGAGGCCGTCCAATTCGAGTACTTATCCTTTCTTGCCATAGCAATTTGTCCAGGGAAGAAACTGACCCAAGCACAGCCTTCTCTAAGATTTACTATGTGAATTCTGGCAGAGAAAGACTCTCTTTTCTTTTGGATATTGAGTATGCCATGGTTTTTCTCACACACAGAGGAATTTAGAACTCAGGAACGAAGATGTCAGAGCCCTTAAAACTTCATTTGGGCAACTGGATCCCACTGTGCCTAAAGCCAGGCCCTAGACTTCCAGTTCTGTTAGCCAACATATTCTCTTTCTGGTTAGGTTAGTTGGAGTTCAGTTTTTCTCACTTGCCCTGAACACTCCATCCTTCAAAGTCTGCCTCAATTTATACTTTCTCATGTCATCTCTTTGATCTCCTTCACCAGATGTCACCAGCAGAGTATATTTTCTTTGCCTTCTATTGAGATTTTCTCTATTACTGACTGGTTTTATGGTTAATTACATGTGTGTCTATACCCTCCTCATGTCCAGTATTAGATCATCTATTTTCAAAGGAAGTCATCTTAAATATGTATCATCAATATTGTTGTAATTAAAAATAATTTAGTATTAACTAATAGGAACTATTATGTGCTGGAACGTGTGCTAATGGTTTATATGTGCTATCTTATTTAATTATTAAAATATTGCTATTAGGTAGGTTTTATTATTCCATTTTATAGATTAAACAAAACAGATTCAGTAATAAGGACCTACTGTATAGCACAGTGAACTCTACCCAATACTCTGTAATGACCTATATGGGAAAAGAATCTAAAAAAGAGTGGATATATGTATATGTATAACTGATTCAGTTTTCTGTACAGCAGAAAGTAACACAACATTGTAAATCAACTATACTCTAATAAAAATAAAAAAAAAAAAAACGGATTCAAGGAAGGTAAATGATTTACCCAAGTTCTTTCAGCAAGTGAGCAGAAAGCAGGGTTAGAATCTAGATCTCTTACTCAATAAGTTGTATGCTTAATCGTGTGTGTATATGTGTATGTGTGTGTGTAACTTTTTGCCAACATTACTGGGATCTATATTCCACAATGCTGTCCTGTACCCCACACCCTCTCACAGTTTGGAGACCCTGGGGATATGCCTAATGCAATTAAATTTGTGAGTGAATTGACTGATGACATGAAACTGATAACCAGAGAGGCTAAGTTACATGCAAAGAGCATCATATGGGCCATTCATGGTAAAACATAAAGCCAAGTATAGACGGCATCATGATCTTTCTGGTCTGACAACTTAGTGCTTGGCAAAAACCCTCAAGGCTACGAATTTCTGAAAGACAAGCCCATTTAGAGAGGAACAAGCCATGATGGATGTGCAATCCCAGCAAATGCACAGTGAAGGATAGAAACATTGCTATGCCTGATTTTTTAATAACTACAAAAAATCCCATGTACGGGATTTCAGTATGTGAAAACTGATTGCGTTGCCAATGCCGCTCATCTCTTTAAACAAGCAAACTCGTCTTCCCTGGTGCTGTTACATCAGTAATAAATTGGCTCCTCAGACAGATCTGCTTGCAGGTTAGAACTGAGATTGAATAGATAATAACTTTGGGGGTAGCAATGCCTGCCATGACAAATAATAAAGAAATTCATGACCTGCAAAGTACAGGGTGATCCTGTTCCAAAAATATATTTCACCTGGTCCCCAAGCAGGTTCATTAGGTATCCAGGAAGCTGTAAAAAAAATATTCAGTATATATAGAGAGGTGACTCAAAAAGAATGCTCTCAAGTGTGTATGAGCCTGTAGTTATGAAAACATGTAGGTCAACGAGGGGCTTGCTGCTAAGTGCCTTTTAAAATCAAGACACAAGTGCTGGGCCTTTGTCTGGGGGCATGCCTATCTCCACAAGGGGAACTAAGCTGGATTTTTTGGTGACCTTATATACTGTGGCAGCTTTTGCAGATATCACAATGGATGCAGATCACTTTGATGGGGCTTCAGTCAGTGGATTCTCTGTTTTGGGTGATCATTTTTCTCCCTTAGAAAAATAATTAGGTGTCAACAGTGAGCTGAGTCTACTAACATTGTGTAAACATAATTAAACTGAATGAGGGGGGTGGTAAACAGAAGAAATTCCACAGAAAGTTGATGGGGTACAGTGGAAGGAAGTTTATCTTGGGACCTGAGGTCGGCATTTAAGTTCTGGGTTTAGCATTACTGGTTATGGGACCCAGACCATGTCACTCCACTGCTCTGGAATTTAGTTATTCATTTTAATAGTAGGAGATTATGCCAGCTAGTGCCTTGGAGTTTCTGCAAAATGGTGATTATGATCTTACAAGTTGGGGAGGACTCTGAGGTGGGAGAGGAGTAAAATCACTATGATGATGATGATGTAGCATTGGATTGAGTTTTACTTTTATTACCAACTAGACTATGGGCCTTCTCAGTGAATATAAAAATGTACTAAGGCAATAGCAGATATTACACCTATACAAGAAATATTAAATACATCTCCAAAACTGGTAGGTAGTTTTTCTATTGAGTTCCCACTTTGGGATCCACAAGCAAGCCCTATAATATATAATATATTATATATAATAACTGTCTCATGCCAGTTATTAAAACATTACTGATCAGGGCAGGAGGTATGTGATCAATTTCTATCCCATTAGTGAATATCAGTGCTTTTTGTTTCTTTGCTTTTTTTCCCAATGGACCTGAGATAGATAAGATAATGGTGAGCTTAGACCACTCTTGTGGCTCCCCAAGATGTTGGCTCCTACTCTCTACTACATTGACCCAGTCAAGATAACCCTTGGATCACCAACTGAGTTCTTCCTATTCCGTTGACAAATCCTGCCTTCTGCTTTTGTTTTGCCAGAACCTCAGCCCTTCACCTATTTCCTGCTAGTTCCCTGGCCCTAGTCTGGACCCTGATCTTGGACAACTCAATGCGCACTCTAATTTTTCACAGTTGACTTTGGGAGTGGTCCAGGATATCTACAATGTCCTCATGATGAGCTCCTTCTTCCAAGTTGTACATCTGTGCTACATTTCCTTGACTTTCTCATATTGGGTGCTAGACACTGAATGTCTCAATAGCTCTATCCAGACTCCATTCTTGGGGAGGAGTAGGTCTTTTCCCCAGCCCTGACTTCTAGATTTCACATCTCCTCTCCTGAATACCATCAATCATCTTGCTAAGTCATAGGGAGGCTCAAGTTTGAATTTCCTTGACTGTGCACAGGGATATACAGTGCTTATTTTAATAAATGAGTTATGAACTCTACTGAAAAAATAAATAAAGAGGCCTCTTTGCACAACTATTTGAATTTCTGAACTCCTCTCCCATGTATATAGGATGAGTTTTTAAAAGCCTGATGTCCATGTGCATATATACCAGTATAAACATAGTTAAATTGTTAAATTTAATGTCTGTTAAATTGGCACATTCTGGACCCAGAGGATTTCTCCATTGCTAACTAAAATATGTTCATATTTTCATCCATAAGAGGACTCTGGTACACACACTCTTACGACAAAGATACACAGTACAGAACAAAATGGATTTAATACCTCCATTATTTTTTGAGTTATTAAAAGACTATTTTTTAAAGTACTTTAATATTTAAAAGACAAAATAAGCACCTTCTGGGTCATTGTGTTAAATGGATTGAAAAGTGTCCTGTAATTGGTTTTATTTAATGGAAAACTCAAATGCTCAAGCTTTAGGTTTTATTTTTGTCCATGTCCATAATGTTGAAATTAAAAAAAAAAAAACCTTAGCAGATGCAGACCTCAGAGTAACTAAATATTCTCCTTTTATTCCCTTATTTTAGAACAGTGAGGTGAGAACTCACGACAAAATGGCCTTATTCATTACGCACTGAGCAGTGTGGATGGGAGGAGGAAAAACAAAATGATATGAAACAAAATATAAACCAGGAAACTTGTGGTTTACTTACTTGATTTTCTTTTAAAATGTTTTAAAAATCAGTTTTAATTATAAAAAGAAACTAAGAAAGAAATACATGTACAGTTCATTCCCTTCAATCTTTTCTTTATAATTCTAACCCTGTCTCAAAAGGTAACTTCTATTTTCAACCTAATATGTGTCCTTCCAATCTATTTATATACCATACATATATATATATATATATACATATATATGTAAAGTTTTGTTTTATGTGTGCACTGAAACTTTTTGTTTTCTTTAACAATACTATGAGATATGTATTATAATAATTACGTTCTTATGGAATATGATACATATTAAATTGCATATATTTATACACAAATATATACAAAATGAAATATCTGTATATTATACAGTAATACATATATAACAGACATTTATATATTACTACACATATAATTCCTATGGAATACAAGACACTATAGCAGTAAAAGAAAATATGGTAGATACTATATGGAACATACCACAATTTCTTTTCCTGCTATATTATATTCAAAAGAAAGTAAATACCAGAGTTTATAGGACCAGCCCACTAATGATGGCCATTCAGATTGTTTCCAAACAATGTTACAAATAATGCTGCAATCAGCACACGAGTAGATAATTTAGCAGGTTATTGTGCTTGTAAGACACTGAAGTTCAGTCAAATTATTTCTTATAATAGGTGGAGGAGTTAAGTTCAGTACACGTGTCAAGGAACCCGATAAGAGCTGAATAATCAGGTTCCAGAAAGTGCAGGGACTCTCTTCTAGGACAATTAATTCTGGCGTGAAATCTGCTCATGGGACCTCAGGAGCTGGAATTTGTAGACCTTCCCCTTGGGGCTTTTCTTCCGCCCAATCTCCTCCCAATGGCTTCCTTTCTCCCATGCTTCTCTCCCCAAACAGCTGCTGTTCACACCCTGTGGCCTCAACTGTCCAGATCTTGGTCTTTCAGAGTCAGCTCTTTGTGACAGCTACTTGACTCCTGCATTTTTTAGGTTAGATTTCCTAAGGCAAAATTTGATTGTCCTGGGTGTGTGTGAGCGTGTGTGTGTGTGTGTGTGTGTGTGTGTGTTTATCTTCAGGCCATGTCATGTGCCTCTGGCCCATGTTCTCTTTTTGTTAGGTGTCCACCAAAAGGAAAGGAAGGACAGTCCTGAGGACATGGCCTAGACAGGACTGCCCCTAATTTAAGGAAGCCTTGAGGAGGGACATTTCCCCAGTGAAAGTAAAAACTAGGCCTGGTCTGCTACTTCTTTCCCAGTGCCTGGGACAGTGTTTTGCTTAGTATGGCTCCCTGATGACTATCTGTTCATTTAGAATCCAGAGGATTGAAGGGTAGAATATGCCACCTCAAGATGCGCCTCTTCTGTGTAAGGATTATTTTGAGAAACTTGCAGACACAGGAGAAGCTCTAAAAAACAGAGTAGAAGCTACCCTTTTGTAAGGAAAGTTAACATTAGAAATGGGGTTTGTGTCAGGAAGAGAGCTATTTCCAGAGATCACTTTTTAACCTGAGAGACCTATCTGCAAGCAGGGCAACCTTTGTTTACAAGCATTTCTTCTTCTTATCATCCTGAGAATTGCCTCTTTGAAGCCCAAGATCCTTATCCCTTTCCTGAGCTCAAGCCTCAATCATGCGGCTGCATTTTGACTCTCATTTATTTGTGGGGCTCCCGTAAGTACTATGTATGTAATTAAAATTGCTTTTTTTCTCCTTTTAATCTTTTTGTTACAGAGGGCTCTCAGCCAAGAACCTAGAAGAGTATTGAGAAAATTAATTTTCCTCCCCTGCAGGATCATTGCATCATACTCCTCCATATCCATGGTGTGAACAGTTAGTTACTAGTGGTGCTAGGCTATGATCCAGAGACCAGATCCAGCTGCTGTATGCACTCTGGGCTGTATATTGTAGTGTGTAAAATGAATGCAAGATCACACATTGCACAACGTGAGGACTAAATGAGATAATGTCTGAAATACTTTTTCTAAATTTTAAAGCACTATTTTGCCAACCTGGGAGGCCAGCTCTAAGAAAACTAGAATTAATCAGTAACTAGAACTTTTTACTGTTCCGAACACCATGGTTGTAGGAGGCTTCACCAAACATGGTCATTTGACTATTATTCTTCTCAGTGAGGTGCTAAGTTTAAGGAGGTGAACAGAAGAGACTCAGTTTCTGTCTGGCAGCCCTTATAGTTTGGGAGATCCAATTTGATCATTGATTAAGCATAGGTGGTTTTATCACCATGATAACAAATGCCAAAAAAGAGAAAGAAAGGATGACATGAAAGTTCTCTGTCTCGGGTACACCATAGCACAGTGTTTTTACTCAGATTTCCCTGCCTCAAAGTCTGGCCCTTCCTTCAAGACTTGGATTTAAGCCTAACTTATTGGATACCTACACTGGGAGAAGAGTGAGGCTCAGCAAAACTTCCTGTTTGTGTACAACAACCTTTGTGGGTGAAGTTCCCTTGAAAAATCTTAATACCTATATGAAACCTATTAACAGTAGAATTATGTCATATAGTTTGAGGGGTTTTTGTTTATTAAACAATTTAATGTTTGTCAAAAGTTTTACTTGTATTCGTTAGATATCCTCAGGAATATTAGGATATGTGGCCAAAGCCATAAATAAACAAATAGCTTTGGAAAATTAATTTAATCTTACCCCCAGTCCTTATTTCATGATTTCCTCAACAACCCCATGAGAATAGAGAATATTTCATTTTGGAAAGTGTGGAAATAAGCTTTGGAAAGGCTAAATAACTTACTCAAGGTCACAGAGCTAATAACTGGTTATCTGTACTCAAAGCCAGGTGTCTTCCCTCCCTCTTGCCCTCAACTTCTTCTTAGGCTGAGTCCTATGCCTTGATAACGAGCCTTGCATTAGGTGAGCTGAAATCCTGCAAGCATCAGCTTCTAGGTAGCACCTGAGCTTTTAGAAATCCTTTCTGTTCACTAAATAGTGCCATTTATAACCTCCCATTAGAAGGGAACAGGAGAAAACTGTTTAAATGGAATTCTGAAAGTAACACGGGACAACCACCTGGCTAAGCCTCATTTTCAGGCAAAATTAGGTCATTCATGTCATAAAAGTGAAAAACTGGAAACAACCTAAATGTCCACCAATAGGGGATTGATTGTATAATTCATGTTATATTCATGCCATGGATAATAATCCATGTGATGGTGTAGATATATATTAACTGGCTTGGAAAAGTGTAGGTGATATTAATTATGTTCAAAAGTAGATTCCAAAATACCTTATAGAATATAATCTCATATGCATGACAAAAACGCATATATGCATATTGAATGTTGACAGTGGTAAACCTATATGTGTTTTTTTGTTTACATAAATGAGGAGTTTTTTAAAAAAAATAAAACTCTTCTACCTACCCTAAGAACAAAGGATGATCTAATTGAGCTTGGATTTAGCATGTAATCTTTCTCTTAGGTATATTAGATGCACAAAGGATAATTCTAATTAAGTTCTCATGATACTTGTGACAGAAGGGACTTGAATGCTTGCTTGTCAAACTCTTACATAGTAACACTATTTTTTTAAACCAATGTTAATACATTTTGTGCTGGTCCCCAAATTAAATATATGAAAGCTTATCTGATTATCTCCATGCTCCCACCCCAGTCTGGTTTAGAATCTTCTGTTTCTACTTCCACTGAGGTCCTTATCACTATTATTTTTATGCCTCTCCCTATATGAATTTCTCTAGGAGTAATAATGTATGATTTACTTCTGTCTCTGACACCTAGGTTAAGGTCTCAGTGTATAGTAAGAACCCAGTAAGTGCTGTGACATACAATTATTGTAATCTAGTTGGTGCCTGGGACAGAAATGAACAAGATGCCTCAAAAAATGCTGTCTTGAAATTAGCATGTGTGTTTCAGGTGAATGAACAAAGGTGTTGGATAAAGGTTTGAGAAGAAAAAGAAAGAAAAGAAAAAACAAGATGGTGGAGCATGTGTAGGTGCTGCCTCAAGGGTTTCAGATTGGAGAATTTCTACCTAAGGATAGAGGGGTAGGCTCACCCCCGAAAGTCCCATATTCAGAGAAGGATGCTTTAGTTTCTAAGTCACTTTATTTAACTCTTAGTTCACTCAGTCTACAATTATTGAGTACTGTACTTTAGGATCAAGGAAGTTGGGTCAAAAGTGGGAAGCTGTCTCTTGTTTTCATTCATCTGGAATGAAGGCTTTCTGTCAAAAGCAAGTAAAGGAGTCCTTTAAAAGTTGAATTATGATAGATAGGTCAATAGATTGATGGATTACTATGGGTTAGCTTTTCCCACTTATGAACTTCATTTAAATGGAATTGCACAGTGTGTGCACAGTGTGCTTTTGTGTCTGACGTTATCTTACTGAGTAAAATATGTTTAAGATTTATCTACATTATTCTGTAATTTAGTACTTTGTTGCTTTTTAATGCTGTGTGCATTTCACTGTATGAATATACCACTTTCTTTTTCCATTGATTTACTTGTTGATAGATAACTTGGATGTTTCCAGTTTGGAGTATGATCAAAAAAGCTGCTATAGGGCTTCCCTGGTGGTGCAGCGGTTAAGAATCCACCTGCCAATGCAGGGAACATGGGTTCAAGCCCTGATCCGGGAAGATCCCACATGCCGCGGAGCAACTAAGCCCTCAAGCCACAACTACTGCAGCCCGTGTTCCTAGAGCCCGAGCTCCGCAACAAGAGAAGCCACCACAATGAGAAGCCTCAGCACTGCAACGAGGAGCAGCCTCCGCTCGCCACAACTAGACAAAGCCCGCGCACACCAACGAAGACCCAACTCAGCCAAAACAAACTAACTAACTCTCTCTCTCTCTCTCTCTCTCTCTCTCTCTATATATATATATATATATATATATATTTTTTTTTTTTTTTTTTAAAGCTGCTATAGGGAATTCCCTGGTGGTCCAGTAGTTAGGACTCCATGCTTCTACTGCATGGGGCACAGTTTGATCCATGGTCTGGGAACTAAGATATTTCATGCCATGTGGCACAGCCAAAAAAAACAAAAAACAAAAAAGCTGCTATAAGCTCTCCTGAACACATATTTTTGTGGATATGTTTTCATTTCTCTTGGATAAATACCTAGAACTAGAATTGCTGTATCACAGGTTGCCTCTAAATGTGGGTGGGGAAACTCAATAGCAAAAACTCACCAAATAACTCAGTTAAAAGATGGGCAAAGGACCTGAACAGATATTTTCCAGAAAAAGATATACAAATGGCTAACAGGTGCATGAAAAGGTGTTCAACATTACTAATCAGGGAAATGTAAATCAAAACCACAATAAGCTATCACCTCACACCTGTCCAGATTACAAGAGATGACAAAAAGACAAGAGATGACAAATGCTGGTTAGGGTGTAGAGAAAAGAGAACCCTTATACACTGTTAGTGGGAATGTAAACTGGTATAGCCACTACAGCAAACATTACAGAAGTTCTCAAGAAATTAAAAAAGAGAACTACCATATAAACCAGCAATCCCATGTGTCTAGGTATATATCCAAAGGAAATAAAATTATCTCAAAGAGATATCTATACTCCTACATTCATAGCAGCATTATTCACAATAGCCAAAGTATGGAAACAGTCTAAGTGTCTGTTGATGGATGAATGGATGAAGCAAATTTGGTGTATATATATATGTGAATATATGAAATATATGAAATATATAATATATGTGAAATATTATTCAGCCTTAAAAAATAAGGACATCTTGTCGTTTGCAACCACATGGATGAAACTTGAGGGTATTATGCTAAGTGAAATGAGCCAGAGAAAGACAAATACCACATGCTATCACTTATATGTAGAATAAAAAAAAAATTAACTGATAGAAATAGAGTAGAAAAGTGGTTGCCAGGAGTTGGGAGGTAGGGAATTAGGATATATTGGTAAAATGGTACAGACTTTTTAGTTATAAGATGAATAAGGTCTGAGGATCTAATGTATAGCATGGTGAAAATAACATTTTATACTTGAAATTTGCTAAGAGAGTAGAAATTAAATGTTCTTAACAAAAAAAAAAGAAAAAAAAGAACAGGTAAATATGTGAGGTGACGTGTTAATTAACTTGATGAGGGAATCCTTTTATAATGTATATGCATATCAAATCATGTTGTACACTTTATATATCTTACAATTTTATTTGTCAATTATACATAAATAAAACTGGGGGAAAAAGTATGGATGAGGATGGACTGGGAAGAGGAATAGAACTTTCTGGGGTGATGTTATATTCTTTCTATATCTTAAAATGGGTTTGATTACACAAGTGTATACATTTGTCAGAGATCATGAAATGGATACACTTAATGTTTATGTATTTCAATATATGTAAATTTTATCCCAAATATAAAAAAACATAAATAAATATTGAACTTTAGTTAATATTATGCTAAAAGTGTTTGGGAGGAACTGTACTGATGTCTAAAACTTAATTTGAAGTGTATTAAAAAATAATATAGGTTGATGGATGAATAGACGGATAGATAGATATATGCTAAAACAACTCCAGCAAAACAATTTTGGAATCTAAGTGATGGGTACATGTGTAGTCACTTTAAAATTTATTCAACTTTTTGGCATGACTGACACTTTTCATAGTAAAATATTGAGAAATGGAGAAATATCATCATTTCTCTCTCCTGCACAAAATCCTCCAAAGGCTTCCCAGCACACTTAGAATAAAATCCAGAGTAGTTACTTTGGATTACAAGGCTCTTTACAATATGGTGCCTGGCTGGCTACCTTGCTGATTTCATTTGCTCATGCTCTGGCCCTTTCTGTCTTTTGTCCAATGACAGAGGGTTCCTTACTATTCCTAGATCTCCCCTAGCCTATTCTGGTTTCAGTGCTCCTATTGTTACCTCTGCATAGCATGCGCTCATCACAGGTTTTTGCATGACTATCTGTCCCTCTCCACCCATTTATTCTCATCTGCTCATCGGTCCTTCCTGACCAAAAGGGCTGAACCCAAAAGGCCTGTCCTGACCACCTTGTCAATCTCTCCCCCCATCACTCTTATGCTGTGTTTTTTTCATAGCACTTATCACCACATGATAGAATTTTAAGTATATTTACATTTCATTTGTTTCCCTTCCCCCACTGGTGTGCAAACTCTTTGAGGGAGGACTAGGGCTTCATTTTGTTCATCCCTCCATCACCTGTTCCTAGAACAGTGTGTTTGGCCAATACTGCTTTGTTGGCTAAATCAATGAATGGGAATTTTTCATAATGCTATTTTAAAAATTTGCAATGAACTCTTAACTTTAGAATAGTTTTACAGAAAAACTGTGAAAATATAGTTCCCATATACTCCACAACCAGTGTCCCTTTTTATTAATATCTTACATTGTACATGTGCTAAAATGAATTAACCAACATTGATACATTATTATTAACTAAAGTCTGTGCTTAGATTTCCTTGTTTTTCATCTTATGTCCTTTTCGTGTTCCAGGATCCCATCCAGGATACCACATAACACTCAGTCAAAATGTCTCCTTAGGGCCTCCCTGGTGGCGCAGTGGTTAAGAGTCCGCCTGCCGATGCAGGGGATACGGGTTCGTGCCCCGGTCTGGGAGGATCCCATATGCCGCGGAGCGGCTGGGCCCGTGAGCCATGGCCGCTGGGCCTGCGCATCCGGAGCCTGTGCTCCGCAACGGGAGAGGCCACAACAGTGAGAGGCCCGCATACCGCAAAAAGAAAAAAAAAAAAAAAAAAAAGTCTCCTTAGCCTCCTGTTGGCTGTGACAATTTGTCAGACTTTCCTTGTTTTTGATGACCTTGATAATTTTGAGGAGTACTAGTTAGGGATTTGCAGAATGGCCCCAACTGGCAGTTGTTTAGAGTGTGAATTTACAGGACAATTAATTAGCTTGGAAAATCCTGCTCCCTCAGGAACTCTGACTTGTACCCAATGATCCCAAATTTTGTACTACTTTTAGAGCATGGACATTTTACAGGTCTTGCCTTGTTTGGTGTCCTATAAATCCTGTGACAAACAACATATTTCTGTGTCCATCTTACATGTGAGGAAACTGAGCTTCCATAATGGTAACTGTGCAAGATCACATAGAATATGTGGCCAAGAAGAATTTGAACCCTAGCACCCTGACTGCAGGTCTAGTTCTCTCTCTGCCTCCCACATCTGCCTGTTGATGCCCTCACAACCTGCCCTTTGCAGAAAGCTGCCCAAACCTGAAAGTACTCAGAGGCGTGTAATATCAGCATCTCTTTTCTCTGTTGCTTTCAATCAAAACCATAGCAGTCAGTCTACCAATCCTGCTTAGCCAGAAAAATGAGTGCTCTGGGAATTGAAAGTTAAACTGATACATATTATCAAAATATCATGTTCTGGGTTTGTCGGTAGGTGAACTGTTATTAAGATGTTTTCATTTGAAAAGAACCAACTGTCTTTAGGCTGATAGCACCTGTACTTGTATTGCACCCTCTCTGTGCAGGGGCTCCTTGTCCAGACTGAACATTATTAAGCACGTACTCCATCACCTGACTGGTGAGAGGAATAGTGACCTGGTCTTTTCACACCTCATTCCCCTTCCTGGAGCAATCTTTATAGCTCCAAGTCAGTGTTATAAGCCTCAAAAACCCTGCTTTCCTTATGAATATAGACTCTAAATTGGTTTGTTTTGCTCCATTGTAAAATGCCTCATTCTGCAACTTAAGGGTGATTTATTATGCTGAGTTCAGAGGAAAGATATATTTCACCCTCCAGGAAGCTTTCCTTCACTCTGCCATATGGTACCATCATCCTGGGCTTTGGCTATCATGTCATTTATAAGAATCTATTGCCTGTCTTCTTTAATTATCTGTCTTAAGGGTGGGGCTGTGTCCATCTTGCTCATCACTGCATCCCCGGGGCAGAGTCCCACCATTGTTCATGTCCTATAAATATATTTTAAATAAAATATATTTGTATAAACCATGGGTATTATTTTTTTGTTCTCTGTAAACAATTGAAATATTTCATAATTTTAAAGTACTTAAAATAACTTAAAATTATCTTAGCACAAAGCACCAGAGATCACACATATTGGTGACAGGTAAGCAATTTTGAGTGAATGAGTAAATGTTATACTGAGAAGAGTACAAGAGTTTCAAGCCTAGATGCAGGCAAACCAATGTTCAAAGCCATTCCACTATGTGAACAACTTCCTACAAGCATGGGCGAATCTGGAGGCCCTTATCCAATGCTTACCTTTACTAGAGAAGAAATAGTATCATGTGCTCTGACTCAATAATAGGTAACCTTGGGCTTCCCTGGTGGCGCAGTGGTTGAGAGTCCGCCTGCCGATGCAGGGGACACGGGTTCGTGCCCCAGTCCGGGAAGATCCCATATGCCGCGGAGCGGCTGGGCCCGTAAGCCATGGCCACTGAGCCTGCACGTCCAGAGCCTGTGCTCTGCAACGGGAAAGGCCACAACAGTGAGAGGCCCGTGTACCACAAAAAAAAAAAAAAAAAAAAAAAATAGGTAACCTTCTTTGTAGCAGTCTCTATTTCTAAATAGGGAATAAAGCTAATTTTATGTGTGTATAACATGTATGCTCATGAAGAGGCTGTTTGGAGGCCATAAGTCAAGGATTTTGAATCCTTAAGTCTTCTTCCCAGGAGAACATCTCTGCTGGATTCACTTCTAAAGTGGGACCCAGAAGAGCCATGTGAAATGTGGTTATTTGCAGAGGCCATGATTGAGATAAACTGGGCCTTGCCTTTTAATGATACCTAGGTTAATCCTGTCACTCATGTGTCCTTTCGTTTAAAAGTTGCATATTTCTTTTTTTATAAATGACATACAGTTGGGAAGAAGTCCACTCACCTAGGACATCATCTCTTAGTTGTTGGGTGGGAGCCAAAAGGGACCTGTGATTCTGAGTAATGCAAACAGACTCATAGGGGCCACATTTGCAAAGTTGTTTTCCACATCTAATATATTGTTCATGCTTTTTCTGAACTAGTAATTTTTTCCTCTCTACATCTAGAACTTCCATGAAAATTTACCTCTTTTAAAATTCTCCTGAGATTGATTTCACTATGATACTCTAACCCAATCTCTGTTTTCCTATAGCATCTATACCAGCTGGGATACTATCTTGTACAATATTTGTCAAATTTCAATTCCATTTTCTTCCCATTTTATATGGTTTATTGTTTTCTCTATTTAACTCTTTCTTCCATCTGGATCATAAGCACATTAGAATTTTACTATCCTTGTATGCAATAAATTATACATTAATAGGATGGTTATGGCTTGTGAGAAGAAGGTATTTGTGATTTGCACTTAGAGAGATTTTAATCAAGTTTACCATTCTCAGAAAGTCAGTTTTGCATATAAATAAGGACCCCTAAAAATCGGTTTGTTTTGCTCAATTATAAAATGCTTCATTTAGAAGCCTAAGGGTAATTTATTATACTGAATTGGGTGGAAAGGAAGATGTATTGCATTACGCTTAATCTTATCAAATAGCTGCTATATTTAATGACAATGTCTGTTTATCATAATTATTATAAGTTGTCTAGGTTAATAAAATCAGAAGACCTATGTGCAATTTTCAAACACTAAATTTGTTATTTACGTCCTGTCTCAGATACAAGCTATCCCCCATGGATGTGCAGTCATCCCATGAGTTTGATTTCTGCTGAGGTTGTGAGAGAATTTTGTGTCTGTCAGACAAAGCAGACTATAAAATCAGGTCCTTAGAAAATTCTACAATTAAGCATGTAGACGTCAAAAATGTAGAAGAGGAAGTAAATAACAATACCAGTTTTCAGGTATTTGGTAAGTTTTACAGATTCATCTCTTCCATCATTGAAGAGGTCCTTTCTAGACATGGCAGATGCAATAGGAAGCAAAGCAAAATCCCTGCTCTCTCACAATTTCGTAAGTGATGGAGTGTGTGTGTGTGTGTGTGTGTGTATGTGTGTGTGTGTGTGTGTGTGTAGGAATGTAACGCCAGATATCTTATTCTGTGTTCAAAAGTATCTTGTGATGTCTGTATCTTTATCCAAATTTAAAAGTGAGGAGACTGAGGCTCAGAGAGGTAAAGAAGGCAAGTTCACACTGATGGGGGAGTCCTGTTTTAATCTCATCTCTCTGATTTCAAAGCTGAACTTTCCCCACATGGACATACTATGGTCTGAATGTTTGTGTCCCCACCAAAATCTTATGTTGAAATCCTAGTGCCCAAAGTAATGGTGTTAGGAGGTGGGGCATTTGGGATGTGTTTAGGTCATGAGGGCAGAGACCTCATGAATCAGAATAATGCTCTTATAAAAGAGACCCCAGAGAACTCCCTTGCCCCCTCCACTATGTGAAGATATGATAAGTCTGCCACCCAGAAGAGGATGCTCATCCGACCAGGCTGGATCCCTGATCTCAGACTTCCAGCCTCCAGAACTGTGAGATATACATGTCTATTGTGCATAAGCCACCCAGTTGGTGGGATTTTGTAATATAGCCCACATGGGCAAAGACAAGCTACTGATAACTTTAATGGTGAAGGTGAAGGGGCAGGTGGAGAAAAGACTAAATTAGAATCCGAAACCTGTGGTTTGGTTCTTGGCTCCCAGCTTTGTGATGCTGGCTAGATAAGCCAAAGTCTTTTCATCATTCAAAAAAGACAACAATCTCTTCTGTCTACTTCATGAGTTTGTTGTGAGGGTGAAAGCTGACAGCTTTACTACAATATCAGAATTAAATTTCATGTATGACTACTTAAACTCATCGCCCCTGGAAAAAAAAGATCATTAAAAGTATCATCCTGGAAAGTGGGAAAATCACGGTCCATTTTTGCAATGTCAAAGTCGCAATTACAACATAGGCCCATCCTGTTTTTTCCTATACCTTTACATTAGTAGGCATCAATTTACAGAAAAGGAGAACTTTGTTCACTCTTGGATACTTAGAACTCCCTTTAGAGTCATTATCTTCCAAGTTGGCAAGATCCCTACTCGCTAGAAACAATGTTGGCTTGTGCTGGGTGTTTGGCAGCTGACATTTTAACGAATGAAGGTATTAAACCATGTATTGAGTTTCAGAAAGGACTTTACCTGCCATTTTTTCCCAGATGTAGATGTACTTTAAAATAAAAAGGAAAAAAAAGTCACTCTAGTAGCTTCACTTTTATGTAAATGCTCTCTTTGCCAAAAGTGTTTGGTTATTTGCCATTGAAAATATAACTGGTTTTAAACTGGAAGGAAAATCCTATAACATGTTGCTTGGGACCTTGGTATTAGATGATCGCTCTGGGGAGGTGACCAGGCCTGGAATACAGGAAGACAATGTCTTGATCAATTTGTATCTGGTTTGTAGTGTATACCACCTGAGTGTGTATTTATATGGGTGATATATCTTTAAAAACCAAATCTCGGGCCTCCCTGGTGGCGCAGTGGTTGAGAGTCCGCCTGCCGATGCAGGGGATACGGGTTCGTGCCCCGGTCTGGGAGGATCCCACATGCCGCGGAGCGGCTGGGCCAGTGAGCCATGGCCGCTGGGCCTGCGCATCCGGAGCCTGTGGTCCGCAACGGGAGAGGCCACAACAGTGAGAGGCCCGCATACCGCAAAAAGAAAAAAAAAAAAAAAAACCAAATCTCTCACTTTCATGTTTGTTTTATCAGTGCTCAGCACAGTATACAATCAACATTCTAAACATTTTGATAAGTGGATAATTAAAAAAATATTTATGATAATTCATATTTATAATTTAACTTGATGATTTAGAATAATTTAACGAACGCCCATTCAGATAATGAGAAAAACTCTAGATAGGTATTTGGAAAGACATCGTATGATGAATGCCCAAAAGCACTGGTTATCTCTTGGAAAGATGTAGAATGGGGTATTAGGACTCATTTCAAAGAAATATGCCAAGTATTAGAAACCCCAACCATGTTAGGTCAATTTAAGACACGCGAGATTAGAAGACTGTATGTTCAGTAATGCCTCACATTGTGCAGTAGAACTGTATTTTTAACATTCATGAGTCATTTCCTTTTTCGCTGACCTTGCTTCTTTTTCCTCCTCTGAAGTAGCTATCATTGCTTACCTCCAGAATCATTGTCATGGATTTGACTTTAGAAGCCTTTTACAACTGGGTTCCATGAGAGAATCAGCACTAATCTCTTAAGGATATGATTCTTAAAATGTGGTGCATGGACCAGCAGCACCAGCATCACCAGGGAACGTACTAGAAATGAAAATTCTCAGACCCCAACTCAGATATTCCGAATCAGAAACCCCTAGGGTGGGCCCCAGCAAGCTGTAGTTTAACAAACCCTCCAGGTAATGCTGATGTATGCTCAAGTTTAAGAACCACTGGCCTAAAATGACCACAGTTAATGATCTGGTGCTCAGAATTGCAGGTCCAGGGCTTCCCTGGTGGCGCAGTGGTTGGGAGTCTGCCTGCCGATGCAGGGGACATGGGTTTGTGCCCCGGTCCGGGAAGATCCCACATGCCGCAGAGTGGCTAGGCCCGTGAGCTGTGGCGGCTGGGCCTGCGCGTCCGGAGCCTGTGCTCCGCAGGGGGAGAGGCCACGACAGTGACAGTGCTGGTATGTCTAGATGAGAAACACCTGAAGAGAGTTTAAAAAAAAAAAATACAGGTTCTGGGGAATCCTCCCTTACTTATTCACTCATTCAGTGGGTTTAGAATGGGGCTTTGTAATCTGGATTTTAATTAATTAATTAATAATTTATTTATTTATGGCTGTGTTGGGTCTTCGTTTCTGTGTGAGGGCTTTCTCTAGTTGCGGCAAGTGGGGGCCACTCTTCATCGCGGTGCGCGGGCCTCTCTTGTTGCGGAGCACAGGCTCCAGACGCGCAGGCTCAGTAATTATGGCTCACGAGCCTAGTTGCTCTGCGGCATGTGGGATCTTCCCAGACCAGGGCTCGAACCCGTGTCCCCTGCATTGGCAGGCAGATTCTCGACCACTGTGCCACCAGGGAAGCCCTGTAATCTGGATTTTAGAACAGATTCCCTTGGTTAATCCAACCTGCACAAGTATAGGAATAAAGGGTCTGGATGGTCTCTGAGCTCCTTGTCAGTCAAGAGATGTTGTCCTCTTTCAATCATTGGAGATCATTATGCCCTTCCTTCCCCCTTAACTTCTGCTGGAGGCAGCATCATCTCAAACAAATGAACAGGTCCCAGCCCTGCTCACAGTGAGTAAATCATGGCTGAGGGATAGAGCCTAAGTATTGGCATTTTTAAAATCTCCCCAAGTGATGCTAATGTCAGCAAAGAGAATGTAAGTAGAAGACCAGGCAATGTGGACACCATGCCATGTGTGAGCCGCAGTTGAGTATGAGACTTACAAGAATTTGGTCAGAGGCCATGGCTCTGCTAATCCCATAGTCTTTAGACTCAGAAGCAGAGTCACCTGCCAATCAAGCTCATCCAAGCAGATGTTCCTTTGAGGGAGTTGACCACATCAGCTCCTGCTGTGGCAGCAGAGTCTCCTTAAAGCCGTGTTCTGCAGAGAAGCCCTGACAACTACTGTTCCTATAGCTACACTGGTTTCTTCCCACCTAAGTTTTGGCTGTTACACTTTTCTTTGGATTCTGTGGGATACTCTAGTATCCTTCCAATGAGTCCTCATTTCTTCTTGAGTAAGTTAAATTTGGTTTCTTTAGCTTGCAGCCCAAAGAACTTGCATTAACACATTCTGCCACTAATTGATGATGTGACCCTGGGCAAGTCCTCTTGCATCTTTAGGTCTCGGTTTGCTTCAACTGTAAAGTGAGGCTAGTGATCCAGACACACATTTTTAACCACCTATAAAACAAGACGTTTTCCTTTTTCTTTTTTTTTTAAATTTATTTATTTTTGGCTGCGTTGGGTCTTCATTGCTGTGTACGGGCTTTCTCTAGTTGCAGCGAGTGGGGGCTACTCTTCATTGTGGTGTGCAGGCTTCTCATTGCGGTGGCTTCTCTTGTTGCGGAGCACGGGCTCTAGGCACACGGGTTTCAGTAGTTGTAGCACGCAAGCTCTAGAGCGCAGGCTCAGTAGTTGTGGTGCACGGGCTTAGTTGCTCCATGGCATGTGAGATCTTCCCAGACCAGGGCTCGAACCCATGTCCCCCGCATTGGGAGGCAGATCTTTACCACTGTACTACCACGGAAGCCCCAAGACTTTTTATTAAAAATAATGGGTTGCAGGAAACTTGAATAAGTAAAATGAATGAAAGGGATGAATGGTTTTCCCAGTTCAAATCTTTCCTCTCTGATTAAACGTGTTTCATTCCGAGTGGAGCCTCAGCAAACCTCTGAGAAGGGCTAAGTTTCCTTGCAGCACTTGATCTTAAAGTGCTATCTTTCTATAGTTTTGTGAATCTTGATTCAGAGTCCTGAGCCCAGAAACAACTGGAGTTTTCTGTTTTAGAGCCATATATTGCTAGATGTAAAAGGCCTCGTGTAATGATACTTAATGGAACATACAAAATGGTAAATGTCATGCAAACTTAAATGTAAAAACTGCTTCTCCAGAAGGCCTTTCAAAAGAAAACTGATTGAATAATCTATTATTATTTAGTTACAGGAAATGCTATCTAAAAATAGGAATCCTATTATTCTGGAATGTTTGGTCACCTGTCAAGTGTTGTCTCTGAAGTCTTTTAGGCATATAGAGTTAAAACCCATGAAAAGGTCACGACAGCTCTCAGTTTCCAAATAAAATTGCTTGGAAGCACACTTTAGTAGGAAGTTGGATTTTGGGAAGCCTGCTGTGAAAGTTAGCAAATGAAATGCAAAATGTGTGAAGTTTTCAGTTTTAGAAAAAGTACTGATTTTAAAAGATTGTGGCATTTTTGCTTTATCAAATGAACCTCTTTTGGTGGACTTAAATATATCTCTTGCATTTTCTGAGGCTTACATGAAAAATCTTCAAAATATTGTTCCATCAAAATCTGCCCCCACTGCTAAAAAGTTAGAGGTCACAGTTTAGGTTATTTCTAGTGGCATCTCTGCATGAAATTTCTGTATGCTACTCTAGGCACAGGCTCCACTGCAAAAAGGAATATGTATAAACATAATAATGCTTATGGTGAAAACACTACATGTAAAAGTATCTGTTGGACAATCTTATAACTTTAGCCCATTAAAACCCCACAATTCTTCCCTGCCAACCTATTCCCCACCTACTGCAATCTCATCTTTCCCCAGTTCTCTACTAGAATTGCTCTTAGAGAAGATTTGAAATGATCTAATAGTCTACCCAATGGACATGACATTCTTTCCTTACAACTGACTCATCTGCTGTATGCTGTGCTAATGTATGCATTGATGCTGGTCATTTTCTATTTCTTGAAACTATCTACCACCCTTGACATTGGTTACTCTGCATCTTCTGACTCCTATTCCCCTTCTGTGAATGTTTTTTCTCTATCTCATTAGTGTATTCTCTCTCCTCAGCCCTCCCTGTACATGTTGGTACCTCCTGGCATTCTATCTGTGGACACTGCTTTAAACATGCTCTTGCTCCTCGGGGAAGTCTACCAAATGCCAAAATCCATCCCTCCTGAATTTCAGAATCCAATATCCAATACATTGCTGGATATCTTCACCTAGATGAGCATAAGCATCTCAAAATCGGCATACCAAAAGGAAAGGTGGTATTCATTAACAGAATGGTCTCTGGCATCAGAATGTCTGGCCATAAATCCCCACTCAGCACGTATTATAGATATGACCTTTGGCAAGTTTCTTAACATCCCTGGATCTTAGTTTCCTTGGCTCTAAAAAGTTTCGAGGATTAAATGGAACAGCATACGAAAAAGAATTTTGCAAGTATATGGCACACACAAAGCTTTAAATAAAACTTAGCTATAATTAACCATATTTATTTGGAAACTGATAATTCTTCTAAATTACAAACCTATTTCTCATGTTTGTTCACCTCCATGACAATCAATCATCCAGTTCTATAAACTTTAAATTTAAATGTTTTCAAATCTATTCCCTTTCTGTGTCACCATTAACATAGCCCTAGTTCATGTCTTTTTTGTGGTTTCATCTAATCTATCTATCTATCTACCTACCTATTTATCTATATCTCTTTCTCTCTGCATGTGGCTTATCCTTAGAAAACAGGGGTTTAAGGGTAAAGAGAGAGATAGAGATGGAATGAAGAGAAGGGGAGGGGGAGAGAAGAGAAAGGAGAGGGTTGTTATTTACCTTGAAAAATCTAGGACATGTTCTTAAAAGAGTTCTATGATATTGGTTAAAATGTAAAAAGGGAAAAACCTATTAATAAGAATACTTGGACATGGTGCCAGTACTTAAGGAGGTTGGCAAGCTAATGCTAATTGAAAAGAGCCATAGAACTATACTGTTGATGTAACTGTTAATAACCCCTCATTCCTCTAGGGCTGTTTAATAAAAATGCAGTGTTTTTATGTACATCCTAAACATTGCTTTATTGAGGAACTTAAAAGCTAGTTAATAACAGTATTCTTAGGGTTTAGGTGGAAGACTACAATAATGGCATATTTGAAAAGAAAAATTACATAGTAAACACAGTCACACACTGGAGGTGAATTTAAAGATCAGATTTGGAATTCTAAGCAATCTAATGCTGGCAGTACTCAAGGTTACACTGTCTAGTAAAGTTTAGTGAACACAAGGAAACATTCAAATGAACAATATCTTTAATATTTTAACCATTGTGGGCCTACTTTCTTGTGTTTTCCTGATATGTACACAAATGAGAAATGGATACCATTCTTTCAAAAATTAAGAAGGCTTAAAATCATACTTGAAAACTGGGATAAAAAATAAAATAAAACATACTAATTTTCTTACAGGCTATTTTTTTTTCTAAAATTAAAATTGGGGACTATATTCACATTTTGCAACTTCTGCACACGTTCTCTATCTCATATAATCAACCAAATTAGAGTTATGAAAGACATTTCTAGATTTCTAATGTGGTATCTTTATCTGAGTTGTATTAGTGTGAAATCTTTTGGGTGACTTTCAGTATTGTAACCAAGTTGCTATATAGTACTATCATTAATTGTACTTTATTTATTAGTATTTTTAAAAATCAATTAATTTATTTATTTATTTATTTTTGGCTGCATTGGGTCTTCGTTGCTGTGAGTGGGCTTTCTCTAGTTGCGGCACGTGGGCTTCTCACTGCGGTGGCTTCTCTTGTTGCGGAGCACTGGATCTAGGCCTGTGGGCTTCAGTAGTTGTGGCATGCAGACTCAGCAGTTGTGGCTCATGGGCTCTAGAGCACAGGCTCAGGAGTTGTGGTGCACGGGCTTAGTTGCTCCACGGCATGTGGGATCTTCCTGGATGAGGACTTGAACTCATGTCCCCTGCATTGGCAGGTGGATTCTTAAGCACTGCGCCACCAGTGAAGTCCCTAATTACTTTAAAAAAATAAAATGTCTTGCAACATTTATCACAATCTTTTAGTTACCACAGAGAGAACACATGATCAATCCCTTTATGAATATAAGTAACACAAAGTGCAGCTTCCAAATGGTGACCTTCATACAACAAATTGAGATTAAATGTTGAACATAATGTGTGGGACTCAACAATAATTTCTGATTTTTAGGTTATTTTTGCTACCTTGGGGTTTAAATACAAATAACTTTTCTATCTTGCTCTCTCTTATTTGTTGTTCCCTAATCTTAGAGTACTCCTTCCCAAGGTGTAGCACTAAAATAGCTTTGTTAATGTTCAACCAAAGCATCAATTTGTCTGCAAAAGGACATGTTAAATCAGAGTTTTAGTTGTAAATTTACAATTTAATGTAGTGCTGCTTTCCATTTTAAGAAAGGCAGAATTAAATGGGGTGGGTATTATTATACCGTGTGTTTTATCCTCCTTTTTGAAGAATGAATAGGACTAAATGGAGAGGTTAAATAAAATATAAATACAGTGATCAAATTCTTTTTTTTTTTTTTTTTTTTTTTTTTTTTGTGGTACGCGGGCCTCTCACTGTTGTGGCCTCTCCCGCTGTGGAGCACAGGCTCCAGACGCACAGGCTCAGCGGCCATGGCCCACGGGCTCAGCCGCTCCGCGGCATGTGGGATCCTCCCGGACGGCAGGCGGACTCTCAACCACTGTGCCACCAGGGAAGCCCCCAGTGATCAAATTCTTTTTTTTTTTTTTTTTTTTTTTTGCGGTATGCGGGCCTCTCACTGTTGTGGCCTCCCCCGTTGCGGAGCACAGGCTCCGGACGCGCAGGCTCCGGACGCGCAGGCTCAGCGGCCATGGCTCACGGGCCCAGCCGCTCCGCGGCACATGGGATCCTCCCAGACCGGGGCACGAACCCGTATCCCCTGCATCGGCAGGCGGACTCCCAACCACTTGCACCACCAGGGAGGCCCTCAAATTCTTAAAGCCAAGAATTTATGACACTAAGTGGTAAAGAATAATATGACATGTCCCGCTTCTGGAATGAATTTTAATTGGGTTAGGAAAGAGACCATACCAAGACAAAGGTGTTTTTTTCTAAGTGTGTGACAGGTAGGAAAATGTAGTATAATCTATGACTGAAAATAGGCCCATGAAACACTAGCAATGAACTCAATGTGAAATCTTTTCTATGGTAGAGTATGATTCTCATATGTAAAATCATTATAAAAATTAAAATGTGGTGGGAAACCGGAAGCTTTCTTGCTAAGGTCAGGAACAAGGTAAGGATGTCTCCACTTAGCACACCTTTTCACCATCTTGCTGGAAGTCCTAGCTAATGTGACAAGATAAGAAAAAGAAATAAAAGGTATACAGATTGGGAAAAAAGAAATAAAACTGTCTTTGCAAAAGACATAATTGTCTACGTAGACAATCCAAAAGAATCCACAGCAAAACAAAACAAAACAAAAAACTGTAACTAGCAAGCAAGAATAGCAAGGTAGTAGGATACAAGGTTAACATACAAAAGTCAATTGCTTTCCTATATACCAGCTATGAACAAGTGAAATCTGAAATAAAAACACAACACCATTTATATTAGCACCCCCCCAAAAATGACATGCTTATGAATAAATCTAATAAAATATGCTCAATATCCATGTGAGGAAAACTACAAAACTCTGATGAAAGAAATTAAAGGAGAACTGAATAAATGAGATATTCCATAATCATTAAGAAGAGTCAATATCATCAAGATGTCAATTCTTCTCAATTTAATCAATAGATTCAACGCAGTCTCAACCAAAGTCCTAGCAAGGTATTTTGCAGATATTGATGAATTGATTCTAAGGTTTATATGAAGAAGTAAAAGACCTCTTATATGGGAGGTAAAAGAATAGACAGTATTGAAGGAGGACTGACACTACTTGACTTCAAGACTTACTGTAAAGTTACAGTAATCAAGACAATGTGGAATTGACAAAAGAATACACACATATATAGATCAATGGAACAGAACAGAGAGCCCATAAATAGAGACCATGAATATAATCATCTGATCTTTGACAAAGAATCAAAGGCAATACAATGAAGAAGATGGACTTTTCAACAAATGGTACTGGAACACATGCAAAAAAATGAATCTAGACACAGACTTTAAAATCTGTATTTGTCATCTGGGCTGTCATAACTGAATTTCACAGACTGGGTGGCTGCTAGTCCAAGATCAAAGTGTTGGCAGATTTAAGTTCTCTGAAGGCCTCTCTCCTGGGCTTGCTGAGCACTACCTTCTTGTTGTGTCTTCATATGGCCTTTTATCTGTTAGTGCACATCTTTTCTTATAAGGGTACCATTTCTGTTGGATTAGGGCCCCATCCTTATGACTTCATTTAACCTTAATTATGTCCTTGAAGACCCTCTATCTAAATACAGCCACCTTGAGGGTTAGGGTTTCAACCTATAAATTTGGGAAAGACACAATTCACTCCATAACACACCCTTTACAAAAATTAACTCAAAATGGATCATTGACCTAAATTTAATGCAAAACTATAAAACTTCTAGAAGATAACAGAAGAAAATTTAGATGACTTTGGGTATGAAAATGACTTTTTAGATATAACACCCAAGGTATGTTTATAAAAGGAATAACTGATAAGCTGGACTTCATTAAAATGAAAAAAAATCTGCTCTACAAAAACAATGTCAAGAGAAGAGAATGAGACAAGCCACAGACTTAGAAAAATACTTGCAAAAGATGTATCTGAAAAAGAACTGATATTCAAAATAAACAAGTCTTAAAACTTAACAGTAAGAAAATTAGCAACAGTAAGAAAATGGACGAAGGAACTGAAGAGACACCTCGCCAAAGAAGATATATATATAGTGAATAGCATATGAAAATATTCTCAATATTACATGTCATTAGAGAGTTTCAAATTAAAACATCAATTAGATGCCATTACACACCTATTAGAATGGCTAAAAGTACAAAACACTGACAATACAAAATGCTGACAGGCTGTGGAGCAACGGGAACTCTCATTCATTGCTGGTGGGATTGCAAAATGGTACAGCCACTTTAGATGATAGTTTGGTGACTTCCTACAAACCTAAACATACTCTTACAATATGATCCAGCAGTTGTCCTCCTTGGTATTTACTTACCAAAATGAGTTCAAAACTTATATCCACACAAAAATGTACACACAGATGTAGCAGCTTAATTCCTAATTGCCAAAACTGAGAAGTAATCAAGATGTCCTTCACTAAGTGAATGGACAAATAACTGTGTCACACCTAGACAATGGAATATTACTCAGTGCTTATAGAAATGGGCTATCAAGCCATGAAAAGACATCCAGGAATCCTAAATGCATATTACTAAGTGAATTATACCAATCTGAAAAGGTTACACGTTGTATGATTCCAACTATAGTCTGGAAAAGGAAAACCTATGGAGACAGTAAAAAGATCAGTGCATGTCAGGGGTTAGGGGAGAAGGAGTAATAAATAGGTGGAGCACTAAGGATTTGGGACAGTGAAACTATTCTGTATGATATTATAATGGCGGATGCATGTCATTATACATCTGTCAAAACTCACAGAATGTACTACACCAAGAGTTATCCCTAATGCAAATTATGGACTTAGGGGGATCATCATGGGTCAGTGTAGGTTCATCAGTCACAGCAATACCATTCTGATGCTGGATGTTGATAATGGGGGAAGTGACTATATGGAAACTCTCTGCACTTTCTACTCAATTTTGCTGTGAACCTACAATTGTTCTAAAAAATTGTTTATTTAAAAAAATAATAAAATGTCATAGAAACTGTCCCTTCTTTAGCAAACATTGAACACCTACTATATGCCAGACTCAAGTTACATGAGACTAGTAGACAAAGACGAATTAGACTATATCTTTATCCTCAAGGAATCCAAACTCTGTTAGGTTAAAAAAAAAAAAAAAGCCAACCACTGGTTACCACACCAAGTCAAAGTCCTGTACTGTATGTTCTTATAAGGTTGCTAGCAGTGACAGCAATCAGTGGCATCAATCAGTCTGCCGGAATAAGTGAAGATTATTTGTTAATCATTTTCACTCATCTACCACTTCTTAAATATTTAAAAGAAATCTTCAAAGTTAATAAATATCTGAAGGTCTTTCAGACAGAGAAAACAGTATGCTCTAAGAGTCAAGACTGAAAATAAGACAGTATATTTTAATAATTATTACTTCCATGGATATAATTTGGATGTACAAATACTACTGGTGAAGATGTTAATGATAATAATAATGCAATACGTCAAGTGCTTTCTATGGGTCAAGCATCATAGTCTGTACTTAGGTTAATTCTCATACCATCCCTACAAAAACTATTATATCATTTTTATCAATAAGGAACTCAGGGCAGAGAGGTTACATGGCTTTCCCAAGCTCACGTAAGTACTATGTAATGTAGCTGGAATTCAACCTTAGGTCCCTCTAAATTCTAAATCTGTGCTCTTTCATATACATTTGCTCCGGGGGAGACAATGTTCAGGGTGTCATGGCCTTAAATTTGTTTTGTGGAATTTGATTTTCTTTTTGTATCAGTGCAAGAGTTTTCTATTGTCCTCTGCTGTTCTACTGAAGAATCAGACCAGGAACACCAGTTCTCAGTAAATAAACTCTCACTGAACAGGAAAAACAGTATCCTAAATGAAAAGTATTCATCAAAGATGTCTGAAATTGCTGAAAAATGAAGAGAAGTATCAGGAAATGGTCACCTGTGTTGCACAAACACAAAAATATACTTATGTTTAAATAAGTCGTGACTGGATGTTAATAAGTGGCTAAATGACAAGTTGTAAAAGTTATTGCATCTCACAATTCAATACTTTGCAAACTTTTTTTCCCCTTTTAAATTAAATATCTTTGGTGATACTACAAGCAAATGGTATGAATTCTTTGTCACAAAGCTGGTTGTGAAGAATTCATCCCTCTTCAGACAAGAAATGTGTTAAAAAGCACCCTTTCTGTTTCTTAAATAGAAGGAAAACAGACCAAACTCTTCAGGTTCAAACAAGAAGTACTAGTTGAATTTGTGAAGATAATTTTCTTGCAGTGACTGATTTAGTAGTGTCAAGGATAATACAGTTTTTATGGCCAAAAGAAGACTGTGATCTAATTTTGCAGAAATTCCTATGTCATTTGCACTGCTACCACTTTTAATATTAGCGTTTTCATTTAAATTAGCTTAAAAAAATTCAATGCGCTGCTTTACTGATGCTACAGCTCAACACTCAGATTGGTCTTCTGCATTAAATTTTCTGGTGCCAACGTTATGTTTTAAATCATGTTATCATTACTAAGTCAACTAAAGAGTTATTTTTGCAGACAATTATAGGCTAGAATTGCTGGGTATAATTTCTTCCACACAGTAAGAACTATTCCTTTTAACAATAGATGTTGTAAACTTAATTAGAATGGTATGGCTGTTTCCATGATGAATTTCAGCAAGGGATAGTTTTCAAGTATCTAGATCCTTGAAAAAGAAAACATAACTTCTTTTTTTTTTCTCTCTTGTACATGCCACATGGTCAACTAGACTCCAAATTATGAACTGATTTCCCCAAAGCCAGCAACTGCTTAGTCTCTTTAATTTTGAGGTCTAAAATAGTTTTAAAACAATGGAAATAAGAAGTGTGCCAGCTGGCTCTGTAATGATAGCTTTAGGAGTGTGGTCTAGGTAACAAGTCATGTACCCTCCCCCCCACCTCTTCAAAGCTATGGTTAGCTTTTGTAAACATTTCAACTGGCGGGAGAACAAATTCATGGACATCAACCTCTGTCATTCTTGATTCTACTTCACCTACTTTTCAGATCAGACCACAGTGGCAAAAGTTTAGAAAAGGAAGTCAGGTTCTATCTTCTGAAAATTCTACTGAACTTTAGCTACCTGTCTTTTCCCAGAGGGCTCTCCTGTGTTGTTTGTTCTCCTGTCCTTGACTGTTCAGGTATTGTGCTCCATACCAGCAAACAGTTCTTGGAATCAGACTGTGAACACCTGCTTCTAAGTTTCTGTTAAATAATCCCTGGAAAACCTTGTGACCAGCATGCTTCCTGCACAATTAAAGGAAACTGAAGGGCTATCAGTCATGGTTCTCCACCCCGATGTCATATTCGCCATCATATAAAGATGTACACAGGTGGTGAAACAGCCAAAAGAGCATGGCATCTCCAACATTGGTAAAACCACCACCTGATGGATGAGTTCAGTTATCTGTAGAAAACTCCTTAAAAACACACACTGATCTGGCAGGAGCAGCAAGAGAGTAACTCTCAACTCTAGCTTAATTGATTTTATTCACATCTCAATTAGCAGCATGACAAGAGAAGTGGGAGGGTCAGTGCAGAAAACAGAGAAATATGGGCTTAATATTTTTAGAATTGGGAGTATTGTTCCTCTTCCAGGTAGGAGGAGGCCTGACTAGAGTACTTTCTTTTATCTCTATGAAAATGGAGGCATGAGTTCACAAGCCTTTCATAGTTGAAGAAAAGTCAACTAACGGCTAAGTAAGTCAACTTAACTTACAGGTAAGTCAACTTACCCTGCTTGAGTGTAAGCGTGTGGCTCACACAGTATTATGTCAGGTACTACTTTTTGTCCATCTGCAAAGATGCAATTTTGCAATTATTTGTGTATTTTTTTAGGGACATTTATCTCTTCCACTACTCAGGAAGACAAGAACCAAGGACGATATCTATTTTTGCTAAAATTGTATGCCAAGTACATAGGTCAGTGCCTTGAATGCATGAATAAGTATATTAATTAATACACCTATTATTTGGAAAAATTACCATAATCAGAGAATTTACTGACCCAAATGCTTGCATTTAAGGCTCCTTGGCAGTTATAATTCTCCCTTTTAGTTAATACAATGAAATATTTTTATCTGTCAGCGTTGTTGGTGCTCAGTTAATGAGAAACATTCCCCGAGTCTGATTATATTTAAGTGCACTGCTAAGACGGGGTTTTGCCAACTTCAGAATGAGAAAATGACATTAGACTTACATTGACTTCACCAATATCCCTACCTGGGGTCCTGTCTTAGTGGCCAACCTGTTCCAGATGGTTTTTATGTTGCCCCTTCCTTTCAAGGCAACATCATGAACAGTATCCACATTTCAGAGTGACAGTTAATACTATTCAAATCATATGCAGACATCTATAAATATCTCCCTTGGATATCCCATGGTGAATGTAAAATTAAATACTCAATTCTTTCAATACTTTCTTCTTTAAGTGAATCAATACAGAATTCTATCCAGTTTCCTTATGTCTCCAAAAAGAAAAAATACTTCCCTTACATTTGAAGTATATACTTTAGAAGATACATGTCTATGTGTATATTAAGTGCTTGCTAGTGAAATAAAGATATTGCAAAGCATAATGTAAAATGTCTCAAGGAACACCCATGAGAAAAATGTATTTAGATTTAGTTAGATATAAACGCCACAGACTAAAGGATCTGAATATCTCTTTTTCTTTCTTGCCAAATTCAATTTCAGATTCAGATTAACATTTACTCGGTACCTGCTATGTACTTGGCTCTAAATAATCAATTGTACGTGTATTATTTGTTTAAAACCTAGACACTTTACAGAGGTGGAAACAGAGGCCAGAGAAATTGTTTGACTGGTGAAGGGCAGAAAATAGGTGGAAGAGACAGGATTTGGAACCAGGAACTTTTCCAACCAGGTTAAGCTACATAATCTCTTAGTTTCCTTATCTTTAAATGAGTTGATATTAGTATCTATTCCATTGATACTGTTGAGAAATTTGAAGGATTAAGTGATAGTTAATAAAAGCACTTAGAATGGCCCCTGGCAGATAATCAATGCTAAATAAGAAGAAGCCATTTATCTTTTTAAAATTATTTTTATAGTCTTGAGTCTATGAGTGCATTCACCTAGCGTGCTAATCACTGATCTTTATTTTATTAAAAAATTTTTTTAAATACGATTGAATGTTACTTTCTAGTAACCCACTCAATGTATTATTAATGGTTGATAAAAGTAGGAATGCCTCATAAAAGTTAGAATTTCCTGAGGACTATTCAGTAATTTTTGAAGAAGTTTGATTTACATGCAGTTCTTTGCAAGTTCAAAAGCTCCCATTGTGCACACAGAAACAGATTTTGGGAATTTTACAACCTGGTCAAAAAAGCTTTATCACAGGGCTTCCCTGGTGGCGCAGTGGTTGGGAATCCGCCTGCCGATGCGGGGGACACGGGTTTGTGCCCTGGTCTGGGAGGATCCCACATGCCGTGGAGCGGCTGGGCCCGTGAGCCATGGCCGCTGAGCCTGCGTGTCCGGAGCCTGTGCTATGCAATGGGAGAGGCCACAATGGTGAGAGGCCATCGTACCACAAAAAAAAAAAAAAAAAAAAAAAAGCTTTATCACTGATGTAACATCAGTTTTGCCTTGAATCAGTGATGGTATATATGCTGTTTTTGCTTTTCACTGCAAATTACTATAAGTTTAATTTCCTCATTAGCAATTAAGTTTATTGTGTTCAATTGTCCTTAGAGGGAGTGAATGCATATTTGTAAAACATTCTTATAACATTCTTTTAACTGGACTTTAAAATTTGTAAGAACTGCTGTTTAAATATATTATTATCTATACCCATTTCTAAAACAGATACATATAGTTACCTCAAATATTCTAATACAGTGATTTCTGATTGCTAATGGACTACATCTGAACTTTTACTATTTAAATAATTTGTCATATGGTTGATAAAGCAAATTGGTTACTTTGAAGGTTCAATCACTTTAACTTATGGTTTAAAATCTTAATATAGACAACTATATATATATATATATATATATATATCTTATGATAGAAATTATAGGCAATGTAGGGGTATTTCTCTCCAACTGTTTGTTGTAACCAAGATCTTTCAAATAGGGGTGAGTTGGGTAAGTAGGGTTAGGGTTATTTTGCCCTACTGCGTGCACTGTGGTCAAAAAGTTTGCAGGCTACTTCTCCACTCTTTGCTAAGTTCCTAGTGGTAAATGCTGCATATGACTCTTCAGCCTACATATCCTGAAAATGCCTGGCCCATATTTCCTGCTTAGCATCAGACTTCCTTAATAGACCCTCTCAATTTATTATTTTCCATGTAGTGTTCCATTAGGAATTTACAAAATACAGAGGGAGTATGTGCATCAAGCTTATTGTAAGCCTATTCATCTTCCTTTAATTTTATGGAGTATTTCAGTCTCTTTCCTGAACCCAAATCCTACTTGGACTAGGTTTGACATTATGTTTTCATTTGAGCTTTGGATCCTTAATCTTATTACTTCCTGTTTTCCTGAAACTGGAGTGAATAAGCTACTTACAAGAGCATAAGCTGAATATGTTCAAAGCTGTTTAACTGTATTTACTCTGCTCTTTGGTTGATCCTGCTTCCCCAGTTCCTCATCTTGTAAAAAGTTCAGGTAAATTACAAAGCCCAAAAACTCGGTCCTGAATGGGGCATGTCTTGCTGGGAGATCCCACTCAAAGCTACTCAACTTGATTTGTCTTTTCTGAATGTCAGAGTCAGACACACACACACACTCATAGGCAGTCATCAGTTTGGTGTTCCAGCTTGATGCTTTGTCATTATTTTTAGTTCACACTTGCAAGGATCCTGAGAGAAAGTGAGAAATTATTGCTCCCCATTTTATAGACAAAATGGCTTAGCTGCAAGAGTTAAGCCACTGTATAAAAGGATAGAGCTAATAAATGGAAGAGGCTGGATTCAAATCCAGGTCTAACTGAGTCCAAAGTTCATCTTTTTTGGCCATTAGGCACACTGCCTCCTGCTTTAACAAGGACATACATGGCCTGAGTGTCCCAGTCATTCACAAAGTACAGGTGTGTTTTAGTGTTTTATGTGTTCCCAAAGAAAGCCTTTGTCTTGGCACAGGAGGTATTACCACTGGCTGGGTCAGTAGTTCAGTGGAAGTTCTGGGATTCAAGCAGTCCTGGAGGTGGTGTGTGAAGGAGGCCTAGGGAGTGCTGGAGTGTCCTGGACAGTTGTGCCAAAGGCATGAACATTCCCAGTGTGCTTGCTTTCTCAGCTGCCCAACCCACATCTACCAAAGTTCTTTATTGAAAAAGCATTAAAGCCAATAGATTGTTCTCTGTTTCTAAAGCAACCACACTACTGTAATCTCTTTGTTTTGCAATTGCTCATTCAGTAAACCATTGTTCATTAGACTCCTGGGGGTTTGCAACCCTGGAACAATTGTTTCTCTGTTGATCAGGTCTCATTTGCCATTTTGCAGACAGGCAAGTTTATTTGCTTATAACACATGCAAAATGATTAGCTGTTTACCTGGCAGGTTGACCACGACTATCTACGACTAATGACCATAAATGAATAAATTCAGGGTTTGTTGAAAGAAAAGGACTGGACCATTAGGCATGACTTTAATCACTGATTTTCCCCTGAGACTGACAGTCTTAAACTAAGCGTATCTTTACATGATTATGGGGTGTTTGCTTGGTTTCCTCCATGCAGTGCCTTGGCAGAATCAGACAAACTGGCATTGGATTCCTCTGTCATTTATAACAGTGAATTGTGGCAAGTTTCTCAAACTCTGTGAAATTCAATTTCCTAATGTGCAAAATAAACACGATGACAGTTAAGTCATGGGTTGCTTTGATGATCACATGAGACAATGCATATGAAATAACCAGCACTTATTAGTTTCTCAGTATAGATCAAGTAATCTCTATACCTTTCATGTTTAAACTGTAAGTACTTGAAGATGGGCACTCATTTCTGACACTCATCTTATTATCTATAGCATGTGGATAATATTTACCTTAAATGGGTCCTATGAAGATTAAATAGAATGGTATGTTAGCAGTGTCTAACACACAGTAAGTACATGCTAATCGTTATTTGAGTAGTTTTATATATTTGGGGGAAAAACTCAATAGATGGTTTATACTGATGTTGACAACAGTGACAGCAGTGTTGATGATAAAATAGTCCCTGAAATTATCATTAACTTTTCCACAGTCTGTTTCAGGAAAGTTTATGTAACTTCTCTTTCCTCTTTCCCATATTCAATTATCCTATTGAAGTAACCACAGAACAGTTTCCATATTCTTTCTCTCTTCTCCTCAAATGTATGAACTCTAATCCAAACTTTTCCCTCACGCTTCCTTTTAGGAGCTGGAGTGGTAATTCTTCATCTCTGACTGGTGATTACAGTCAATTCTTGATATCCTTAATTGCCTTGTTTTCTGCTCTACTGCAAATGCAGAAACATTTTCTATTCATTTCCTAAACAGAGTTTTTTTTTAAATTAAATATAGTGTTCAGCAGCACAGTCTATTTCATTTCTCTTCTCCAATAAAGCCTATAATAATCATTATCCTGCTTTAACAGATAAAAAGGAGAGAATATTTACAAACTCCTACTATGTGCCAGACACTCTACCAAGGTCTTTGAGAACATGATTGCATTGTTCCTCCAAGTGCCCTGGGATGTAATTATCATCCCTTTTATTTATTATATTTCTCTGTCAAGTCCTCCGACTGGAAGTTTACTACAGTGATGACCATGCCCTGCTACCTCCCTGAAGATGATTTGACAGACAAGACAGTTTAATCACACTTAAGACATTCTGACAATAAGAGAATAGCACTTTGCATGCCAGGACACTGACAATTGTCTGTCCAACAGTGACAGAAGAAAAATTCTATCCAAACCAAATTGAAAGTTACCTCCTCCTTTCCCCTCTTTTCCATTACATGTGAGGAAGACAAACTAGAACTTGCAACTCCGGCAAACACTAAATAGAACCAAGGTTTACATCATAGGAGGAGCCTGTGGATCTTCACCCTTTCCATACTGGGATCTCCAAGTAGGTTCTTATCAGCCCTGAAGCCTGATACATTGCAAGAGAATCTGAGTCAGTTGGGAACACCGTAATGATTTAAAATGTGACTTGCAGAATCCAGGGACTTGAATTTGATTTATGGCTTTGCCTCTTACTCTCTATGTGATCTTGGGCAAGTTACTTGCCACATATGAGCTCTAGCTTTCACATCTGAAAAATAGGGAAAATTATACCTATCTCACGCAGGGTAAGAAGTTAATGAAAAAACAAAACACATAGGGCACTCAGCATAGTGCTGATATGTTGCAAAATTCCCACACTTGATATTTCTTATCAATAGTAGCTGAGTAGGCTTATTTTATTTTTCAGGAGTAAACTTTTTGTCTTCTCTTCTCCTTGTAACTGAAGACGACTTATCACTCCCTTCCCTACCTCCTCTGTCTCTCTCTCTCTTGTTAAAATGGAGGCAATGCAAAGGATGGTTTATACCTGGAAACTGTATTATTTTGAAATGTCAGTCAGTGATATTTTCTCAGGAGAAATAATTCTTACAAATACTCCCCAAAGAACATTATTTGGGAGGAAAAACAACTGAAGGATGAATTCAGAGTTCTGAGGTGATATTTCTGATGATTAGACTTGTCTTCCCTGTTTATATAATGTTGGGTGAGATTTTCAGACGGCTAGGCATTCCTGGACTTTTGAGTAGGAGATAGCTCTCTGTGATTATCTATAGTGCACTAACTTTCACACACATTTAAATTATTTTCTTCAGAAAGTGGTTTTCTGAACTTTTATGAAAACACTACAGATTTATTTAATACATTTTTACACTTTCACTGGAGACAATTTTGGACACAGACTGCATATTCATTTGATTCCGCAAAGAGTGATTGGGGGTCATTGATTGAGCTGTGTTGGAAGTTATGCCTCTCTTGAAGGTCGCATGTATCACTGAGAGAGGAGTCCAGCTAATCTGCATGCCTGCTATTTGAGGAGTCACTTCGATCTGGAGCTTCCCCTTCCTGGGGCGATTGATTATCACTTTCTTTGTGCATGGGCTGACCCTTGTTAATTCCTACATTGTGAAACTGAAATGAACCATTTGTTTGTTTCCTACCCTCCCACTGCAGGGCTGTTTCTTATTATTTATTAGTAATAGCAAACACATTCTGAGCACTTACTATAGGGCAGAACTTGCTAAATGTTTTTCATTCTGTATCATGCTTTCACATCTCATAAAAACTCTATCCCGACTTTAGAGATGAGAAAACAGAGGCTCAGAGAGGTTAAGTACTTGCTCAGGGTCACATGACTAGGATGTGAACTCAGGTAACGTGCTTTATTCCCAACCCATCTTTGAGTTGCCTTTATGTCACATGACTCCTGGCTGTATGGGAGGTCTTCAGTAAATAGGTGTACCATTAATGCGTAAATCTGAACTTCTCTGAATCTTTATGGTCTCATTTATAAAACAGAGATAATTATATCCCAACTACTCTGGTCATCTTGAACATTAAATGAGTTCATGTACCTGAAGAGGGTTAATGGAGGGCCAGGCATATGATGAGTTAAATTTTATCAGCAAGAACTTTTTTTTAAAGCAAGATACTGGTGTGTTGTGTAACCCTAAGTCTGTCTTTTTAGGCTACGATCACTGGACCCCACCAAAGGATGGTGTAAAAAGGGATTTAACATTGTAGAAGGCATGTGACAGAGAACTTCACCCTGGGGAAATGGGGGGTGGATCCCAAGGGCTGTTATATAGAGGAACAGGTCCAATCTTGGAGCACTCATTTGATTGAGGATTGGCCCAGCTTGAACCTCTTTGTGCGGTTGGAGATAAAGTGGTAGAGAAGGCATCATTAAGGGAATAGATATTCATGGAGTGCCTGCTGTGGGCTGGAATCTCTCATATGCTCATAACAAATCTGGAATGGGGATTAATAGTCCATTTTACAGATGAGGAAACTGTGGTTTCCAAGACCACACAGGCTGTGAGCGGCAAAGGCAGAGTTCTAATTCAGCTGTGTGTTGGGCATCTCTGTTCTTCCCTTTGGAAGGGGGCAGGTCACAGGAAGCTAAAGCAAAGGTCAGCACATTTAGTTCTTGCTTAATTTTTGTTCTGTTTGTTTCCCAATTTCTCACTGGAAAATAGCATTCCTGCAAGTGAAGTCTCAGGAAAGAGTATGGGGGAATGGTCCTGAAGACAGAAAGTGCCACAGTGCTTTGTGAGGAGGGGTGAGAAGGGGAGGAGTTTGTCGACTGACCGACTTATGAATGATTATTCAGGGTTGCTCTCTTGTAACAGGCACTGTGGGAGGCCCAGCAGATGAAGGTGATTTGGGGATCCCTGCCCTTCACACACTCAAGGTTTTGCTACAGAAACAGACAGATGGATAACTTCTGGGCCATACAAAGGAACTGGAAGAGAGATATGCATAAATAAAACTAACCCAGCTTTGGATTCAGAAACACCTGGGTTTTAATCATGACTTGTGACTTTTACTAACAATGTGGACTTTGGCAAAATTCTTAACTTCTCTGAGCCTCATTTTCTTCATCTGTAGAACTGAGAATAATAAACTTACCTCATTGCAGTATAATGAGGCTTCAATAAATCTGAAAGTAGCTGACAATAAATGCTGGGTGTTTTTTTTTTTTCTATCTTTTTTTGTAACCAACATATAGAAAGATAAAAAAAAAATAACAGCATTGTCCATAAATGAACATAGCTTCATTTTCAAATAAGTATTCTGAATTCGGCATTATCACTCTATTTGACATATATGGAAACTGAGGGACAGAGAAGTTAAATTACAGCTAAAAGTGGCCAAGTTGGGGTTTGAATTCAGGTTGTCTCACTCTGCCATCCCTGCATATAATCACACAGTTAGACTCCTGCTCTTGGATTGAGCAAGGAGTTTGGGACCAACAAGGAAAGTGAGCAGGGGCAGGGAAGGGTACTTCAGGCACTAGTGCCTGCATTGCTAGCATGTATCTGAGAAATGGTAGCATGTTCAAGGCCTTTGGCATAAGGCAAAGGCATTGCTTGCTGAGCTATGTTATATGGACATCGTTGCAAGCAAGAGAGGAGGAGATATGTTTAGGCTGGACCTTTGGGCACATATTAAAAAGATCGGAGCCAGTGTAGACCTCTGCTGGCTCAAACAGCTGATGTCAGAAAATCATGCCAGAGGGTCCTCTGTGGGTGATAGCTGTATCACCCTAGTCCCCATGGCTTCTCACTTGCTTTCACTGCCAGCAAATTTTTGAAGAAACAGAGACTGTTTAATTCTTCTTGAAAGTACTAATATACAGTGACTATTACAAAACCTACGTCCTCACTGAGGAGAAAGTATTTCTTAGTATACTGAAAGTGAATCTTCCCGATTTGCCATCTGTTTGGAAAACAACAACCAAAGAAAGGATACTTTGGGTTTTTATCTCTTTCCTCAATACATTCATCCTCCAAGTATCCAAGTCCAAATAGTTCAATGTTGAAGACTCAAGAAAATTGTAAAGCAAGACAGTAAAAGTTATGCTATTGGGGATGTGATGGTTGTACTTGGAAATAGTCTAGGAATTGTTAAGGGGGATACCTGCAGTTTACATCTGGGAAAACACTGTAAGGATAGGAAAGAAAATACAACTGAGTTCAGTTTGTATTTGCTGGGTGGCTTCTCTGTGCCAGATGCTACAATAGGCTCTGGGGGCACAGGGAGAATTTAGGGAAGTTCTGGACTCCTAAGGTACTCTTTGATTTGTACGAAGTTGTATTTACACGTAATAATTTAATAATTTATTTATTAATTCAATAATTATTGTCATAGACAGGTGTCAAGGTGTTCTGAGAACACAGATTGGGTCCCTAAATCAAACTAGAGGCTCTGGATGGCTTTCTGATATTAACTGAGATCCAGTTTGAAAGATTACAAAGTACAAAGTTAGGACAGGTATTACAGGAGAAGGAACAGAATAAATAAGAACCTTATACAATGAAATAGTCTTTTGTATTTAGAGACCCATAGGTGGTTCAGTGTGACTGGGGTGAATTGTACAAGTCTGAAATTTCTACTCCCTAAATAAAAGAAGGACATTTTCCCAACTTCATCAGTGTGTGAAAGAAGAGATAGCGTGAGAAGAGGAATTTTTACAAGATGAATTTAGGAAAGTATATACTAGATGAATTAGACTAGCAGGTTTTAATTTTAGTATATTTATTAAATGTATATTAAAACAATATAAAGCAGCACAAAAACTGAAATTTTATAAAAATTATTGTTTAGAACAATAAAGCCATTAAAGTAAGAATAAGAGTTGATTAAGATAAAATTATTGAAACTATCAGGTGGGTAATCCAAATTGTGTTGGCCTAAAGTGTAATCTATCATGTTTAAGGAGGCAAAGAAATCAACGTTGGTTAGATATAAAAGAGTTAAGTTATTAAGTTTAGAGTTCAGAGAGAGCTTTGGAAGTAATAACAAAATAAGAAGAAGAATTTAGAGGGGGAGGAAGAGGAGGAGGGATAGGGAAGGGGAGGAGGAGAGGAGAAGAAGAAAAAGCAAAGAGAACTTACTAGTACTTGCATTCTTGCCATCATGAGCAAGAGCTGAGATAAAAACATAGTTGGAGTCTATTCATGTGGCACTGAATTCTCAGCAAAAACCAAGCAGAGCTGCACCCCTCCTGGTTTCCCAGACAACAGCCACCCTCCTCTATTATGCTAATGATATAATGATAAAAAAACACCATGTGTCTGTGATGGAAATTATAACAGAATGGAAGCCATTCTTGGTCTGTCTTGCTCCATGTGAAGAGGGTGTTGAAGGAGGGATTTTGGAGGTAATTGGGCAGCAATGTACGATGTGTGCAGTCTTGAGGGGAAAAGTCCACGTTGTGCATCAATGAGTTAATGGGGACTGCATGCTTGGGAGTTTGGGGTACTGTCTGTGGAGAAGATTCATTTACTATTTGTTGTCATTGCAAGTGGTATTAATGAACAAGAGCATATATTTACCCTGAAGCAAGGAGCTGCCATCAAGATCTGTCAATGGGAAATAGGCTCTGGAAATAAAAGGTGTCTGCTGGCCCTGATTCTGGCTTCATCACTTCTAGGCAGACAGCCCCCTCCTCTGCTCTGACTCCAGAAAAAAGTTCTACCTGGTGGGACCCTAGGCAGGGAAAATGAGGGTCTGGGTATTCCAGGTACTTTATTCTCCCCACCCACCTCCAGAAGCAATTAGCCAAATGAAACCAAATTACTATAGGGAAAGAACAATGATTTTCTTAACTTGTTCCTGGATGTAGATAGTATAAAAGTGGGTGAATTTCCAGTGCTTTTTATAATCTATTCTCAACATTGCATTTTAGTCTCATCTCTATTTCCCTATACAACCTATGCTTTAAAGCTGCCTTAGCTATTCCAATTTTGTGTTGAATCCCCTCACCCCTCTTCAGAATGTGAACTCTTTGGGGCAAAGATTCATTCTTCATCTATCTAGAGCACAATTCTGATATTATGCACATTTCAGTAAACGAGCATTTAGTAAACTTATTTCTTACAAAACATTTAGTATCTTCTATGTGTCAGGCCAATTGATAAGCAATTGGATGACTCAATAAATGCTTGACATGAGTTTATGAACTATAAAGATTCATTAAACATATAATAAAAGAATTTTAGTGTCATTAGCATATATATGCTAAGTCAGAAGAATGAATACAATTATCTAGGGAGAGAAAATTAAGGAAGGGATAAGGAAAGAAAGTGAAACAAAAAAAAGAAAATAGGGCCCTGGGGGATATCATCTTAAGGGGGTAGTATCTTGCTTGGAAAAATACAAAAAAGTGGCCAGAGAATTAAAAGAAGAAAAAGAAAGATAGGAGAAGAGATCGAAGGAATCGGGGATGGTTAATGGCATCCAACGCTGTATTGCACCTTTTTCATAAGAATGTGAACTCCTTGAAGGTGTACAAACTCCAGAGGGTCAGGACCAACCCATGCATTGTTCACTTACCCATGCTTTTCTAGAACCTAGCACAATTTCTTACATGGGACGAGCCCTCAATAAATGTTTATTTTTATTTGATACCGAGCACCAAGCACAGTGCCTGGCATATCATAGATGATTTTTCGTTGTTTAAGTGAAGAAGTAGTCAATTATTTTAGGAGTTGGAAATTGTCTCCTGCCAATTCTGCATTCATCATCTCCTTGAAAAATCTCAACTTCTAAGACTAGTGTGGTTTCTCTTCTTTCTGTTTATTTGCATCTTTGAGGAGCTGCACATCTCCATCAAATGAAAGGACCTTGGGAAATATAAAGGGTGGCAACCCTCGAAATAATTCCCTTTAAAGCAGCATTTTCTGAACATGTGGAATAAGAGTCATGTGAGATATTAAAAAAAAAAAAAAAGAAAAGCCACGGTCCATTCCGTTTGGGAAACTGTAGCTACTAGGGTGTGATGTAGAATAAAATCAGACAGGACCCTCCCTCATATGGTGCTTAGAATCTTGTAGGGAAGACAAAATTAGTCTACCGTTCTTGCACAAAAAATATTAAATTGCAATAAATTAATATTAAATATTAAATTGTAACTGTGAGGCTATGAAAAGATACAAGCAGATGTGCTCTAGTAATTCTTTTATCTCTCTTTGGCTTTTAAAATGTAATCTAGCCCACTAAAGGCGCTGAGAATCCCTGGGATGCAAGTATTCCTTACACGTCTCCACCAGCACAGCACATCCACCTGCAATGTGGAACTCAGCTCTGACTTGATTTCTGAACACCTGGGAAGCCCGAGGAACATAGCTGTGCCTGGGCCCCTCTCAGAACAAATAAACTAGAATCTCTGAGAGAGGAACCCAGGTGACTCATGTGTGCAGCTAGGGTGAAAAACCTCTTCTCAACGTTAATGGAGTTTGGCACAGGGATTTCCCCCATTAAATTCACCCGGAAGTAACAGCCTGGACAGCTCTGCTCTCACTGCTGTGGCTTAATATGACCCTCGTCCCTGCATTGTTTTCAGTGCCCATCAGCATGCGTTGCCTGCTGTGTCTCCATCGTGGGGACACCATGAATACTTGCTAAGTAAAAAAGTAGCATTTCTGTCATACTTAATAAGAAAAACAATGTATTAATTAACACAGTTTTTGAAATTTTGGTGAGAATCACAAATACGATGCATAAATATAGTACAAAGAAGGAAAATGTCATGCGTTACAGATGTCATGTCTTATAGATTATTTGCACACAGTCCAAATAATTAAATAGAACCTACTGAATGACATTAATATTTGGTCTCAATTTTTTTTAAATCTGAAATTGAAATGAGTCTTACTATCATGTGTCTATTTAATGTGGTTATATTTTAAGTTGTTATTAAATCAGTGGTGTATTTTACAATGTAAGCTATCTTAGGTTTTAGTAAAATGTCACTCAAGTCAGTAAATGCTTATTATATTGGCTGACTGCAATATAAATAAAATCAATTGCTTTTCTGTAAAGAGCAGTAATCTGTTAGATGATAAAAACAAAAAGTTAAATCCCATTTTCAATACTGAAAACAAAATACTTTTACAGTAAATATAACACAAAATATTTGTGATCTATTTGGAATATAATATATAAAAGGAGCCTCGTATAAAAGAGGAAAACTCTACGTTTCTGCATGAGAAAATGGAACAATATAAAAATTGCTTTTCCAGGTTAATTTGAGATGTAGATGTGGCTGACTAAAACGTAGTGATTCATTTATCCATTCATAAAATATTTCTGAGCCCTTAATAGATGCCGTATTCTATGCTGAGTGCTGAGGATTCAATGGGAGAAATCCAGGTGGGTCCCCACAGAGTTTAAAATCTGGAATCTTTAATATAAAAATTATGAAATAGATGAATACATATAATTTTCAAATATTTATACATTTAACTAAATAATAACAAAAATACAAGAGGCTTATTCTCCTGGAAGAGTCAACAAGTATGTCTATCAAGTATTATTTTGATAAAGAATTCTCCAGCAGAAAGTCTTTGCTGATAGCAATAAAAAGTAAAGGTATGCTTCCCCTTTCAACAAACATGAGAATCTAGACCAAAGTTACAGAATAGAAGTCCAAGGAAAACATCTGGTTACATATATGGAATTTCATAGTAATAGGGTAGAGAATAACCATTTAACAAATGATGCAGGGAAAACTGGTTAGCTATTGAAAAATAAAAATTCGGGGACTTCCGGGGAAGATGGCGGAAGAGTAAGACGCAGAGATCACGTTCCTCCCCACAGATACACCAGAAATACAGCTACACGAGGAACAACTCCTACAGAACACCTACTGAACGCTGGCAGAAGACCCCAGACCTCCCAAAAGGCAAGAAACTCCCCCACGTACCTGGGTAGGGCAAAGCGGAGAGATTCCCGCACAGAGGATCGGTGACGAGCGGCACTCAACAGCCCGAGAGGCTTGTCTGCTCGCCCGCAGGGGCGGGCGGTGCTGGAAGCTGAGGCTCGGGCTTCGGTCAGAGCGCAGGGAGAGGACTGGGGCTGGCGGCGAGAACTCAGCCTGAAGGAGGCTAATGCGCCACAGCTAGCCGGGAGGGAGTCCGGGAAAACTCTGGCGCTGCCGAAGAGGCAAGAGACTTTTTCTTCCCTCTTGGTTTCCTGGTGCGCGAGGAGAGGGGATTAAGAGCGCTGCTTAAAGGAGGCCCACAGACGGGCGCGAGTCGCGGCTGAAAGCGCGGAGCCCAGAGACGGGCGTGGGACGCTGGGGCTGCTGCTGCCACCGCCAAGAAGCCTGTGTGTGAGCGCGGGTCACTGTCCACGCCACCCTTCCGGGAGCCTGTGCAGCCCGCCACTGCCGGGGTCCCGGGATCCAGGGGCGGCTTCCCTGGGAGAGCGCACGGCACGCCTCGGGCTAGTGCAACGTCACGCCGACCTCTGCCGCTGCAGGCTCGCCCCGCACTCCATGCCCCTCCCTCCCGCCCAGCCTGAGTGAGCCAGAGTCCCCGAAGCGGCTGCTCCTTTAACCCTGTCCTGTCTGAGCGAAGAACAGACGCCCTCCGGCGACCTACACGCAGAGGCGGGGCCAAATCCAAAGCTGAGCCCCGGGAGCTGTGAGAACAAAGAAGAGAAAGGGAAACCTCTCCCAGCAGCCTCAGAAGCAGCGGATTAAAGCTCCACAATCAACTTGATGTACCCTGCATCTGAATACATGAATAGACAACAAATCATCCCAAATTGAGGAGCCAGGAGTCAGTGCTGTGCCTCTGAGGTGGGAGAGCCAACTTCAGGACACTGGTCCACAAGAGACCTCCCAGCTCCACATAATATCAAACGGCGAAAATCTTCCAGAGATCTCCATCTCAACACCAGCACCCAGCTTCACTCAACGACCAGCAAGCTACAGTGCTGGACACCCTATGCCAAACAACTAGCAAGACAGGAACACAACACCACCCATTAGCAGAGAGGCTGCCTAAAATCATAAAAAGTCTGCAGACACCCCAAAACACACCACCAGACGTGGACCTGCCCACCAGAAAGACAAGATCCAGCCTCATCCACCAGAACACAGGCACTAGTCCCCTCCACCAGGAAGCCTACACAACCCACTAAACCAACCTTAGCCATTGGGGACAGACACCAAAAACAACAGGAACTACGAACCTGCAGCCTGCAAAAAGGAGACCCCAAACACAGTAACATAAGCAAAATGAGAAGACAGAAAAACACACAGCAGGAGAAGGAGCAAGATAAAAACCCACCAGACCTAACAAATGAAGAGGTAATAGGCAGTCTACCTGAAAAAAGAATTCAGAATAATGATAGTAAAGAAGATCCAAGATGCTATTTCCAAGATCCAAAATCTTGGAAATAGAATAGACAAAATTCAAGAAACAGTTAACAAGGACCTAGAAGAACTAAAGATGAATCAAGCATCGATTAAAAACACAATAAATGAAATAAAAAATACTCTAGATGGGATCAATAGCAGAATAACTGAGGCAGAAGAACGGATAAGTGAGGTGGAAGATAAAATAGTGGAAATAACTGCTGCAGAGCAAAATAAAGAAAAAAGAATGAAAAGAACAGAGGACAGTCTCAGAGACCTCTGGGACAACACTAAACGCACCAACATTCGAATTATAGGGGTTCCAGAAGAAGAAGAGAAAAAGAAAGGGACTGAGAAAATATTTGAAGAGATTATAGTTGAAAACTTCCCTAATATGGGAAAGGAAATAGTTAATCAAGTCCAGGAGGCACAGAGAGTCCCATACAGAATAAATCCAAGGAGAAATACGCCAAGACACATATTAATCAAACTGTCAAAAATTAAACACAAAGAAATCATATTAAAAGCAGCAAGGCAAAAACAACAAATAACACACAAGGGAATCCCCATCAGGATAACAGCTGATCTCTCAGCAGAAACTCTACAAGCCAGAAGGGAGTGGCAGGACATAATTAAAGTGATGAAGGAGAAAAACCTGCAACCAAGATTACTCTACCCAGCAAGGATCTCATTCAGCTTTGATGGAGAAATTAAAACGTTTACAGACAAGCAAAAGCTGAGAGAGTTCAGCACCACCAAACCAGCTTTACAATAAATGCTAAAGGAACTTCTCTAGGCAAGAAACACAACAGAAGGAAAAGACCTACAATAACAAACCCAAAACAATTAAGAAAATGGGAATAGGAACATACATATCGATAATTACCTTAAATGTAAATGGACTAAATGCTCCCACCAAAAGACACAGATTGGCTGAATGGATACAAAAACAAGACCCATATATATGCTGTCTACAAGAGACCCACTTCAGACCTAGAGACACAGACTGAAAGTAAGGGGATGGAAAAAGATATTCCATGCAAATGGAAACCAAAAGAAAGCTGGAGTAGCAATTCTCATATCAGACAAAATAGACTTTAAAATAAAGACTACTAGAAGAGACAAAGGACACTACATAATGATCAAGGGATCGATCCAAGAAGAAGATATAACAATTGTAAATATTTATTCACCCAACATAGGACCACCTCAATACATAAGGCAAATACTAACAGCCATAAAAGGAGAAATCGACAGTAACACAATCATAGTAGGGGACTTTAACACCCCACTTTCACCAATGGACAGATCATCCAAAATGAAAATAAATAAGGAAACACAAGCTTTAAATGATACATTAAACAAGATGGACTTAATTGATATTTACAGGACGTTCCATCCAAAAACAACAGAATACACATTTTTCTCAAGTGCTCATGGAACATTCTCCAGGATAGATCATATCTTGGGTCACAAATCAAGCCTTGGTAAATTTAAGAAAATTGAAATTGTATCAAGTATCTTTTCTGATGACAATGCTATGAGACTAGATATCAATTACAGGAAAAGAGCTGTAAAAAATACAAACATATGGACGACGCCAAACAATACACTACTTAATAACGAAGTGATCGCTGAAGAAATCAAAGAGGAAATTAAAAAATACCTAGAAACAAATGACAGTGGAGACACGAGGACCCAAAACCTATGGGATGCAGCAAAAGCAGTTCTAAGAGGGAAGTTTATAGCAATACAATCCTACCTTAAGATACAGGAAACATCTCGAATAAACAACCTAACCTTGCACCTAAAGCAATTAGAGAAAGAAGAACAAAAACATCCCAAAGTTAGCAGAAGGAAAGAAATCATAAAAATCAGATCAGAAATAAATGAAAAAGAAATGAAGGAAATGATAGCAAAGATCAATAAAACTAAAAGCTGGTTCTTTGAGAAGATAAACAAAATTGAGAAACCATTAGCCAGACTCATCAAGAAAAAAAGGGAGAAGACTCAAATCAATAGAATTAGAAATGAAAAAGGAGAAGTAACAACTGACACTGCAGAAATACAAAAGATCATGAGAGATTACTACAAGCAACTCTATGCCAATAAAATGGACAACCTGGAAGAAATGGACAAATTCTTAGAAATGCACAACCTGCCAAGACTGAATCAGGAAGAAATAGAAAATATGAATAGACCAATCACAAGCACTGAAATTGAAACTGTGATTAAAAATCTTCCAACAAACAAAAGCCCAGGACCAGGTGGCTTCACAGGCGAATTCTATCAAACATTTAGAGAAGAGCTAACACCCATCCTTCTCAAAGTCTTCCAAACAATATCAGAGGAAGGAACACTCCCAAACTCATTCTACGAGGCCACCATCACCTTGATACCAAAACCAGGCAAGGATGTCACAAAGAAAGAAAACTACAGGCCAATATCACTGATGAACATAGATGCAAAAATCCTCAACAAAATACTAGCAAACAGAATCCAACAGCACATTAAAAGGATCATACACCATGATCAAGTGGGGTTTATTCCAGGAATGCAAGAATTCTTTAATATATGCAAATCAATCAACGTGATACACCATATTAACAAATTGAAGGAGAAAAACCATATGATCATCTCAATAGATGCAGAGAAAGCTTTCGACAAAATTCAACACCCATTTATGATAAAAACCCTGCAGAAAGTAGGCATAGAGGGAAATTTCCTCAACATAATAAAGGCCATATATGACAAACCCACAGCCAACATCATCCTCAATGGTGAAAAACTGAAACCATTTCCACTAAGATCAGGAACAAGACAAGGCTGCCCACTCTCACCACTCTTATTCAACATAGTTTTGGAAGTTTTAGCCACAGCAATCAGAGAAGAAAAGGAAATAAAAGGAATCCAAATCGGAAAAGAAGAAGTAAAGCTGTCACTGTTTGCAGATGACATGATACTATACATAGAGAATCCTAAAGATGCTACCAGAAAACTACTAGAGCTAATCAATGAATTTGGTAAAGTAGCAGAATACAAAATTAATGCACAGTAATCTCTGGCATTCCTATATACTAATGATGAAAAATCTAAAAGTGAAATCAAGGAAACACTCCCATTTACCATTGCAACAAAAAGAATAAAATATCTAGGAATAAACCTACCTAAGGAGACAAAAGACCTGTATGCAGAAAATTATAAGACACTGATGAAAGAAATAAAAGATGATACAAATAGATGGAGAGATGTACCACGTTCTTGGATTGGAAGAATCAACATTGTGAAAATGACTCTACTACCCAAAGCAATCTACAGATTCAATGCAATCCCTATCAAACTACCACTGGCATTTTTCACAGAACTAGAACAAAAAATTTCACAATTTGTATGGAAACACAAAAGACCCCGAATAGCCAAAGCAATCTTGAGAACGAAAAATGGAGCTGGAGGAATCAGGCTCCCTGACTTCAGACTATACTACAAAGCTACAGTAATCAAGACAGTATGGTACTGGCATAAAAACAGAAAGATAGATCAATGGAACAGGATAGAAAGCCCAGAGATAAACCCACGGACATATGGTCACCTTATCTTTGATAAAGGAGGCAGGAATGTACAGTGGAGAAAGGACAGTCTCTTCAATAAGTGGTGCTGGGAAAACTGGATAGGGACATGTAAAAGTATGAGATTAGATCACTCCCTAACACCATACACAAAAATAAGCTCAAAATGGATTAAAGACCTAAATGTAAGGCCAGAAACTATCAAACTCTTAGAGGAAAACATAGGCAGAACACTCTATGACATAAATCACAGCAAGATCCTTTTTGACCCACCTCCTAGAGAAATGGAAATAAAGACAAAAATAAACACATGGGACCTAATGAAACTTAAAAGCTTTTGCACAGCAAAGGAAACCATAAACAAGACCAAAAGACAACCCTCAGAATGGGAGAAAATATTTGCAAATGAAGCAACTGACAAAGGATTAATCTCCAAAATTTATAAGCAGCTCATGCAGCTCAATAACAAAAAAACAAACAATCCAATCCAAAAATGGGCAGAAGACCTAAATAGACATTTTTCCACAGAAGATATACAGACTGCCAACAAACACATGAAAGGATGCTCAACATCTTTACTCATTAGAGAAATGCAAATCAAAACTACAATGAGATATCATCTCACACCAGTCAGAATGGCCATCATCAAAAAATCTAGAAACAATAAATGCTGGAGAGGGTGTGGAAAAAAGGGAACACTCTTGCACTGCTGGTGGGAATGTGAATTGGTACAGCCACTATGGAGAACGGTATGGAGGTTCCTTAAAAAACTACAAATAGAACTACCATATGACCCAGCAATCCCACTACTGGGCATATACCCATAATTCAAAAAGAGTCATGTACCAAAATGTTCATAGCAGCCCTATTTACAATAGCCCGGAGATGGAAACAACCTAAGTGTCCATCATCGGATGAATGGATAAAGAAGATGTGGCACATATATACAATGGAATATTACTCAGCCATAAAAAGAAATGAAATTGAGCTATTTGTAATGAGGTGGATGGACCTAGAGTCTGTCATACAGAGTGAAGTAAGTCAGAAAGAGAAAGACAAATACTGTATGCTGACACATATATATGGAATTTAAGAAAAAAAAATGTCATGAAGAACATAGGGTAAGACAGGAATAAAGACATAGACCTACTAGAGAATGGACTTGAGGATATGGGGAGGGGAAAGGGTAAGCTGTGACAAAGCGAAAGAGCGGCATGGACATATATACACTACCAAACGTAAGGTAGATAGCTAGTGGGAAGCAGCCGCATAGCACAGGGAGATCAGCTCGGTGCTTTGTGACCGCCTGGAGGGGTGGGATAGGGAGGGTGGGAGGGAGACGCAAAAGGGAGGGGATATGTTAACATATGCATATGTATAACTGATTAAATTTGTTATAAAGCAAAAAAATAAAATAAAAAATTTTAAAAATATAAAAATAAAAATAAAAACAAAACAAAACAAAAAATAAAAATTAATTTATACCCACATTTTATAGCATATGCCAAAATGAACAATAAATGGATTTGTAAATATATGTATGTATACACAGATGCTCATATATATGTAATAAAATAAAATAGAACTAGTTAGATCTTATGAAGCATAACAACACCCTAAGCTTTAAATCAATAGGGAAAATCAGAAAGGAAGAGATGAATTCAATATTGTACAAATTTTTAATATTCTTGTATTGGAAAATAATATGATAGAAAATTAAAAAATACAAAGCCATAAAAAAACACTGACACCAAATATAACTGACATAGTATGACCTTTCTATCTCATGAAGAACTAGCTCACACAATTTGATGATGAAAAATATCATATCCCCAACAGAAATAGAAAGAAAAGGTAAAATTCACGTGAGAGGAAATACATTTAGGTTTAACAGACACATTCTGTTCAGATCATCATAGAAATGTATAGTAAAGCCTTTAAATGCATAATCTATATATATTAATAGAAACCAGGGCAACATTACTGTGAAATATCTATACTTAAAATGTGGTGGTTTCGGTGTAATTGAAAAGCCATTTGACAAGACCCATTAACCATTACCCTCTTTCACCTGACCTATGGCTTACATTATTAAGGCACTGTTAATTCTGCTTCCAAAATATACCTTGGATCTGGCCAATTCTCTCCATTTCTCCTTCCACTGCCTTAGCTTTAAGCCACATCAAGTCTTGTTTGGAAGACTGTGTAAGCATCCTCTCTGACCACCCTATTTTGACTCCTCCTTATTCTGTACCCTGAAGACAGCAGGATCACTATAAAACACAAACTGCACTAAGTTATTCTTCTGGGCTCCATTGGCTTCTTATTGTATCTAGAATCAGTTTCATACTCTTAGTTGAGACCCACGAGCTGCAGCATAATCTGGCTCTCCTTGGTCTTCAGCCTCATTTCCTGCTGCTCTTCTTCCCTCACATTGCCTTGCCACTCTATCCTCTTTTTATTTTCTTTCCAGCTGCAAGATCTCCTTTGAACATGCTGTTCCCTCTACCATGGATGCTGTTCTCTCTTTTCCTGGCCAGGATGCCTTCTCCTCATCCTTGAGATCTTGCATGCCTGTCCTTCCTTCAGCAGAGACTCTAACTCCATGTCTCCATCAAACCACCAACTCCCTGCTCCTACCCGACTCCCATCCTTCACCATCCTCTTCTTTGCAGTGCATGCAAATAGTGATTATTCACTTGCTCTCTGTTCTTGTCAATCTCTTCACTAAATTCCAGGTTTCACGAGTGCAGAGTCTATTTCGTTCTCTATCCTTAGAACCATGCACAGAGCCATGTACATAGTTCATCAGTACATGATAACTATTTGGAGACTAGATGAATTAATGAATATATAAAGGAACAAATGAATGAAATCTCTCTGCCCTCAGTACTCTCATCTTTCCATTTCCACACTGGCTTTCCACCCAGAGTTATCTTCACAATATGACTATGTTCTGTTTTATTTTAAGCATGTCAATGATTGCTTGTTGCAACTCAAGAGAAAGTGCAAATCCTTTAACAGGTATAGTAGTTTCTTAGGACTGTTGTGACAAACTATGTGGCAAGGCTGAAAATATTTATAATGTATTTTGGGCATAAAAAACAAAATTATACCCACATTATGAATTCAACTATGCAAAATGTGCATGGATATAGTGAAGGGCTCAAATGAAATATGGAAAGATCGAAACTTCACATGCCAAAGTGGGGGAATTAGGTGGGTAATATTGTGGATTTTTTCTTCTATTTCTTTTAGTGTTGTCCTAATGTCATTTGTATAATTGAACCATTTGGGGGCATAACCCTCATGAGATGAGGAATTCACCTATTTGAATTTCACCAAAATACAAACTTAGGTCTGTTTCCTGGCTATTAGAAGTGGAAATGCCTGTCTTAGGCTTTGCCTTGAGATGATGATGATGATGATGATAATGATTTTCAAGAGAAAAGAGTACAAATAAAGTAATACAGATGATCCTAATTTTGGAGGACCTTAGCCAAATTCATTTACTCTACCATGTCCTTATTTTCATCTTCTATGAAATACAGAAAGTTGGACTAAAAATTGTTTTTCTTTTTCTCCTCACGAATCCCATCAACATATCTATTACTCCATACATAACTCTTTACTCACTGAGTTGTTTACTGTCTTAAGTCCACTGGCTGGTGGACCATTGCAGAAGTGCTTCTCAACGTTGCTTGCATATTAGCTTTGTCTGGAGAGATTTGAAAAATACTGATGCCCAGTCTCTCCCCAACCTTATGTTTTGTGATATAATTGACTAGGGAGTAGAAGCAGCTGCCAATCTTTTAAAGCTCCCTGGCAGTCAGAGTTGAGATCCGCTCTCCTGCAGGGAAGGATGTGATTCTGAGCCACCACTATCTGTGCACACTTCTCAAGGGGAAATGGAGGGATGTGCAGGTCTGCATTTGCTTAGCTTAACCATGCAAGTGTTAAAGAGGCGTGTTCTTGGCATGGTTGTTAAAAGTGCGTTTCAGGAGCTATATCATCTTTCAGGTCTCAATTAATATTTGCTATCTGTAAGGTAAACTTCTCCAACCACCTCATCTAAAGTCCATCCTCATTTCTCTCTGTCACAGAATCCTCTTCATCACAGGCCTGACACCATTTTGTAACGAGGACCAACCACAGGAGTAGAGTCAACAGGGAGAAGAAACACCAGAACTCTTCCTTCCTGAGAGTGGAAATAGGTCAGGCCAACCGCTTATACTGCCTAAGAGACCTTTAGGTAACCCAGGAAGGACGACATTAATGTGACACCTTTTAGATACCTAAGAGAAACGTGTCAGAGACATGAGTGTTGCTTCTAATCAAAGAGGGATTCTTTTTTCCCTTCTTCATAGATTTTAGGTGTTTTCTCTACTGAGTACATGTTACTTTAATAAACAGCAAAATAACATTAGTAATAATAATATGTTTTCCTTCAGAAAAAAGTGCTGATGCTAGTCACAAGTGGGTTTGGCTTAAAAACAACTGTGAAGATGACTTTGGGGGAAGAGCAGAGTAGCTACACTCACCCATCCCCCAAGTTCCTTTCAAAATCTAACATCAATAGTCTAACACTCCTAAATATTTGCCTTTGCAATTTTATTGCTTTCACCCAATAAACTCAGTTTCTATAATTTCTCAGTTCCGCAGAATTTAAAATGTGTTTCTCTCTTTTAGCCGAAATCAGGTCAATTTTATTGGCTCTTAAAAATAGGTAGGTAGTTGGTTAGCAAGAGCATGAAAAGGTATCAAATGACTCCAGGTCTATGGAAATAGCTTTAAATAGATTCCAAGTTTATGGGAAGAGTGAACCTCAACCATGCTGACTGCAGCAGAAAGTGGAAATTAAGTCTTCCCTGAGGCTGGTTGACTGTTTAATACAATTTTTAATGATGAAACATCTTTAAATTAGGAGGAGTAAGGCTATTTTGACCACAGAGGGAAATATATAATGTAAACCCCTGAAAGTATGAAGAGTGAAAGTGAATTGAATAAGGAAAGATGAGAAGCAAAATAGCATCTCAAATCCTAAGATGATAAAAGTCCGGCCTCCCGGGATCCGTTTTCAAAAGTGTCCTCTACAATAACACCCATCCCTGAACAGCAGCAGTGTTTGCAAATAGGTCCCAATTACATGACTTGATTACAGATTCGACCTAGTGTGGTATGCAGCAACTAAACTTGACGCCCTTTCTCCTACATCCCTGTCCTTGCAGCACTGGATAAAGGGCAGCTCCACAGAATTGCAAATACTTTTCTCTTGGGCAGGAAAATAGGAGCAACACATCTGCAAAGTGATGAATGTTACAGGAAGTGTGCAAGGGAGAGAGGTTTACTGCTTTCTCATCTCACTTGGATGACACAGTTGCTGACACTACCAGTGTGTGTGTTTGGTTTCGTTTTTGCAGTTTCATCCAAATGCGTATACCTCCAAAAAGCATTATATACACATTATTTGTAATACATATTTAAGGCAAGGGTTTGCTTTTGTTCTTCCAGATCACAGCTGACCTTTCCAGCAGCAGCACATGAAAACACACCCCCTTTAAAGGAGAGGAAACAAAACCACAGAATTTAGAGTCCTTACTTGTTTGTAAGAAAAGTAAACTAAAAGGCCAATCTCCCGACTCCTAAATTAGTGCTCTTTCCATTAAACAGCGCTTCGTAAACACTAATATGCATATGAATCACATGGGGGTCTTGCTTAAATGCTGATTCTGGTTAAGCAGGTCTAGAGTGAGGCCTGAGATTCTGTATATCTAAGAAGCTCTGATGCTGCTGGACCATGCAGCACACTTTGAGAAGCTAAGTATTAAATCACAGTAGCCAGCCAGAGCACATTACTTAATCATACTTTGGCCTGAACATGCTGCAGTGCGCTAGCTTTTTTCCAGGATAATTTTTCTTTCTTCTGGTGAAAGAGTTCTAATTAAGGTAAGGAGAAAATAAAGAAATGGGAGGAAAATAAGGTTTCTGAAGTACTTAATACGTGCCGAGTGTTGTGTTGGGGAGGAAGAAAACTTTCCTCTGCCCTTTGAGGCTCTTCTGGCTGGTCTAAGCATTAAACAGATGTGAGACAGGTTAACAGGAGAAAACCGAATTTAATTTCATACATATGGGACTCTCACGTACATGAGAGGGTCAGAGACAGGTAAAATGAGGTCTGTATGCCATCTCGAGCTAAGGAATGGGACCGGGGCTGCCAAAGAACAGACGAGTCATTCACAGGATGAAAAGAAGAGGAGCAGACGTTTGGAAACTAGATGTTTTTCCTGCCATACAGATGAGACAACTTAGATAAAATTTATCTACGCTAATAACTCTCTTCTGGGAAAAATCCCCATTTTGAATTCTTCTAGATAGTTAAGGGAAGGGCAGTAGTTTCTCTTGAAAGCACAGTCTCAATTGGTTTTAGATCAAAATAATCCTCATGCGAAAGTGGTACACTTTGGTGAGGCTTGTTCTGAACCCCTACAATTGTACTGTGGCTGACATATGTTTGTCCATTATATCACTCAATTCTCACTGAAACAAAGTATCATTTTCTCTTTTATATCCACCACGAAATATCTTCAGAGACATCAGGGGGCTTCCCCAAGGAAACCCACAAAAGTAACAGAACAGGGGTCTGACTCAGTTCTTCTGACCTAGAATCCTACCTGTGGTTTATATTACAGCATAGTAAAGGTGGCATCTTTGAACTAATTAAAACGTACCTTGAGTCCTTGTTTGTTTTTTAATGGATTTTAATATTTCCGAGACTGAAGGTGTGTGATGCTTACAACAGCTGCTTCACTGGTGTCTCCTTATCCTGACACAGGAGTCCTCAGCTTGGAGGAGGCATAGGGAAGGTTTGCAATGCTGTCCTAAGATGTAATTTTGGATGGATACCAAAATAACTTTTACTTTCATTCCTCCTATGTGGAAGATGACAACCTTTGAAAAGTTGGAGCCCAAAGAAATGTAAATACAGCTTATTCAGGCCCGACGTTTCAAAAGAGGTCACCCCCACCAGCAGTACCAGCCCTGGTCTATTATCAGGTTTTCTGTCATTCATGTTGATTAAGGTTGATAAACAGTGCTAAGCACTGGGGGTAGATCAGAGGGCACAAAGAGAGATGTAGCTGACTTGAAAAGGACTGTGTTTCCTCCCTCTGAGGATAGCCCATCCTCCCTCTATCCCTTTGCTTCCAAAGAGGAAATACTGTTCTTTCAGAGAGAGAGCAAGCAATCGCAGAGTTCTGCTAGAATGTCAATGGAGGGGACAGTTAACGAAGCTATGGAGCCTGCTGGGTGGAAGAGCAGCCACTTGCATCATGTGGCTCCCACTGTGATCCCCATTGCATTCCCTGAGACTCGTCCTAGATGGGTTTGAAGTTTGTGCAAAAGGAGACGGGGGATGCACAAAGCTTTTATGGGATAAGGGAAGTGTTTTTGCCAGTGCTGTCTCACCTCTATCCTACTCGTGCCCTGCCGTATCCCAGTATAATTCTGACACTAATTCCAGTGTGTGAGGGTTTTCCCCCACCAACAAACGATTCTCCAACCTCAGCTGGGTGCCCTACAATTCAAATCAATTCTGACACTGTCTCCTTGGACATAGTGCCAGATCTCACAGGTTAAGGGTTCAGTCCTGTAAGGCTGTCCTCCCCGCCCCCGACTTTAGATACCAATCCGAAGTCCAAATTGTCACCTGTGCTTCTGACAGACTGGCTATAGATTGAAGGTTCTAATAACCTCCTCCTTGAGTTTGATTAATTGGCTAGAATGGCTCATGGGACTCAGAGAAACATTTTACTTACTAGATTATTGGTTTACTATAAAAGGATATAACTCAGGAACAGCTAGATGGAAGGATGTATAGAGCAAGGTATGGGTCAAGGAGCCTCCATGTTCTCTCCGGGCATGTCACTCTCCCCACATCTCCAAGTGTTCACCAACCTGGAAGCTCTCCGAACCTAATCCTTTTAGGTTCTAAGGAGGCTTCATTACACTGGCATGATTGATTAAATCATCAGCCATTAGGGAGTGATTCAACCTCCCTCTCCCTTCCCCAGAGGTCAGGGAGTGGGATTGAAATTTCCAACCTTCTAATCACTTGGTTGGTTCTCCTGGCAACCAATCCTCTTTCTTAGGTGGGATCCAAAAGCCACCTCTCTCATACAACAAAAGACACCTTTGTTGCTCTCATCACTTAGGAAATTCCAAGAGTTTTGGGAACTCTGTGACAGAAAAGGGAACAAAGACCAAATATATATTTCCTGTTATAAATCACATATCACATTCAGCACTGGTGACAACCCCATGGGCCATGGTATCCATGTTCTTTCCCCTGCCTGAAAGAACAGCGTACTTCCTTTTAGGTCCAGCATTCTGCTCCCTCCTTATTGACTATAAGGCAAGAGCCTCCCATGAAAGCCAAGGACCCTGTGTGTTGGGGAACAGTCCTGCCTCCTTCTGATTTGGGTAATCTCTGCTCTCTTTCTTCCCTGCTTTCCCTGTAAAACACACAGCATTTTCTTTTCAGTACTTAGGACTAAACTTTGGACTCAAGCAACTGTTTTCTGTCTTACAAAATTTCCAAGGCAAGAAAATTAAAAGGGAAGAAAAACTACAGGGAAGACAGACTCAAATTTGTACCTCAATAAATTATAACAGCAATTAATATTCTTTTAGTTTGCTTGTTTTCCCCTAAGAAGCACAGTTATGAAATATGGCAAAGGCACTGGATACATACAGGCTCAGATTCAATGTCCCAAAACATAACAGAACAGCTGTATGAATTGGTTTCCTCTATTGCAAAATAAGTCTAATCATAGTCACCACTTCAGGTTGGCATAAGGATTATGCCCAAAGTTCTAACACTGCACTGTCTCAGAGTACCCAATAAATTGGATCTTCACGGCCTAGGATGTGCTTAATCAAACCAGAAAGAAAATATACTCCAGAGAAATAATGCTATTTATACCTATCACATTCAGAGAGGTTTGAAAGGAAACTTAACACCAATTTGAAATACTCAGTCTATAACATTCTAAAGTGAGATTAACCCTCAGACTGATGTCCACCAATTCTAATGGTTTTAAAAAAGAAAGAAGGGCCTCCCTGGTGGCGCAAGTGGTTGAGAGTCCGCCTGCCGATGCAGGGGATACGGGTTCGTGCCCCGGTCTGGGAGGATCCCATATGCCGCGGAGCGGCTGGGCCCGTGAGCCATGGCCGCTGAGCCTGCGCGTCCGGAGCCTGTGCTCCGCAATGGGGGAGGCCACAACAGTGAGAGGCCCGCATACCGCAAAAAAAAAAAAAAAAAAAAGAAAGAAAATAAAAGATTGTAGTAGAGTTCATGGTTAAATTAATTTTTGAGTTCTTTCTTCTAAATATAAAGAAGTTCAATTCTATCATATAAAATATAGACTGTATTTCCCAGTCATTTCTGTACTATGATAAACAGAGGATGTAATCATGTTTGCACAATATTCTGGATTAAATTGATGAGGTTGCTTGCAATGGAAAGGAATAGACTTGAGGGCCCAGACAGCCCTTATGGCACCCCCTAGGGCAGACAGAATCAATCTTTTGGCCTAATTGCAACTCACTCAAGAACACCAGAGACCAGAAACTGAGCTAAGACATAAAACATGATTTTCACACGTTTATAACCTGAAGAATGTAGCTATATTTAGGAGCGAGGTATAAATTGGAATAAATAATAATTTAATCAGTATAACCATTGAGTCATTTAATAACCCTAAGTGCCTTCTGATCTACTCATTGGTTATTTGGTAAAGAATAAGATCCAATTCCTGCTTTAGAAGCACTTACGATTTAGAATAGCCCTGTCCAATAGAAGTAAAATGCAAGCTTAAAATGAGAGCCACATATGTAATTTTTTAAATTTCTAGGAAGTTAAAAAGAAAGAGATGATGTGAATTCTAATATATTTTAGTTAACCCAATATATCCAAAATAGTATAATTTCAACATGTAATTAATGTGTCATTAATGTATTCTGCATCCTGTTCTTTTTGTACTAAGTCTTTGAAATCCAGTGTGCACATCTCAATTTGGACTAGCTATAGTTCTAATGCTCCACTGTAATGTGTAGCTAATAGCTATGGTATTAAACTGTTCAGGTTTAGAAAGATAAGACAAGCCTTTAAACAGATAAGAGCAATAGAAAGGTGGATAGAGCTGAATGAGAAAACAAAGGTAAAAGGAATCAAACCCACCTTTCAAGAGCACTCAGAAGAAAAATATGCAGATTTTTATCTCCTATGATACTTAAGAATAGGCCCACTTTCCTTTTTTACTTATATAAGAAGACTGAACCAAAGCTTTCTTTTATTGCCCTAGAAATTATGAGGAAAAAAAACCATTTTAATTATGATATAACACTTTATGGTTATTTGCTTTTTTTGCCATTTATAGATTGCAAAGTGCATTTTAATAAATGCATATGAATTAAAGGTGCAGTGTTTTTCATCACGGAGACTTCTGTGCCCATTACCTTCCCTCCCCTGTCTACGGGGCTGTGGCCTCTCACTCCCCAGTGTGTATCCCTGAACAGACTGTGTAAAATCAGGCAACAAAAATATGGGTCTCGGTGAGCAGGAAGATTGACTGATGGGGAGAAGGGGGTGGGGGGAGAGAGAGAGAGAAAGAGAGAGAAAGGAAGGAAGGAAGAAATTTATTTTGACAAGATCTTCCATTTTAATAAGCATAATTGAGATGGCTTTAAAACCATTAAGCCCCAAATTCCACAGTCATTTAACTTTCAAATAATTTGGGGCTGTTGGTAGTCTGGGAAAAAGTGACTGACTTATGATCTTTAAGAAGGGACAGACTCTAGAACCAGAGTAGGCAGTAAAATGAAGCATAAGTGAGTAAGTGGCTCAAAGGAAGGGAAGACATGTAATTCAATAAGTAAAAGTACTTAAGAGATATGCAAAATTCTTGGGTTTCTTATGCCTGGCATTTCAGGATAAGACTGTTCATTATTTTAAAATTGGACTCTTTAGCAGGATTATTCAGTATCAGTAGCATTGAAGTTGGCTTTGGAATCATAATTTAAGGTGTAAATTAAGGTGACCTCAACTAGGATGAAATACCTTTAAAGAAGCTGAAATATAAAATACGAGCCATTTTCAGGAAATGGAAGACAATTGGGAGCTGTTGAAAATGGACCAACAAAAGTGGAAAGGGGAAATAAAGATACAGATTACATGACAAAAGCCTGAGTACGTAATTTAAAACAAAAATGGTTTCCTATGGTTTATGATGAGTGATAAACAGAGTCCACTGTGTGGCCATAAAAATATATCTTTAGCTCAGAAAATATGAGTCTCACTGTCAGCTTACTGTAGTGATTTAAACTCATAGCCTTTCTCCTTGAAAGAGTTACAAGGCTGAAGTTACCAATCATTCTAAATGATGCGCATTTGGAAATTATGAACTATGACCCAGAGACATTATCTTTTAGTGTAACTTAATCATGAATTTACCTATTCCAAGTTATTGTTTAGTTACATATTTCTTACTGCAGCAAGAGTGGTGGAGTATTAATAGCTATAAAACTTCATTAAACTGGCATTAGACTTCTGAGAAAAACCCATAAAACTCGAAAGCCCCACACTGGAGTTCTACCTCTTCTGGCTCCAAGTCAACTTTGTTATAATAAAGTCGTTCAAAAAACTCAACGAGGAGCCAGGAGGGTCTATTGAGAAACCTTGTGGTATTATAACAGGAAATCTCTGATTCACCCAGAAGACTAATGCTAATGATCATAAAAACTATAGGAAATTCTGAGATAAAGCTTCCTAAGAAACATTAAAATGGCAAACGAGGATGTTGATTCTATTAGCATATGAACACAAAGCAAAAAAGAAAAAAAGGGAAAAAAGGATGAAAGAAAAAAAACTGAGTATAAAATGGCCATTCACAGTTCTTCCACAGAAAGTCTGTCCCTGTGTCTAGACAGCGAGAGTTTCAATCCCAAGGCCGTCCTCTTATAAGCATGCTCAGGAAAGAGAAGAATCACAAATCACTGAATGTCAAGCAGAGTTAAACAAAGTGCAGGAGCCATAATATTTTAAATAAGGAATACGACTGAGTACTCAACAAATTGGAGATGGGGGAAAAATACAAAAATCCATTCCTGGGCCTCCCTGGTGGCGCAGTGGTTAAGAGTCCGCCTGCCGATGCAGGGGATACGGGTTCGTGCCCCGGTCTGGGAGGATCCCATATGCCGCGGAGCGGCTGGGCCCGTGAGCCATGGCCGCTGGGCCTGCGCATCCGGAGCCTGTGCTCCGCAACGGGAGAGGCCACAACAGTGAGAGGCCCGCATACCGCAAAAAAAAAAAAAAAAAAAAAAAAAAAAAAAAAAAAAAAAATCCATTCCTGTCTTGTAGAAATTTCTAAAAGGAGATGAAGGAAGTGGAGACGAGGAAACAACATTTCTGAGTGCATATTCATATTTACCAATATTAGATGCTCTGCAGCCTCGGTATTCAAGCTGTGGTCCGTGGGCCTGTGGCATCTGCCTCATCTGGGAGCTTGTTAGAAATGCAGAATCACAGGCCCTCCTTCTTTGGACCACAGTGCCTTTGTACCAGATTTTAGGTGATTTTTAAGCACATGAAAGACTGGTTGAGAATCAAAGCTTTGCATCACTATCATTTAAGACTACAATTCTACCAGTTGTTGCTCTCACTTCAGAGACAGGAAAATAGAAGCTATAAGAACTGTCCAAAACTGTCCTGCTAGTCAACTGGGAAAATGCAATTCTAACTTAAATCATTCAAGTTCCTCTAAAAACAAAACTAAATTCTTTTTTTCTTTGCTTTGCAATATATTTTTATATATTATATATATTGTATATTCATCAGTAAACTAAAACGAACAACAAGATTCTTGAGATTGTGTTTCATTTGTTCTCACTTGCTTTTCTCATTTGTGTAGAGTGCCTAACAGATGCTTAATAAAGTGTTGATGGATTAAGAGTTTATTTGTGGAGAGGCTGTTCTGTGTCTAGTGCTCTGTAAAATATATCCCAATCTCCTAGGATGATGGACAAACAGATGGCTTGAAATCTAAAATGAATGTGAGACAGAGAAAGACAAATATCATATGATACCACTTATATGTGGAAACTTAAAAGAAATGATATAAATGAACTTATTTACAAAACAGAAACAGACTCATAGACTTTGAAAGCAAATTTATGGTTACCAAAGGGGAAAGGTCAGGGGGGAGGGATAAATTAGGAGTTTAGGATTAACATATATACACTACTACATATAAAATAGATAATCAACAAGGACCTACTGTATAGCACAGGGAACTCTACTCAATATTCTGTAATAACCTATATGGGAAAAGAATCTGAAAAAGAATGGATACATGTATATGTAAAACTGAATCACTTTGTGGTACACCTGAAATTAACACAACATTGTAAATCAACTATACTCCAACATAAAATAAAAAATTAAATTAAAAAAATCAATGTGAGACTAACACTTTGAAAAAAAAAGATTGCCTTCAAAATCAGTAAAAATCACCAAAACAATTTTCTGTTTACAGAGTCATGAAAAAAAAATAGTTATTTTCCAAAGCAATCTCTCAATCTAAAAATGGAGGAGGGGATGCCAAAGAAGGGGAGGAAAACTACAATAAATTTCCCCTATAAAAGTTTCTAATCTCTTTTTTTAGGCAAGAAATTTACTTATTGATTTTCCTAGAGCAGCATTATTGCTAAGAGTTAAGCAAATGCAACCTGCCATTGCTATTGGAATAATAGCTATCTAATCAATCACCGTTCCTCTCTCCCCACCACCCATCTTGCTGAAAATTCTAGCACATATCATAGAAGCTTGAGGTGATTTGCTAATGAAGCTTGTAAAGAATTGATATGTGCTGGTGTGGTAGATTAAAGATGGATGGAGACACCTTTCTGCTCCTCCCTAAGAGCCCTGAGCAGCCAAATAAGAAGTTTGATTGCCTAATACTGCCTGCTGGAGAGGCCACATATATAGGTGCTCTGGTTGACAGTCCCAGAGGAGCCCAGCCTTCCTGTCCCAACCCCTCCCTCACCCCACCCAGGGCACCAGCCCCTCGAGTGAAGGTGTATTGGACCCTAAGGTCCATTTGCTAGCTGAATACCAGGAAGTGACCTTGGCTGTTCCTACCCAGTTTCAATTCCTGATCCACAAAGTTATGAATATAATCACATGGCTGTTGTTTTAAGCCAACTAGTTTGGGAGTAATTTTTTATGCAGCAGTAGGTAACTAGAACAGCTGGTATAACTAAATCTATTCATGGGGAAGCTGTTACTCTAGATCCAGTTTCACCATTATGTTCATAGCAAAAATCAAATAAATTCCATGTCCTGGCTATTGGAAATAGTGCTGCAATGAACATTGTGGTACATGTCTCTTTTTGAATTGTGGTTTTCTCAGGGTATATGCCCAGTAGAGGGATTGCTGGTCATATGGTAGTTCTATTTTGTTTTTTAAGGAAACTTCATACTGTTTTCCATAGTGGTTGTATCAATTTAGTTAGCTAGTGGGAAGCAGCAGCATAGCACAGGGAGAAGATCAGCTCCGGTGCTTTGCATACCTAGAGGGGTGGGATAGGAAGGATGGGAGGGAGGCTAAAGAGGGAGGGGATATGGGGACATGTGTATGCATATGGCTGATTCACTTTGGTGTACAACAGAAACTAACACAGTATTGTGAAGCAATTATACTCCAATAAAGATCTATTAAAAAAATCAAACAAATTCACCAAGGAATACAACAAATTCACCAAAGATTTACTTTGCAAACATGTCAGGAAATTTCAGAAATGTGTGAATTAATTACACAGTAAACAACCAATCAAGAATCCCAACTTTGTTCATTGCCAAATGTGCATTTAAAGTGAGAGATTATGGGGGCTTCCCTGGTGGTGCAGTGGTTAAGAATCTGCCTGCCAGTGCAGGGGACATGGGTTTGAGCCCTGGTCCGGGAAGATCCCACATGCCGTGGAGCAAGTAAGCCCGAGAGCCACAACTACTGAGCCTGCATGCCACAACTAATGAAGCCTGTGTGCCTAGAGCTCGTGCTCCACAACAAGAGAGGACATCACAATGAGAAGCCCGCGCACCACAAGGAAGAGTAGCCCCCGCTCACAGCAACTAGATAAATCCTGCATGCAGCAAGGAAGACCCAACGCAGCCAAACATAAATAAATAAAAAATAAAGTGAGAGATTATGGCCTTCTCTACCCCAAAATGGAACAAAGCAAGATTCAATGCAAGAATTTAAAGAACTTAAAGATTCCCACACATCCTTTATGCAAAGAGCACCATGAGTGTTCCAAAGCAATTACTGCAAAGATAACTGCAGATGAAATGAAGCAGGATGCTGGATTTATCTTCATGTGCAGTTTCCCACATGTTAAAATGTCTCCCTTTTTTTTTTTTTTTGCTGTACGCAGGCCTCTTACTGCTGTGGCCTCTCCCGCTGCGGAGCACAGGCTCCGGACGTGCAGGCTCAGCGGCCATGGCTCATGGGCCCAGCCGCTCCGCAGCATGTGGGATCTTCCCGGACCGGGGCATGAACCCGTGTTCCCTGCATCGGCAGACGGACTCTCAACCACTGCGCCACCAGGGAAGCCCTGTCTCCCATTTGTCTCTGCTCCTTTGACATTAGATTGATCGGTTAACTAGCTTTAGAAGCAAAAGATCAACCAGCTGACAAATTGTTCCTCTTGACTTCAAAGCATACCAAGGCCTAAATTTTAGGCGTAATGATTTTAAATCACCCTTTTTGTTACAACAGAATGTACAATGCAACTTAAATCTCTAAACAGTTTGTAAAACGTGGTTTGTTTGTGTATGTTGGAGGCATGAGGGTAATAAATGGATGTGGAGTGGACAGGGTCCTGGTGTCTTCTACGTGTACCACATGCAGGATTCTATTGAATTAAACAGGCATCCCCGTTAACAAAGAGAGCACATAAGTGTACTCAGCTATAAATTAAGCAGACCTCATTAGCCTGCCTTTCTGGGGAAATGAGTTCCTCTGTGGATCAGAGTGAAACAAGACCTCAAGGGCTCATGTAATAAGAAGAAATTGGAACATTCTACCTGGTAAAAGCAAAGCACCCGATGATTTAAATGTAATTCATCCACCAGTTTTGGCTCATATGCAAGGAATTGAGTCTTAATAATCATAATAATATTATTTGTTTGTAGTGAAATATTAGTAATGTTATTGTGGTTATAATAATTATTATTAACACCAGCAATTACAGCTTCTATTTATGTCAGTTTTCTTAAAATAATTGGGAACACATCTTTGAAAATCTAATAATAGTGAGGGATTTTTTCCCCAAAGAAAAGAGTGCTTATATGCAGAAAAATCCTCAGACTATCAAAGGGTTAGGCATGACTGAAGTTCATCTAAGGACTCCCAAAGCCCCTCCCAGGAGGGTTTTTGTTTCTAGGTTAAGAATCTCAGGATAAGTGCATTAACTGTCCTTTAATATACAGTCCATTTCGTTAAACAGCTCAATAACTCCACATGTTGGATGTCACTATTTTAGTGCTCAGAAAACTGAGTATCTAGGGGTAGATAAGTGAAGGAATTGGACTTGGATGTCATGTTTTTCTGCTTTCAAAGCCCTTGGTCTCTGGAATAATGTTGATTAAATTGACGCAGGCATCTTCCTTTGACTAAATACTTTATGGGAATTCTTACCCTTTAACTTTATTGAAATTGAGGAAAGGAAGGGGATGGGTAATACACTCTCTCCAAATTCCCAGATACTGGAAAATTGCCAAGTGTTTCAATCAGTGAAATATAGATAGATAGATAGATAGATAGATAGGGTTGGCCAAAAAGCTCGACTTGGTTTTTCCGTAATATGAAAAACCAGAATGAAATTTCTGGCCAACCCAATGTGTGTGTGTATGTGTGTGTGTGTGTGTGTGCATTGTACACACACACAAACATACATACACATTCCTATCTTAATACATATATAAGTGGTCAGTAGGTACTTGGTAGACAACTATATTCTATCAATTACTTGTTTGTAGTGGCTGAGATGTTTCCTTTTCCCATAGATCTTATTTTTCTCATCTATAAAACAGAGGGTATTAAATATTTCAAGGCCCATGCAGTTGTAAAACTGCAAGAGTTTTGAAATATAAATTGGGGCACAGGGGTGGGAGAGAAGGAGGAAAGGAGGAGGAGGAGATGGGAGGGAGGGAGGGAGAGAGGGGGAGAGAGAGAGGATGAGAATACAAAAGAAAGAGAAAGAGACTTAACAGGGAAGACTGAGATTTATCCCAGGTTCATGCTGTGTGCTTTCATTCAGACAAAATGCCTAGTCTAGGGCATTTTTAAAACCATCACAAGCATTCGTGTTTCCTTGACAAGGCTACGTTCACTCTGAACAACAGAAAATATGGTTGGTCTTTTTAAAAAAAGTCTTTTTAAGAAACATACTTTCTCCTTTATTTTTCAATAACATTATTAGCACGTATAAGTTCATATGGAGATAAACCTTTTTTCTGATGTTCAATTATTTAATGAATGTTTCAAGGAGACATTAACAAGAGAACATACTCTGTCCTCAAAAATTATTGGCCATATAAAGCAGAATTTTTTTTATAGGACTGCTTAAAAAGAGGGAAATATAACCTGAAAATACCATTCACAAAAGGCATTTCTTATAAGACAAAAGAAGCTTACTACTGCTATTAGATACTAACTTGAATATAAATCATTTTTATTCTATTTAATATATCCCCTAAAAGCACAGGCTCACTGCTATTGTTGTATTGAATTTTAGGTCTAAAGAGAAAAAGAAAATGTGAAATATATTTAATTGGCTGAGCAAAGAAATACTGATGATAATTATGATAAAGATAATTATGATTTATCCTCACGCAAATTGTAGCTGCCTTTTTTGCCACTTGTATCCAGTATCAATTTTTTTCCTCACAATAACACAAGAACTTCAGGTAAACCAACTGAGAGAAATCTGGGAACATAAATAACATTTCCCAGCATTAAATCAGTCCAATCCCATCTACCACTGAATGACATCACCACACTAATTCATCAGTCCCTTTGTTTGTATTATCTTTATGAGATAGATATAATGTTCCCAGGTTTCCATGTTCTCTGATTAAGTGCCCTGAGCCTTTTGTTCAATATATTTATCTTCTGAAACTTTTCCATGTGCTGGTTGAAGAAAATGTTGACTTCAGACTCAATAACAACTGTAGGAAAAACTGGGGAGAAAGCCCAAATAAACTGAATTCAACCATTTCACAAAGTAACTATTTTTTTCAAGCTACAACAATAGCACCCATTGTATCCACTGGATAGTGTCCAAGCTCTAATCTACCCCTTTGCTTTTATTTATTACCATCCCCCCTGTAGGACTTCCAATCATTCTGAACTAATTATCTTCTGAAAACATATGACATTCCCTGCCTTCGAGATTTTCCTCCTGCTTACTTTCGGGAGAATTTCCATTGAAAGAATTACCATTGCCTAAAGTTTTTCTATGCTCAATCAACACCTTGTAATTTTTATAGTATGCATCATGCCTTGAAAAACTCTACTGACTTGGTCATCTCTTTCAATAGATGAATATATACATATGCATAGAAATATATGTGTATATATATATAATGTAAGAATGTATGTATATGTGTGTGTACATGTAGCATCAGATCCCTTGAGTCTAGAAAGCACTAAGTAAATATTTCTTAAACCAACAAATTCTTATTTCTTAAACAAATAAATAATAAAACCTTTTCAGTCACTCATCAGGCATTTGTTCCTAACTGCTCTGTGCCATGCGTAGTGGGAGGGTCTGCAGATACAGGGAGGGATACACACAATCCCTGCCTCAAGAAGCTCACAGTGCTGGGACTTCCTGGGGTGGTGCAGTGATTAAGAATCCGCCTGTCAATGCAGGGGACACGGGTTCGAGCCCTGCCTGGTCCAGGAAGATCCCACATGCCACAGAGCAACTAAGCCCGTGTGCCACAGCTACTGAGTCTGTGCTCTAGAGCCCATGAGCCACAACTACTGAGCCCACATGCCACAACTACTGAAGCCCACGTGCCCAGAGCCTGTGCTCCTCAACAAGAGAAGCCACTGCAATGAGAAACCAGCTCACTGAAAACAAAGAGTAGCCCCTGCTCGCCTCAACTAGAGAAAGCCCACACAACAAAAACCCAACGCAGCCAAAAATAAATAAATTAAATAAGTAAATTTAAAAAAATTTAAAAAAAACTCACAGTGCAGCGGGTAAGTCTGTCTACATATTCACAGCACACTGATGTCAGGAAGCAATGCTAAAATGGACATAGGCTCAGGCCACCCTGAAGTTACCCAGCAGGGAGCACCTGCCTGTTCATGTATGTTCATGAAGGGCTTCACAGAGGAAGGAACCATGAAGGATGAATAGGAATTTGAAGGTGGAACACAGACAGACCCTTACTTTGGGCAGAAGTAACAATGTAGCCACTCACAAGGAAGCCTCTAGTCCATATTAGGGGGAACCACACTCATAGATTTTCACATACAGAAAGGGAAAAACAAATCCACTTAAATCTATTAGTGGTAGATTTATGTTACCAGTCTTAGGGATACTTGTATACACACAGGAAACACAAAATAATAACCTGAAATAGAAATATACTAGACATAAAAATAAACTGTATAATATTTACTAATCAGAGGCTAACATACTAATATACTAACTATAATTTGTATTTGAACTGTTTAGTCAAAAAATAATTGGAGAGTCAACTGGAGAAGAGGCCAATGGTCAAGTAAATTTGAGAGACCCTTGATTATATGGAATTAATCAAATTTCTCACTGGAGAATGAAGTACTTTCAGAATCTACCCACTTCTCCTCACCTCCACTATTGCACATTTAGCCCGAAGCCCAGTTGTGTCACATCTGGACAAGTATGGTAACTTCCGAACTCACCTCGTGCCTCCCTGCAATGTGTAAGCCACATTCATTGATCCCTGAAAATGCTAGCCAGGTTATGTCACTCTTTTTCTCAGATCCCTCCACCCACCACCTCCTGAGTCACATAGTAAGTCCCAACAATCCTTACATCGCCTATAAAACAGTAGATAATAATCTGGCCTCTTGCTACGTTACCAGCCTCCTCTCCAACCTGCCTTCTCACCAAGCTCTAGCCACGCAGCTTCTGTCACTTTTTAAAGCTATGAACAATACTGCTATTCAGGATGGCTGTATGGCTCCTTTATAATATGCCCACACGTTACTCCCTCTCTTCATTTAGGGTTTTGTTCAAATATCAGTTTTTCAGAGGTGCTTCTCTGACGGTCCTTTATAGAATAGCATGTTCCCCAATGATTTAGCTCCTTGCCCATTTTATTTGTCTTTATAGTACTTATTTATTTACTATCTGTTTCCCCTCAATCAATACACAAGCTTCCTGAGAGCAGGACCTATTTCTTACATAACTATCTTTCCAGCACTTACAACAGTGCCTTACACATGGTTGGTACTCAATAGATACTCAATGAGGAAATGAATAAATGCCTTTCAGAGCCCTTACCCTGTAATATGCATTATAAAAAATAAAAAGTAAATCATAAAAATCTAAGAGAAGGATATGATACTTGGTGCTTCTCAACATTTTGCACTTGGAACTATTTTATAGATATTTCACATTTATGCATCTCTTCAGCACCTATTTACCTATCATGTTCCTACCAACTTGCCATGAAGACTATCATGTTCTGAACACACTCTGGGAATTACTGTTCAACAGATACCAAGGGAGAACTCTCCCTACTTTGGAGCCGGTAATGAGTCAGATTGGAAGGGAATGGAAGTGGTCTGCAGGTCTGTCTCAGTGACAGTCTAGAACTGGTGGGTTGTGGGGACTCTGGACTCTGAGATTTAGAGAGATACCAACGGAAAATCTGGTTGAAGTCAATGAACACACTCTCAGAGGCAGGCTATAAGATTATGGAAGGGAACAATGGTTAAATTGCTAAAATGGAAGTTGTGATGGTTAGTTTTATGTGTCAACTTGATTGGATTATGGGGTGCCCAGATATTTGGCTAAACATTATTTCTGGATATGTCTGTGAGAGCATTTCTGGGTGAAATTAACATTTGAATCACTAGCCTGAGTAAAGCAGACTGCCCACCACAATATGGATGGGGCTCGTCCAATCCCTTGAAAACCTGACTAAAATAAAATGCTGATAAGCAAGACTTCTTTCTCTTTCCATGACTGTCTTTGAGCTAGGACAGTTTTCTCCTTCTTTCAAACTTGGGTTTCGACTGGAACTACACCATTGGCTCTCCTGGGTCTCCAGCTTGCTGACTACAGATTTTGGAACTTATTAGCTTTCTTTATCACATGAGCCAATTCCTTTTAGTAAATTTATCTCTCTCTAGATAGATACAGATGCATATAGATATAGAGATATAGAAATAATATATCCTGTTATATATATATATATATATATATATATATATATATATATATAAACTCTATCTATCTATCTATCTATCCATCTATCTTATTGGTTTTGTTCCTCTGGAGAACCTAGACTAATAAAAAAGTTAAGCAAAGAAGAAAATATAGCACACAGGAATCCAGACAGTTCCTTGATGAACCTACAGTTCTAAGTAAAGACTTTATTTAGATCTGTAACTAGTTAGAAGTTGAAAATTTCCATAAAGACTCTGGAGCCCACTACTTCTCAGGCCAGATGGAAGTGACTTTTGAGGGCTGTGGTTTCAGTGCTATGCTCTGGATTTACAGTCAAAGGGGAAACACTTATGAGAGAGGGCAGAGCCCAGAGAGTGCGAAGGAAGAAGAAAAAGGCGAGGAGAAAAAAGAGGGAGAAAGGAAGTGGAGAGGGAGGGAAGATCCAGCCAGTGCCAAAGGGTTTTCTACTCACTTTTCTCCTGGCAGCTTTGGAGTTTATGTTTCAACAAGAACTGGCTAGTCTCAAAATTCTGTACTTTTCCTTTCCTTCCTCAGGAGACTCAAATAAAACTGCAGGGTTGGGGAGAGGGAGTTGCCACTTAGTTTCCATGGAAATACCTCTGATTCCGTAGTGGCACCTCTATCATAACTTAATCAGCATGTTGTTAATAAGATAATTTGATGCTGAATTATAAATATGAGCGATGAGAGGAATGCAGGCTTGGTGGTGGTAGATACATGAGGTAAAGTATTTGGCCTCAGAGGAGAGCAGGGGCCAGATGGGCCTGGATGGATCATGTTCCAGGCTCATCACTGTCCTGCTGCTCTGTGGAGTGTGATGCCCAGAGCAGGGGTGCCAAATCGCAACCGTGCGATTTGAATCTGGGTGCTGCCAATTAGCCCTGTGATCTTGGGACATTCCTTATACTCTCTGGGCTTCATATTTTATTTAAGCTTTGAGAGGAGGATAATCATGCCACCCGTTTACAATGTGCCATGACTATTAAACGGCTCTAAGGACAGGAGGTGTCTGGCATGTGCACGGAGCGTGTTTGGTATTCAATAAATGTTAATTCATCCTTCCTTTCCTGAGAGAATATTTTCTTTCACTTGTTGAATTGTTAATTTATTCAACAAATATTTACTGACCAATTCTAGGATGTCAGGCACTGTGCTGAGCACTGAGGATAAAATGATGAGACAGAGAAAAATAAAGGTAAAATCTAGTTATTTGTGACACAGTTATTATTATTATTATTATTATTATTATTATTATTGGAGTTACAGTTTCCACTTCTAGAATTGTTGAGGTTCCTGATACCCTGAAATTAGAAAATGGTCACTTCACTTTGATGACAAGAAATGGCTCCCCACCTTCACTATGTTGCTTCTTTCACCTAAAATAATTTCCCCACCCTTATTTCCCTAAAAGTTCTCCAGCGTTCATCTGAGGCTCATTGTGTGTAGCACCAGAGCTTGACACTGAGATTGTACTCAGAACTAAAAAGATTTGGTCTCTGCTCCCAGAGGCTTACAATCTCATTTTATGACCCTGGCCTAGCACCTAGCACTTAACACAGGACCTAGTAAATATTGCACGCTTATTGAGACAGCGAACAAATGAATGAATGTCGTAAGGGAACTGAGGGCATCCATCTAATTCCCATGAGCACCATCAGAATAACTGTGCTGAAGCAGCCATATGGATGACTGCAGAGATGTGAGGCTAAGATAGTGGTTCCCAGCCCTGGGCACACTGTCATTACCAGGGGAGGTAAAAAAAGTTACTGATTGAATTGCCAGGAGTTTTAGAAACTCACTAGATGATTCTTATGTTCAGCTTCAGTAGAGAATGGCTATTCTAAAGAGGATCGGTGTGAAATGATCTCAGTTCTCCCTGGGCACCTACAGAAACTAACAGAGGGAGTGCTACCACCTTGGGTAGACTTTGAACGACTGCTCTTCAGGCAGGCCCAACGTTGCTGACCTGAGCCTATTCCATCACACTAAGCTGGCTGTGAACATTATCATCCAATAGAGGACACTTTAAAAAATAATTCAATTGTTGTATACACTTTCAAGAATGCACACAATATACCATTCATTGAATGTCACAATACATGTATAACAACACCAACCCAAAGGTAGAAAGAAATCATTGCAACAAACCAGAATTTCCCTCACTCTCTCCCAGACTCTTTCAAGGGTAACTGCTGCTTGGACTTGTAAGTGGATGGATTACTTTTGCCTATTTTTATAAATGAACTCATAGAGTATGTGCTCTTTTGTCTAGTTGCATTCACTCAGTATTATGTTTGAGAGATTCACCCATATCATTGTGTTTAGTTGAACACCATCCATGATTGTTGCTGTATATTTCATCGTTGTGAACATATTACAACTTATTTATTCATTCCACTGCTGGGCATTTGGGTAGTTTCCAATCTTGGACTATTACTAATAGTGTTACTATGGGAAATTTAATACATGTATTTTGGTGAGCATATGTATCTATTTCTTTTGGGTATATATCTAAGAGTAGGAGTATTCATCATGGGTATATACATATATATGCATATGCTGAACTTTGGTAGGTAACTGGAAAAACACGTTTTGAAGTGGGTTTATCAATTTATTCTTCCATTAGCAAGGCTGAAGGTTCTTCTTGCTCCACATCCTAGCAATACTTGGAATCATCAATCTTTATCATTTTAGTCATTGTAACTTGTTTGTATTGATAGCTTATCGTGGTCTAAATTTGCATTTCCATGAAGGTGGATGAAGTTGAGCAGGTCTTCTTATGTCAATTATCCATTTGCACAGCTTCCTTTATGAAGCACACATTCAAGTCTTTTGCCCTAGTGGGTTGTCTTGTCTCTTTCTTATTGATTTGTTGGAGTTCTTTATATATGCAGTGTACACAAATTATTTGTTGGATATATACATTGAAAATATCTTTTTCCCACTCTGTAGATAGCCTTTTCACAATCTTAATGGTATCTTTTGATAAACGGAAGTTCTTAATTTTAAAAAATCTAATTTATCTTGTTTGATCCTTTATGATTAGTACATTTTTGTTTGTTTTTAAGAAATTGTTGCTTACTCCAAGCTCAGGACACATTTGAGAGTGAAAAAGGGTGCTATAATATTTTAGGACAAATGACACAAACCAGATTGTCCCAAGAATTCCGAGATATCTGTACATTCTAAGCATGTTCTCCCCACTCTGAGCTGTACCAGACCAGGGAGTCTCAACCTTAGTAGAACATTAAAATTTTCTAAGAAGCTTCTAAAAGCTACTGCTGCCAGGAGTACCACCTCAGACCAATGAATCATGCTTTCCAAGGGTGTGGCAAGTATGGGTAATTTTTGTTTTTATCTAAGAGCTACCCAGTTGACTCTGTGACCCTTAAGTGTGAAGAACTACCACTCTAGCCTAATGCCTTTTAAACTATGAGCATATGAATCCTTTGGAGTCTTGTCTATGTTAAGGTTTTGATTCAATCTTGGGGACAAGGTGACATACTACACTTCTATTCAGCTTCCTGGTGATGCTGATGCTGCTGGTCCATGGACCAGAATTTGAGTAGAAGGGCTCTAGATCAGATTTCTCCACCTGGGCATTGCTGACATTTTGGATCAGATAATTCTTTGTTGTAAGGGACTGTCTTATGCATTGTAAGATGTTAACCAGCATTCCTGGCAATACCCACTAGATGCTAATTGCATCCCCCAAGATGTGACAAAAATGTTCCCAGGCATTGCCAAAAGTCACTTGATGGGGAAACCAATCTTGGTTGAGAATTATTTGTCTAAATCTTTTAGACACAGCTCCAAAAGGCTGAGAAACCCAGGAGGTGCCATGGTGGATCTCAGGTCACATTACTAAATAGTAGATTAGATCAAATATTATACAAAATAATATTTCATTGTTATGACTGTATAACAATCTTGGTTCAAAAAGCCAAAGTGAGTGTGCCACATGTGTTTTGCTTGAGCTGCTTAAGTATTAGTTTATTTCCTTTACGATGACAAAACATGGCACCTGGTCTGTGGGTTCTTAACCATTTGGGCCCCAGCAGTAGTAGGTACCCTTAAGGAGTATGGTGGAGGAAGAGAGATAAGGGTGGGGATAAGTATTCCTTTACAAAGGCTTCAAAACAAGCAAACAACATCCACCTCCCCCACCAAAACCTCTGAAATGTCTATTCCAATAATACAAAATGACACATAATCAGTTTAAAAGTTATCAGAGCTAAGACCCCAGAAAGCATTTCTTAGTATATTTAGTAAAGTCTTATATATTAAAAAACAAAACAAAACAAATCACTGCTTTGTTTTGCAGGCTTACACATGCACATCTCTCCTACCATTGAAACTGTACACTTTATGGATCATATCATGACTGTTTCCAAAGCCACTCTTCCTTCTTTACTTCCCTATGACATCATAGTTGGCTTCTTTATCCCACTCACTATTGGAAATGGGATGCTCTCGTGTACAGAGGAATAATAAACCACTTTCCTTGCTTCCTTGTACTTTAATTTTCTAGGGGTCAAAATTCAATGAAGTTCCAAATGATGTAGCACAATGCTCATCTTAATGACCACAGTTATTATCAGTAGACTTCCACTGTCTTTCTTTTTTATTCTAAGAGTACATCTTGCTACATTTATTTTACTTTTCTAAAAGAAAAAATAGTGTGACAGATAGAACAGAAATAATCAGAATCCTGAATGCCAAATGGGATTCAAAATACCTATGAATAATCTCAGCTTAATATGCTTTTAGCTTTGGCTTAGATAAGAAATCCGGCCATAAAATAGTACAAGAAAATTGATGTAAAGAAACTGTTTAAAATATAAGGCCTATATCTTTTGCATTTGCAAGCCTTCAATTACCCTTACCCTGGTACTTTCCAAAGATATAATCTATTTTTGAAAGATGGAGAAAAGGTCTAAAGAAAAGTCACTGCAATGAAAACAACTCTGAAGTTTCAAACACTAAATCAAGAACATAGATTGCTTTGTTTGAGTTTTCTCTACGCGTTACTCAATCCAATTCAACCAAAATTGTTGAGTTCCCATTATGTGCCATTCAGCATGCTGAAGAGGCAGGAACATTAAGATATACTCAGTTCATTCTCTAACAATTTCACCTTTTAATATTGAAACAAGACATTCACCTAAATTATCATTATCATCAATATCACCATCTTCATCATCATCATTACCATAGTATTAATATATGTTATTGGGTGGTGTGTCACAAGAAATGAACAGATTCAGGGCTTTGGGTTTTTGTTTGTGTTTTTAATTTTAGCATTGTGTGGGGCACAAAATTCAGGGAAAAACTTTTGAAGTAGATGCTATTTTAGAATGATTTTCATGTATTATACAAGTGGAAAAATGAAGGCAGGAAAGACATCTGGGCACTTCAAGAATTGTTAAAAAAACACTTGGGGGAGTTAGGCAAGAAAATTTGGTACAGCCAGAACACAGTATTGTACAAGGAATGGAGGGCTGAAGCAGGGGTGGAGCAAAAAGGTGCAATGTGGATTTGGGCACAGTTACTTAGGTCCTTGAATGAGATTTTTACATGATAGTCCCCATGAATGTTACACAATCTGAAGTATACAGATGCCCCAGAACATGTGTAGAAAGTAACTTGAAACCCAATCCGTCATTCACTGTGTTTCTCTGAACTGCATGGTCTCACCAGAGCTCCCTCTAATAAGCTCTTGTTAGAAAGCTTCTCTTGCCACTTCCCTGAAAGGCAGTGAATTAGACTCTCACATCTGACAGGAAAAGATTCTGGGGCATAGAAGGACATCAAGTAGGAGAGAGGAGAAGCTTGGCAGAAGCCAGGCTACCCACCAGCATGTGGAAACTCTCAGTGGAGCCTAGGTGATATAGATCAGGTGAGATAATTGAAAGAACTGCATTTCCCTTGGAGAAGGTCTTTGGTACAGCAGGATGAAATGGAGAGCTGTCATCATTTCTGTTCTCACTCTCTCTATTTTGTTTTTCCTTTTAAAACAAGCAACTGAAGCCAGAGGCTATTTTTAGTCCCCTGGCTGAGGGTGAGTGATAGAGTACATTAGTGCATTGGTGGGGCTGGAGGTAAACTTAAGTGAGAGCCTTGATGGTATAGCCCCACAGAGCTGGCCGGGGCAGGAGACTGGCAGCAACATTACAGCGACAAACAAGATCCGACCAAAATCCTCAGGGACTGTACTTTCAAGTGCTGCAGCTAGAAGACTCTATATAAATAGAAGGAAGGGAGAAGAGGGAGATAACCAAGCTCTAGGACTGATTCCTTTCTGATTTGGATGCTCAGGTTCAAGGGACAGCATGGAATTTAAGTCAATTTTGTAGGCACAAAAGATCCCAGATGGTAGACCCAGGAAATCTTGGAGTTGGTGGGCATTTTATGGGTTTAGCTTGTATATATCAGTCTCAAGAATTTTTAAAATTAATTTTATCTACTTACTTATCTACCTACTTTTTTAAAAAAATTTTTTAACATCAGCTAGAAGAGCTGCCTTACACCTGAGGTCACATTACCTCTGGCCCAAGGAAATTTCACCTTTTCCTTTTCCACAATGAAGAATAATGACAATAGCTATTCTTTTCATCAGGTATTTACTGGGGATCAGATTCCATACATACATACTACAATCTAATGGCATATATATGTATGTGTGTGTATTTATATATAAATTTAATATTCAGTGAAACTCTGCAATGTTGGCAACCTCCCAGATTTGTAGATGAGTGATGTGAGACTCCCAGAAGCTATGAGACTTGCCTCAGTTTCTATTACATACAAGGAGCTGAACTAGAATTTGAACCCAGACCTGTTTGCCCATATGCCCCATGTTTTTTGCACTGCCCTGCCTGCTTGTTGTATGCATGTGTTGGGGGGAGTGTAGTCAATAACAAGTCTTCCTGATATATCAAGGTTCAGAGAGTTGATGGGAAGGGATCATATGGCAGGGTTATGGTTTGATAAAGAAAACTGAAAACAATTCTTTGTAAATGGTTTGAATAACAACTGTTAAATGATAATCACATCACATTTTAAAAAAATGCATCACCGCTGAATAAAAGTGAGTTATGGAAAATGAAAATTCATGGAATTTGATCAATTAAATGTTGAGACACTAAACTTAGCTAACAGCCTTCTGGACGTAAGCTCTAGAGGAGGCTAGTGCATCCAGTAGGCCAGTAACTGTGGAATAACATAATTCCTTTAATTAGAGATCCAAATTGTTCTAGGGTGATCTATAGAGGGAAGGAGGGGCAACGAAGAAGGAGGAATCAGAGCTTCTTGCTGTCCAATAGAGGATTTTCAGACACACAGATCTGAAGACCCATAACGGCAAAGTGGTCCCTGACTTGCAATTACTTGTGTGAAGAGAAAACAGCCCATGAAGGTAAGTGGGGCTGAGGTGAGCTCTTATGCTGCTTGAGAGAAACGTTTGAAGCTTCACTCAGGAATGGGTTGTCAGTCAAAATCTCAGGAAGGAGACCAGATGCTAATCAGTGTGGCAGGAGTAAACTGAGGAAAGGGTAGTGGCCCATCATCAAGCTACATGGCGATGCATGGCTAAACTTGGACCAGACCACTGGCACAAAGCAAAAGTAGTGAACTGACAGCCAGGGTGTTGGGATGATTAGAGGGAGTGATGTTTGGGGAAGGTAGCTGTTTGCAGAAAGCTCCTGCTGAAAAGCCTGAGGTTCTGCCCTGAAGGCAAACTTTCAAAAGCCTTCATACCACTCACTTAACTTTGCTTTGTCACAGTTCCCCAGCTGAAAAATAAACAATCTTATAAAAAATTATGTCCCCTTAATGTCCCTTGACCCCCACACACAACCTGCATCTAAGATATATAAACATTTTAATTCTTATAGATGCTATAGATTGCAGCCAAGGCAATCCTGAGATATAGTACAGAGCTATTGTATACAAATATGCGTTTGTGGAATAAATGCATGAATGACTGGGAACAAAAAGAGCCATGGTTCTACAGCTCTGTGTGTGAGTGTGTGTATGTGCGCGCGCGTGCATGAACATTTATACCTTACAGAAGCAATGTTCTAAAACCTATAGAAACCAGAAGGACCTGGAATGGCCTCCTTTAGTTGTGTAAATATCTGAAAGTGGGAATAAACAAGGCTCTATTATTTGAACAAAAAGAGGGAAGGTATAAACATTTAGGGAAACCCCCAAGTTTAATTCACAGTTATGGTGAATCGGTCCCTATTCTGGAAATAGAAAAAAAAAATAATGTTAACAATACCACCAAAAACTATTAAAAAATGATAATGACAGCAGTTATTGAGTTCTTATTTTGTTTGTTTGTTTGTTTGTTTGCGGTACACGGGCCTCTCACTGTTGTGGCCTTTCCCGTTGCAGAGCACAGGCTCCGGACGCACAGGCTCAGCGGCCATGGGTCACGGGCCCAGCCGTTCCGCGGCACGCGGGATCCTCCCGGACCGGGGCACGAACCCATGTCCCCTGCATCGGCAGGCGGACTCTCGACCACTGTACCACCAGGGAAGCCCCACAGTCCAGTTTTTATTGTCCATACCCTTGAAATATTATCCCACAAAATCAGCAATACTAAGAAAACAATCTTGGGCTTCCCTGGTGGCGCAGTGTTTGAGGGTCCGCCTGCCGATGCAGGGGACACGAGTTCGTGCCCCGGTCTGGGAAGATCCCACATGCCGCGGAGCGGCTGGGCCCGTGACCCATGGCCACTGGGCCTGTGCGTCCGGAGCCTGTGCTCCGCGGCGGGAGGGGCCACAACGGTGAGAGGCCCGTGTACCGCAAAAAAAAAAAAAAAAAAAAAGAAAACAATCTTCTTTTTGTCCAATAGAGAAGCAACAGTGACTGCTTGGAAACTTTTGAAACCAGGGTAAATTTTGGAATAATTAAAATCAATTTTTACAAAAGTTTTCAAGCCACGTAACTATTTTATTAACCTCTCTGTAAATTGCAGAAGAAAATAGTTAAGGCTTTTCATATGAAGTCCTCCACAACCAGATTTCAACCTTCAGTTCCAGTGTAATCACTGTTTTCCACAATCACCATTCCCTAAATTTCATTTGTAACAAGAGTGAGATAGTTACACATCAACAGCACACAGTCTAAATCTGATGAGTAGAAGTGTTTTGTTTGACCTATTTGGTGTTTGCAAATTGGGATATTTTGCTGAAAAAGCTAAAACTTTGGAAATACTCTAAAAAAAACTGGAAAGGTCTAGAAACAGTGGGTTCATATTTCTGCATGGCAATAATTAGTTAGAACTAAGTAATTGGCTGAAATGTGTACATGAGGAAGGAATTTTCTTGTTTGCCCCAGTCCCTACTCTTCCCTATTGTCCTATTTCTAGGTTTTTTGCTCATTTACAATATATACTTGGTCATTATAGACATTTGAATTTGCCCATCAGGTACTTCTCCACTTCCTTGTCTTTGACCCTCCTTCCTGCTTTTCTGCTGTTTTCCTCTCTGATGAATGCTTTCTCAGGTTACCTCTTTTTTCCAAAGGTTACCTCTTTTTTTTCCTTTTGTATCTTTTTCTGGTACTTATAGCCTTTGCACAGAATTGATTATACACTCAGTTGTCTTCATTCACTCAACAAATATTCAGGGAGCAAAGCCATAAGTCAGGCACTCTGCCAAGCACTAGGACCTTAGTAGTAAATGATTGCAGTTGACCTATATGTGTCTGGGATGTGTTCCTGGTGTCATTGATCACATCACTGTTAAAGTACTCAGATTACATTTATAGATGTGAGAACTAATTGAAAACTCAGTGCAGTTTCTCCAACAACTGCAGTTTTCTTCCATGCAAAGGGTAGGATTGTAGGTTCCTCCCTCGCTGGTGGTAGGTATGGCTGTTTGACTTGTTTTGGAGAGTGAAATGTGAGCAGTACTGATGGGTATCACTTCTTCAGAGGAAAACATTAAAAAGTGGTATGTGATCCACCACACACTCTCTTTTCCTCTGCCAAAGCAACCAGCAGCACTGGTGGCTCCTCTAATGACCCAGGTCCTAGAATAGGATATAGAGCAGAGTCAGGTGACCTGTGATGAACATGAGTTCTGAATGAGAAATAAAACTTGTTATTTTAACACCTTGAGTTTTTTTAGTTTCCATAGGAAAGCAAGGAAAGATCCTAGTCTGTCCTGACTGCAACATTTAGTGCTTCTCAAACTGGGGACCATGAGATTCATAAGATTAAGAAAAAAAAAAATTAGTAACCTAAAGAATTCATTTTACAATTTAGGATGATAAAAGTTCTCATTTGCTGTGGTTACAGCAGTAGAAAACAGGTGGTTGTTTGTTTGTTTTTTGGCTGCAACGTGTGGCTTGTGGAGTCTTAGTTCCCCGACCAGGGATCGAATTTGGGCCCATGGCAATGAAAGTGCCAAATCCTAATCACTGGACCACAAGGGAATTCCCTGAAAATGGGTTTAATACACTTAGAATATTATATTCTTGGACTAAATATTATTCACACTGGTTTTCTGGACAGAGTGAGTCCTTGGATCTTTATTTTAAATAGAAATATTTTTCCTTTTCTAAAATAATCCACCAAACACCTAAATTCAAGAAATACTCTTCTGGGTGAAAAGGGCTTTTGTAACAATCTTTAATTCTATTTTAAGGTATATTTCAATGAAATATAAGTATATAATGCAGAAAATTGCACTAATCATAAAGGTCAGTGAATTTTTATAAAATATGCACAACCGGCTCATCAAGATCAAGAAACAAAATTTTCAGCATCCTCTCTCCACAAATGCCTCTTTTTTACCCCCTTTCAATTGATATCCTCTCTGTCCAAGATCAATATTAACCCCTACTGGGACTTCAAATAGATTAGCTTTGCTTATTTTTGAACTTTATATAAATGGCATCATATTATATCTACTCTTTGGTGCTTGAACCACTTTTGCTCAATCTTTGTAAGATTCATTCATCTTGTGTTGTGTAGCTGAAGTTAAATATAGTGTAATACAGGGACTTCCCTGGTGGTCCAGTGGTTAAGACTCCATGCTCCCAATGCAGGGAGCCTGGGTTTGATCCCTGGTCAGGGAACTAGATCCCTCATGCCACAACTAAGAGCCTGCATGCCGCAACTAAAAAAAAAAAAAAGAAAAAGAAAATATCTTGCATACCACAACTAAAGATTCTGCATGCCACAACTAAAGACCTGGTGCAGCCAAATAAATAAATAAATATTAAAAAATATATATATTTTTAACAATTATGTGGATACAGCATAATTTATTTATCTACTGTATTGAAGATGGACATTTAGATTATTTTCAGCTTTTTACTATTAAAAGTAGTGTTGCTGTGAACATTTTTGAAAATATATATTTTGTACATGTATTTTGGTAAACACGTGGATATTCTTATAGTACATAAGGGTCAAATTGCTAATGGTAGAACTTTAGGGTAATAAGGTATGAGAAGGTCAGCCAAGCAGCTTTTCAAAGTGATCGTACCATATTACATTCCTGGTTAATCCAAATCTGTGTCAATACTTGCTATTATCTATTCATTTTTCTTCCTCTTTCCTCCTTTTCTTCCTTCCTTGCTTCTTTCCCTCCCTCCCTTCACCTCTCTCCCACTCTCCCTCTCTCTGTTTCTTTCCTATTGTTTTGGGTGTGTTGTGTTATTACACTGTTGTTTTAACTTTGCTTCTTTGATTACTAGTGAACTTGAGTATCCATTCATATGTTTTGACATTTAAAAATATTCTTTGCTTTTTTCTTATTGATTTGTAGGCATTCTTTATATACTGTAAATAAGTCATTTGTTAGATTAGATATATGTATTTCAAACTACTGAAGAAAAAAATCTTACTGGTTACATGCTACCCAGATTCCTCAAATATTAATGCTTTACTACATACACTTGTCTTCCCTCAGCCTCCACCCACCCATATAGGTGGATAACGAGGTTTTCTTTTGTTTTGGGCCTATATGGTTAGAGAGTCTGGTGTTCTGTTTAAGAAAACATTGCCCTCAAAGCCCTGGATATATCCGGCTTATCTTTATTCTGCATCAGTTAAAGGGAAGAAGTGTACTGACCCTGCTGTTTAGATTCCTGGACATTTAATAGGTGGCAATGTGGATATTAGGTAAATACATGGATAGAGTTATGGGCATATTCATTATTCCCTTCAGGGTTAAACACTCGTCTTTTATTCTATTCTTTGGCTCTATGCGTTCATTTTGTTTTAGTATTTTTTGGTTCTTTTTGTAGTTTAATATTGTTATTTTAGATTTGCTAAAGTGGTAAGTTCCAAGTTGCAAGTTAAGTTTAAAGAAAAGTACCATTTAAAATATCAAACAATAGCAAAAGAATTCTCCATGTAACCCAGCTCAGCTTCCCAAGTTTAAGGCGAAAGCCAGCCATGTGTAAAGCAACATTTTGCCTGCCTTTGACTTCTTTGTGTCTGTATCTCCCCTCACATGTTGGGGAGGCATTATGGCCAGATGACTACAGGGCTTAGCTATTTCTACATCCTATGGACCAAGTACCATTATTAGTCTCCTACCCTCAAGTCCTCACAGATGTTTTACTGATCCAGCAAATTTTCTGATAAATGAAGAAAAATCAGTAAGAAAAAGTAAAATTATAGCTGGTTTGACTCACTCAGGAATGAACTTTATGGGAGAACTAGACAGACTTGAATGAGGAAGATGGGGAGCAAGAACATACCTTTTTGGTATAATTGTTTATTAATAAAACACATGGAAATTAAATGAGCTAGACTAAACAGTCTTCTCTTTATAACATATTGCATGAAGAACTGTATTATCTTACATCAGGATAAAGCCTTCCTACAGTATGCCCAAATATTTACTTTCACATTATGTACATTTGAACTCTTTAGACATTTTCTACAAATCTCAGAGCATCCATTTAAACTCAACGGCTCACTTTTGCCTTTTAATTTCTTCACGTTGTAATTTAACACTAGAGTTACTTTTCTGATGTATTTGGTATGAATAAATTATATTCTACAAATGTTTCAAACGTTCAATAGGCTCTAACCAGTCATCATTTATCTACGAGTACCCTTTAGAAAAGAACAAAATGATCTTCATTTTTTTTTGATTTGTACAATTTAAATCTAAGAAATGTGCAGTTATGTAAGTGCAAGATTAAGGACTTCTCTTGTTGCAAATTTCTAATCCTCCTGCTGGGGGATTATAAACTCCCATGCTGTTATAAAGTTTCTGTGCACACAATGGTTTTATAACTGACTGGAAGATTGAAGGTTTTTTTTTTTTTTTTTCCCAATTTAAATATGTTTGAATCATGGGACTCCATTAGAAAAAATACAGCTTCATTGGAATTAGGAGAAAATATACCCTTTGTTCAACATTTAATATTGTATTTCCAGTTCACGTGTGATTGTTTGTACGGTTTACAGTCTCCCACAACCCAAATAAAAAAGGTTTTATACCCTATAGCTGCAAATTTCAAAAGACAATGTCAAAACGTTCAGTAAAACAGAACTTTCTTATCACTCTCAGCAGACTCTCAATTCCAGCATGGCATGGGGAGAAAAGGGCTTAATTATAACAGTCTCCTATTACAGTAACCTACTTGGTTAGCACATGTTGCAAAGTTAACAGACATGAAAAATGTGGATCTTGTTTCTTTCTGTTTATTTTTCCAAGATGTTTGGGGAGGAGAGTTGCACCAGGGGAGCAGAGTCACTGCCTTTGGGGCAGCCCTTAGTGATCACTAAATTTACATGAAAATGAATGGTAATAAGATTTAAACAGGCTCCATCCTGTGTGTGCATGTATTTAGTGGGCTATTCAGTTGTTATCCAGTCTTATTCTAAATCAAGACATATGTGTTTGTGTGGTGGGGGTATGGTGGGGTGGGTATTTTACAGACTCCGAGCTTAAATCTGGTGGTAAAAATAGGAAGAGGGAAGAAGCAGCCTCTTCTCTTTCTTGTTGACTTAATGGAAGAGTGAGAGGTAGGAGGAGAGTCAGTGGAATGCATAATGAGGGCCTGGATATTTGGCCATGGAAACTGCATTGCTACTTGGGTTTGTCCCAGTACCTACAATGTATTAAAATGAAACAAAACAAAAACAAAAGCAACAGAGAGAGAGAGAAAGGACGGAAGGAAAAAAGAAAGAAAAAATGTTGGTATCTCCCCAGAGTTGTACTTAGCACTCAGGTCAAGGATACCTGGATCTAAATCTAACTGTCACAATGTATCATAATGTGAAGCCTTAGTCAAATTACTTCTGCTCTCTGGGCCTTAGTTCAATCATTTATTAAAAAGTGGGGAGGGCTCTCTGCGGAAGGTCGAAGCAACGCGGAGGAGACGGTAGTGACTTGAGAGCGCAGCCACCACCATCACCAACATGAGCCTCCTCAACAAGCCCCAGAGTGAGATGTGACACCAGAGGAGCTGCAGAAGCGGAGGAGGAAGAGTTTAACACAGGGCCACTCTCCGTGCTCACCCAGTCGGTCAAGAACAACACCCAAGTGCTCATCAACTGCCGCAACAAGAAGCTCCGGGGCCGTGTGAAAGCCTTCAATAAGCACTGCAACATGGTGCTGGAGAACGTGAAGGAGATGTGGACTGAAGTCCCCAAGAGTGGCAAGGGCAAGAAGAAGTCCAAGCCAGTCAACAAGGACCGCTATGTCTCAAAAATGTTCCTGCACAGGGACTCGGCCACTGTGGTCCTGTGGAGCCCGCTCATTGCCGGCAAGCAGGGGCCTCCTCCCTGCCACCAGAACTTGCCCCCTCATTTTGCAAAGACCTGCCCTTCGTGCTGGGGATAATAAAGTCATGTGTTTTTTCTAAAAAAAAAAAAAAAAAAAAAAGTGGAGAGGAAGGATGATGACTTTTGTCTCTGAGGTTCCTTCCAACCATGTCCCAGGTAATAATATAAGCCTCCAGAAGAATCTGGGCCCCTGATAACAATGGTAATGGCTGAACCAAGATTGTGTCTACTATCCAGATGGGTCCATGTCAAGAACAAGACCCAGAGAAAATGCTGGTATAAAAGGATGTCCCTTGAGCAAGACTCACTGATGAAGGTAATTTTATTTTCAATAGTCTGTAAAGAGTGCTTGGTCCAGAAACCAAAAATTAAAAGATTGGCACCTGAACCTAGGGGAGGGTCAAGATGACTCATGACTGAAGCAGATTTAGACGCAAAGAGTGCTGTTGGTTAAAGGCACCTGTACCCACTCATGATGCAGTGTTGTAGATGTGCTAATCTCATCAAGCTGGCTGACATCAGCTGTTGGCAAACTAATCACCTTCATTCCCCAGTTGTGCCTAATTTGGGCTCCACTAAAAGTGAGCTGATGATTGCAGTGCCCAAGGTCAGCGTCTCCACTGTCCGTGTTTAATAGTGTTGGTGAAAGTGTCAAGTCCACAGATAAGAAAAGCTTCCCCTAGACCTTCTGAAAAGCAAGTCCAACATCCAACCACATAATGATCTGAATTATATTTTTAAATTATATTTTATAATTATATATATTTATAATTATACTTTAAAATTATATTTTAAAGAAAGTGAAAAAGATGGAAGGAAAGAGGAGGGGAGGAAGGAGTCTGGTGCAATAAAGGGAAAAGCTCTGAACTTGGTTATAGAAGATGTACATCAAATCCCAGCATCACTTCTTTCTACCACATTTCTGTCTCCTCTCCCCTTTCACTTCCCTCACTCGCACACTCATGTTTATTCTCCTATTATTTTATCTGTTACTTGTGCCAGGTCCTGCCACAGGCAAAGTGAGGGCAGGTGGGAAACAAGAGTGATGTGTTCCTGCTTCCATAGGATTTATCTTTTAGCTGTGGAGACAGGAAGTAATGAGGCTGATAGAAATGATCACATGATAATCAAGATGACAGATGATCTGAGAGAGAAGCATGGAGTCTTAAAAAACCAATGATATGAAGGAGAAGTATGGGGTTTTAGAAATCCACATAACAAGAGGACTGCAGGCATACCTCACTTTATTGTACTTCTCAGATATTGCGTTTTTTACAAATTGAAGGTTTGTGGCAACCCTGCGTCAAGCAAGTCTACCAGCACCATTTTTTCAACAGCATTTGCAAACTTTGTGTCTCTGTGTCACATTTTGGTAAGTCTTGCTATATTCTAAACCTCCACCAGCAAAAGCTCAAAATGATGGTTAGCATTTTTTAGCAATGAAGTATTTTTAATTAAGATATGTACATTGTTTTTAGACATAATGCTATTGCATACTTATACAATATACAATATAGTGTACAGTGTAAACATAAATTTTATATTCAATGGGAAACCAAAAAAATTCTTGTGACTTGCTTTACTGTGATATCTGCTTTAATTGCAGTCTGGAACTGTACCCACAATATCTCTGAGGTCTGCCTGCAATCTATTTAAGGAGTTCAGGAAGCCTTCTCTGAAGAAGCAACATTGAAAGGGAGAGCCACTCTAAGCAGAAGTTAGTTTCAGGTTTCCAAGCTAGTCAGAATCAAAGACAAAATTTAAACCAGTTGCTTTTTATGTTTCTTTTTCTCATTCACCTATGTGTGTTTATTTGCACAGCCAGCACATATGCAACTGGATATTATTCCTGATACATTTTAAATCCCGTTTTCTTCTTTCACTGGTGGTAGCTGAGGCTTTTACTTCTATAAAACTCTTAGACGCTCTCTTCTTTCTTAAATTCACAGCCAAGTGGAAGCTAATAATATTCTTACTCTCTATAACTGGAAATTTTCATGTTTGCAAAGTATCGAAAACCTCACTATTGTCTATTTTGACTGTCTGGTGCTAGGCACTGTACTGAGCATTTAAAATACATAATCTCCTTTAATGTCTGCACAATCAGGTAAGTATTTTACAGATGATAAAACTAAGTTACAGAAAGATGATATAGCTAGTCTACAAACAAGTGATACACTGAACCTGGAATTTGCAACCAGAAAGTTCTGAAGCTGACATCTGCATACTTCATTTCATTCATTACATGCCTCTTCAGTTTAATCAGCTTTTGCTTTTCCTGAAGCCCAAGGAAGGGTAATTGACTTGCCTAATATGGCAGAACTTTGTGAGAATAGTGTCCTATATCATCAGTATCCAGTATGGGGAGGAAAAAATATAAATTAAGACACAAATTCTTTCTCTCTCTCTTTCTCTACCTTATCCAGGTAAACAGATGTAGAGATAATAGATGATTATTTTAGATATATCTATATTTATTGTTTGGATAGATCTATACATAGATTTATGATGTCTTTTATGAATATATATTTTTAATTTTATTATAGCCCAGTTAATTTTTTTTCCATTATGGTTAGAGCTTTGGTTTCAGGATTAGAATCCAGGCTCCAGTGCTTTCTAGCTGTGTGACTTTTTTGGCAAAGAATCTTAATGTCTCTACACTGTATTTCCCACCTAAAAACAAAGTTAATTGCATGATGTGTTTATCATGTAGGCTGGTAGTTGATGGAATGTACATCTAGTGGTATCCTCAGTGGTCAGCAGAGAGTAAACATCAATAAATGAGAAATTAAGTCATGGTGAACACACAAGGCAGGCTTAAAAGCAAAGAGACCATGCGAGGGCAGTCTGAGTAGATGTGGCTGGAGGGAGGTGGAGGAGAGAAGGCATAACACCTTTACTTCTTTTTTACTTTAACCAGCCTTTCTATACATTTTCATAAGGATTCTTAAGCTGGAGGCACTGTATGAGCTCTAACAATGTGAGATTCTCCAAATTATGAGCAAATTTCCTTCAAGTTAAGTAAGCTGAAGATGATTGATCATCTCTGAAATCTGTTCCTTCTCTGACTCTCAAAACCAATTTATCTGCACTGCTCTTTCAAAATGCATCTTTTCCAATCTTTGTGACTAAGGTCTACTCTCCCATAATAGAATATGAGTCCCTTTAAGACAGGGTCAGTGTAATCATTTTCCCCCCTCACTGTCCTTAGCTCCAGGATTATGCTTTTCTATGGTGGAGGGAATAATAAATGTTAATTGCACATAGAGCAATTTCTTTTCCCTCCTTTGCCTTTGGCTTAGAGTCACCATCACAAACACTTTTTTTTTTTCCTGCTTCTCAGCTTTCTTTACCTCCAGGTCATCATGACTTTGTTTACAGATTATATATCCAGGTTTCCAGGCATTTGACTGGCTATGATGTGAGATTCATAATAACCTTCCTTTTGGTTTAGACTTTGTGACAAATCTAGCTGTATAGCCTTTGGTGAGCCACGACCCCTCTCTGGACCACAGCTTTCTCATCTGCAAAATGAGGTAGCAGGCTCACTGATTTCTAAGACCCTTAAGTGTCTAAATTCCATGCCTTTGGCAGCCACCCTCATTCCTGAAGTAATGAAGCTCATGACGTTTGTCACGAGGCATGAGGATGCAGAGCATCTTCCTAAATCTGTCCTTGTGTCTGGATCTTGCCTGGCTCTTGGCCATAGTCCTCTTTCCACTATGACAACATAGCATCAGCTGAGTGCTGTTATGTGTCAAATTACCTATTCTCTTTCCTTCCAAAAAATGAAACTATACTCTCAGATACATTTTAAGGCATGAAACGCACATGCTACATAGACACTTAGCTTTCTAGGGAAAACAAAGGTTTGAAAAGAGAGAAAAAAAAAGTTTTTCAGTCTATATTCATTCCATTCTTAACTTCATATGACATTAACTTCAATACAGAAAACGAAAGTTTAGGTAGGAGAAAAACAATCTCTGATCCTTGGGACTTTGGTTATAGTTGGTTCCAGCTCCATCACTGATTTAATGTGATATTTTAAATAATTTGTTGAATATTCCTTTGCCACAACTACGTTTGTGTAAAATGGAGATAAGGATTCTTTGCTTTGTTCCTGAGAACACTGTTACATAGAAGCACTAAATGGGATGGACCTGATTTGTCCCTTATTAGGTGTAGTGGTAAATCCCTTAACTTTTCTGAACATCCTTAAGATGACGATTCCTACCTCATAGGGTTTTTGTGAGAATTAAAGGACTGTAGCTTAGTTTCTGGCACTTAGTGGGTATTCAACAGATGGTAGTAGTAGTTAATTCCTTGAGATGACACCCAGCCTAGTGGTCTATAGTTTTATTAAGTCCTAGATGCAGAGCAAGATGACTATGGCCACAGGACTTATGTTGAAGGACACATGGTGTGGCCCAGGAGTTCCTTATTCTGAGGTCTTGAAGAAGACATACAATAAACACAGAAACACCTTTGGTTGGGCCTGAACTGCTTTGTGACCTTTTGAAAACCATTTCCTATTTCTCGGCCTCTCTTTTTCTTGTCTGTCATTCAAGCAGTGTCAGTTAGGTATTGTCAATGTTTCTTCAGGCTTACCAATGTTAGGGGTGAGAGACTGAGCTTTTCTCTTCCCAGGAATAGTTGGTAGGGATTTGATGGTTTCAAAATTCATATAAATTGTAGCTGTGCCCTGGAGGTACAATGGAGGAACTTCAGGTGTGTTAAATCCATTTTACAGTGGGGAAACCTTAAAGGATGCCAGCAGCAATGCCATGTTTGTAATTTTAGTAGCTCATGCATTTCTTGATCAGTACATTCACCAAGACTCAGAAATATTTATGCCATTCTTTGTTCTACTCAAAGACCAAAAGACTTAGCTTCTCAAAATTACGTGTGATTTTTCTTTTTTTTTTGCACTGAGGCTTGATAAACAACAGTGCATGCTAATAATAATCATTATGAGGACTTTTTTATGATAAAAGTATATCTATGCCAAATTCTCTAGGCACCTAAGAACGCCAAACTGAATATATTACCTAATAAAAAGGCAGACCAGCTCTATAAATCTCAAGCATAGTGAAGAAAAATTCTCCATAACCACCATCAACTGTATAATAAATAAAGCAACTATTCACCTATGTAAACCAAAGGAATGAAGGAGCTTTAAAAAGCACAAGCATTTTGTATCTGAGGATTTTAAAGCAGAACTAGAAAGGTATTATATGCAGAAATGGTCTACTAGGTACTTAAAAGTTAAACCGACCCTCTTTTTAGGTAGTGGGTAAGCCAGCTAGCCGTTGACAATTTTATAGCAGCTGAAATAGAATAGGATGTGTGTGCTACAGTAATGCACACTTCCAAAGTTTCAGTGACTTAACCCATCAAATGTAATTTCATACTCGTGTTAAGTCCTATGAGGATTTGAGGTTTGTAACTCTAATCCACATCAACTCAAAGACCCAGGCTGGATCTTGGCTGCTTCCCTCTAGTGACCTCAAAATCTTGGTGCTCTTTACGTCCAGCCGTGCAAATAAGGGAAAGAGATAAGGAAGCATAAAAGACTCACATCCTTTCCTATTTACCTTGGACTAAGAATAACACTTGCCAATTCTGCTCATAGCCCATTGCCCAGAACAAGCCACATGGCCCTAACTTTACATGAGAGAGACTGAAATAGGAAGGCTGCATTGTGAACAATATTATTTTGCTATATAGCAGATTTCTTTTATCCACAAGGGTGAATCTTCCCTACGTCTCTTACCTTGATGCATGACCTTGAAAAGAACTTGCATCCCCTCTTGGACTACAGTATACTCAAAAGTGAACACATAAAAATCTTTTTTCAAGTGGGAGGATTGTGTCAAAGATCAAGTGGAATGATGACCAAGAAAGTGTTGAGCCTGCCATAAAGAAGCATCCAAAGATGAGTTGTTATATGCCATGAAGATTATGGGTCCTGTTGCTATTGTATCTTTGTTCAAATTCTGATACAGACACTTATTTAAACTACTTTTTGTCAAGTTACTCAATTTTTTTGTTTCTGATTTCCCATTATTTAAATTGAATGATATTTGCCCTAAAACTATCAGAGGTGAGTTATGAGTCTTTTTAGATGATAGGTGTGGAAGCGTGGTCAAAATGTTATATACTTAATAAGGGTAACTGCCAGAAACCAGCTCCAGCGAGTCCAGCGATACCCAAGGGATGGATAGCGTCGATGAAGGAAATAATTCTATTACACTTCTTAAAGTATCAGCATTGCATGTTTCTCTTTCTCAAGTCTTTATTCTTCATTCTTCCTCTATTGTTTACAATCACAGGTTTATATATTGTAGTTGATTACATTACCAGGTACGTGGCCAAACAATCTTAGCACAATCAAACCTCAAAATGTTCTATAAAGATTTTTTAAAAACAATATCCCCTAGTTTCTACATGTCCTATTAAAATATTTCCCCAATTTCCCATTAATCACAGGTTGTTTCTTAGTAACCAAGCCAAGCAGTTATATGATTATTTCAATTGTAAAAGTTGGAGCTACTTGTTCCTATTTCTCTTCTTGCATGGGCAACCTTTTACAATGGTTCCATGAAAATATTTACAATGTACCTGCATGTTCTTTCTCGTTGTTTCCTTCAACTGAGACAGTGTTTTCTCCCTATCCTGGCAACCAATTCTGCTCTAGTCATTTGCTTTTCTATAATTAATCTTCCTTTATAATAGAACCATAAATTTCCTATGTCATCAGGAACTCCGGCCCATGGCCATAACTCCATACTAGAGGGTGTTTTTCATAAAAACATCCCCTTAGTTCCAGGCTCTTAATTCTTTACCCATTTCCCCGGGGCTTTAGTGGGTACTTCCCATTCTATGGTAGTTTCAGAAGGGGCAGTCCTAGAGGAATTTTTCTTTCACGTGGAGCAACATCCCCCCAAAATTGCCCCTGTATGTAAATTTATTATCATAAAACATAACAACGGAGCTGTAGTCTACCTTCCTGGCACGGCGCTGCCTTGCAGTTTCGCCTTCCGTTGCACATGACTTTGTCATGGTGCAATGGCTCCAGGATGGTTTCCGACAGGTAACATACTGATAGATCGATTGAGTTGGTGCTAGATCTTAGGTCCCTGTAGACCCTCTTGAAGTCAGATAGAATGCTTTCAGTAGCAAGTAACAGATGACCTGACCTAAAATAGGACTGAACAATAAGGACACTCATTATCCTCCATAATGGCAAGTCCAGGAAGAGGTAAATATGGCAGATCTTTAGTGACTCAAGTTTGTGTCGTGTCTCCACGTTAATATTCTTCATGCTACTTTCATCCTCAGTGGATTAACAAGGAGACTGTGGCAGCTCCAGGTGTCATACCCAGACAAAACAGTTAAAAGCAAGAAGGATCATTATTCATTTGTTCTCTTTCTTCAGCCTGAAGAAACATTTACATAAATTTGACCTTTCCCTCCATTCCTTCCTAGCAGAAATTTCCCTGCCTATCCCTTAATTAATAGTTGGCAAATGAAATAGAATTGCCATAATCGGATTGATCATGTTGCATCAAATTTAGGATGTTAAGGAATCAAACAGAATATCTAGGCTTACTTTGTGTTCAATTCCTAGAGCAGTATTTCCTTCTTGAAGAAAGGTTTCCTTTTTCTGATAGCAACTGCATTGTGTTCTCTTGGAATCTAACAAAGAATCTTAGCTCTGCTATAGTTGTCAAGGGATCCTACTTGACACCAAGGTGAAAATCTCAGATAGACCAAGATTGGGCTGGCCACCTGGCCTTGTGAAAGAAAAAGGGCATTGTAGGCAGTCAGATTTAGATGAAAATCCTGACTCAACCACTAGTGACTTGAATTTTGAAAGATGCTCACATCTCTTATGCTTCATTTCCTCTCTATAAAACCGGATATTAGCAGCTACCTCACAAGTCTTTTGAGACAACTGAATTAAATAATGCAGCATTTCTGGCACATAGTGGGCACTCAATAAATGTTATTAGTGGTATAAGTATTAATATTAGTGTCAGAATAATGAAGAATTAGAAGAAGAAAAACTATTCTTGGTATCTTTTCCCACGTCCCTTTTCTTCTGGTCATGTCAGGCATATATTACCCTATTTCCTTTCCAATAAGCCCTCTGTCAAAATGCAAATACAGCTTAAAAAATATTTGTCCTCAGTCTTCAAAAACAGGGGCATGGTTAAGTAAATTGGGGAAAGACTGCATGATGGAAAGTTAATCAACCATTAAAAATGATGTCTGTATAGCATTTTAATAACATGGAGAATGACTTACATTACAATATTAAAAATATGTTCCAAAGTATATACATAGCATGATATCAACTATGTAAAAGAGAAATATTCAGAGGAAAAAAGCTTGGAGGGAAAAGCAACAAATTTAACAAACTTTGGCTCTCATCAGAGAGATTCTGTGCAATATTTTTGTTGTTGTTGTTCTTTAATTCCATATTATCCAGATTTTCTTTTTGAGCATGTATTAATTATGTATTTAAATGAAACTACATTGAATATAGACATATAGATAAATATGGGTTTATAGATGTTATTATTTATTGTAGATATTATCATTTACTGAGCTCATAGCTGACCTTGTGTTACACTCATTATATAGGCATTACCTCATAAATTTCCTGCTAGAACGCCAGGGAGTAGGTGCAATTATTTCCACATGATGAAATTGGATCTTAGAGAGGGAAGTAAGTTACCAAGATTACTGATGCCTGTTAGAAAGCTAGGATTGGAACCCTAGATGTTAGCCGCCCCCCAACACCCATGATTTGAACCACTCCAAATACCTCTCCTTCTACGAAGCAGAGATTTATAGATGAATTATTTGTTGCAAATATTATAGTAGTAACTTAAGTACAGAACCAGGTGATCCTTAAAGGTCCCATCCAATGGAGAGATTCTTTAATTCCATGAAAGGGTAAAGTGGGATGCATGTCTTGGGCTTGTGAGTGCCCAGCAGAAAATTGATGTGCAAGTAGGTAAGGAATGCCCAGTTTGGGTAAATTGAAATGGAGGAGAGCAGGATGAAAGACATGAGAAACAGAAAGTGGCATTTTGGTCTTTCTGATTACATTGCTGCGTTGCCATGGTAGGTGTTGGCTATTTCTGATGGAGATTGTTATATACTTAACTTCCCAGTCCATAGCTTTCTATTCACACAAGCAAGAGACATGAATATACTTGCACGTCAACCTCTGGAACAAGAGTGGAAGCTGCTCTTTCTGGGAATGGGTGACACATGTGATTTGTTTAAAAGTCAAATCATTAAAGATATAAATTAAGCTAAGGCAGCAATATGAGACATGCAACTCACCAGCACTAGGTATATCAAGACAAATTTGTGCTGGCATTTCTAGTACCTTGGTGACTCTAGTGAGGGGTTTGTAATGAGCTAAGTAGAAGGAAGTTGCCTGAGTTAAATTATAGAGTCAAATCCCATCTTCCACATTTTCTGTGACTTTTTTTGATGTGCACCAATATGATGATTTGGTGTGCAAATTCTTCCTCTGAATTCAGTTTGACCTGAACTGTATGTGTTGAAAAGAGAGTACTCCTACAACAAAACCCCATGCCATTTCTGCTACTACCTATGGGTTCTTGTCCACAAGACATTGAAGAAATACAAGTGTAAAGACTATGTTTGCTTATAGTGGATATACTTAGATGACATAAAATGGACAGAACTCCATGACTGCAATGGATCCTGTGCAACACATTGTTTTTTTTTTTGTTTTTTTTTTTTTTTTTTTTTTTTTTTTTTTTGCGGTATGCGGGCCTCTCACTGTCGCGGCCTCCCCCGTTGCGGAGCACAGGCTCCGGACGCGCAGGCTCCGGACGCGCAGGCTCAGCGGCCATGGCTCACGGGCCCAGCCGCTCCGCGGCATATGGGATCCTCCCAGACCGGGGCACGAACCCGCATCCCCCGCATCGGCAGGCGGACTCTCAACCACTTGCGCCACCAGGGAGGCCCAACACATTGTTTTTAAATGTCAATCTCAAACTATAGATGCTACCTGAAATGAAATGGGATGTGGAAGTAAAGCTGCATATGACACTGACACACTGACATCTACCAGATCATGATGTGATGGCAGCAGAACGCTGAGGACACTGGGACTTGAGCAGTAGGGAAGTCCTTAGAGGGAAGCATATGGTTAATATTATATAGAATATTGATGTTTCTACCTGCTCAGCTGTCAACCCTCTTCCTTTTAGTAAGATCTCTCAGGTTCTGGAGACATCATCTTTAGTCTTTCTGGGTATAGTGAAGCTGACTCTGTTTTTAGTGCCAGGAGTTGAGTATGTAACCGGGTTTGGTCAAGCAGAGTCTCACATCTCTCAGCCTTAAAGCTTGATTCAGAGATAGTGAGATGGCCTGGACCAAACCAATCTGAGTCAATACTGCCTGACAACCTTTCTTTTTTTTTTTAATTTTAAGAGAAGATAAAATTTTCTGTTGAACTTAAAGATCAGTCTTCAGCTGCTGGGGGGCAGAGAGGTAGATAATACATAAAGATAATCTTTCTTATGATGAAAATAACATAGAAGCAAAATGAGAAAGTAGAATAATGAAGAAAAACCTATTCAAAATACATGGAGTGAGCCCCTGGATCCAGCCAAGTCTGAAATCATACTTATATTTGGATTACTTAATTATGTCAGTTGATTAAGTCACTTTTTTCTTTATTCCAGTTTGAGCTGGGTTCCTTTCATGCAAATATAAGAAGCTACATTAGTACCAAGTTTTATGTATATAAAAATTGTCACATTTGAAGTTTCATGAAAAATTTTCATAGATGTATTCATCCTGGAGATATATATATATATATATATATATATATATATATATATATATATATATATATATGTGAGTTTTATTATAGTTGAAAAGTTAAACTGGTAAATGGCAAAAATAGTACTGTAACTACATCAAGAACAAATAAAAAACCCTTCACTTTGTTCCACTGTCAAGTGAAATGTTTTAGAATTAATAAAAGGAGCTAGTATCTCTTGTAACAGGTTTTAGAAATGCCAAGATTTGTCCCTTGTAGGTGGGTATTCAGCCCAACGAGTGAATGACAGCTGTAACTGTATTCAGCCATCAGTGTTTGTGGAGTCCATAAAATAGAAAGTGGTCACAGACAAACACAGCTTGTGTTATGAACCACTGCATTTAAAAAGAAAAGACAATGATGTGTTCAAGCTTATCAAAGACTTCTGTTAGAAGCATAAAAACACACAGCCACATGTGGATTGATCTACACCGATGATGCCCCTGCTAAGTTTGGGTAAATTCCAGAATGGTTCCCTAAGAAAAGAGTACCTCACAGCTTCATTACAGATTGTATGATGCACAATCATGAAAAGGCTGTGAAACCCATTCATCATAATCAAAGGATGCTTTGCTTACTGCAGCGAACATAGTCAGCTTCAAGGGAGGATGTTTTCTCAATTATCATTGATTCTATTTCTTTTGTTAATAAATTGATAAAGAGCACTGCCTTTCTTTTCCTTGAAGAAGTGAGGTGACTTTTTTGGTAGCTAGATAATTACTTGTATTTTTTTCAAGTGTGCAAAATAAAAATGTTTCTTTACAACTGAAACAATAGTTTAGTTGACTTAGAAATAATTGTATGTAGCAGATACACTCAAATACTTAAATGTACTAAATACACATTAGTCAAAACCAAGTTAAACACAACAATGGCTAGAGTGAAGTTACATCCTTTTATTAGGAAATGCTGTGTGGTTCAAAGGACTTGGATAGCATAATTACTTCACTATCATTTTTTTTTTTTAAAGAAAGAGTTGTTATGGAAAAAGAAGGAATGACCCCCATGTGTGAAGTGACAATGCATTTGCCACACTGGAAGTCTCCTTTCCATAGATATTTTCACTCTGGAGACATTAGTGTGGGAAAAAATAAGTGCTGGACCCCTTCCCAATATTGATATGATGGAAGTAAGTGTAAGTTTTACACTGTTGTGTCCCAAGTGTTAACATCTGGAGCAGTGCCTGGCATGTAGTAGGAGCTCAAAAATATTTTGCAAAAAAAAAAAAAAAAAAAAAGGATAAAGGAAGAGCCAGTTGTTGCAAATGAGGGGAATTATATCGAAGTCTGAGACTGTATGATGTGCTCAAGTGTCATCTTTTCCCACAACTTGCAAATACAGTGCTGCAGACCTGGGCACCAGACAGTGTTATCATCACTTTGCACATCCAAGCAAAGACCTAGAACCACTAAAATGTGAGTGATGACATGCACATGTCTATTTCGCAAGGTTCCTCATTTTTTCCAAAGTCATAGACAAAAGTTCTAACAGAGAAGTGACTGACCTAGCAAAAATAAAAATAATAATAATAAAAGAATAAACAAGAAGTAGTAAGTTTGACACTGTTTTATATACTCTTAGGATTCTTTTGAAAATAAAAGTAAAATATAATGATCAGCCTTTCATTGCTTGCTCATGATATATCTAAAATTTTAATAACTAACCTCTCATGGTTTTTAATAAGAAGCATGAGGATAGATTTTCAGAACAAAAGGCAGGGGTCTGGGGAAGGCTGCAGTGAAATTAAGTATCACTGTTGTAGTACTAAGCCAGCATAGTGGTCTAAACTGCACAGAAGGTGTCAGAAAGAGAAAGACTCCCAAGTTACATCATGCAATCCTTTCGTATAGCCTCTGACCTTGCAGAGTTTATCTGAAGGTAGCAGGAGTCTCTACATTTAGCCTCTGCTCTGTTCATTCTCTTGTCTTCTTGCTGTGCCAAAACCTCAGTTAACCCTGCAACATCATTCTCAGGATTCCAGTGGGGCAAGTCACCGAGTTTCTATTCCGCTTGCCTGGTGCCAAGGAAGCCAGGCAGCAGCCATGAACAGTGCATTTACATTTGAGAGTGAAGCTCTCAAAGAGAGCAGGAGATGGAGAGCATCAAGTCAGGATGGAAAAGCATGCAATTTCAGAAAAAAAAAAAAAAAGATTCCAAGTATTTGTTAACTCCAACCTAATAGTCCCATCTTAGCCCTAGAGACAGAGGAATATTAACTTCAGCCAACTACAGCTGAGGAGAAATCTTATGTGCATCCAAGCTATTGCTCCATTCTTTTTTTTTTTTTTTGTAACATCTTTATTGGAGTATAATTGCTTTACAATGATGTGTTAGTTTCTGCTTTATAACAAAGTGAATCAGCTATACATATACATATATCCCCATATCTCTTCCCTCTTGCGTCTCCCTCCTACCCTCCGTATCCCACCCCCCTAGGTGGACACAAAGCACCGAGCTGATCTCCCTGTGCTATGCGGTTGCTTCCCACTAGCTATCTATTTACATTTGGTAGTATTTACAAGTCCATGCTACTCTCTCACTTCATCCCAGCTTACCCTTCCCCCTCCCTGTGTCCTCAAGTCCATTCTCTATGTCTGCATCTTTATTCCTGTCCTGCCCCTAGGTTCTTCAGAACTTTTTTTTTTTCTCCATTCTTCTCATGGGCAATACAAAACCTACAACCCCAATGGACAAGATATGGCCTTAGTTTGCTCATAAAAATATCATGCTAGTGTACAGACAAGGGTGCATCAGCTCCTCTTAGTCTCAGCTCCTTCTACAATGAAACTCCAGGAGATGCTTCTTTGGCCTCATTGCATTAGGGTTTAATTTAATCCTCTTTCTCAAGACTGCACTGCAAAAAACACGTCTTTCTGTTGTGCTATTCATTTCACATGGCATTTCTCTTTTCACCTGCCAAATCTCTCATTTTTAATAATTCCCTAAAAGCATAATGGATGGCCAGCTCATGGTTGGTCAGACAATAGCTTTGCGAATGGTGCTACGAGAAAAATGATGTTTGAAGTGGGGAGACAATGTTTCTCCTCTGCAGTGGCCACCCCACACTTGGAATGTTAATTTTCATTCTGGGTACTACACTAAATGAACTTTGACAAGTGAATGGTGTTGAGAAGGAATTGGCAGGAAGGAGAAAGGGGCTAAACATATACAATTTATGGAAAAATTGAGGAACTGGAGCCCAGAGAAGGAAAGGAATAAGAGAACATAAGGATAGGATTTAGGTACCTGAGGAAGCATCCTCTGAAACTAGAAGCTTTTAACTTTTTAGTAATTCCAAAAATTTGAATACGTATTTAGTTCAATAAATTAAGATTACTTTGTAAAGATCAGATTCATCCTCAAATTTAAAAACATGTTTTAGGGAGGAGTCAAGACGGTGGTGTGGGAAGACGCAGAGTTAGTATCTCCCCACAACTAGGGTGCTTGCCATCCACTGGTGGGGATCTCTGACCCCCAAGGAGATGGGAGGAACCCCAGAGTGAACTGCCCCATGTGGCTTGCGGGATCTTGATTCGCAAGCCTGAGGTCAGGCAGAAGCTCCTGCAGTGGGAGCTCCGAGTCCGAACCACTGGACTAACAGAGAACCTCAGACCCCAAGGAATATTCACTGGAGTGAGGTCTCACAGAGTTCCTCATTTCAGCACCAAGACCCAGCTCTACCCAATAGCATACAAACTTCAGTGTTGGAAGCCTCAGGCCAAACAACCAGTAAAACAGGAACACAATCCCAATCATTAAAAAAAAAAAAAAAAAAGAGACGGCAAAAAAATATGTCACAGATGAAGGAGCAAGGTAAAAAGCCTACAAGAGCAAATAAATGAAGAGGAAATAGGCAATTTACCTGAAAAAAGAATTCAGAGTAATGATACTAAAGATGATCCACAATCTTGGAAATAGAATGGAAGCACGGATTGAGAAAATACAAGAAATGTTTAACAAAGATCTAGAAGAAATAAAGAACAAACAAACAGAGATGAACAACACAATAACTGAAATGAAAAATACACTAAAAGGAATCAATAACAGAATAACGGATGCAGAAGAATGAATAAGTGAGCTGGAAGACAAAATGGTTGAAGTAAGTGCCGAGGAGCAGAATAAAGAAAAAAGAATGAAAGAATTGAAGACAATCTCAGAGACTTCTGGGACAACACTAAACACACCAACATTCGAATTATAGGGGTACCAGAATAAAAAGGGAAAAAGTAAGGGTCTGAGAAAATATTTGAAGAGATTATAGTGGAAAACTTCCCTAATATGGGAAAGGAAATAGTCACCTAAGTCCAGGAAGCACAGAGAGTCCATACAGGATAAACCCTAGGAAAAACACACCAAGACACATATTAATCAAACTAACAAAAATTAAATACAAAGAAAAAATATTAAAAGCAGAAAGGGAAGAAAAAAATAAACATACAAAGGAACCCCCCCTAAGGTTCTCAGCTGATTTTTCAGTGGAAACTCTGCAGGCCAGAAGGGAGTGGCAGGATATACTTAAAGTGATGAAAGAGAAAAACCTACAACCAAGATTACTCTACCCAGCAAGTATCTCATTCAGATTCGATGGAGAAGTGAAAAGCTTTTCAGACAAACAAAAGCTAAGAGAATTCAGCACCACCAAACCAGCTTTACAACAAATGCTGAAGAAACTTCTCTAAGCAGGAAAGAGAAGAAAAAGACCCACAAAAATAGCCCAAAACAATTAAGAAAATGGTAATAGGAACATACATATAGATAATAACCTTGAATGTAAATGGATTAAATGCCCCAACAAAAAGACACAGACTGGCTGGATGGATACAAAAACAAGACCCATATATATGCTGTCTACAAGAAACCCACTTCAGACCTAGAGACACATACAGACTGAAAGTGAAGGATGGAAAAAGATATTCCATGTAAATGGAAATCAAAAGAAAGCTGGAGTAGCATAACTCATATCAGATAAAATAGACTTTAAAATAAAGACTGTTACAAGAGATAAGGAGGGACATTACATAATGATCAAAGGATCAATCCAAGAAGAAGATATAACAATTATAAATGTTTATGCACCCATCATGGAGCACCTCAATACATAAGGCAAATGCTAACAACCATAAAAGGAGAAATTGACAGTAACACAATAATAGTAGGGGACTTTAACACCCCACTTACACCAATGGACAGATCATCCAAACAGAAAATAAATAAGGAAACACAAGCTTTAAAAGACACAGTAGACCAGATAGATCTAATTGATATTTATAGAACATTGCACCCAGAAGTGGCAGAATACACTTTCTTCTCAAGTGCACATGAAACATTCTCCAGGATAGATCACATCTTCAGTCACAAATGAAGCCTCGGAAAATTTAAGAAAATTGAAATCATATCAAGCATCGTTTCTAACCACAACACTATGAGGTTGCAAATCGGTTACAGGAAAAAAACTGTAAAAACCACAGATACATGAAGGCTAAACAGTGTGCTACTAAATAACCAAGAGATCATGGAAAAACTCAAAGAAGAAATAAAAAAATATATAGAAACAAATGACAGAGAAAACATGATGAGCCAAAACCTACGGGATGCAGCAAAAGCAGTCCTAAGAGGGAAGTTTATAGAATCCAACAGCACATTAAAAGGATCATACATCATGATCAAGTGGGATATATCCCAGGGATGCAAGGATTCTTCAATATATGCAAATCAATCAATGTGATACACCACATTAACAAATTAAGGAATAAAAACCATATGATCATCTCAATAGATGCAGAAAAAGCTTTTGACAAAATTCAACACCTATTTATGATAAACACTCTCCAGAAAATGGGCATAGAGGGAACCTACCTCAACATAATAAAGGCCATATATGACAAACTCACAGCGAGCATCATACTCAATGGTGAAAAACTGAAAGCATTTCCACTAGGATCAGGAACAAGACAAGGATGTCCACTCTTGCAACTCTTATTCAACACAGTTTTGGAAGTTCTAACCATGGCAATCAGAGAACAAAAAGAAATAAAAGGAATACAAATTGGAAAAGAAGAAGTAAAACTGTCACTATTTGCCGATGACATGATACTATACATAGAAAATCCTAAAGATGCCACCAGAAAACTACTAGAACTCATCAATGAATTTGGTAAGGTTGCATAATACAAAATTAATGCACAGAAATCTCTGGCATTCCTATACACCAACAACAAAAAATCAGAAAGAGAAATTAAGGAAACGCTCCCATTTACCACTGCAACACAAAGAATAAAATACCTGGGAATAAACCTGCCTAAGGAGGCAAAAGACTTGTACCCATAAAACTATAAAACACTGATGAAAGAAATCAAAGATGACATTAACAGATGGAGAAATATACCACATGCTTGGATTGGAAGAATCAGTATTGTGAAAATGACTGTGCTGCCCAAAGCAATCTACAGATTCAATGCAATCCCTATCAAACTACCAATGGCATTCTTCACAGAATTAGAACAAAAAAAATCTTACAATATGTATGGAAACACAAAAGACCCCGAATAGCCAAAGCAATCTTGAGGAAAAAAAAAAAAAAAAAAAAAGGAGTTGGAGGAATCGGGCTCCCTGATTCAAATTATACCACAAAGCTACAGTAATCAAGACAGTATGATACTGGCACAAAAACAGAAATATAGATAAGTGGTACAGGATAGAAAGCCCAGAGATAAACCCACTCACATATAGGCACCTAATTTACGACAAAGGAGGCAAACAAATACAATGGAGAAAAGACAGCCTCTTCAATAAGTGGTGCTGGGAAAACTAGACAGCTACATGTAAAAGAATGAAATCAGAACACTACCTAACATCATACACAAAAATAAAATCCAAATGGATTAAAGACTTAAATGTAAGACCAGACACTATAAAACTTTTAGAGGAAAATATAGGAAAAATTCTCTTTGACATAAATCACAGCAAGATCTTTTTTGACCCACCTCCTACAGTAACAGAAATAAAAACAAAAATAAACAAATGGGACCTAATTAAACTTAAAAGCTTTTGCACAGCAAAGAAACCATAAACAGGACAAAAAGACAACCCTCAGAATGGGAGAAAATATTTACAAATGAAACAAGAGACAAAGGATTAATCTCCAAAATATACAAACAGCTTATGGAGCTCAATATCCAAAAAACAAACAATGCAGTTAAAAAATGGGTGGAAGATCTAAATAGATATTTCACCAAGGAAGACATACAGATGGCCAAGAGGCACATGAAAAGATGCTAAACATCACTAATTATTAGAGAAATGCAAATCAGAACTACAATGAGGTATCACCTCACGCTGGTCAGAATGGCCATTATCAAAAAAATCTAGAAACAATAAATGCTGGAGAGGGTGTGGTGAAAAGGGAACCCTCCTACACTGTTGGTGGGAATGTAAATTGATACAACCACTATGGAAAACAGTATGAGGTTCCCTAAAAAACTAAAACTAAAACTACCATATGACCCAGCAATCCCACTACTGGGCATATACCCTGAGAAAACCATAATTCAAAAAGAGACATGCACCACAATATTTACGGAAGTACTACTTACAATAGCCAGGACATGGAACCAACTTAAATGTCCATTGACAGATGAATGGATAAAAAAGATGTGGCATATATATACAATGGAGTATCAATCAGCCATAAAAAGAAACGAAATTGAGTTATTTGTAGTGAGGTGGATGGACCTAGAGTCTGTCATATAGAGTGAAGTAAGTCAGAAAGAGAAAGACAAATACCATATGCTAACACATATATATGGAATCTAAAGAAAAAAAAAATGGTACTGATGAACCTAGTTGCAGGGCAGGAATAAAGAGGTAGACATAGAGAATAGACTTGATGACATGGGGTGGGAGGGTGAAGCTGGGGCAAAGTGAGAGCAGCATCGACATATATACACTACCGAATGTAAAACTGTTGGCTGATGGGAAGTAGCAGCATAACACAGGGAGATCGGCTGGGTGCTTTGCGATGACCTAGAGGGGTGAGATAGGGATGATGGGAGGGAGGCTCAAGAGAGAGGGGATATGGGGACATTTGATTCACTTTGAATTAGTGGCTGATTCACTTTGTTGTGCAACAGAAAGTAACATGGTATTGGGAAGCAATTATACTCCAATAAAGATGTATTTAAAAAAAAGTATCAATAGAAACCAAAAAAAAAAAAAAATCTTTATAGGACATAGTGGGTCAACAGAGGGTCCAAGGAGGTCTTGGAAAATTATCTGAATAGGATGTTGTAAAAAAGGAACTCAGTGAATTAAGGGCCCTGGGCCAAGTGCAACCTGCTCTATTTTTATTGGGAGTCAGCTCATCCATTTAGTTACGGATTTTTTTTTTTTTTTTGCGGTACACGGTCCTCTCACCGTTGTGGTCTCTCCCGCTGAAGAGCACAGGCTCCGGATGCGCAGCCTCAGCGGCCATGGCTCACGGGCCCAGCCACTCCGCGGCATGTGGGATCCTCCTGGACCGGGGCACGAACCCATAGTCCCCTGCATCGGCAGGCGAACTCTCAACCACTGCGCCACCAGGGAAGCCCTAGTTACCGATTTTTTATGCCTGCTTTACCTCTACAAAGCAGAGTTGAATGGCTGTAATAGAGACTGTATGGCCCAAACAATCTAAAATATTTACTATCTGGCTCTTTAAAGAAAAAATGTGCTGACCCCACCAGGGAAGAAATTCAAGTGTATGAACTGAGACCCTGAGAGGTTAAAATTTCTGACTTTGTCTTGCTGACTTTTTAAAAGAGATAAATCTCTATTTGGAAGCAATGGAGAAGAAAATGATTTAACGTCCAAAAATATTTTGTAGAAACACACCCTTATAAATAAGTACTATAAAGGGAATTATAGCCTGATGGAGAATTTATGGATTACCTCATTAAAATAATCATGAGTGGGAGGCATTAATATTCCAAGTTTAACAGTTCATAATAGCTACTGCAAAGTCATTTTCATGATCATCAACAAAATATGATTATCTAGTTCTTTTTGAAATACATGGAAGAATTTGAGATTTCATCTCTGTAATGTATGCATACAAAGCATATTGAAGCAAGTCACTGAAATAATATAATTTTTGATAAGTAAATGATAAATCTCTGTATCATAAAGCATACTACAACTTTTATAGAACCTTATTCATAGTCTTGGAATACGTTTTAAAGGTTCAGGCATGTTTTTACTGTACCTGAGGTAAAGTAAATCTTTTAATTGCAAACATTATGTTCATTTCCATATGCTCATAACTTCTAGAATGGTGAATAGCAGACATTTTGCAAGATTTATTGGCGTGTTATTTCCTGTAGGCATTCATTTGGTGAGTTTTTATGTGATGAATGTATTTCTAATTGGGATTATTTACACAGGCATCTGGGACCTGGTTAGGAATGGAAAGGGGGGACAGGGAGGCTCAAGTTTAGTTGATTTTACATTTGATTTAACATTTTCCAGAGTGGAGCAGGTTTCAGAATATGTCATTTCTGCCAGTTTTGGAGTGACGTAGGTAGTTTTATGGTTCCTTCCAGCTCTTATTGTCTATAACTCCATATACCAACAAAATTTATCTTTACAACACCCTGGATATATGTTAAGAGGCAAAAGAGAAGATAAAGAGGCCACAAACGTCTGGCTTAGACTGAAGATTTACTGATTTTGTTGGTTGGGTTAGGCTGGGAAGACAAGTACAAGTCTACTATAAAGAAATGAGAATTTTTCTAAATGCTGGCTGTGTGCCCATTCTTGTGGGGCCTAGGAGTAACGAGAAGATTTTTTCTGAAGTTCATAAATAGGTTTTTCTGTAAACTATTTTTGTACATTCATAATTTGGGCATCCCTCATCTAAGACAGCTATTAAAACAAATTATTTTTCAAAAACCACTGTCAGGCTGGGTATCTACCTTGCCTAAAATATTGGGCAATTCAGACTTCACAGGCAAATCAAGAATACTACTAACAAATATTGCTTTCTTTTTGTCTAAGTGCGCAATGGGCTGAACAGTTCTCACTTTGGTTTCTTTAGTGGTAAATAGCTCACAGGAAAGTAAGAGAAATGTCTAATAGGAGGAATGGGGGACTGACTGGGAAGAGACAAGTGAACAAGGGACAAGAACAGGGCCTGCAGAAGCTGCAGCTATCTATCCTGGTGTGTGTACATTTAGGAAAACTTATGGTTAAGACAGGAGATTGTTTAACCATGACAGAAAAGTAAGCATATGCCAAATGTTGTGTGTGTCAGCTTAGGAGAGAGAGGAATCTCCTCTCATGGCTGTGAAATTTTTAACCCTGAGGGCATGTAGTTTTCCTTCATCCATGTACAGTCTAAACTGAAAGGCAGTAGAAAGTTACAAATGCATGGCCTGCCCTGGATTCTTCCCTGTTGTGTGAGATGCTGTGTGTTTTGTTTACCTATTGCTATATAATGAACAACCCAAAAACGTAGTGGCTTAAAAACAACAATTCATTATTTCTTATGATGATGCCATTTGGCTGGGTGGTTCTCCATGTGATGTTGGCACAGGTTACTCATATGGTTCATTCAGCTGGGAGCTTATAGGGCTGGAGCATTCTGGACTGGGTCCTTGGTTCTGACCGTTGGTGGAGGACCTCATTTTCCTCCATGTGGCTATCTTTTGGTCCCTCCTTATTCAGTAGCTTGGATCCAAGTTGTTTTATGAGAAAGCAAAAGTTGATACTGTCCAGACCTCATAAGGGTTAGTCTCAGATCTGAAACAATGCTATTTCTGCCACATGTTATTACTTACATAAGGCAGGGATAAACACTCAGTCACTTGATGGCAGAAGCTGCAAGCACCTACAGCCTTCTGTATTATGTGCAGTCTTCTTTGGAGATAATCTACCACACACTGATTAATGGAAGTGTTCAGCAAACACCAAACTGCAATCATATACAACTCTTTTCAGTGCCTATATCTTATTCAGAGAGTAGGTGAAAGATGATTAGATGTAGAGGTAGAATACCAAAGTAGAAACTTGGTTGTGTGGGGTTTGAATAATGGCTATGGGGACATAAGTACAAAAAGCTTCCTGAGGTCACAGAAGTTTGGAAAACACTGGGGGAAACTTACTCAAGCAACTTCCCTTACTCCTTAGACTTGTGGGACTTCTCACAGCTTTTAATATGCTAATGTGCATTGTTGTTTTCAAAATAATAAATCTATTGTGAAGAATTCCTAAATGGATTTGATTACAGATCACTTTTTTCATTGAACACTTTAAAGAAGAAATGCTCTATGGAATACATTTTGGGAAATTTTGGGGCAATGTGAGAGAGGGCCAGATAAATGGTATGTATGTCATGCCCTCTGAGACCACAGAAAAATAAGGAAAGTGAGGGAAAGCCCTCAAAGCATAATAGGACATGGAGGAAAATGCCCAGAATTTGGAGTCAGAACACCGGCCTGTCATTTCCAGCCCTGCTGAGTACACTGAGCAAGTGATTTCATATGATCTATAGAATGGAAAGAACAGTATTACTTTCACATAAAATGGTGCAAGGGTTCAGTTGGGACATGAATTGTGATTTTATGGGAGGTGGTTTCCAAGTTTTTCATTATGAAAGTACTGTTTTTATTATTTTTCTTTCAACCCAATGATCTAAGTTTGCTTGCCAAACAATGGTCAAGGAAAGATACAGGGTAAACTTGGTCTACTAGAGGTATTTTTATACATACTAGTTAGTTTAATTTTTATCAATAACTATTAAGGTGAATTCCATCTTTGGGCTCTCTGGTGGCAAAACTATCATAGGATTTTACTATGTGAATTTGAGGAGGGTCATCAGATCTCCTATCAGCTATCTCTTTTATCTTTTAGTTTTGAAATCTGCTGTTCTCTTCACATTCATTCCTGCCACTGCTTTCCACAAAAGAGCATGAAGAAGAAGAGGGGATAACAGTCACCTCAGATACAATGATCTTGAGGCATTCTTTTAAAATGGTGCAAACAAAACTTAAGAACTGTGAATTATTGGCACACAGGCAACTGTACCTGTCATAGTGATTTTGCCTTCCATATTTCCACCAGAAAACATGGGTATTTGCCTCTTTTTTCTTTCTCTTCTCTTTCCTTCCTTCCTTTCTTCTTCCTTCCCTCTCTTTTTCTCTCTTCCTTTCTTTCTCCCTTCCTTCCTTTCTCCCTCCCTCCTTCCCTCCCTCCTTTCCTTCCTTCCTCTCTTTCTCTTCCTTCCTTCTTTCCTTCTTTTCTTCCTTCTTTCCTCCTTCTCTTTCTCTCTCTCTATATCACACCTCTATTAAACCTTCAAGGATATATTCATCCTATTCTACCCCTTAAGATTGAGAGCCTTAATGTGCTGTATTAAGTCGTTTCCAGACTTTGAGTAGCTGTGTTAGCATCATCTGCTATAACGGAATCTGTCAATTCCCTGTCCCCCCCCCTTTTTTTTAACAGTCCATTTCATTCTGTTATGAAATATAGAAGTTAAAATCACATTAAAGCTGGATTCAGGTCATGATATATTTCAAATGCAGCCTTGGCATATAATAGACGCTTGGTATATTTTGTGGGGTTTGTTGATATCATTGTTGCTCTATAGGAGAATGTGGGGATCTATAGTTATTTGTCCTACAATGTGGTAGGAAAAAAAATCCCATGGTGTAATACACTTGGGAAACGTATTTCTCTTAGAGAGTCACACACATATTAACATCTTAAAATCTCTGACAAGTCCTAGAGCCAAGAAACATTTATCTTTCTTTAGCTCAGAATGTCAAATTTATTTGAAGACAGAATTTTTTAAAATAATACCCACCAATATACAGGAGTGAGTGTGAAAGGCAATGCAGAGAGGCATTGGGAAATCTGCTCTAAATATCTCAGAGTTCTTCAGTTTATCAACTCTTACAACAGTTACAAATTTACAGGGTCTCTTCATGAATGTGTTTTATTTTTTATTTTTTTTGCTGTACGCGGCCTCTCACTGCTGTGGCCTCTCCCGTCGCGGAGCACAGGCTCCGGACACACAGGCCCCGCGGCCATGGCTCGCGGGCCCAGCCGCTCCGCGGCATGTGGGATCCTCCGGGATCGGGGCACGAACCCGTGTCCCCTGCATCGGCAGGCGGACTCTCAACCACTGCGCCACCAGGGAGGCCCGTGTTTTATTTTTGTATAATATTTTCTGCAAATTTTGTAACCAAAAAAAATAAAATCCCTGGTCTGCTTGGATCTAATAATTGGGATATAAATTATAATTTTGTGTGAGGTGATTTCCAAGTTTTTCATTATCAAATTATTGTTTTTATTATTTTTCTATCAACCCCATGGTCTGAGTTTGCTTACCAAACAAACTTCATTTATTCGTAGCTCATTTGTTTTCTTAGGATTATTAATCAGAGACATACTTTTCAATCAGAGTGCCTTACCAGCATCAGTTAACCACAGTGACTTTATAACGTTTTAACCAAAAAAAAAAAAAAAAAAGAAAAACATTTTATTGTATTTAAACTGCCAAGTTTAATTAGGAGTAGGATTTTTTTTTAAGGTGGAAAATAGCTCACAAACCCCAATTACTGCTGTTGAAATAGCCAAGGATCTAGAGCACTGGTTCTCAGCTTTGCACATTAATTACCTGAAGAGCTTGAAAAAGAAAATGACAATGCTTAAGCTTCATCCTCATATTTAAGTCTGAATCTCTGAGATAGGCCTCCAATATTTTTGTAAGACCCTCCAGATTATTCTCATTTACAACAGAGGTTGAGACTCTCAACCCCTGGTTAAATCATACAGGTGAGATACAGATCTTCATAGAGATGGAGTTACTTGTTTTGAGCCAGAAGGTAAAGGCACTGCTTAATAATGAGTCAGCGCATTCAGGGTCATGGCTCTCTTTGAAAAGAGGGTTCTCTGGTTTTATCCCATCTCCTATGTTGTTTCATAATCTTAGTTATAAATTAAGTCTTCCAGAAGCAATCATGTGGGATATAAATGCATGTAAGAATGTAGAATTTGGATAAGAACGCAGCAACTAATTCCTCTTAGCTCATTATTTAGTGCAATTTATTGAACTCCATCTGTCTAACCTTCAATTTCTTTATTTTCATTCCAATAAAAATACTAGTGTTGTAGACTTCTGTAAGATTTAAAGAATAAAATACAAATCAAAACTTTACACAGTTTTAGGTACAAAGTCAGTGCTCAATAAATGGTAGTTGATGCTGGATCATTAATTCCAATACGTCTTTAAAAAATTTTTGTATAAGCACCATTGATATGATTCAAAATTAACCAAGGAAGAAAGTAAGTAGAATACTTGCTTTTAATTAGAACCCTGAAATTGTAGCAATATATTTTGACAAATATGTAACATATCACTCTACCCTACCAAATATTATCAGAGAAATTCATTGATTATTTATTTCTTTGCCTTTTTTCATGGAAACATTGGTATCATTCAGTCTAAAAAACTAAGAGTTTCTAGGGCCTCCCTGGTGGCGCAGTGGTTGAGAGTCCGCCTGCCGATGCAGGGGACACGGGTTCGTGCCCCGATCCCGGAGGATCCCACATGCCGCGGAGCGGCTGGGCCCGCGAGCCATGGCCGCGGAGCCTGTGTGTCCGGAGCCTGTGCTCCACAACGGGAGAGGCCACAGCAGTGAGAGGCCCGCGTACAGAAAAAAAAATAAATAAATAAAAATAAATAAATAAATAAAAAACTAAGAGTTTCTCAATGGCTCCTCATGACTTTGAATTACTAGGAAAGACATTAGTGATCTTCCTTTTTACATTTAATACAAATTTGAAGACAGGCACAATGCTGGCTGAATATATGCACAATCTAGAAAGGTTAAGAAAACAGTTCCTATTTTTAGTATTTTAAGGAACCTCCATACTGTTCTCCATAGTGGCTGTATCAATTTATATTCCCACCAACAATGCATGAGGGTTCCCTTTTCTCCACACCCTCTCCAGCATTTATTGTTTGTAGATTTTTTGATGATGGCCATTCTGACTGGTGTGAGGTGATAACTCATTATAGTTTTGATCTGCATTTCTCTAATAATTAGTGATGTTAAGCATCTTTTCATGTGCCTCTTAGCCATCTGTATGTCTTCTTTGGAGAAATGTCTATTTAGGTTTTCTGCCCATTTTTGGATTGTGTTATTTGTTTTTGGATATTGAGCTGCATGAGCTATTTGTATATTTTGGAGATTAATCCCCTGTCAGTTGCTTCATTTGCAAATATTTTCTCCCATTCTGAGGGTTGTCTTTTCATCTTGTTTATGGTTTTCTTTGCTGTGCAAAAGCTTTTAAGTTTCATTAGGTCCCATTTTTATTTTTGTTTTTATTTTCATTACTCTAGGAGGTGGGTCAAAAAAGATCTTGCTGTGATTTATGTCAAAGAGTGTTCTTCCTATGTTTTCCTCTAAGAGTTTTATAGTGTCTGGTCTTACATTTAGGTCTTTAATCCATTTTGAGTTTATTTTTTGTGTATCGTGTTAGGAAGTGTTCCAATTTCATTCTTTTACATGTAGTTGTCCAGTTTTCCCAGCATCACTTATTGAAGAGGCTGTCTTTTCTCCATTGTATATTCTTGCCTCCTTTGTCATAGAGTAGGTGACCATATGTATACCTACAGCTGATTCACTTTGTTGTATAGCAGAAACTAACACAACATTGTAAAGCAACTATAGCCCAATTTTAAAAAAGAAAACGGTTCTTTAGTGATATATTAATACATGTGGATCTATAATTTTTCAACTAAATTTGTCTTTGAGTTAATTTTAATTTTTTCAATATTTGAAAATGTTTCAGTTTTCTGGAGTCAAATCTCTCAATCCTTTCTTCTGTTATTTTGTTGCTTAGTGGGTAGAAGAATCCTACCCCTCCATGATTTACTAGTTACCTATGCTTTCTTCTTATATTTAAAATGTCTTTTTGAATTTTACATTTAATAATTTAGTTGGAAGTAATCTGATATATATTCTTATACAAAGAATATTGATTTTTAATATTGGTATTCAGAAATATTTGGTACATAGAAATAATTTTGAATTTTTTTCATAATGTATATGCCATCTTATTACTATATTTAAAGTAGATTACTAGACATAATATAAAAGCTCAACATGGTACACAAGGTCCTGCAAAATTCAGTCCTAGCTCCCTTCTCTGATCTGCACCCCACTCCCCTCTGTTGGCTAATTGCACCTAGAAAACATATTCATTGAGTACAGGGAACATCCAGCTGACCCTTGATCCTCTTGCATCCTTTAATTCACACCTTGATGCATTTATACTCACTCATGCCTCCTCTTCAACTGGTAAATTTATAAAGGAGAGGAAGGAATATCTGTATCCTGACAAAATTCATAATCATTCTTGTATCTTTTTAACCTCATAAAATTTTTGAGTGGAAATTTCTCCCCATTTTAACATCAGATATGTCATTTCTAAAATTGTGAGATGTTAAGAATCTGCCCAATGTCACACAACTGGCAAGTGGCCAAAATGGGATTTTATAATGTGGATCTGTCTTAAGCCAAAGCCCATTTCTTATATTCAATACTATTTTGCTTCTAATTTTAGTAACTTTACACAGTCTGCTTGCCAGCTCAGACTGCCCTAGACATCCACACTTCAACATATGTATATTTTTATGCATCACTTATGTATCATGTATTATACTGTGAGTGCATGTTATTCATGCACACTCCCACTTATGATCTCATGACCTCTTTGAGGAATCATGTAGAATTAATGTTTGTACCTTCATCAGTCAGCACAAGGCTGGACACAGATTAGATATGATAACAATAAATGTCTGATGGATGGATGGATGGATGGATGGATGCAATTTGATCACACGGTATTGTCTATTCTCTTATTTTGCTTTCTATTTTAGTTATATAGCACCTCTCAGTATAAAATTCCATTACAATATATTTATCATCCCAAATGGCTAACAGGGGCTTTTATTTTAATTGAAGATATAGTATTACAGTTGTGTGAGTGACATCATATCTCTGTAAGAGGCAAAATCTATTCTCTTTAAATATATACTGAAGAGTTTGCATAGGAATTGTTTCCAAGCTATAAAATTATTTAATGCTGCAGTGAAGAGAAAACAAAATCAATTTCCCTCCAAAAATATATGAGTGGTCTAGATAGAGCTTTAGGTAATACATCTCAAGGAGATCTTTTGATAGACCCTCGCTGCTGCTGTATTTCTTTTGAACTACACTCTACATTTCCTAATCAGCTATATACAGACCTTAAAGTAAAAGTTACGATAAAAATAGAAAAGCCTAGGGCTTCCCTTGTGGCGCAGTGGTTGAGAGTCCGCCTGCCAATGCAGGGGACGTGGGTTCGTGCCCCGGTCCGGGAGGGTCCCACATGCCGCGGAGCGGCTGGGCCCCTGAGCCATGGCCTCTGAGCCTGCGCATCCGGAGCCTGTGCTCTGCAATGGGAGGGGCCACAGCAGTGAGAGGCCCGAGTACCACAAAAAAAAAAAAAAAAAAAAAATAGAAAAGCCTAAAGTCCTTGAATTCCATTGGTTTGAATAAAACACTAGATGAGAAAATTGTTCAACAGTTGATTTTTCCCATTAATCTTCTTATTAAAATATTTTTATAAGTCAGAGAATTAGAAGTGGATTTTCCATACTTTATTCTGTCAAGTCTAAGACAAGGAACATTTCCTGCATAACTAGCAAGAGAAACAAATAAACAACAAAAAAATCTTGTTATCAGTATTCTTCATTTTCAGCACATTCATTTTAGTACATTTGAAATTTTGAAATTAGGAAAAAGGAATAAGAATTTAATTTATCATCACCAAGGCTCTATTAGGAATTTGATCTGGATTACATCTTTGACACTGGTGGGTTAGATATGGTCCAGCAAACTATTCCTATCTTTTATTGTAAATATGGAGAATATATTGAAAGGAATCAAACTGTAAGAGTTAACTCAGAATTGATATATTTTACTATTGAATATCGTCAATGGCATGGTCATTTTTTCCTGAATGAGATTAGCATTTGAAGTGATAGATTTAGTAAAGCATTTTTCTATCCCAGTGTGGGTGGGCATCATCCAATCCCTTGAGGGCCTGAATGGAACAAAAAGTTGGAGGAAGGAAAAGTTAATTTTTTCCTTCCTGACTGCTTGAGCTAGGACATCCATATTTCCTGCCCATGGTGCTCCTGGTTCTCAGGCCTTCAGACTTGGATCGAATTACACCACTGGCTTTCCTGGGTCTCCAGTTTGTAAACAGCAGATTGTGGGACTTCTAGGCTCCATAATTATGTGATCTGATTTCTTGTAATAAATCTCTTCATGTATATATCCTCTTGTTTCTGTTTCTCTAGAGAGCTCTGACTAGTTCAAGACATTCACATGCAAACGACCACAATGTAAAACAGATGAATACCAAAGTGCCATGTTTGAAGCAAGAATGGGGATTGGAGACCTGCCCAGTCCAACCTCTCTCCCAAATCCAACCCTAGAAGCCCCTCAATTCCACAGATTACAGGTTAAAACTACCGATTAATTCTCATCACTTCCTTTTAAAGTTGATGGTGGATACAGAGACAGAGAAGTTAATGGACCAGCCCAAAATGAGGGATTTACTTATGTAACAGCCAAGTCAAGTCTGTGTAGTTTAGTTTCCAATTTGAGAACTTTGAAGATGAAAATTAAAGTACCATTATTAGTGGAAAGAAGGTAGAAGCCTGGGAATCACATAATTGTGCAGTAACTTCAGAATTTTAGGAAAGGAAGCAAGGTCACATTTGTTCTGACCTTCTAAGTCTCAGTACAGATAACTTCCATTACTATGGAGAATTAAGATAGCCTCATTTTCTATTCCTTGCCACAAAACATAGGATAATTTAATATGCTCTAAGTCATTTGTAAAAATGGTCAAGGGGCTAAGAAGTATCATATTTTAAAATCATATGAGTGAGGCTGCCTATTCCTGTCCATTGCTGTTCTCAGTGTAAATGTACACATAATAGATATACTCTATTTGTTCCAGTAAGTTATTTTATAAAGGGAAGTCCTGTTCATCCTCGCATTTGTTCTTCAGGATACCATTCTGTTTTCTTCATTCTTGTATATCTGTGCAGATGCCCCAGAATGTTTTATGTTTGTTCGTTTTTTTGTTTGTTTGTTTGTTTTTGACCCTTGACAGTAAACAGAGTATGTGTATTTATTTTGATCTCGTTATTCACTTGGGTGCTGGTCAGCCTCTCTTTCAAAGTCAGTGGGACTCTCTGCCTGTTGCAGGGTTTAACTTTGCTGTACAAGAAGTGATTATTTCCTGTCTCCAGTGCCTGGTTCTCCAATGCTCTGACTGGTTGAAGGGGCTGGACATTACAGCTGGATAACCTGCTGCAAGAGCTCTTTTCACCAAGACCCTGACACAGCTTTTACTAATTACGAATTGTTTCTATCTCCAGGAGTGCAATTGCCAGCCATTTTCTTTTAGTTCCTGCCCAATTGTCTTCTTGGAATTTCACACTGGGATGTTAAAAAGGAAAATTTCTATGGCAGAGGGAGATTAAAAGTATCAGCATTTGGGAAATCATACACACAGAACCGAATGATGACAAATTGGCATTCAATGTTGGGGTTGAGGTGGGTTACAGCTAGTCCAATATCAATATATTACAGAATACAAACTTGTGAAATAAGGACCAAAGAGTGGGGGGAGCAAATAGCTATTGTCCTACTTACTTTCTGGGGAAACAAGCATATGCTAGTTCTCATGCTTTTTCCATCTCTTGCCTTCAGAGTTGACGTAAATTCACCTCAAGAACAGAAATTTCTCTCAAATTCTTGTAGTAAAATTGACAGTCATGCCCATTTTTCAGAGAAGTGATTTCTCACCTCTGTTGGTGTCTTCATAGGTGTGTTGGCAGAGAGGTGGGAAAGGTGCCATCAAGAGCTGCTTTCCAAATGCCATTTTAAACTATCATCACAGCTCTCTTTTGATAAAGGATGGGTAAAAGAGGAATGTTCTGTACTCAGCTCCAGAGGATTTTATTTCCCTCTTATGTAAACCACTTCATGTCAGAATAAGAGTTTATATAAAATTAATGTGTTATATATACCAAGACTAAATGACTTAATTTTGGATATATAGACATTTTCAGTGATTAAATATTAGTATGTAGAAATTGAAGGGCCTCTCAGGAATGACAGAGATCCCAACCCTCCTTTATGCTTTGTCTAAAGCAGGATTTAAAGGTTTTTAATAGACTTGAGAAGGGCTAGGAAGTCTCCATATATATAGCCTTGCCTGCTCTAATTTATTGGTGGATTTCCTGTGGAATTTCTAATGTGACACTTGATTTCCCCTGCGGGGCTTGTTAACTTCTTATTGGGTAATGTAAATTTCCAGCCAAGATTAAGCACAAACAAAGCCAAACTCATTTATTTTAATACGGGAAATTGAGGTTCTGAAGGTCTGGTGTTTCTCTTTTCAAATAAACTAGTCTGTCAGGTGATTCTTTTTAAAATATTTGGTTGGAATTAAGAAAAAATAAATGTAATGTTCTAATTTCTGAGTTATTCATTAAAGTTTGAAATGAGAACTGGTCTATGTCTAAGTATTTTGTTTGAGTCTCTCCTTCCTTCCCCCCTTTTTTTGGCTCATAGGATAAACTGCTTGGAGACATATTTCTACTTTTCCTTAGACCTGAGTACTCACCATCTCAAATGCCTTGCTAGACTCATTCTCAATATAGAGATGGCATTTCTGCCGGCCTTCAGCAGATGAATATAAATTTTCTAGCCAGAGACAAACTAATGATATATTTGTATTGGAAACTGTATAAGCTCCTTACATATTTTTTCTATTATTTATTTCTCACAAAAGAATGACTACTGTAATGGAATTAAAGACTTTCCTAAGAGTAGTGATGGCGTGTGATAGAGAAGAAAGCATTGCCCGGAAAGACATTTAGGAGATAGATGTGATGGTGGGAGAAGGTTGATTGGGAATGGAAGAGGAAAAGAAGGAAGAAATCATTCCAGATTTCCTGGCTTGAGTGAACTGATGACAGATTTACAGATGGGAAAGACAGGAAGAGGAGAAGATTGTTGGTTGAAAGGTGAGAAAGTTAAGAAACTAGTATTTGGATATGTTGAGTTTAATATACCTTGGGGACTAAGAGGTCATGCTGACATCTTGAAATATATATCTGGAGTATGGAAGACAGTCTGAGGAGATAGTTATACATTTTGGAAGAGTTTGCAGAAAAGTTCCGTAGGAACTTTGGATATCAAGGTTGTAACATACATTTTATCTTGTTTTCTGCTATAATCCTGGCACATAAATGACCATATCACTCAATATGTATTTCTGAATATCTGAATGAATGAGCAAATGAACTGAAGTAATGTTATTAGAGAGAGAAGGAGTTACATTGGATAACATAATTTACTACCTATCCACTTGTAATTTTCTATATTCACTCATTCAGCAAGTTTAATTTTTTTAACAGTTTCAATTCGACTTTTCTGAAAATTCTCTATCAGTCACAAATTGTCACAAACAACTCCAAACTACTCCAAAACTCAGAAACCACTCAGTGTCTTAAAACAATAATTACAACACATTTTTGCTCACACGACCTCACACTGGCTGGGGTTCAGTTGACCTAGACTAGTCTCATCAGGGCTTGGCTTTGGGCTACAGGTTGAATCCAGATTTTTCTCATGGGTCTCTCAACCTCCTTTCAGAACAGCAGCTAAGATTCTCACAGCAGAGACACAGGAGACAAAGCCCTACCCTCCAAGCACGTTCCAAGACTCCTTGCATCCTAATATTATCTTAAAAAGGCTCATGAGTGGGCTCAAAATTAAGGGGCAGAGAAGTCCATTCCCTACACAGAATGGAGAGGTGGTGACTATTTCTCAACAATAGTTCTATCTACCACATTTGCCAAAATCAGTATGTGAAGTTTCATGGTTTTGCTAACGTGTTAGGTCAATACACTGCCTACTGGATATCTTTCCCTGAATGTACCACATCCTTTCTAAGGGCATCACTTCCCATACTCCTGCCAAAGGACTCTCTTCACTTCATGGTTTCCATACTTTACATGACCTTTCAGGTTAGGAAGCAGAAAGCTTTATATACTTCAAACTGTTCATAGCAATCAGTCACCAAATGTTTTCAAATTTCCCTATGATATTCCTCTTCAATTTCTCCTTTTATGCTCCATTCCAGCTGTCCCTCATTCCCGCTTTCTGGTATAGCCACTCAAATTCAAGTCAGTCCTTACTCAAATAAGACTGCATATCATGTCCACTTTCCCACTAAAGTGACTTTCTTCATGTCAAACCCTGCCAAACATTGGCTGACCATTTCATTAACACAGCAAATATCTATGGAGCCATCCTAAGTGCCACATACACTGCCATGTGCAGAGATAAAATAGTGAACAAGGAGGGCAGGTCTCTTGGCTCTCTTGAAGCTTCATGATAGTGGAGTCAGAGAGAAAAGAAACATAAAAATGATCTGAGAAATATCTAAGAAAAATCTTAATGATAAGTACAATGCAGTGAAAAGAAGGTAATGATGTGACAGGCCACAACTGGGTGTTCCCTTTAGAATGAGTGCCACTAAGGCTTTTCTGAAGAGTTGACATTTGAGTTAATACCTGAATGGTAAGGAAGTGACAAACATGCAAAGATCAGTGAGAAGAACATTCTAGGCAAAAACTGTACTAAACATATAAAGATGAACATTTTAGGTAGGGAGAACAACTGGTTCAGAGACCATGAGATGGCAGGAATGACTTCGACAAGGCCAGTGTGGCTGGAACATGGAGAGAAAAAAGAAGTTTGTTGATGAATGATATCGAAGAAATGACACTGAAGATTGAGAGAAAACCATTTAAGGCCTTGAACCCAAGGAAACAAGATTTAGATTCCATTTTAAGAGCAATGGAAAGATACTGAAGACTTAGATGGTGACAACACTTTCTTAAAAAGCACTTTGGCTATGTTTTGGAGAATTGGTCAGAAATAGTCAAGATTGGAAGAAGAAATCAAAGATATGTGGCCAAGACAGCAGTGCAAGGCAAAAAAAAAAAAGTCAAGTTTTGTTTTATGTCTTACATTGTTTTGTCTTATGAAGTGGTAAAATCAAGAGTTCTATTTAGGCATATTAGGTTTAAATTGTTTAATTAGACATCTAAGTGAAGCTGTCAAATAGTTGAATTCAAATGTCTGGAAATCTGTCAGTTTTAGCAATCATACAGGTATTGTGTTATGGTTTCATTTCAGGTTATGAGGACATTTTGAATTAAGTGAGGCTCAGTAATTTGTCCAGTCACAAATATGTGATGGTGTTAGAACTAGTCCCTAGACAATTAACTTCCAACTAGTGCGGAGCTCTTGACTGGTCTCCTCCTGTGCTTAACACAGAGTAAGTAGTTAATAATTTTTTTTTTTAAAACTAGATAAGGCAAACAGCAGCTGTCTGCCAGAGTGTAACAGTTCTCATCGAATCTAGCCATACACTGCTTAACCAAACGGATTCCCCACTATTGCCCTACCCAAACTGGCCACTCTGGGCAATCGAATCTTCTTGTGATCATGGTGACCTTTCTCACATCCAACTAAATTCTCCTACCTTTTTTTACTTAAAATCCTATTTCTGCTCTTCTCCATGTCTTCCAATTTCACCCATTTTTTAGGGTCTTAAGCATGCTGGTTCATAAAACCCTTTACTTCCCCTAGCCCACATTGATATCTCACCTGATTTTATTTCTTTACCATAAAATTTGACACTCCTATATTGTCTATGTCTAATGAATTATCCTTGAGTTCTCAAGTGGTTTTTCTTCCCAGCCAGACCATACCCTCTTTCTGTGTTCTCATGCCCTAATTATGAAAACATATTAATAAGAAAAATATAAGCTTTGGAATTAGAGAGATCTAAATTCAGCTTCCAGTTCCATGCTTTACCAGTTTTGGACTTTGGGCTAATTATTTAGTGCCTCTAAGCCCTCAGTTTCCTTGTAAAATAGTGCATATTGTTTCTACTTCATAAGGATGTTGTAGGCATGATATGAAATTCAATATGCAAAAACTTCTCTTACAATGATATGCACATTGCAAAGTCTTAATAAATATTAGATTCTCTATTTTCTTCTCCTTAACACCTTAGCATCTACCCAAATATTGGGATCACAGTAGGAGCTGCCACTGGCTATGTGGACAAAGAAGGAAAAATGTAACTGGTTATGAATTTTTATACCAAAGATTTTTGTTTGTTTGTTTTCCCATTTACAATACCCTACTGTGACTCACTTGATTTTCTGAAATGTCCTTCTTAATCAAAGTGCTGCATGGCCTTCAATTTTGCAAATTGAAGTGGATTAAAATTAGTTTTGTCAGAGAATTTCATGAAACCCTCAACCCCCACCTGGAAATAACTGGAGACACCCTGGGGTATCACAGACCTGGGCTCAGGAATCACCATTCTCTATGTTGCCTCACTTGTGTTTTTATGAGAACTAAACTAACAGCAGCAGTTCATTAGGGGAGTGTGATTGAATATGCATGGTTAGCTGATAAACTTGTAAGCCCTTGGGGAACCATGAAAAAATGCCTTCCCTTTTCCCAAAGAGGCTGAGTGGAAAAGGTCAAAGTGTAGGAGTGTGGGTGTGTGTGTGTTTAATAAAAAAGTAATTAGAAATAAGATGCCAAGATACCTAATTCTAATAAGAGATTAGTCAATATCAGGACAAGCTTTTAGAGATCTACTCAGTACTTTTTAATGCTTCCAATCATGCACTACCTAAAAGTAAGAATGTCATACCCACACTATGTGTTTGTTGCCTACAGGTTGTATGTAATTCAAACGAAGGAAGAAATGAAAAACAGGAGGAAGGTGGAGGGAGGGAGCAAAATATGAGTCCTCAGTACCAGGAAGTGTTTATTGAGCTCCCATGAATTAAGGAGAAAGCTCCTCCTCATTGTTAGACTTCTGGGGGTGGGGCAAAGAAAGAGGCAATTAGACCTGAGTTGGACTGCTGCCCATCATGGATTTTGAGTAAGAGCTATCTCCCTTAAACCTACTGGCACATATGAAGGGTGTGATCTCACAGTGTTTATTAATAATACATGTCCACTAGAATTTGTGCTTATTACCATTGCCTTTTTTAGGACTTGCATTTTTAAATGGATCATCTTATTTCTCAGCACACCCAGTTTAGGAAGGCAGTCAGTAGAATTTTTCCACATTTCTTAGCACATTTAAAGGTCCTTCTATAACTGTGGTCGTGCTCATTAGCAAATGATCTGCACACTAATGCCTCAGCCCAGAGGTCTCACAACTAGGAGAGATCTCATTAGGACGTCCTTTGACACTCCCTTCCTCTCCTTTTTATCTGTTCACTTCATCCTGAGAAAAGCATGTGCCCCTCCAGATCTGCCTTCTTTGGCCAGTGGCCTAAACCCATGGAATCCAGCCACACAGGAAATGTGGATTCAGGGGAAGAAGCCTCCTTTCAAGCCCCCAGGGATGCTTTCAGTACTAATTACAGCAAATGTCTGAGGCAGGCACCAAGTCCTGAAGCCGGTGATGGTGGGTCAAGGACCAAAGCCACAGGGGCCTCGCTCACAAGTTTCCTGAAATATTTTTGATCTTAATTATCCTTTTATCCCATCTTCTCCATGAGGACCCTCATGCAAGTCAGAACATAAGGATAAAATATGATTTGAAAAACACCAGCATTGTAACAAATGTGTACACTACAACAGCTTATCTAATAATATTACTAATAGCTAGTATTTATGGATTGCTGAAACATAGGAAAGCACTCTATCTGTATTCCCTAATTTGATCCTCATGGCAATCCATATGTGCTATTGGTGCTATTTTAAGTTAAGGAAACTGTGACTCACGATAATAACTTGCCCAAAGCCAGGAAGTGTTAGAGTTAGTTTCTAAATCTCAATCTGTGTTATGTCATAGTCTGTGCCCTTCCTACCATGCCAGGCTGCTAATAGACAGATAAACAGATAGATAGACAGACGTACGTATAAGTACAAGGACATCCATTAAGGTTGGTTTTAAAAGATCCCTGCCATCCAGGGGAATATCTCATTTGCTGAAAGTTTTCCCAAAAATCAGAACGCATGATGTTTTGGGGCTTTCTCCCTCGTTATTCCTACTGTGGATCAGCTCTCCTGTCCCTAAGGATAAATCTTATTGATAGGGCCTCCCTGGTGGCGCAAGTGGTTGAGAGTCCGCCTGCCGATGCAGGGGATACGGGTTCGTGCCCCGGTCTGGGAGGATCCCATATGCCGCGGAGCGGCTGGGCCCGTGAGCCATGGCCGCTGAGCCTGCGCGTCCGGAGCCTGTGCTCCGCAACGGGAGAGGCCACAACAGTGAGAGGCCCGCAAAAAAAAAAAAAAAAAAAAATCTTATTGATAATTTGACACCAGCAATAAGCTCTGAATTGATTCCCATCTGATATGCATCCTTTGATAGTGATTTGTTCTTTCCTTAGAGTTTACTGGCTTTGGTCTGTTTTCCTTTTAGTAAGCAAAACGCAATTAAACTTGGAGGCATTGCTTAAATTCCATTCCCCAGTGTACAAAACTTTCTCTTCCAAATCAATCTAATCACAGAAAATGTCAAAGTTAAAATAGATCTGGGAGGGGGAAAAAAAGAGCATAAAGAAAGAGGATTGGGTTCCAAGGTTCTGGGTGGTCTTTTGCAATGTTGCAGAGCGCACAATGTATGAGAGGTTGTGGTGTGAATAGAATAGATTGAATAAAAAATGAGTGTATGGCTCTAAGCAAGGAGCCTGGGAGGTCAGGTTTGGAAGTTCACAGGGGATAGACTGCTCGCACCCCTTGGGCCCCTTTAAACTTTCTTAGGCAGAAGTCCTACTACTACAAAAATCAAAGTGTCTCCCAGTTTCAGGTGCTGTTCTCCAGTGAACAGCTATTGGCTGTTTTTGGTCAGTGTTGCCTCTGGGTTCCCCCTTCCTTCGCCCAAACCAGATGTCATGCAGGTGTTGTAGCCGTTGGTTTTCCCCACTCACTTGAATTTTAGTGTTTGTGATCATACTTTGTCACCTGGTTTTGTTGTAAATCTTATCTATCAATTTTGGTTTTGTAATCTCGTTCTGTCTGTTTTTATGTGGTATTTGGAGTCTGAACCTATTTCATTTTCTTCCACCCCATGATTCCCATATGGACTTTATGGGACTCCTTGTTTTTCTTTGCTAATCTAGACCATTTGCTTTCCTACTCTATAACCTGAGTTTCTTTGAAACATGTAAGATCAGATCGTTCTACTCACTGCCCCTTCGTTAGCTTTTTGGTCACTTCTCATTCACTAGAGATTATAACCATTAGATTCCTATACACTATTCACCACTGTTCCTTATTATTCTTAGAAAATTCAACATCCACATAAACTATATATTCAACACCCTGATCTCAGTCCCTGAACTCATTCTTATATTAGCCTACTGTTTCCCACCTCAGGGACACATTCTCATGGTCTTATCTGAGACATCACTAATAACTGCATCATTTGCAAAATCTTGATTTCAAGTACAGCACTCTCCTCTAACCATCTTTCTATCTCACTATTCTATTACCCCACATTTAAAAGTTCTTTGATCTTATTGAGATCTCCAGTCCATTCGCTACAATATTTTTTCACTGAATATACCTTCATATTTTTATTATTGTCCTTAATTAATTATGAAAACATAGCCCATCATTAGTTCACTCCCTTGAATATGCCATTGCTGGAATAGAGTAAAAAAATTGTATGACGGTGAGAACATATATTACCCACCATTTTAGAGGTAATTCTATATTCAAAGGCCTGAGGTAGAAGAAGGAAACACTTTTAGGAGAACAAGGATTGATATTTTAAAGGTCAAACCATGTGGAAGAAGTGCTAGGCTCAACAAGTACACAGAGGCCAGGTAACAAGAGCCCTTTCAAAGCCATGCCAAAGAACTTGTTTTTTTGTTTTTCTTAGGCAATAAGATACCATGGAAAGTTGATGAGTTGTTTGTGGTATTCTGGGTTGTCTTAGTGTGCTAGGGCTGCTGTAACAAAGTATCACAAACTGAGTGGCTTAAACAATAGACATTATTTTGTCTCACTGTTCTAGTGTATAGAGGTCTAAGATCAAGGTGTTGGCGGGACCATGTTCCCTCTGCAAATACAAGGCAGGGATCTGTTCAAAGACTCTTTCCTAGTGTCTCGTAGCTCCTTAATTTATGACAGCATAACTCCAATTTTCACATAATACTTTCCTAGTGTATGTGTCACTGTCTTCAAATTTCCCCTTTTATAATGACACCGATCATATTGGACTAGGGGCTCACGTTACCCCATTATGAAACAGCCTTAACTAATTACATTTGCAATCCTATTTCTAAATAAGGTCGTGTTCTGAGGTAGTAGGATAGGGATTTAAACATATGACTTTTGAGGTTTAAAACTCAACCCATAACATGGATGTTTGTCAAAAACATTTTTAATATGATATGGAAGTTCAAATGTTACCTCACCAAAAAGGATCCTATTTTCTCCTACCATTAGGAAATAAGTTTGCTATGGGATGGATAAGAAAAAACCCAACAGGGCTACCTTTGTAGATTTTCTCTTTCTGCAAATGGCCTGGTTAAGAGAAGGAGCAAGGATTACAACATAATCTGCAGTTGGCACTCACTGCTAATGCAGGAGAGGAAGATCCAGAGCTGCACACAGCGATGGAGGCTGTGCCTCTTTATTTCCATGGCTGATGCTTAAGAAGGCCTCTGTTTTCATGTCTGGTAGCATTTGCCAAAGCTAGGCCAAGAGAAGTCAAAGTAATTTAGATTCAATCTTCTCTCAAAAATGAAATGAACAGAAGTTTTATTAAAAGGAAATGAAGAGGAAATTGAACTTTCATATTTCATTGTGCAATTGCAACAACAAAAAACAATATTCGTGAATAGAATTTTGAAAGATTGTTATTTATATGTCTTTTCTACCCCCCTTTGTGTCCACCTACACTCTACTTGCTCTTGTCAAAATAGGGGGCAAGGGATTTTTTTTTCCCTTAAGAGCTGAGTCATGATAGTAGCATGGCAAAACTAAGCTAATGTGTTCTGTATTGTTTTTTAAAATTTTTACATTTTCTATATAGAACAAATTTACTTAAAGTATTTAATAGTGGAAGATGGAATAAAATTGTAATTTATTTTTTATATCATTATTAACTACAACATAGATAAAATATATTTTTGGCTTTTTCTATCTTTTTGGGGAAGAGTATATTAGAATATGGCTATAGTAAGTAAAATCATAAGGGAATTAGAAATCGCTTTAGCAAATTTTCCTACTGAGAAATCAGAACATGTATTTTAGGATTCCATTTCTACTTGTATCATTCTATTGAAAGATAAAATGTCTGCAATAAGGCTTCCTGTAACTGAATTATTTAAGAGAGAGGGAGTGTTTGTTGCTTCCCTCATTTGAGCCAATCTAGGTAGTAAAGTGTTGACTTTAATGGTCAGGAGGGGTCTTTAAGGTGAGGAATCTTTAATACAATCTTGAGGATTCCTTAATATAGGACTTTATGAATGTGTACTGGGTCTGTTGAGAATAGATGAAGGCACATTTTAGAAATGGGCACTGGAAACTACTTTTTCCCTATACCTAAAAATCAGCCCCCCATAGCAGCAAAGAAGGAGAGATACTGGAGATTTGTGCATGAGGTGTTGCCACCCTGGCTCCCAAATGGCATGCATCAGTTTTAATCACATGGATGGGCTAGAATTAGTCACTGCAACTAATAAACTACAAGAAACTTAGAAACCTTGGGACTATTTAGTGAGTAGTAACATTGGTCCAAGTTTCCTTATTGTACATCAGGGCCCACCTCACATTGCCCTCCATCTCTATAAGCTGAGCTTTATGAACTATGGTGTTGCTGGTGGGTGACTTTTTCTTAGTGGTTGACAATGCTGGGAGGGGTGAATGGAAGCTCAGTAAAGCTGGGCCACCACGTGGGTGAGGTCAGAGGTTGAGGAAGAAAAAATGAAAAAGAACCTATAGTCTGAAACAGTTATGATTTGGGAAGGTTATTTAGTACTCAGATCATTTCCTTGATTTCTAAAAATCACAAATTTATTACATCTTCAACTCTCAGTCCTTTTTATTATAATATTCAAATCCATAGGCTCTGTATCTATAACAAGACAATTAGTATACCATGGTGGGACAATCAAAGAACTAATATTTAGAGAACTCTGACAGGTGACATTAGTGGTCTTCTAACTAATTAAAGGGTTATTTCTGGTAAGGGTGCTGCCTCAGGAGTGGCTCAGAAAGAAGGTTTAAGGAGGAGCTAGAAAAGAGGAATGGCTTTGCATTAAAGCAGAAGGGATAGGGGTCTTAAGCAGAGGAGTTTCTGCCCTTGGATGATAAACTGGTTAGCGGTGGAAAGGGGTGGAGGAACATACATTTACAGAGAGTGGAGGTCCTGAAATTTTGAGCTGGGTGTGTCCTTACATGCCATCCAGTCCATCTCCTTAATTTTATCGCTGGAATGCAAGCACCAGAATACATTTCATAAAATGTTAATAGGTTTTCCTGGAAAATAGTGTTCAGTGGATCATTAAGTTTAGAAAATGCCTCTTAAAGTTAAGGAGACAGGTGTGACAACAAGCTTCTTTCAGTATTTAATGTGATGATGCACATAGCTACTCTCCAAGAGAAGGACAATGTTAAGGAAGATTTCCTCAAGATTTGACCATGGTACATGATTTTTGTCAAAATAATCCCTGTGGAAAAACTTGTGTGTGGAAACATTGAAAAAAAAAAAAGCAGTCATTTCTTCCTGAGGATTTAAACACTAAAATACTAACACTTTTGTTAGAAAGACGATGCACACATAATCTTTTCTCCCCCTGGACTTCATCAGTGTCAGCAGTTCAAATATCAGGCCCAGAAATAGTTTTCTTAGAGGCAATCTTACCTTTATTACTTATCAGCTGTCTGCTTTCTTAGTCTTGGGGCTCACAGTGGGAATTTAAACTTCGCTGTGAATGAAATGTTCGACCTAGCCTTTCAGGATTCTCTGCTTTGAGATCCATCCAGTCTGCGCATGTGCTTGGGAGGGGGTGTGAATATTCTCACTGGCACCTGCATCATTCAGTTGCTGGCAGATTCCATTTATACAAGGATGGCCTGGTATTTAGGCAAAACTAAGCTGAGGATAAGCATGTAAACACCCCTCAGAAAGTCCTCTGCTGTATCACTTACCCTGGAAGCCTTTTTTCCTTCTGGAGCAGTGGTGGAGTAGAAACCCAGGAAAAAAAAAATGGTGCATTTGCCCTGGATGGAGCCTCTGGCTTTTATACATTTATATGATGTTTGAAAACAACCATGATTACAAAATGTAAATAAATAAATAAATAAACACACAGGGCTTTGTATATCTAAGATAATATCCTTCTCAGTAAAAAAACCCCCACTTTTCAGCATCACAATACCTCATTGGCACATGCTGACCACTCAGGGCCCTGACAGAAGACACTGAATGGACAGAAAGGGCTCTGACATTTTCAAGTTAGAATACACAGACTCAGAATGAGCATCATATAGCTCCCAGATGGTGGTTTATTTTCTTTGATGGCTTTGAAAAGTAGAAAACTGCAATAAAACTGCTGTTCTGACTTGCTCACTTACTGAATTCGTTTCTTGAGCCATGAAAAGCATTAAAAGTTTTAGCTAAAATTAAAATTCAATAAAGGTCAGTTCTCTAGGCTATGAAAGAGAAACCAGAGCATAAGAATAGCTGAGTGGATCCCGCCAAGCTGACCTATAGCAGTTAATAATAATGATTTCCAAGGCAGGGCAAGAGGAAACAAACAACTTTTGTGAACAAAATGGTGACGCTGTCTAAAAAAGGGGGGAACAGGAAAAATGAATACTCTTTGTTAATATAATTAAATATCTTTCTTGCTAGGATTATTGCTAGAGTAACTGTCCATAGTACTTACATTTTTATTGAAGGAGCCTAGCTCTTATTTGTGGTATGTTAGATTATATTAATGGCATTAGGGAGTTTCAAATATATGTCAATAACACTTTTTACAGGAGTAATTTTTTAATCCATCTGGAGAATTGAAATAGACCATAGAAAATTTTGCATTTATTGAAAAGTTGTAAATCTGGCTGGAATGTGAATGTGAACACATCTTACTGGAGTCTACTTGGATTTGTTAACAAAAATCACTAAATCACTTTACATATCATTGAAGTAACGGGCTGCAGAAGGTGGATTTTTGTTCTTCGGTTTTGGTTTTGAATCAGGGATGTGACACAAAAGATATGTAAGGATAAGTACATGGGAGACACATTTGTGATATGATAGAAAATGAGTTTAAGTCTTCTGGATAGTTCCTTGTGAAAGTCATTCTGACCTAAATTATACACACTATATTGAAATATAGTGAAGAGTTAACATGTTAGTTATATTTTAAGGGCATATATATTTTTAAGAAATTGGAATACCCTTAGGGATATTGAAAATTATGATAATACTAATAAAACCTACATTTTCTCATTCTAATCCTTATCATGTTTCTATGAAGTGAGCATTATTACATCCTTTTGCAAATTAAAAAAATAAGGCATTATTTAAACTTTCTTTGCAAATTCATAAGAACCTACTAAGTTTTTAAATCTGCATTAGGGATACAATTTTTCATTGCATGGGTAAGTAAAGGAATAAATACCACATATAGTGAAGCTTACTACAGCTTCCTGTTTAGATGCAAAATGGATGCTCTAATATATGTGACATTTTGTGATGATGTGGGTTAGATCCTACACCCAGCAGAGTAATGCTTGTTTAATGTTTTCTTGTATGTAATGTGCACATATTCATTTTAATATTGGGCTAAATTTCAGTTTTTGCTACACGGAGCAGGAGCCCACACAGCAGAGCTACGTGTGTCTTCCCCTGGTTGGCAGAGTGCTTAATGCCATCATTCAGCTGCTGGCAACTTTGTCTTATTGTGGTGGGTCTTATGGAATCAGAGAAACAGAAATTACTGCTGCACCAGAGCCTTTTGTTTTACTCAGTATTCCTAGTATTTATGGGGAGCTAGGCCATTCTGCATTCCAGAGCCAAATTTAGGGTCAGAGTCACCAGGAAGGTACACGTCCTAGAGCATCATCTACCTCTTGCTTTGTGACACCCCAAAATCCCATTGTGCTGCATGTGGAGTCCTCCACTTGCTCCCATGGACATTCCTCTAATCCCACTGGAAGCTAAATTCCATGACACAGGGCTTCTGTTGCCTGCTTAAACCGATAATACTTAGAAGGTTGCTTCACACAGAATGGAGAGTCAATGAATTACCTCTCCTTGTGCCACTAATGAGAATTTAAAATCTGAACCTGTTTCATGCATCAGGTTCCTAAAAGGCATGCAGGAGTAAGGCCCTTATGGTTAGATATATCCTGGCTTAGACTTGGTCAAGGAGAAGAAACCCAGCAAGAATAGGGGAGATGGCATTGTTAGGTGTCCAGAAGCTAACCTTGGACAGGGTTAAATGAGCCTCCCCTCCCCCTCCACAGGAAAAAGAGGAAAAGTGGAATTTTGTCCTATGAATTTCCTGACTGATTAGAAGAGAAGATTGAAAGAACAAAAAATGAGCAAGTCGGGAAGTATTTATTCTATTTTTGTTATGATTATATACTTGTCAAGTTTCAATATCTTATTAAATGGTTGCTAGCCAGATTTACTAAATATTTAAACATTTAGATTTAGATCTTAAATATTTAAATAATAAGGTACATGGGCCTCCACGTGTACTCTTGCTTCAGGCCCCACAAACTTTAGGGGTGAACCTGGTGCCTACACTGGAACTTCCTCATTACAGTGCCCATTAGGATGTCTCATTATTAATTTATGATTTTTAAAATTTCTTTCTCTTACTAGATTGTGAATTAATTTATTCTCCAATGACTAGTCAATACCTGGCGTATACTAGATCCTTAACTGATGAGAGTTGAAGGAAAGAATGAATAAAATGCCACATAAAAAGGACTCTTTCTTGGACTTCCCTGGTGGTGCAGTGGTTAAGAATCCGCCTGCCGGGCTTCCCTGGTGGCGCAGTGGTTGAGAGTCCACCTGCCGATGCAGGGTACACGGGCTCGTGCCCCGGTCCGGGAAGATCCCACATGCCGCGGAGCAGCTGGGCCCGTGAGCCATGGCCGCTGAGCTTGCGCATCCGGAGCCTGTGCTCCGCAACGGGAGAGGCCACAACAGTGAGAGGCCTGCGTACCACAAAAAAAAAAAAAAAAAAAAAAAAAAAAAAAGAATCCGCCTGCCAATGCAGGGGACACGGGTTCGAGCCCTGGTCTGGGAAGATCCCACATGCCACGGAGCAACTAAGCCCGTGGGCCACAACTACTGAGCCTATGCTCTAGAGCCTGTGAGCCAGAACTATTGAGCCCATGTGCCTAGAGCTTGTGCTCCACACAAGGAGAAGCCATCACAATGAGAAGCCCGCACACCACAACAAAGAGTAGCCCCCACTCGTCGCAACTAGAGAAAGCCCCTGTACAGCAATGAAGATCCAATGCAGCCAATAAATAAATTAATTAATTTAAAAAAAGGACTCTTTCTTCCTTCAGCATCTGCAGATATGAAGTACCTAGGATGATTATATAACCAAAGATATATTTTTTAATCTTAAAGCCCAGATATTCTCACAGTGATATTCTCACATCCTCCTCTATTGACCTAATTAGTATATGGAAGCACATCTTTGCATTTTCTGCAAATACCTTTACGTGAAAGAAATAAGAAAAAAGGGAAGAAAGGAAGGGAAGATGCCAATTGCCAGAAGCCCGTATTCTCCAAGAATCCATCTATGTCTTTTCTGTGACACAATTTTTAAGATCAGATTGTGCTTTGACACTTTGTGAGAAATATTTTTCCTAATTTGATAAGAGAGTTTGTCAGTATAGAAATATGTTGCTACCTGTTTGATAAATCCTATTCTATTTTATAAAGTTGTTGGCTTGGTCTTGATCTAGAAGATACGTACATTAAAATAAACACATGCCATTTATTAAAAACTCAGGATTCGGAACAACATTTGCTTCATTTGACACCACAGATTTCTCAATCACACATTCTGCCATTCGGTATTGCCTATTGACTGAACCTGGAGTGAGACTGAGGGATAGATTAGTAGGACAAATAAAACACTGTTGGAATAAATATGAAATATGGCATAAATTGATTCAGGTTTCTATACACAACTCCAATATAACTGATGAAAAATAAATTGGCGGGCTTCCCTGGTGGCGCAGTGGTTGAGAGTCCGCCTGCCGATGCGGGGGACACGGGTTCGTGTCCCGGTCCGGGAGGATCCCACATGCCGCGGAGCGGCTGGGCCCGTGAGCCACGGCCGCTGAGCCTGCGTGTCCGGAGCCTGTGCTCCGCAACGGGAGAGGCCACAGCAGTGAGAGGCCCGCGTACCGCAAAAAAAAAAAAAAAAAAAAAAAAAAAAAAAAAAAAAGGCTCTATCTCTTTCAGTGTATAAAATAAGTCCCTTAAAATATTCTGAAGATTAGTCAAGAAAAAAAGGTATTTGTCATTTTTAATTCCCATTCTCTTTTAAGAAACGCAGATTTTGGAAGCTAAAGAGTCTTTGCTTTGCAAAGTCATTATCTTCTGGGTAATGGTTTATGTCACACTTGAAGACTTTTAAAATTGTGGGTGGAAGCAGGCAAGTTTGGCAATAGAAATGGGGACAGAGCTAACTCCTGCATGAGAGAAGGATGGGAGGAGGTGGGGAATCTCCCAATGAGGAACAGAAGCAAGGAATGCTAAGTCCTGGAAGACAATACACAGCGGGAGGGACATAGTGGCTTGGAAGAAGGGACATACAGAGAAGACAGATGTGGCTAAGAGGGATTTTTGCTGTTGTTGTTGTTTCTTTTTTTTAAGTGAAATGCTATACATTGTGGAATATGAACTCTGCCTTCATCTTCTTTTTTTTGTAATCCTATTTTGAAATGATGTCTTCCTCCTAAGTATTCTTGGGCAAAGGACATCTGGGGAGAGGTGATTGAAGAAGAAGGTGACTGAATTACAAGCATACTGAAAGAGGTAAAGTTCTATAAATAGAAAATAAGTATTTATGTGTGTATGTGCTTGTGTGTATGTGTGTTTTCCAACTCAGCTATGAAATTATTAACGTATCAGGACACTTACTTGTCCTGTTCTGGCCCTAGGTGAGCCTAAGACTGAGTTTGGTGGGAGAATAAATTTAACAATAAGCACTTCCTAAACGTCAGCTGTATGTTAGACTTTGAGTTACATGATGTGTTACCTGCCTCTCCTCTCCTATATTTCTGATCTTTTGTTCATTCAAGTGTTTATAGAGAGCTTTCTAGAAATATCCTCGTTCCAAAGGCATACGTATACTGCCTATAGAATAGGAATTAGGGCTCTTTATCATTTCAGAGATGAATAACATTGTTACAGTGAGGGAAATTTTGGATTTGACAAATCATATTTCAGTAAAAATAAATGTAAATGAAACATGTATATATTTCTGAGTTTCAGAAATCTATGTATATAATTCTGAATTCTGAATTTCTATATATCCTGTAAAAAGGTGCAAAGTTTATATTATCTTGGAAAAGAATGGAGTGATTAATGGCTCTAATTTATTCAATATTAGAATTTTAGTTATCAATCTATAATTCAACAGCCTCTTATCAAACATCATTTATGGGTTCCTGCTACCTAATAGTCACCTTCACTCTGACATCTGAAACTCAACATGTCTAAAACAGATCTTACAAATTACATGCATTTCTTCAAAAAATGCATTTGCTATGACTTTTGAGATTTTCTTTATGGACTGTCACCTTGTCCATAAGACCCTGAAATTCTTTACAAATATACACTCTCCCTTTCTCTCCACCTCTGTCACCAAATTTCTCTGATTGCTTCTTCCAAAGATATTCATTTATCTAATTTCTTGTTGCTAGCTCAGAGCCTGAGCAGGTTATAACTGAACTATTCAAAGGGCATCTTAACTATTTTTGGCACATTTACTCTCTGTTCATGTTACCATTTTGGATGTAGATTCCAGAATAATCCTAAAGTACAGCTCTGACTCCATCACTCTCAAGCCCCTAAACCATACTTGTTTTCCCTTTCCCCTTGAACATAACCCCAAAAGACATTCTTATATCCCATCACATTTTCATTTGAATCTTATCCTCCATTTTAACCGCCTCTTTCCACCACAGCCTAAGTCTTTCTTCTCCTTTCTGATGGGATTTCTTTTACCTGAAATAATCTTCTTACTATTCCTATTTTTAAAAATTGTACTCGTTATCTCCTTTAAAACTCAGAACATGTAGTTTCAGCATGTTAATACTTTACTTGTTTTTATTTATTCTTTCAATCTTTTTCAAATACTAAATGAATATATATTTTCTGTCAGTATATACTAATTAGTCCTCTTTGGGGTTCAGATAAGAGAAACTCAACATAACTCCTTTAAGAGAAGTATTTATTTATACCATGTAATTAAATTGCAATGAGGAAGAGAGTAAATTATATATTTCAATGCTTTTGAACTGTTCACCACCATGGTGGACTTGAATTTCAATAGAAGATGCAGAATATTTGTAAAATAAATTTAAATGTCTTCTGTAAAGGTACTTAAGTGTCTCAGATAGCCTAATAATAAGATCACAGTTTAATTTCAGGAAAACCTGGATCATCAGACAAAAACACCATCAGGTCTCTTCTCCTCACTATTTTACTATTTTACACATATGCCTTCTGTGTGATTTTTCACTCATCTACTGATGAGTGTAGCCTTTATTTCCTCCTTACTCAATCCACATGATAGGACATGGCAAACAAAGTTCCCAAGATTACAGTTCCCCGGTTCAGAGTAGTGTGGGCAAACTGAGTTGGTATTTTTATACATTCCAAATACCCAGGAAGGTATCTGATTAGTTCAACTTGGTTTATTTACTGACCTCTGAGCCAGGGGTTGGGGCTACTTGGACCAGCATGGTAGGGGAAGAGGCTGCTCCTAGGAAATGAAGCGCTCTGGGCACATAATATCGTAGGTGCCCACTCCAGAGGGTTAAAAAGATGTGGAAAACCAAATCCTGATTCTAGGAGGTCAGGATAGGATGAACAGATGCGATGCTTCTCTCTGGATACATTTAAAGACATTTTCATATTCAGTAAGATATTTGATCTAATCTTAACTTTTTTATGGCTTTTTTGCATTAATTTGTGATTTTATATTTTGAATATTAATCCCAATTTTAGCATTTTGGGGTAGTTACACTTAATCTAAATTTCTTAACAGCCATACTTGTGGGGAAATGTAAAATCAAATTAGTCTTTAACATATTTTTTAAGTAATTGAGTTGCATCGGCATGCTTTCACTCCTCCCATCTAAACTTACTACTTTTTGTGACTTTTCTGAACCATTCTCAGTTTAATGGGATTGTTCCAATTAAATTCTCCAAAGCACTTTGAGTGTCACTGTCCAGGTATGGGAAAAGGTTTGGAACAGATTTGAAATTTTACTGGGGAGACAAAGCCAGCAGTGCTTCTTACAGTATCTACTTCCCTTTTTCCTTTTACACCTGGGCTGTTTTATTTACCTGGCAGAGTCCTTTGCTGCCAAAAATATACTTAGCACATTTACTTTTCTAATTACCATAGCACAGAGAATCTCCTTGGAGAAACTTGGAGAGGGGTTCCCACACTAAGAGCCAAATGAAGAGAAGACTAAGTTTATTACCCAGAAATTAGTGGAGAAGAAATCTGTAAGCTATTGTAGGTAGGCAGAAGACTGAGAAACTTCTGAGGCAGCCATGGTGAGAGCACTGGGCATAGTGTCAAAAGGTCAGAGAATCTGGGAAAATCATAATAATAACAACTGAGTGATGTTTTTAGACTCATTTTAACATTTTCTGTTTCAGAGAAAAATGAGGTGCGATGGAAAGCATAATGACTATCAGATTTTCCACGTGCTTCCCGATTTCCCTTTCCAAGTCGTTAAATAATTCAGTGATATTCTTTTATTAAATCCATTTACCATTGGTCTTTTATAGACAAGTTCACTTGGGAGTAACTCATCTTTATTTAGGAACTTTCACTATATTACCTTTTCCCTTGGTCTTATTGACCATCACTTCCAGATAACATTATAAATGGTTGTCTCCTGATTAATTCCAAATTTCTTAATCTCTTTAGTATGTTCAGGGAATAGATGAACATTATTTTTAAAGGAAATGAAATGCAAGAATTTAAATAATACAGAAGCATATTATATTTAACAACAAAAAATAAGTTCAGATTCTTGAAAAGTTAAAAGAATTTAAATTTGAAGGAATTATATGTGGTTATAATTCCTGAGGAGACATAATCACATATTTCTTTTAAGTAAAAGTTTTCTGAAAAAACAGAAAGAATACTGTTTTGATCATGAACTTTCATTGTTGTTACTAACCGCAAATGGATTAATTCATAAATTGCCCATGACTTTTAAGTATCATATTTAAACCTCCTTTAGTTCAGTCATTTATTTGTAAATTTTTCTCTTTCACTTTTGGTTATATTATAAACTAATGTGTATGCTGATACACTTTTTGTGATAACTGCATTTTTGTTTCCTATATCTTCAAAAACTCTTACATTAACAGTATCATTTTAAGAAATATGGAAGAATCCAGGGTTTTTGTCTCTTTTCACTTGTGACTAAATCTATGATTTTATTCTCTTCTTTGGTTGAATTATATGCCATTTAAAATTAAATAATTTTATCTCTAAGGTCAGCTGGATGCTTTTAAAGCAGTATGAGTGTTAGATCTTGATGGTACAAAGGTTTCTCGAGCCAACTTCTCTTAGCTTTAAAGTCTGTGACCTATTATACTAAGGGTTTTGACAGTCTCTATTTTCTTTTTTTTTTTTTTGCGGTATGCGGGCCTCTCACTGTTGTGGCCTCCCCCGTTGCGGAGCACAGGCTCCGGACGCGCAGGCTCCGGACGCGCAGGCTCAGCGGCCATGGCTCACGGGCCCAGCCGCTCCGCGGCATATGGGATCCTCCCAGACCGGGGCACGAACCCGTATCCCCTGCATCGGCAGGCGGACTCTCAACCACTTGCGCCACCAGGGAGGCCCGACAGTCTCTATTTTCTCACATCACATGCCAAACATGTGACTGGAAATGCTCTATTCCCACAATGACTGTCACTTCAATCTTGCATCATAATATAATCTGGTAAAAAACATTTTAAGTGACAATTTAAAAATTAAGTTCAAATTAAAATTCATCCCCATGGGGCACCACTACTCAAATGCCTCATTTCGCCTCAGTCATGCAGATGATTATATAATGTAATAATCTCATATACAACACTAAGCTTGTTTGTGTGCTGTCAACATCAACTCCTTACTCCTCAGTGTTGGCTTTTGACATCTGTGGAAAGCTTACCATCATTTCAAAGGTATTAAACAGAAAAAAATGTATCAGAATCAAAACAATCAGCAAATGTAGATTTTCAAAGCAGAAAAAAAAAGACATTAAAACCATATAGACTCACCATCTAATTTCTTAGATGAACTGAGATCCAGGTACATTCAAAGAGGTTACCAAATATGACACAGCAATGCAGGAAAACCTACAACAGAAATAGCTTATTTAATTCTCAGTTGGGTCTTTCTACCACGACTATCTGCTGAGCAAGTATAAGTGAATGTGCCAAATGAAGAGAAAGAGAAAGAATCACGTATTTGTGATTCTGTGAAAGATTTGTGATTTGTGAAAGAATCATGTATCATGTGCCAAAAGAGAAAACCAATCCAGAGACAAATATACCAGGAATTCATCCTCACTGGATATCCTTCCATTTATTTGGAGTGTGAGGGGGTTGATCTCTGAGGTAAAATAATGACAGTTGAAATAAACTCAGAGATAAAATAATGAGAGTTGAAATGCTAGACAGTCTACCATGGGAAAAAAGTTACATTTGGTCAGATCAGTACTTCTAGGAAAAGGAGAAATTGGGATTTCTCTGAGATACATCAGGTTCCAAAAGTTTAAGAGGATGATGGATTATATTTCATAAGCCACTAGTTAATCCATACAATAAAAGTTTTAACAATAATCAAATTCCATTTAACATCTATTCCATTGTCAAACTTTAAACAAGTAACATCTAATTGGTGAAGATGCTATATTAAAAATAACTTACCTTATTGGCAAGCAATTTGGTTTACAAAATAAAAAAATATCTTGACCTCATGAACTAAGTTCTTGGAAAGGATACTAAATATAATTGCAAAAGAAGTAATACAATATGCACATTAAATTTTTACTCTGCATGACTAATTAGAATCATGAAAAATAGAAATGGCTAAAATGCCTAATAGTAGAGGACTCAAATAAATTACTATTTGTCTTCAAAAGAGAAAAAATGTAGTTATTCACTATGGTAATTGTGAAGGCAGGAAAACCATGAACAATTCTTTTTGTATAATGGTAAACCCAAAAGGCAGAATGCAAAATTATCACGATGTTAAACATGTTTTTATGCTGAAAAACATTAGAAGAAATATTTATAAATGCAAAGACTAAAGATCTGGGGATTACAAGTGAATGTCTTTTTTCTCTCTCTCACTGTCTCTTCAAATTTCTAACAATGTCAATAAATGCAGTGCAAATCCTCTAAGTCATTCCCACTTCAGTAGTTTGGCCCACCTCTCAAAGACCTCCCCTGGCATTCTGGGAAATATCCAGAGTGCCACACAAATTCTCTGCAAAGTAGAGGCATTTTTTTCCTCTTTCCGGATGACCTTGGCTGGCTACCAAAAGAATCAAAGAATCATCCTTGACATTGCTGCTGCTGTCTGTACCTTTCCAAGAGAGAACTGCTTCTCTTAGGAACTAACTCCTTGTTGGCTACAAAGCTGCAAGACTCTTAGGTAGCAAACTAGGCCCTCTGTCTTCTGGAGTACAAAGGTCCTCTGAGTTCTGTGCAAACACTGAAACACTTTTAGGAAAAGAATTTTAGCCAAGAGAATTCTCTCTTCTGGAGTCCTCCATTCTCCCCCCCACCCCACCCCCGGTCCCAGTCAATGGAATGTCCTTCTTCAAAGTCTCCACCCTTATGTGCTCTTCCATTCTCCACTACAATTTGCACAAGGGGAAGATACCAGCACATTTTATTCACTATCTCTAAAGTCTATGGCAGAATCAGGAATTTGATAGATGCTCAACAAATATCTGTTGAATGAGTGAATGAATATACGAAAGCATGAATGCACACAGACTAGCTGCCAGCTCACCAGGATGTCAGTCACAATCAGAATAATCAGAGTATCTAGTCAATACTCTACTAGATCCAAGGGTGTGCATTTAAGCCTTGTATGGATGACCCTCACCATGCAAAAGCACAAGTAGGTTGCCCATTTAGGTCAATTTGTAATCACATAGGGCAACTCAGTTCACAAAGCTCTGAAACACCCCCAGCCCCCTTTATTCTCCTTCATGTTCTTAAGAGGCTTGTGGTTCACTGACCGATTGTTAGAGAGTCCTGTACTCTATTCTCCTGCTACAGGGAAACTGTCTTGGGTCCAAATCCTGCATAGCCCTCTCTATCACATCTGCACTTTGTCACATGCTGTTTACCATTCTTTTGGAAGACCCTCGTTTAGCACCTAGAACATAGCAGATACTCAATAAACAATTTTAATAAGTCAACTATATACTATTGTTTGGGGAAGGAAAAATATAACTCCATGAACCCTTTCTTACATTTAGGACACTCTCATGGAAATAAGGCTTCTATTTCTTCTTCTGAAAAAACATTTCAACATCTTAATTCATGAGAAAAATCTGAAACTGTGCTCTCTAGTTATCTTCCCCCTATCTTTAGAAAGATGCAAACACTTTTAGAAAATAAAATGAATTTAAAAAGTCTTATGTGGAGCACAACCTGTTTTATCTTATAGTTATTTCTCACATAATTATAGTTCTTCCCTATATTTCCACATTTTCTTTTACATTAGAAAGTCTTTACAAATTTACTATTACATTTGCTCTTTCATTTTAATTCATTCATTTAGACAAAAATTAATTATTGAACACAATAAATGCTGGGGATTCTATTAGTGACTGGGGGATTCAAAATGTACCAGTTAAATGTATCCGTAAAGACAGGGGTAAGGGCTGTGGCAGGGAGTAAACATGTAAGATTACATAAATAAATGTCATCATGGTTGTATGAGTGCTATAGAAGGGAAGTTCAGGGTGCAATGAAACACTAAGGAAGGTCTCTGTACATTCACACTCTTTCAGCTGAAACTCAAATGATGGTAAGGAGTAATCTAGATTAAGGATATGATTAAAGCCCCCAATGCAGAAGGAATGGAAAATTAATGCCTCAGAAGTATAAATAACTTTGTCCACTTTGAGAAACAAAAGGAAGGCCAGCACAGGTGGCATACGGTGCGGGACAGTCAGGTAACTACAAGAGATGCTGGTGGGAAAAGTAGGACCCAGGTTATTCACAGCTATATATCCCAAATTAATGATTTTAAACTTTGTTCTCAAAGCAATGAGAAGACATTAATGGCTTGTAAGCCAAAAAATTATGTCATCAGGTTTGCATTTTCTAAATGGTTCCTCTGACCACTGTATGAAGGATAGATTAAAGGGAGTTGTCAAGAGCAGACATGGATGCCCCGTTAGAAAGCCAGCGTAGAAACTCCCCCAGCAGATAACTGTGATATGAGGACAGAGATAAAGAAAAACTGATATTTATTTTTGAAGCAGAACCTACAAAAGTGGCTTCTGATACTACCAAACTAAGAATTATTAATCTTATCTCAAAGAAAAGGAAATTGGTCCTTAGAAAAATATGTTCTAAGGGTTCATAAATCTGAGTGTCCTCCACTTGGCAGTCCTTTTAGTTAAAATTAAATTTATATTTAAGAAAAAAAAACTTTTAAGAGAGATAGTTGCTTCAGCAGTGTTGTTCACCTAATACTTATCATTCTCCCAAGCATAATTGGGGAACTTTCTTCTTAATGCTACATTTAGTTCTGTGCTTTGCTTTGGCCAAGGAAATAGAAGCATAAAAGCCACCTGCCACTTCTGGGTTGAAGCTTTAAGAGCAAGCATATTATCTCTCTTGTTCTATTTCCCTCTAATAAATCTAGATGGAGGCTGTTCCACCAGCCTGACTTTCAGAATGAAGACAACATGGAACAGATTCCCAGCCAACCTATGATGGGCATATAATACGAACAAGTGATTAACTTTTGTTATCTTAAGCCACTGAGGATTTTGGAATTGTTTGTTACTGCAACAAAACTGATCCTATTTTTACTGTTTAATATATATCATTATTCTCATCTCATATTTTGGAAATTGAGGGTTCAGCAAAAAGGTTCAATATGTCACAGAGAGGGAGGTAAAACCCAAGTCTATCTGACACCAGATACAATGATTTCCCTACCATGATTATAAGAGCCATCTGCAAGTATTGCAGATATAAGAACCCAGAGATGGACACAGTGAATAAATGAAGACCTACATGTCAATGGAAAAAATGAAAACGATGTGAGCTGAAAGCAAAGAGTAGAGCTATTTTAACATGAGGAGCCACTGCATGGACCATATGTAACTGAGAAGGGAGAAAGAAAATGAAAGTACTTAACAGGAATAAGGGATTATAATACCTACGCTAAAACTGATTATATTGAAGAATTATTAAAGCTTGAGATGTATTTTAAGATTGGAGTTAATAAAAGGGTGTCAGAATGTAAGTCTATAAAGTTTGAGATAGAGACAGATAAAAAGCGGGTTTTTTTTGTAGTTTGGGTTTTTTCTTTTATTTTGTCAAAAGAGATACAGATAGGTGCACATAATGGGTTCTGGGAATAATATCCAGTGGAGTTGTAAAAATTACACTAAATTGAAGACTTGTCAAAACGATTCATTCATTTCAGAAAGGAATTCTACAACATATATCAGTGTCAGTTGTGTGGCAATAAAGAATCCAGTTTCAGTGTAAGTGGGCTTAAATCACTTCTGTTGCCCTCCTTTCCTTAAGAGTGGCTGTTAAAGAAGTTCAACATATGCCAAATTTGTCAGTAAAACATCATTAGTGAAAAACACCCACAACTGCAAAGTTGAAAGAATTGTGAAAATTACAAAGAAACTTGAGGTCTCTGATGGTATATGCCATTTGGAAATGGTGCTATCTTTTCTATGCCTATGGGGATATTATTCTGGCTTCCTCATCAGCATTCATTCTCCTATTGGTGTAACTATAGATCCTCACAGTGATTGGTTCAGGGGGAAACCGTGACATAAAATCATCAAGTGCCAGGTTTACTGGCACTCCCAGAAGTCTTTCTTCTCTAGATTTCCAGTTGCCAGAACGTAAGATTGAAACTTCTCTAGCGATCTTTTCACAATGAAAGGAGAATAGAGCCAACTTGAAAAATAGTAAATGGGAGATGAAAAGAAACTGGATTTGATGATGTGATAGAAAGCCCTGCACCTAGTCACCTCCTCAACCTGAGCTTAACTGCTATGTGAGCCAACAGTGCTATGTGAGGGGTTTTTGGGGTTTTTTTTGGTCACTTCTGAATAAAAGAGTCATAACTGATGTAATACTCTCAAAGTTGACCGTCTCTAAGAATATTTTATGTTCAACCATTCAGAATACAAACTATCAGTGAAAATATATTTATTTTTAGAATTCCTTCTTGCTTAGGGATTGTAATTGGTGACAGTTATACAGAGATCTCACTCTCAAAAAAGACTTCATTTGTCTGGAGAAGGAAATTAGATAATTGCAACCTAAGGCAATGAGAGCAGAGGTAGTAGATGCCATGAGAGCAGAGAGGTGGGACAATTCAGCAAGCCTGTGGATGTTGAAGATATACTGGGGGAATTATGACTTAGCTTTGTTTCTGGGGACAGAAATCCACTTTTGGGTGGGGGTACAACCTGAGGACCTGTTTCACCATTTCAGCATGCAGGACACCAGCTGCCTGAAAGCTTCCAGGGGGAAATGTTCTTCTTCTTGAGAATCTCAGGGTCCCAGGATTGTTCCAAACCCATCCTGTGTGTTTAGAGCCCAGTTCAAAACTCCACCATGAAGCTCAAGCATCTGGAGACTGGTTTCCCACATCATCGCAGACAATTCTTTCTCCTTGCACTGTACTTTGTCCCAGATCTTCTCCTTTTCCATTTTTACAGCTTTCCTCAAAGACTCTGTTATTCCTCTGTTCTAGATTGCATGACCCCTCTCCCCTTTCCCTGGGGTATGGGTATTATAGCCCTATAAAATGTTATAGAGTTGCAGAGGCCATGATAGGGCATCCTGGGGGCCTCCTTGGAGGATTTCAAGATCTCTTCAAATAAAGGTGGTATTTTCAACATTAAGTGTAAAATCCAATGCTTTTAGAAAGAAATTCAGGCTGAGGAAAGGGAATTAAAGCCAAATGTTTAAAAGTGCTCTTACAGTTACCAGATTTTGATCCTCTAAACAGTATGCATTATCTGCTAAAAGCTTATATAGGTACACGTTACAAAAAAGAGATAGGAAAAAGAAAGGAATGAACCTAGGAAATATAATTTTATTTTAATAAATATTTCCAAAACTTATTGTTTTAAATCAACTATTGATCGATTTTTCTTGATAAATAAAACATACCTTAATAGTAATTAAACATATAGAAACACATTTGTTCTCACCAAAAATGTTACTGTGGAAGTGGTATTACATAATTACCTATATAGATATATTTATCATATTATGTTAATATTTTATTGAGACCAAAACTTTTATAGTGTTAATTAAATAATATTTTAAAGACTATTTAATTTTATCACTTATCTGATTGCATTTTGGATTATGTTTTATACTGTATTTTATATTATAGCATGTAAGTATATATATATATATATATATATATTCTTCATAAATCAATAAATATACATGTGTTTGTGTTAGCATTTAAACAATCTTGCTTTTCAGTGCATGATTAAAAGTAAAAGATTAGAACCACTGTGTTAGATTATAAGCTTCATGATGGCAAAAATCCTTAATGTCTTAATCATTGGTTCATCTCAAGAGTTTAGCAGCATTCCTGGCACATTTAAAATGCGTAATAAATATTGATAAGTAACTGAATAAATGGAAGAAACAATTATTTCCAGAGAACATAATTTTCTAATGCTACCTACAAATACTACCTGAAAATATCATTATTAGAAAATCATTATTTTCTGGGTAATATTTTGATGCTTAGCATTTGTGTTATATTTTTGTTTGTTTGCATGTCTATATCACCATGCAGATGTGTATCTTCTGTTACTTTTTAAGCACCAAAAAATTGTTTGATGAAATGAATAAATGGACAAGTATATGTACAGGCACTAGTATACTTATGCTCACACTTTCTGTGCAACAGGACATCACTTTATAATAAACACCTTTGTTGCCTACTGAAAATGCCAGAGACATGATTCCTCTAATGTATTTTTGCCATGGAGAGCTGTTAGATTTTCTGATTATTTTGTATCAGGTAACATGAAGGTATGGATTTGGAAAGCTTAGCAGTTTGAAGGAGCCTCATTAATAGAATTTGTTAAAGGACAGAATGAAATTTTAATCTAGTAAAGAAAAATCATTTACGATGTATACTTAACTGCAGTGCTCCAGAATTTAAATCACATACTGGTGGGAGTAGATGTAACAAATGCTTCTGGAGTCCAGGGGACAAGCAACAAGGCTGAGGTATTGGGTCCATTTGGTAATGGAGAATATTTGACTAAGATGTATGGCACACTTTTTTATTTATTTGCAGGGACGCAGAGGTAAATGAACAACTCAAGGCTAGTTTTTAATGTGAAACATTAAATTAAAAGCTTCCCTGGGGTACTTTAACTGGATGTCTAAGAGAATAGTAACTCTCAGATCTTTTATGATGATTTTGCTCGCTTTTAAATCATTTTAGATGGGGTGGAATTTTTGCATGGAATTTTTTAATTATCATACAGTTTGAGTAGATATTTAGTAACATGGATTGCATTAATAGATTTAAAACAAAGTCATGATGTCCTTGCTATGAGGAGTCAGAAATATAAATCATTTTAACATAACTGATCTTAAACTCAGGATAATTTTTATGTTGAACATAACAAGGAATAATTTCTCCAATACACTTGAGGGATTTTATATGTGGAATCTGTATGCTGTTGGGGGTGAGGAATGCTTATTTTCTCTCCTATAGTGTGAAAGAAAGATTTTCCCTAAACATCCCTATACTCTTGCTCTATCTGTTATTCCTCCCTAAGGAGACAAGGGATCACCCTGTTGGTAGGTGCAGTCACTGGTTCATCTTTCTCTGTTGGGTGGAGATAATCAATCCCAAATCACCAAGTCAGGGAATTTGGTTTACAGCTATGCTCTTCTCCTGACAAGTGGGAGGCAAGAGATCCAGAGTTTTCTGCTATGTATTCCAAACACTGTGGAAACCTGGATTAATGTGTGTGTGTGTGTGTGTGTGTGTGTGTGTGTGTGTGTGTGTGTGTGTGTGTGGTGTGAGGTGGGGTGTCTGGGTGATGATAAAAGTGGAAGAAATATTAAAATGCCCAATGTTGAATTTAAAACTTAAGTCTGCCAATCTAGCATTTATTGGATATATAAAGCTGATATGTAGGGATTCATCTAAATGCATTCTTTGCCCATCTTAATTGTTGTTGTTGTCTAACCAGATGTTTTCTAATATCTTAGTTGTTGTCTATTTCAGGTGGGAAAGAAGGGTGTCATCTATTGGTTGCATCAAACCCCATCTGACTTTCTTAACTTTACCCCACACAATTTCTCTTCTGTAACTAAACCAAAATACTTGCAACTTGTCCATATATTCTAATATTTCATAACCTTGTTCCTTTGCATAGATTGACATCCCATTCTCCTTTCTGTGGACTTGAAAACAATTATTTATCCTTCAGAAATATATGCATGTCTGTTCTAGGACAAGTCCAGATATAGTGGCCCAGTTTTCCTTGAAATATCATGCAAACTTGAACCCTGTATGTAAAGACAAGGTTCTTGAAGAACATCTCACAGACCAAATCTGACCCACCACATGTTCTGTCAATAAAGTATTATTGGAACATAGCCACAGCCATTCATTTATGTATTATCTATGGCTACTTTTACGGTATAACAGCAGAGTTGAGTAGTTGTAATAGATGCCACATGGCCCACAAAGCCTGTAATATTTACTATCTAGCCCTTTATAGAAAGTGTTTATCAATCTCTACTTAAGGCAAAAATTGGTTGAAATAAAACAGCAAGTATTCAGTTGAGACAGTGTTTGGAGACAGTGTTTTCTAGTTCAACATAAGCCCAATCAGTACCTAGCAGGGTGCACCCTGAGTGTGTCATTCATTTATATTCCCAGCCTGGTTCCTATTGGCATTTGAGCATATGGGAGTCTTCTTAAAGAAGATTTACTTGATAATCAAAATCTAGGATGGGCATAGCTCTGGAATATTTGTTCAGTTCTTCTTTGTTATCATTTATATTTTTGGCAAAGATTTCCTATCTTTTCACTCACTATAGACAAGTTTTCCTTTATTTTCTTCAGCCTAGTTATAATAGTTACTATAAAATCCTCGTCTGCTAATTCTAACATCTAGATCATCTCAGGTTCAGTCTACATTATTTTCTCTTGAAAAGGTTTTTGGGTTTTTTTTTGTTTGTTTTTTATTTCTTTGTGTGTTGAGTGACTTGGAATTGCATTCTGGACATTGTGAATGGTATTTTGTAGAAGACTCTGAAGAGTACTGCTTTATATTTTTTAGTAGATAATTAATTTGAATTAACTCAAACTGACAAACTTATCTTTCCTGCAACAGGGGGACAGTTAAAGTTTTAGTTTAGTTCTTTTAAGCATACCTTTGGGGTCATCTAAACATTTTTTTTTTTTTTTGCGGTACGCAGGCCTCTCACTGTTGTGCCCTCTCCCGTTGTGGAGCACAGGTTCCGGACATGCAGGCTCTGCGGCCATGGCTCACGGGCCCAGCCGCTCCGCGGCATGTGGGATCTTCCCGGACTGGGGCACGAACCCGTGTCCCCTGCATCGGCAGACGGACTCTCAACCACTGCGCCACCAGGGAAGCCCCATCTAGACATTTATCTTCAGCTTTTCTGGTAAACTTTTGCTCACCCAGCAGGTTGCAGACTTAGGTATGCTGTCAGTAGTAAAAGTCATAAAAATGAAAAACTAATTAAGTGCTATTCTCTTTTTTGAAGTATCGACTCTCCTTCATTATCTTCCTGCTTCTCTTTGTGCTTCACTGCCTTCACTGAATTGGCATTGTTTATTTTGCCCAGAGGTTACTGTTATTTGAAGGAAGGTTGGCTTGATGGGAGCCGTTTGGATATTAACAGAAGTAGAAACACTGAATAATAGTTCTTTGGTGTTTCATTTCATTGTTTTGTTTTCTCTTTGCGAGGGCCCTGTGCTAGACTCTTCTACAAACATCAAAATCTTCTACAAAAATAATCTTTCTTAATTCTTACAATCTCTAGTTCAGTTTTACTGTATTCAATTTACAGATTAAAAAACTGAGGATCAGAAAGAACAAAAATACTAGCCAAAGTTTCATAGAACATAAGAGGCAGGACAATTCAAATCCAACTCTGGCTGACAGTTGTCTTGTAATCATGGAGCCTCCATCACATAACCTGTCAGTCTACTGATTAGGCTTCTGCCATTTCAGGGTTAAGCTAAGCTCCATAGATAAGGTGCTCTGCTCTGATGTTAGGGCAAATTATTCAGAAACAACAACAAAAACAAAACAAAAGTAAATCCTTGAATTCATCTTGTGTTTTTATGAATTTGTTGTATTGCATTCATGTTTTCCCCCTCTTAATTGTCAGATGATCTTTACTAGATAAGGGTGGTATAAAAGATTTGTATTTCCACTGAATGGTTTCCCCACTGTTCATCCAAGTCTAACTGCTAAGAGTATGAAATGCTTATGTTTATTCTTCTGCATTAAATGTTAAACCTTCCAAAATATACTGAGAATGAGACAACAGTTAGGATGTTGTCATTTTCATTTTCCATTAGCGATGAGTTTAGATGAGCTAGCTTCTACTAGCTCCCTTCAGGTGAGGAGAACGGATTTCCCCTTACATTTAATCTATGTCATGGTATCTTCTGTACTTATTTGCCCACCATACTTCCCTGGCTTTCTTCTCTCAGACAGATTTGCTGTACTGTCCACAGGGACAGAAATATGACCCCAAGTGGGCCAATTATGTACTCTCAGGAACTTGCAACTGGAAAAACAACTCACAACTCACAGGGTTTGAATGCAGTTAGGGCTTAGCAACTGAAGAAGTAATTGTAGAACTTGGAGATTCTCAGTGCTGTCCTAGTAACTTTTCTTTCTAAAAGTTGATTTTATAGCCATACTTTTGACTTTGTAAGTAACTTCAGTTTCTTTATATTAAATTTCTCTTTATTCTCATAAGAAATTCCTTTTTGGCTTGTTTGTTACTAATAGCCAAAAAACCATATATAATGACCTATTGACACTAATGTCACATACACACACACGTTAAAAAAAGGAGGCCATTGTGAATTATTTAGATATAAAATAATGGGAGTTGGAAATTATTTTCTACATTGTCTCAATTGCCTCAGTTTCCCCAGTTTGTATTCTGAAGATAAAAAGATTAGAACAAGTGAAGGTATTATGAGTTGCCAGATTTAGCAAATAAAAATACAAAATACCCAATTAACTTTGAATTTCAGATAAATGACAAGTGACATTTTAGTATATCCCATGCAAATATGGGTAGTATATATTTATACTGAAAATATTAATTTTTGTTACCTGAAATTCAAATTTGATGAGGTGTCCTGAATTTTATTGGGCAACTATATATTGGCCAGTATAGCTCGTCATATTTTGAAACCAAAGTTGGTTATTCAGGTAATAGGAAGTGATCAAATAATATTTGATCAATACACTCTTGCCTCCCATGGAAACTTCACTGATACATAAAAAACTGTATTTATGAATAGTTTATGGCAGAAGATGAAAGAATATTAAAGAACACTCTGACTAGATGTCATCAAAGCACTTTACCCTGTGCTTTTTCCTCCCAAAGAGCTGGGAGTAAAGTTTTCTCTAACTCTTTGCATAATATGATACTGAAAATAACCCTTCTTGTAATACTCCACATCTTCAATCATGGCTGTGTCCATGGAGATAGGGTTATCAATAAAAGTTTGTTATAAAGAAAAAAATAGAGGAAAATCTCTGGAAAGAAATTTTATATAATTTTTATACCTCACCTACTTGCCACTGGTGTTCCTCACCACTCTAGGAACACACACACACACACACACACACACACAGGCATGAACATTCAAACAAACAAAGTTTTGGGGAAGCTTTCCCAATAAGTAAATAGTAAAAAAGAGCTCAATCAATACATCAGGGGGTTATCATGCTAAAAATAAGGATAAAGAAAGAGCCAACATACAAGTGAAAGGCAGAAACAGAATAACAATGAAAGTTGATGCTGGGATATCAAGAGTATGATGGAATATGACTTAAGATTGGATTCAGCTGTTGATTCAAAGAGTAGGTTCAATAAAGTATCTCTGCCTATCATAGGAGAGAATCAGTAGTTTAGGGACTGATGGAAGACAATGCAACACTCACCATTCTTTAGCCCCTTTTTTATAGACAACTCTAAGATACATTATATGTGGTAAAATTCATGAGATACCTCAAGGGTCTAGGATGATTAGTCTCAACCAAAAATAAGTAGGTCTAATATTTATTGACAATATTTTTCTTGGTTAAGCTTCCTTTTTCTAACATTATGTGAAGACGGATTATAAGTGGGGTGTATCCAATTGTCTCAGGAAGAGGATATTGCTGTTCTCTCTTAGGGAGGGAACTCAATGAAGCTTTGTTTCCAATAAAGTTATCTGTATCCTTCCTTCCAGAAGAGATTCCAACATACGGGCAATATATCACTGTTACAAGTTTTCTTCAAGCACAGACATACAAAGGGGGAGAGGGGATGAACATTCTTAGAGACTAAATTTAACATTATGGTTCCTGCAAAATTGACCATAAGTAAGACACATGGAAAGTACTCCAGGCTATAAAACTGAGGAAGAATTTGCTGAGCAATGTCTGTAGATACTGCTTATGCAACTGGCATCTGCTTGAAAAATTGGATAAAGATAAAACCTACAGATTTAGAAGGTTGGTCCAAGTGGATTTCAGTTTAAAGAATTCTGACAATCAGAAAATACATTGCTTAAACAAATTACAAATTACAATGAAAAGTAAACATGCATTTTTGTATAAAATTTAATCATTTATAAAGCAGAGAATTCAGTTTAGTGACTCATTTGTATGAAATTTTAGTTCAAAAATAGAATTCATAGTATTTTTTTTTTTTTAAATCTATCTCATGAGGCAGGTGGGACATACATTATCATCTCCATGGAAGAGGAATCTGGGATTCAGATAAACTGAGTAGTTCATCTAAAGCTGCACAGTGAAAGGCTGTGGGAGGGTTAGGGTGAGGAGAAAGTCAGAGATCAAACCCATCACCCTTCTTGGTTTAGTAGGCTTTTCCATTTTACTATTCTTTCTTACTCCTTTGACATTGGAATACAATGGGAAAAAAGGGAGAAAGTCTTCATTTACAGTACCAAGGACATAGTGACTCAAGCAGCAGTTACAGTACCCCTCTGATACATAAGTCAAAAGGAAATTTGTTGTGGAAGTTCTGAAAAAGGGTAATTGATTTTTCTGAGATATCTTTTATATCAAAGCAGAGGTATGATGTAATGACGGGAGTTTGGATACTAAAGCTCTGATGGTATGGGCATTTTCAACGAAGAGAAGAATTAAATAAAAGCAGAACTAGGATTGCTTTTGAATTGAAACGTGAGAAAACTGAAGGTGTGACAAATTGCTTCATGGGAATATGAAATCCACAAGTTGCTTAGGGAGTGGAAAACCATACTGATGCTATGACTCTTTAACAGAGCTGACAGGAGATAAAAGTGTGACTGCAGGAATGAAAAATTGTTTGTAACTTGACACAGAAAATTGGGAATCAAAGTAGCATTTAGGTTAAAAAAAAAAAGTCCACAGAAGGAGGTTAGTCATACAAGGGGAAGCACCCCTCAGTAGACAGTGTGAGAAACTGGACAAACATGATCTCTGCATCAGACAGATACAGGTTTCCATCCTAGCTCCATTAATTGCTAGATGGATGAGACTGAACATGTCTCAAGACTCCATTTCCATTGGAAATTCTAACACTAGCTTCACAAGGGTTGAGATGACTATTACATAAGACAAATCCCTATCAAAGTTTCTGTCACACTGCCACTGTTAGAAGCTCATAAATGGCTGTGGTAATTGTTTATCATTATCACCAGCAGCAGCAGCACCACCAACACCATCAGCAGTATCATCTGGTAAAGATGGACTCAATGAGGCTGTCTCTCATCCCTCCTAAGATGGAAAGCAAAGCCATACAGATAAAAATTCACCTCTTCACTAATACGATGGAATATCTATTTCTTAACTAATCATGTTTCTTAAGTCTTTAAGCAAAGGACTATACTATTCTCATAAGACATAACTGAAAAACAAGGTCTTTTTTTCTCAATTAAAAGAATTTTCATCAGCCATCTTAATTTCACAATCCTTGTCATTTGATGCACTGTTTTTTAAAAAATATTTAATATTCTGTATGTAAGATTTCCAAAGAATTTATTAAATTTATTTCACATATATATACATATATATATATATATATTCACTTATTTATTTGATTCCTTTCTTTTTTTGACAGCCATGGCTTCTTCCTCCAGCCTACCTGCAGCACACCTGTTAAACCCTAAGATATTCAAGACCCTTTCTCAGTTGTGGGTGCACAGCAATGACTAAGCCATGATCCCTTCCTCAAACAAATTGAAGTCTAATGGAAGAAACATCTTTGTAAAAATAATTCAAATAAATGAGAAAGTGTTTCATCACAGAGGAATGTTTTGTCAGTGCCTCAGGGTGTCTTGCCTGGGAGTCATTTAAGAAAAGCTTAAAAATGAAGTGGCCTTGAGCGTTAAGGAACAAGTGGAATTTTTCACTAGTGGTTGATTATCTTTTCCTTCCCTTCCTTCTTTCCTTTCTTTGTTTTAAAAATAAATTACATATTTTTAGAATAATAAAGGTAATATGTGCAGGGAATTAAAAAATAGAGCAAAGCAGACAAAAGAAAAACAAATAATAACCATGACTTTTTTCCCTTCTCTTCCTCTACCCTGCTTTTCCTTTCCTTTCCTTTCCCTTTCCCTTTAATTTTTCCCTTTATCTCATCATTTCTGTTTTCTTTTACGTCTCCTCTTTCCACCCTTTTTTCCCTCTCTGTCTCACTCTCTTTTTCTTTCCTTTCTGTTAGATAGTTCTAGGTTTCTCTGTATCCTTGGAATCCTCAAGAGGAGGAGTGAAGTACTGGTCATTCACTCTTTGGCCTTCAGGAGATACTTTCATTCTGAAGATTAATGTGTTTCTTCAGCTCAGTAAAATTTTCTTCTGTAGTATTATTCTTTTTTTTCTTACGATAAGGAAACATTTACTTGAAACTCAGCAATTGTTTCAGTTTGTTCTCCTTATAGTTTCAGTGACCTTGTATTTAATATATTTTATTACCTTTTTAATAGACTTTCTTGACCACAGCACTACTTTAGAAATTTTATGGGAATACAGCTTTCCTTCACTTCATTTAAATATATCCTAATTTACTTAGTTTATAAAGACAGTTCAAAGAGCATTGTTATTGCCAACAAACACATGAAAGCTCAACAATACTAATCATTAGAGAAATTCAAATCAAAACTACAATGTGGTATCACCTCACACCAGTCAGAATGGCCATCATCAAAAAATCTACAAACAATAAATGCTGGAGAGGGTGTGGAGAAAAGGGAACCCTCTTGCACTGTTGGTGGGAATGTAAATTGATACAGCTACTATGGAGAACAGTATGGAGGTTCCTCAGAAGACTAAAACTAGAGTTGCCATATGATCCAGCAATCCCACTCCTGGGCATATACCCTGAGAAAACCATAATTGTAAAAGAGTCATGTACCACAACGTTCATTGCAGCTCTATTTACAATAGCCAGGACATGGAAGCAACCTAAATGTCCATCAACAGATGAATGGATAAAGAAGATGTGGCACATATATACAATGGAATATTACTCAGCCATAAAAAGAAACGAAATTGAGTTATTTGTAGTGAGGTGGATGGACCTAGAGTCTGTCGTACAGAGTGAAGTAAGTCAGAAAGAGAAAAACAAATACTATATGCTAACACATATATATGGAACCTAAAAAAAAAAAAAAAAAGGTTCTGAAGAACCTAGGGGCAGCACAGGAGTAAAGATGCAGACGTAGAGAACGGACTTGAGGACACGGCGAGGGGGAAGGGTAAGCTAGGACGAAGTGAGAGAGTGGCATGGACATATATATACTACCAAATGTAAAACAGATAGCTAGTGGGAAGCAGCCACATAGCACAGGGAGATCAGCTCTGTGCTTTGTGACCACCTAGAAGGGTGGGATAGGGAGGGTGGGAGGGAGATGCAAGAGGGAGGAGAAATGGGGATATATGTATATGTACAGCTGATTCACGTTGTTATAAAGCAGAAACTAACACACCATTGTAAAGTAATTATACTCCAATAAAGATGTTAAAAAAAAGAGCATTGTTTATGACTGGTAGCTTTTTTCCCAGGATATAAATAGTCTATTTTCCCTACAAACTGTTGATCAACATGTGTTGCCTTTACTAGATAAAACTTCAGTTATGAATAATTGAAAAGTAAATATATCCTTGAATTAGGTATTCAAATATTTATCTCATGACAGAGAGATAAAAGCATAGCACAATTAGGGATCTTATTTCCAGCAAAGTCTATAGAATGATGAGCATGTCAATTCAATTACCTAAAACAAACCATGAATAGGAGCTTTAAATCATGATGGCTGGTTCTCACTGTCAGAGTTTCTCAATCAGTTCTTCGAGATACAGTGTGGGTGTCAGAATTTTGGAAAAAAAAAATTCCCAAATGAGGTAAGGATAACAGCTATTGCCAAGGACCAAAGGCTACAGGAAATCAGAATGAGATGAGACTGGTTTGGGCTGAAGAGTCAAGGAAAGCTTTAGTGGAAAAGGATAACTAGAACAGGAGTTAGAAGGATGACTTTGATAAGAGTACAGACAGAAAAATAATTTTCTTTGGTTGAGTCCAGCAAAGTTAAAATCATCTAGCTTTTAGATTACCGTAATATAGATTACTCTATTAATCTGTTCAGTCTGCAGGTTAACAAAATACCACATTCTGAGTGTCTTAAGCAATGGAATTTTGTTTCTTCAAGTTCTAGAGGCTGGAAGTCCATGATCAAGCATGCAGCCTGTTTGGTTCTTAGTGAGGATTCTCCACCTGCGTTGCAGACTGCCTCTTGCTGTTTGCTCTCCTGGTTTTTTCCTTGGTATGTGTGCAGAGATAGAGGGGGAGTGGGGACTCTCTGGTATCTCTTATAAGGACAGTAATCCTATCAGATCAAGTTCCCACTCTCATGACCTCATTTAACTTTAATTACTTCCTTAGTGGCCTCATCTCCAAATACAGTCACACTGGGGTACAGAACTTAAGTGTGTGAAATTTGGAGGGACATAAGCATTCAGTCCATAACAATTACCAAAAAAGAATGTGTGATGACTTATTCTGACTCCTACCCTTTTCTTCTTTTCTCACCCTTTCTACTACCTTCTTTTTTCTTCCTTTGTCTGTTTCCTTCTCTTTTCTCCAAATATTCATCAAACACTTACTATGGTACAGGTGTTGTTCTAGGCACTAGGAACACTGAGATGGATAAGGTATGATTTCACTGCACTCAAGGTGTTTACCCTGTAGTAGTGAAATATACCCAGGCATATATAGTGAAATATACCCAGTCTCTACAGCACCTGTGTCTCCTGGAGCCTCTCTGAACATCAAACCCGAAGAGTGTATGACAACCTTTTGAGTTCTTCCTTAAGAGCAAAATCCAATGGCTATATCACACTTTAAATTATAAAGCTTGCTCACCCATGGTGGCTTCATATTCCTGTGTGTTGTTGGCTCTAAGATGGCAATTTCAGGGGTGGTGCCAGGGAGATATTGTTAGGGTGCTTACAGGACCATCATATGATTCCACTGAGGCATCCATTCAGAATCAAGGTCCCCCATTCAAGGGACCCTCAGTAATGGGAAGGGTGATTCAAAGCAATCCTTGACTAAATTCATCAGTTAAGAGCAAGGAAACTCCCAGGCATCCTGAGAACCAGAGTCCAGGAGAGCAAACAGCACCAATGAGATCACCAAATACAAACTACTAATTACAGAGTAAAGATTCTCGTACTAGACATGGGAAGGGACCCATATTAGGATCACCATGCTCACTAGTAATGAAGCAGAGACATGAATCTGGGTATTCCAGTACTCAATCTAATGCTGTTTGACTACATTAAGAGAATTTGTGATTTAAATTAAAACAAAACTGTTGGACTCAAAACAAAACTGTTGGACTCAAAGTCCAGAACTGTTGGGACTCAAAACTGTTGGACTCAGTATTAATTTGAGAAAAACATTTCCATTACTCTTTTAATACTGTGCTTTCTTTTTATAAAAGTTATTTCATGGTGGTGGTTAAAAACAAAAAAACAAACCAACAGAAAAGGCTTTTTTTTTTTTCTGTTTCTTCCTATTATGCTCCTGATTACTAATTCCTGATCATACCAGTTGTGGGTATGTGTGGGAGGATTTCCTCCCTACACTATCAAGCAATTCTCAGGACACTAGCGGGGTGTCCTACAATTCAACTAAATTCTGACACTATCTACCTGGAGATAGCATCAGATTGCACAGGTTCTGGGTTCAGTCCCACAAGACTCCCTCTTCTCCCCCACCAATTTCAGACATCAGTCGCAAGTTCAGGTTGTTACTTGTGCTTCTGACTGGTTGGATACAGAGTGGAGGTTCCCACAACACCCTTCTTGGGTTCCATTAGCTTGCTAGAGTGGCTCACAGAACCCAGAGAAACATTTGATTTTCTATATTGCTGGTTTATTATTAAAAGCTGTAAGTCAGAAACAGTCAGGTGGAAGACATGCAAGGTATAAGGAAAGGGCACAGAACTTCCATGTTTTCTCTAGGGCACCATTTTCTCAGCACCTCCACATACTCACCAACCCAGAAGCTCTTTGAACCTTGTCCTTTTGGATTTTTATGGAGGCTTCACTGCATAGGCACAATTGATTAAATCACTGACCACTGGAGAATGAGTCAACCTCCAGCCCCTCTCCCCTCCCTAGAGGTCAGGGGAGTGGAACTGAAAGTTCCAAACCTCTAATCACATGGTTGGCTCCTGTGGTGACCAGCTCCATCCTTAGGTGATGGAGGAGCATTCCAAAAGCCACCTCACTAATATAACAAACAAGACCTTTATCACGCTCATCACTTAAGAAATTTCAAGCATTTTAGAAGCTCTATGCCAGAAATGGGAATGAAGACCCATACTTATTATAAATCACAACATCACACTTCCAAATTACCTGAAGGAAAATTGAAGGTATGCAGTGGAAAAGAGAGAAGCAGAATCATTTTTAGTGGTGTTTTTATTTTGTTACCAAAGTCATTGAGAAGGTTCTTGTTAGCTCTATGTGCTCAGGTAATTTGGGACAGCTCAAAGTTCTAGTTGTCAACAGCCAGGCTCCCCTGTTTCTTTAATTAATGAGGTGACTCCCCTTATAAGTAACTGGGACAACAAACTTCTCTCTGACCATCTGAGTATAACCTTGAGACCAAGTGATACGTATAGTCATTCCTAGAATAAACCCAATGAGTCTCCCAAACCCAGCATTTCCTGTCTTACCTAAGTACTTCAAAAAAAACTATGGCAGCCTGGCTCTTTTTTGGCTGAATTATCCACATAATTTCCTCAATTCTTCACATGATGAGTGTGAAATATTACCTTGTAATTCTTACATTAACTTGTCTCATTGCTGAACTAACATTCAAATAGCTCTTAAAGCGTACGGTAGACAGTGCGGCATTAGCAGGTTAAATTAAAATGCAATTTAAAAAGTAATAATTCTCATTCTGACAGGAGCAGTGTAATAGAGATGGTACCATGTGAGAGCATTAATTTTTAAGGGAATTTTAAAAAAGAAAGACTTCTACTTCTCTAGCAATCCTACTGCATTAGTCTTTACCACTTTGCTAAACATTGCTTTAGCTTTCCACTTTAATAGTGGCAAACTCTGAGGTCTGACATGAATTAGGTTATTTCATCTGAGATGGTTTAAGCTGGCCTAAGGAATGACAGGAGAAGATAGTAAGGAGTCAGTGCTAATGACAGCATACCATTTTTATAGACTAAATGTGGAGCAATGAATTTCAATTATAGGGTGTCAGGATGCCCCAATTCAGGTACCTGATAACAAGTCAGAAGCTCACCGTTTCTGTAAGGCTTCTGTTGAATTTCAATAAAGCTCTTAGCCCTTAGCACAGCCTTTTTTTATGCTTTTTTTTTCTTTGCCAGAAGCCAAGAGATGTAATCTTTTCTGAGCAACTCCATCTATAGCACCCTTCAGCCATCATGTTGCAATAGCTAAATGCTTTTCTAACATATGGGCTTCCCCTGTGGCTCATCTTCCAATGTGTTTGGAAGTGACATCGAGAGTAGGCATAGATTTTCATCTGCAACGTTTAAATGGAGTTTTCCAAAAATGCATTATTAGCTCAGCAATAGCAGAGTCTCTATGATGACCTGATAAGGCCATTTTCCTGCCAAATATTTGAACAGGTTGGAGGAAAAAAGTAATTGTAAGGTACCACACTACTCACTTGAAGTAGTGAAGATTTATGCTCAAAAAGTAGTACATACCACTGATTCTATTAAATTCACTTCCCACATGGCTCGAGGGAATGGTTAGGAAAGGCAAAATGAGAGCAATCAATGTATTCCATCTTTTTATGTTGAAATAAATGATAAATGGTTGAGTTTACCATCCATCTCCTTTAAATGATATCCATTTAAATAAATGTTAAATGGGTTGAGTTTACCATTCATTTCATTTAATATTTTTTATTATAACATGCCTAAAGGACAACTTTTGATTTTTCTCCTCTAACTTGTTTTACCTGCAGTGATTCTTAATGTAGATGTAGGCAGCTCCTTTCAGCTGCTAATGCCAAAAGAACTGGATTCCTTCTTGACTCACCTTTTTTCTCTCATACTCAATAGACAACCCAGCAGGAAATCCTTTTTGCTCTGGCTTCAAAGAATAACCAAAACCAAACAATTTCCCTCAACTTTACTGTCACCATTATGGTACCAACCATGTTATTTAGATGCATGGATTCTATAGTAACCACCATACAGGACTCTGCTTCTCTTGAAACCCAATTATCCTTTGAATATCGTGTGTGTGTGTGTGTGTGTGTGTGTGTGTGTGTGTGTGTGTAAAATAACATTATGTATATAATGGAGAGAGAGGGGGATGACTCTATGGAGTTCATATTTCTCTCTAATACCTTGAACTTATTATATTTATTTTAGAATCACTATCTAATTATATCAGTATATGAATTATCTATATTCAATCATTTGATCCCATTTTTTTAACATGCCCTGTGATTTTTCTATGAAATGCTATATGTTTTGAATTTAAAATTCTAGAGACTCTGGATGGTTTTATCTACTCCAAGAACACTAAATTTCATTTCTTAATGATGGTGTATCTCGATGCTTCCATGGGCTGGTTCCAGCTTTATTCAGGCTGGTCTATTTCAGCTTCCTCCTTACTCCTCAGGTTGGTTGTATCACGTTTGAGGGCTTGAACCCCAGCCTTCACCTTCTCAGCAACATAACTGATGAAACCTCTGCCCAGTTCCTCAAGCGCCCAGATGCTGTTTTATTCTTTTTTTTTTGGGTCTTCCCTTGCACTTGAGCACCTCTGGAATTGGCCAATTCCTTGGGAAAATATTATACACATACTCACATACTTTTGAGGTCACTTCTTTCCATTTCTCTCCTGTTAAGGATTTTGCCACTTTAACCTCAGTTTATCTGGCAACTCAGGACCCTGTTCTGTTGGTTCAGTCAGCAAGACTGAGCTTTCTCCTTGAGTTCCATTTCACCTTGCTGCAAATTGACATACCTCAGGGAAGAGATGGGGTAAATGTGGAGCTTTTGTTCTTGTATTGTCTTTTTCTCCAAGATTTCAGCTCCACAAATCCTGCCTGCAGTGGTTGTTCTTTAACATGTCAGGAAGGTTTGTTTTAAACTTGAACTGTATCCAGCATGTGTAGTTAATTCCAAAGGTAAGGTTAGTCCAATTCAGGTTACTCCTGCATGGCCAGCCCTGGACACTCAGTTCTTTCTGACTTTATTCTCTAGATGTTAATATTTTCTGCCTCTCTATTTCAATGGCTTTTACTGTTCATGCCCTCCCTGTTCTTCCCCCACCCCAATTTAGAAACCATGCTTATCCAAGACGTTAGGGATCAAATTGGTTTTATAGACTCTCAGTGTTTTTGTTGGTTATACTTTTCCACCTTAATAACTTTAAGTTCAGACCTTTCCATTGTCTTAACAACTCACATCCTATAACAATTAATAACTTATGATGACTTTAAGGGTATTGACAATGAAACTGCGAGTTTTTCTCTAAATTCATAAAAACAAAAAACTATCCTCACTGTATCTCACTTAATAATCTTTCCTTCTTATTTGAGGCCCTTGGCATGCCAGGAAGAAAATGGAAAGTGTTAGAGAACTATAATATATAGGCCACAGAGGTTTAAAATATCCACAGGCTGAAATTTTCTGACCTAGTATTTCCAAACCTAACTGTGTGAGTATCTTCCCTGTTAAAACTTTTTTCAACAATGTTAGTTGATTTTCAGATAAGTTAAAACGCAATAAAACAAAACAAAGCAAAACTACTCTCTTCATCTCAATGTTGTCCTTCCTTTTTTTGTTTTTTGGAAAATATCTTCTTAAGGAATTCTGCTTGCTGCCTCATCTTTTTAGTATTATTCTGCAGATTTTAACATCTAACCCCTACTGGATATCTAATAGCAAATTTCAACAATGAGTCTCCCATTGTCTAATCAATTTGTATGCATTTCTAATTTCATCAGAATATCAATATTTTGAATCTCACTATTATTCATATTTCTCCAGGGTCCCAAGTTCTTAAAAGCAAATTATAAATATGATTACTAATATTTTCAGATGATTGCTCACTATTATTCATATTTCTCCAGGGTCCCAAGTTCTTAAAAGAAAATTATAAATATGATTACTAATATTTTCAGAGGATTTATATCTACCATGTTTCCTATATTACTTTTTTAAAAGGTCAAAGCCCTAGTCTGGGTTCAAGTGAAACATCTATTCTCAGTCTAAATATCTGGTATAAATATTTTCCCCTTCTCCAAATTATTACATAACTTTCCTTCTTTGACAATTATTTAGAATTTGCATTGACAACGAATTTTAATGAGAATTTAATTCATGATAGCTTTTGTGAACTAATGTAATAATAAGTAAGTACAAAAATGAATAATTTAAAACCTTGAAATTCCAAAGCACTTGAAAATGTTGTTATGAAACTTGTTACTTAATTTTGTGGATGGCCAAATACAAACAGTGCTCATTATATGCTGCTCTGACCTTGTGCAGAAAAGAAATAATCAACTGGGGATATTGTACCCAACATAATTATTAACTAGTAGCTCTTGCCTTTCCCCCAGTTTCTGCCTGACTTGATTATTCATATTTTTCATTGCAATTTGTCTTGCTTCATATCCCCTGGAAACTGGCATTTTGTTCTTTCATTTCCATAATTTCAATCTAGCATGCACATTCCCCAAAATGCATGCTTGTAAATTGTGTGTGCATATCTGTTTTGGACCTTTCAGTGTTTTCACTCTTAAACAATTTCAAAGGCACCATAGGTAACTTTTTTTTTCTACTTTGTTTATTTTAAATGTTCTCAGGTAAAGTGGTCCTTAGGCTTAAGTATTTTCAATGAATAATCTTAGGTATATAGAACATCTGAATACTTGTTTTTAATGTCAAGTAATTAAAGTTTGTCAGTTTAGGTGGCTATACATATATTTAGAGAACCATAGTAAGCTTGGATAAAAAGCTGTACCCTAAATAATCTAATATTTCCCTCAGAATTTTGACAAATAAATGGACAGATACAGTTGGTATGGCTGGTATTGCTTATATCTTGGACTTGGGAATCTGATTCTTTTTTTGTACAAGGACTGGCAAAAATATTGTAGATGTGGTCTCCTAGATATTCTAAACACAGTTCTATGTATATGAGCCAATATATAAGCCTCCTTATGAATGGGGAATTTTTGTGAACATGTTTATATGAAAAAGGCTGGAGTTTAGCTGGAAGAATCCCTGCCATCAGCTACCAAAAAAAAATTGGAAGATTTGCTGAAAACTAATATTTCATTCAAATGAAGATTTTCTGGTCTCTGATGACTGATTGAAAACTAAAGTGCACTAAGTAGAACCCTCTGACTAAAATCCTATAATTAAAATTAGGGAAATTATTCAACATGTTCCAGTCAGGATGTACCATTCACGATCATGTCAAGGGGAACTGTATTGCTTTTATTATTTTTTATTTTTTCATCATTTCCAGACTTAGAACCAGGCAATCTGGTTTCAAATCCCTACTACACACACACATCTTGTAGATACTTGGACATGAGACATGTTCACTGAAAGACTATTTTTAAAAGTAAAGATTGAAAAGTTGAAATAAACTAACCTTCAACAGTGGGTAAATAGATAAATACACCGTGTTTCTTTGTCATGATGAACTATTATGAAATAATACATAATAAATAAATAATAAATATAAATTACAAATGATAAAGTCTGTGTTAACAGAAAACTCATATGAAATTTCAGGATTAAAAATATGTCTCTGTGTACATTTTAGTAATGTCCTCTTTGGACTCAGATGACCTGGAGCAGAGGAGGGACATGGCCTCATTACCACTGGACAGTGATGAATACCCTGACTCTCCACTAGACCTCCTCTGATGCCACCCCAGCTGGGAGAGAGGGGCTCCTTATTACTGCCACGTGGAAGTGGAAGTCTAGGCCCCCCCAGAGTCTCCAATGACACCACAGGAGTGAAGGTATCATTACTGCTAGATGGGGATGGAAATACAGGCAACATTCTCAGCTTTTTCTGTCATTACCAGCAGAAGATTTGGGGCACCTTCTTTCAGTCTGGCAAGAGTTGAAGTCTAGGCTTTCCACTTTGGTGAGGGGTGGAGGTAGAACCACAGTGGTGTGTGTGTGTATGTGTGTGTGTGTGTATGTGTCTGTGTGTGGTGTGTTGGACTGCAGTAGTAAAGCAGTTATCTAAAAGTTTCCTGTCTTGCTAGGTTGTCCCTTTCCTGGTCCGTTGGCTAGAAGGATAGGCTTTTGTTAGGTCTTTTTTTCTTTTTTAGGGGGGTAGGGGATGGGGTCTGTGCATTGTCATTTCCAGGGTACTCACATCTTCAGCTCCATGTCAAGGATTATGAGGCAAAAGTAAAACCCAGGGAACTCACCACCATTTCATCCCTTAAGGCTTAAAATCCCTTGCCTGTTGGCATTCTTCTTTCCACATTCCAGAATCTTTTAATACTTGTTTTACAAACAATACAGAGGGTTTTGGTTATACTCAGTGGGAGAAATAGAGGAAAATGTATCTCCTCTATCTTACTATATAATCAGGAGGTCGGGTATTCTGTTTTTACGTTTGGAATACCCAGATACCAAGCTATCCTACTAGCCCACACTACCTGATAACTCTCATCTGATTACTTTTGTCCTTGTAACGTCTTTCTGTCTATGGCAGGCATTCCTCCTTCTTCCAGTACCTAGAATAGGTGCTCACTCTCAGGTATGGAAAATGGCATGGCTCTATTCTTACCTCTGATGGGTTTAGTCTCTCTATAGAGTTTATTCCTTCTATGTTCTTTTTTTCTTTTTCTCTACCACAATTCAATGGTCCTGTATAAGTATAGAGTTTTTGTTTTGTCTGGGTTTTGTTATTTTTTTAATTACATGAACACAGATCTTTTATATCCTTCCACATCTTAACTGAAAGAGGAAGTATTTTTTAAAGTAATTTGAAACATAGAGATATTTAACAGTCGATGCTTGAATGAGGTTGTGGTTGTATGCCTATCTCTCTGTCTGTTGGTTTTTGGTTTGTTTCTTTGTGAAAGGTATTCAAGGCATATTTCCTCATGTCTGGGCTCTCAGAATTGTAAACCTGAATCCATTTGTTACTTTCTAAATTACAAAAGTTTGGTATTCTCTAAAACATTTTTGATTAAAATAATGCCAAGTATTAACACGATTTCTAAGTTTTATAACTTATGGAAGCGTATTTTATGCCTAAATTTAAAGACCCAATTTAATAAAATTACTTTACTGATTTCCAAAATCATCCAGTTAAAGCATTTGAATGGGAGATATCAGATACTATATATAAACCTTGTTTGTCAAACCAACACAATTCAATAACTTCACAATTTCTTTTTTATCATCAGTTATCTCTTAATTTCTGGGTGAGATGATTAGATAGCATGAAATGTTGGTCAGAAGAAAGATAATGAGAGTGACTGAGAGACCAAATATTCTTCTCAATTACATTATCAAAATATCAGATAGTTCAAAAGAGACATTAGGAAATGTATGTTTTTTTTTCTGTTAGGCAATAGGATATTTTATGAACTTAAAACTATTTCTGGAGACTACCAGTTTAAAGTTGAATCTTGCTAGAAGATCCTGAAAACACCTCTTCAACCTTTTCAAAACAATACTTGAGAAAATTCTGGGAAAAAAAGCCAATAAACTCTAGAACATAACATTATATGCAAAAGCCAAGAGCATCCTATTCCTAAATCTGAGATGGTTTTCTACTCACTATAAAGACAACATAGATTAAGCAAAAAGAAAATTATCAACAGCAAAGACTTTCTCTCTACATTTTGTCAGATTCTTTAATACTCACCCAACATTAGAAAAGAAATAAATGGACTTTGGTGAGATTAGCAGTTACTTATTGCCTAAAGAGTACGCAGTCCTCACAAATAAACTATTACAATGTGAAGCAGATATGAAAAGTACTTGACATCTTTATCTTTTTGTTTCTCTAATAATTTGTACTATACAAGTTCAGTGTGTCAGCCAGAATATGGGCTGAAGTTTTCTCCCCAGTTCCCAAGAACAAGCAGAAAAAAGGGAATCTGGATCCCGTGTCTATTGGTAAAAATTATTCATCTAGCTATATGACTTTTCATCCAATAGGAGTAAACCAAAGGACAAAACCCAACAAAGAAAACCTAAATGAAAATAAGGGAAAAGGAAACTGATACTCTAAGACAAACATACCTTTATAATTGATATACTGGGTACCAAAGAATATTTTAGGGATGTGTTCTTCACTTTTGGTAGAATTCAAGAAGAGAATTTCATGAAACTATTATACAACATCATAAAGAAAGAATGGTGAAGAAAAAAGTCTAGACCATCTAGATTAGAACAAAGAAAAATAATGATGCCTGAGAGATGTTTGCTCACTTTCCACTGAAATAATCATGTAATACTGATGGACAAATGTGTATGCGCCCATACTGGAAGTTAGGAACATTACCAGTTGATTTTCTAATCAACAAATTACTAAATAGGGTCCTAAGAGAGAGTAATGGACTCAAGAAGGAAAAATGGTTAAAGATTTGCATCAACTCTACTGTATACCTAAACCTAGAGACTTAAAAAGTTTCAATTTGAAGGAAGGAAACCATCACCCAACGTACAGTATTTGCCCTCCAGGACAAGCGCCCCATATTATACACATGTCCCTGTTGATTTGTGAAATGTGAAGGGAAAAGTAGGACAAGTCTGAGACATGAATTCACTGAGAATGGTGCACTCTGGGAGTTCTAGTTCTTTGAGCACTGTCTGAGCAGGAAAAATATTCCAGGTGGATTCACACTATCCCTGGTACACAGTCAATGGATCACACAAAGGTGAGAGAAAAAAAAGCTATATTTTAAACATGACAACTAGATACTCAGAAAATGGACTAGATTTTGTACTTATAAAGATTTTACCAGATACCTAATGTGACCTGAGAGAAAGCCGGGTCACTCCACCCATTCTGCTCACAGGGCTCAATAGGATCGTCATCCACTTAATTAGAGAAGAGTAACAAGGTATGGGAGGGTTGGGGGGATGTGGGATACCATGAGACTTAGAACAGGTTTCTGAAATAGAAATCAAAGGGGTCCTTGGATTCACAAAAGGCACATTTTTTGAGGAAAATTTAATATACAATCAGGAATAAATGTGGAAATACGTTACTACCATAGAGCATGAAAATAGTTTTTCAATACTGAAATATTAGTGTGTACTCGAGACTACTGGAGCACAAATGCCTTGACTTTATCTGGAAAGAGCACTGAAACCAATTAAATATAAGTTACCTCTAAATAATTTACTTTCAGTGGAAAGCCATATTAAAGCAATTCACAAGCAAACCATTTAATTAACATTCAGTCACATGAAACTGGACCTATGGAAAATCAAAATTCACATAATAATATTCATTCAACACATATGTAAACACATATGTATTGATTATTTTACTCTAGGTCAGACAGTGGTAGATGCTGATGAATCAACAATAAACAGGATGAGAGGGAGAAGCCTGAGTTTATATTCTGGCTCAGCCATTTGCTCTACAATTGTGACTAAGCAGAAATTATTTACCATCTTTGTTAAATAATTTAGTTATTAGTTCCTCATTTAAATATGTTAAATAATTTAGCCTTAGTTCCTCATTTATAAAATAGAGGTTAATTTTACTTATATTATTTAATTTACAGTATATTTATTTATATATCTATATTTGTATATGTCTATGTGTGGTTATCCATATATGATTATTTATATTCCATGAATTTCATGACTATGCTTAATTAGTCACATATATGTATGTGTGTGGTTAAATAATCATCTGTAAAATAGAGACATATATATATACACATATATATATAAATTTTCCATATGCATATGTATGGATGATGTGTATGTATATGCATACATATGTGTTTGTGTGTATATATACAGGAGAAAGAGAAAGAAAGAGAAAATTTAGAATGTATTCAGCATGTTTTAAGTATCATGGGTTTGTAAGAATCATTATCATTATTAAAGCTATCACTAGCTTATAGGATGGATAGGATGTACAACTATCGATATAAATTTGAAATTTAATGGGTAGACATTATTGTGGGGGATCAGAGGGTCTCACTTTGCTGGGAAAATATGAGATGGTATCCTAGGATTGGAAAGGTTTTGGCTTAGTATGAGTTACTCACATTTTTCTAAATGGGAAAGAGGAATAAGAATATTTTTAAATAAATAATGGATATGGGATATTCAAGGAAGGGTGCTAACCTCAGTAGGACTCATAATAAGACATCCAGGAGAGAAGAACTGGACTTGAGTCTATGGTGGGATATTAGTGGCAAACTGTAAGTAGAATGTTACTCTTGAAGTAATTCGAGGTTTCTTATTCATTTCTGCAATGTGATTAAAGGATTTTATCAGTCAAGTATCAGTTCTCAATGATTAATCATACTGCTAAATTGATTTGACACTGATTTTCTTACCTGGAAACAAATTCATTGCAAGTTCTAAAAGATATGCTTAACATTTTTCCATACTCTTAAAACTTCATAGAACCATAAAAATTTGTATCTGGAAAGATGTTTGGAATTCAAGTACAGCCAGAGTCTCTTCCTCAATACTAGAGAACTTACTGCAATTGTATTTTTATTTTCAGCATCCCAAACAATGTAATATTCTTTTATTGAATATATGTTGAATGAACTGAAAGTATTAAGAACTTGTTTAAAAGCCCTGGTCTAATATTTTACGTGGATCATTTCAATAATTCATGAGAGAGAGAGAGGGATGTTAAAACAAATAATTGATTTAGTAATCTTCACGGAGTGCATGTTTTATATACAAGCATAATGAATGAATGATAAATGGGGAATCTAGGACTCCCAAGGAAGAAATAGCTGAATCACAAATATCTAGAGCACAAAGGGCTGGGCTGGGCCAAATTCTGAATTGGTCATTTTCCAAAAGAAAATCCTTTAACATCTCTAGTACCAATCATGTATATGGATTTTGGCGCTTTTTTTTTGAGATATATTTTCAATTCAATGATAGATTTTCAAATTCAATAAAACAATTTATTTTCTTTTTCCTTATCACTTCATGTTCCCATAACAAACCCTAAGAAGCGGATTGTCCACTTTTATCACTACTTAAAGTTAGTGCCAGATCTTCCAGACTCTGGTGCTGTTGTAGGTGTGCGCCTTTCTTTGGGGGAATCACTGGGCAGCAAGAAATTCCCCCTACTGTTTCCAGCAGCTGGGACAGACAGCATGATAAATGTTAGATGCTGAAGGAGTGTACTCAGATCACCAAGAAAATGCTTTGGTGGGCATTTGAGGACTTTCTAGTCTCCATTCATCTCCCAAGCCGACAAAACATTATTTGAATCATCGTTTTTCTTCCCTTCATCTATTCTCCCTCATTTGTTCTTCCTCTTGCTTGAATTCATCAGACATTTGTACATCCCTGACAAAAAGCCAGGGCTGTGTTAGATATGGGGTGGGGGGGTGATAAGTATACTATCTATAATGGACTAAGTGGACACAGAAATAAGAATCAATTTCTCTGAAACCATGTAATAAATTCAGTAACAGGGAGGCTTTCACTTTCTCACCTTCTTCCCCCAACATCACATATCCTAAACGCTTTGAGGCACTGCTACTACATCATCTACTGAATTCATACTTTGAAATCTTTGTATTTTGCCTAATTGCCACTATGATTCTTCTTCATTGTCTTAAAAAAATAGAGGTTGTTTTCTGTGACCATCAAGTAAAGAAGGAGAGTTTTATAATAGAATAGTACTCCATTCCTCCTGAATTTTAATGTCCCATTTTGTGCTTTTACTCTTCTGTGATGAGCAAGGTTATACAATGCTAATGGATTGTAATACATTAAATCAATATGTGGTTAAGATGTGAGATGGAAGAGAGCAGGAGTCCTCAACCCCCGGGCAGTGGACCAGTACCGGAACTGGGCCGCACAGCAGGAGGTGAGCAGAGGGCGAGCAAGTGAAGCTTCATCTGCTTCATCTGCCACTCCCCATCACTCACATTACTGCCTGAACCTTCCCGCCCCCTGCCCCGGTCCATGGAAAAATTGTCTTCCATGGAACTGGTCCCTGGTGCCAAAAAGGTTGGGGACCACTGGAAGAAAGGACATAGAACATGAAGAATCAGGATAACTTTGTTTTTGCTTTTTATTATTTTATTTTTTAATTAATTTTTATTGGAATATAGTTGCTTTACGATGTTGTGTTAGTTTCTGCTACAGCAAAGTGAATCAGTTATATGTATACATACAGTCCCTCTTTTTTAGATTTCCTTCCCATTTAGGTCACCACAGAGCAATGAGTAGAGTTCCTAGTGCTATACAGTAGGCTTTCATTAGTTATCTATTTTATACATAGTAGTGTATATATGTCAATCCCAACCTCCCAATTCATCCCACCCCCCTTCCATCCTTGGTCTCCATAAATTTGTTCTCTACATCTGTGTCTCTATTTCTGCTTTGTGAATAAGTTAATCTGTACCATTTTTCTAGATTCCACATAAAAGCAATGTTATATGATACTTCTTTTCCTCTTTCTGACTTACTTCACTCTGTACAACAGTCTCTAGGTCCATCCACATCTCTGCAAATGGCACTACTTCATTCCTTTTTATAGCTGAGTAATATTCCATTGTATATATGGACCACATCTTCTTTATCCATTCTGTCAATGGACACTTAGGTTGCTTCCATGTCTTGGCTATTGTAAATAGTGCTGCAATGAATACTGGGGTGCATGTATCTTTTTGAATTATGGTTTTCTCTGGGTATATGCCCAGGAGTGGGATTGCTGGGTCATATGGTAGTTCTATTTTTAGTTTTTTAAGGAACCTCCATACTGTACTCCATAGAGGCTGTACCAATTTACATTCCCACCAACAGTGTAGGAGGGTTCCCTTTTCTTCACACCCTCTCCAGTATTTACTGTTTGTAGATTTTTTGATGATGGCCATTCTGACCGGTGTGAGGTGATACCTCATTGTAGTTTTGATTTGCATTTCTCTAATAATTAGTGATGTTGAACATCTTTTCATGTGTTTGTTAGCCATCTGTGTGTCTTTTTTGGAGAAATGTCTATTTAGGTCTTCTACCCATTTTTTGATTGGGTTGTTTGTTTTTTTTGATATTGAGCTGCATGAGCTGTTTGTATATTTTGGAGATTAATCCCTTGTCAGTTGCTTCGTTTGTAAATATTTTCTACCATTCTGAGGGTTGTCTTTTTGTTTTGTTTATGGTTTCCTTTGTTGTACAAAAGCTTTTAAGTTTAATTAGTCCCCATTTGTTTATTTTTGTTTTTATTTTCATTACTCTAGGAGGTGGGTCAGAAAAGATCTTCCTGCGATTTATGCAAAGGATAACTTATTTTTATGTGTGTCCTTGGGCAGGTCAGAAAAGTCCTCTAGATCTCTGCTTCTTCATCTGTAAAATCAGGGTAAATAATGATTTCCCCCTCTCTCCCACTGACATCAATTGAGAAAAGCTTTAGAAAGCATGATTCCACATTGCATCCCCAGTGTTAAACATGGTGATTTTTACAGCATGTATGCTTTAAAAATTAGGTTTAATTAGTAAGTGAAGAAATACTTCGAAAAGTATAAAAAACTGTACAGTACATGCATAAAAATTATTGTTACTTTTCTTATTTAGAGCTTATGTATTTAGGGGTGTTAGGAATAGCCAGAAAAGTGGCTTCTTACACCTTCTTTTTCAGTCTGGTAAAATGGATATTAAATAAGTTCAAGGGTAAGAATGCTATTATGCAATGAGAATTGAAGCTCTGGGATCTGATATTCATGCATGGAGGTTCCCACACTAGCCAGGGGCATGGCACCTTCATTCATCAAAATAATGGAATGATGCTGACAATAATGAAGATGAATGGCATGATTTTAGGCATTGATAGACTTGTATTTTCAACCGCTAAAATGTAGGTGATCCAAAGCATAAGCTAATGCTGCCTGAAAACTGTCCAATAATTACATATCTAATTTTATAGGAAACAATTGTATATCCTCATTCAGTTACATTTAATGTTTTAAAATGTCTTCCAAATAAGTTGTAGGTACCACTATCACCTGGTGTTGTATCAATAATTAACTGAGCAAGAAAAACTTTGATGTTCAGATTTCATTTCAGATTTACTTTTTTGGGCTCTGTGAAAACTGTATCTATTCATGAGCACCCTGCAATAACCAACTGATTTTCATGCTCAAATATCCGATGCTTAGAAAAAATAATCTAATCAACTCCTAGCTGCCTAAAGAGGGATGGGATATTAGTCTGTATTATTTAAAGATACCTGTTGGGGCAACATGATATATGTAGTGAGAATCCAAATGTTCTTTATTCTTGTCTTAGCTGTACAGGCTTCTGAACAATTAACACATAAACCATTATATTATATATTTACTCACTTTTGAAAGGTAATATATATTCAATGTCTAAAATGTGGAAAATATGGACAAGGGAAAAATCACAATGCAAAAATCTATATCCCACCACTCACCAGTAAACTACCAACACATTGTTGGTATACGCTTCCAGTTTTCTTTTCCTTCAATATATGTGTGTGTGTGTTGAGAGGTGGGCTAAAAAGTGGGGGAGTGGTTTTCTTTTTTTTATAAGTTGTTTAAAGTAGCATTCTTTTTTTAAAAAAATTGTTTATGCATTTAAGAGTATAACTTGCACATTTTCCATGTCATTTTATTGTTCTGAAAAATATTTCAGTGTTCCCATGCTATATCATTATGTACATACACCTACATTTTTTCATATTTAAGTCATTTGCACATTTTTGCTAATATACATAACCATGGTGAACAATCCAATGATCCTAAGACTGGGTTTATTAAGGTACCTAAGTCAAGTGAGCAATTTACCATGATTTCCAACAGGAGATATAATTAGAAGTTAATTAGATAAAGAAGGTAATCAAAATACATTGCTCTTTTGATTTTCCTTAGAACATCTTAGAAAGCTCTCAGATCTGTTCACTCCTTTTCATGAGCAAAAACTTTCACCACCTATTCCAGCTACCAACTTTTAGTGCCTCGGCCATGTTACCAAGTTCCAAACTGGCTTTCTTACATCCAACTTCTGAACTCTTCTATACACAATTAGCCAGAACATAAAAAAACAAAAATTAAAAATGTTGGTTAAAAATCCTTCTCTTTTGCTTATTAAATAATTTTAGGATAAAAACTAAACTCCTTGTCAGGGTCTGCAAGGCTCCATGAGATCTGGTCCTGCTCATCCCTCTAGTCCCATGCTCATCACACACCTATCCACTCTTGCTATTTCAACTCCAACCATGACAGCCTTCTTTCCGTTCCGTTTTTTTTTCCCCAATAAACCACACTTCACCCTGCCTCCAGATCTCCGAAACTGCTTGACTTCTGCCTCATTTCCCCCCTGCTACCCAACTCATTTTGTCTATGTGATTCTTACTTGTCTTTCAAAGCCACTTTAAAACTTTCTTCCAGAAGAAGTCTTTCCTGATCCCCAGTCCAGATCAGTCCCTAATATATACATATTCAATAATATATTCATAGCTCACTATATTTCTACTTATGAAACTTATCCTGTACACCTTTGGATTATCATTTTTGTCTGTGTTATTATTTGATTAAACATTATCATCCCAATGAGAATGTAACTCTATGATAAAAGAATCTCATCAATTTGAAGACATTACTATATCAATAGTGCAAAACATGGTGTACTATTAATGAGTGGGATTATTTTATTTCAACACTATTTTCTACTGATAGAATAGACAAATAGGTGGGTAGATGGAAATTTCCTTTATTTTCTGAGAAGTGCATTTCCAATGAAAGTTATAAATTCTTTGGCATTGTCATCATCTCAATGAAGGACAGAGGGATATGGGGTATTTAAATTTAAAATGTTGAAATAAAAGACCAAATAATCTTAAATTAAGCAGCCAGTTGATTTCACTGAACAAAGCACTGAGCTTGGAATAAAAAGTTGTAGCTGTAGGTCTATCACTCATGAGTTGTGTGATTTGGGGCAAGTCACAATCTGATTTAGAATCTCTGCCCTGGGTAGGGAGAAGCAGGAGAAGAAACTAGCATTTCTGGATAACCTCCTACATGTGACAAACCTCCTACATGCTCTACATTTGTTAGGCCATTTTATTTAGAATTATCCATCCAACATCCTGAACAGTAACATTCTTATTCTGTTACACATAAGAATCTTCAGGTAAAGTCAATGAGGTTGACTACCGTTTCCAAAGTTATGTGGAAAATAAGTGACAAAACTGGGTTAAAATTACATGTATATGACCTCAAAGCAGATGCTCCTTTTAATCACAAACTGTATGGCCCTAGTTGGAAATAAGGACATCTTTCTCACAGGGTAGTTTTGAGATTTGAATGTGATTATATATGTGACCACAACAGTGTTTGGCTATTAGTAGATAACTAGTCCATATTCGATGAGCAAAAATAAATATCGACTATAAAATCTATGGAATAATTTGTGTGTAATAAACACAAATTACCATAGCACACTATCCCCACGCAGAGGCTTTATTCATGGCAGAGAACTTCTGCAAAGATAGATCAGTTTCTGCCTCTGTAATGCTCATAAAAACTAATTTACCTCTTTCTATAAGAACACTTGGCTAGAAGTCTGAATTGCTGAATACATATAGGGTAATTTTGAAAAAAAAAAAAACTTGCCTATCGAAGACACTGTTTCACACAACTAGTAATTAAGATCTACTAGCTGTAGAGAGGCAGTAACCCTGAAATACACTTTTGGCTCTGTGTATCACAAAAGCAATATTTTATGATTGTTCATAAAAACATGCATTGGCTTAGAAGTTCCAGTTATTAAATGAATAAATAATGTGGCAAGTGCACAGAAAAATAACAATTTGAATAATAAACAAGAATTGTGTGGTTATTTCAATGATTTATTTATAATGACAACAGTTTAAATTAAATACTGGGATATTCATAATCATTGTACAAACTCTAGTTGAGTATTTTAGCTCTGTGCACTTACTATATCATACATTTTCAATGTAAGCCAATTTGTCTAATAAAATAATGAAAAAAATCAATGAAGCAGTTTTATAAAGACTGTAATTTAAAGACATTAGAGTATTAAGCAATCATTTCATGCTGCTTCCTGCCTGCATATTAAGCAGTGTACACACAAACCTAGCAATTCTGATGCTTCAGAACAGTTCTAAAAAATTAAAATCAAGCTGAAGATTCTTTCACCCAAACAGAATACTCCCCAGGTACAAAAGTCAGAATGATACAAAAGTCTAATTTGCATGTCTCATAATCAGACATGTGTTCAAAAGTGCAATTAACTTGACGTTGAATTCAACCTGAACAGTTAAGAGTTTGTTAATATGTTGAGTTGGAGTTTTTTTTATTATTTAAAATGACTTTTGTTACTATAAAAAAAAAACTTTAGTTATATTGCTTCATATTTTTTTTCAAATTCTGACTTGGACCTGAGCTCCAGTACTTTAATCTCTGGTTTCTGAAAGCAGGCCACCCTTGTGAGTATGTTAGACAATGGGAGGAAATCAATTTGGCTCAGAAAGATTATTTGCAAAAACAGATTTTTCCCTGAGTAAGATTTATTATAAAGAACTTGTATAATCTCAAGAAAGGATTATAAGTGTATCAAGGGGATAAAAATCAGCAGAACAAAGCCTTTGTTCTCCAAGCCTGAAATGACCTACATCTGCATTGGGTCTTGGAATAATTTTATTTCTAAACCCAAAAAATTAAGTTTTGGTTGTCTTTATTTTCATGATGTCTCAAAAACATTGATGAAAGAGCACAGGCAAGGCAAATAAAATGGGAAGGAATAAAATACTGAAAACTCAAGCATGAATAGGATGCAATTGTGTTTATTAAACTTCCTACACATAATTATATGTTATGCATTAGCTTGGGAAGCAAATGAATGACCATTTATAATTATTTTCAGAACCACTTTAACTTAAGGTCTGAGTTTAGGAGACTAGCAGCAAATTTGGGCAGGAAGGTAATGAAATAATATATCTCTGGTCATCAAGGACAGCTCTCTGATTTTATAACAGTGAGTGAGATGCACCCAGTGAAATTCATAGCAGTGTTCTTCAATATAATTTAATTCAGCAAATGTTTATGAGCACCATACGTGTTCTGGGGATATATATCTTTTAATAAGGCAGTTTCCCTTCCCTCAGGATGCTTGCAAACCAATGGAGGACTCCTAGATAGCTGAAAATCAAATTATTACTCAGCCCAACATTCTGTTCACTATATCAAGTTGCCTCTACCAAATTAATCTAAGGAAGCCACACTTGCAATGTCAAATACAATTTCAAGAAAATAAAAACAAATGTCTTTCACAAATACTCTCTGTGTGAATATGTCTTGAATTGTAGTTTTCAGTAATGGTGAGTGATAATTTGAAAGCAAATGTCTTCATATGCAAATGCCTAGTATAAATATTCAAACAAATTTTAAAACATTCCAAGTTCACAGCAATTAAAAATGAATTGTGGGGCTTCCCTGGTGGCGCAGTGGTTGAGAGTCCGCCTGCCGATGCAGGGGACACGGGTTCGTGCCCCGATCCCGGAAGATCCCACATGCCGCGGAGCAGCTGGGCCCGCGAGCCTTGGCCGCGGAGCCTGTGTGTCCGGAGCCTGTGCTCCGCAACGGGAGAGGCCACAGCAGTGAGAGGCCCGCGTACAGCAAAAAAAAAAAAAAAAATGAATTGTGAAAGAGTACAATTTGTGAATAAATGTGTAGAGTAGAGAGTTATCATTTCAGTAACAGGTAAATAAAAGTATACATACAAACTTGGATTGTTCCCTTCAATAATCCTTAAAAACAAATTAATAATAATCAATTTCATAGGCATATTTCAACTATTAACACAATGCCCAGTGCACGGTAGGTACTCAACTGTTTGTTTAAAGGAAGAATACATTAATAAGTAGAAGGCTATTTATATGATAGATGATGCTATTGCATATAATTATTTTGGAGGAGCTAGTTTTAAGACAGGTGAACTATTCCATTAATATTCTCATCACCCACAAAAATTTATTATCAAACTGACGGTTTAGTATTTCTGAAACCCATGTGTAGTAGACAAGAAGAAATTAGAAATATCACAATGAAGCCGCTGTCACAAGAAGGCACCTCTTGACGATAATTCCTACAACTGGATAGGAATGTTTGACAGCAGGTCTTAGGAAACCACACATGAGGGAAAGTCATAGACTAATGGAGTCATGGTTTCCATGCAACCTTTATTTTTGTTCTTTTTTTAATTTATTTTTTTATACAGCAGGTTCTCTTTAGTTATCCATTTTATACATATTACTGTATACATGTCAATCCCAATCTCCCAATTCACTGCACACACACACCCCCGCCACTTTCCCCCCTTGGTGTCCATACGTTTGTTCTCTACATCTGTGTCTCAATTTCGGCCCTGCAAACCAGTAATCTGTACAATTATTCTAAGTTCCACGTATATGCATTAATATACAATATTTGTTTTTCTCTTTCTGACTTACTTCACTCTGTATGACAGTCTCTAGATCAATCCACATCTCAACAAATGACCCATTTTCATTCCTTTTTATGGCTAAGTAATATTCCTTTGTATATATGTACCACACCGTCTTTATCCATTCGTCTGTCGATGGACATTAGGTTGCTTCCACGTCCTGGCTACTATAAATAGTGCTGCGATGACATTGGGGTGCATGTGTCTCTTTGATATATGGTTTTCTCTGAGTATATGCCCAGTAGTGGGATTGCTGGGTCATATGGTAATTCTATTTTTAGTTTTTTAAGGAACCTCCATACTGTTCTCCATGGTGGCTGTATCAATTTACATTCCTACCAACAGTGGGAGAGGGTTCCCTTTTCTCCACACCCTCTCCAGCATTTGTTGTTTGTAGATTTTCTGATGATACACATTCTAACTGGTGTGACATAATACCTCATTGCAGTTTTGATTTGCATTTCTCTAATAATTAGTGATACTGAGCAGCTTTTCATCTGCTTCTTGGTCATCTGTATGTCTTATTCGGAGAAATGTCTATTTAGGTCTTCTGCCCATTTTTGATTGGGTAGTTTCTTTTTTGAATATTGAGCTGCATGAGCTGTTTATATATTTTGGAGATTAATCTTTTGTCTGCTGATTCATTTGCAAATATTTTCTCCCATCCCGAGGGTTGTCTTTTCATCTTGTTTATAGTTCCCTTTGCTGCGCAAAAGCTTTTAAGTTTCATTAGGTCCCATTTGTTTCTTTTTGTTTTTATTTCCATTACTCTAGGAGGTGGGTCAAAAAAGATAGTGCTGTGATTTATGTCAAAGAGTGTTCTTCCTATATTTTCCTCTAAGAGTTTTATAGTGTCTGGACTTACATTTATGTCTCTAATCCATTTTGAGTTTATTTTTGTATTTGGTGTTAGGGAATGTTCTAATTTCATTCTTCTACATGTAGCTGTCCAGTTTTCCCAGCATCACTTATTGAAGAGACTGTCTTCTCTCCATTGTATATCCTTGCCTCCTATATCATAGATTAGTGGACCACAGGTGTATGGGTTTATCTCTGAGGTTTTTAATCCTGTTCCATTGATCTATATTTCTGTTTTTGTGCCAGTACCATATTGTCTTGATTACTGTAGCTTTGTAGTATAGTCTGAAGTCAGGGAGTCTGATTCCTCCTGTTCCGTTTTTTTCCCTCCAGACCGCTTTGGCTATTCAGGGTCTTTTTTGTCTCCATACAAATTTTAAGATTTTTTTTATAGTTCTGTAAAAACTTCCATTGGTAATTTGATTGGGATTGCACAGAATATGTAGATTGCTTTGGGTAGTAGAGTCATTATCACAATATTGATTCTTCCAATCCAAGAACATGGTATATCTCTCCCTCTGTTTGTATCATCTTTAATTTCTTTCATCACTGTCTTATAGTTTTGTGCATACAGGTCTTTTGTCTCCCTAGGTAGGTTTATTCCTAGATATTTTATTCTTTTTGTTGCAATGGTAAATGGGAGTGTTTCCTTAATTTCTATTTCAGATTTTTCATCATTAGTGTACAGGAATGCAAGAGATTTCTGTGCATTAATTTTGTACCCAGCAACTTTACCAAATTCATTGGTTAGCTCTAGTAGTTTTCTGGTGACATCTTTAGGATTCTCTATGTATAGTATCATCTCATCTGCAAACAGCGACAGTTTTACTTCTTCTTTTCCAATTTGTATTCCTTTCATTTCTTTTTCTTCTCTGACTGCCATGGCTAGGACTTCAGAACTATGTTGAATAATAGTGGTGAGAGTGTACAACCTTGTCTTGTTCCTGATCTTAGAGGAAATGTTTTCAGTTTTCCACCATTGAGAATGATGTTTGCTGTGCGTTTGTTGTATATGACCTTTATTATTTTGAGGTAGGTTCCCTCTTTGCCCACTTTCTGGAGAGTTTTTATCATAAATGGGTGTTGAATTTTGTCGAAAGATTTTTCTGTATCTATTGAGATGATCACATGGCTTTTCCTCTTTAATGTGTTAATATGGTGTATCACATTGATTGATTTATGTATATTGAAGAATCCTTGCATCCCTGGGATAAACCCCAATAGATCATGGTGTATGATCCCTTTAATGTGCTGTTGGATTCTGTTTGCTAGTATTTTGTTGAGGAGTTTTGCATCCATATTCATCAGTGATATTGGTCCGTAATTTTCATTTTTTGTAGTATCTTTGTCTGGTTTTGGTATCAGGGTCATGGTGGCCTCCTAGAATGAGTTTGGGAGTGTTCCTTCCTCTGCAATATTTTGGAAGAGTTTGAGGAGGATGGGTGTTAGCTCTTCTCCAAATGTTTGATAGAATTCACCTGTGAAGCCATCTGGTCCTGGACATTTGTTTGTTGGAAGATTTTTAATCACTGTTTCAATTTCATTACTTGTGATTGGTCTGTTCATATTTTCTATTTCTTCCTGGTTCAGTCTTGGAAGGTTATACCTTTCTAAGAATTTGTCCATTTCTTCCAGGTTGTCCATTTTATTGGCATAGAATTGCTCATAGTAGTCTCTTAGGATGCTTTGTATTTCTGCTGTCTGTTGTAACTTCTCCTTTTTCATATCTAATTTTATTGAGTTGAGTCCTCTCCCTCTTTTTCTTGATGAGTCTGGCTAATGGTTCATCAACTTTGTTTATCTTCTCAAAGAAACAGCTTTTAGTTTTATTGATCTTTGCTAATGTTTTCTTTTTTTCTATTTCATTTATTTCTGCTCTGATCTTTATGATTTCTTTCCTTCTACTAACTTTGGGTTTTGTTTGTTCTTCTTTCTCTAGTTCCTTTAGGTGTAAGGTTAGATTGTTTATTTGAGATGCTTGTTGTTTGTTGAGGTAGGATTGTATTCCTATAAACTTCCCTCTTAGAACTGCTTTTGCTGCATCCCATAGGTTTTAGATCATCATGTTTTCATTGTCATTTGTCTCTAGGTATTTTTTGATTTCCTCTTTGATTTCTTCAGTGATCTCTTGGTTATTTAGTAACGTAATGTTTAGCCTCCATGTGTTTGTGTTTTTTACGTTTTTCCCCCCTGTAACTGATTTCTAATCTCATAGCGTTGTGGTCAGAAAACAGGCTTGGTATGATTTCAATTTTCTTAAATTTACTAAGGCTTGATTTGTGACCTAAGATGTGATCTATCCTGGTGAATATTCCATGCCCGCTTAAGAAGAAAGTGTAATCTGCTGTTTTTGCATGGAATATCTTATAAATATCAACTAAATCTCTCTGCTCTATTGTGTCATTTAAAGCTTGTGTTTCCTTATTAATTTTCTGTTTGGACGATCTGTCCATTGGTGTAAGTGAGGTGTTAAAGTCCCCCACTATTATTGTGTTACTGTCGATTTCCCCCTTTATAGCTGTTAGCAGTTGCCTTATGTATTGAGGTGCTCCTACGTTGGGTACATATATATTTATAATTGTTTTATCTTCCTCTTGGATTCATCCCTTGATCATTATGCAGTGTCCTTCCTTGTCTCTTGTAACATTCTTTATTTTAAAGTCTATTTTATCTGATATGAGTATTGCTACTCCAACCTTCTTTTGATTTCCATTTGCATGGAATATCCTTTTCCTTCTCCTAACGTTCAGTCTGTATGTGTCCCTAGGTCTGAAGTGGGTCTCTTGTAGACAGCATATAGATGGGTCCTGTTTTTGTATCCATTCAGCGATCCTGTGTCTTTTGGTTGGAGCATTTAATCTATTCACATTTAAGGTAATTATCGATACGTATGTTCCTATTACCATTTTCTTAATTGTTTTGGGTGTGGTTTTCCAGGTCCTTATCTTCTGTTTCCCTCTTAGAGAAGTTCCTTTAGCATTTGTTGTAAAGCTGGTTTGGTGGTGCTGAATTCTCTTAGCTTTTGCTTGTCTGTAAAGCTTTTGATTTCTCCAACTAATCTGAATGAGATCCTTGCTGGGTAGAGTAATCTTGGTTGTAGGTACTTCCCTTTCATCACTTTAAATATGTCATGCCACTCCCTTCTGGCTTGTAGAGTTTCTGCTGAGAAATCAGCTGTTAACCTTATGGGAGTTCCCTTCCCTCATATGTTATTTGTCATTTCTCCCTTGTGGCTTTCAATAATTTTTCTGTGTCTTTAATTTTTGTCAATTTGATTACTATGTGTTTTGGTGTGTTTCTCCTTGGGTTTATGCTGTTTGAGACTCTCTGCGCTTCCTGTACTTGGGTGGCTATTTCCTTTCCCGTGTTAGGGAAGTTTTCAATCCCTTCAATCCCTTACAATCCCTTCAAATATTTTCTCAGGTCCTTTATTTCTCTCTTCTCCTTCTGGGACCCCTATAATGAGAATGTTATTGTGTTTAATGTTGTCTCTGAAGTCTCTAAGACTGTTTTCATTTTTTTTCATTCTTTTTTTCTTTATACTGTTCCATGGCAGTGAATTCCACCATTCTGTCTTCCAGGTCACTTATCCGTTCTTCTGTCTGTTATTCTGCTATTGATTCCTTCTAGTGTATTTTTCATTTCAGTTATTGTATTGTTCACCTCTGTTTGTTTGATCTTTAATTCTTCTAGGTGTTTGTTCTTTAATTCTTCCAGGTCTTTGTTAAACATTTCTTGCACCTTCTCGCTCTTTGCCTACATGCTTTTTCCGAGGTCCTGGATCATCTTCACTATCATTATTCTGAATTCTTTTTCTGGAAGGTTGCCTATCTCCTTTTTATTTAGTTGTTTTTCTGGGGCTTTATCTTGTTCGTTCATCTCATACATAGCCTTCTGCCTTTTCATCTTGTCTGTCCTTCTGTGAATGTGGTTTTTGTTCCACAGGCTCCAGGACTGTAGTTCTTCTTGCTTCTGCTGTCCACCCTCTAATGGATGAGGCTATCTAAGAGGCTTGTGCAAGTTTTCTGATGGGAGGGACTGGTGGTGGGTAGAGCTGGGTGTTGCTCTCGGGGCAGAGCTCAGTAAAACTTTAATCTGCTTGTCTGCTGATGGGTGGGGCTAGGTTCCTTCCCTGCTGGTTGTTTGGCCTGAGGTGACTCAACACTGGAGCCTAGCTGGCTCTTTGGTGGGGCTAATGGCAGACTCTGGGAGGGCTTAAGCCAAGGAGTACTTCTGAGAACTTCTGCTTCCAGTGTCCTTGTCCTCGTGGTGAGCCACAGCCAGCCCCTGCCTCTGCAGGAGACCCTCCAACACTAGCAGGTAGGTCTGGTTCAGTCTCCTATGGGGTCACTGCCCTGTCCCCTGGGTCCTGATGCCCACATTACTTTGTGTGTGCCCTCCAAGAGTGGAGTCTGTTTCCCCCAGTCCTGTGGAAGTCCTACAATCATATCCTGGTAGCCTTCAAAGTCTGATTCCCTAGGAATTCCTCCTCCCGTTGCCAGACGCCCAGGTTGAGAAGCCTGACGTGGGGCTCAGAACCTTCACTCCAGTGGGTGGACTTCTGTGGTATAAATGTTCTCCAGTTTGTGAGTCACCCACCCAGCAGTTATGGGAGTTGATTTTATTGTGATTGTGCCCCTCCTACTGTCTCATTGTGGTTTTTCCTTTGTCTTTGGATGTGGGGTATCTTTTCTGGTGAGTTCCAGTGTCTTCCTGTCAATGATTGTTCAGCAGTTAGTTGTGATTCTGGTGCTCTTGCAAGAGGGAGTGAGGGCATGTCCTTCTACTCTGCCATCTTGAACCAATCTCTTCCATGCAACCTTTGTTTTTAAAATAATTGTCAGCTCTACTGTCCCTTTGCCCTCACCTTATTCAAGTAGGAAGTTTGTCAGAATCTCTCCCATCAGAACTTTTTGACAGACGGCATATACAAAGCTCATTTCACTCTGAGGATTTGCATACACTGTCCATTTAATAGCATTTCCTGTATCCGCAGACTCTGCAGTAGCACAGAAGTACGATAGTGGCTGGAGCAATAGGATAACTGTTGTAAATGCAGTTCTGTTGAAAATGGTTGTGTTAAAGATTGAATTCTGAGCAGTAGCTGGCAAAGAAAATGAGAACTATGCAATTGTTTATGTATTTAGTTTGCTTCAGCTTAGATTCCTGGAAGCATTCCATCTATTTTTGAAAGTAGAAGGAATAACATCAGGCAGAGAAACAGAATGAGAATGTGGGGGGAAGAAGAACTGGCTGTAGAGAATGAACAGGAGAGAAAATAGTAATGCCACCACAATATAAAGAAGCTACTTGAGGGCAAGGGCTCTTCTCTAGTCATTGCTGTATCCCTAAATCCTAGAACAGAGCCTGACAAATGTTCTTTAAATATTAGTTGACTCACTTCCAATCACCTTCTAGCAGAATAATGCATCACCATTATTCTAGTTAAAATATACAAATAGTTAACAACCACAACTCCCTCTGTGTAGTCCTATCTCACTTTATTTGTAATTTGAATAAATATTCATTAGGTAACTGTGCAGTAAGTTAAAAAGTTCACTTTGCAGGGTGCAGAACCTTCTTGACAATTTTTTTGGTTGTCATTAAACACTGAATTAAAAATATTCCATTCATTCAACACATATTAACTGAGGAACAAACGATATTCCAGGTATCTTGTAGGCACTAAGTGTTAAAACATGAATAAGAAAACACAGGCTCTTCTTGTGAAGAGCCTAAAATCTAGGATCATTGTTATTACTAATATTTTTTTGAGAAAGGATTTCACTGGGGTATTCCTACAAGCTTAAGTAAGCCATTCTTTGGGCTTCTGCAGTGGGAAATGTAAAGAATATCCTGTTTTACAAGATGGTGCCTGAACAATTATGTAAACTACTACTGCTCAGGCACAACACCACTTACTTTTGCAAACATCTAAAATTAGTCATTCAGAACCCATTTTGGTGAAATGGGTTTCCTGTCAAGCTACTGTGCGCTCCCAACCCAGCATGAATACAAACTAGTGAGACAGAATTTCTTGTATCTCATAAATTGTCTGTGGGAGTAATATTCAGCGATAAGTCCCTAAATATATTGAGTCATAGCTGCATTCTTGAAATATGTGTAAACTTTTCCAAGGGGATCACTCTGAGAGATTCTGCTCTTTGCAATGGACAGGTTCTGGCATAAATAACAGAAACATTTGCTTCTTTCTGTCTTACATGTGAAAGTAGGGGTTTTTTCCCCTTCTTTTTTCCTATATTTATCACCAAAGGAACTTAAAATTTATTGTGTATGCCAAAAGAATGTAAGGAGAGATAATTTTAAGTGCCCTCTTTGTCCTTTTTATATTTGTAAAAATACCATTTGAGTAATTCAGTTTTGTGTCTTGTATATATTAGCTTAAATATCATCTCTGAGGGTCTCTCCTAAGCGTAGATAGATGTGTCCTCTATTCTTAACCTCTGCTCATTTTACTGGCGTATCTACCTTAACGGCTCTATATACATAAATACAATCACTTCATAATAATGATATTAGTTTACCTGTTTACTACCTTTGTCCCTGACTAGAATGTAAGCTTCATGAAGGCAGAAACTTTGCCTGTCTGAAGAGACTACTTTATTTTATTCCCAGATCCTAGAACAGTGCTTAACACATGAAAAATACTTAATTTGTTGAATGAATAATTGAGTAAAGTCTTCCTGTTCATCAAATTCCTCTTTCCCCATATTCGACATTTTTGGGGAATTATTACATGAACCATTGTGAAATCAAATCGGTGGGTTGCAACTGCATATTTTGCATTCTAAATAAAGCCATTTTCAAAACTAAAAGCAATGCCTAAATAGAGAAGCAGAAATATATATATATTTTTTTTCTTTTTGCGGTATGCGGGCCTCTCACTGTCGTGGCCTCTCCCGTTGCGGAGCACAGGCTCCGGATGCGCAGGCCCAGCGGCCATGGCTCACGGGCCCAGCCGCTCCGCGGCATATGGGATCCTCCCAGACCGGGGCACGAACCCGTATCCCCTGCATCGGCAGGCGGACTCTCAACCACTGCGCCACCAGGGAGGCCCAGAAGCAGAAATATTTTAAAAGGTATATTCACTGAAATACCAACCCCTACCAAAAATAACACAAAAGTAGAAAACCACAGGCCAATCTCATTTGTGAATATCAAACAAAAAATAACCTGCTAATTCAAAAAGAGACATGTACCAAAATGTTCATTGCAGTTCTATTTACAATAGCCCAGAGATGGAAACAACCTAAGTGTCCATCATCGGATGAATGGATAAAGAAGATGTGGTACATATATACAATGGAATATTACTCAGCCATAAAAAGAAACGAAACTGAGCTATTTGTAATGAGGTGGATAGACCTAGAGTCTGTCATACAGAGTGAAGTAAGTCAGAAAGAGAAAGACAAATACCATATGCTAACACATATATATGGAATTTAAGAAAAAGAAATGCCATGAAGAACCTAGGGGTAAAACAGGAATAAAGACACAGACCTACTTGAGAATGGACTTGAGGATATGGGGAGGGGGAAGGGTAAGCTGTGACAAAGCGAGAGAGAGGCATGGACATATATACACTACCAAACGTAAGGTAGATAGCTAGTGCGAAGCAGCCGCATAGTACAGGGAGATCAGATTGGTGCTTTGTGACCGCCTGGAGGGGTGGGATAGGGAGGGTGGGAGGGAGGGAGGGAGACTCAAGAGGGAAGGGATATGGGAACATATGTATATGTATAACTGATTCACTTTGTTATAAAGCAGAAACTAATAAAAAAATAATAACCTGCTAGCATGCTGAATTTAGTTATATAGTAATAGAGTAATGCACAGCACCCAACTGAAGTTCAATTAAAAACTACAAGAATGATGTGGTATTAGTATAATTTATAATATAGCCATCTCAATAGGCATTAAGAAGGCATTTAATAAATTTCAAAAGTCAGTAGTTGGCCTCACACTTAACTATGAAATATTGAAACATTTCTATTACACTCAAAATAAAGATATGATTGTTCATAATAATTATCATAATTTAGTACCATTTTGAAAGTACAAGACATAAAATTAGGAAAGAGAATGAAATAAGAGTGATACATTTTGGAAAACAGCAGGCACATTTATAATCATTTAGAAACTACATAGGTGATTATGGGGGAGCCATGGGTAGCAAATGAAAAAAAAAGAAGTCTAAATAAGAGAATGAAGTGATGTTATTGACTATAAAATGAGTGATAAAAATCTAATGGTTTCTTTATACACAAATAACTAGCTAAATATATAAAACAAGAAAGAAAATGGTAAAGATCACTAATGAATGACTAACTTATCAAAAATTTTCTAGGGTCCTTATGGAATGAGAGACATTAAGGACCATTTGATGCATAATCTTTTTAAGAATACCCAACTTAAATTCATACACTGGGGCCTCCCTGGTGGCGCAAGTGGTTGAGAGTCCGCCTGCCGATGCAGGGGATGCGGGTTCGTGCCCCGGTCTGGGAGGATCCCATGTGCCGCGGAGCGGCTGGGCCCGTGAGCCATGGCCGCTGAGCCTGCGCGTCCGGAGCCTGCGCGTCCGGAGCCTGTGCTCCGCAACGGGGGAGGCCACAACAGTGAGAGGCCCGCATACCGCAAAAAAAAAAAAAAAAAAAAAAAAATTCATACACTGACATGTAAATGTAATGATATCCCCATAAGTTTCCTAAAAAAAATATTTGGAGGGAAAACATGAAAAATATGAATCTAGATCTAAAGATTTAATCTAAGAGACAAAGTCTGTAGAACCAGTAAGAAAAAAAAAAAAAAAAGGATGAAGAGAATAAGAAGAGGGTACCAGCTCTTCTAAATATTTAAATCTATCAAATGTATCAATTAAAACTGTATGGTAATGACACAAATACGTCAATAGAAGATAATAAAGCCTGAAATACAACCAGTATTTGTGACCTTAGCATGTGAGAAAATGGCACTTTAAATAAGAGAGGTAAAATATGGATTATTCATAAATAATGTTGGTAAACCCATAACTCTTTGTGGGGAGAGTCAGAGCCTTATGTCACTCCATTCATCAAAATAAATTTCAGAGGCATCAGATATTTAAACAAACTGGGAAAAGGCTCAGATGATTCTTTCTTTTTCTTTTTCTGCTAATGATAAGTTTTTCTATGCATATCATGAAACCAAGAAACCATAAAAGTTTAAGTTGTTAAATCTGACAATGAAATCACTAAAAATAAAAAAACCTAAGCCATATGTCTTTACATAAAATGAGATATAGAAGAGTAAAACACATATGACAAAGAAAGTTTTACTATTTTTAATGTAGAAAGTGTTCCTTCAAATATTAAAAAAAAATGACAAACTCACTAGAAAAAGATAATGGAATTAATGGCATGGCTAGTATGTCAAAGATTATTTATACATTCAGTCAAGAAAAGATCATAAATTCAAATTCTGTGCTTCCCACACTCTACCCTGCACTAAAAACATCATAGTGATTATATGTAAAGTATATGGGGAAGTCTGAAAGGACACTGAAACACTGAAAAACAAAATGAACATTTCTATAGAGCAGACTAGAACAGAAAGGCAAGAGAGTATGTAAGCATCGCTGAAGTTTACCTGGGGGGTTTCTGGTTCAGAGGTGGTCACGGTAGAGACTGTTGCCTCCTATCAAGCAATGGGGAATAACATGACTCACACGGGGCCGGGTTGGAGCCAGATTTATGGCTTGAGACCAGAGGCCAGAATGGCACAACTCTGACCCTGGACAGATGCTGATGTTGTTTGAGATTTGCTGCAGTTTTGGTTTCTGTGATGCAGAAAAGAATGAGAGAATGGAGGAAGCACAAGTGGAGCTCAGTCAATCCATAACCAGCAGAGTGACAGACTATCACATCCCATTGTGACTGTGATCTAAAATATGTATAACTGAATCACTTTGCTGTACACTTGAAACTAACACAACATTGTAAATCAACTATACTCCAATATAAAAAAAATTTTTTTTTAAAGTAGGGCTGCCTGAAAGGACTGGGGGAGGGAGGTAAGGGAGGTATATACAAACCCCTAGGAGGCAATGCAGAGTGAGAGAGAGAGACAGACAGAAATTGATTATCAGTCAAGACAATCCCACCCTCCCCAAATTAAAGCATACTAATGTAAAGAATCTTAAAAATTAAGTCAGCAGAAAAAGCAAATCTCTCAAAAAATTGAAAGTAATAGAACATAAAATAATTTAAAAATCAATTAGGTTCAAGGTCTTCAGAGAAATGAAGGAAGAGGTTACATTGACAAAAAATAGAACTGGAAATTATAAAAGAACAATAATAGGAGGATATGGAAAACCCAAATAAAAGCCTATGAATGCCAAAGGGAGCAATCAAAATAAAAGACAAAAACAAGGCCGACATAGCACACAGGTGAGGACAGAATTTCTGAAAGAAAGTAGAAATAGCCTGCTAGGCAGGACAGAACTTAAGGGCACATGGAAGAGAGATTGAGAGTTTCCTAAAGAATTCCATTGTTCTGGAAGAGAACAGAGGAAATTAAAAGATGTGATATTTGAAGAGTTGACTTTTTTTTTCAGAAATGAAGAAAAACATGTATGATTAAATTAAAACTACACTCTGAGTAGAGAGAAGGTGAATACAATTTAGTGTGCACCCAAACATAGTGATAAAACTGTAGATACAAAGATTAAATTAAAATATAAAGATACTAGAACAATGAAGCTGAAATTAGGGAGTCTCTGAGAAGACAACAAAGAAGACAGAGGAGGAGGAAGGGGATGCGGAAAGGGGGGAGGAATGAGAAGCAGAAAGAAAACTAAAGCAACAGAGAGAACTAAATTATGCTTTTGAATAGTTTATTGACCTGTCAGAAGGCCAAATGATATTTTAAAAGGAAAACAGAAGAAAAAATAAGATAAAGAAAAAAAATGAAGTCCAAATATTCTGTGACCCACTAAATGAAAATGAACTAAACTCATCTTGTAAGACAGACAGTCTAATAAAATGATCAGCTTCTCTGACCACAATGCAATTTTATTAGAAAGTAACAATAGAAGAGTTATTTATAATGTTTCCTAATAAACCCAATGAAAATTATTTAGTATTAAAAGGGAAACATGACAATATCACGTATCAAAATGTGTAAACACAGCTATATAAATAACCCTAAATTCAGTTATTAACATGAAAATGACTGAAAATAAATGTGTTCAACTCAAAAAATTATTCAAGATCAATAGTATAATTGAAGAAAGTATAAGAAAGAAAACAATACTATAAGTTTAATGAGTAGCATACAGAGAAACAATAGAAAATCAACAACACAAAAAGTAGCTCGTTCAAGGACCAAATAAAATATAAATCCTTACCAAGACTGAACAAGACAAAAAAGGAAGAAAATGTACAAATAAATGAGAAATAAAATAGTTATAAATATTTAGACACAGAGATGGACAGATGTTACAACTGTAATAGAAATGTTATAAGTTTAAAATAACTCTAAGTAAAATGCTGCAGGCAATTAATTGAAGATTTAGATGAAACGGCTATTAAAATGAATATATATATATATAAAACTATGGTGAAAAATGTCGCCTGCCATATCCTTAAACAAAGGATGTTGTGGCCAACAAGCCATCAGCCAATGCAGCCACTCTCAACTGTGCATCCTGAGTGGGTTCAGGATGGAGAATAACAGGATACTGGCCCTAGGTAGTTAAGGTGCATATCAAAGGAATGATTTCAATAAGCCCAGACTCTTGCATCTTCCTATACATAGAAAAGAGCTAAATTCATTAACTTGAGATGTTGGATCTTTCTTTAAATAGCAGAAATCTTTTGATGTTCAACTAACTGGTTTGTTTTTGCAAAAACTCCTGTATATCCTGGCTCCTCCCTTACCTCTTTGGAGCAGTCCCTCTGAGCTATTTGAGGTGCTGTGCCCCAGGCTTAAGTGCTCAACATGCCTGATGAATAAAACATAATTCTCAACTTTTAGGTTGTGTATTTCTTTCAGAAATGATCTATAAGATCAACAGATTTTAAAAGAGGCATTCAATAAAATTCATCATTCATATTAAATCTTATCGAACTTAGCAAATTCTTAGAAAGAGACATAGATTTCCTTAATATATTAGAAATATAAAACACCACAACAAATTTTATGTGTATGGTAAAACTCTAGAAATTTATTCATTAAGTCAAGAACAATTTTTTTAACATCTTTATTGGAGTATAACAGCTTTACAATGGTCTGTTAGTTTCTGCTGTATAATAAAGTGAATCAGCTATACATATACATATATCCCCATATCTCCTCCCTCTTGCTTCTCCCTCCCACCCTCCCTATCCCACCTCTAGGTGGACACAAAGCACCAAGCTGATCTCCCTGTGCTATGCGGCTGCTTCCCACTAGCTATTTTATATTTGGTAGTGTATATATGTCCATGCCACTCTCTCAACTTCGTCCCAGCTTACCCTTCCCCCTCCCCATGTCCTCAAGTCCATTCTCTACATCTGCATCTTTATTCCTGTCCTGCCCCTAGGTTCATCAGAAACAATTTTTTTTTTAGATTCCATATATATGTGTTAGCATATGGTATTTGTTTTTCTCTTTTTGACTTACTTCACTCTGTATGACAGTCTCTAAGTCCATCCACCTCACTACAAATAACTCAATTCCATTTCTTTTTATGGCTGAGTAATATTCCATTGTATATATATGCCACATCTTCTTTATCCATTCATCTGTTGATGGACACTTAGGTTGCTTCCATGTCCTGGCTATTGTAAATAGTGCTGCAATGAACACTGGGGTGCATGTGTCTTTTTGAATTATGGTTTTCTCAGGGTATATGCTGAGTAGTGGCATTACTGGGTTGTATGGTACTTCTAGTTTTAGAAGAACAAATTTTTTATTGAACTTTACAGAAGAGAACAAGAAAAAGTCACAATAAAATATAAAAGAAATTAAGAGGAAGAAGATAAGAAGAAAAAAGAAAAAAGCAATTATTTGCATCTTATATAATTTCTAAATAGAAATTAATGAAATCTACATAAAGGATATTTGTACAAATTAAACTAAATCAGTCATAGATACTATCTAGATCAATTATATTGCTATATACTAATAGCTAACCACTTAGAAAACACTGATTAAAAACATTTTTCATTGGTAATATAAAACTAAAAAGTATTAGTAAATATAAATTTGGGCAAGATTCTACTGAGAAATTTACAAAACTATTAGTGAAAGTCATTGAAGAACTAACTAAATGTATAAACATCAAGTTCATTAATGGGAGGGTTCACTATTGTAATGGAAATTCTCCCCCAAATTAACCTAATAGTTGAACATAACTTCAATCAGAATCTCAACAACGATTTTCCTGAAAATGGCAAGTTGTGACTAAAGTTTACATGGGACAGCAAAGGATCGATAACACTGGCATAATTTTTTAAGAAAAATGGATGTTGTGTGTTGTAGATTCTTCCCCAGTGTTGTGCCAAGTTTTATTAAGAAGCCATAGTATAGTTTTTGTTCAAGGGTTAAAAAAATATAGCACAAAAGGAGGATCCAGAAGTCTGCAGTAGTAGAGTCTAGAGAAGAACTACATGTATGGAAAATCAATATCTAACAAGTTGGTATTGCAAGTCTGTGGGGAAAGATGGATTATTCAATAAATGGCACAGGGATAAAGTGACCATCCATATGGAATAAAACAATAAAATTAGATTCTTAATCCATCCATTACCCAAAACCACTTCATAGTGGATTCAATGCCTACTTTTGAAAATCAAATTTCTAAAAACTAATTAGACATAAATATGAGAGAATATTTATATGACCAAATGGTACAGAAAAAATTTCTTCACACACACACACACTCACACACACTCACACAAACACCAAACAAAATGTAAGTAGATATGATAAATTAAACTTCATTAAAATTAAAATCTTAGGGCTTCCCTGGTGGCGCAGTGGTTGAGAATCTGCTTGCTAATGCAGGGGACACGGGTTCGAGCCCTGGTCTGGGAAGATCCCACATGCCGCGGAGCAACTGGGCCAGTGAGCCACAACTACTGAGCCTGCACGTCTGGAGCCTGTGCTCTGCAACAGGAGAGGCTGTGATAGTGAGAGGCCCACGCACTGTGATGAAGAGTGGCCCCCGCTTGCTGCAACTAGAGAAAGTCCTCGCACAGAAATGAAGACCCAACATGGCCAAAAATCAATCAATAAATAAATTAATTTTAAAAAATTAAAATCTTACATTCAAAGAAAGACACTATGATCAAAGTGAAGAGACAACTCACACACAGGAAAAATTTATTTACAATGAATGGAACTGAAAAAGGGTTAGTGCTGTAAAGCCAAAGCAATATGACCAGTCTTTTATAATCAGTGAGTTCATTATAATAGACTGGTGGAATGTAATTATTGGGTTAAATATGGGTAAAGACTGGTAAGTAAATTCAACTACCAATAACTAAGTAAATAAATACTATAAATATGAATAAATACATACATAAATAAATAAATATGAATAAGTAAATACAATTATCCACAACAAGCAGTCTTGAGTTTAGGACCTACAGAACAACAAACTACTGTCTTTTTTTGTTTTGTTTTCTTTTGGAAGTGAGCAGGTTATAACAAAATTTCTTGCCAAAAAAGGAAAAAAAAAAAAAAGAGAGAGAGAGAGAGAGAGAAATAGAAAGAAAAGAGAAGAGCCAAGGCAATGTTTTATAAGATCCAGAATGTGTGTAAATCTGGAAAGGAAAGATCTTCTAACACAGATTGCGTAATGACTATATTCTTTTCAGTGGCTGTGCCTCTTTAACTAGTAAATATTTTCAGTCTTCTTTCACATCTTTATAACACATTGTTAAAGGCTAGTCCTCTGTTTGATATTCTCAAGCAATTGTGTCACCAGCCCAACGTTTTGCCTTCTCTCAAAGCTTTTGAAGTCTTTGGCCTAATATTCTAAATTAATTTTAATTAAGGATGAATTTAATTTATTTGGGACTGGTAAGTATTTAACTTCTACTGTATAAATAGGCGATCCACGGAAGATGGAAACTGAATAATAGCATATGTTAAAAGATGCTCAATTCCACTAATGATCAGGGAAATGCTTATTAAAACTACAATGAGATGCAATGCTGTGCATATCAGGTTGGGAAATTCAGAAACTATTAATTACATTTTTGGGGGGTTACGTATCATGTCCGAAAAAACTATGGAAAAGATTTACATTTGATAAAGCTCTGTGACATGCAGGTGCCCAGATATTCTCTACAACTTTCTATACGTGTATGATATGGTGAAGTATATTTTTTCTAAAGTAGTTTACATTAGTTCAATTTTTAATGATAATTTATTTATAAATACTAGTTTAAATATGTCCATGAAATACTGTTAAATGGAAATGAAAGTTGCTAAAATATATATGATATAATTGTATTTATATATGCACACACAAACATACATTTTAAAACAGAAGAGAGAGGGTAGTAACTAGAGAGAGAGGCACTGTGGTAGATAAGATACATGCAGAAACAAACAGATGGACATCAGAGAGGAATACAAGAGAGTGTCAGATAAAGACAACAGTGACAGGAAGAGAGACCAACAGAGAAGTGAATAAAAACTTCTAGACAGTGCGCTAATTTATGTATAGAGATTTCCCTGGGGGATTCAGCTCTACTACTTTTATTTCTGCTTTTTATTTTTTCTGTTGAATAGCTTCATATTAAGTATGCTTTTAGAACATTGAAGTTTTTATTTAAAAATTAATAAAAACACAAATACTAGTTCTATTCATGCCAATGTCACTCCTTAGCATATATCCTGAAATCTTTGAGCATTTCCCACCCCATGATAAGGAAAATAATAATTTTAGAACACTTTTAAGTTTTATTATAAAAGTACTACTCACACAACAGTCCCTCTCTTCAGAATGTCATGAAAATCCTGAACACTTCCCATCCCTTTATAAATAAAAGGATTTTCTCTTTTCACTTCATATTTTTTAAAGTCTTCATAAGCTTATTTTTTAAAAGAAAAATAAGGAACACACACTAATTAAATGACTTCAGTTTATGGAGTTGTGACTGTGATAAAAGGTGAAACATCTTTGGTTTAATTAACCATGCTAATTAGATGTGTATGTAAACTCATTTATATTTGTGTTAAAATAAGTCATTTATTTAAGCCATTTACCTATTCACAGTAAACATGAAGCCTAGGATGGCACTGACTTACTGTTGCAAACATAACTATGGAGACCATTTACCATATTTTTCACTAAGTATAGAGCATGTGTCATGAAAAACAAACCTCAGGGTTCAGCTACTTTACCACAACTGGAGGTTTTAGGTTGCAGATGGTAGGGACAACTGTATTTAACATTAGTTGCAAATTATTATAGAACCTAACAATAATTTCCAGCAATAATTATAATTATTAGGGAACCTTCTCAACAGTCTCACTTCATATTAATTGTATGTACTCCTCCTCAGACTATTCATCATCCATAGCATTCATTTACCCGAAGTATTGAACCAAAGTCCCTGAACTACAAGACTATATTGTTTAAATACAAAATAATCATCAAACATACACTTTATGAACTAAAATTTTCTTCTAGAAAATGGGCTTTCTGGATCACCATAAATTTGACAGTAGAGCTACATCGGATGGACACCTGGCTTTTCTTCCTCCCACAAGACATACTTTAACTGATGCTGAATGTGGTTTGATAACTAAGAGGAACTCTAAACATAATCTACAGTAGGAATAGATTCTTGTATAATCGCTTCCTGGGTGATGATAAAGGTCTGAGTGCAAAAGGACTCCGGTAGAGTAAGATATTGAACATCAGTTACAAAGGCATCCTATACAAGGTCTCTTGTTGAGAAAGTGGGAAACCAACATGAGGTAAGCTGGATGTGTTCTTACTCTGGGAACTCCCACACTTCCCTTACATTCTGAATTATTTATGAAGAAATACCATAGCAAAGTTTAAAAAATCAACAATACTCCAATATAAAATAAAATGTTAAAAACAAAGAAATCCCAGAACAATCCATTTTTACAGTATGTGTGTGTGTTGGGTCGGGGTGGGGGGAACTCTTCCCACCATTCTGAAGCCCTCCTGTACAACAAAGGCAGAACTGAACAAGCAGACTGTCATTTCCAAATCTACATAGAAACCTGGCACTGAAAAATAGAGACTAATCCAAGGGCACAGAACTGGTGATACTTTATATAAACAACTGCAGAAAAGATGTCAGAAACATAAAAATCTGCATCAAGATTGCTGCGTAATTTAAACAATATTCATAGGAAAAAAAAGTATCTTTGCTACAGTCTTAAGATAATTGTGGGACAGATCCTGTTTTCTATGAGGATGCCTAGGGCAAAGACAGAGAAAAGTCAGGGGTCACAGAAAAATTTGAACATAATTCTCTCCCAAAATATGTTTAAAAGAAACTAGATAATGCAATTAAAGTGAATGCATATTCTATTTTAATGATGTCATTCATTTTCTATGAAGTTTACATATTTAACATTCTGTGATTTGGATCATATTAAAGAGCATATTAAACCAAAATAAAATATTCTAAGAATCATCTTGGTGACAGGAGAATATTTTTACACAGCTAATTGAGAGCACAGATCACCCCATTTAAAACTATGTTAAGTATAACAAAATTGTAAATTAAATTGAAAATGGATCTGGGCTTTTCTGACCATTGTTCTCCAAGGGAGAAAGTTAACTTGGATGAAGACTCAATTTTTAAGAGAAGCAACCAAAAGAATAATCATATTCCTCTCAAAACTTCATAGATTGGACTTTCCTAATAGTAAAATTCTCCTGATAAAAACTGTGAATTAGATAATGTTGGCTGTTAGGCCTTAAAGGGTTGGATTTTTAATAATCAGTTATTTACATTTTTCTTTCTCCCAGGTTCTCTGGAGAAAAAACCTGCCAGGTACACATGCTTTACAGGATGGCAGGCAGTGCAAGAAAAGGCCACCAGTCAGAATGGCCATCATCAAAAAATCTAGAAACAATAAATGCTGGAGAGGGTGTGGAGAAAAGGGAACACTCTTGCACTGCTGCTGGGAATGTGAATTGGTACAGCCACTATGGAGAACAGTATGGAGGTTCCTTAAAAAACTAAAAATAGAACTACCATATGACCCAGCAATCCCACTACTAGACATATACCCTGAGAAAACCATAATTCAAAAAGAGACATGTACCAAAATGTTCATTGCAGCTCTATTCACAATAGCCCGGAGATGGAAACAACCTAAGTGTCCATCATCGGATGAATGGATAAAGAAGATGTGGCACATATATACAATGGAATATTACTCAGCCATAAAAAGAAACGAATTTGTAATGAGGTGGATAGACCTAGAGTCTGTCATACAGAGTGAAGTAAGTCAGAAAGAGAAAGACAAATACCGTATGCTAACACATATATATGGAATTTTAAAAAAATGTCATGAAGAACCTAGGGGTAAAACGGAATAAAGACACAGACCTACTTGAGAATGGACTTGAGGATATGGGGAGGGGGAAGGGTAAGCTGTGACAAAGCGAAAGAGAGGCATGGACATATATACACTACCAAACGTAAGGTAGATAGCTAGTGGGAAGCAGCCGCAGAGCACAGGGAGATCAGCTCAGTGCTTTGTGACTGCCTGGAGGGGTGGGATGGGGAGGGTGGGAGGGAGGGAGATGCATGAGGGAAGGGATGTGGGAACAGATGTATATGTATGACTGATTCACTTTGTTATAAAGCAGAAACTAATAAAAAATAAATAAATAAATAAATAAATAAATAAATAAGGGCCAGGACCTCACCTCCTACCAATACAGCATTGAAATGGCCAGTTTATACACAGGGCCCAGGTGTGTCCTAGATTTTGATTAATATCACTGGCAACTCCTACTACCTGCCAGATAAACAAGGAAAGAAATGGAAAGGCCAGTACTTCCTGGAAAAGGCTGATGATGACTCAGACTTTCAAATTATGGGGTCTCCTCAAGGCTCTGACTACAGATTTACCCTTCTCTCTCTCTACTCCTTCTGGAATCTCTCATTTAGTTGTATTTCTTTAAATATCATCTATTTTCTCTAGACTCTCAAATTTAAATCTTTATGTTCTACTTGTCCCCTATGTTCCAGACTCATATATCAAACTGCCTACTCTCTTCTCTACTAGGAATCTCATTATGGCCAACCCATCCTTTCCAAATTCCATGCCACTCCAAGCCTTCTCTGTTTCAAAGGATGGCATCATTACTCACCCAGTTGCTTGGGACCAAAACTGACAATTTATTCTTGTTTCTTCTATTTCCCTCATATCTCATGTACAGTATATCAGTGAATCCTGATAACCTACTTGCAAATCATATGTTGGATCTGACCAGTTCTCATCACTGCCTCTGTAATTCACCATCATCTATAGCTAGGAACTTCAGCTGCTTCGTTTTTCTCTATTCTTGCCTCCTCCACAAAACAGCCAGAATGATCAGACGGTTCCTTCAACTAACAATGCCTTCTCATTGCAAAATAATAACAAATAATAACAAAATAATCCAAACTCTAACCAAGGTATCGCAAATCCCACTAGATGCTGACCAGTCCCACTCATGCCTTCTTTAGAAGAATCCTGCTATTATCATAACTTTACTTCTCCATTTACATTTGCAATCATCTTTTTTTTTTTTTTTTTTTGCGGCATGCGGGCCTCTCACCGTTGTGGCCTCCCCCGCTGCGGAGCACAGGCTCCGGACGCGCAGGCTCCGGACGCGCAGGCTCAGCGGCCATGGCTCACGGGCCCAGCCGCTCCGCGGCACACGGGATCCTCCCAGACCGGGGCACGAACCCGTATCCCCTGCATCGGCAGGTGGACTCCCAACCACTTGCGCCACCAGGGAGGCCCTGCAATCATCTTATCAAGTAACATCATAAAACCACATCAATATTTTGATTGGAATTTTATTGAATTTGTGGGTTAATTTTATTAAACAGACATCTTTATGATATTATCTTCATGTCCGTATATTTAGTATTATTTTCTCATTTATTTAGGTCTTTTGAAACATCTACTATAGTTTTATGGTTTTACCTGCAGAGGTTTTGCAGTTTTGTTACATTTGTTCTTAAGCACTTGATATTCTCTGATACATCCTGCCTTATAATTGCATTTTGTGGTTGTTTTTTGCTCTTTGATAGAAATTTAAGCACTTTTGTTATGTTAATATTATGTCCAGCCACCTTATCCAAATTTCCCATTTTAATAATCTGTTCTGAATATCCTTTAGAATCTCTATGCAAATGATCATATTTTCTAATGATAGTTTTATGTCCTTTCCAATCTCTTACATCTAAATTATTTCTCTTTAACTGCTGATACAATGCTGAATACAAATGTCATACTGGGCACCCTTGTCTCATTTCCAATTTAAGATACAATGCTCCTAATCCTTTCCTGTTTAAGATTACACTTAACTTGATTTCTGTTTTTTCCTTTTCACTTATATATCATCTTCATCATATTAAGAAAGTTCTATTCTTACTTTGCCAAGGTTTTTTTTTCTTTTTCACCAGAAATGAATAAATTTTATCACATACTTTTCATCTGCATAATTCAAGAAGAAGCTATAGTCATTCTTTTTTTAATTTATTAACATGGTAAATGAATGTATGTTTCCTTTTAACAGTAAATTATCATTAATGTTCAGAGATCAGTTGGCATGTTGTTCATTGAAATTTATTGACCTTCTATATAGCCTAAAATATTGTGGTGATTTTAAAACATGCTTACACATTCTTTAACTCTCCTTTCATAAGAAGCTAGGTAGGCCTTTGTGACTACCTTGGAGAATAGGATGTGGAAGGCACATGCTGTGTGACTTCCAAGGTTAGTGTATAAAAGTCAACACAGCTTGACTGTCTTTGTCTCTCTGGACACAAGCCTTTAGATTTGAGCTATCAGGTGAAGGATTCAGCTACTCTGAGTCTCCATGCTGGAAACACAACTTGGTGATACCACATGGAGATAGAGATGCCTATGGACCCCCTGTCATTCCAGCTTTCAGCTGTTGAGTCTTTCCAGCTCAAGTTCCAGGAAGGTGAGTAAGCCTTTCTATGTGTCTAGCCCCAGGTACCATCTGACTGCAGCTATTTTAGATAACTTGAGTAAAAACCACCTAGTTGAGCCCAGTCAACCTCCAGAACCATGAAAAATAACAATAAAATGATTGCTGTTTTGACACTGAATTTGGAATGACTTAATATGTAAAAATAAGATAATTGGGAAAAATTATTATTTTTTGGTTAATATTCCAAGGGAACTTGAGAACTTGAGAGCTTAGGAATACTACATATGCCCATAAAATCAAGCTTATTGATTATGTTATTCAGATTATTTGTTATAATATTTACATATTATGTATTTGTCTGAAAGTTTATCTGGTATTAATATAGTTAGTATGGGGCAAGTACATTTAGTCTCATGTCAATGATTATGGAAAAATAAGAATGTAATTTCTACCCCAGGCCAAAGCCAACAATTCACCGACACACAGAGACATATGGACACACAGACACATGCATCAGCTCAAACAGCCCTCTAGTCACCCTGGGGTTTCATATTGTTCTCTCACTAACTTAAATTTTTTTGCTCTATGCTTCCTCTAGAGCATGGATCTGCAATATTTTTCTGTAAAGGACCAGATAATAAATATTTTAGTATTTGTGGTCTATATATTCTCCTTCTCTTCCTCTTCTTCTTCTCTCTCCATCTTTATTGTTTTTTCTTTATTTCTTATTTGTTGTAAAAAACACTTTAGAGTGTAAAAAAACCCATGTTCTTAGCTCACGGGTGAACAACAATGGCCTCTGAGATGGGTATGGCCTGCAGACCATACTTTGCTGACCCCTGCTCTCAGGATCAATTTGGGTAGAGGAAGTCAGCAGGATTTCAACATCTTGGAAAATCCAATTAATTTTTTCCAGAATACACAGGAAGATTATCTTTTCCAGCCTTTCTTTTCATTGGGTTGGTGCCATATAACTGGGTTCCAGTAACCACTTTCAGGCCTGACCTTTAAATCATCTTGTGTGATACACCACATTTTCACTCATCTCACTGGCTGTCTGGAAGGGGAGATCCAAATAAGGACTCTGAGGAGGACCTAGAATATGAATGGGGAACACTGAATCACCTCTTGAAAGAGAGACCTACAAGAGTTACTCAACTCTCATCAGATTTCAAAATAAGAGGGAGAAATACTCATTTTGGATTAAGTCAATTAAGTGATTAGGAGGTTGTTTGTTAGAGCACAGGTGTTACTTAGCATGGCACAGTTCTCAAGACTCTTTATGACATTTTGTCTACTTCTCTAATCTTATTTCTCTCAGATGTTCCTCTCATTCATCATGTTTCAGCCAAACTGGACATTCCTGTTTCTCATAAATATACCTAGATGGTCCCTATTCAGGGCCTTTGCACTGTCTGTCCTGGTGGGAACATTTTCTTTCAGATTATCCCATGACTCTTCCTTCATGCCTCCAATCAAATGTCAACCTCTCAGACAGACCTTTTACAACCACCAATTGTAAAGATGAGGTACTCCATCCAGTCTTCACAAATTAATATACATTCTTTTTTTTTAATTGCTCTGCTACAAAAGCTTTATTGTTTCATGATCATTTCTTTTTTTCTATTTTGGAATTTTGAATTTTATTTTATTTATTGTTTTATACACCAGGTTCTTATTAGTTATCCATTTCATACATATTAGTATATACATGTCAATCCCAATCGCTCAATTCATCACACCACCAGCATACTCCCGCCACTTTTCCCCCTTGGTGTCCATACGTTTGTTCTCTACATCTGCGTCACTATTTCTGCCCTGCAAACTGGTTCATCTGTACAATTTTTCTACTTTCCACATATCTGCGTTAATATATTTGTTTTTCTCTTTCTGACTTACTTCACTCTGTATGACAGACTCTAGATCCATCCACGTCTCAACAAATGACCCAATTTTGTTCCTTTTTATGGCTGAGTAATATTCCATTGTATATATGTACCACCGTCTTTATCCATTCGTCTGTCGATGGGCATTTAGGTTGCTTCCATGTCCTGGCTACTGTAAACAGTGCTGCAATGAACACTGAGGTGCATGTGTCTCTTTGAATTATGGTTTTCTCTGGGTATCTGCCCAGTAGTGAGATTGCTGGGTCATATGGTAATTCTACTTTTAGTTTTTTAAGGAACCTCCATACTGTTCTCCATAGTGGCTGTATCAATTTACATTCCCACTAACAGTGGGAGAGGGTTCCCTTTTCTCCACACCCTCTCCAGCATTTGTTGTTTGTAGATTTTCTGATGATGCACATTATAACTGGTGTGAGGTGATATCTCATTGTCATTTTGATTTGCATTTCTCTAATAATCAGTGATGTTGAGCAGGTTTTCATGTGCTTCTTGGCCATCTGTATGTCTTCTTTGGAGAAATGTCTGTTTTGGTCTTCGGCCCATTTTTTGATTGGGTGGTTTGGTTTTTTTTTTTTTTTTAGCTTTTAAAATTTTTATTTATTTATTTATTTTATTTTTGGCTGTGTTGGGTCTTCATTTCTGTGCGAGGGCTTTCTCTAGTCGTGGTGAGCAGGGGCCACTCTTCATCGTGGTGCGCGGGCCTCTCACTGTTGCGGCCTCTCTTGTTGCGGAGCACAAGCTCCAGACGCGCAGGCTCAGTAGTTGTGGCTCACGGGCTTAGTTGCTCCACGGCATGTGGGATCTTCCCAGACCAGGGCCCGAACCCGTGTCCCTGCATTGGTAGGCAGATTCTCAACCACTGCACCACCAGGGAAGAGCCCTCTGCAATTTTTTGGAAGAGTTTGAGAAGAATGGGTGTTAGCTCTTCTCTAAATGTTTGATAGAATTCACCTGTGAAGTCATCTGGTCCTGGACTTTTGTTGGAAGATTTTTAATCACTGTTTCAATTTCATTACTTGTGACTGGTCTGTTCATATTTTCCACTTCTTCCTGGTTCAGTCTAGGAAGGTTATACCTTTCTAAGAATTTGTCCATTTCTTCCAGGTTGTCCATTTTACTGACATAGAGTTGCTTGTACTAGTCTCTTAGGATGCTTTGTATTTCTGTTGTGTCTGTTGTAACTTCTCCTTTTTCATTTGCAATTTTATTGATTTGAGTCCTCTCCCTCTTTTTCTTGATGAGTCTGGCTAATGGTTTATCAATTTTGTTTATCTTCTCAAAGAACAAGCTTTTAGTTTTATTGATCTTTGCTACTGTTTTCTTTGTTTCTATTTCATTCATTTCTGCTCTGATCTTTATGATTTTTTTTCTCTGCTAACTATGGGTTTTGTTTGTTCCTTTCTCTAGCTCCTTTAGGTGTAAGGTTAGATTGTATATTTGAGATTTTTCTTGTTTCTTGAGGTAGGCTTGTATAGCTATAAACTTCCCTCTTAGAAACTGCTTTTGCTGCATCCCATAGGTTTTGGATCATTGTGTTTTCATTGTCATTTGTCTCTATGTATTTTTTAATTTCCTCTTTGATTTCTTCAGTGATCTCTTGGTTATTTAGTAACGTAATGTTTAGCCTCCATGTGTTTGTCTTTGTTACGTTTTTTTCCCTGTAATTCATTTCTAATCTCATAGCGTTGTGGTCAGAAAAGATGCTTGATATGATTTCAATTTTCTTAAATTTACTGAGCTTGATTTGTGACCCCAGATGTGACCAATCCTGGAGAATGTTCCGTGGGCACTTGAGAAGAAAGTGTAATCTGCTGTTTTTGGGTGGAATGTCCTATAAATATGATTAAATCTATCTGGTCTTTTGTGTCATTTAAAGCTTCTGTTTCCTTATTTATTTTCATTTTGGATGATCTGTCCATTGGTGTAAATGAGGTGTTAAAGTCCCCCACTATTATTGTGTTACTGCCGATTTCCCCTTTTACAGCTGTTAGTAGTTGCCTTATGTATTGAGGTGCTCTTATGTTGGGTGCATATATATTTATAATTGTTATATCTTCTTGATTTGATCCCTTGATCATTATGTAGTGTTCTTCCTTGTCTCTTGTAACGTTCTTTATTTTAAAGTCTATTTTATCTGATATGAGTATTGCTACTCTAGCTTTCTTTTGATTTCCATTTGCGTGGATTATCTTTTTCGATCCCTTCACTTTCAGTCTGTATGTGTCCCTAGGTCTGAAGTGAGTCTCTTGTAGACAGCATAAATATGGGTCTTGTTTTTGTATCCATTTAGTGAGCCTGTCTTTTGGTTGGAGCACTTAATCCATTCACGTTTAAGGTAATTATCAATATGTATGTTCTATTACCATTTTCTTAATTGTTTTGGGTTTGTTTTTGTAGGTCCTTCTCTTGTGTTTCCCACTTCGAGAAGTTACTTTAGCATTTGTTCTAGAGCTGGTTTGGTGATGCTGAATTCTCTTAGCTTTTGCTTGACTTTAAAGCTTTTGATTTCTCTGTGGAATCTGAATGATATCCTTGCCGGGTAGAGTAATCTTGGTTGTAGATTATTCCCTTTCATCACTTTAAAAATATAATTCCACTCCCTTCTGGCTTGTAGAGTTTATGCTGAGAAATCAGCTGTTAACCTTATGGGAGTTCCCTTGTATGTTATTTGTCATTTTTCCATTGCTGCTTTCAATAATTATTCTTTGTCTTTAATTTTTGTCAATTTGATTACTAGTTGTCTCGGAGTGTTTCTCCTTGGGTTTATCCTGCCTGGGACTCTCTGCACTTCCTGGTTTGGGTGCTTATTTCCTTTCCCATGTTAGGGAAGTTTTTGACTATAATCTCTTCAAATATTTTCTCTGGTCCTTTCTCTCTCTCTTCTCCTTCCTGGACCCCTATAATGCAAACGTTGTTGTGTTAAATGTTGTCCCAGAGGTCTCTTAGGCTGTCTTCATTTCTTTTCATTCTTTTTTCTTTATTCTGTTCTGTGGCAGTGAATTCCACCATTCTGTCTTCCAGGTCACTTATCCGTTGCTCTGCCTCAGTTATTCTGCTATTGATTCCTTCTAGCATACTTTTCATTTCAGTTATTGTATTGTTCATCTCTGTTGTTTGTTCTTTAATTCTTCCAGGTCTTTGTTAAACATTTCTTGCATCTTCTCGCTCTTTGCCTGCACTCTTTTTCCAACGTCCTGGATCATCTTCACTATCATTATTCTGAATTCTTTTTCTGGAAGGTTGCTTATCTCCACTTCATTTACTTGTTTTTTGGGGCTTTTATCTTATTCCTTCATCTGGTACATAGTGAATGTGGGTTTTGTTCCACAGGCTGCAGGATTGTAGTTCTTCTTGCTTCTGCTGTCTGCCCTGTGGTGGATGAGGCTAAGAGGCTTGTGCAAGTTTCCAGATGTGAGGGACTGGTGGTGGGTAGAGCTGGGTGTTGCTCTGGGGGGCAGAGCTCAGTAAAACTTTAATCTGCTTGTCTGCTGATGGGTGGGGCTGGTTTTCCTCCCTGTTGGTTGTTTGGCCTGAGATGACCCAACACTGGAACCTAGCTGGCTCTTTGGTGGGGCTAATGGTGGACTCTGGGAGGGCTCATGCCAAGGAGTACTTCCCAGAACTTCTGCTGCCAGTGTCCTTGTCCTCATGGTGAGCCACAGCCACCCTCTGCCTCTGCAGGAGACCCTCCAACACTAGCAGGTAGGCCTGGTTCAGTCTCCTATGGGGTCACTGCCCCGTCCCCTGGGTCCTGATGCACACACTACTTTGTGTGTCCCCTCCAGGAGTGGAGTCTCTGTTTTCCCCAGTCCTGTCAAAGTCCTGCAATCAAATCCTCCTAGCCTTCAAAGTCTGATTCTGTAGGAATTCCTCCTCCTGATGCCAGACCCCCAGGTTGGGAAGCCTGATGTGGGGCTCAGAACCTTCACTCCAGTGGGTGGACTTCTGTGGTATAAGTGTTCTCCAGTTTGTGAGTCACCCACCCAGCAGTTATGGGATTTGATTTTATTGTGATTGCCCCCCTCCTACCATCTCATTGTGGTTTCTCCTTTGTCTTTGGATGTGGGGTATCTTTTTTGGTGAGTTCCAGTGTCTTCCTGTCGATGATTGTTCAGCAGTTAGTTGTGATTCGGGTGCTCTCACAATAGGGAGTGAGCGCACATCCTTCTACTCTGCCATCTTGAACCAATCTCTTCAATATATATTCTTGATAGTGCTTATTATTACTAAAATTATCAAATTTCTGTATTAATCATGGATCTCTCTTTACTTTAGCATATAGTGGCTTATGTTTGAACAGTCTACTATTGTATGCTAAGCAGCTAGAACAATACCTGATATGCAGAATACTCCCAAGAATATGTAAAGCAGATTAACATGGTATAATTATCCATGGTATAATTATGCTTTTAAATATGTTTTTAAATTTCAAATTGCTTTTGCAAATGTACAGAACACAAATACATAAATGTATAAACACATGAATAAATAAAACAGGAACATAATAACACGTGCATATGGATTAACCCTTCATGTATTAGTTTGCTAGTCTTACCATAACAAAGTACCACAGTCTGGGTGGCTTAAACAAGAGAAACATAATACAGAAATTTATTGTTGTACAGTTCTGTAGGCTAGAAATCTGAAATCAAGCTTTTGCCAAGGGTGGTTTCTTCAGAGGTCTATGAGAAAAAGATCTGTTCCAGGTATCTCTCCTTTGTTTACAGATAGCCATCTTCATGTTCACATGGTGTTCTCCCTGTATGTGTGTCTCTGTGTCCAAATTTCCCCTTTGTATAAGGAAACCAAGCATATTGGATTAGGTTCCACCTTAATGACCTCATGTTAACTTGATCACCTTAGTAAAGACCGTGTATCTAAAGTCACATTCTGAGCTATGAAAAGTTAAGACTTCATCATATACATTTTGACAGGGGACAGAATTCAACTCATAACACTCTGCCCTCTGGACATCCAAAATTCATGTTCTTTTTATACGCAAAATGCATTCACCCTATCTCAGCATCCCCCCCTTCCACCCACCTATCTTAATCCATTAGCATCAACTCTGTTTAAAACCTCATCTACATATCATTTAAATCAAGTATGGGTGACTGGGTACAATTCACCCTGGGTCAAAATACCTCTTTTTCTGTGAACCCGTGAAACTAGACAACAAGTTATCTGCTTCAAAAATACAATGGTGGGAAAGACGTATTAAACATTCCCATTCCAAAAGGGAAAGGTTGAAAGGAAGAAAGGGGTCATGGGTCCCAAGCAAGTCCAAAACCTAGTGGGGCAAATTCCATTAGATTTTAAGGCTTAAGAATAATTCTCTTTGACTCTATGCTCTGTCCTCTGGGCCCACCAGAGTGGCAGCTCTACTCTCTTGCCCTGTGCCTTTTGGGCTCATGGTACCAGTGGTAGCCTTGTTGACCTGTAAAGTGCTTCCAAATTATTTATCTCTTTTCTTGAAAGAAAATGAACGTTTGCAGCTGGATAGATTTGTCAGCCCATTTCCTGCCTACAGAATCCCAAAAGTCTGATAGCCTTCCTTCAGCCATCCTGTCTTTGTCTCTGTCCCTATAAATCCAAGCTGGCAGTGTTTATACTGGTATAAAATCTTCAAAAGCCTTGTAGGCCCTCCAGTGTGATTCACAGAGGTCCAAGCTATTAGATAAGAAGGTCTTCCACAAGCTTTCCTTGATAACCTTATCTCTATTCCTGGCTTCTGCTGAGGTGGCTGACTGGACCCATGACTCACTTGCCTTCTCCTGGGCAGACTCTTGTTCAGCCATACCCTTGTCCCTCTTTCCAGAGCACACTATCTGGATAAGCTGACAATTTTCCAAAACTTCAAGTTCTAGTTCCCTTTTGCTTACCAATTCCCTATTCAATACATCTCTCCTCTCATATTTTCCTATAAGCAGCAAAGACAAATCAGGCCATATTTTTAGCACTTTGCTTACAAATATCCTCAGATAAATATCCAAGATCATTGCTTACAAATTCTACCTTCTACAAAACACTAGAACACAATTCAGCCAAATTATCTACCACTTTATAACAAGGATCGCCTTTCCTCCAGTCTTCAGTAGAATATTCCTCATTTGCATGTGAGATCTTACCAGAAGCACTTTATACATTTATATTTCTAGCAACATTCTGGTCATTCTTACGTCTTTCTGAGCTCTCTCCAGAATTACCTTTAATTTCCATTGTTCTACCATCAGTCTATTCAAGTCAATCTAGGCCTTTTCTATCATGCACCTCACAACTCTTCCAGTCTCTACCAATTATTTCTTACAGTAGCACTCTACTTCCCATACCAAAATCTGTATTAGTTTGCTAGGGCTGCTATAACAAAGTGCCATAAAGGGGATGGTTTAAACAACTGAAATTTATTACCTCATAGTTCTTGAGGCTAGAAGTCTGAAACCAAAGTGTTGGCAGGATTTGTTCCTTTGAAGGACTTTAAGGGAAATCTCTGTTCCAGGACCCTCTAGTTGGCTTGCAGATGGCAGCCTTTATATTCACATGGCATTCCCTCTATATACGTCTCTTTGAGTCCAAATTTCTCTTTTTTATAAGGACACTAGTCATATTGGATTGAGGCCCATCCTAATGACCTCATTTAAACTTTATTATCTCTTTAAAGACCCTATCTCCCAATAAGGTCACATTTTGAGGCACTGGGACCTAGGATTTCAACATGTGAATTTTGGGGGAACACAATTCAACCCATAGCATCCCACAATATGTAGGATAGAAAAAAATGTGTATGGTGATTTAAGCATCTAACTTTGACCTATCTAGTCTCAAATCATTAAGTTCTATGCTCTCAAAGCTAATGCATATTACAGAAATACAAATGCTATTCAGAGATAAATGATAACTTCGTTCACATTTATCTCAAATCGTAGGCACACACTTGTTTCAAACACTAAGTACAGTAGTATAACCTCATAACTTTTTCAATTAGAATTATCACTTGTATTCAATGTTCTTCTTAGTCTTCCTATGCATGCCTGTAGTTGAGCAACAGCATTAACTTCATCTTACAGTTCCTTCTTACCTTCGTAATGCCTTTAGGTAAAGACATACATAGGCTTTGCCACATACTGTTTAGTGTACACATCTTTGGAATTATGGAATGTGCATTTAGCCTTGTAAATTATTCCCCACCTCTATCAATGGTGAGGTTCAGTATTATTTCACATATAAGCCCATGACTATAATTCGCTTCAGGTAGATTGCAACATGAACATACCTACAGACTCGATTCCTAGGCAATTCCTCCATTTTTATTTCCAAGAGAAGCCTTTTCCTTTTCTTGACTGCCTTTTTAATTCTACTTTAGGATTCAGGTTAGGTATGAACTGTGCATACCTGCTAGAGTTTATTCAATCAAAAACTGAAGCATGTGGTCTCACTAATATGAGAACAAGGGGAAAAAATATTTGAAATCAGATCTACACCAAGAAATACCCAATGTATGATTGCCTTGGCTATGCACCATCAAAGTGTAGATTGGAAGCATCTTTAAAAGCATTAACTCAAAACAGAATGCAATATTAGCTAATTTTGTCATCAGAAGGCACTTGAGATATGACTTTCTGCCATTCTTGTCAGTGACTAAATGAGATGTCAATCATAATATCTAAATCAGAAACACTCAAGACACTACTGAACAAAGTGTTATTAGTATAAATAAGATGTTTCTTGACATGAAAAACAACCACGATTAAAATATTAACATCAGGAATTCTGATTTGCATTCATTGTGATGCCTCTTTTCCCCTGACCCTTCAATATTTTTTACACTTTTTTTTTGTTGTTGTTCAATTAATTAATTTAGTTTTGGCTTCATTGGGTCTTTGTTGCTATGCGTGGGCTTTCTCTAGTTGCAGCAAGCAGGGGCTACTCTTCGTTGCGGTGCATGGCTTCTCACTGTGGTGGCTTCTCTTGTTGTGGAGCACGGGCTCTAGGCGTGCGGGCTTTAGTAGTTGTGGCTCTCAGGCTCTAGAGCGCAGGCTCAGTAGTCATGGCGCACGGGCTTAGCTGCTCCACGTGCTAATCTTCTTGGACCAGGGCTCGAACCCGTGTCCCCTGCATAGGCAGGGAGATTCTTAACCACTGCACCACCAGGGAAGTCCCCTGACCCTTAAATATTGATAATAAATTTGCTTTTGTTAAATTTTCTCAATATTCTTATGAATCCAATATAAAGCCAGTCTGTTCATAGTATTCTATTAGGGCTGGGAACATAAAGATTAATATAAGTGATTACCTTAAAATAGAAGAAAAAAGTTTACAAAAATTCTATGACAGTTTAAAAGTAAAATAGTTTCCTTTATGTGACACTATTATAACTGAGAGTTGGCGTTGTCAAGGGTTTCAGGATGTAATATCTCCAGTGTTCAGATAAACATTCTAACTTCAGATAGTTGACTGGAAATCATAATTGAATTTAAACTGTAGTATTAGCTAATGACAGAGTTTATAATGCAGATATATTGTCACTCATTAAAAATATTTACGTTGTAAAAGATCAAAAACATAAAGGCTTACTTGACAAATGTTCATTCAGAAGCATATGTTTTCAATATTGTAAACTTTTTGCAGAGAAGTATATGCTAACTATGTTTCTTTACAGAATTTAAAATAGTTCAACCGCATTTTGAAACAAATGTCTCACAAAAGAAATCTGCTGCTACCATGTCTAAGTTATCTCTAGTTTTTAAAAAGCTAAAATATCCTGAATAGCCTTTTTCTTCTGGCAAACTATGGCAATTAAGTACATCTTTTTTGGTATTATTTATGTGTAAAGTGGAGAAAGTAATACTTCTGTGGGTAGGTATGAAGAGTAAATTAATTAATACATGTGAGGCAGTTACCACAAAGCCTAGAATACAGTAAGCACTTAATAAAGGTTAACTATTGTTTTGCCTTTGGTTTATTTTCCAATAACTAAAACTTTATCTTCTAAAATTAATTTTGTTCAAAGTTTCAGGCAATAAGATTTATTTTTTAATGAATCATGTTTGAATTCCTGCTCCATAAGACATTGTGTGTGTGTGTGTGTGTGTGTGTGTGTGTGTGTGTGTGTGTGTGTGTGTTTTGAAATGTATGTAGAAAGAAGTTGCTTCATTAAAGTAAAAGTTTGTCCAGGTTTGACACATACTAATAGGATGGAGTCAGAATAGGGGTTTTCTACTCCAAACAATAACATTCACTAGGTTATTTACAATAACATTCAACAAGAGTTCCAGAGTATCAAAGACTTATCTAAAAGTAGAGTCAAGAAACAAACACTGTATGGAAAATGGGCCAGAATTGGGAATTCAAAGAAATGGAAATGTATCAAAAGTTTACACCAAGGGAGGTAATAATAAAGTAAGAATAAGTCCAAAATCTATCTGAAGTTGGGTTCTCCAAGAAACAAATGCTGAGATGCAGTTTTCCAGCAGGAAGTTTATTAGGAAGTGTTCTTTGAATGTACATCTATGGGACAGTGAAGGGCACAGGATTGGGAAGAGGGAGTAACTGGCATATGAGACAGTTGCAACAAAGGTTTCAGACATTCCCATAGCTGGTATGGTCTTCAGAGTTGGCCCACCTTAAGGTAAGCAGGAAGGGCCTTTATAGCTCCCTACCACTGGCCAATAGTTGGATACAAAATCCTATTAACAGGCAGCCCTCAGACAGCAATTTCAGGGAAAGCACCAACAAAGCAGCTGGGAGAATGAATGCCTCAGACTTGAGGGGGAGATACGGTGCTTACAACAGCATCCCCTACACAATAAAACCAATCTTTGAAGCTTGATTTTATTGCCCTGTAACTTTGAGGAGAGAGGGGGATTGCAGCAAGAAGTCAGGAAGAGAGTTGAGAGAATGGATGAAGTTATCTTCAAAATATCTTTTTCAGGTTTCTTTATGAAAGTAAAAGTTGAGCACACAATCTGGAAACAGCCAGGGCTCAGAAATTCCCTTTTTGATTATAGAATCACACAGTAATATCAGTATTATGAGTGGAATTTGTCAATAAAGATGTATTAATTAAACTGCCTTGAATTATATTTCTTGTGTGCACAGCTGTTTCCAATTACATGATTATAGCTTACAAAGCCAACAGTTGAAATCATGTTTTTTTACCATCCATGGGAGAAAGTAGCACACTGTAAAACTATAAAAGTAAGCTCTCATTCTGCAAGAACATGAAATGCAGAATGAGGACTACAGACGCTAGCCATTGAGGGAATTCATGCAGAAATATGCCCTCCAGCATGATGCTTATTCTAAATGATATGACTTATCTCAGAGCTCCTTTCACCAAGCAGATCTTTAAATTAATAATGGGTCAGATTCAGAAGCATTTAGTTAGGAGATAGTCAACATAAAAATGTGTTTCTTCATTTTACTGGCCCACTGCTTTCAAGTCAGGTGTCCCCAAATCACTAATGATGACATATAGAGGTCAGTGGGACTCCATCACCTTTGCTTTCAATAATCTTTTATGTCTTTTGGACTTAAAACTAAGGAGAATAACTCATGACCCATGCAGCCAGAACAGTTCAAGGGTTTAACCCTCAGGCTCTGTGCTCAGACAGATCTAGGTTTGAATCCTGGTTCCTCCACTTAGTCACTCTGATTTTTAACAATTCAGTTAAGGACACAGGATATTATGCATCAAAAAGAAGTCACTGTGATGAAAACAGTGTTAGACAAATTTATTAACAGAGATGCTGTCTCAGTCTCTTAATTAATTAATTACCATTGATTGAATACCTCGTATGTACCAGAACAGTCCTAACTTTCTATGTGTATTAACTAATTAAATCATCAAGTCAGCTTCATGCAGTGGGTACTATTATTATCCTCATTTTATAGATGAAGAGCTAAAGCTTTGAGAGATTATATGAATTGTGCAAGCTGACTGCTAGTAAGTGACAGAGTCAGGCTTATCAACTAGTAGTACTTAATAAATAGTGGTCATGACAAACAATAAATGTTAGGTCTATGGTCACTAGGTCTATAGTACTAATACTACTTCTACTGCTGCTGCTGTAAGTAGCTCTACACAGTGCTAAGGGACTAGAAGAGAGTACAGTCTGACTACAGAATCAAAAAGACCATGTCTACTTCTGGTTGAAACCTTGGCTCCTTATAGTGATATTTAACTGAAGATCATAATACAGTTGACCTTTGAACAACATGGGTTTGAACTGTGCAGGTCCACTTACATGTGGATCTTTTTCAATAAATACATACTGCAGTACGACATGATCTGAGGTTGGTTGAATGTGCAGCTATGGAACTGAAGGTACAAGGGCCAACTATAAAGTTATATTCAGATTTTTGACTGTGCTTGGATGGGTGGTGCCCCTAAACCCACATTGTTCAAGGGTCAACTGTATTTTCAGCTATAATTTATATTCATATTTGCCATCTAATTTGCACTGCTCAAAATCTCCAGTATGTTACTTATGGCAAGTATTTATCTACTGTAGATGAGAAAAGATGGAAGCACAAGTACAGGAAAGAAAATAAGCAGGATCTCAAATTTGGGGGAATGGAAGGATGGAATTAGAACTTGAATCTGGTATTTTGTCCACTCAGTTTATTACAAAGGAGAAAAAAAAACTATCAACAAACTTAAGTTTCTCTTCTTTTTTTTGCCAAATCACATGAGTAGATTTTCACCCCATTTGGAGAATGTATATGAGATGGTACCATGTAAAATACAGGCTATACAGAGTAAATGTTTCACTTTGAGGACCCTGTGTGCTACCTGAGTGTTAAGTTGTCATCTACCAGAACAGCTGAAGTTCAGGAACCAAGTGGGATCTTCAAGCTTACAAACATCATCAAAGAAAACATAGAGCAGTTTAAAATATATAATCCAATCTGAGCCATGAGATCAGCCACTTCAGAAACAATGTATAGTTGGCCACCTGTATCCATGGGCTCTTCATCCATGGATTCAACCAACCATGGATAAAAAATATTCAGAAAAAAAGTTTCTAGAAAGTTCTAAAAAGCAAAACTTGTATTTGCTGCATTCCAACAGCTATTTACATAGTATTTACATTGTAATAGATAATATAAGTAGTCTAGAGATTATTTAAAGTATACAGGAAGAAGTGCATAGGTTATATAAAAATAGCAAATATATATAAGGGGCTTGAGCCATCGATGGAGTGGATTTTGGTATCTGAGGGGTGTCCCAGAACCAATCCCTCGTGGATATCAAGGGACCACTGTACTGACTTACCATTGGGCTGGTTCTTACATGGGCAACTCTAGATAACAAGTTCCAGGGTGAATGCCAGTAGGAAATTAATTCTGAGCAATGGTCAAAGCAATGGAAAAATACATTATCTGTGGGTGTTTCACCAAACCAAGTTACTCCAGTTCAGTTCAAAAGCTGATGTGCTGATTCAGAAAACTTAGTTTGGCTACGGATACAATAGTCTGACTTGGAAACAGAGAGAAGTAAAGGGAAAAGTAAAAGCGTTTTTGGAAGGTAAACTTAATGTCTTAGGTAGGAAGAGCATTAGATCTGGAAATAGGAGTTTCTATGTCGAATTCTGGCACTAATGGGCTGAAATTGTGTGTCCCCTCAAAATCCATATGTCGAAATGTGATGGTAATAGGAGGTGGGGAGATCGTAAGGGTGGAGCCCTCATGAATGGGATCAGTGCTTTTTTAAGAAGAGGCAAGAGAACTTGCTCTCAGCTTCTGCTCTCTACAAGAAGATGGCCTTTTGTAAACCAGGAAGAGTGTCCTCACCAAACAGCGAATCTGCCAGCATCTTGATCTTGGATTTCCCAGCCTCCAGAAATGTGAGAAAGAAATGTGTGTTGCTTAAGACACCCAGTCTATGGTAATTTGTTATAGCAGCCCAAGCTGAATTAGACACTTGGTCAAGTTGCTTCAATCATTTAGCCTATATTCATTTAGCCTATATTCATCACATGTAAACTGAAGATCTTGAATTTAGTAGTCAATGCACTGACCTCTCCAGAAGTGAATTTTGAGGACATTTTCAAATCATCCACTTTGTTTGCCCCAATAGGGTACTACGAAAGAATGATCTAGTCATTCATACAGTTTGCTAAACTGTCAGTCATTCTCGTACTAATTTCATGATTTTTCTACATCTACCTGTACTATTTTTTGCTTATATTTTCTTTATATTGTCTCATAATTATACTTAGATTTATTTAAAATCAAATTAAATTAAATCAACACTGTAAGTAGAATACAAAGTAAAACTTGCCTTACAGCAGAAATGTAACTATAAAACCATAAATTTAACAAAAACAAAAGATTATCGTTAAACTGATCAATTGCTTAGGGATGTGAACCTAACGTTTATTCTTTTTATAATGTAAGATGAGTAAATACTGAAGTGGTTAAAGAGTTGTTTCCAATATACTAAGACTTTTTCCTTGCATAATTGATGGAAAATCAAAAGAAAAAAAAAGACTAAATTTTTAACAGACATTAAAAAAAAGTGCCTGTTTATTTAGGTACCACCAAAAGTGATCTCAGGTCCAGATGATACGCATACTAAATGTTGGAATTTCTACATTTTCTTATCCAGAAAACAGTTAAGTGTTCTGCCAGACAAAGGGAGTAAACTCACTTGAACCACAGCTGAGTCATTCTTTCAAGGAACTAAGTACATATTATGAAGCAGTGAAGAAGCACATGTACATAAGTAACCACCAAGCGGGAGTGAGACTATTAAGTGCCCTTGGAGCCAGAGAGTTATCTACCTACCCAACAGGTTTTCTCTTTTTGTGTACTTTAGGACCTCTAAAGTGGCTGTGCCCCTTTCTGGAAATACAATAAAATATGTTATTTTCATAACAAGAGCCTTTCTCTTATTGCAGATTAATTATAAATGTCTTTATGTCTGAGAATTTCTTCTCACTTTTATCATTCTGTTCTTTCTATCCCAGTCATCTTCATAGAAATTATAACTACTTGGTATTTTCTTGTGTGTTTAATTCAGAATGTTTTCTTTCTTTTAGAATGTTCACTCCACAAGGGAAAGGCCCTTGTCTGTTTTCTTCACACTTGGGTCAGTGATGCGCTGCAGCTGGTTTATCCAAGTGCATGAGAGTGGATTGGTAAACTTTCAGGAATTTTATGAGCCAGCTGACATCATGCCAGTAGCTTAAAATCAGTCATGTTAAGAGTATTTATGTAAGACTCAGCAAAAGCTACAAATACATTTTTTCTGGGGAACTGGTTGTTAAACACTTACTTGTACAGTGCTTGCTCTGTCTCCATGCCTAGAAACATGCTTGCAACATGGAAGAGGCCCAATCAATGTTTGTTTATTGAATAAAGTAAATGTCCAAAGATAGGAAAAAAACCCCACTGTCCCAGCTCAAGGGAAGTCAGGAAGGAGGAGTTCCCTCTTATTCATGTGGGAGAGTCAGCCTTTTTTGTTCTATTCAGGTCTTCAACTGATTGGGTGAGGCTCACCCATATTAAGGAGGGCAATCTACTCAGTCTATTGATTCAAATGTTAATCTCATATAAGAACACCCCCACTGATACACTCAAAAAATGTCTGACCAAACATCTGGGCATCCAGGGGCTCAGTCAAATTGACACATAAAATAAGTCATCATAAGTAAGTTCCCAATATAAGCTGTTATTACAATAATTACCATTATTAATATTATAATTAATTAATGTTATTAACATTACATTATTAATATTAGGTGACAAGCATTTTGGTGGGCATTTTCACACACAGTATCTTTTGTTGACATCTCTCCTTCACATAGTATTTTAATTATTAAATCTCAAAAAAAGCACTATTATAGCAAATTATCAATTACCTTTAGTGTTAATTCAAAAACTAAAAAAAACCTAGAGACCCTATCATTAACCTTGTATTCCTCTGCTGTGTTGCACATAGTAGGGCCATAAGGAGCTCTTTGTTGATACTTTGAGAAAATCTAGGGCAGTACTCAGGAGCCTCATTCAGAGAACAGAGAGCACATCTGTTATCAGAGAAAAAGCGTGTACTTATTTTAGCAAGTGGTATTTGCATTAATTTTTCTTGCCTCTATCCTCTACACAGGCCACGGATTAAGATTTATTTTTCAAATTGTTAGAGGTCATAGTATAAAATGACCTCCGAATGCAAGAATAGCAACATAGTTAAAAGTTCCTGGTTTGGACAGTCAGCATTAATGTAGACTGGAGAAGTAATTTGGCAATCTCTCCCCCTTTCCTTAGGTAGATTGATGAATGACCGTTTCCTCTATTCTGTGTTCAGAAGTTTTATGGGCCATGGAGAATGCAAGATCAGAGATATTTGTGCCTGATATCAAAAGAAGTATTATCCAGCCACACTTAAATAAATGTTGTAAAAGACCTGAACAAAGCATTTCTGAGTACGAAAAATTCCAGTTTTCAGAGAAATTTTGAAAGTTTGCAAATAAATAAGAAAGAAAACTATATTTGTGGTTTCAAAGTAAGGTCAAAGCTCCTAGCATTGCAAATTATCTTAGGAATTGGTATTCATTCAGAGCTCCATTGAATTAAATTAAGGAGTGTGCAAGATTGATTATCTAGATCTCTAACTTGGAGAATTTTCCAGACATTTTCAAACACTATTGGAAACACTGAGATCACCATCAATTAGGTTAAAACAAATACAAATTTGATACATTCCAGCCTTCTGGAAGAAACGCAGAATAGGCAATGAGAAAGGGGAAGGATCCTAAGGTCTGTGTTTGAGTCTCAAAACTTCTATTCATGATATTCTAAGATATTCTGCGACAAGTATTATTTTATAAAGATCTCTTCCATCTTTAGACCACATATGCTGAAAACTGATTCACTCTCTTAATACTCTAATTTTAACAATTGTTCTTATTCATAGGTCTCCAGTGAAAGGTGATACTTTGATTCTTTTCTCCCTAAATTTGTCTTAGAAAAGTATGCATGTATTTTGTGTCATCTGCCATTCTTCCTTCTTCCCAACTTTTACATTCAACATACTTTTGAATACTCATGTCTTTGTCCCTGGATTTCTCTTGAATCCACACTTCATCTTGACTACCACTGCCTCCTAAGTGTGGGCCACCCAAAACTTTCATCTGAATAATTTCCAAAACATGTCCTGCATAGTTCTCCCTTCTTCACAGTGCACCAGAGCGATCTATGTCATCTGAGAAGCAATCTGACCTTGTCATTTCTCTGATTAAAACCTTCCATGTCTATACTCTAGCCATCAGTGCAAATCCCAAGCTTCTAAAGCTGCCTTATTAAGCCTTCCTGAGATGGCCATTGCTTTGCTCTCCAATCACTCACAACTCCTTGTGTTCCACTCCACTGTTCTGTTATACCAAACTTCTTCCATCCTATGAGAGCAATTCATGTCCTCTTGTCTGTCCAACTTTACATAACCAATCACCCAAAATCCAGTCCAGCCCCTATCAACTGACCATTTATTTGGCCCAAATCCACCAGTTCTCTGATGCTGTGTAAGTTGCTACTTCCCTCCTTGGTGGCCCAGGAATTGCTCATGTGCCCTCCTTATGTGTTCTCATCACACACATCACATTCTAACTCATGCATTCCTCCCCATACACTCAACAGTCTATTTTCTTAGTTGTCTTCCCAACTAGTCCACAAGGGCAAACTCTGACAAATTCATCATGGTAAATTAAGACTTTATTACAGTTCTGAACATAGAAGTGTCTCAATAAATATTTGGGGAAGGGAGAAAAAATAAGGTTTTCTAAGGGAATAATTACAGAGAATAAGACTTGGACCAATCTTTCCTCTCCTATCCTTTCCTCTCTCCTTCCCCTCATCTCCCCTCTCCTCGTCTCACCCTTCTCCTCTCTGCCTTCCCCCACTTCCTGGCCTCCTGCTACTTGGGAACTCACTGAACTCCATGTCCTAAGCATTTCCTAAGGATCTCCAGGTGTCCCTTCCTGTAATAGCTTATTACCCTTCTAGTTGTTGAAAGATGAAAGCTGCTGTTAATGCATTTGGTGCACTCTCCAACAGCTGCATGTCCGTTATTCCTTTCTCCTTTTCCATAACAGTGGTTTTATTGATGTGCTATTTCCAATGGATTTTAGAGGTGGAGGTGGAGTAAAAGAAGGAGAGGAGGAAAAGTAGGAGGAGAAGGAGAAAATGGAATAGTAGCAGGAGATTTAACATTCATGAAGCACTTTTTATGTGCTAGGCATTCTACCAAGTATTTCACCAGCATCTATCATTGCATCCTTACATCAGCAGAATGTGAGAGGTACAGTTATAATTCTCACTTTATTAATAAGGAAACTAAGGCACAGTAAGTGGCACACCCAGGAACTGAACTTGAACCTGTCCACCTGCCTCCCAAGTACACATTTTTTTGTGAAACCATAGAGCTTCCCTCACTATACACTGAACCAATGCTCAGGTCATTAGATGTGTACAGAGCTCTTGAATGAAACTCTTTGGTTCCTTTAGACCTTAAAGGCAGAACTCAAGATTTGGGGCTATTCTCCCAGATGTGTATCTGGGAATGCTAGAAAGAATGAAAGCATATGTCTTTCTTTTCCCTGCCCATATATCTCCTGCACCCTCTGCTAGGATTTTCCTCACCCATATATCTCCTGCACCTTCTGCTAGGATTTTCCTCAGTGACTATCCTGCCTAGCAGCAGTGCAGTGAAAATGCAATGGAAGGACCTTTGTTATTTAGGAACACATCTCAACACTGCATCAGGCCATGGCACATGTTAGGAGTAAAAATCAGGGTCCATGAAGCCCGTTCCATGCCCTGGGTTTCTCCTTTTGCTGAAAATTTCCTGACTTGTCTTCATTCAGCAGTTAGCATTTCCTAAGGACCTCCAGGTGTCCCTTCCTGTAATAGTTTATTACCCTTCTAGTTGTTGAAAGATGAAAGCTGCTGTTAATGCATTTGGTGCACTCTCCAACAGCTGCATTGATTTTAGATCCTGCATTGCAATCCCTTTGTCAGATGTTGTGTGGAAACCGGGCTCAGCTACTCATTTATCATAGGTACTATTTCTGGTATGTTTGAAATTTGCCCTCTGCTTCTCTGAGAACTGCACTGGCTAGTGTTGTACACATTGAAAGTGTGTGGTAGATAATATCACATACTGATGGAATGAGTGTGAGAGTCTATGTAACTTTCTATGACTCTTTAAGAAGGCAACAGTTGGTTACACCTCTGCAGGTTCCTCAAACACACCCTCCTCTCTCTTCCTTGTATTTCCTTCTCTGTCTACAAGGATGAGCTTTCCTCCTCCTTTTGAGTTGACTTGGCCTGATCTAATGTTTGAGATTCAACTCAGGATCTCCCTTTTTCTATGAAGCAAGACTAGGCCCACATGTCTCTCTACTACAATTCTGTTCTCACTGGGCTGTGAAAGCTCACTCATATGTGTGTGGTGTCTTCAATTAGCCTCTTTGCTTTTCAGAATCAAGGGCTATAGGCCTTCATTTTTAGTATCTTGTATTGTAGCTGGAACCAAGTCTTGTATCAATATGTTTTCATTGAGTGAATAAATAAGTATTCTAAAGATTTCATTAAGTTCATGATAAGCTTTTCAATTCAATCACCTGAAATCCAATAGTTTGGATAAGGTATTCAGGACATCTGGTTATATACCATTCATTCAGGCTTTCAGTTTGGACTGAAGTTTTCTTATTTTTTGAAGTCTGGCACATTCATTAATGTTTCTTCTGTAATTATTGCTTTGCTCCAAATAGAGAAAAAGTTTAAAGGAGTCTTTTCCTCCTTCTCCTCTTCCTCCTTCTTCTGCAAAGGAGGTACCATGATGGGGTGGAGACTGCAGGGATTTGACATTTGAAGTTCTGAGAGTCATCCTTAGTTTTGCTGTGTCTTAGGGACTGTCATATAAACTGAGAGCTCATCCACAAGATGGAAATAACAGTGCCTTCTTTTTACATCTTGAAGGGTTGTTGTAAAGATCCAAATATAATTATTCATATTTTTGCTCTCAGAAACACTCAAAGAAATATAACCTCTGCTAGTACTTGTAGAAGACTCCCAATATCTTTATCAATCAATCTATGTTATAGTTCCCATAAAACTCTCAATATCTTTATCAATCAATCAATCTATGTTATAGTTCCCATAAAACTCTACTTTATATCTGGTTATTAGTGTCCTAAACACAAGCTACTACACTTTTATTATTTCCCCTGGGTACATGGTTTTATTTCACCAAACTTTTTTTTTTTTTTTTTTTTTTTTTTTTTTTTGCGGTATGCGGGCCTCTCACTGTTGTGGCCTCTCCCGTTGCGGAGCACAGGCTCCGGGCGTGCAGGCCCAGCGGCCATGGCTCACGGGCCCAGCTGCTCTGTGGCATGTGGGATCTTCCTGGACCAGGGCACGAACCCGTGTCCCCTGCATCGGCAGGCGGACTCTCACTGTGCCACCAGGGAAGCCTCACCAAACTTTTGAGCCCTCTGGTGAAATGCAAGAGTTATTTCTTCAACTGGAAGTAAATTTAATTGACTTATTTAAATACAAATAGAGGGCATTTTAGTAGGAATAGATTATATTATTATAAAATTATGGTTTCAAATACAGCTCGTTCTCAGAATTATCCATGGAGCTTAATAAAAACAAACAAAACAAAACAAAACAAAAATAGATTTCTTGTCTTTACCATAGACCCACTGGGAATCTCTATGAAATATCTGCTCCACTGATTCTGATGATGGTGCTTGTGTTCCTCAGCAAACCTTGTGCCCCATAAACTGTTTTGCACCAGAGAGTTCTCCACCTTGTCTAGAGCTGACTGGACCAGGGAAAGTTCTTCATTCACTGGAGTCAAGTTATAGGCCTCTCAGTGATTTATCTCCTGAATACATGGGGTAGTCTTATTTGCTAGAGGCAGAGATCTGGTTATAAATATCCTAATTCTACCACTTATTAGGTGTATAAACTTAGTCAAGTCACATAACCACTTTGAGCCTTAAATTGGGAGTGGGGAGAAGTCAGAATGTGCTAAGTTTGTTCCTTTGCAAAATAAAGAAAACAACAGAACTTAACTCACAGGCTTCTAAAATTTATGACACATAGAAAGTACTAGATTATGCGTAGTTTTCATCCTATCTTTCATGGGGTTGTTGAAAGGAATTATTTAGTTGATGTATATAAAGTGCTTAGAATAGTTCCTGGCATCTATAACTGCTCAATAGGAGTTAATTATATGTTGCTATTGTTACTTTACCTAACTCTTGGTTGTGTGCTTTCTTTCACTTACTGTAACATGCATTTATAATTCACTGGACTCCTGCATCCTCACACACTCATTCAGCAACAGTCCCCTGTGTGTGAGTACCTGTTGAGCCTCTGTGTCTGGAATGCCCTGCCCGGTGTCCTGGGACTGCTTAGTCTCTCCCAATCCTCTACAACTAGTTTCAGATGTCAGCTCTGCCTCTGCAGCTTCACTGACAACTTGGTCTCCATAGAGAGACCCTCATCTAAGCTCTCATCGTCCTCTGAGACACACTTAATTTCTTGTGCTCATCACAGAATATTAGCATCAGTTGTTTTTTATGAACACATAGGGCTACTACATACAGCAATAGAGGTTGTGCCCTAAGACAACCTAAGACTTGTAGCTGGATCCTAAGACAAGTGAGTGGATGTTCAAATGCAGTCCTGGTTATTAGTCAATGCTGCTTGTCATGGGACTAGATCTAATTAGTTCAATAAGAAGCATGTTTTACAATTTATCTGCCTGAAGAGGTTGCATTATATGATTTATCTGAACCAAAGGATGGCACCTTTTCATAGTTGGCACAATTGGCGATGGTAACCCTAATCATATCCTCACTAGTGCATAAGTTCCCTGAAGTCTGGAATCACAATCATCTTCAAAATCATTCATTTATGCATCCACTCATTCAATCATTCAACAAATATTTTTTGAGAACCTAATTTGTGCCACTCTTTCTCCTAGATCCTGCATCTCTGTTCTTTGTCCCTCGCATGGTGGATAATATAAATAACACTACAGTTTCTTCATATAGCCGGTTGCAATTTTGTTTCCATGAGTAAGTGTCTGGATGATGTGAATAACTAGCATGCTAGACAAAGTTACTTTCTTATCTTAATTTCTGTTTTCTCACCACTGATTAAAACTTATTTCTACAACTCTTAAAGACCATATTAAATATAAGAATAAAGAAGGTAGCTCATAGAAACTACAGCTACCAGCAAGTATGCTTATATTGTTGACATCCATCCATCTGTAGTCAACATTTATGTGTTAACTATCATGCTCCTGGCTTGAGGTTAGGTATGAGAGAGACAATTAAATTAGGGCCTCACTCTGTAAAGTTCAAAGTTTAGCATTTTAAAGTAAGCAAATGTACTTAAGGAATGGACTTAAATACTAGTAAGTGATAGTAATAGGAAGTTAATGAGCAAACAATGCACACTACTCTAAACTGTATCATCTCTGGTTTGAATTTTAAGGGAAAAGTAAGTTTACCCTGGATACGATCATGGAGGCTGGGTGTTCAATGCAAAACCTATTCAAAAGCACAGAGTCAAAAACTGAACAACAGCAAAACATGTTTGAGAAAAAAAAAACAAAACATGTTTTGGCTAGAGGCCAAATTTGTGTCAGCATTACAGGAGGTGTTTTACTGGAGGAGGGAAAGGATTTTGTAGGCGGCGGGGGCGGGGTTCCCAAAATTTCAAATATCTTAAGTGTCCCATCAGGTCACAGCTAGCAAGACAGATTGGTATCATTGAGCAGAAGTGATTGGGACTAATGAATAGATAAGGTGGGTTCCACTTGAAGAGAACTGTCCTTAACCTGGGCAAGCCATGTTGCAATAATTTAGAGAACAGGTTTCAATCTGTTGCTTTCTGTGAAATCTCTAATTTTAAAATATTGACAACATATTAAAATTTTTATTTAATGTGTAGAACAAACCAACCGTATCTTGACCTGCCCAATTCCAGTTTATAACCTCTGAAATTAGGATTTGTTTGTCAATTTTTATCCTGAAGAATTGTGGGTGGTGAAGAGTTGGGGGTGGATAGGGTTGGGGGAGAGATGTAGATCAAATTTGCATTTTAAAGATAAAATTCTGGCATGACTGGAAGTATTGTTTATAACATGGAGGCTTGGAAACTTGTATTCAATCCCTCTGAAGTGCTTGTTAAAATGCTTGTTCCCGACACCACCTTAGATGTTTGGAATCAAAGTAGATGGAGAGTGTACTGGACACCATGGTGTGAGGGGAAGGCCAAAATGAAAAAGACCAAAGAGTATGCTATCTTCTCATTAGGGGAAAGGTTATTTTTATGCTGTGTTACTCAAATTACAAAATAATTCTTCCTTTCTATTGCTATACAAAATGAGGTATGCCTCTCCTTATGAGAATAATGGCAGGCTTTGAAATACTGGAGACTATGAGTGCTGATCTGCTGTTTAGCATCAATGTTACTCATTTATAAATTAAGGATCTGCTTATTGACTTAATAACTCCTTGGTAGTCACTGTTTATAGCATCCTTGTATACAGAGTCCTCCTGATTAGTGCACTATTGACCTGAAAGATGAGGCTTTTATCACTCAGTTCAAGCAAGTGAAAGTTTTCAGCATGCTCACTCCAACCAATTCCCACATTAAAAAAAAAAAAAAACATTACTCTCATTAAAATTAATGGCTGTTATGCTTACCCACAAAAAGGAGACTCCATCACTAACTACAGCAGCAAAGGATAGCATTAGATAATTCTGATGGAATGTATTAAGACATAAGCACTTACTTTTCCATTTACAAAATTAATAAAATTATCAATTCTAATTTAAAATCCTTTTACTGTCCCTCACAGAGCTTTGCTTTTTTTGACCTACTTTATCCTTTCACTCTATCTACTTACTTATAAAAATTTCACCACATAGAACATAATGATAAACACCAAGACATGTGAAATATTTTCACAATACTCTAGAGCCCCAGAATCTTGTTTCTGGGCACCCAGTGTCTGAAGATTCCATTTTCATCAGGTGAAATATTGGGAAGTTCATCCTTATTATTGAATCAAAACTGGCCTCAGTTAATTGTGGGGCTGAAAGAGATTAGTGTCTCACTTAAGAACATGCCAACTGGGTGGCTGTACACTGGGAAAATGATGCAAAACCCTGGTACATGCTTGTCCAAATCTTTTATACTTTTCTTATCAACTGAATTAAAAGCAGACCAAAGTCTTACAAAAATTATCACACATCACAACAGGCCCTTGCAAAATCAAAAGCATTATAACATGCATGCAAAATGAGTTTTCTACTGTCAGAGGAACATCTTGACTCCAATGGTACCAACTTATGGTTGAAAAAATGTTGAGAAAAATTCCCAAATTTACCTTAAAATGAGAGACCATTATTGTTTAATTTAAGGATGGTGTCAGTTTACAGGCCATCTCTTATTGACAAAAATCATATGAAATGATCCTCAAGTCTGAAAATATAAGGGAAACATAGAGTAGAAAGAGAACATAGTTAGGAGAGAGCTTGAAGCTCTAGATATATTTTGATCTTGATAGGCATGTAATTCCTTTCAATGGTGAGCCCGTTTTAAGGTCAATAACATGTCATGAATGCCATGGGTTCTATGTCAGGAATGGTAAGATAAGGGCAATACTGAAGAAAGCAGAGCCAACCACATTTATTCATTCAATAAAGAATGCTTCTGCAACTATTTCTTATTGCTCTTAGAGAAAAAAATATGGAGAAAACATTAGGAATATTTCATCCTGCCACGGGGTTTAACTGTAAACCAGTGATTTAAATAAAATTGTAGACAGAAGGCTTTTTATGCAGGAATCTTTGAAGCTGCATTAAAGAATTAAAAGTGAGCATAATGAACAAAGAATTTTAATATATGTGATCTCTTTACATAAGTTTTATCATTGTATTAGATATGTGTTTCAGGTGGATTGCGTTTTTGACTATGTGAGCCATAAAAATTTAAAGAACAAACAAACAAACCCCAAACCTTGAACTGTTCACTCATTCAGTACTCATGAATGTGCTACCTTCTTTTTTTTATTTTTTTTATTTTTTTTTTATTTTACAAATTTCATCAGTTATACATATACATATGTTCCCATATCCCCTCCCTTTTGCGTCTCCCTCCCACCCTCCCTATCCCACCCCTCCAGGCAGTCACAAAGAACCAAGCTGATCTCCCTGTGCTATGCGGCTGCTTCCCACTAGCTATCTACCTTACGTTTGGTAGTGTATATATGTCCATGCCGCTCTTTCACTTTGTCACAGCTTACCCTTCCCCCTCCCCATATCCTCAAGTCCATGAAATGTGCTACCTTCTGTGTCTGAGGTTTGTGTTAAGAACTAGGATTACAGAGTGAGTAAATGTGACTCAGGTCTTTAAGAAGACTATGGCCTATTGAAAATGGCTGCCCAAGCCATCTACATTTCCTGGCCCTCAGGTTACTCCTATTTACACTGAAAGGGCTGGATGAAATTTTCTTGTGTTCTCTTTTCAGACCAAAATTTCAACAAATATTCAGAGGACTGTATAGAACCATTAGTTTGTAAATAAAATGTATAGATATTCTAGGAGTACAATGAGCAAGGCTGCTGTGAAAATTCATTTTCTAGCCCTGATAGCACGTCTCACCTTTCGAGTTCTTCCCATCAGTGTAGGCTTATAACTTGCTGTGTTTAATTCATTCGATATTCATTAACATTTCCACTCCTATTTAGAGAGTACTGTCTATGTACAGGTTAGTCGGCATACGAGGGACTTTAAATGCCTTATCTTGAATTTGATCCTCAACACAATCCAAGCATTATTATTATCCACATATTACAAATAAAAAAAATGGGACTCAGGGAAATCGAGTGACTTACTAAAGTCACACAGGTATCAAGTGACCAAGTCAAGATTCGAACTCAGAAGGCCGATCCCTAAGGCAGGTGCTCTTAACCTCTTCATTAGCACCACAACAGGGCCCTTGTTAAAACAAACAAACCAAAAAACTTCCTTCATCTCTAGCATTATCATCCTTCTGGGAACCAAGCACTGCATCCATTAGATTCACAGGCTTCCATCCCCTCCAAGACAGCACAGACATCAGCTACTTTTGAAGTATTTCCTGACCGTCTCTCCAGCCTGGTTGGAAGTAGAGCTTCTCCTTTGTACTTGCTGCCATCATTGTGCAATCATAGCTGATAGTTTCATATTTGCTTGATTTCCCCTCTAGATTTTGATCCCCTAACAGCATTGTTTATGCCTTTGTCATCTTTGTCTCCCCAATCCCTAGCACAGGATCTGACTATGACAAATATAAGACTATGTATTGAATAAACAAATAAATGGTCATGTGAGCAAATGAATGTAACAATGCTCAGTCTACCTTGCTAACTATAATTAAACCATATAATTTTTACTGAGTCCTGAGAAGTTATGTCTAGGAATGGGTGAGCTAACTTGGAAAATATTATACTTAAGTTTTATTGCCCTGCATGATGTTCCAATTACTGAAGAAAAAAAATGATGGAAAGGGAAGTCTATGAGCAAGGTAACATTTGCTGTCACTGTTCACATGTTGTAGAAATGTTTTATGGGAAATGATATAGAGCAGTGTTTCTCAAGATGGGGTCCTGAACCAGGAACATCTGCATCATTGGAAAAGTATTAGATTCAGGAATAAGGGGTATGGGCTTGGCAATCCAAAATTTGAAAAACACTATCATTCCTAGCTCCTAGGTACTAGTTAGAGAAACTAACCATGGCGACTTTGAATTGCTATTTTTGTCACTCATTTTCTTTTATGTTGCATGTCAGGGGTAGGAGGGGAATATTGCTGGTTTTAGCCAGATCCCTTTGAAGCACAATCTGAAAGAACTCTCTTGGACCCATAGTTGGGAACAACTACAGTAGCACTAAGCGACCGTATTAATGGAATGCTCCTGGACATTCCCACCTGTGTTTACAGTAGACAATAAACATCATTGACAGAGTTAACAGATTGACAATACAGATCATTCCAAGGAGTTTATTTCTGCTAATGGGTTAAAATGATACCCTGTCAGAATAGGAAATGCAGCATTGAGCCCTCAGGTTCTAATAATGGGCTCTGTTAGTGTGTGCCTTCTCTCTCCTCCTGCAACTGTATAATCTCTCTCCAGTTGCTTTCAGGGAAATTCATTTACAATTATATATTGGTTATCACTGGGTGAGCAAAACCCATGTACCTCTTGTTTTTCTTTATTGCAGTGTCATTTTCTCAAATGAACAAACAAGAAAACAACCCAAAAGCACAGAAGGCAGCATCTGGATGATGTTCTTTGTCGATGGATCGCGTTGGTCTTGTGTTTGCAGCAAGCTCTATTGTGCATTGCTGGAATGACTTTGGGGAGCACATGCTCTTTATCTACACAAGTGAGTGCTTTTATTTCCCTGTCTTCCTCAAGGAGAAGATGGTACAATCACAGTTCAGCAATGAGAAGTCAGGAGGAGGGGGAGGAGGAAGGAGAGAGGAACAATTTAAACAAAATTTCTGTCAGACAAGAGCTCTCTTCTCCTTTGCCCCTTTGTCATTCTTAAGCAGACTAGCACACTTGGCCAGTGATGCAACCCACTCTGCATGGCCTCTATGTTATGAAATGAGTTGGTGCCTGGAAGAGCTGCCACTGAAATGAAGCCAATTTTCAGGGAATTTTCAGCTGCAGCTCATGGTTGATGGAAGTATTAACTCATTGGTGTTAAGACATTCTGGTGATGGGTAACACTCAATTTCATTTTGAAGCATCAATATTGCAAATACCCACTCTAGATGTAAAACTGGTTCATGTGTGTTTAATTTATTTGAAAGACATTGCAGACTATTGATTTTTTTTCTCCTTCCAGAAAATGAAAGCAGCGTACTAGTGTGTCCTTGGGCAATTGATGTAACTTACATATGCCTCTCTTTGCTCATCTGTATCAGATACAGGACTAAAAGCTCATGGCATGGTTCATTCAGTTTGTAATCACATACTGCGTGTATAACGTATGTCAAATTACAAGTGAAGAATGAGGGTGGGAAGGGCCAAGAAGGAACAGAGTGGGAGAACAGGCAAAGTTGAGGTGCTGTGTTGAATGGGTAAAACATCCAACGAGCACATATTTAAAAGGTCTAAATGTTGCAAGAGATACATGTGCCAGGTAGTGGACCAGCACAGGGAAGTAATAAATAACTCAACTTGAGGGTCTCAGAGAAAGAGTCACAAAGGGAATAGAAATCGAGTTACTGACTGAGAGAGCCCAGAGGAATGTGCTGCAAGAGGAGGAAGAGTGAGTGCATTATACAGGAGGATGAGCGTTTTCAAAAGGATGGAAGCAGAAGAAGGTTGAGGTTGGACCCTGTACTGCATAAGGGAGAGTGATGGAAAACAAGCCTGGGAAATGTATAGTACATAACTGCAATCTTTTTTTTTTCTAATGCAAACAGAATGGTTAGAAAGAAATGCACCAAAATGATAACAGTGATTATCTCTGCACAGTAAGAGTATAAGCTGATTTTACCTTATACTTTGTATGATTATGTATTTTCCAAATTTTCTGTAGTGAGTATGTATTGTTTTATAATTAGAATAAAATGTTATACATATATATATATATATCATCAATCACATAGGGTCATGGTGCAGATTAAATGTGACTATGGATTCATTAACCTAACTAACATTTGCATGCCTACTATGGGCAATGCACTCTGGTAATTTTAAAGCCTAAGGAGAAAAAAGATACAGTGCCTGTTCTCTTGAAGCTCACTGCTTCTGCAAGGGTGACAGAAACACAACCAGCCTAAAGAGGGAAGTCAGGTCACATGGAAGCACCAAAGAGTGTCTTGAAATTTAGAACAGAATTTACCGGGACAGTTTACTAGAGGAGACGATACTAACACTGGCTGGCCTTTGAAGGACTGGCAAGAAAGGGCAGTTTGGAAGGAGAAGGCGGCACATGCAGAGACAGGACCGTGGAGAGGCGTGTGGGAAATCACAAGTAATTCTGTACACTAACATAGCATGGGAAGAGTGAGCAGCCTTCACTGGAGAGAATCAGATGGAATCTTTAGGGTCCAGCTCAAGGAACTAAGCTTTAAAGTCATTTAAAGTTAAAATAATTGGAGATGTATTTTTTGAAAGAGCTGGGAGGAAGGGGTTAGTTTACCATGGAATGAGGTTCTAGACAACTCACGACATTCTTAAGTGGATGGGGGGCAGATTATTTCATAAACGCTGATAGCCAGAGATGTAGGGACATGAGCACACAGGAGACGTCAAAGGGGAGATGAGGCTGAACTGAGAACTGGAGGGGTTTTCACTTATGTAAAAAGTAAAAAGTAAAAAGTAGTGCTTAATGGTCATCTGCTACTTTCAGTCTGTCCTGAAATTTTTCCATTTTGAAATTTCCTTTGTATCACTCTATGTGATTCTGGTGAGCTAATCAGTCACGTGACTCAAAGTGACCAATGTAGAGGCTTTACCAAGACTGGCCAAAATGATTCACTGAGTGGGGGGTCCCACAGTATAACTAGGGACACAGCAAACCCCTTATAGGATAGTTTAGAATGCTAGGCAAGAGAAGCTTAGCTGGAAGGATGAAGTAAGCATGGAGTTAATGGAAACATCATTGAGCTCCATAGGAAATCTTTTCTTGAGGAAGACAGCAGAAAGGAAAGCAAAACTGGGTAGGGGTAAAAAGTGAGAGAGAGGGCAAGAAGGAGAAGAAAAAAAGTTGATAAAAGGGGAGGAGAACAAATGGGAGAAAGAGGAGGAAGACACAAGGACAATGAGGTCTGACACCACAGTTTGATCAACTGGAACTAGCTGTCACTGACACCAGCACCACTTACTGGACTGTTTCATTGAAAGAGCCAATATATTCCATTTTTTTCCTTTAGTTTGCATATGGTAATCACAAATTGGGAATATACGGAATTTCACATGAAGAATGAAGTTAGAGAGGGGCAAGAGGAGAGCTGGAAGAGCACCCTAAGAAAGGAGACAAATATAAATTACCCAGGGTCTAGTGGATGAAACGAGGGAGATGGGAATACAATCAAAGAAGTGGAGTCAGGTTATGTGGGAGCACAGAAGAGGGTTACTTCAGAATGGAGTTCCCTGGGACAGCTTTCCAGAGGAGAGGACACCTAATCCAGACCTTTGAGGACAGGTGGAAAATTGCAGTCCAGGAAAAGGCTCATTAGATTTCTATTGGGAGAGCACCTGCTTGGCTCTGTGGTTATCCTTTTAGCAGCCTCTATTCTTCTATAAGCTTTCCCTGCCATATCTAGAGAACACTGTCTTTATTTTAGTGCTAAACAATGTCATTAACTTTTTATCTAAATTTATTCTGATTTCAAGCACTTTGAGAAAGCAGCACAAAACACAGGGACTTAATGGCCTAGAGTTGAAACCATTTAATCTTTGTATTATATATTGCTACATAGCAAACTTAGAGGTTTAAGATAAATCTCGCACATGCATTCCATCACTGTTTCTGTGAATAAAGAATCAGGGCATGGCTTACCTGGATCTTCTGCTCCAGGATGTCTCATCAAACTCCAGTCAAGGTGACAGTCAGGCCTGAGGTATCATTTGAAAGCTCAGCTGAGGAAGAATCTGCTTCCAAGTGATTGTTGGCAGGATTCAGTCCTTTGTGGGCTGTTGGACCAAGGGCCTCAGTTCCTTCTTGGCTGTCAGCTGAACGCCACTCTCAGTTTTTTGCAATATAGGGAAGTTGACGGCACAGCAGCTTGCTCCATCAACAGCCATTAAAGGAGAGGATCTATAGGGAGAGTATGATAGAAAGATAAAAGGTATAATCTTTTTTTTTAATGTAACAAGGGCATCTTACATTTTTATTTTATTATTTTTTATTTTTGGGCAAACCTTGCGGCACATGGGATCTTAGTTCCCTGACCAGGGATCGAACCCCGTGCCCCCTGCAGTGGAAGTGTGGAGTCCTAACCACTGGAGCACCAGGGAAGTCCCAAAAGGTATAATCATATATAATGTAATCATAGAAGTGATATCACATCAACTGTGCCATATTCTATTGGTTAGAAGCAAGTCAGAATTCTCACCCACACTCAAGGAGAGGGCATAATATCAGGAGACAGGGAGCGTTGGCGGCCAACTTAGGGTGTGTCCCCCACAATCCTCTCACTCAGTAAGGATAAGATCCCTTCTGTCTCTTCAAGAACACCTGAATTTGTAAAGTGTAGTAGAATAAATATTTCAAAAACTAAAAATAAAATAGAGGTAAAATTTCTAAATTTTTGCTTAACCACCCTTTTAATTTGTATATATTTCATATAATATCATGGAATATTATGCTTGAAGAGTGGAAAGAAGAGAGGAATTTGTATTTGAGTAGCTGCAGTGTGTCAGATATCTAGCTCTTCCCATTTGACTCACTAATTTTCTATGAGGTTGGTCGTATTATGCCATGTTATTCAGGATTATAGAAGTCTTGTATCTAGAGAAGGATTACTCCTAACTAGTACAGTCTGCATGGGGCTCTTGAGTAAGTTTAATACATGTATTAATTCCAGTTATGAAATTTATAAAACCTCTCTAAGTCTCAGGAATTAAATTATAAAATGGGACAATATTAGAGTATTTTTATGAGGACAAACTGAGACAAAGATAAAGATAATGCACTTGGCATAGGGTTTGGCACCTAGTAAATGCTCAATAAAAATTAGTTTTCATTATTGTTCATCCAAAGCCATATGGTAACGAGGGGGAAATTCAGATGTTGAAGCCAACTCTGACTGTGCTTTTTCTATTACATGCATCCCTAATAAATCTAGAGGTGGTTTAATACGTCTTTATTTAGAAGTGAAGAGAAGGGGGAAGCAAAGAATTAAAGTGACACACTGAGCTAGGGCTGCACTCCATTTACCTGAATCTAGGACAGTACCCATTCTCAAGGGTACTCACTGGAAGGCAGTTAGGAACACTCATTAGGAGAGGCATTTAAGACAAGATCTCTGGACCTTACCCCTAGTGTTTTTGATTCAATAGGTTTGGGATGGGGTCTAGAATTTGCATTTCTAACAATTTCTCATATGATGTTAATGTTGCTGGTCCAGGGGCCACACTTTGAGATCCTCTGATCTAGGCCATTCAAGCTATAGTATTAATGTTCTGCCTGTTGAACAAATGTGAAATGAATGCCATTCTATGTGTCTTACTAAAACTTTAAGCAGATGCGGCTTATGGTTGAACTGCATACAACTGTTTCATATTTGTGGTCTTATGTAGAGCTATTTTTGTTCATGAGTGAATGTTCCAAGCTGGAATGTATGATTACTTTACTATACTGCCGACTGGTAGATCTTGCTCTTGTTTAAAGGTGTGCAAACTCAATGAACTCTTATTAGAGATGTGCTGCCCTGTTTCTCTATTTCCCCTAAACAAGCAAGTGGCCAATAAAAATCATGTGAGTAGCTACCTATGGTCAATCTTAACTTGCTTATATAGAGGAGTTCAATACAAATTAGTTCTAATTTGCAGAAAAAATAATTTCTTAGATCTCTCTGGAAAGCAAGCCAGATGCACTTTATTATGTTTGGCCTTTACTCAACACACTGCTGAGAGAATTCCAAGTTTTTCCTGACACCCAACCGACACCCAGACAGTTCTCTGTGATATGCTAACATATCATATACAAGAAAAACACATATACATTGAATACCTAAATACCTCATTTTTCACTAGCACATGTTTATTTTCTTTATAATATAACCAACCACTGTCTGGCAGTGGTTTCCAAAGGATCTGATCCAATGAAAGAGGAAATTTCTACCTAACATTAAAAAAATAAAGCCATTTAAAACACATCATTCTTAGTCTACAAAGAAGGTGGACTTTTTTCATTTTATGTTTTTATGTTTTTGTAAAAATAAATCTAGATGTCATATATCCTGATAATCAATTATAAAGCCAGAAGTTCCTTCCAAAGGAAATTGTTTCTGGAGTTTTGAGCATTGTAAAACATCCCTTTCCAAGCATTAATTTCCTATACTCTTAGAGGCAACACACATAAAGGTTGACACCAAGCACTGATATATAAATAGAGGGCAAGGATTTATACCATTCTATTTTTACTGAATAAATATATAGTGTTATTTCTGTCAGAGAATAAAAGAAAATGAGAAAGAGATTTTTTTAAAGATTATTTATATTTACCATTGTAGATCTAGGTCTTAGGAAAAGCTGGAAAATAGTGGAAGACTGAAAAATATTTGTTGAAAAAAATGAATGAATAGGGCCTCCCTGGTGGCGCAGTGGTTGAGAGTCCGCCTGCCGATGCAGGGGATACGGGTTCGTGCCCCGGTCTGGGAGGATCCCATATGCCGCGGAGCGGCTGGGCCCGTGAGCCATGGCCGCTGGGCCTGCGCGTCCGGAGCCTGTGCTCCGCAACGGGAGAGGCCACAACAGTGAGAGGCCCGCATACCGCAAAAAGAAAAAAAAAAAAAAAAAAAATGAATGAATAAACGAATGCTTTTAGAATTTAAGATAATTCTCTTCACATATTTTTAAAAGATATATCTTTCTAAGTTTTTAAAGTATTTTTTCTCATTACATTCTTGGCTACAATAGCTCTTGTTTTCCTACTGTCAGCTGAAGACTGTGCTCAGTACTGAGGGTATAACAGTGAGCCAAAGCACAAGGTTTCTGACCCTCATGGAGGTACCAGCTTAGAGAGAGACACAGACATGAATCCAAGAGTCACCAAATATATTTACTACACTGAAGTGAGCACCCATATGAGGTGGAAATGAGAGATGGAAATTTACTCAGCAAGGTCTGAGAAGGCTTCCCTGAGGAAATGCTCCTGAACTGCCATTTGAAGGAAGAGTAAGGGTTAACTACACTATGAAGAGAGCAACAATGGCCAAGGTAGATGAAATGGTGCCTGCATAGGTCCAGTGGCAGAGCAAGCATGATCCTTCAAGGACCAATACAACTTGCCTTTCAAATTTGCTACAAAGTCAATTATACTATATCCATTGTAAACACAGAGTGCAACTAGCACATCTAAGCTTATTAATTGCATAAATCATATAATATGAAAGTTTTTTTCCCATTGCAGCACAGGGCACAATTGCCCTTGCAAAGGTAGAGGTCATACCATCAGTCAGATGAGAAGGTGACTCATGGCTGTACCATGCTAGCTCTTTCATGGTCCAGAGTTGCTGGCTAAGCTAGTGGAGTGTATAAATGTAGAGAATATTTGGGAGTTAAACCCTTAATCTTACACTTCTACATAGGAAACATTCTCATGCACTCACATATAAAATCCCTTCCTTAGGCAGCCTGATTTATCTTTCCAGCTAAGAAACTAATGTGGAAACAATTGCTAATGACAGCACATTGGTGACAGTCCACGTTGGTGCTTACAATGGTCAGCATGCAGACCTCCTGACCACTGTTATTGACCTGATCAAAGGCATGGGTACCGCTGGGAGGCCATGCTTGTACTTCTACTCCATAAACTTAGCAGACCAAGAAGTTTATTACTACACTGAGACAAGCTGATGATGGAATGGCTGGTTGAGTTAGTGCCTTAGCTCTTCTGATCTATTTCCAATCACTGTTGGAGGAACCAGGGCTGTGTAATGTGTCCATTTTTATTCGGTTCTTGTTACTAAGACCATATGATAATGCTCCTGGAAGATAGTGTGTTGGGCTTTTAGCAAAATCTCAAAGGGCTGGTGAGATTGGTCTGGGAGGGTGGGCGGGAAGATGGGGCAGGAGCATTAACTCCAGATTCTTTCAGAATGATGCAAACCAATCAAGAGGCTTTGAGAACCTGATCCTTGGCTAGGTCATGGTTGAATTTTAGATCCTGTTATTACAGACATTTTTAAGTGGAATTTCAGTATAACACAAAGTTTTCAAGGATCTAGTGATAGCTACCTTAATTCAGGCCAAATAACCTTGCATTTAGGAAAAATAACAAACTGGGAATAGTTTCTGTGAATTTGGACAAACAGATATGATTATATAGCTTAAAATCCCAGTTTGATTTTCACTCATTAACTTTTGTCTATAAGAAAAGAAGAAAACAATTAGGACATGGAAGTATACAACAGTGGTTGAGAGTGTGTGTTCTGGTGATTTCCTGTCTGTGTCTAACTTCAAACTGTGCCACTTACTGACTGGGAAGTTTAAATAATACCCTGAATCTCAGTTTCTGCATGTATAAAATAAGGATGATGACACCATTTTCAAAGCTTGCTCATGAGGACTGAATAAAGTATGGCATGCAAAGTGCTTAGCACAATTCCTAGTACAGTTCTGGTATCAGTCACCCTCCTTAAGATGAAATATGATTCATTCAGTTGATCCCATGAGCTGGAGCAGCAATTCTCCACCACCATACCACAACCCACTAGTGTTTGGCATGAAGAAAGAAAAGGTCCAGTGTACTGGGAATGCCTGTCTTGTCCATGCCACAGAATGGAAACCACCTGAGCATCCCATTGTATAGATCTACCAGCATAAGACCATGTACTAAATGCCACACATTTTATAAGGGAGCTGTTGAAGAGTGTTAGATAGAGGAGTGACCAGATCCAGTTTTATACTTAAAGAAGACTGGTCTGACAACAGAAGGAATATGAGTTGGCCTGAGTAGCACAGGGGTCAATGTTCTATCACAGAAATAAGTGAAAAGAATGAGAGCCTGATCCAAGGTAATGACAGTGGGGATGGACAGGAGGGAGCATTTAGGAAAATATAATAATGATAGAATCCTTTAGATTTGGTGGCTAACTGGATTTGGAAGAACAATTATGCTAATGCCCTAGTTTCAGTGTTTGTTTGTTTGTTTTTCTTTCTATTTTTAACCCCCTTAATCCCTCTTTATTCTTTCACCCTTTCCATGTGTCCTGCTTGTGACCCATGGGACATCTCTGTCCAAGATGGAGCAATGTGGAGAAGGAGCTAAATGGCAGAGAAAGAAGCTTTGAGCTCAGGAAATCTGTATGATAGGATAGTCCTCTGATGTTCAGCACATTCCCATCAGGCATAAGGACACCTGGTAGAGGTCGGTGGTCATCCTTTCCAATCCTGGGATTCTAAAAGAACTAGAACATGCCACCTTGGGTGACCACACTAACAGTATCCTAGAGACCAGGGCTCAGAATGGAAAGATTGGGCTATAGATCATCCAGTTGGGTTGAGCAATCACATTAGACATGATTCAAGAAACGCATTTCTGTTTCTATTTAAAACTAGGAAATATAGTGCCAGTACATTTGAAAGGGAGTTACAGGTCTTGATATAAAGGCTAAAATTTTAGTATGGTCTACAGGGTTTAAAAGACTGGCTTCTGCCTAGCTCTTCAATCTTACTTTTCACCAGTCCACCCCCTACCTCAGCTCCCTCTTGCCATATTTCTCATTCATTTCCAACCCCTCCCCCACATGCTGCCACCCTGGGGCCTTAGGCCTTGCTGATCTCTTTGTCTGAAATATTTTCCTCACTCTTCTTTCATCTGGAAAGTTTCTCTTCATTATTCACAGCTCATCTTGGATTAAGGCAAAAGGGTCTGCTATGGCATGTCATCCAGGTCACACTCCTTGGAGACTGTTTTATGGGAATAGTCAATGTCCTCATAGAATCCAGTTCTTTTCTCCAGAACATGTATTAGGTTGTAACTATAAAGTATTTGAATGATTTTGTTCTTTTCTAGAAAAACTAGAGCATAAGCTGCACAGAAGCAGTTTCTGGCCTTGTTTTTGCTCACAAAGGAAAAAAAAAAAAAAAAAGCCCAGAACATTCTAAACACCGAAATTGCTGAATAAAGAAATGAATGAACTTATTGACATTGTAACATTAAAATTTTACATAATCTTCCCAAAGAAGGTATTATCTCCATTTTATAGAGGAAGAAAGGGGGGTCCAGAAAGATTATGTCAATCTTGCCAAGTCACAGATGCTGGATTTGACTCTTGCCAATGACATCTTATATACCAACCTCTTTTTTTATGTCTCTGTTTTGCCTTCCAAAAAGACCAAGTGGACTCCATACAGGGTACACACAGAATTCACAGTCCTGATCTTGGGGGTATTTCCATGCTCAAACATTTGACAATGTATTTTTGAAAGCCACACGGTCCAGCCAATGTTGAAACAGATCAGATGCCACAGAGAAGCAAACAAATAACAAAGGAAATTGTGAATCTCTATATATGCTTCTGGTTAATATTCCCTGAGAAAAATAAAACAACCAAGAAAGACTTTCCATCTTCCCCTCTAAGCCCTTTTAAGTGGCTCAGGAATGCTGGAGTCAGTGAGACCTATCAAAACCTCCACACTGAAGTGCCCCATAAGCTGATAACCAGAAGCAATAAATAATAGGCAGGGAATAAGAAGACAACGGTTTTGTACGAAAAAGTATAAGGCTATTATATATGAACAAAAATAGGTGAGTGGTTACTTCAGTTTCCTGTTTAATTCATTTGCTCATATTTTGAAAACTCATACACTGTTCAATATACACCTATTCAATTCAAATGTTTGAAGTGCTTGCCGTATACCAAACTTCTGCTGGAACCCTGGGAAAACTGATATGAATAGGGAGGGCCTTTGGCCACAGATTCTCACTAAACTGATGGGAAGAAATCTTACACAAGAGAATTCTAATATAAAGTGATTGTTATCATGACCATGATGGGGTACATTTTAATATTCTGGAATTGCTGAGAAGGAAATGATGAAGTTCACTATTGGCAGTTTCTTTTAGGATTTTTTTTCTCACACAAAAATGTTAGTATCAAAGTTAAGACTGTAACATTTACTAAACTGCTATTTTTAAAGTGAAATCAGATTCAATTGACATTGAAACATCAAGCACCTTTTCAGAGCATAAACTAATTTATGTTTGAGGGTAACCTATACGTAAAAAGGCAGTGCTCAATCACTTTCTTGGATTGTCATGTTTAGAATTTCAAAAATATCTGCCTATATCCCCCAATTTCTGTAAGGGTGGCAGTTATTCCACCACCCACAGAAAGAAACAGTGTATCGGAGATGGGATTTTTGAACATCCAAGGCTTCTGTGATATAACCAGCTTATACTGACAGAAGCTCTGCAGGTGAAAACTGCCTTAACATTAAGGGTTAAATGTGGTGTCCCCACCAATAAAGAAATGAAGATCCATTTCTTTTTTTTTTTTTTTTTTTTTTTTTTTTCGGTATGCGGGCCTCTCACTGCCGCGGCCTCCCCCGTTGCGGAGCACAGGCTCCGGACGCGCAGGCTCCGGACGCGCAGGCTCAGCGGCCACGGCTCACGGGCCCAGCCGCTCCGCGGCATATGGGATCCTCCCAGACCGGGGCACGAACCCGTATCCCCTGCATCGGCAGGCGGACTCCCAACCACTTGCGCCACCAGGGAGGCCCTGAAGATCCATTTCTGAAGGCACTGGGGAGATGGCCTGGTCATTCAGGGAATGAGGAAATGAAGGTTCCATTTTGTTGGTGCATCAGTTCTCTGGTGCAAAGGTCAGTGAAGATGGAATAGAAAAAAAGGCAGAGGCTCCAGCAAATTTCTCCCGCTATTTTACCAGTGACCTCATTTGACTCTCCTCCCCGCTGCTGACACATCCTTTCCTTTAAAATTACACATAGTGCAAACAAATGGGTCTCTTCAGAGTTACTTAGCAGAACCAATCAGCAGACCAGCCTGGTTTCAAAATGAAGGGTCCATTCCATGGCAGAGGAGAGCAATTACTTTCTTATCCTCCATCAGAGGTAGGGGTCACCTGCAACTCGGAAGGAATTGGTGCTTTGTTCCTTCATTCAAGGCAAGAAATTGTACCCCTGTCACACTGAAATCTCATTCTTCCACCTGAAAACTGATTTCCTTTCAGCGTTTTCCTTCTGGACTTTTCCCATGCCAGATAGAAATTGCGCTCAGCCCCCATGTACATAAGAAGTTAAGATGGTCTTTTCTGCTGCCAGGGGCAGTGTTTCTCCCTGAGGACACATTGCTGAGTGGTGAGAAGCCAGCTATCTAGAAACACACACTTTAATAAACCTTCATCTGATAATTGAATCTCATTCTAATCAATGGCAGTATGGAACCACTCTGCTCTCCCAACACTAATTAGGGCTCATAAGCCAGTGCTGATGGTTTGGGTGTGGGATTGAAAAGGAAAGGCAGTGTAGCAAACAAGTTTCACTTTGGTTTGCAAACACTGAATTTTGCCCTATTCAAAGTAGATCTCTAAACCAAACCACCTCTGTTTAATGCCCATTTGAGAGGCTCTTCATTTTAAAAAAAAAAAAATCTGTTCTAATTCCCTGTAACAAAAGTATATCAGGGAACAGACAGACTAATAGCAAACCCAATTAGATCACCTCAAAATGATTTAGTATATCCTAGTGCACAAAGTAGCTTTAAGCTGTGATCTAATTTTAAACCCACAACCATCCTGAGTGCTTGGAGGTGTTATTCCCATTTTACAGATGATGAAACTGAGGCTCAGAAGGGCTAAGTAGCTTGTTGCTGAAAGTCAAAACATAGTAACTTAGGAAGAAAGACTGGAACCAGATTTTCTGGCTTCAGGTCCACTGGGCTAAACAACAGTAACCTATAGTTCTGGACCCTTTCGTATCCTAGAGATATTGTACCCACCTAGATTCTAGAGATATTGGAAAAGAAAGTCTCTGGAGGTGACATGCACGTGAGAGTAAGAAGACTGTATGAATCCCTTTGAAAGATAGGAGAGGGATATGGTGATAAGACCTTCTCTTACTGTTGCTTGCTAATATTGTGAAAAATGTCTTTATTCATAAAGAGATGCTGGCATGAGTGCTTTCCTACTTGTGACAAGTGCCTCAATACACTTTTTCCCCAGGTGACTTACCACAATGAAGTTTTCAACTACATTTTGTGTATGAACTCAGATTAATGTCTTAATACTGTTCATCTGTGAGAATCCCTTACCAGTCTCTGATTAGATTTTTATGAGGCACTTTCCAAATCAGACTCTGTCCGTGCTCCTGAGTACCTAGTTGTGCTAGAATAAGTATGATTTCACACAGGCATGGTACACTAAGCTAATTGTTCTGACTCCTTTAAATAGTGATGGAAGAAAGGTAAGTCCAGCCCTGTAAAGGACAGGGCAACACAAGACCTGGGAAAGCAATAACTAATTTAAAAAGAGATACTATTAAAAAGCCAAGCTCACTATCTTTAGTGCAACACATATAAAGAAAAGACATGTCCTTTAAGGATTACCTCCCTCCTTTGCATTCATATTTTCAAGGATTTGTAAACTTAATTAAGAAAGCAAACAAATAAGCAAACAACTAAGCACAGAATTATGTTGCTAAAATCTGGCAGCAAACATATGTCTACTGAAATTTAGCTCCTGCAGGGACTATCAAAATCCTGGACCAGCAAACAAGTTCTCTACAAATATTTGCGTATCATTCCTGAAAGGTATATTCATAGAAGTAAGGATTCTTGGTATGGAAGGACCATGGAAACACATCAATGTGGGAAAGTCTATCCGTTCCCTAGAATGTTGAAGGCATCTGATTCAAGCAACAGGGATAACTTTTCAAGCTCTGATGTCTAAATGCATGGGCTGCATGAAAGTTTATTGAATAAACAACTTCTTACAAATGTTATTACACCTTTCTGCGGAATAATAGGGTATTTAAGAATATGCTCAATGGGGTCTTATTTTTTCATTCCATGATATGATTGACAGTAATATGTAGTTATTTATCTGGAGGTGAAAATGAAGATTAATCAGAGCTAGACTAAAATTCTCTGATGGTTTCTCCCAAGACACACCTTGATACAGAAGTGAGAAGAGTTCTCTACTATTTTTTCCTATTTTTTAATCTTTTCATTTTTTTAACATCTTCATTGAAGCTATCAGAAAGGTTCTCAAATATGAGAGATGAGATTTATAGAGGAGAAAAATGTAAATTTCACCAGGGATTTTGTTTCATTTTGTCTATGTGATAAGCTATTTTATGATTCTACAATTTGCCATTACTTAAGTGAAAGCAGAGAGAGTTTGGTTTTTGAGTTTTTACAAAAAAATAAATACAGTTCATGGTAGAAATTTGAGAAATATAGGAAAGAAAAAGGTGAAACAAATTACTAATAATTTTACAAATCCTTGAAAACCACTGGTACTATTTTGGGGATTCCTTTCCAATCATAGTTATGTATAAACTTCACATACTTATGTTTATTATTTGGCATACCGAGTTTAAAAAATTTTTATTTTTTATGTCTTCAACACAATGAATATAATGGGTAATGAAATCATAATATTGTATAGAATAGGTTAACCGTAACTTATTTATGTAAAATATTTCAAGTGATTTCTGATGTTAATATAGTAACTATAATAAATACCTTTTGTAAATTTTTATTTATTTATTTTTGGCTGCATTGGGTCTTCCTTGCTGCACGCAGGCTTTCTCTAGTTGCGGCGAGCGGGGGCTGCTCTTCTTTGAGGTGCGCGGGCTCCTTATTGTGGTGGCTTCTCTTGTTGTGGAACATGGGCTCTAGGCGCATGGGCTTCAGTAGTTGTGGTGCGGGGGCTCACAGGCTCTAGAGCGCAGGCTCAGCAGTTGTGGCACATGGGTTTAGTTGCTCTGCAGCATGTGGGAATCTTCCTGGACCAGGGCTCGAACCCATGTCCCCTGTACTGGCAGGTGGATTCTTAACCACTGCGCCACCAGGGAAGCCCAATAAATATCTTTGTAGGCAGAGAATTTCCTGCATTTCTTTTGGATAAATTCCTAGCTGAGAAATACTTAGTCAAATGACCTTCACTGTTAAAGCTCTAAATGCACATACCAAATGAATTTTCAGATTGAATATGACTCTCTCACTGGCAGACTCCCTCTTTTCCTCCCTTCCTCCCTCCCATTTTTCATTTCATCCTTCTTTCTTTCATCAGAATAAGCCAGGGACATGGTTCCCCCATGAAATGACAATGTTATCCCTTTTGGGGAGGCATATAATCATTCTGGAATATAATGGTATCACTAACTGCTAAGTATATAATTGAAACATTGCCATGGTACCATGAAGCATAGTTTTCAAAATGCTTCAATCTGGAATTGCCTTGAAATTCCACTGTGAGACAAGTTCTGGTTTCAGCATAAATTTCATTTAAGAATTCTACTGATGTTATGGTGCTATTTCTTCTCGTGACCCTTCAGTTTTTCAGAGGCACAGCTTATCAAAATGTAATAATTTGTCACATGCTCTTTATCAGGTATTATGTTTAGAGCTCCACATGCATTCTCTCATTTACTGTGTATAACAGTGATATAAGAAAGATACCAGTATTTTGTTCTCAATTTACAGATAAGAAAATAATCAGATATTTTAAATGATTGACCTGGGTCATGTTACTATTTTATCATGCTCACAATTTTGTTGGCTATCAAAATAACCTATCCTTTTTCCATAATGACTGAGGCCTTGACTGGGATGGTTTGAAAAGTAGAAGTCCCATATGGGGCCATATGTTTAGGGACTTCCTTTTGGCTGTCATTTGAGTTATTCGTTTCTTCCTCATATTATCTCTACTGGGCCTGACATACCTAGCATTGTTTCCTCATGTACATGTCTGATGTCTGGGCTAGGATGATTATCACATCCAAGGATGCCCAGGCCCCTCTGTCTGTCTCTGTTCCTGAGCGGCCTTTCCACATGACTAGTGGCCTTTCACATGGCTAGTTTGGGCTTCCTCACAGCATACCAATCTCAGAACAGTCAGACTTCTTATAGGATGGCTGGCTTCTCCCAGAGTGAAAACTCCAAGATTTATTATGTAGCCTCAGAGGTCCTATAACTTCTTTTCTGCTATATTCCTTTGGTCAAAAGGGAGTCACAGGCCTAGTTCAGAAAAAAGTACAGGGGTTATAGAGCCCCCACCTCTTAATGACAGACATGTCAAATAATTTGTGGCTATTTTAATCCATTGCATAGGGTTTGGTGGATTCAAGAACCCGTACTTCTCAACATCATTCTTGGGTAAAGATGTGGTTGACTATTTCTCAGTAGAGAGAATTTTCCAACAATGCCAACATTCCTTATGCAGTAACCACACACAAAGTAGAGTTCTGTGAAAAACTGGGGGATTTGGGGTACACACTTATTGCCCCAACTTCATTTTCCATGTTACATCTACCAGGAGGGAGAAGTACTGGGATAACACTTTCAGCCTTGCAGCTTCTGTGCTCTCCTCAGTTCTCTCCCTCTCACTCTCTCTCTTGCTACCTTTCTACTAGATGATGAAAAACTATGTCGTAGGGTTTTCCCTGGTGGCACAGTGGTTAAGACTCCACGCTCCCAAAGCAGGGAGCTGGGGTTCGATCCCTGGTCAGGGAACTAGATCCCACATGCATGCCTCAACGAAGGAGCCCACGAGCTACAACAAAGGAGCCCGCCTGCCACAACTAAGACCCAGTGCAACCAAATAAATAAATAAATATATATATATATATATTTTTTTTTAAAAAAGGATAAAGGAAAAACTATGTGGTAAAAGCTCATAAGTGGTTATGGTCTTTTTGTTCTCTCAGGACCTGCTTGCCAAGGGATCAAAGATGAGCTCTCTCCTCTTTCAAGCTGTCAGTCTGTGAGGATGGTGAGTGTCGTTGATGATGGAATCCAGGATCTGTCCTGTTGCTTTGACTCTGATTGGTGAGGGAAGTTTCATTCAAAAAGAAACTTCCACATGTCTTAGGTATAAAAGCCAGTAGTTATATGTTGATATGTGCCTGGCCTTTGTGTCTCTTTTTCCATCGACTTGGAATCTGAACATAGAGTGAAGTGAGGGACTAGCTCCCTCAGATTCCAGTCCATGGTGAACTAGCCTCGTGTTGACCTCACTCTCTCTTGTGGTGGTGAGAATACCAAAATTGAATGCAGAAAAAAGTATATAAACTTTTATAAATTCTAATAGTGTGTCTTTTAAAATTACTCTTTGGCTTACTTGTTCCTTTTCATACTATATTATTCAGAATTTCCAAAGCAGTGTTAAAAGTAATACTGATACAAACTTATTTTTTATTTTTCTTGATCCAAATGTCACCATTGTTTTATTATTAAGTAGGAATTAAGAGATTTATCCTTTTACTTAAAAAAAGGAAACTATATGAGAAATATACTCCTCAACTGAGATGTCCATGGACCTTTTTTCTTATTACACTTATAACTAGATGGATATTTAGGAACATGTTTAGAAATAAAGTATTCTTGGAGGTGGGGGGGGGCAAACTCCACTTGATGAGGATGAAATCATTATATAGTTGTAACCATATCTACAAATGAAAAGGGTTTTCAAGTATTTTCTTTACAATAATATATTCGTTTTCATGATTATACTATAGTTTCTTTATATGTGTTTCCTATCTTTGTCAGCTTTTAGTACCAGTATTTTGCTAGCTTCCTAAAATGAATTTGATAGCTTTCCACTGAAAATAACTGCTTTGGTTAGATTCTTTAAACATATTAAATTGACACGTTAATTTTGGTGACTTTTACTGATCACAAATTACTTTCGTCAGAAGGTCAATTAGTAGAAAAATAGAAAGTGTAAAATATTTAAATATACAGCTAATGGGCTGGGGAATATGTGTTTAGAAACAGACACAGGCAGTATCTCTTGCACATAAATATTTCACCAAGGAAGGAGAGTTCATATATTTGCTGTTGCTTTTGAGAAGGAAAAAAGAAATCAATGCTGTTCAGTTCTGAAGGGTCTTTTACCACACAAGCCTCATTTGAAAAGATAACAAGTTAGACCAAACGCTGGCTGAATACAAATACCCTATATACCATGTATATCAGATATTAACAGCATTTAGAGTTTTCATGACAATAGTATATCTGGCTTGTACTTAATGAACTTAAAAGAATTAAATCCAAGTCCAAATTCACCTATTCAGCATTTAGAGAATGATGGTTAAGAGATAAGGTACAAAGCTAGGTGCTGGGTCATAGGCATGTGGAAAAAGAGGAAAATGATGTCTTTAATAAAGGGGTGTAAATTTATTGAGCTCTCACAAATGCAAATGATTCATAATGCTTACTCACCAAGATAATTAGAGTGATGATTCACCTCCTATACAAAGGTTTAGAGACAACTATGGTCAGATATGTCTCTACCTTCCTTATTTCCCTCCTCTCATGTCACTTAAGAGAGAGGGAGAGAGAAAGAGATGAAAGGAAAAGTCAAATTTTAAAGTATTATACTACAGTATTCTTGTGTACCTGTAACCTTATCTGATCATCCACATAGCAACATATCATGTTTAATAAATGAGGGTGGTAATGAAAAATCTTAATATCAAACATACATATTTTGCAAACTTTGCTAACACTATTGTCTATACTTTAATATCCTATTCATGCTTTAAAAATCCAATCCAAATGTCCATCTCCCTTACAGGAAGTCTTCTGAAGATGTCAAATGAAAGAAAGGGATCTCAGCTAACGTTTACTGCTCACCTATTACAGGCCAAGTGTTCTGCTAGGTTCTCCAAAAATGCCATCTCATTTAGTCCACAGAACAATTCATTATATCAAACGTTGTCTCTCATTTTATAGTTCAGGAAACTGAGGCAAACAAAGGCAATTATATTGCCTAAGGTATCAGCTAATCAGTAACACAGCCTAGATTTAAACCTATGCCTTCTTGACCAAAAAATCCCTATTTATTCCACAATACAAGCAGTATTTCCTCTAAGCTCCCATACAATTGTGTTGACTTGTCAAAGTATTTTACACTTTACCTTGTCTTATATATCAACACAGGACTTGGCACTCTGAAAGAACTATTAAATTTGACTTAGATTTATTTGTATACATTAGCTGGATACCAGGTAAATGTCACATTCAGTAAATGTCCTATGTACACATAATTGGGCACATTCACAAATGGTGAGAGACAAGGACACCTTTGAATTTATGCCTGTCAGACAGAATAGGGAATAAGAAGATTAGAGGAAAAAATAAAATGCACCCACTTCAAAAATATTTTATACCTAACAGAACAGAATTTTCCCTTGCAATTTTTTTCTGGTGCTTGGCTATCTTTAGAGACCTTATATTCCTTCAAAGGCTTAATTTGAAAAAAATCCCTCAAATAGGAAGTTACTGCAGGCAAGACGGGCGGGGTATTTGTCTATGAATGTGCCACTCAACTTACAGTTACTGACGACCTCTTCTATTAATCACTGGCACAGATATTTACTAGAGCATGTGGTTAATATTGGGCTATAGGACCAATTTAGACCTCTCTTAGAGGAAAAAATTCCCCATTAGGCACTGAAAGCAAACCCAGGAGATGACAATTACAAGCTAATAGGGTCATTTATTCTTGTGTTTATATTTTCAACTGAAAGAAATACATTAACTACTACAGGAGACCTCGAGAGAATGTGAAGGATCTAAAAGGAGAGTTTATTTTCTCATCTGAAAACCAAGCTCTAAGCCAAAAAACTAAGGTCTGACCCAAGCTTTGCTACACAATGGTAAATGCAGGGGACGAGAGTTGCAGAGTAAGAAGCTGTGTAGCAGGAGTGACTCTGTGTATGAGATTCATTGGAAAACCACAGGATAGCTTTCAAGACAATGTATTTCGGTATTAGTCCAGAAATTAACAAATGTTCATTAAGAGCAAGTGCAAGAAACCCTGCTAGGCACCATATGACATAAAGGTGGAAAACTAAGTCAATCTTTGACTCCAGAGTTGGAAACTAAGAAGACACAGTGATTCAGTAAGTAGCAACTCTATACCACAGTGGGGGAAATGACATACGCACAAATAAATATACAATTTCTTTAACAGGCAAGTCATGTATAAATTTTGTTGAATCAATGGCAGAGTGGATAGAAGAAAAAGTGTCTAAATGTAGAAACTACTGCTTTAAAAAGGGGAAATACCGTAAGAATGTAGAATGTTCTATGATAAAGAGTGAGAGATCGACTGATTGTAGGAGAGTGGAGAGTAGAAGTCATGAGAATGTGACAGCATGAGCAATGCATTTCTTTTTTAGGTACCTGAAATATCCTAATGGAGGGTCTGGCTTGGAACGAAGGATCCAAAAGATAGAAATGTAGAATTGAATGGAAGGAGTCAGGAAACCATGGAATATATGAGTATATATGTGAAAGTGTGCTTCTCTTCCAGTTCGACTCCTTCATAAAAGGTCTTATGGAAAGTGTAATAGGAAATACAATTTTTCTGTTGAAGTTTATAATTAGTCCTATTTGCAGGACAGAACCATTACAAAATTAAAATCCAAAGAGAGTTGCAATTTAGGAATATTTATCACTGGGTGGTAACATTTCAATAGGATTTAAAATATCGTAGAGATGAAGAACATGGGTTTCAGAGTCAGAATGATCAAAATGCAAGGACTAGCTAACAACTAGGTGGCTGCTGACATATGCCTCACCTTCCTTACACATGCATACCTGAGAGATATTGTGGGTTCAGTTCCAGACTACTGCAATAAAGCGAATATCTCAATAAAGCAAGTTACATGGATTTTTTTGTTTCCCAGTGCATATAAAAGTTATGTTTACACTATGCCATAGTCTATTAATGTGCAATAGCATTATGTCTAAAAAAGACAATGTACATACCTTAATTTAAAAATATGTTATTACTAAAATAAATGTTAACCATCATCTGACAATGCAGGGTTGTCACAAACCTTCAATTTGTAAAAAAAAAAAAAAAAAAAAAATTAAATATCTGCAAGGCACAATACAGTGAAGCACAATAAAGTAAGATGAGCCTGTATTTAAAATGGATTAATAGTGACTACTTCACAGATTTTTAAGTAACAAAGGTGATAATATTTTTATAGCATTTAGCACAGTGTTTGGCACATAGTTAGAACTTAATAAGTGGCACTGTGATCATTATTTTCAGTGTTATTGATATGAGGCTATCCTTGAGACAGAATTATGACAAACGTGCAGGAAATAATTTGTAAAGAATAGGATTATGATATAAGAATCAGAGAGGACTGGGGGACATGTGAGAGAATGTGCAAAGCTAAAATTGTCTGATACAGGAAGGAAAGACCTGAGAAGTAGCCCTTGATCTTCTAGATCTCTCTCCATTTCGCCTATGCCTTTGGCTTATGTTTGCCTGTATCATGAGATCATTTAGAAAAGATCTCTGATTGGCATGAATACGTTTGGAAAATAGGGTTCTGTGTGTAAGCTGAAGGTGTTAAAAGTTATCTCAATACTGCTTGCCCCAGGGTGCCTCACCATCTCGTTTCCCTTACTTTTCAGGCACCTTCGTCAACAGTCCTTGATTAAACTTCTCTCAATTTACTCTGTTTGAATGTGTCATCATTTTCTTGTGTGGCTATAGATGGATGGAACCACAAACACTGCCTCCTGATTTGGGGAGCAATGAGAGAACATTTTATTACCTTTCTATTTTTTGTTGTTGTTGGTCTTGTTGTGTTGTTGTCTTTTGTATGTTTGCTTGCTCATTCCTCTTAAAATAATGGACAGTATCAAGCACATATGAAGTACCCATTGCATTGAATATAAGATATATCTGCATCAGTAGATGGAGATTAAATGAGTAACCCACTTGGGGATGACAAGGGTAACTTGTCACTGGAATTACTTTTCATTTCTATATTTGGGACCTAGTAAGTTGGAACTACACTTTACTGGTGATGACTGATTAGGACTATCTCCCCAGGGACTAAAAGCACCCAGAACTATTTAAGACCTTTAGGAGACATGTTTTTCTTGTTTGGACCTCCCACTAAAATTCAAATCAGTGAAAACATGAAGAACTTCTTGCTGTCAGAAATTCTTTAGTTATCTTACATACCCCAAACTTAAATCCTATTTTCCTATTGTTTAAAGCTATAATTGTTCCTCTGGTGAGTCTATAACTCACAGATTTTGATATGCTTATCTTTTGTTTTTAGGTAGTCCAAAATACTTTAAATTTTCACTTTGTTTTGTTGTTTGACTTATGGGTCATTTAGAAATCTACTTGCAAGTACCTATAGATTTTGCAAATTTGTATTTGCTAATAAACTATAGATTTTTAAAGTATTTTAATGTATTGATTTGCAGTTTAAATTTTCACAAATCATAAGATTTCAAACTTTTGAATGTACTGAGACATATCATGGGCAAATATCTTGAAAAATATTAAATGTGACCTTGAAAAGCAGGTGTATTCTGTAAATTTTGATTGGAATGTTCTTTACATGACAGTTAGGTAAGTAGGTTGATACTGTTTAGCTCTTTTATATATTTAGCGACTTTTTTTTTTTTGGTCAGCTAGTTTCATTAAGTATAATACAAGGGTGTTAATATACCTGAATATCTTTGAAAATTTACCTATTTCTCCATTTAGTTCTCACGGTTTGCTTAGTGAACTCTGAATACCTTTTATCAGGTAAAGAGCTATTTAGAATTGTCATGTGTTCCTGGTAAATTCATTCTTGTATCATTATGTAATTTTCTTCTTTGTCTCACTTAAAATTCTTTGTTGTGAAGACCACTTTTTCTTTTACTAATATAGTCATGCCAGTGTCAGGGTTTTTTTTTTTTAATGTTTACTGTTTGCATGGTATATTTTTCTATCATTTTTCTTGAAATCTATCTGGGTCTTTAAACATAGAATGCATCTCTTAGCAAATAGTTGGATTTTGCCTTTTTTTTTTTTCAGTCTGACAATCTGTTTTTTTTTTTTTTTGCGGTATGTGGGCCTCTCACTGTTGTGGCCTCCCCCGTTGCGGAGCACAGGCTCCAGACGCGCAGGCTCCGGACGCGCAGGCTCAGCGGCCATGGCTCACGGGCCCAGCCGCTCCGCGGCATATGGGATCCTCCCAGACCGGGGCACGAACCCGTATCCCCTGCATCGGCAGGCGGACTCTCAACCACTTGCGCCACCAGGGAGGCCCCAATCTCTGTTTTTTTTTAAAAAGCATTTAGTCCACTTGCTCTTAATGAAATAACTGATATGTCTGGGCATAAGCCAACCAAAGGTTTTTAATCTGTTTCTTCTGATTTTGTTCTTCTGTTGTTCCTTTAATAACTTGTGTTGATCAATCAATCAATAAATGTTCTAGTGTTCTTCTTTATTTCCTCTATTGGCTTCTTAGCTAGGTCTAACAATAATGCATCTTTAACTCATTAGAGACTATTATATCTCCTAGCGCTTTGTGCTTCACCTTGACACTTCCCCTTTCCTGTTTCGCACTCTACAAATATAATACTCTTAAAGCAGTATAATTTCATTTACCCTTTCAACACTCTCTTTTCCTCTATGCAATGGTTTCATATCATTATAAACTTTAACACTGTTATGCTTTTTGCTCTAAAATATCAGTTTTAAGTAAATTATGAGAAAAAAAAACACATAGTATTTTGTGTATGGTCACTTTCTTACAATGCCAGATTTAATACGAAAAGCAAAGAGATAACATTTAAAAAACCCCTTATATATCTTAGGAGAATGCTGAATATTTAACTGACACAGAAATAAAATGGTAAAAGGCCAGAAGTACCTGATATTTGAGAGCAGAAGAAAAATAAGCTTGATTTAAGAGAAATTTAAGTATACGCATGCTCTCAAAAAATTAACATTACATGATTTTTATTTGTGTGGATGTAGGGGAAAGTGCCTCTCCAAAAATGTGGAAGAAAAGATTTTTTAAAAAAGAAGCTTTTAAAGGTTACAAATAAAACAAAAGCATGAAACTAATGTTAAATCCCTGATATTTTTGAAAGCTAAACTAGATTTAAGGGGATAAAAGAAAAAAACAAACTGATAAGTATGATGATGAGTTTAATATTACAAAAATAATGATTAAGTATTAAGAGCTTTGAGCATGCTATTCTGTGTATTGAGTAATTAAGGTGTATCATGCCATTTCATCCTTTCAATAACCCTGTAAGGTAGGTGTGTTTATCAACATCATTCAAGTGAAAAATATTGGGAATGAATAAGTAATTTATCAATGTGTAGTCAGCAAATGTTGAATAAAAACAGATCTCTGATTCCAAAGCCTGCTTGGTTAAGACTAAGCTGTATTGCCCCCCATCTAATTAAGTTATTCAATTTGCATAGAAGGAAGCCAAATCTATGATAAAAATGAGTTTTAAAAATTAAATAAATAAATTTTGACTATTGTTTTAGAAAAATGCAAAGATAATTAACATTGATAAGAACAATAATTACCATTTGATAATAAAATCAAAATGTGTAGACTATCTTCAAATTTATAAAGAGGTAAACAGCAACCAAAAAGAACATATAACAAAACATACAAAATTAATGAAAAAAGTAAGATAGTCAAAGATAAAACATAACATAAAGCAATGAAAAATAAAATTTTAGTGGTATATCAATTATAATATTTGTTTAAATAAATGTAAGTTGCTTAAAATCTCTTAAATTCCAAGAATTTGATTTGGTAAATTTATTTAACTCAAAGTTGCTTGTAAGAGATACAATTAAAACATACAGGACATTAAAAAGTTACAGAAAATTTTTGGGGGGCAACTTTAATAAGAGAAAAATTCTGCAAAGGTATTTTTATAAAACATTGTCAAAGGATAAGTGATTAAACAAAGAACATTATTTTGTAAAACTTACAGAAACCCAATGACAATATAACATTTGTACAACTTTATGTACTATATACAATGGAATATTACTCAGCCATAAAAAGAAACGAAATTGAGTTATTTGTAGTGAGGTGGATGGACCTAGAGTCTGTCATACAGAGTGAAGTAAGTCAGAAAGAGAAAGACAAATACCATATGCTAATACATATATATGGAATCTAAAAAAAAAATGGTTTTGAAGAACCTAGGGGCAGGACAGGAATAAAGATGCAGACGTAGAGAATGGACTTGAGGATATGGGGAGGGAGAAGGGTAAGCTGGGAAGAAATGAGAGAGTATCATAGACATATATACACTACCAAATGTAAAACAGCTAGTGGGGAGCAGCCACATAGCACAGGGAGATTAGCTTGGTGCTTTATGACCACCTAGTGGGGTGGGATAGGGAGAGTGGGAGGGAGACACAAGAGGGAGGAGATATGGGGATATATGTATACATATAGCTGATTCACTTTGTTATACAGCGGAAACTAACACACCATTGTAAAGCAATTATACTCCAATAAAGACGTTAAAAAAAAAAAACTTTATGGACTTAATAATAGGACCCAAGCAAATTTTAAAATTAGAAAACTTTTAATAATAAGATAAATTGATAGAAACTAATTTCTTAGAGATTTTAGTAAGTTCCTATATAGTTTTGAAAGATTAATAAGTTATAAGAATGATAAAATTATAAATAAGTGAATATAAGAATAAAATGAATTTAAGAATTTAGGTATATTTCCAAATGGGTTCTTGAATTTTTTTTTTTTTTTTTTTTTTTTGTGGTACGCGGGCCTCTCACTGTTGTGGCCTCTCCCATTGCGAAGCACAGGCTCTGGACGCGCAGGCTCAGGGGCCATGGCTCACGGGCCCAGCTGCTCCGCGGCATGTGGGATCTTCCCGGACCGGGGCATGAACCTGTGTCCCCTGCATCGGCAGACGGACTTTCAACCACTGTGCCACCAGGGAAGCCCCATGAGAGCTCCTATTGATAGTTTTTATGTCAGGAAATTGGAAAGTCAAATAGAGTAAAAAGAAAAAGAAAACAGAGCAAATATATACTGTAATTTAAGGAAATAGCTATTTTCATACTAAATACAGATTACTAAATGCATATTGTTTATGTTTACGGTAAGAAAAGAAACACAGTTCATTCTGAAGAGAATATTCTCAGAGCATCATATTTTTCACTATTGGTATGTTTCATCTCCTGTCTGTCTCCAAAATAATGAGACTTTAGCTTGAATTTTTAACATAATCTAATATAGGATAAAAGAGAATAAAGTTATAATGAAGGCAGTCTAAAAGTAGCTAAAGTTATAAATATCATCAGTTCCTTGATATAAATGTATTGCCTTTTCATATTTTGTCCTTGACAGAAAGAAAAGCAAAGTAAGTTTATTGTTTCCATTGCTTAAGGAATATGTTAGGATGTAGTTGTTATTTTTGTTCTCTCCAAGTTAATAGAAATTAAGATCCCTCTTGTGCCCTAAAGGTATTATAAGAAGTTGTAGACTGGTTTGATAAGCAAACTTATGCTTTTAAATTTAATCATCAATTAACAATCTATACAAATCTAGGCTGAGAATATATTATACATTTTCAGATTTATAATTTTAGGAGAATCAAAACACTCAAATGTATATAATTTGTACTCAACTTCAATCCTAATCACTAACTGAGTCAATATTATTCCAATGGATTTTGACAAGTTGTATACTAGGTTACACACCAGTTAAAACTCTAATGACTCAATGTAATAATAACTAATTCATGTTCACCAGCTCTTGGGTCTTCTGCAAAAGACTTGCATTTGGGAGAACCAAAAGAGTTGGTGTCCACTCCAAAGAGAAGAACAGCATTTGGGGGTCAGAGTAAGGTAAAGCAGTGACTGTGCAGGGTCAGGACACCCGAGTATGAGGCCTCGGCATCATGCTGGGCATTTGGTCTGGCAAGTCTCAGAGCTTGGCTGGATTCCCAGAGCTTCATCTTTAAAGCAAAGAAATGTGTCGCCCCCTGGATCACCCTAAGATCCTTCCACTCCTAATACTCAGTTATCCTACGAATCACTTGGTTATTCTGAGATTTCCAGGAGCAGTCTGGGGACTCAGAACAAGAGATTTACTCAACCCTGCAATATTATGAAAACAAACACAGAATTTGGGAAAGCCTATCGTGAAGCGTTCCAGCGTCCCACCAGGGAGGGAAAGACGAGAATCTGGTTGGCACATTTTCTGCTCCCAGTCAGGACTGTGAGTGTGCAGGTGGCCCACTGTCACTGAGGCAAAGTGGACACAGAAGGCCTGGGGCACCATGGGGATGAGACCACCAGGGGGACGGGACCACGTACAAACGGGTTAGTCCAAGGCAGGAGGCAAGGAGACTTCGTGCAGATGTTCATCTGATACGAGTCCCAGGCAGTAACTGATCACACTCTTGTGTTTCTGGTTGTTTTTCTCCTTCATCATTTTCTTGTATTTTCATTTTTATTATATTTGATCACTATCTGCATCTCTTCTATCAGCTTTTATAGTCCTATACTGACGGCCTTTCAGAAGGTCAACAGGGAGACACAGGAGGAAGGAGATGTGGGGATGTATGTATACGTAGAGCTGATTCACTTTGTTATAAAGCAGAAAATAACACACAATTGTAAAGCAATTATACTCCAATAAAGAGGTTAAAAAAGTACATTGGTAAGGAGAGACAAGATAGGGGTAGGGGAGTAAGAAGTACTAACTACTATATATAAAATGAATAAGCTACAAGGATATATTGTACAGCAAAGGGAATAGAGCCAATATTTTATAATAACTATAAATGGAGTAAAACCTTTAAAAATTGTGAATCACTGAAACTTATATAATATTATAAATCAACTATTCCTCAATAAAATATACTAATAAACAATAATAAAAGTTTAGAGAAAGTATTAAAAAAGTACATTGGTAAGGAAGTAGATTGGCCTCATACATAAAGTGACTCTTTTAAAGCTTGTGTTATTAAATGTAATGGGGAATTTAACTGGTAAGATTTTAATGTCTTCAAATATCTTATTTATGGTTATTCTGCTTTTTCATTTTTCAAAATTTCTCTCAGGCTTCCAAGATTTAAAAACAAAAAGGTTTTGTAACACATAGTGAAAAATACATTTCTGTGATATCTTTGTAAGATTATTTCATGATGCTTTAATCTGAGCCCTCTTTGGAGGAAACAAATATGGATTTAAATTATGGCAGAGTTCTCTGAAGTACTGAAAAAGCTAATGGTACAAGGGAGAAAATGGTACCCTAAAACTCTTAAGGCATCCCCAAAGAGCTCTTGGTCATTAAGCCTTAGTGAATTATTCAAGATGCAGCCCCTCTTTTCCTGACTTTCTTTATTCAGCGAAACCAAGAATGTGACCTCCCCCAAATTTTAAAACAAAATTAACGTGCTATATACTCATCAAAAAAAAAAAACTAATTCAAAGAAATTTTGTGTTATATCTATCCCCCCTCCTTCCAATGGCAGAAATCTTTTTCAGATCATGTCATTCCTGTTTAACTTGTTGATCAAAAGATGGAGACCTACAATCATAGCATCTTCTGACATATTTAAAAGGAATCTATCACCATCCCTTTGTCTAAGAAATTCTTAAGATTTTATGTCTTTGTTGCTTGTGTGGTCAACACAGTTCATAAGGTTGATGAGAGGTTATCTTCATTTCATGAATATTTTTCCAGGGTTTACCAAGTACTGTAATTAACCTTATTTGTTCATTACATTAGTCTTTTAGGAGCTAAAAGTACAGGGGAGAAATCCACATGTAACCAGCATACTACAAAGCAACACAGCTCATGATTTGATAGAAGACTGACTGAGAAGTCACATGAGGGGCATGGAGGTGCACAGAGGAGGTGTACTAGACATGGGGGTACCGATGGGCTTTGATTTAGCAAGTCTTGTTGATATAAAGTTGGCTTGTAATAGCTGGCCTGCAAGGTTCTCTTTCAAATTTTTGATCTTCTCACAGACTCACATCCTTTGCATTGTTCCATGGACCCAGACTTCTTTAACCTAAACGAGCTGTTTTACAAAGTGAGCACAATCTGACTGGGTGAGTTCAAGTGTATGTATCCCAACATATCCATTTAGAGAAATGGAAAACACAGGACCTTCTGATTATGGTGGATTAAAAATATTTCCATGTAAACAACTGTCTAGTTACTGAGTTGTTGTTGTTGTTTTTTCCTCACCTATTCCTCTCACTGGCATCTGTAAACATTTATTTGACCTTCCATTTACACTACCATTTTAAATTAAAATCTATACTACTAATGAAAATCCCATAAATGTGCATTTCATTGTTTTGGTGAACTTTTTGCAATGTTTCGCATAAGTTGTAACTTCTTGATTGTGTAGCCTTATGATCTGTTGTGTGTGTTTGTTTATTTTTGTATATAACACCACCTATATAGGTACAGGAGAGAGGGATGCTATGTAACATGGCAGAATCTTAAATGGTGGTGGTGGTGGTCATAGCAACTAATATTATTTAAGGGTTTATTCTGTGCCAGACTCTGTGGTAAGCACTTAGAAAATATTATATATTTACTTTCACGATAACCTTTAAAGGTAGCTGCCATTTTTTTTTTTTTTTTTTTTTTTTTTACAAAAGAGGAAATGAAAGTAGAGAGGGGCTGAGTACATTTCCCAAGGTGGTAAATTCCAGAATGTGCGTGCACCTGGGGTCTGTGGGATTCCAAGGCCTTATGTTCTGATCCCCCTGCAGTATCACTCCTATCCAGTATTTCCCTCTTCAGTAAAATGTAAGAGAAAAGAGAGGTGCCAACAAAATATGTCTCTGACAACACACCTAGGCTGCCTGCTCATGTGCATCTTGGTTACCTGTGAAGACCCTGCTGAAGATGTTTCCCTACCACATTCTCAATCTCAAGAAAGAAAAGCTGACCTTCTCCTAGTCATCGGCTCTGGCTACTGTCCCTTTCTTCCCTTTCCTGGTTCACTAATCCCTCTTATCTTTTTGTTATTCACATCAATGCCCCATCCTCACGTGACTGCACAGGTAAATTTGCCACTCTGATCTCCAGTCTCACACTCTCCAGCAAGAGACCCTGCAGCACTTGTCAAAGAGGGGCACTTACTGACCAGGGAGGTCCCTCCTTCTGTCCACTGGACAATGGGAATAATATGCAGGGCTGATGGCTGAATTCAGAGAACATAAAAATAGCACCAGTTTCCATTCCCTTCTTTTCATTTTAAAAAATATCTGAAATCCTTATTCTGAAACATTTAAAACATATCTACATCCAGTGAATAAATCCAACTTGGCTTGATATGAAAATAAATGAAAGGTATGCCACATGTCTTACAATAACAAGAAAACCTGTCTCTGCTGTAAAAGCTCTTTGAATCTATAGAGCAAATGACCTCTTTAAGTAAAGCTTCAGATTCCCCAAAGTGAAGCGCTCCCAGGGGAGAGCAGTCATCAAATTCCCTGAAGTGACATCTCCATAGATCTGCCAATGTGTGATGGCAACAAGCGATTTAATTACTGAATAGGCTCTCCTTCCCTAAGGTCCCTTTGTGAAACTGTATGAAAAAATTCTCTTCAAATTTATTCCTGAAATGTGTCATCACTGCACATCTTTTCATTATTTTCATATAAGTCAAGAGATGGATTCTTTTCCAAATGTATTTGTTTGGGTAAGGTCCTGGGAGCCATTTTTTTTCTTTCCTTTTTCTTTTTCTAAATCAACTTTGATGCTAGTTTCCTTTGAAAAACAAAACAAAAATGCACCAATCTTTTTTAGAACCAAAGTTACCTGCTTGTGTGGATATTCTTCATAATTGAGTATCTGTTCTTCTTTAGCTCTAGGTGAATCTTTTCTCTCTTTTCCTATCTCCTGCTTTCTTCTCTCTCTTTCTCTCCCTGTGTCCCTCCCTCCCTCTCTTCTCTCCCTCTCTTTCTGTCTCCATTCAACATATTAACTATGTGGATACTCTGATCCAAACCCTGGAGAGGATATTAGATATACTAATAATAGCTGATGTAAAAAAGAAGATTCTAAGCATTTTAATGTATATTTACTTACATTTAATTTACATAACCATCATACGAAGTCAGTACTATTATTTCCATTTAAAAATAAAGAAAATGAAACACTGAGAGGTTGAATAAATTGCCTAAATTCACATGGCTGAAAAGAGACACAGTGAAGAAGACATGAACCCAGGATGTTTCCCTACAGAGACTGCACCCATAAATATGACACTCTTTTGCTAGTGTTACAAACACCCAGGGAGAATGAAAGAAAACTGACATGAGTTACTTTGAAAGTTCTCTCAGATTATTCTCATGATTAGGGTTTCCAGTTAAAATATAGGACAATCAGTTAAATTTGAATGTCAGATAAACAATACATTTTTATAGTGTAAGTATATCCTGAATATAGCATGAGACATACACTAAAATTTTTTCCAACATTTATCTGAAATTCAAATTTAACTGTGTCCTTTTTGTTTGTTTTTGTTTTTGGCTAAATCTGACAACATGGCAGTTGTGAGAGGCAATTATTATTTTTATATTACATCTATTTTTATATATTTTAACTTATATTACATATATTATATATAAAGAGTGAGACTCAGAGTTTCCATGGCCATACACCTAGCAAGTGGTAGAGTAAAATCCTTATCTCTGGCTTCAACACACTGTGCCACTGTAATAAATCCATTCAGCTTTATGGAGACATAATTTAATGGTTCAACCCACAGACACACAGCAGCATTTAACAGAGAAAACTAATGACATTACACTGCTAAGTTGGTTATGGAAGTGATCATTTCCATTTTCCAAAACATCTCCAAAGTGCTCTATTAAAAGACTCAGCAATCCCCACTTCCAGGAATTCAAAGATATATTCTCGTAAGTGAATGACAGAATAATTTATAGGTACTGAAGTTTATTATTCAAAATGCTGAAAAATGAACCAGCATATATTTCATAGAAGTTGGGATGCTTGGTGTCAGGAAGTAAATAACCAAACAAAGGTCTTTCCTTCCTTCCCAGTCACAAAATCAAGTTCAATGAGAGGAACTTTGTCCTATGCTGTAGTCCACACATACAGTGCTGTGTGGTCCCATTACTGATAATCTCCTAAATTATTTAAATAGCCGTATTTTTCAAGAAAACCCTGGAAACCTTTCTCCTTATACTCTTTAAAGAAATGCATGGGAATGAATTTCATCTTCAGGGACTCACACTTGAGCAAAGCCGAGCCAAGCCAGTTATTTCTTCAACATAAGCTGCTTGGGAGAAGACTGACACATAATAGGATCTTTAAGTAACCTTATAAGGATAAGGGCCTGGGTTTACCCTTTATCAGCTGTTACTATTATTACTACCACTACTCTTACTATTTATGAATGAGTGAATGCATGAACAAATAAAATGATTATTAGTCAGTGAATAAACAACTGAATCATATATATATAGACATAATAATAAATGTATATATGTTCCTTTTATACATTATTTGATCATTATATATCATTTAAACCACTTAATCATATATATATATAATGTAAACATCATTTAATCTTATATATAATGATTTGATCATATATAAATACATACATCCTCTATATATATATTTATATATATATATATATATATACACATACATACACACATACATACTATTTATTACTGTTGAAATTGTCTTTGCCTCAAACATTTCTAAACCCCACAGCATGTGATAAAAGTAAGCTGTCTTGGGCCTCCCTGGTGGCGCAAGTGGTTGGGAGTCCGCCTGCCGGTGCAGGGGATACGGGTTCGTGCCCCGGTCTGGGAGGATCCCATGTGCCGCGGGGCGGCTGGGCCCGTGGGCCGTGGCCGCTGAGCCTGCGCGTCCGGAGCCTGCGCGTCCGGAGCCTGTGCTCCGCAGCGGGGGAGGCCACAGCAGTGAGAGGCCCGCATACCGCAAAAAAAAAAAAAAAAAAAGTAAGCTGTCTTATTCCTGCTCTGTACTCTCATTTCTCAAAAATGTCCCTGCAAACCCAGTTTAGGATGTAATTTAGAAAAAAACTGGCTGAGCAGTGGAGAAATTTTTTCCCCTCCTTTTAAGGAACTACCAGTAATCAATTCAACCTACTGAAGACAGGCTTCTGGTCCTGACCCACCGAAACAACAGGCTAAGTAGGAGGAGTTCTTGCTTATTTCCTGGGAGAGGAAACAGAGATAACAGACTGCAGCAAACCAAAGAATAAACATCAGAAGCCTTCCCATACCCAGAACTCCTGAAAGCAATATTTAAGTTCAGGGTTTTGGTGATAGAGGTTATGATGATCAAGTTTTGCTGAAGGAGATGATTGGGTTCTGAATGTGTCAAAGGAACAACTTTCCTAATAATGAGACCTGGGTGGAATTTATCTCATCTTAGGTTATCAACAAAAGGACACTGGATGGATTGCTCAGTGTATTAAAATGTGTCAAAAATCAGCTGTGTGTTAGGCAAGTTACTGAATTTCATTGGGCCTAAGTCACTACTCTATGGCAAGATGGATATGGTAAAGAATTGTTCATTTTACTTCTGGCTGTGAAAATCAAAACTTAAATGCTGAGAGATTTTCTGCATTAGGAGAAAAATGGGCTCCTTCCAACCCAAGAGGGTGTGCCCCAGCATCTGTCCTTAACCAACATCCTCTAAATTCTCCCTCTGTGCTCTAGTTGCCTGCCATTCACTTTTCTTTCTCTCTAGAGCACAAATTCCTTGAGTAGAGTGACTGGACATTGTTTATCATTTTCTGAAAAGTGTCTAATATGTAGCGTGTAGTAGTTGCTCAATAAATGTTAAATAAGTAACTGATTGGAAGAAGAGGGTGAAGCAGCAGATTAGCCTGTGAGTCCAATCTGTGTCTTCTCCTGCATGACTGGTTCCTGGGATTCTGCCTTGTCCGTGAGACCCTATCCAACTAATTGATTTCAGTTCTTTCAAAGCTACCAACCTCTGGCCTCATAACCCTGCTCTTCCTATAATGTAGAACCCTTAACCTGATGAAATTCCCATTGGAGACCATTTGTGTGAGGAACATTCATTTACTCAAAATTTCATCCCAAACCAACTACATGCCAGGCATTATTCTCTGTGCTGGGAATGTGTACTTAATAAGATAGATTAGACGAGGTTCCAGCTCTCCCTAATCTTAGTTTCTAGTGAGAGAGAAAGACAGCTGTCAAACAGTTACACACTTGAACAAGATGTTTCTGATAAGGGTGAGTATTCTAAAGAAACAAAACTAATGAGGTGAGAAAAGGGGGAGAGAGAATATCAGAGTGTGTTGTGGACTCTAAAATAGTTGCAACCATGGGAGACAAAGAAAGGATTCTCTTTGGTTATATGTCTAAACCCATATGGTCATATGGTCATTGCCTATAAACCCATCTTGTAGTATTGTTTTAATCCTTCCTTTATCTCCCATGTATATTGTCTCATCTCCCTTCCAACTGATGGTATTTCTGTTGCTACTGTGTTTTCCAGATCCTGTAGGGCATTCCTCTCTGGAAACATTTTTTTTTTGTTTTTCAACACAGTTGAAACACAGTTTTCAGGACACAGTTTTTAGAAACCCTTCATAAGTTTTGTTATAATACAGTGTCCTTAGCTTCTCCTACCCTGATGCCATTGCTCTCTGAATGGGAAACATTTCTTTTTTCCAGGCTTAAATTGCCTGAGTTTGACTTGCCATCTGGTGCTGGTAAAGTTGGGAATTGCATGTCCTCCTGAAAGCATGCATACAGTGCCCTCAAACCAGGGGGAAATGCTGGATTGGGAACCCTCCTCCCTTTGACTTTGCTGGCACAGGTCCACAAATATTATTCCAAGCAGATTTATTTCTCTCATTCTTTTCCAGCCCATCCAGCCCATCCTATTATTTCAATCTTTTCTTTTTTCCCTCAACAGCTGCAGTTAGGCTTATGACTATGTTTCTTTCATTAAAAGGCTATACTTAGCAAAACCTGAGGTTCTTTGTAATTAGCATGTTGCATACAATTTGGAGGAATGCTGTGGTTAAGGCATGTGTCTTTTATAAAGAAAATTTTCTATTGTAAACTGCTTATTTTGCTAATTTCTTTTAAGGATTAAAAAAATAATTTTCTCAGTATGGCAGGTCAAAAAGACGAGTTCTTCTTAAGGAAATTAGTGAACATGGAGAGAGAGGGTACATACTATTCTGCCAATGTCTTTCTTCATTGAGTCTAAAAGAATTTTAGGATTGGTTTTGTCCTCATTTGTCTTGCTTCCTCATGAAAGTAGTCTTTATTTGGCTTGAAGAAGCTGGGAACTGGATATCTTTTTATTCTTTAAAACTATTTTGACAATGATAAGCAGCTTCTTCCAGGTGGATTGTAGAAATCTCTTTTTCTGATAGTTAAGGTGTTGTAAGGGGAGTATAACACTGGAAACTCCAGAAGAATCCCCATGGTACATCCAGGGACATCCTTTGGGTATTTTGGTTTTTTTTTTTTTTACTTAAAATAACAAAGGTTTATTTCTTGCTCATGGTTCATATTCATCACAGATCATTAGAAAGTTCTGTTCAACAAAATCATTCAGGGGTGCAGTCTAATAGAGAGCTAGTCTCCATGTAGGATAAAGAAGGCTCTGGAGGGTCTTACATGGGTAATTAAATGCTCTAGAAGTGGCATCTCTTCTTCTGCTCACCCCACCCAACCAATGGAGAGCAAGTAAGGATAATGCCACTGGAGCTGGGGAGAGAATTAGATTTTGGGGGAGATAGCTATCACAATATTTATTTTTCTTACATTGAATTTTATCTTTGTTTAAGGTATTTTAAAGGGACTCTGTCACTAACTATTTGTGAACTAAACAAGCATCCCATAAAGGCAAAGCAACAGAGTAGTTACAAGCTTAGACTCTGGGTCTGGGCTGCCTGGGCTGCCTGAGTTCAAACCCTAGCTCTGCTGCTTATCATGGAGCTTTAGGCAAGATACTTAACCTTGCTGGCTAGTTTCCCCATTTGTAAAATGGTAGTTATTAAAATAAAATGTACCTCATGACGTTATTATGAGATCAAATGAGTTAAATATAGGAAACTCTGCTGGACACATAAGTGCCAGACAAGTGATATTGTTAGAGCATCATTCAAACATATAATTAGTGTTCTTGTATCAAGTTCTGTTTTTATGGGGTACACAAACTAAGAACTACCCAAAGGTAGGCAGCAATGTTGCACTGAGTCAATTTACTCATTACACATCTCTAATAAAACCTGATGCCCTCATCCGTGACTTAGTCATTGTCAGTGGGGAACTCTCTGGCATTTTCTGAGCCTCAGTTATGAAGTGAGGAAGCAGCACAGACTGGACAAGGATGCTACAGGCACACGAATATTTCACTCATCCTGCTCATCTCATCCTCAGTCCATAGCAGACATTATTAATGGAGCAAGGCACTCTCTCTTGCAGGATCTGACACTCTCTGCAGAGCCAGGACATAGTCTCAGGCTCCTTTTCAAATACCTGTCTATGGAATCTGGCCTACATCAGTTCTAAGGTTCCTTCTAGCTCCAAAATCTATAAATCTAAGATGATAACTGGAACTTGAAAACACAGTTCCAGTTGATCTCATTGGAAAATTATAGCACAAGGATTTACTATGATTGCGAGGTCCATTTGACTAGTGCTCATAAGATCCAAAACCATCAGGCCTGCATTCAAGGTCATCTTGGATTGAAAGTTTGCTTCTCCCTTTGCTCTGCCATATGTAAGTAAGATTACCCGTGAACAATGAATACTTAAATTCTATAATAACTATTGATGGAAGCTTTCTGCCTTCTGAGGTATCACATTAAATCTTTGGATAAGTCTGTCTATTAAAGTATTCTTTCTTGTATTAGGACCAATTAACTTCTGTTACTCCTTAATCTGCCTGCTAGTTTAATATCAACTATAACTGAATTTACTGAATTTACACATAGTTGTAGCCAGTTCTTTTTTTTCCAGTCTGGTTTTTCGTCACTGAATTAACCATCCAAAGGCCTTTAAATATTCTGCCAGTGGGTAGGAATTTTTCAATCCTTTCCTTTTCAGTTAGATACCATCTAATTAGTTGACTGGTGTCCTCTAAAGCTTTCATTTCATGTCTCTCTTTTTTTCACTCGATAAATATCTCCTTTCCTCTTTTTGCCTCATTCTTACATAGACTGATTTGAAGAAATAAGACTGTATCATTCACTTGGTTTCTTAAAAGAACAATTCAAACTGGTTTCTGGGAACATTTTCAAAATGTCAATTGAGAATCACAGAAAGCTATCTACAGATTATTACAATAAACCTGGGTCCAATCTAGCAGAAGTGTCTATTATGGGGGCATATTGGCATTGAAAGAGATTTAGGCACTTAGGCCTGCTCTCAAACACAAAGTCTTTCTGGCTTCAATGCTCGCTTGTAGTTGAAACACTGTGCTAGTTTATAAAGGGAGTTCCAGGACCATCTATACTCACTCCCTTCCTTCTTTGGGAACTACCAGCAGAACCCGCGTTATTCATAAATGGAAAGAACAGGATTGTGCACATGTAAGTTAATATTGATATTACTACTAGTACTCTATTACTACTTCTACTACTGGTACCACTTCTCATTAAAGAGAACTTGCTCAACACTAGGTTGTATGTTGAGAGCTTAACATGGATGTTCTTATTTAATTTCCCAGTAATTGTGAGGCAAGTTTCGTCATTCACCTCTACCATAAAACAAAACAAAAACCTAAGATCTCAAGGTAACATGAGTTTGGAATTTCACCTATAGTTATTTGGCAAGGGAAATATTTTGACCAAATTCTACTGAGAAGGAGACATTGTTGCAAGTCAGTGTTTTAAATTATTGGCAACTAGCTTGAGGATATTTAATGAATTTGGCCTGACTTCAGAGTCTGAGCTCAGCAGAGCTTCTAGCCACTACAGTACACTTTCTTCCATAAAATAAAACCAGGAGACTACTCAAAACTTCAAAAAGAGATAAGAGATTAAGGTAACTTTAGGGCTTAAATGCTGGGGTCACTGGGAAGCTCACAGTGCTTAACTAAGGCAGTGGGTCCAGTTAGATTTAGTCGATACTGAACTTTTCAGAGCATATATGGCAAAACTGCTTGAGTCCTTAGAGGGGAACTGAGCTGTTGTATTTACTCTTTGTTCTCTTCGATGATTAATTTGTCCTCGTCTTTCTATTTCATTGTAAGAGATAATTCCCCTCTCTGTGTTGCCACATAAAGATCTGTGCACATGTTGTTTAGAAATCTCCAAAGTTTGTAGATAATCATAGCTGCATATATTCATATATGCCTTCTGTAAAATTATATTGACTTTGTGAGAATTCAGGCTTATTCCAAAAATAGAAGAAAATTCTATGTGCAAAGATACATTTCCCATGCATTCATATTGCAATTTTAATGAGGTTGAAAAAAATTTTACTGCTTAAAAGATTTTTAACATGGTTGAACCTAGGACATTTCAAGAGGTTTCAAAGAAACCTGCATTATGTGTGTGTGTGTGTGTGTGTGTGTGTGTGTGTGTGTGTGTGTGAGAGAGAGAGAGAGAGAGAGAGAGAGAGAGAGAGATTAAAGTATCAGCTTGTGTGACATTTGCAGCACTTTCTAAAATAATGTCTTATCTTTCAAAATACATCACAAGCAGGGACATCAAATGTGTTGATTGTTTTGACAATAAATACTAACTCAGCCACTATAACAGGAAAGTCAATTTTCCAATAACAGGAACCTGTGGACCATTAACATATGAGAGATAATTTTCAAGAAGCACTCCAAGTTTACTTAGGTTCACTAGATTCTCTGGACCAGAAGGCATTTCTGGCGACCTTCAATATAGTGACTGTAACAATGAGGAAAAAATCAGCATCAGCTTATGTTGATGATGATGTCGGGATAGCGCAGTGTTTTTGATGCAAGAAATAAGAGAGAAGGTCCTTCAGGGAGATCACTACTACATCATACCAGTAAAAAAAAATCTCCTCTGCATGACTGTCTCATTCACGTGAGTTTCTCATTCAGAGAAGAGCCGATACATTGATTTTTTTTTCACTGTGGTTTCTCATTAACTTAACCAATAAAACCAAGGCAGACTTTAATGGTGATTTCATTGATCCAGTCCTGTTTTGTCACCATTAACTGTCATTTACTGAGGCCCTGTATGAGAAAACTGAGCTAGACATTTCATATGACTGACAAGTTAAATAGAAAAGGAATCATGATATCTGACATCCAGAAGAACAAGTGTGGAAACACTGGGGTTTATAACCACTAAAACTCATGTTTGAAGCTCAGCTCTGCCACTGCTTATTGCTCTCTGGGTCTCAGCTTACTCACTTGTCAAATGAGGAAAATTATACCCATCTCACAGGATGGTTGTGAGGATGAAGCAAACTCCTCAGTGTCATGTGTCTTGCTTCATTCCTGGCGTATTACGGGTTCTCAACACGCGGTCACCTCCCACCTCCCTTTTTCCAAAGGGTTAATTTTCTACTAATTTAAGAGACAGAATAGATATAGAAAAGTAGAAAACAAGACAAAATGCTGAAAAAATCTTAACTATTGAAGCTATAAAATAATTTATATAGGGAAAGAAAGAGAAATAAAATGAAACATGAGAATGACTCTAACATATCAGAACCATGATCTTTGGAAACATTACAGTTATTTCTAGAAGTATTCAAATTTTAATTTATATTTGAAATCCCAGTGAATCAAATTATTTTAAAGTACAAACTTATAATTCTTTATGAGAATTGAATAAAGTGTGCATGTGTGTGTGTGTGTGTAAACTTTAATACCAAGAATCAATAATACCATAGGCAGGTCTGAGACTCAACAGGGCAGTAAACTTCTGAGCCAACACTCAGGCCATCTGTAAATGGACTTACTATTCTATACTGTGTTGAACCAAACAGATTTCATGATAGTAACAATAGTAATGACTTTCAGTTTATTTTTTCCTTTCTTCTTTTTGTTTGCAAATTTTAAGGACTTTGTATCTTGGGTATATGATTTTTGTCATCTTGACAAACAGAAGGTGAGGAATATTAACCTGATATTCTACTCAAATGCTATTATTTTGAGAACATAAATAGATGTAACTTTCAACTTAGTATCTAATAACTCTGTAATATCAATTAGTATTCTCCAAAGACTGGTTGTGTGTATGTGCTTATGTTTGTGTATGCATATATGCAGTGCATATATTATTATTTGTATTAGTGCCATTTGACATGTGAGCAATCTGGAAATCAGAATGTGGGTGTTTTGGCAAAGATCACACAGCCAAACTGTCTCATGATACTTTCATATACTGTTCTGTTTTTGCTTGCTTTTGAAGATGATAACCTGTTGAGGGCCATTCTTTTTTAGCTCGATTTATTCCATTTACGTTATCTGTAACAGGCATGGTTTCATCAATCATAGATTTATTCACAAGTAATTGTAATAGCTTAAAATATAATGTAATGTTTCCAATCTGATTAGCACCAATGAGATTACAACCCACTAATAAAGTAAATATATCAGGATTTCTTTAGGTATCAATTGGCTGTCTAAACTCTAAGAAGGACACATAACCATAGGCTTATCTATGTCCATTTGCTAACTCACTGGACATAAAACCTAGCCTTTTTCTTTTTTAACATCTTTATTGGAGTATAATTGCCTTTTAATACCATTTTCATGCAAATGTCAATCACAAGATAATGAAACACCAAACCCTTTGTTGAATTCCTATTCTGTGAACCTTGTCTTAGAAACTTTACTTTTATTATCTTTAATTTAAAGGGCAAAATTGTACAGGAGGAATTGTCACTTCTCTGTATATTCCAGATGAAGATATTTAAAGGCTCACAGAAATTAATAATCTTACCAAAAGATAAACAGTCAGTGGATAAATAGGTTTTAAACTCAGATTTCTGGACTAAAACTCATGTATTCTCCTTCCTTAACTGCATCCTGCTACATAGTAAACAAAGTAAGTCTCCTATTGGTTGTCATCAAGCTATAGTTTCAAAGCTGAATTCATTTTTTTTGACTCATCATCAACTGAGTGGCCCAGGCATTTTCTTTCCCTTGTTCTGCACTTCAGCAGCAGACACAATTAATAATCCACAAATAATCTTGTGATCCTAGAGGGCATCCCTATTTTTTTTTTTTTTTTTTTTTTTTTGCGGTATGCGGGCCTCTCACTGTTGTGGCCTCCCCCGTTGCGGAGCACAGGCTCCGGACGCGCAGGCTCCGGACGCGCAGGCTCAGCGGCCATGGCCCACGGGCCCAGCCGCTCCGCGGCATATGGGATCCTCCCAGACCGGGGCACGAACCCGTATCCCCTGCATCGGCAGGCGGACTCTCAACCACTTGCGCCACCAGGGAGGGAGGGCATCCCTATTTTTAAGAAGCACACTTAATCTCCTCTAAAAAACTGGAGTATTAATAAAGGAAAATAAACGCATCTCAATTTAGGTCAGATTTGTGTGTATGTGTGTTTCCTAAAAAGGAGCATAATTATAGTCTCTGTTTTGTTCCTAAAGGAAAGCTTAAATTTGCAAATGCTCAATTTTTAAGATGTATTAAATTTTTCTTTATGTCTGACAAAATCTTATAGTTGAACATAAGGTTCATTTTGGTTTTATTTAATTATCATTCAGGTGATGAGGCAATTCCACAGAGATGAGAAGAATATACTAAGCAAAAAGCTAAAGGCAGTTTTAAATACTGATTCCAAGCTAAATCTTAGTAAAAGACAATTTTGCCTTTTGATAGTTAGAACTAGCAGTTTAGTCGAATCTCTATCTAAATAGAAATTTAATAGTGGTTATTTCATGCTCACATGGTCAGGTTTTTGGTCCAATTTGTTTGTGATGAGTTAGAGTAACTAATATGCTAATCACTGTTAGTTAATTAAAAGTGGAGTTTCCATTTAGTTACAAAGTACATTAGTGTGCTGAGCATACCACATGCTAGATGACCTGATTCACATATTTAAACTCCTAAAATGAGAAGGAGGTGATGGAAAATCTATTTGATATGTTGCCAGGAGTGTCACTAAGTTGCTTCTAGAAACAGCTTTGGCTTGATGATCAGAAACACTGGGTTCTATTCCTTGTTCTCCTGCTGTTTTGCTCTGACCCTTGAGTTTTGTCTCTTAAACCCTCAATGACTCAATTTTCCAAGAACAAAGGATGGAAGAGAATTAACTATTGCTGAGGCCCACTTTCTTGTGCTTCTGTGGCCAAGATTCAAAAGTAACTCACGGGTTTGACTCTCTGCTCAGCCACTTTCTAGCTCTGCGATCTTGGAAAGAATGTTTAACCTCTCTGATCTTCATTAAATAGGATGACACGAGGACAAGCGTGGTACCCACATGGCACTGGTGCTCACTACAGGTCATGACTGTGATGAAGAAAAATAAAGATGATGATGTGGTCATGAGACATAAGAAGGAGGGGGAGCAGCAGGATAAGAAGCTGGAGAAGAAGGAGAGGAAACAGTATTCAAGAGGAAGAAAGAAAGCAATGCTAGAGTTTATATATTTTACTGATATTGTAAAATTTTCTTATAGAGCTCCTGAAAATGTAAGTAAATATAAAATAAGAAAAAATCCATAAATGTAGGCACTGAAACATAATCTAGTGGAGCTTTTCTCAAAACCTTATCCACTGGGTTCTGTCAGCAAGTGTCAGTCAGATACATATTTCATGGTTGACTAAGTTTTGGGAAAAGATCAGTGAAACAAAAAGATCTATAGAAAGTAGGGCCTCCCAGAACTTTCTGAATATTAGTGTACACAGTGATTCCTCAAGACTGTTTCTTTGAAATTTATTTTCTTTTATTTTTTTTTAACCTTTTTTGAGAGCGGGTAGAAGGAGGCAGAGGTTTAGAGATTGTACAGGCCTAGTGCTCTGTGGAACAAACTTTAGCAAACGTTAGAATGATAAAAATAAGTGAAGGATTGGATCTTAGAAACCTGATTAAAATCTCACTCCCGTTACTTAACCATGTCACTTAACCAAGCTAATCCTTGGGTGACTATAAGTGGAGATGATCCCATCTTGAAAGATTATTTCGAGAACTAGGATCAACACAGGTAATGATACCAGCATGTGATACAGACTGAATAAACTGATAGTAGTAATATGATAGATTCCAGGCACACTTCTTTTGTTGAAGCCCAAAAGAGAAAAAATTGTGCATCTCCCCCCATTCTCCACTTGAAATCCATTTGTTATGAAAAACATCAAAGACTGATTCCCATATGTGGAACACTGTGGAAGCAATTTGTTGTTGATTGCTTCCTTCTTGAAACAGAATTAGAGGAAAATGGGATGGAAAGTTTTGATTCCTCCAAAGAAGGAATCTGAAATAAGATTGAGGGGGTGAGCAGAATACACATTCTGTGGTTAATGCTATTAGAAGTTAACTAATTCTTTCTGGAGGAGGGATATCATTTGCAGTAAAGCATCTGCCAACCGTTGTAAGATATCAGAGTAGCTGGACCTGTCATTGAAATAAACCAATGCAAACAGGCCTTTTTCTGCAGGGGGGCATAATTAAAACCAGAGCCATTTTCACAGATAATCCATTTATAAATCATAGTAATAAAATGGCCATCATGACAGCAGCTCAGTGAAATTTTTTTCACAAGCTCAGCTGTATCCAAGCAACCAAAATGTCTTAACTCAGATGAGAAGAAAGGCAGGCTGGGGTCGCAAGAGTCAGGGAGCAAGAGCCCACTGTCTGGTTCTCTTTTCCCATAAGAGAAGGTGATGGGTTGATGGCTAAAGGGGCTTTATACGGTCCTGGTTACTGCAGTTCACTTTATTTGCATGTCAGAATGAATGGACAATCAAGACTCTAGGTGTTTCTCAACTCTTTCCTCATTCTAGGAAATGATAAATGGGGAACCTCCAAGGCCCATTATATCCACATCCAATTTTGATCCATACCTTGCTGTGAGAGATTCAACTGATCAGCAGGAGCTGGAGAGAGAACATATGGCAGAAATCCAGGTACTCTCTACTCAGCTGTTTACATGTGTAATTGCAAATCGACAGTGGCTGCGATATTACTGAGAAAAGGTTCTAATAATCATCGTTACAGCAACTATCATGTACTGTAATGCAAGGAAAGTGTGTCTCTTTCCCCCAGAGGAGAGACAAGAATTCTCTTTTCACTGCTTTGGGATTTTTCTATGCAACCCATCCTTGTAATCTTCTGACAACTGAGCTGTCCAAACTCAGCAGGGATTTAAATATTTAAAATAAAAATAAATCTTATCAAAGTTTTTTTTAAGCACTATAGCACAAATAAGTTTGTATACATCCCATTAAATGACCTGCTTTCATGGAAAGACCAAATATTATGGATTGTTAAACATACATTTAAAGATATTTGTGTCTACATGTGTGTACATATGCACATGTGTTAAATAAGACTTATCTTCACCATCTGTCAATGCAGAGTAATAATCCTCTCAGGGCTAAATGAGATGAGGGTGAAAGCATGGAAGGCAAAGTACTATGCTCAGGGAAACTCTTTATTATTAGCATTATTGCTATGAAAGATGCTGCTAATATTCCCATGGATTCCTTTATCCTCTCCTCTTTCATAAACTTTATTGAGGAATAGTTGAAAAATGTAATTCTATATATTTAAAGTGTGCAAGGTGATGATTTAAGATACATACACACTGTGGAATGATTATCAAGATCAAGATATTTAACACATACATCACCTCACATAGTTAACTTCTTTTGCATGTGTGGTGAGAATGTTTAAGATTTACTTTTGTGTATCCATTCCAAGTGTGCTTTCATTGAAAACTGCTAGGCCTATACTTCTAGGTAAGAAGCTTTCCCTCAGGCTGTCTGCAGTCACCTCCTCTTAGTAGAGGGAGAACTTTAAATGACTGGGGGCAGACTTCTACCAATAATTCTGAAGACAGCTAGTTTTCTTGAGGTTTGTTTGGGACAATTCTAATTTTTCTAGGGAGCCAGATTACCTGCACATCAATGTGTAATCCATGCTCCCCTGTGGGACTGAGCCAACATTTCCCTCCCTGGGACTCTGCTTGATACCACGCCCTGTGTGGTCTCCTTTTTCCCCCACTCCCAACTCTCCTACTACGTTTTCCTGAAAATTCTTCCAGATTAAATTACATTCCCTTGAATCGTTTGCGTATGAGGAACCCAGCTTGCATATCTAGAAAAGAGATGGAAGAAGTTAGGACCTGAGTGGGGACTGGACTCAAGAGAGGCTCCCAAGGACTTACAGTATTTCCTGTATAAAACCTAGGAATCATCAAGTAGCCAGAAACACAATCCAGGTGAAAGTGTTTCACCAGGAGATGGCTATAAGGTTAGAGACCATGAACTGGAAAGGAATAACTACATTGATTAAAATATTAATAATTTACAATTGTAATAACATCCACAATTGATTGAGGCTTTGTGTTAGGTGCTGTACCAAGAGCTCTAGTGCACTTCCCCCCTCATTCAGTGCATGCAGCATTGAGGTAGGAGCTATTATATTTTCTATTTTACAGATGTGGAAACAGAGGCTTAAGAATGTTTTGTGGGACTTCCCTGGTGGTCCAGTGGTTACAACTCCATGCTCCCAATGCAGAGGGCACGGGTTCAATCCCTAGTCTGGGAACTAAGATCCCATGTGCTGCACAGTGCAGCCTTAAAAAAAAAAAAAAAAAAAAGGAATGTTTTGTACTTCCTAAGTTCACATAGCTGTGGACCTGGATTTGTGCCTATATCTGTCTGACTCCTATCATAGGGATAATCACTATATTGTAAGATTTGTTTACCAGTCTAATGGTGTTTTTGAAGAAGAAAAAAGTCAAGATAAGGTTAGGGAACATGATTGATATGATCAAGCTGATGTGATATCTAGTTGGAGCAAGTGCCACATTTTAATGCATATCTCTGTGTCCCTTGCATGTGCCTTTGAGGACATGGGGCTCAGCACAAAGGGTTAACATCCACTGTAGTAGAAGAAGACTTTTGTTCTTTGTTCTCAATAAATCTGCCTCCTCCCTGCCCCCTACCACCCCCCACACACCCACTACCTTACCTTCCAAACCCCAGCAATGTTAAGTGACATACTGAAGGTCACAGAGCTATAAAGGCAAGTGGGCAGCAAGTCCACATCTTCTGACTCCTAGCCCAGGTCAGTTTCTTTCCAACAACATCATGCTAATTTAGCACCTCATATCCAAATCCCAGGCAAAATCAGAACTGATTTAGTATTAGATGGCTGTCCAAACATAAGTTTCCAGTGGAGAAGCCAAAACCAACCCTCTATAAACCTCAGCTTTCTAAAGGAATGTCAAGATTCAGCTTCCTTCATCATCTTTCTGCCAACCCTCTGGCCTTTGGACTCAGACCGATTTTGAAATGCTAATTTAGAGTGCTTCAAGTGGATATTAACCAAAAAATTATTAATAAGTACTTCTCAAGCTCAAGTGTAATAGGCCCCATAGAAAACACAAAATTGTTTACTCAACATATTTAAATGTGTCTTAAATGAACTAATTGCTTTTCTTGGGTGTTCTGCCAGATTTGTGGCTTTATCCCTGCTTTGGAGATTAGGAATCTGAAGAAAAGAATCTACTGACCAACAGATACTTATCTCTCTGTGCATCTGCAGACACAGAGGCATTAATATCAATCATTTCATAGAAGGAAGGTCATAAACATAATTTCTGTCTTCCTGGATTAAGCTCTGACCACATCAAGAGGATGGAGAATAATTTGTATATAAGATGGAAATCTAAGGCAGATGGATTCCTCCATCTGTGAGGAATCATTGAGACAACCCTCGTTTCCACTCTGCCATCTTATTTCCCTGACACACAGGCTCATTTAAACATAGTTCCCACAAGAATGAGCCCCAGTGTTATCCCTTGATTGCAACTAATTATCTCTCACCAGTGGGCTGACCATTCACCTGTTTCCTCTCTGATCTGCTCCTTTCTCTCTACTTGCTTTGCTCTGATACCCGCAAATTACATTCACCAAACCAACATCTGGCTCTGTTTAGGCAATAGGATGCCCTGGTAGAAAACTGGAAGATCGAATAGGGAAGAGGCCAGCCTACTTCTCTCCTTTCTACACTTTGGGAGGCATCACTGATGGTGGGATATATTTTCCATCATTGCATGTCTTCTCAGGCAGGAAGCCCTTACCCTGAGATCAAGCTCCCATTAGGTGGAACCATATCCTAGGCACTAGAACACGGCATTTGTCCCTTTACTTCAGGGATGGTAGCAACTTCCAGTTGTTGCTACTACCTCCCTTTTGGCCCTTTTAGCTTTTCCAACATTTTAGTATCTAGGGGCCTAATCAAATTCCTCTATTGAACTACCTGTTGTGGGCTCATTTTCTCTGACTGGTAAAACTGGTTTCAGCCATTTGCCCTTTTATCAGAGTAGGTATGTGCACTTTTCCTAACCTTGGTGTCTCCCTCAAATGAGCACAGCAGAGCGCCCACCCCCCACCAAATACATCATATTCTTATTTCCAGGATATTTGTGATTTACTCTTACACACATTGACAAGGGCCTTCCCTCCCTCATGCAGGTAAATGTGACAATGAGGAATTTCCAAAATTTATCAACCAGACCTCACTTATCTGATAAGAATCCTCAAGGATGTAAAGTTGAACTCTGAATAGCTGAGAAAAATGGCAAAAAGGACCAGCTTTAAGAGTCCAGGCAGGCACTCATGAGGGCACTTCAGGTACAAACCCGACTCTGCTCTTAGTTTACACACAGTTCCCATAAATTTAGATAACTGATTTCACAGCAGATTAAGGAAGAACAGGGGAAATACCAACAGCCACTGATAACGGTAATAATACTGATAGTTGATGATGAGAAAATGATAAATGGAAGCAAAACTTTAAAATTAATTATAATATTCCCAAAGTAAAACTAGTTAGGGCTTTTTGATGTAGGATAAACCACAACTGCCCATATACGTGAATCATAATCCAATACCAGAATAGGGATAAAGGAAACTAGTATATACATAATGCCAGGAATCATTTTAGGGGTTAAAATATGCATTATTTTAATATTGGGGTACTGATAAAGCTATTAAGTATGTACTATGCTCAACCATTTCACATTTTAGGATAACAAGGCCCTTTAAGCTAAGTACCTTCAGTGGTGTCACAGGCCTGTGACAAGGGAAAGGGCAGAGATGTAACACCTGGTTGGCCCCTCTCAAAATCCCATGGCCTTACTGCTCCATACTGGAGAATTGTTGTTTGTAATTACAAACTTCAGATTTTTTTGTTTTAAAAGAAACAGTTGATTTTACTAAATACATTTTAAGAAAGTGATTAAGCATCTAATATACTGTAGAAAAACTTCCATTTGCCATGAAAGAATAAAAAAATGTTTTGAGAATTGGCTGTTGGAAGCTTTATAAATCCAGAGGGGGGAAAGAGGTAGCTTTATAAAAGCACGTGGGACAGCTCAGATGCAGGCAGTGCTGCTGAACCTGTCTGACTTCCACATTGTAACCCAATCTCTGTTTGTTCTTGGTGACCATTTACAGGTCAGTGGTTAAGCCCTGGCCTTGCTATCCCTCTCTCTCCAGAAATATCCATGTTGTCTAGGAAGGTACAGCTTCCAACCTACAAATACCTATCACTTCCTCTGTTGGTGAATGGAATTTAATCAGACTAGTAAACTAAGCCAAAGTCATATAAGGGGTAATATCTGATGTGCTTAATGAGAAACCTTTATGCAACTGTTCTCATCAGTCAGACTTAGATAAGACAATGCTATTTTTACTTCATCTTGGCTTTCCACAGAAAACTTTAAAAGGCTTAAGATCAGTGCCGATTGTCAACATATCATGTCCCATCCTGTGTCAGGGCTCACTGCTGTGTCCGTGAGACCCAAGAAGGTCATCAATATGGCTGCTCCAAGTAACTCTAGATCCATTTTCTCTTTTGTTGAAATAACAACCGAGAGTGTTATAGCTAAATGCCCTGCTTTCGTCCTTCTCTTTATCTTCCAACACCAAGTAAGATCCTCCACTCTTATCAGAAAGTGTGGTGCTTATTAACTCTACATTTATTGAACATTTATCCCATGCCAAATGTAGTGCTAGGTACGACAAGGATAATAGGAACAAATTATAGACACACATTTCAGAAGCTTGTGAAAAAAAAAGAAAAAAAGCGTAAGTGTAAGTTTGAATTTTAAAAATGGACTCCTCCTAATTCCTCACTGATTAATCACTAAGCTCTTTCACTTTTACATAATGTCATTTGAATCTACCTATTTATTCTTATACTTTCTGGTCTTGGCTATAACCAGTCCTTACCTGGACCACTGCCATCATTCTTACCATCTTTTTTTGTTTGCTTGTTTTATTAAATACTTAAATTGAATTATAAAATACACAATGAAAATGCACAAAGAGCAACTGTACAACTCAATGAATCATTACCACATGTAACACTCTGCCCAGATCAAGAAATGGAATATCAGTTGTACCCAGAAACCACCTCCCCCAAATGATTTCCATTCTCCTCCCCAAAGACAACCAGTATCCTGAATTCAAACACTGCAGATCTGGATTCAAAATTTACATAAATGGAATCATATAGCAAGTGTTCTTTTATGTCTGGCTCCTTTTTTCAATGTTTCGTTTATCAGATTCCTCAATGTTGTATGTAGCGGTAATTTGTTCACTCATTGCTGCGAAATATTCCATTATATGATTATATCATAATTAATTATCAAATCTACTCCTGATGAGCATTTGGTTTGATTTTAGATTGATGATAGTACACGTAATGTTGCTGTAAACTTCTTGCACGCATCTTTTGGTGGATATATGCATGCTTTCTGTTGGGCAATATACCTAGGGGTACGTTAATAAGTCACCTGGTTACATGCATGAGTAGTGGGGACAATCAGTGTCTAGTATTTACCCTCCCATTAGCAGTGCAGGAGAGATTTTAACATCCACTCCTGATTCACAAGAAAATTTCTTTATTGACTTTCCGGAAGGCAAATGTGATCATGTGATGCCCCTGTTTAATGGCTTTTAATAGCTGCTTTTTTTTCTCTTAGAATAATGTCCAGAATTCACTAGTAGCCTGTAGAATCTGCTCTCACCTACATCTCCAGACTAACCTCGTACCTCTCTGCCTCTGATGTTCTCTGCGCTGACCATCCTGAACCTCTTCCAGGTTCACATTCATGCTGCATTCTCACTCACGTCTGAGCTCAAACTCATCTCCCCTGAGATGTTTTGCCAGATCTACCTGTCTCATATTGTTTTTTCCTTCCTCTTCCTCTGCTGACATTACCTATCACATAGCCCTAATGAAAACTCCCTTCATTACGTTAAGTCAGTGCCAGACATGGCATCATTTCCTCGTTCTGTTACTTGTTTACTCTGTTTTCTCCACTAAGAATTTAAGCTCCAAAATATCTAGGAATTTCCCAACTTGCTCACTTTTGAGCTGCTAGTATCCAATAGTGCTCAGCATCAAGTGGGAACTCAATCAATGTTTGTTGAGTAAGTATATGAATGAAGAAACCTTAGCATATTAGCACATTTTTTCTCTCTGGTCAAATTGGTTGTCTCCTTTTTCTTTAACTGGTTACTTGTACTCATTCCTGAGGCCTTGGCTTCAATAGCATTTCCATCAGTACACTTCTTTGACTCACCAAGCTAAATTAGAACACTCTTGTGTATATTATGATAACCACTTCTGAGCTTCAATTTCATAGCACTTGGTGTGCTCTTAAAAGATGAATGAATGATTTGTAATTATTTTGCTTATGATCCATGTTCACCCCTACCTTGTAAGCTCTGAAAGGGCCTGAATATCTCGTTTCTTCACCACCGTATTCCTCATGTCCAGTACAGTGCTGCATGCAGACTTTCTAATATACAAAGGCAGACACTCAAATTCTGGACATCAGGTCAAGGGAAAATTGTCTAGCAGCTCTCATAGTGCTGGGAATCTAGTGTTGTATATACAGAAAGAAGACATAATCAGGGCCAAGTAGGGGAGGACTGGGGAAATATTCATACAGGCAATAGTATATAATCTAAGCCTTATATATTATGACAGATTTTGATAGGCACAGACACTCCAGGAGAGAGAATAGCCATGTAAAGCAATAGGAACAGAAAAACAGACAGTATGTTTGAGCAAAAGTAAGAAGGCAAATTTAAGCACTTAGTAGTTTTTTTTTTCACTTTTTCTTGTAACCAAATATATTTTCCTTAAAGACCTCCCTTTGTCACTATCCTCTCCAGCAGCACCTATTAATGGTATTAAGTAATTTTAGAAAAATTTATATCACACTCTGCACATACCCAGAACACCAACTTATAAACACCCAGCCGTGTTCCTGAATGGCCAGTTGGAATGGTGGGAAATGGCCTAGGCCAAAAACAAATAAGGTAAGGATGTGGGGACAATACAGACACACACACACACACACACACACACACACACACACAGGTGTGTACTTGGAGGTTACTTTTCACATCTCAATTACTTTGTATGGGAAAATAAACGATAATATTACTTAACACATTGAGCACTTACATGTCAAGTCCTATTCTAAGACAATGGCTCTTCCAATTGTATTCCTGGAGAGGTTCTGGAGAAATCCCAATAGTTATAGAAAAAAGGAATTTCCATATGGCTTCTCTATAAATTATGGCATCTTTATTAGGAAACTATGACTCAATTATATATCCAAAAGTTCTCCATGACCCCCATGGATAATGGTAGAATAGCTGTTGATATTTGTTTCATAAATACACTAGTGAAAGAAAGAAAGCAACAGATTGAGAGAGAGAGAGAGAGAGAGAGAAGTAGAGAAAGAAAGAAAGGAGAATTTAGAAGAGTGCTAATATCTAGGCTAAGACCATGGAATAGGAAGAGAGTTTAGGAACTTAGGACAACTCTCGTACCCAAATGTCAATTCTGATGATACAGCATTTGGTAAACAACATTGGGTCCCCAGATGGTCCCCAAATCCTACATATGAGGTAGCAACTTAATCTTAATGCTCCACAGATTGATAGAGGGGGTGGGAGTGTGTTGAAAGCATTTAAAAGCATCCTCCTTTACCAGCATTGTCTCAGGGGGCCTGAGCCTACAGGGAGAGCTGGAGCAGAGCCCACAGAAGAGAACTGTGAGAGCCAGAGGAAGGCAAAGGTGGCCCGGATCTCTAGCTGGGTTAAGGCGTTTTCTCTCCCAAAATTAGAGTCAGAACTTTACCAATTTAATAAGGCACTTTTTTTTATCTCTCTCTCTCTCCTTCTCTTTCACTCCAACAAAGATCAAGAGTCAAAGAAACATCAAACAAGCGTACAGCAGACAACCCAAATAAATAAGCTCTTCTTTTTGGAGAATGGTGTCTTTTGTTGTTTGTCAGAAAGCAGAGCTCAAGCCGGGATGTACAAATTAGCCTTTGGAACTCAATGCTCTCCCTGGAGCTCACCTTTATTTCTGAATGTTTAGTCTAGCATTTGTGACAAGCTGTGTCTTGCAAGGGGAATCTAGATTTCCTTCTGCCCTGATAATGGGAAAGAGGAACTGTTGATATCATAAACTCTTTTCAAGATGGGTCTGAAAACATGTAATCCTTTTTTTCTTTTCATTTTTAGCACAAGCCACCAAAGACCATTTTATAGAATCCACACAAAGCGTGTTTCAGAACCCAATGGTATTTTATTGAACTAACGTCCAACATGGGAAGAAAATTTGGCCTCATAATATAAAAAGCCAGAAACTATTCATACACAATTTAGCAAAGTTACTCTTTCCTTCTTGTCCTCTTCTGTATTAAATATGTAAATATTTATTTTAAAATTATTTAATTATTACTATTAATGTTAATATTTTGTATATACATGACTAGTAATGGTAATAGCAGCTCCTCTGCTAACCACCTTGACAGAAACCTGAGTATTTGTGTTTGTGTGTGTTTCATACAGAATCGGTGCTCTGCATCAGTGTCACTCATTCTATCTAAAGTATGAGAAGGATGAAAATCTGGTAAATATGTGCCTACCCAAAGCAACAGTTCTAACAGAATGGATTCAACTTTGAGCTACTCAGAAGATGGCTAGAAGCAGTGACTCAGAAGCCTACCCATGGTCAAATCCAGCAACATTCTGGCTCTTCCAGGTGTGAAACTTGGGGTAAGATACTTAACCGCAGTGTACTCCAGTTTCCTGGTATGTTTCATGTGTTAGTATTTGCAACTATTTAGCACATTTCCTGACACTGTTTTATCTTATAAATATTATGAACAAGTTTTATATTATAAATTTAGTTATTATTATTGGCTAAAGAAAAAGGAAGAAAAAACATTTATGCATTTCAATCTTCTCCCCACTATGCTTGTTTTTTAGTACTAACTTGAATCACACCTTTCAGAAATTCAGAGAAAAAGTCCAGTTCTGTTTAACAAATTTTACTGGAGACACACACCAAGCAATGAGACCACTGAACTGGATACTGAGGTTATAAAGGCAAATAAGAAAAAAAAAAAATCTACTTTTTGTGGAAAAGAAAGGTCATGTGGGTCCCTAGTGTGGCAGGTATTTTGGAAGAGCCTGGACAGAGAGACTAATTTAAATGCCTTGCTAAATTTCCAGGCTAAGATGACAAGCCCTGAACCAGCATTTCCCAAAATGAAGTATCCATACCACTGGGGAGGTGTGGGGTATATTACAGGGTGCAGAAAAGGTTAAAAACAACACTATTTACACAATGAGTTTCCTTTTCCAGTGTTATTTCAGTCCTCCTGATTACACAAAGTAGAAGGTCTCAGTTTGGTGATGGCTGTTCACACCTCTTTAAAACTTGCTAATCCCCCATCTCAGCAGTCAGAGCTGACCTCTAGGCAATGGTTTCCAGCTAGAGTTAAAAAACTCATTTTTTAAAATTGTAATTACTTTAAGGTTATCTTCACTTTCTGTTCTGAACTATTTTTTACCATTCATGATTGGAACATATATGGTTTCTTTTTCTTATTTTTTAATTTTTTTAATTTTTATTTATTTATTTTTGGCAGTACGCGGGCCTCTCACTGCTGTGGCCCCTCCCGTTGCGGAGCACAGGCTCCGGACGTGCAGGCTCAGTGGCCATGGCTCACGGGCCCAGCCGCTCTGCGGCATGTGGGATCTTCCCGGACCGGGGTAAGAACCCGTGTCCCCTGCATCGGCAGGCGGACTCTCAACCACTGCGCCACCAGGGAAGCCCTATGGTTTCTTTTTATTTTATTTTATTTTATTTTATTTTATTTATTTTTTTTTTCTTTTTGCGGTATGCGGGCCTCTCACTGTTGTGGCCTCTCCCGTTGCGGAGCACAGGCTCCGGATGCGCAGGCCCAGCGGCCATGGCTCACGGGCCCAGCCGCTCCGTGGCATATGGGATCCTCCCAGACCGGGGCACGAACCCGTATCCCCTGCATCGGCAGGCGGACTCTTAACCACTGCGCCACCAGGGAGGCCCATGGTTTCTTTTTAAATAAATGCATTTAAGTTTGTGAATTTAGATAAATATATTAGGTATATAATAGTTTACTGTGTTACCTGGGTATAGAAAACATTAAAAAGGTGATAATCAATGGCTAAAACTAGGGGTGCACTGACAGTAGAGATTAAAGAACAGATTAGAGAAATATTTAGAAGATAGGATAAGCAGAAGTTACTGATATGTTTAGAAAGGAAAGAGCTACAAATGGTCAAGTGGTCAAGTTATTTTGAGCCTCAGCCAAACCTCTAGTTGGTGCAGAGTATCTGAAGAGTTAACTACCTGATTAATGCTGGTGTTGACTGCACGTGGGAAGCCTATTTGGGAAATGCCTAATAAAGCTCAACCACATTCTCTGTATTCATTTTCTTGACAAATGCTACCTCTGCACAAATCTGTGTTTTTCTTGGCCACGTTTTTGGGGGGGTGCTCTGTAGAATCAGCACCCTTATCAAAGGTCTGAATAGGCATCACTAATTGCCCTCCCTATCCAAAATGATGAGGTTTGACATATTATTTTACCAGGGCATGCCTGGAAGGTGGACAGACTCTAGTGAGATAGAAAAATGCACAAGGCACCTAATATTTAATCCCCCAAAATGCAACTTTCTGTCCAATAACATTATCATTTTACTTTGTGAAGAATTTATGAGAATTCCCCTCTCTCTTCACTGCTGGAGTAGACTGATATGTTTCAAGCTATTATTGGACTTGATGAGGAACGTCATTCACTAAGGGTTGTGACTTGGGGAAAGTGGGATAGAAATAAACAAAACACAGTCTCTGTGAGTTTTAAGTTCCACAGGAAAATTGTATCTGTTCTATATACTTCACAGGGTTGGAGGGAATATTTAACAAAATTACATGGAAAAATATTCCCCAGTAGTTTTGGGTGAAAATAAACACACAAAAAAGGATTTTCTGTTATTCAGTGTTTAGTCTACAATGTTTCAGGGTCATGAGCACTCACACTAATTTGTGACGAAATCCACAATCTCCAAACTGAAATGATTTCTTCTTTGGACAGACTTTTCTAGCTCCCAAGACAGTGAATCCAACTTTCTTTTGTACTCATAATTGTGCGTGTTTATACACAGAGCTTCTCAGCCTGGGCACTACTGACATTTGGGTTGGATAATTCTTTGTTGTAGGGGGCTGCCTTGTGGATTGTAGGATGTTTAGCAGCATCCCTGTCATCTACCCATTTAGATGCTAGTAGCACTCACCACCTGTGACAACCAAACATGTCTCCAGACACTGCTGAATATTTTGCCTGGTAGGTCAAAATAGTTCCAGGACAACTGTTATATAGTTATGTGGCATTTCTCTCTCTGTACTGAAGTTGTTTGTTTTTATGTCTATTTATATCAGTACATTAGAAATAATCTATATGTCACTGAGCACTGCATAGTGGGTACTCATTTTTTCTGGATTTTCTAGACAACACATACTGTATGGACAGGCACAAATTCCTATTTATCTTTTCTCTGCATTTCAAGGACCTGTCTAGTGAAGGGTTGGTGTATAAAAGTCTCAATAACATTTCCTCAGTGATCAAATGATGAATGACCTCTTCAAAAGCAGCACCTAAATAATTTTCAGCTTGACATTTCCAGCATCAAACACGATGTAGGACATACAGGGGATTCTTGATGAACGTTTTGGGGATGAATCAGTGAATGAATGGATAGAAGGATGAATAGAGGAAGACAGCCTCACATTCACGGGGCCAGACATTCACGCGTGTACATCCTTAATTTTCCCCTGGAGTTACTATGACTACAAACACCTGAGCTGCCAACTTTCTGCCTGAAACTCTAAACAAGATTCCAGGTGAGGAAGCGTCCTTGGCAGGGACCCAGCAGACCCAGCAGTGGCTCACAGGTGGAAATCTGCACAGACTTAAGTGAAAATCAGATTCATCCTAGCTGAACTAATCTGTGACTAGAAAAAGAAAATCATCTCAAGTCGCCATGGTTGGGCAGGGACAGGAAGGACTGAGATCAGACAATTTAATGCCAGACAGTTTCACAAAGGCAGTGTCCAGAACACGTATTAATGGAGTTGTTGCTTCTATAAAGCCATAGAACAAGCCTCCCCGTTCAATAAGGGGCAGAATATTTTAGCCCTGAGGGGTATTTTGGAAGAGAGGAATCCATGTGGACCACCAGAGTTTCCTCTTTTTGTTCTCTTTTACAGGGAAATCTGATACTTCTGAATGGATTTATTCTACTGGGAGCTTTACCAACCACAGGAGCTTTGATGACCAGCATTGAAGAGGGAGGATCATAATCTCCTGGAGAGGAATCTTCTACTACCATCTACTCAGCCTCAAGTTCACATCTTCAGGGGCAACTTGATTTGGGATCCTAAGAATTTCTTTGGTGTTTCTGTTCAAGAAAGTTTTAATGTTGACACTTCTTTGTTCTCTGGTCAGCTAAATCATACTCAAAGTTTAAGATGTGTCTTAAGCAAAATACTCTAAGAATCATTTCCTAAACTTATACCACCTCTTCTATCTATCAAAATTCTTTGCTATGATGATTTTGTTTTTATAATTGTTATTCCCACTATATTTAAATTCCTTGATGCAGGAATAGTATCTGAATATTGATGATGATGGTGATGATGATGATAATATAGAAAGAAATTAAATGATTTATTGAGCATTAATATAACCTACTCAATGACCTTAGCAATTTACAAAAATATTTTTGCATTTAATTCTTAACACAAATTTATGAATCACATCCAACTCTGTATTCTTATGTCTTTGGTACTCATATAGGCTCTGACACAAGGATGATTACTAAGTGCCATTGCATTGAATTTATATATAAAGAAACAGAAGAAGTGGGGTAAAGAACAGGCCAAGGAGTAAGGAGTACCATAGACTGGGGTGCAGTGTTTTCTAATGGACACTGGTGTTAAAGTATGAAGACCTGAATTTGAACCTCAGTTTTGTGTCCTCTCTGGGCATTCATTTAATTATCTAAGTCTCTATTTTCTCTTTTAAAAATTGTGGATCATGGTATCTGCCAAAGAGAATGGTTAAAAGGACGTGGTATTTAGTAAGGGCCCAGTTTCTCCTGTTATTAATATGCATTTTAACAATTTTAAATATCATGAAGAAAACAAATAAAGAGGCATCCAGATCAAAGCTGGTTAATTACCTCCTTCCATGAATCGAATCCCAGATTCTACTGGGATTAAGTCAAATTTACTGCCCCTACTCCAAAAAAAAAAATTAATAAAAGGCTTTTATAGTTTCAAGTCTAGTTATTACACAACATTCTTAAATTCTCAGCCCATTTGCTTAAATCAATGATCTACACTTCACATTCAACATATTTGGAAGAAGAGTACAACACTAAGTATAGTTAGCTAACACTCAGGGAGTTTACTGGAAATCCTCATCTTGAAACTCTCAGTGTCTTAGTCCAACTCGGTGGTACTAATTTTTATTTTTTTTACATAGCCAAGATAGAAACTCATATGATTCTTTTGAGTAAATAGTTATGAGGGAGGAATACATATCCCAAAATGTGGCATGATGGCTCCTTTACTAAACCTCTGAACACAAAACTTAAGCAGGCTTATTTTGATAATTTAAATAATTGCAACTCTATTTCCTTAAAACTTTATTGTTTAATGGGGTACTTTTGATAAGTTTTAATAGCTCCAAGTTCTAAAAAAAATATTAAACTTGGTAACTAAGTACTGAATGATATATTTACTATCAACAAACCACCATAATGTATTTTAATTTGTTCCTGAGAGTATTGCTCTATGAGGTTCTATAGCTAATGATTATTTTTTCCATGAATTATTTTCCACAAAAATTTGAGGACATTTTCACAATACTCTATATTAATAGAGGAAAATCAATTCTGGTTAAAATGTCTTGAATAAGTTCCATTCACAAAAGATCTGTGTGTGACTGAAAAATTTTCTAATTCCAGTACTGATCAATTTGCTTCAAGTAAGTAGACTCTTGACATATTCAAGGAATGTGCTTAGATTCTATACAAATATTCCAATTAACAAACACTACTCTAGCATATTCTTTTTCACCATAAAATGATGTAAAAATTTATAAAAAATTAGTTACCCCTTATATTTGTAATTATATTATAAATAAAGTCACACACAAAGTTACTAAATTATACAGCGTAATATAATTTCTTACAACTCTAATCTTCTACTTAGCATAGTAGTGTCTCTTAAGGTCATGCAAGAATGGGATAAATAATGCATTCAAACTGCTCATAACTAGTACATATTAAGTACCTAATACATGTTTTTAATTGTTCTTATCATGAGCACCATTAATTCATTAATTCAAAAATATTTGTTGAGCATTTACAATATGCAAAGCATTATTCCTGAAGCTAAAACCATGGCGGCCAATAAGTTAAGCAAAACACTTGCTCTGTGGAGTTTGCATTACCTTGGGAGCAGAATAGTCTTAATAAGTTAATAGTATAGTGTTAAATATAATAAATAAAACAAGGTGATGTGTTAGAGAAAAATGGAGAGGGTGGGTGATTAGGTTAATGTAGATTGGTTTGTCAGGGAAAGCCTGTCTGAAAAGTAACATTTGGGCAGCTATCTGAATACTATCAAGACTCCCTTCTGGAAAGATCTGGAGCCAGAACATTTCAGGAAGAGGAGAAAGCAAGAAAAAAGGTCCCAAGACAGGAATTAGGTTTTCTGTCTTCCAGAATCAATATGAATGCCAGTGTGCCTTGAAAACTGACCAAGGAAAAGAATGACAAAAGATTTGGGAAGATGGACAGGGGTGCCACCAAGTAGAGACTTGTAGGCTATGAGGCATTGGTATGTCATAAAATGTATAAAATGATGGAAAGCCACTGATGGTTTTTAAGAAGGGTCATAACACTATCTGATTTATATTATTAAAAGATGGCAATGGCTGCTGTGGGGAGAAAATATGGGAGTGGGGTAGAGAGAAGAGTGAAAGGGAGACAAGTTGGAGGCTATTACACTTGTTTCGGTGTAAGGAAGATTTGAAGTAGTAATGAATCAAAGTTGATTTCCAATTTTCTAGTGTGAGCAATTTCACACTAGAAATTACTATTATTTACTGAAATCGGGAAGACTAGCAAAGAAACAAGTTTGAGAGACGGGGATAGAGGATTAAAGGTTTGCTTTTGGCCATGTCAATGATCAGGTGACAACAATATGATATCTAAAGGGAGATTTCAAATATATATTTGAATTAATAAATCTGGAGTTTAGCAAAGATGTTAGGGATGGAGATATAGATTTGGAGTCATCAGCATTGAGTTGGTATATAAAGGCATGGGGCTGATAGAATTAATAAAGATAATTCATTGTGATGATTAAAAAAAATCATGCCCTATCTTGGAGGACATTTATATTACCTCTCACAGTCCCCACACACAAAACCATTTTGTGAGGTAAATCCTAGGTTATCACTAGCTGGGTGTCACTAGCTGGCTATTGACTGTTGTCTACCATTCAATCAAATTCCCGTTTGTCTATAGCCTTTCAAATGACTTTAGATATCTGAGATTGCTTATGGATGCTTAAATTGGTAAATGCCTTATACTCCAAAGGATTTATTCCAGTTTCAAAGAATCTTCAATACCCAGTCAAAGTCTATTTTAACAACAACAAAATACCCTGAATCATCAAAATATCAAATTTTTCATTAAAATAAGCTTTAAAATACCACATGCTCTTTAATTACTATGTGTACTACATTATCACAATGAATTAGTAACATTCATTCAACACACACACACACACACACACACACACACACACACACACACACACAAAGATATGAGTAAAGATGGCTTTGATTTAGGACCTGGAGAGGACTCCCCCTTACATATCAGCCTTTTCTGTAGAATTTAGGAAAGCCTGTTTCATCTGGTTTGGGGAAGGTGCTAATTAATAGAAGATACTTAATCCCATCCCCAGAGATTCTTATTCAGTATTTCTGACAGGAAATATTTAAAATAAGCGGTCAATGTGTTCTCCATAGTGGTGGTGCTCCCAGCATCACACTTTGATAATACTATCTTATTCTTACAGGAAGGTCACCGGACTGAACATTTTCTTATCATGTGTTTCCAAATAATAAGGTATTAAGACATTTTCTTCTACAGACAGGATCTCGGCCCTTACCGAATACAGTGGACCATGTGGAATGCTGTCCAGATTTCCTTTTAAGACAGAAGAACTTATTCCTCAGCTACTGGCACTGCTGTCAGCTGATAGCCCTCAGCTGTCAAGCATCTTGGAGATTTGCCTCAGATGAAGACAGTTGTCTTGTCAAGATCACATCCTCTTCCCAGGGGGAAGACTGCATCAAATGTCTTTTCTATGCAGGAGAATAAAAACCATTTCCCCATAGTTTAAGACAATATGGAAGGGAATCCTCATCAATAACAGTCCTGCATGCAGATCTCCATCTCAGTACCTGTTTCTGGGAACCCGAATGAAGACGGAAGCTAACTGATAAATGGCCATTTTCCATATTTGTTGGAAACAGCTCATTGTCTCAAATATCAAACAGCAGAGAAAGTCAGAGAGTGAGTTCTAACTATTTCCTACAGAAAGCTGAGCATTCCGCCAACACTCCACGGCAAGCCCAGTTCTAAGAATGAGAAAGAAATATCAGATCTCAAGAATTGCGTACAGACCAGAATTGGATGAAAGCATGAGTCAGTCAATGCAGGGGACATTGAGAGGATCTGGCACTTCCTGATGTAAAGTTTGTATTGGTCTCCTTCCTGCTACTTTATGCATTGATGGGTCTGTTAGATTGAAGAGCATGAGATCAGGCAGTCAAAAGTGGCTTCTGTAAAATTACACACTGTCCTTGATCTGTAAGACTGTCAGAATAAAGGTAGGTAGGGTTTACTAGCTCTGAGAACAGATTAATATGAGGGATATGGCTGCATTATTTGAAAGAGCTCATGCCCACCTCTACCCTTCTGTTCTGAGGCTTGAAATTCCACTATTTGAAATATAAGACAGGAAGAAGGCATAAAAGTCTAAAGCCATTAGAAGTTAACTGTACCATGAAGGGAACCTGTTCTTAGGCACAGTAGGGGATACCACAATAAAAGCTGTTCTCTGATCAACATAAAGGAGAGCTCCAAACCCCAGGATCCATCCAAATATTTGTGTTTTAAAAGGTTCCATCCACATCTGGCCTACCTTCTCCACACATTCTTGACTTATAATGAGGAATGGACACAATTCCCCTCTTTCAACTTCTCACTTTGCTGTCCAATAAAAAAAATATATAGCAAAGGGAGCCAAAGAACTACAATAGATGGTAGGAGCCAAATAATTACAATAGAAGGTCTGAAGTAATAGCTATTGCAAAGGAGCAACAGAGAATGTTTGGTGAAAATTGATTCTTCTACCTGGGATAAATCAATAAAAAAACATCATGCAGGAATAGCTTTTGACCCAGGCTTTGACAGATATGTAATAATTGCTCAAAGCTATACCAAGATTTTTACTTGCTTTCTAGAGGAGATGCAATAAACCATTATTTCACTAGTGTTTTAGTATGCCCAATATGCCAGGTATATTGTTTGCTGTTACGAATGCATTAGAGAACCAGTTTAATAAAATTCCTGTCCTTGTGGTACTTATAGCACAGTGGAAGGTAATACCAAGCTAATAATTGAGAATACTCAATAGTAATTAAAAACATAATATGGATATGAAAGATTTGCTCAATTTTGAAGGCTTGGTAGCATTAAAATGGGATGGGTTATTTCAGTTCCATTTGACATTCTACATTTGAAATAAATTTACTTGGATTCCCTGAGAACAGTGAGACAAATCTGTATTCAATGTTCTCAGAAGCAACAGAGTGCTGTCTCTTCTATGCTTTAAAATAGAAGGGTCCAAAGCAGAATTGGACGTGAGGTAGAAGATGGTCTACTATGCAGTTTCACTGAGGGATCAAGTCATCATCATGGGGAGATCTGGACCTTGAATGTCCCTTCAGAGTTGTCCCATCTATATTAGGAATAGGCCTTAGAAGCCTATATTGACTAATCTAATCCCCAATATTGGATGGGGACTACTACCAAGCAAGGAATAAGACTTTGGGAAAGGCGATTGCATTTGGCTTTGGGAAATTCTGGAGAGGAACTCAGCTTTGAACTGTCAGCAGGTAGCATTCCCAGCAGCTGGAGAAATGAGTGTCTTAATTCTGAAGTGGGCATATGGGCAGCACACCACAGCCTCGCTATAATATCTACCACAATTGCTTTCTCAGTTACCAAAAGCAGTTTTTCTGATTGTGCTCAAGACCTTTCCATAAAATATGAGTTTGGAAGATGCATTTTCTTGCTATTGCATTTCCTGATCAGGAAAACATGACAGTGTTATAGACTGAATTGTGTTTCCCAAAAATTCATATGTTAAAGCTCTAACTCCTAATGTAACTATATTTGGAGATTAAATGAGGGCAGAGGGTGGGGCTCTAATCAGATAGGATTGGTGTCCTTATAAGAAGAGGAAGAGACACCAGGGGTGCACATGCACAGAAAACAGGTCATGTAAGGACACCGTAAAAAGGTAGCCATATGCAAACCAAAAGAAGAGGCCTCAGGAGAAATCAAACCTGCCAACACCTTGATCTTGGATTTTCAGCCTCTAGAAAGGTGAGAAAATAAATTTCTGTTGTTTAAGCCACCCAGTCTGAGGTATTTTGTTATGCAAGCCCAAGCATATTAAGACAGGAAGCAGGAGGGTGAGCTAGGTATTTTCATGTATCAGAAAGGTGAACATTCAATCATCAACTCAAGGCCTATAGTTCCAGATTTGGATTTCTGACCTGTATCTGGACAACCTAGGGATACAACAGTTTCTTCAGCTACATTCTAATTCATTTAAAATTTCCATGTAATGAAGATTTAAAAGATTTGATTCTAAAATTAAATGTCGTATTATGGTTCATATAGTTAATATATCTGAATGAATGTTTGTATGACTATATAACCAAAATATATACCTTTTCATTATTAAATATCATGAGTATATGTGAGTGCTAGTGTATGCTTATAATTTATAGATAAATATGTATATATATACATATATGTACACACAGATATGGTTTGTACATTTACACCAGATTAAAATTAATGCTAATATTAATTTACTGTGCATTTTTAAAACATGCTATGTTGACTAGTAATACAAATTTGAATGAAGAATAAAGTGCCTGTCCAGGTATCTGTGATCTACCTTAAGAGAGAAGAACCATAACATTTCCTATAGTGGAGATGCTAGAAGCCACCTATTTGGTCTTTGTGTAACTAGTCTTGATAGCCTCAACTATGCTCTGCTTTGAAGCCAGATAATTCTTCCCAAATACAAATCTACTGACATTACTTCCTTGCTTAAGTCTATTCCCACTGCCTTCAGCAGAATGACCAAGAATGGTGTACAAGGCCTTTCCTGAGCCATCTTGTGCCTGTGTCTCAAGCCCATTTTGCATGTCTTTATAGCTCTATATGTTCCAGCCCTGCTGAAATACTTGTGGTTCTTATACAGACTCGTGTTACTTTCATGTGTCTGTGCGCAGGTAGAGCTGCGCTCTCTCGCTTCCATTGGTGAAATCTTACTCCGACCTACCCTCCCCAGGAATGGCCACCCAGCCATTGCACAACAGCTCTATTTTTAGAGGCCCTGACGTTATACTAATGCTCACAGCACCCCACTGCCCTGCAATGATCCAGTTTGCTTGTCTCTTTCCTGGTGAGTCTGTGAGCAGCATAGAAACAACGAAGAGACCTTTATCTCTACATCCTTAGGAATTTCCTCAAGAGTTTGCACCCAGTATGTTCACAATGCAGGTTCATTCATTTGAACTGAAGGATGAAGAGACGAGTGATATATATTTTACCCAGAATAAATCAAAATTTTGCCATAAAGTCATATTATTTTCAAAGTATAAATTTGAAATATAACTGAATTCAAAATGAGTAATTTTTTTTTATGATAAAGAAACTATGCCCTCTTTTTGTTCAGATGCTCACATTTAACACTACACTGTTTTAGTAAAGATTTAAGCAGTTACATGGTCACTAGGGGTCACTCTTACAATTTTGAATCTTGTGAACCTGTGTAGGTTATTTTCCTTAGAAAAATTTAATTTCAACTCTTTCCTCTGTGACATATATAAAGGTGCCAGTGATGACACCTGATGGGTGTATCTGCTAAATAAATTATTTAAACTCTATGTTTACCTTTTTGGCTATTAAATATCTCCAGGATGGTTTCCCTGGATGTGTTTAAAAGAAGCTGTAAGGTAAATATAACTGGATAGTCGAAGCACATATTAATGAAAAACAAATACTATTTCATCAATTATGTTCTGATTGAAAAAATATTACCTTATTAAGGTAATATTGTTACAGATTTTTTAAAAGGTTATGGTGAGCCTTGCAGATGATCCTCCCATGTATCCACTGCTAAATTACCTGCAGAAATGCAGGCACAACCTTGTCTTTTCAAACCACCAAGTGTCATCTCAGCAGGATTCTTAAGCACAAACAGGCTGAAAAGAAACCAACAGACATTTGCAAATGACAGGGGAGCAGCAAAAAGAGAAACAAATCTCTTTTTAACTGTTCTGTGATCACCTCTATTCTTGCACCCACTCTCAAACCTTCCAAGTAATTAGTGCATGGCAATCAATCATAGCTCTTCAGGCAGGCACCAGCTAAGGTGTTTGATGTTTGATTTCACATCTCGCAGGAGCAAGACTTTGAGGAGTTAGGAAAAGAGGAAGGGCAGGAGGCTGGGCAGAATAGATAGAGGGTTGTGGACAAGGCAAGTTACTCCTTCACGAAGCATCTGTAGTCAGATGACCAGGAGCCTGGGGCATGTTCTCAGAAGGAATAAGCTAGGTGAAGAAAGAAAATTTGTATTTCAAAAATAAATTGGAGGGCTTCCCTGGTGGCGCAGTGGTTGGGAGTCCGCCTGCCGATGCAGGGGATACGGGTTCGTGCCCCGGTCTGGGAGGATCCCACATGCCGCGGAGCGGCTAAGCCCGTGAGCCATGGCCGCTGAGCCTGCGCGTCCGGAGCCTGTGCTCCGCAACGGGAGAGGTCACAACAGTGAGAGGCCCGTGTACCGCAAAATAAATAAATAAATAAATAAATAAATAAATAAATAGGAGGATTTAGGAAGATTGGGAATAATGACTATAGGCTTTAAAGCCAGACTACAAAATTGGAATCTCATTTTAGCTACTCAAAAGCAGTAGACCTTGAGAAATTTGTAAGCTTCAATTTTCTCACTTGTATAATGTGAATATGATAAGGACAATATTTGTTTCTGTATCTAGATATATACACGCACAAGTATCTATGTCTATAGCTATATCTATAGATACCTATATAAAGATAGATAAATATGTACACATATACACACATATATATGTATGCACACATGAATATATATATACATGTACATGCATGTACACACACATCTCCAATTTTAAATGCCTGGCCAAAATTTGATGTTCAAAAAGGCTTCTTTCTCTATTATGCTAGCTGAGCAAAGTGTATCTCCTTAATCAAAAATCAGGAAATACTGATCTAATATACAACTGGGGGACAAGATAGGATATTTGAAATTGGATCTGCCCCAGAAAACCCAGGGTATTCAGTTGCCATAATAATATGGCTAAACCTGATTTTCACTCATTCAATCTCTTTGAAAGGCATCATAAACCACTTGTTGATTTTTCTTAAAGGAGAAGTAGTAAAAAACATGTACCAGTTGAAAATGAAGTCAGGCCATCCAGTTTCAGTTACAAACTTGGGCATTGGGCCTGCCAGACCCTCTCAGTGGGCTCAGCTGTACTGAATATAAAAAATAAAAAAAAAAAAAAAAAAAAAAAAACCCAAACCAAACAAACAAAAACACCACCCACAATTTAGAAGTCCCTTAACTCAAGGACAAGGGAAAAGTTAAAGAGCAGTATTAAATAAGGCCACATAAGAGATGGTCATTGCAGGCCCTAATGCTAGTCTCTGCTGACCCTGTCTGCCTCATGCTAGGGTTAACCTTATGTCCACTCATGTTATGTCCCATAGCTTTAGCCTACAGAAGCTAAGAAGAGAAGGGTAATGAAAGCCACAAAACACAGGCAGGGCTATTTAAAGAACTTCGTGGCCAGCGCTGAGAATAAAACTCCATGAGCCGCTTTAGAGAGACATGCAGGGAAATCTGTTGATTCTACATCTAAGGCATTTGCTTAAGAAGTGAAGAAAACGAAAAAAAAGATCTGACATTGACTATATTACCGAACCTCTCTAAGAGAACTTTCCTATTATCTAAAATGGGTAATAGCATCTACTTCTTACATGTTTGGTAAGAACAAACCAAAATGATAATGCACTTAAAGAGGTTAGCACAGTGCCTGACAGTTTATTTTTAGTTTATTTCACAAGGAGTTGTAGAGATTGATCTTTCTATTCTGTTTGTGATTTTAATAGCTGCCATTGGCACAGGACACAGGTTTGGTACCATGCCTCGCCTTATTTTCTTTTGTACTGTTTGGAAGTATTTGCACAGAGAGAATTGTAAACCAAAATGTCTCAGTCCACAGGGATGATACAAATATGGGACTGCCTTGTATTTCAGGAAAGCTTTTGTCCTCTAGAGACATAAAGATTGGCAAAATGACCTCAAAAATTCTTTACAGCCTGGAAGATCTAACTTCCCAGCCATTTGTGTTTCCTTATAGGATGTTCACTTATACTCTGCATAAGGCTTTCTTGGTTGAGTGGATGAAGTATGTCAGTAGTTGGTGCCAAAAAAATGCAGTGCCTTCCCAGCAAACAATAGCGAAAGCACAGAGTTTTTTTTTTTTTTTTTCTAATTTTTACTCTTGAACTGGTGCAGAGGTAACCTTGTGAACAAACTAATTTGAATATTCATCATTTGGAGAGCATTTGAATTGACCAGAACTTCCCCCAAATATCTATCCCACTTGTTAGTCCTTGGTTTGCTCATGCACAGAAATATCTTCACATGTTTCTGTATCTCTCCTATAAACCTTGGTTAAAATACAAAGTTCTGGGCCTCCCTGGTGGCGCAAGTGGTTAAGAGTCCGCCTGCCGATGCAGGGGATACGGGTTCGTGCCCCGGTCTGGGAGGATCCCATATGCCGCGGAGCGGCTGGGCCCGTGAGCCATGGCCGCTGGGCCTGCGCATCCGGAGCCTGTGCTCCGCAACGGGAGAGGCCACAACAGTGAGAGGCCCACATACTGCAAAAAGAAAAAAAAAAAAAAAAAAATACAAAGTTCTCAAAAAGAAGACAAATATTAAATATTTTTGTTGGAAACATCTTAATGGAGACCCTTATTATAGCACATCTAGGGACAAAATTCCACTCCAATGAGATAGAGAATTCCAGAACAGGGCAGGGAGATTTTGAAAGGAAAATGTGAGCACCAAGGACTGACTTTTCTCAATTCATTAATGACTTTGACTATTCATCTATATTTTAAATTATCAGTTACTTGAAAGGACCCCATTATTCACCATGATATATGCTAGATATAGATGTTGGGGATATAATCTGTGAACAGCTTAGTCCCTGAATTCAAGGAATTCCGAGTTCAGAGGAGGAGATGTGTTTGTAGTTAAGCAGTTGTTTTCATAACTTTATGATGGATGCTTTAAGAGATTTCTGCAGTAGGTATAGCAGAGGGACCAAAAAGTTGAGTGATAATCCCCTCATTGTGATTGGGAAGGTGTACAATAGCTGGTATCTCGGTTGAATCTTGAAGGATGAATAGTTATTCATTAGAAGTATAATTTTGCACTGGGCTGAAGCTAGATGGAGTTTTATGAAAGAGTTATATTATCAGAACATTAGAATGTACCTTCATTGATTTTCACATTGCAGCTTTTGTCTTTTTATTCTTCTGATATGTTCAGAAATAAATAAGAATAATACAATCCTAGAAATGGAATACACAATACTGTCTAAGCTAAAATACAATCACTAACATTTTACAGAAGCTTACTAGCTGCTGCAATGCATCAGATGTTCCACTTACATCTTCTCATTTAATCTGGACCAAGATAATATGAAAAGAGCAATAGCATTCCCACTTTACAGATGAGGAAAGTAAGGTGCAGACAGGATAAGCAAATTTCCCAAAGGCATATTAGATTGAAACTCAGTATCTTGGTTTTCTGATTCTGAAATCTATGCTCCTAACAGGTATGAAATGTTGCTACTTGTCCATATTACCCTGTTCATTATTATTTAAAGCATGAACCACTGCCAGCAATACCAACATTACCTGAGAATATGCTAGAAGTGAAGATCCTTAGGATCCACTCCAGATCTCCTGAATGAGAATTTGCATTTAACCAAGATCAGAGGTGACTCTTACACATAAGAATGTTTACCAAACATAGGTTTAGTCTAACCCTACCACTATAAATCCCACACATGATTGTTCATACCAGAGAACGATTTTATCTTGCAGTTTCACTTGCTCATTTGCTAATGAAGCCTGTCTCCCTTTTATGCAGTAACAGTGTACCCTCCCTGTAATGAATGGCCCTCTTTCTGAAACAATGGGGCATGCATCCCTCACTCTTTCATGTGTCAACTCATCACTTATGTGGGGCTGAATGTGAATATATGGTAACTCTCTTATTCTTTGCTCTCATCTAATTATTTCAATTTCTTTAACTATTACATTAATGATGTCATGTCTACCCCTCATCTCTCTGGTATCTCATTTATGGGCCGATGGTAGCTTGACATTGTCCTTCATAAAACCAAATCCTATGGAATGAACCAACTACTGCTGATACATTCTTTCTGGGAGATAATACGGTTAGACAATTACTCTCTGTAATCTGAATATTCTGGGGCTATTATTAATTGAGTAATACCAAACATCTCATTAAGCCAGTGATCACCTCAAATGCCAGCTGCTGTTCCCAGATACCAAAATAGGTCATCTCGCTGCTCTCTCTATTTATGGTCAGATTTGGAGAAGTGGGCCTCATACATGTCCCGTCACACCCTGCCCTGAAATCTTATATCTGAAATTCCCTTTGCTCTTGAAAAGTCTTCAATAATTTTCTTCTCTGGGACTTTCAGACATTTTGAACATTCACTGAGTAATCGGGAACTGTAATTGTGGACCATTTAGGCAGAACTAAATGTATCCATAAGAGCAGGAAAAACTTACCCTTCTTTTATACTTAAAATGAGAAAAAAAAGTTCAATGAGTATCTAGACTCTGGGGAAGCAGAGATGAGTTACTAAGAGTCCTTGCTTTATAAGAGGTCACAGACTGGAGAAAGAGAGAAAGGTAAGTAAAAGCATAATCACAGTGGAAAGTATGAGCAAGGAATAAATGATTAATAGCCTCAGGGAGAAGAGAATTTCAGAGAGAGACCGTGTTTGAGCTGTCTTATAAAGATGATTTTGCTAGTCAAAGAAGACAGAGAAGCCCTTCCATGTAGATAACTAGGTTGTAAACAGTCAGAGAGAAGAGAATCTTGTAATGGAGTATTCAGATAATGACAGACTTTAGTTAAGCTGGATTCAGAAGGAAGGGGAGAAGCAGGAGATAATCTGTCATCAACATGTATTTTAAGAAGGCCTTGTATAATGAACCATAAGGTAAGAATTTAATCCTTTGAGCACTGGGGAGTCATGCAAGATTCTTCTTAAATAGAGGATATCGTGATTTGATTTGTGATTAGAAGTTAAACTCTGCGGGTAAGCTGGACAACAGATTTCAAGTGGAGGGAAACTGAAGTTTGAAAGATCCTTAGGAGGCTGGTACCATAGTCCAGACTAAAATTGTTGAAAGTCCTGTCAGACCAATGTTGGTAAAATGTATCACCCAGATATAAAGGACCAAAGCACATTAGCAATAATAAAAGCTTTGCCAGCACAGCTGTTTGACTCCTAAATAAAACAAATGCTTGAAGCTCTTAGAAATTGTAAGGGAATTAATTTCAGTTCCCCAATGGTAAAGGGAACAGTCCTCACACACATTTTCTACTGAGCGTTTTACTGGATGAACAAAGCAGAAAGCCTGAGTACATATCGTTAATGAAATGTATAAATATTCTACCCATTCAGAAGAAATCTGTACAGTAAATCCAGGGAAGGAGGAAAATAGCTTTGAGAATAAACATTAAATGAAAGAAAAGTCATATCACATCCAGAAAGAAATAAAAACATGTAAACCTCTGTGTATTCTAACCAAGAAATCACTTAACCATCAGGGAGTGAAAGTTTAGAAATATAACAGTCTTGTTGTTTTTGAGGATGCTAAGGCAATTCAAACCACTTTACCTTTTTCAAAGTGTGTCCCCACCCAGTGTTTCATTTAATCCACACATCACCTGGAATAGGCTGCTGCTATTGTCCACATTTGACCAGGCAAGAAAAATTTAGGTTCTAAGAGGTTGAATAACTGATTTAATACTCAAGCCTCTTTGTGGTACAGCAAAGATTCAAACTGAGGCTTCTCTTAGGCTGAACCACAGAATTTGCCATTTTTTAGGTTGAAATGTTTAAATATTGGCAACTTCATATGGTTCAACCTAATAGATCCCAAGTACAGTGCTCTAAAATTTTCAATCAACAACATGTAATTTTATATTGGTTCCATGGTTGCAAAAGCAAATTAATTCAAAATGTCAAGTGAAATGTCAAGCAAAATCGTTCTGTATCTCAGTTCATCTGGACACCAAACTGTCCCTTGTATGTCACTGAAATGGATACTAAACTAACAGAAGAGCTGTTTGAACACCAACCCTTCTCTTATTTTCCGAAGCATCACCATAAATATCCTTTTACTCATAGATTGCTTTCTTTAGAATATTATACATCATAAGATAATGTATTAAAGATATATTATATATAATAAATAATTATACATATCACATAAATATTACTATAGACCCAAACATGAACACAATTATTATTTTTGTTCCAGCTTAAAACTGGAACAAAAGATCCTTTTAATTAAAATGTGGCATTTCAGGAACTATATTTTTGTCTCCAGTTTTCTGGAAAGAAAAATAAAAGAAAGATGTTTAGTAATGCAACTGTAAAGATGAGTCTGTGCCCTGAGAATCATGATAGCTGGTAGAAAAAATGATGTAAGGTCCCTTGCCAGGAGGATCCAATCAAGAACTCTTTGAATCATGTACTTTTGGTTACAAGGTGAAGGCCACAGATTTTCAAGGACCTTTGCTTCATTATTTGCTTCTAATTGAAAGAATGTGTCTGCAGTGAGTACAAAGAATTCTCATTATCTGAACTTCCATCTCAGCCCTTAAGGACGTTTGTCCCACTACTGACCTTTCGCTGGTTTGTTTCATCAGCACACTTTCCAGTGGCTGCATATGGTGACCAAAGCTATTCACGAGGGCATAGAGTGTTTGCAGAAGACTTAAATATACCTACCCAAGTACCTACCAGGCATTTGCTCTTATAATCTCAACTAGAAGCAACTGGCAAACCTTCCCAGCTTGGGACAACTCCAAACATCTAGAGGCATATATATATTTTAATGTTGAATGGAAATATGTTTCTAATAACTGATAGCTCTGTTAGTGCCCAGAAATCACAAATAAATTTTTCTCTCCCTCTTCCACATGGCACCAGATGTTCTGCATTGGTATTACCCCCTCCAGCCTAAAATCTTTCTCCATTCTTTCATCTGCTCCTTTATGTAATATAATGTGGAATTCCCTCAAAAATCTGATTATTTCTCTCTGGCATCCCATGTGACTTTTAAATGTAGTACTCAAAAGTACCTCTCTCCCCACCTAAAGTGAAAACCACACTACGTCACTCTCCTGCTTAAAACCTGAAGAGATTTTATGTAACCTTCAGGATAAAAGCTAAGCTCTTGACTCTGTCACAAAAATGCCCATGGTATGATCTCAGCCAGCCTCTCTGACTCACTCAAGTCATGCCATGCTATTGCAACCCTGCAGACAAACCTTGTTTTCTTTCCTCTCTAGGCTTCTGCCCAGGCTGTGCTCTTCTTTTCATAAGGAGAAGCCCTATGAGACTCAGCTCAAGATTTTACCTCCTCAAACAATTTTGAGTGAGGATGAGTTAGGTACTGTTCCAGTGTGTTTCAGCAGAGCTGTGCCTCTCTCCACACTCAGCAATTATCCTAGAGTCATGCATTTGTTTCCCTCCCAAAAATGCACAGCTGGACCATGACTTCTTTGAGGGCAGGCACAGTGGCTTCATCTCATCTTCTTTTCTTTCTGTATCATTCCTGACAGAGTAAATGCCTAAGCCAAATAAACAGCTTGAATTACCACAACCTTAGCAGTTGAGGACTGACAAGGGATACACAGATAAAGCAGACTTTAATGGACTGCAGACTATGTAAAAACTTAGATCTTAACATGGTTCCCTTGCTAATTGGTAATCACAGTCTATTGGCCCAGCTCACCTGTCAGGTTGGATATGGGGAACTCTCTAGCAAGGAATCCCCTAAATCATCCACAAGGTCAGTTTTAATAGCAAGGTTTAAGCACATGAGCTCTGGTGCTAACATACCTGATTCTACTGCATAGTGGCTGTGTGACCTTATACAAAACACCTAAATTCTTTGACCTTCTGTTTTCCTATTTGTTTTAATAGGGAGTGCAATAGATTCAACTTCACAGTGAGCATACCAAGGCCCAGAAAAGCTTAAGCAACAGGGGCTCAAAGAGTTAAGTGGCAGAAGAATTAAGATCTGGATATCTTGACTTATAGATTCGTTTTCATTTTAGCATGATGCCTCTTATTTGGGAGCCAAATTGGAAGGGCCTTGGATACTTACGTAAGGGACTGACACATTCTCTAACCATGTGAGGTATGACTCAGTACAGACAACACACCAGCTCTCTCTAGGGGCTCAGCCCAGGTGTTTAAGATAGTTAATGAGTTAATTAAAAACTCTATGGGGATTCTTGTTTGTTAGTGCATTTTTTTCTGAAAGCACACAGAGTCTGCCAGATCTATCAGTCTCTAGATGAGAATCTTCAGATTATGAGGTCAAGAACTCCCCTAAGGTCAGACAGATATTTCTTCCAGCTTCATGCTACATGCTACTACACAAGGAGATAAGGCATCACCAAAACCACAAGGAAACCCTGCATTCTTGCCTCAGTGCTTTCTGACTGACCTGCTTTCTGTATTGTAAGCACGTGTTCTCCATGATGTTCTGGAAAGTAATGAGCCACAGACAGGACAAGGAGGCTTATGAAAGAGGGCATATGGTTTATCTGTAAGCCCACATAGCACTCCATTCACCTGCAGGGCAGCATAAGCTTTGAAACTGCAGTTTGTGGGCAAACAGTAATTTAATATACAAGCAAAAACCAATTATTTTATTAAGCATAAGACATTTCACTTTGGTCTGATTGAGGTAATTTGGCATTTATTTATGGAAAATAAATTGAAATTCTACTTTGTTATATTATTACAGAAAGTGCTGTTCTTCATTGAGGCAATCTGCCATTGATTTTCTATATTTTCTACATATGCCACTCAAGATTTGAAAATTAAAATAATATTTACCTTACAAAGTATTCACGTATCTATTAATAGCTAATGCAACTGGCTCTTACCATATTACAGATACAGTTGCATATGTTACTTCAATTGTTACAGCAAATTCCATGAGAGACCATGACCATCATCATCTCCATTTTCAGATAAACAAATTAAGCAAGAGAAGCAGAGTAAGTTGTCTATGGCAAAACAACTAAAAATTTCTCTTAAGCTTATGTTGGCTTTCACATAATTATCTTGATGTCAGTATGAAATATGAACTATTTCTTTATTATTTGTATTTCAGATAGATATGGTCAATAGAATTGGAATGGTTTTCTTAAGCTATCTGAGATGACAAACATCCTGGGGATGAAATAATCACTGTTCCAGCTCAAATGAAGTCAGGCAGGAGGAGTTCCCTATTATTCATGTGGGAGACTCAGCCTTTTCATTCTATTCAGGTGCTCCACAGACTGGATAAGGCCCATCCACATTGGGGAGCACAATTCATTTTACTCAGTCTATGGGTTTAAATGTTGCCCTCATCAGAAACACCCTCAAAGACACACCCAGAATGATGCTTGACCAAATAGCTGGGCAACCCATGGCTCAGTCAAGATGGAACATAAAATTAATTATCAAAGCTTTCAACTCTGCTACATACTAAGAGTGATTGGATAAATCATTTAAACTGCTTAACAATCAACAAAATGTTCATGAGAAACTATCCTACATGGGGTTATTTTGAGGATTAATTATGCTACTATCTATGAAGTGTCTTTTACTGTATGAATTATATCTGTTTTTATTCTGCAGCCTTTCATATCAATGCTTCCTCATTTATGAACCATTTTTGCCACTTCTACATATCATGAAAGATAATAAATATAAAATAATTAAGAATGATACACGGGGCTTCCCTGGTGGCACAGTGGTTGAGAGTCCTCCTGCCGATGCAGGGGACATGGGTTCGTGCCCCGGTCCGGGAAGATCCCACATGCCGCGGAGTGGCTAGGCCTGTGAGCCATGGCTGCTGAGCCTGCGCGTCCGGAGCCTGTGCTCCGCAACAGGAGAGGCCACAACAGTGAGAGGCTCGCATACCACAAAAAAAAAAAAAAAAAAAGAATGATACACGAAGACTTATAGTCTGGGTAGATCGCTCTATAACAGAGTCTCGTTTCTTGTGTTTACCTACTCTGGGGACTGTGAGAATGACTGAAATATTGTCACACACACACACACAAATGAATACAGGAAATTTACTTATAGCAATAGGTGTTATAGTTTAGGCTTTCCATGAAGTAATGTATAACACTTTTATAACAGTCTAACATTTTGTCAGACTTACATTTTGTTTCCAAACAAAAGAGAAATATATTGAATCATAACTTCTAACTATCTACACTGTCAATTTGTTTCATCTATATGTTGTATCCATGCCATATTTTGTCCACAATTACACTTGATTTAGAAAACTATATTAGTTATCTGTTGCTATTTAACAGATTGCTACATGCTTTGTAACTTCAACTACCACGCATTTATTAGCTCATAGTTACCGTGGGTCAGGAACCTGAGCACTATTTCCTCTATACGGCTACAATGAAGGTGTAGTCAAGAGATGGATCTTCACCTGAGAGCTAAACTGGGGATGGATTCACTTCCAAGCTCATTTAGGTTGTTGTCAGAATTATTCTCCTTATGAGTGGAGGAATGAGGTACTTGGGTCTTTGCTGGTTTGTTCTTGTGGGTCACTGAGATCTCGAAGGCCTTCTGTAGTTCCCTGCTACATGTTTTCTAGAGACAGCTCATGATATGGCAGTTTACTTCTTCAGTACCATCAAGAGAGAGTGGGAGAAACTAGTGTAGGTCTGCGTAAAAGATTGAGTCTTATATAATGTAATGTAATCAGGGGTGATATCTCATAACCTTTGCCATATAATGTGACATAATCAAGGGAGTGACATTCTATCACCTTTGCCATATTCTATGGGTTTGGAACAAGTAACAAGCCCTGCTCACACTCAAGGGGAAGGGGTTATACAATCCCTTCTGGTGTGAATACCAAAAGGGCAGCATAACTGGGGGTCATCTTAAGTTTTGCCCGTGACAGAGATAAAGAAGAAATATAAGCAGCTATTAGAAAAATGTGAGATGGACTTTTTTTAAAATTCACTATTTGTTAAGAGATGTAATTTCCTGGAAGTAATTTATCAGCTTCTTCAATATACCTATTTCTCCTTGTAAAAGGTTGGAGGAGGCTCTATTTTCCTTGGTGACATAAGTATAATTTTTAAATACCACTTCAAAATATAAATGTATATATACATACATATATACATATACTCAGTTTTGGCTAACCTTAAAACATTTAGTAAACTATTTGGGAAATTCTTAAAGACACTCAATTTTCCCAATGCCTTAGTGCACTTTGGCACAGATTCTGAGTCCAAGCACTACATATTTATTTCAAGGAAAATCCAACTTCCCTATAGGAAAAGAAAGCACTCATTCCTTCTTTCAAACAACCTCAGCAACACTTTCTAAAAATTTTAGTGTTTTTAGATGCAGCTGACAAATATTTCCACCCTAAAATGCTGTTGTTTTTGAGGGATGATGTTCACCCAATGACAACAGCAATAATTTGATTTTGGGGGAGGGATAATAGGTATAAATTTTTACTCCCTTCTTTGTATTTTTATGAGTGGTTTTTTAAAATCTATTTATTTATTTATTTATTTTTTTGCGGTATGTGGACCTCTCACCGCTGTGGCCTCTCCCGTTGCGGAGCACAGGCTCTGGATGTGCAGGCTCAGCGGCCACGGCTCACGGGCCCAGCCACTCCGCGGCACGTGGGATCCTCCTGGACTGGGGCACGAACCCGCGTCCCCTGCATTGGCAGGTGGACTCTCAACCACTGCGCCACCAGGGAAGCCCTATGAGTGGTTTTAATTTTCTAAAATGAGCTTTTTATTTGAGATTATGAGAAAGCAATTATCTTCAAATAATTACATTGTGAGATACAAGACAGTTAAAAGAAGGGAAAACATGTTCACAACTCACATAATTGTAAAAGAAGAGAAATATTTAGTACTGCTGAGAAGTCTGCATGTTGACTCTAAGGTAGGCAATATTCATATGGATTTACAACCATGCTGACAAGTCCATGTCTAGTACAATTTTTGAGGTTCCCTGGTTGCTAGGTCAGTAAGGCTCACAGATCAGTGCACCTGAGTCATAAACCACATGTGAAATAATACAAACTAAGAGAGTTAGAAGGAATAGACTGTACAAATAACAGTCTAAAATGAAAATAATAAAACTTAACTTGAAAATACTGAGCACTTCAAAGTATATTTCTCAACTTCTTTCCCAGAAATCCTGGATCCTTCTGTTCACAAACACCTGGAAACTCTAAGCCAGAATGTGATCACATAGTCACAGTCTCCCAGCACTGACATTTCCAGAACCCTATTTATTTTCCCTCTCCTTAAATGACTTTAACTTGTTCTTATTGCCTGAAATATAAATGGGACACATTCAGAAATAAGCAATAATTTTGTATATGGAATACTCTGAACATCTAGTTACTAACTGGGAAAGATTGCTTAGGGAAAAGTTGAACTGGACAATCAAGAAATGTAATGAAGAGCATCATAAATTGTGGATGTCGCCTGTATACAAATGTGATAAAATCACAGTTGGAGGAGCTAGATGTCCTGTGTTGACATTGGACTTGGATTACAAAGTCATTAGGGCCAAGTGTCTGGTCCCTCATAGGACATTTCTGTAACTACCAAGTGCACATCACACACACACACATACGAAGAGTTTAAGGCATCTCCATTGGAGACATATGCATGGTATAGATACTACTTTCCTACATTCCTACTTGGTCTACCTTTATTAGCCATGAGGAAACATTAAACAATGTTATACTTCATTTGGAATAACTGGGGAATTAATTATTATATAAAAGTATATAGGTAGCTGAAACATCCAAAATTAAGGTTTAAGGTTGTTTGAAACCAATCATTTTGGTAGTAAATTACTTTGAAAAATTTATGCCCTCCCTGCATTAGTACACATAGAATTGTAAATTTAAGTTAAAAAAATAAAACCCTTAAATACTGCAACCTTTTTTATGGATATCAATTGTAGAGTGGCCAGTTGCTTGGTCTATAAATAAATGACCCCTAATTACATTACTAATTGGTAGAATTAATTTTTTTATTATATCCTTACTGTTAGTTGGACAAATTTCACTTCTTTCTCATTAATGTCAGAGTGTCTTTTATCCATCTTCTAATTTAATGTTTCTAACACTCCTTTGGTAGGGAAACCAGCCAACTGACTTTGGGTGCAGAATGAGAGAAAATAAAATGAAATAAGGTCTAGAAAGTACATGTAATGTGTAAACTTAAAAAACTTTATGTATGTCTTAGTATTGGTATTAAATACCTATTTTTTAATCTCTATAATTTTTTGATAAGTGAGTACTGACTGCATGAAAAGTTGTCATATATATCTTTTTAAAGAATGTAACAGCTTTATGAGATATAAAGCACGTACTACAGAATTCACACACTACAATTCGGGGGGGACCTTCAAGACGGTGGTGGAGTAAGACGTGGAGATCACCTTCCTTCCCACAAATACATCAGAAATACATCTACGTGTGGAACAACTCCTACAGAACACCTACTGGACACCTACTGAACGCTGGCAGAAGACCTCAGACTTCCCAAATGGCAAGAAACTCCCCACGTACCTGGGTAGGGCAAAAGAAAAAAGAAAAACCAGAGACAAAAGAATAGGGGCGGGAAAGAACCTGCCTCTCTTGGAGGGAGCTGTGAATGAGGAAAAGTTTCCACACATTAGGAAGTCCCTTCACTGGCGGAGATGGGAGGCGGGTGGGGGGAAGCTTCAGAGCCATGGAGGAGAGGGCAGCAACCAGGGTGCAGAGGGCAAAGCACTGAGATTCCCACAGAGAGGACTGGTGCCAACCAGCACTCACCAGCCCGAGAGGCTTGTCTGCTCATTCACTGGGGTAGGTGGGGGCTGGGAGCTGAGGCTTGGGCTTCAGTCAGAGCCCAGGGAGAGGACTGGGGTTGGTTGTGTGAACACAGCCTGAAGGGGGCTAGTGTGCCACAGCTAGCTGGGAGGGAGTCCAGAAAAACTGTGGACCTGCCTAAGAAGCAAGAGACCACTGTTTCGGGGTGCGTGAGGAGAGGGGATTCAGAGCACCACCTAAACGAGCTCCAGAGATGGGCATGAGCCGCGGCTATCTGTGCATACATCAGAGACGGGCATGAGATGCTAAGGCTGCTGCTGCCGCCAACAAGAAGCCTGTGTGCAAGCACAGGTCACTCTCCATACCTCCCCTCCCGGGAGCCTGTGCAGCCCGCCACTGCCAGGGTCCCGGGATCCAGAGACAACTTCCCCGGGAGAACGCACGGTGCGCCTCAGGCTGGTGCAACGTCATGCTGGCCTCTGCCACTGAAGGCACGCCCCGCACACCGTGCCCCTCCCTCCCCCAGGCCTGAGTGAGCCAGAGCCCCCGAATCAGCTGCTCCTTTAACCCCGTCCTGTCTGAGCAAAGAACAGACACCCTCAGGCGACCTACATGCAGAGGCGGGGCCAAATCCAAAGCTGAAACCCGGGAGCTGTTCGAACAAAGCAGAGAAAGGGAAATCTCTCCCAGGAGCCTCTGGATCAGCGGATTAAATCTCCACAATCAACTTGATGTACCCTGCATCTGTGGAATACCTGAATAGACAACGAATCATCCCAAAATTGAGGCGGTGGACTTTGAGAACAAATGTAGACTTGGGGTTTGCTTTCTGCATCTAATTTGTTTCTAGCTTTATGTTTATCTTAGTTTAGTATTTAGAGCTTATTATCATTTGTATATTTGCTTATTGATTTAGTTGCTCTCTTCCTTTTCTAATATATATATATATTTTTTTCTCTTTTAGTGAGTGTGTATGCATATGCTTCTTTGTGTAATTTTGTCTGTATAGCTTTGCTTTTACCATTTGTCCTAGGTTTCTGTCTGTCTGCTTTTTGGGGGTTTTTTTTACTATAGTTTTTAGCGCTTGTTATCATTGGTGGATTTGTTTTTTGGTTAGGTTTCTTTCTTTCTTTGTTTTTTAATTACTCTTTAATTTAAAAATTTTTAATAATATTTTAAAATTTATTTTAATAACTTCATTTCCCTTCCTCCTTCCCTCCCTCTTCCTTCCTTCCTTCCTTCCTCCCTCCCTCTCTCTCTCTCTCTTTCTTTCTTTCTTTCATTTTCTCCCTTTTTTTCTGAGCCGTGTGGCTCACAGGCTCTTGGTGCTCCAGCCGGGTGTCAGGCCTGAGCCTCTCAGGTGGGAGAGCTGAGTTCAAGACATTGGACCACCAGAGACCTCCCAGCCCCACGTAACATCAAACAGTGAGAGCTCTCCCAGAGACCTCCATCTCAATGCTAAGACCCAGCTCCACTCTACAACCACGAAGCTCCAGTGCTGGACACCCCATATGAAACAACTAGCAAGACAGGAACACAAACCCACCCATTAGCAGAAAGGCCGCCTAAAATCATAGTAAGTTCACAAACACCCCAAACCACACCAACAGATGCGGTCCTGCCCATCAGAAAGACATGATCCAGCCTCATCCACCAGAACACAGGCACCAGTCCCCTCCACCAGGAAGCCTACACAACCCACTGAAACAACCTTACCCATTGGGAGCAGACATGAAAAACAATGGGAACTACGAACCTGAAGCCTGCGAAAAGAAGACCCCAAAAACAGGAAGTTAAGCAAAATGAGAAGACAGATAAACACACAGAAGATGAAGGAACAAGGTAAAAACCCACCAGACCAAACAAATGAAGAGGAAATAGGCAGTCTACCTGAAAAAGAATTCAGAATGATGATAGTAAAGATGATCCAAAATCTCTGAAATAGAATGCAGAAAATACAAGAAACGTTTAACAAGGACCAAGAAGAACTAAAGAGCAAAAAAACCATGATGAACAACAAAATAAATGAAATTAAAAATTCTCTGGAAGGAATCAATAGCAGAATAACTGAGGTAGGACGGATAAGTGACCTGGGAGATAAAATAGTGGAAATAACTACCACAGAGCAGAATAAAGAAAAAAGAATGAAAAGAATTGAGGATAGTCTCAGAAACCTCTGGGACAACATTAAACGCACCAACATTTTAAATATAGGGGTCCCAGAAGAAGAAGAGAAAAAGGGATTGAGAAAATATTTGAAGAGATTACAGCTGAAAACTTCCCTAATATGGGAAAGGAAATAGTCAATCAAGTTCAGGAAGAGCAGAGAGTCCCATACATGATAAATCCAAGGAGAAACATGCCAAGACACATATTAATCAAACTATCAAAAAATTAAGTGCAAAGAAAAAATATTAAAAGCAGCAAGGGAAAAGCAACAAATAACATACAAGGAAATCCAAATAAGGTTAACAGCTGATCTTTCAATAGAAACTCTGCAAGCCAAAAGGGAGTGGCAGGACATATTTAAAGTGATGAAAGGGAAAAACCTACAACCAAGATTACTCTACCCAGCAAGGATCTCATTCAGATCTGACAGAGAAATTAAAACCTTTACAGACCAGCAAAAGCTAAGAGAATTCAGCACCACCAAACTAGCTTTACAACAATTGCTAAAGGAACTTCTCTAGGCAGGAAACACAAGAGAAGGAAAAGACTTCCAAAAACAAACCCCAAACAATTCAGGAAATGGTAATAGGAACATGCATATCAATAATTACCTTAAATGTAAATGAACTAAATGCTCCAACCAAAAGATATAGACTGGTTGAATGGATACAAAAACAAGTATCCATATATATGCTGTCTACAAGAGACTCGCTTCAGACCTAGGGACACATACAGACTGAAAGTGACTGGATGGCAAAAGATATTCCATGCAAATGGAAATCAAAAAAAAAAACAGATGGAATAGCAATTCTCACATCAGACAAAACAGACTTTAAAATAAAGACTATTACAAGATACAAAAAATGACACTACATAATGATCAAGGGATCAATCCAAGAAGAAGATATAACAATTGTAAATATTTATGCACCCAACATAGGAGCACCTCAGTACATAAGGCAAATGCTAACAGTCATAAAAGGGGAAAACGACAGTAACACAATCATAGTAGGGGACTTTAACACCCCACTTTCACCAATGGACAGATCATCCAAAATGAAAATAAATAGGGAAACACAAGCTGTAAATGACACACTAAACAATGGACTTAAATGATATTTATAGGACATTCCATCCAAAAACAACAGAATACACTTTCTTCTCAAGTGCTCATGGAACATTCTCCAGTATAGATCATATCTTGGGTCACAAATCAAGCCTTGGTAAATTTAACAAACTTGAAATCGTATCAAGTATCTTTTCTGACCACAATGCTATGAGACTAGGTATCAATTACAGGAAAAAAATCTGTAAAAACTACAAACACATGGAGGCTAAACAATACACTACTAAATAACTAAGAGATCACTGAAGAAATCAAAGAGGACATCAAAAAATACCTAGAAACAAATGACAATGAAAACACAATGACCCAAAACCTATGGGATGTACCAGAAGCAGTTCTAAGAGGGAAGTTTATAGCAATAAAATCCTACCTCAAGAAACAAGAAACATCTCAAATTAAAAACCTAACTTTACACCTAATGCAATTAGAGAAAGAAGGAAGAAAAAAAAATTAGCAGAAGGAAAGGAATCATAAAGATCAGATCAGAAATAAATGAAAAATAAATGAAGGAAACAATAGCAAAGATGAATAAAACTAAAAGTTCGTTCTTTGAGAAGATAAACAAAGTTGATAAGCCATTAGCCAGACTCATCAAGAAAAAAACGGAGAAGTCTCAAATCAACAGAATTAGAAGTGAAAAAGGAGACCTAACAACTGACACTGCAAAAATAAAAAGGATAATGAGAGATTACTACAAGCAACTCTATGCCAATAAAATGGACAACCTGGAAGAAATGGACAAATTCTTAGACAAGCACAACCTTCCAAGCCTGAATGAGGAAGAAATAGAAAATATTTTTCTAGACCAATCACAACACTGAAATTGAAACTGTGATTAAAAATCATCCAACAAACAGAAGCCCAGGACCAGATGGCTTCACAGGCGAATTCTATCAAACATTTAGAGAAGAGCTAACACCTGTCCTTCTCAAAATCTTCCAAAATATAGCAGAGGGAGGAACACTCCCAAACTCATTCTATGAGGCCACCATCACCCTGATACCAAAACCAGGCAAAGATGTCACAAAAAAAGAAAACTACAGGCCAATATCACTGATGAACATACATGCAAAAATCCTCAACAAAATACTAGTAAACAGAATCCAACAGCACATTAAAAGGATCATACACCATGATCAAGTGGGGTTTACCCCAGGAATACAAGGATTCTTCAATATATGCAAATCAATCAATGTGATACCCCATATTAACAAATTGAATGAGAAAAACCATATGATCATCTCAGTAGATGCAGAAAAAGCTTTTGACAAAATTCAACACCCATTTCTCATAAAAACCATCCAGAAAGTTGGCTTGGAGGGAACTTACTTCAACACAGTAAAGGCCATATATGACACACTCACTGCCAACACCATTCTCAAAGGTGAAAAAACTGAAACCATTTCCACTAAGATTAGGAAGAAGACAAGGTTGCCTACTCTCACCACTGTTATTCAACACAGGTTTGGAAGTTTTAGCCACAGCAATCAGAGAAGAAAAAGGAATAAAGGAATCCAAATTGGAAAAGAATAAGTAAAACTGTCACTGTTTTCAGATGACACGATACTATACATAGAGAATCCTGAAGATGCTACCAGAAAAGTACTAGAGCTAATCAATGAATTTGGTAAAGTAGCATGATACAAAATTAATGCACAGAAATCTTGCATTCCTACATACTAATGATGAAAAATCTGAAAGAGAAATTAAGGAAATACTCCCATTTACTACTGCAACAAAAAGAATAAAATACATAGGAATAAACCTACCTAAGGAGACAAAAGACCTATACACAGAAAACTATAAGACACTGATGAAAGAAATTAAAGATGATACAAACAGATGGAGAGATATACCACGTTCTTGGATTGGAAGAATCAACATTGTGAAGATGACTATATTACCCAGAGCAATTTACAGATTCAGCACAATCCCTACCAAACTACCAATGGCATTTTTCACAGAACTAGAACAAAAAATTTCAAAATTTGTATGGAAACACAAAAGACCCTGAATAGCCAAAGCAATCTTGAGAAAGAAAAACGGAGCTGGAGGAATCAGGCTCCCAGTCTTCAAACTATACTTCAAAGCTACAGTATTCAAGACAGTATGGTACTGGCAGCAAAACAGAGATATAGATCAATGGAACATAGAAAGCCCAGAGATAAACCCATACACATCTGGTCACCTTATTTTTGATAAATAAGGCAAGAATACACAATGGAGAAAAGACAGCCTCTTCAGTAAGTGGTGCTGGGAAAACTGGACAGCTACATGTAAAAGAATGAAATTAGAACACTCTCTAACACCACACAGAAAAATAAACTCAAAATGGATTAAAGACCTAAATATAAGGCCAGAAACTCTAAAACTCTTAGAGGAAAACACAGGCAGAACACTCTATGACATAAATCACAGCAAGATCCTTTTTGACCCACCTCCTAGAGAAATGGAAATAAAAAAATAAATAAACAAATGCGACCTAATGAAACTTAAAAGCTTTTGCGCAGCAAAGGAAACTATAAACAAGATGAAAAGACAACCCACAGAATGGGAGAAAATACTTGCAAATGAAGCAACTGACAAAGGATTAATCTCGAAAATACATAAGCAGCTCATGCAACTCTATATCAAAAAAAACCCAAACAACCCAATCCAAAAATGGGCAGAACACCTAAATAGACATTTCTTCAAAAAGATATACAGATTTCCCACAAACACACGAAAGGATGCTCAACATCTCTAATCATTAGAGAAATGCAAATCAAAAGTACAATGAGGTATCACCTCACACTAGTCAGAATGGCCATCATCAAAAATTCTACAAACAAGAAATGTTGGAGTGGGTGTGGGGAAAAGGGAACCCTCTTGCACTGTTGGTGGGAATGTAAATTGATACAGCTACTATGGAGAACAGTATGGAGGCTCCTTAGAAAACTAAAAATAGAACTACCATATGACCCAGCAGTCCCACTAATGGGCATATGCCCTGAAAAACCATAATTCAAAAAGAGTCATGTACCACAATGTTCAATGCAGCACTACTTACAATAACGAGGACATGGAAGCAACCTAAGTTTCCATCGACAGATGAATGGATAAAGAAGATGTGGCCCATATATGCAATGGGATATAACTCAGCCATAAAAAGAAATGAAATTGAGTTATTTGTAGTTAGGTGGATGGACCTAGAGTCTGTCATACAGAGTGAAGTAAGTCAGAAACAGAAAAACAAATACCGTATGCTAACACAAATACATGGAATCAAAAAAAAAAAAGTTTCTGAGGAACCTAGGGCCAGGAGAGGAATAAAGACCGGATGTAGAGAATGGACTTGTGTACACAGGGAGCGGGTAGGGTAGGCTGGGACGAAGTGAGAGAATGGCATGGACATATATACACTACCAAATGTAAAACAGATAGCTAGTGGGAAGCAGCTGCATAGCACTGGGAGATCAGCTCGGTGCTTTGTGACCACCTAGAGGGGTGGGATAGGGAGGGTAGGAGGGAGACGCAAGAGGGAGGGGATATCGGGATATATGTATATGTATAGCTGATTCATTTTGTTATAAAGCAGAAACTAACACACCATTGTAAAGCAATTATACTCTAATGAAAATGTTAAAAAAATTAATGTATACAATTCAACGGTTTTTAGTATAATCACAGAGTTGTGCAATCATCACCAACCATCACACACACCATCACCACAGTCACTTTTAACACATTTTATCACCTCAAAAAGAGACTCCCATCCCCATTATTAATCACTCCACATTTACCCTCAATCCTCCAGCCCTAGGCAACCACTAATCTACTTTCTGTTTGTATGTAATTGCTTAATCTAGGCATTTGATATAAATGGAGTAACTGAATATGTGGGATTTTCTGTGTGTGTATGTGTTCTTTCACTTAGCATAATATTTCCAAGGTTGCAACATGAATCAGTATTTTATGGCTTTTCCCTATTAAATAATATTCCATTATATGGAGTACCATGTTTTTTTTTATCCATTTACTGGTTAAAGGACATCCTACACAACTTTGTGTGGCTTGTTAGACCAAGGGTTGGACCCTTCCTATTAGTTCTTTTGGAAATATGATCTGAGAAACAGCCAAGACAACCTCTGATGGTGGCTAGATCTGTATCATAAAATTAGGAGACACCGAAAGGTCATTCTGTTATGTAGACTGGATGAAAAGAAAAGGTGGTTCTGCTGTGAAAGAAAAGTGAAGCAGGTTTTCAGAAGGAGCAAAGGAAACATATGGGGAGAGATTGCAACTGTCCTTCTGGTTTATAATTCCAAGCCCTTCTGGAAATCCTTAGTTTACCTGAGAAATGCATGAATCCTCAGAATAAATTTCCACTTTTTTTGGTTAAGTCAGTATGGTGGGTGGAGAAATTACTCCCAAAGTTTTCTATGTTGCAGTCTCTGAAATCTATGACTGTTACCTTACACTGCAAATGGGATTTTGTAGATGTGATTAAGGGTATGGATCTTGAGATGGGGAGATTATCCTGCTTTATCTGGGCTGGTCAAATCTAATTACGTGAGTCATTAAAAACAAAGAACCTTTTAGAAACCTGAAGAACATTTGGTTAAAGGAAGTTTCAATTAAAAATGAAGGAGCAGAGAAATGAAATGTTAGGACTTCACCAGCCATTGTGGACTTTGGAATGGAGGAAGGGGGCCATGAGCCAAGAACTGTAGGCAGCTTTTACAATCTGTAAAAGTTAAATAACAGAGTCTCCTAAAGCCTATAGAAAGAATCACATCCCAAATTACATTTTGATTTTAACCCAGTGAGACCTGTGTCAGGTTTCTTACATCCAGAACTGTAAGAAAGTAAATCTGGATTAAGCCACTATGCTAGTGGTAATTTGTTACAGCAGCAGTAGAAAACTAATACTGTTGGCTTCAATTTATTTCTGCTATATGAAAAAAAAAGTCAACAGAAAGGTATTTAATGTAGGCTCCAGCAGCCAAAGTATCCTCTCTGCAATGTAATTGAAAGATGGTCTTCTAAGTCTGGGATGTAGTTTTTGTAATGAAGAGAATACTTGCTTTGGAAGGCAATTCATTGGTCATTGCTGATGTGGCAGGCAGATTTCCTAATATGGCTCACCAGATATGTTTCACTTTGACCCCGAACTTGGGAATATCATGAGCTATCATTCTACAATTGTGTTATAGTATATGACACAATGGTTTTCAGTTAGGGAGGTTATCTGCCTGGGCCTTATAGATCCTTAAAAGCAGAGAGTTTTATGTGGATGATAGCAGGAGAAACCAGATACATTTGAAATTTGAGATGGATGTGACACACTGTTCCTGGTTCGAGGTGAAAAGAGATGGGGGTGGTTTCTAGTAGCAGTGAGAGGCCCTGACTTAAGATGCAGCAAGGAAATGTTAACTTTCTACCTAGAGTAACAACAAACTAGATTCTTTCCCCAAGCCTAATAGCCCAACTTGGCAGACCTCTTGACTGTAGCCTTGTGAGACATTCATCAGAGAACTCAGCTGAGATCACCTGGACTTCTAACTTAAGAAATGTGAGACACTATATGTATGTTGCTTTAATCTACAATGTTTCTGGTAATTTGTGATGTAGCCATAAAAAACTAATACAGATGGTTAGAAGGTTGGTCCTTAAAAACTAATATCCACCCAGACTTCCCAGTTTTGATTGTGACTCTCCTGCTTACTAATTGTAGACGTCATTAAGGCTGTTTATAATGTTCAGTTTCTTCTTCATATGAGCACAAGTTATGATGGCATTTCCCAACACACTTTGAAATTAGGTGTGATTTGTGGCTTATCTTGAACACTTCAATGTGAGTAGAAGTGATTTGTATCAATACTGGGTAATGCTTGACTTGCTACATATCTTCCCTCTTGTGCTGATCACAGAAGGACGTGTTGAGATTGTGCTTCCATTATCCTGGGTCCTTGAGTGACTATGGTAAGTAGACTTTCCCCACATTTCTCTGCTGACTCATAGTGGGCATATAACACAAGCAATAAATACTCTTTTTAGTATTAATCTATTGGAATTTTGAGGATTGTTGTTACTCAGCAAAATCTAGCCTTTCCCTGATGAAACACCATTTATGTAACCTTGGGCAATACCCTTAACTATTATTACCTACACCTTTGTTGTTGTTTTGTCTCCTCCTCCTCCTCCACCTCCTCCTCCTTCCACTTCTTCCTCTTTACCATCATTATCATCATCAATTTTATAGGAAGAACAATAATGCTCACAGAAGCTACCTTTTTTGAGCACTTACTATGTACTCAGTTAAAAAGCCCTTAAAATAGGCCATATTTATTTAGCATAGTAGTAAACATCATAGGTTCTGAAGCCCATCTGCCCTAGTTAACAACTTTGATACTTTGTTAGAATGTCTATTTTTATGCCTGTTTTTCCATTGGTCAAATCGAGATAATAGCACTTGCTTCATAGGGCTGTGTGAGGACAAATATAAATTAACACATGTGAAATGCTTAGATCATTGCCTGATATATAATAACTCTCCAGTAACAGGTCACTATTTATATGGTCTGATATAATTTTCACAACCCTATAAGGTAGTGATTATTATTTCCATTTTATAGGCACGCACACTGAAACTCAAAAAATGAATTATTTTGCTCAAGTTTACACCACTCATTCTATCTGACTTCAAAGTCCACGCTCATAACCATTTTCTCATTGTTTCTGTATGCCTCTGTTCTTATGATTTAATCAATTCCTTCCTCCTCTAGAGGACTCACATGCTTCCACTAAGTTGTGTCTTTATGTCACAATGAAATATCCTAAGTTCCTTAACTGATTTATGATCTCACCAGCCTCAGAACAACTGCCTCCCCAGTTTGTCAACTTAATATAATCTGAGCTCTCCACAAGCATAATTATTAAGTATACCTAGATGGGCTCTGCGCTATGTGTTTTATTAACAATACAGGAGCGTTTAAAATTACCACTTTTTTTCTCTAGAGATGGGGACTATATACAGGCTTGTTAGAATAATTAAAAAGTTGTGAAGAGACATCGGGAACCCTGAGTTCCAACCTAAGCTCTGTCACTCACTGGCTGTGTGACCGTGGACAAGCCAATTTACTTCTCTGGGCCTCAGTGTCCTCATTCATCAAAAGAGGGGATTCAATTAGTGGGATATGTTTCAAATCCTCTGAGACAATAAGTCATATGCTTACTGAAAGCCTCACTTTAGCTCATGTGTGGAGGTGGCTCATGGGAATCTAATTGGGAAAGATGCACAATTTTGTGCTGTGCTGGAATCAATGCACCAGAAGGAAGAGGGCATGTAAACAAGGGCCTATTGTGCTTATTTTTCCTAACAAAATATCCCAAAGTGTGAGAATTCAGAGGCTTGAGCTCTGTTGGCAATCAATAAAACATGAATGCGTCTTTCCGAATGCATTTTCCTCATCCCCTTCAGCTTTCCCGTAATGAGGAGATAATGAGCTATAGACATAACCAGGGGTGCCTGGGAGCTTCGTCTAACATCCACTTTGTTAGAAGAACTTTTTCAGCTGAAAGCAAAACATTTTTAAGGGATATTCTGCCAGCTGTGTCATACCCTGAGATTAATGTCATGATATTTTCTCAAGAATTTGAGGGTACCTACAGGGGTCCCTCTAATGGGCACTACTCAGTTATTGTTGGGGAAAATAAGTTTTGTTGTCACTTCATTGATTGCTGTTTTTTTGTTTTTGTTTTTTTAAAATCAGACCATGAGAAAATATTTACTGGAGAGGCACAGGACTCAACTTTATAAACGAAAGCCCCCTGAGGTCACCATTTTATCTCAGGTATATTCCTGATGTTATTTATTTTTCCTGCCTCTTTTACTGGCTTTTGTGATACAGCCTTCCCTCCTTTTTCCTTAGTATTTCCAACAACCACTGTATTTTGGACATCTTATATACCCAGATGTGGTTGAGGAACGTCGCCAGCTCCCTGCCTAGCCTAAAACAAAGTCTGTAAGTCTATAGTGGTAAAAAGTCTAGAGTGGTAAGTCTGTAGGTCTAGAGTGGTAAAAAGATTTCACCTTTCTTCTCAAAATTAACCAACTGTGGCTGTCTGGGGAAAAAATAATAATGATGAGAAGAATATCAAAGTGGCCACAGATCTCAGGGGGAAATGGGACTGTGTTTAGTTAGGGATGATTTCCAAGAAGAAGACCTGTTGTGTTCAATATTTGCTGTTATTGAAAGAATTTTCCTGAGTACAATAGGGAGGGGGATGAGTGACTGGTTGGGATGTAAAAATAATGCACAGGAGGAAAAACAAGAGCTAAAAATGTGTGAAATGACGCATTTGTTCTGGTCTCCTGCAGAGGCAGATGGACGCCCCCGCCCCCCACAACCCAAAATTTAGTTTGTAGATCAAGATTGAGGGCATATCGCACACACAAACACACACCCCAATAGGGTATGGAAAGTTTTATTACTTACGCAATTGAGATCTCTGGGGAAAGTAGGGCAGGACTCTCAAACAGGTCAAAAATGACCTAAGATGGCAAGAAAAGGAGACTGGTTTTGGCTTTTACTGTTGTTAGGGGGTGATGCTAATGAGAGTTCCCAGAGGGCAGGTGCTTGCATGGTTTGAATTTTGCACTGAACACCAAAGGTGAAGCACCCAGCCTTTTTTATCAATTTGTCTAGGAGCACAGCATGAGGGCAAAAGGGAGGGAAGAGTCTAAAAACTGTCAGCAGTCAAACATCAAAAAATGAAGTCAGATTCTTCATAACATTCCTACTTCAAGGGACACAATTTAAAATTGGGATAGGGGCCTCCCTGGTGGCGCAAGTGGTTGAGAGTCCGCCTGCCGATGCAGGGGATACGGGTTCGTGCCCCGGTCTGGGAGGATCCCATATGCCGCGGAGCGGCTGGGCCCGTGAGCCATGGCCGCTGGGCCTGCGCGTCCGGAGCCTGTGCTCCGCAACGGGAGAGGCCACAACAGTGAGAGGCCCACATACCACAAAAAGAAAAAAAAATAAAATAAAATTGAGATAAAAAGAATCCAGTCTCAGAGGTCAGATAGCATGGGTTCAAATCTTGGCTTAACCATTCATAAGCCTGTGACCTAATGAAGGGTGCTTAATTGCTTCAAAGCTGATTTTGTTCCTTTGTAAAACAGGGGCAGCATTAGGACCCATCCGTAAGAGGGCAGATGATTGGTGGAGAGGTTGCACACAACGTTTTAGTACTGGAATACAGTAAGTGCAACACTATCATTGCATCAATGTTGTACTTTCTACTACTGGGTTTGCTACAACCACTAGTCCTACTCCTATTTTTCCTGATTTTTCTCCATAGAATAAGTTTCCAGATCTACCTCTCTTCTGTGTATTTGTCTGTTTCTTTCCTTTTTTTTTTTTTTTGGCCCGTCAAGTGGCTCATGGGATTCTAGTTCCCTGACCAGGGATTGAACCCGGGCCTTCAGCAGTGAAATCGTGGAGTTCTAACCACTGACCGCCAGGGAATTCCCTGTGTATTTGTCTTTAAATCTGAAATTGGGGTATTTCAAATGGTTTTTTAAAAGATCTGGGCTGGGTGTTCTTCTCCTCAGTGGCTACGTTGACCTCAGTGCACTCCATGCTGGGGACAATGACTTGCTGACACCCACCTTCTTATGGTGTGCTCCTTCATGGAAAGTGGGGCAGCCTGCTGTGCATACTTACTAGAGGCAGTTCCTTAGCTGCCCACAAGACTTCACTCTTTGGATTTGAACAAAGCAAACTCCATTTTCTTACAGAATACACATGACTCACATTTCATGATATTTCAGCTGATGGAGAAACTTGGTTTTCCAACTGCAAATCCTAGAAGCTTGCCTGAACATAAATACTTTCTTACCCAAATTCAATACTCATATCTTGGCTCAGATTTATTTTTAATCATTTAACTTCATTCATTTTATTTTTAATTGTATGTAACAATTGTCCTTTTTCACAAACATGTTCTCAAAGTCACAAAGTGAGAATTTTATTTAGGAAACTTTCTCCTATCTTGACTTACCTAATGCATTTTATGTATACCTCTCTCAAGACAAGGATCCATCCTATTTTGTGTTGCGTTTGTCTGTATGGCTGATCACTTAAACTTTCCACATGATTGGTATCATCGTTTGGTTGTCTGTTAGACACATATAGCTTTTAGCCATTCTCTTGGAGATTCTGATCCACTGGATTTTGGGTGGGTGCTTGGGAAACAATATTTTAACAAGCATTCAAGGATATTCATGAAATACTGGTCTATTTGCTATGGATTTTAAGTGCATGCAATTTGTGTCTTTACCACTAGAAGAGCCAGCATACTTTGTGCACAGTAGTAACTCTAGTGCTCAGTTAGTGAATTCTTATGCTCATTGGGATTTTCTGGAGTAAAAGAATAATAACCATAACAATAGCTATGATTCATTACATACTTACTATATATTCCATTTTTTAGGCATATTACTAAATCTTATGTACTAAATCAGAATGTAGATCTCCAGGTTAGAGATCTGGAAGCTGAAGCTTGAGGTGGGGGTTGTAATTCCTCAGTATACAGTTAAAAAGTAGCCAAATAGATCTTTATATCCAGGTGTGTGTGACAGCGAAGCCCCTGTGACTTGTGAAGGGGATTGGGCATATTTCTCCAGCCACTGCTGCTTGCCCTAGTTAACATTCTCCTTGAACAACCTACAAGGTCCTTAACTTCTCACTGGCATAAATGTCTCTGATGCTCCCAGTTTAAAAATTGCAATACACATAAATAATTCAAGCAAACAACTTGACATACTGGAGAGCATTAAGGCTAAAATAACCCTCCCCTTTTCGACTAGTTTAGAAAACCATCATCATTTTCTAGAAATACTCTCTGGGCTTCATGTGGTGCATGGTACATTGAATTTGTTAGCATTTTGCCAGCTCTGCCATTCAAAAGAAGAAAAAAAAAAGCACTCTGGAATTGCTGCAAAATCAGCGTAAATGCAGATTTAATTGGCTTTGCCTCACAAATAACCTTCTTCATGCCAGCTTTATTGCAATGGTTGGAGAAGAGCCTATCTTTTTCATCACTATACTGGTTTTCTGTTAACAACATTCATAGTCAAAATCTGAAAGGTATTTACTGATAGGCTAAGGCTTAGGTGGGTTGTCTTTAAACAGAGGTTTTTTCATCCACCAGAGGTTTATCTCGATAGATAGATGGGTGGATAGATTGATAAATCTATCTGTTTTTATCTCCAACATCATCTCATAACAACTCCTTCTCGCCCCTTGATCATTCCCTCCAATTACACTGTCATCTCTGCGGTCTTCAAACATCCTAGATTTTTCTAGCCTCTGGCTTTCACTCCAACTATTGCCTGTTTTGGGATACCCCTTTCCCCTCATCTCTTCATGGGTTACTTCTTCCCATCCTTTATACCTCTTCTAAATTTCACCTACTTTAAAATGTCATCCTTGGAATTCTCTCTGAGATGGTCTACTCTCCATTCTGTTGAATCTCTGCTTGTTTCATTTATAGAAGGGGTTGGTAAATTTTTTTCTGTGTTAAAGCCAGATAGTAAGTAAAACAGGACACTAGCAGGATTCAGCTGCTAGGTGTAATCTCCTGAACCCTGCTTCACAGTGCTGCTTACAAGCTTTAGTTGGAACATTTATTTTGTTTTATGCTTGTTTATTATCAGTATGCCCATTACAATAAAAGCTTCATGAGGACGGAGTCATAGTGCACTTGTTCTTTATTGTATTAACATTGAACATAGTAGATGCTCAATAAATATCTCTTGAAAGAAAGAAAGAAAGAAAGTTAGTTTAGTTTGATTTAAATATTTAACCTTAATGATTCCCTACAGACTGCAAGATTAATCCTAATTCCTCAGGACACATATTCCCACAGACTCTTGACCCAATGAAATCTTCAGTGCCAACACTCACTGCCATCTTTACTGTCATAAGACAAGAGCTGTAGTTCACTCATTCATTTACTCTTTCATTTAGTGTCATGCACAATAAATAATATTCTAGACACTGTGCTAGGCACCAGGCTAACAATGACACATAAAGTAGACACAACTAGTTTAAACTCTCTCTTGGAGTTTAAAATCTGGTATTGTCTCAAGTAGACAGATATTCATATCTCTCTGTTTTGCATGCTGTTTAGCATGATTTCCTTTGCATGTAGGCTCCTGTTATCAGATTCACTGAGTTCTCTCCCAGTGGTGCATCCCACATTAATTGAGTGGTCACTATGCTGCTCTTCCAATTCATCCCTTCATCCTCTGTGTCGTTCTCTATGATGTTCACTTCATATCTTTACACAGCCCCTATCTCTTGGGCCATAGTAATTTCCCTGAGGGCCTGTCTCCTTCACTCAACAATGACTTTTGGTGAGCCAAAGAGGCTAGTCTGACATTCTTCGTTGTATTAGCAGGGTCAAGCAGAATGCCTGGATTACAAACCAAATAAATGTTTGATGAATGACTCAGTTCTGGCATCTTACCTAGAGACTTTTGTAGTACTAATTATTTATGGGATGAATTCAGAAGAGTTTGATAAGGATACTAAGAAATTATTGTGTTTGGATTATTATCAAATATGTTTTTCTGAGATTTAAATATTTATGAGTTAAAATTCCAATATATCAATTAACTTCAGACATACTGCTATCTTTTACTTTTATAAACCATTAAAATGAAATGATATTCAAAATCCAGTGTTTTGACTGGGGTCAAAAGTGGAGACTTGACAAAGGTGGAAAATTTGTTAAGGGTAAAATTACATAGTGATACTTTTCAATGGATTAGTGAATCTGACCTGGTGCCTTGTTCTCTGGTACAAAAATAGGTCATGGTGCTTTTATTTCAAATACATTATATTATAGGACTTTCTGCATAGGATCAAAAATTTCACTGATTCATTTGATGTATCTGTTTGAAGACTTAAGTTCTAAACACGCAAAACTATAAAACTTTTACAAGTCAAAATGATCCTTTAGAAAAGCCATAAAGCAATGTTTATATATACATATATACTGACTTTAAAATATTTCTCTTGAAAAACTGTCACTGCTATACAAAATAACCCTGGACCCATGCAAATAATCTCAGCTTTAGAATATGAAATAATTTGCAAATTAAATGACAGAGTTTCAGAGAAAGCATGGGTTGTTTTTTTAAAGTAAGTGATAGAGGGTTGCAGATATGCAGAGAGCCTTCTGAAATGGAAAGTGTTCATGTACACTCAATGATTTCATAGAAAAGCAAGTACTTTGAAGCAAGTGGCAGGGTTGAAATTCTGCTACCTTTCCTTTATCTATTTTCACTTTTCCCAGAACATATGTTTCAGAATAGTTTTATTAGCAAGTGGAGAAGATGTCACTGTCCAAAATCTGTGGTGTGATTAGCATTATTGAATGGCAGGTTTTGTGTTACTCATGTTTATTTTATGCCTTTCCAAACCATCTGCTTCCTTGTGCTATGTCTTAGATAGTGAGAACAGTGACAGTAGAGATGTACAGTTCCACTACAATTCTAATGGTTTCTGACATTTTGGGTTTGGGTTTCTCTTTTTCTGAGTGTCCTAGACAAAACTGAGTAACATGGTCACTTCTTAGGAAACAAAGCTTAGAAATAATTCACTCATTCATTTAACTCAAATTTATTGAGTATTTATTCAGTGCCAGGTAGCAGACAAGAACCTGTGGTTACTGAGATGCATGATGAGACACTATTTCTACAATAGTCTAGTCCGGGAGACAGGGAGGCAAACATTGTAGTGTGAGAAGGTCTACTATAGAGTTAAGATAAAAGTATGATGGCATCAGGAAGAGAAAGTGAAAGCATTTGTTTCAAGAATGCATTGGAATCTTGAGCATTTAATTATCAATATAAGAGAAAAAAAGCTGCCAAAGAGTACTGCAGACCAAAGCACCTACATTGGTAGGTGTCCATAGAAATGTGAGAGAGATTGTTGTTGAGAAATTTTAATTACTTTGGTTTGGCTGAAATACAGGTTATGCATGGGAAAGCAGGAGAGAATGAGACTTCGCAACTTGATAACAATTGCTGGTACCTATTGAGCCCTTAGTACATGGCAACTACTGTACACCTATTCTCTTATTTAATCCTTCCAACAAATTGTTAGACTGAAACAATTTTCTTAATTTTCTTATTTTACAGATTAGAAAGCTGAGTTTCAGAGTTTAAGTGGTATGTTGACTCAGTGCTCTCATAGAACAGTCAAACCAGGTAATTCTGGAACGTTTAATATTGGGACTATTTATAAAGCTGTACACACGGTTTAAACCAATGGATCTCAAAGTATTGTCCCTAGACAGGCATTATCTGCATCAGTTGAGAATCTGTCAGAAACACAAATTCTCAGGTTCTATTCCAGAGCTACTGAATTCAAAACTCTGGGGGTGAGGCCACACAATCTCTAGTCTAACAAGCCCTATAAGTGATGCCGATTCATGCTGAAGTTTGAGAACCACAGATCTAGGGAAGCAACCATGGATGGTGCAGTGCTATGTGGCTGGTAACACAGGGGAAGATGCATCACCATGATGTCTAAAAGAAAAGGCAGTTGTCAGAAGCACTGATACCCTTAAGCCTTCCTGAAACGTCCTTTTGGTTGAAAATTATGTTAATTGTGGTTCCCATGATATGTTTTTTTTTTCTTTTTCTTCTTCTTCATTTCTGACAATAAACAGAAGCCTTCAGGGATTCAGTAAAGAGATCGGGGCTTGAATTTCAATTTAGCAATTACTAACTGTGTAATCTTAAACAATTTCCTTATACCCCCTGATGCTAAATCTTTGTTGTTTTTCACCTATTAAATGATTTTAATATTAGTGCCTACCCCATAAGTTTTTTTTTTGTAAAATTTAAATGATTTAATATTTAGAAAAAGTTTAGGATAGCCTGTACTAAATATGTGTTATATGTTACCTATTGTTAATGATATCTTATTGCCACTGTTGCTATTATCATTATTATTATTCTTTCTCTGTTTTTTTTCCTAAGGCTCTACTTCCTCTCATGGTATTTCACTTGAAATTAGATTTTGCTTTTCATTTTATACATATATCCCAGGTTATTTTTACTAGTATCTATTCTGTGTAACCCTCAATCTATATGTTCAGCTCCATTTATCTTTTAAATTCTAAACTTTTATATATAACAACATACTAAACAGCTCATATTGCTTATAACATATACAGCATCTCTCTCTCTCTCTCTCTCTCTCTCTCTCTCTCTCTATATATATATATATATATATATATATATATATAAAATCAATCAAGTAACCAACAACAGACAAATAATAAGAATCCCCATTCATTTACCTGCCATCTGTGACAGAAATCTGGGAAGCTTCTTACACTCCTTCTTCTGCCTACAACTTAGTCATCTATAGATTTTAATAAATAAATCCCACAGATTTTAATAAATTAAACTCTTTTGCCATCTCCATTCCTGAAGCCTGAGTTCTTATCTCAGCCGGGTTAGCACAAAAGCTTTAAACACCTTCCTCCTCAAAAATATTGCCCAGTCCTACTGTTCTCCATTCTTCATCCCAATTAGAGTGTTTTTCCTCAATCCAAAACAGAAATCAAACAACCAATAAACACATAAATAAATAAGATTGTATAACTGCACTACTTAAAACTCTTTTAGGGTCCATATTACTTGTACGATACATTCTCAGCTGCTTAGCCTGACTTAGAGGGTAATTCTCTGACCCCGACCTACTCTTATGTAGAGGTTGCATGGCACAATGGTTGAGAGTAGGACTCCAGAGTCATATTGCCTGCATTTAAAACAGGCCTTCACCTCTTCTCGCTCGTCATCTTCGGCATGTGTGACAGGCATCTTCTGTTTATCCCTCCTGATCTACACCCCATCCTTTACTTGCTCTGTGCCAGGGAGGCTGATATGTCTGGACCTCATCAGTTACCTTCCCTGTCCTCTGGTATCACTTGGATTTGGCCACTGTTGGCTACCATCAGGAACTCTGTAAACTAGCAAGAGAGGGTTCCCTTCCTGTTGGGTTGCCAAAGGTTGATAGTGCCTGTCTACTGAAGGCCACAGCCCCTGTAATACAGATCTCTCAGGATTGCTTTTGCTGGGTTCTGTTAACTGCCTTCTTTTCTTTCGGGCTGAAGGGTGAGAGCATCGTCCTCTATGTTAACAGACCCTGTTCAGTTTGGGTAACTGGGATCTGGCTTTTTCTTGTTCTCTGAGCAATAAATGGGTATCTGCCTTAGAACAATGCCCAGTAACCACTTTGCTTTTGCCATACTTTTTAAGCACCACATTCTTTACCTTGAACCCCAGTTCCTGCAGGTCATCATTTGCCGTGACCTTTGCCATGAGGCTCCCTGATACAATGCCAGTCACGTCAATTCAGCCGCTTAATAGCTGTGACACTGACCCCTGACCTTCTTGGCCTTGCACCTGTCACCTCCCCCTGGGATAACTGAGCAATGGTTTCGTTTCAAGGTCTCTACTACTTAATTGTCTGAAGTATTAGATGTCAACCCAGTCAAGTTCTAACAGTGAGAAATTTCAGCTCTGGATGATTTTTTTAAAAATCAGTCATTAGAATTTTGTTATTTTAAAAGATGATTCTGACTATATATAAGTGTTTTCCCCTTGAGCTCTCCTTAAGGAAGCCAGGATTTTTTTGGCAGTCCTTTCTCTTTTTTCTCTCTTCCAATCAACACCTTAGTCATCTTCCCAAGAGAATTCTGGTATCATGGGATTCACCCCTCTGCACCTTGATCAAAAATCTACTCTATTTTCTGCAGATATATGCCTAAGCCCTTTCCATTCACTTTATATAATTTAATCTCAAAAACATCCCTGTGAAATTGCTATCACTAGTATCCCTGTTTTACAAATGATAAAAGTGACACTCAGAAATCTTCTGAAATTTTCCCATGGTCAAAGAATCAGCCAATGGCAGAGAAAGAATTCTAAGTTTTCTCTGTTGAATACCCAAAGTATGAACTATTTTAATATAGTGACTCTGTTTAAAAAAATACAAGCTAAAATATTTCAAACCAGTAAGTAGCTTTACATTTCAAGGACAAAATCCAAAATCATCTGGCTCACGTATATTATATATTAAAGGGTAAACACTCCTTATGTTTAAAATAATGAGTTCCTTTTTCAGTTATGGGATGTTTGGAGTTCATAGAGTATGATCCAAGATGTCTTTTGTTACAAGTTTGACTTGAAGTCTTAGTGTTACATTTTATTCCTAATTCCAATTTCTTCTGGTCAGCTCTGTGCCCTGCCCTGGGGTTAGGCACCCATCAGGAAAATGTCTTTGGCAGTCTCCCTCCAACAGTAAACAGCTAAATTGGGAACATGTTTATTGTGTGGAGCCTCATCTCTGACATGTCTGGCCCATACCCCAGGACTGGGATTCTATTTAAGTCTCTATGACTAAGGTGCCAATTCTTCTTTATAGTAGAGATCTATCCTGAATTCCCTCTAACTAAATGTTTGTGGCTTCAAGCATTTTGCTTATCTATAAAAAATTCCCATTACAGAAATGGATGTTTCTTGCCATGATTCAGGCCCTCCTCCAAACAGGTTGATACTTAGAACCATGGAATTTCACCATTTAACTGACTTTGCAGATTATTTCATGACACAGTTGGTCCAGTAATCATGTAAGCCTGGAACTGGGGGAGAGGGAGAATTTTCTATCCTCAACAACATTCCATCTTTCCCAGAAAAAGAGATGTGACCCAGATCCAAAGTGAATCCATCTAACCAGCAGTTAACTTCCCATTTTCTTCATCATCTTGTGTGTCAGTTGTCCTATTTTCCTATTATATATTCATCCACTCTTGCTTCATTTTTTCTTTGTCTGAATTTATAACTTATTTGCTTCTTCTATTTGAAAACAACAAAACCCACAAAAACAAATATTTTCTTTTAACCCTGAATCCTATTAGCTTCTGCTTCATCTCTTAGCTTTGTTTACTGCCAACCTCTTGAAAGTACTGGTTTAAAACTTGATGTTTCTGCTTCCTTTCAGGTCAATCATCTCAATACCCTCCTGGATCCCCTCTGAATCTATTCCTCAGTGCAGATACTCCTCACCTCCTCACTTGGAGCTCCTTGAATTTCTTGTTTGCAACAGGACTAATCCTGTATGTGAGGGACACATCGCCCTAGAGAGGGCAATTAGAAGGTCATGCTCATCTGGACTGACTGGGATCCATTTGGAGGGGGTCTGGACTATCTGATAATGATATTTCAAGTCCTCTCTTTTGCGGTGCAATATATTTCTGACAACAAAAACTCCTGCTGACAGAATTGGAAAAATTTGAGCCACATGGATTTGAGCTACATGCATTCTACCATCCCCATTAATTTTCTGTATCTTGTATTTGTCATTTCATGTATTTTTCCTAGAGTACAAACTATTCTTCTTAACATCGGCTGTAGCACTACACCTTAACTTCAGTAAAGAGAGCCCAAAATAAAACTAAAACAATGAAAATAAACTATAATAAACATCTGGATGAAAATATCCAAGAGAAAATAATGGTATTATTCTTTTCTATGACAAAAACAATTGGTTTCCAAAACAAAACAAAACAGTGCCTAAGAGGAGGTAAAGGAGGTGAGAAAGTGGCTATCATATAAACCCTCATGACCAGAGCACTTACTTGGTTTCATTTTTCACCATGATTTTGAATTTCTACTCTCAGTCCTACTTTCTCACTCCCATTTTGTTTTGTTTTTATTATTGTATGCCTTTTTGTTGTAGTACACTTACATCTTTGAGGGGAAGTGAGGCAATGAACAAATAAATGCATAACAAGTAAGACATACTGACAGTTTTATTCTTCTAAATATGAAAGGAATACTGACTTAAGGCAGCATCCTCCTGGGTCAGAGGGTGAGGTGATCATTTGAGGAGTATTTGTATGAGGAAATATCCTGGGGTGGATGTGGTGCTCACGTCATAGGAACAGTAAGGACACAGAATAAAAACAGTCAGGAGGTTAAGGCATTTGTGACTATATTTTTTACACAGCAGCTCTGATGTTTAAATTAAGCATAATGTGAAGAAAATCAATGACTTTTCTTGCAATAATTTGTTTTCATTTTTTTTTCCCCTCTTGGCTGTAAGAAGGTACCTATTTTATTTTTTTAAGTCCCTCTGAGGAATCTTGCATCCCAGTCCCCCAAAAGGGGCAGTATTACCAAAATACCTTAGAGTTGCCCCTCCATGAACTCGGGTGGCCTCTGCTCTTGGTAGGAAAAAATATATATCATCAATCTAATTTCAGAGGCCGATGAGAATAAAACTTTTACTGGGCTTCATCAGCCAGACCTTAGATTGAAATGTGGGCCCATTTCACTCTCTATTTCATACTTATCTTTCAAAAGTCATGGAGAAGGCTGCAAAAGTCAGTATCCAACTGAAATCCTGAATTAAAATTGTTTACAGTTGCCTGGTACAGTAATTAATCTGAAATCATTACTTGTCATTACCTGGCTCCCTGAATATGCATTCAATTAGTTAGGAACTTAGATAAGGAGTGCTATTAGCACAATTAAATATTCCTCACAAATTCCATTGGCTGAATCTGAACATTTCGTTTTAATAGAGTCACTGACAACTGGAATGTTTACACAGGAATAGGTCCCATGGTCTGGATAATAAGTCTGCTGAGGAATAAGTGAAGGGATTTTGCAATTTTGAATCACAAAGAGAAGATTAAATCTCTTATCAACATTGGAAGATCAACAGAGAGAGAAGGAAGTTGTCCAGGGATGTGTTACTAGTGATGGCAAAGCTAGAAACAAATTATAGAATTACAAAAAGGCACACTTAAGATCAATGAAAGAGAACTAACTCTGTGCAATGTGATAGGCTGATTGTAAAGTCCCCAACCCTGGTGGATGATCCCAAGTCAGCAATGTCAAAGAATGACTCCCACTTCCATAGCCTAATTGCAGATGCCATTGAAACTGGGCTGGGGGCAGCGCTGCCCATGATGTCTATAACATTCTCCACCTGACGGTCCTGGAGACTAGATTTACCCAATAATACAAAAGGTCAAAAATCACTTCTATCAAAAGGATTTATTCATTCACTCAGAAACAGAGTGAGCTATGTCAAAAGAAAAATGGTTTTCCTTGTTTGGGCAGTACTCTTTATAGTTGGGTTTAAATTGACTCCCATAATGTAAACTGAGACTAACTTGCAGTCTAATTCCAATTGTTTTCATTGAAGAGAATTATCAGAAGCCACAGTTTGGCAGAACATTCAGCTTATTCAATGAAGAAATTGATAAGGCAAAGAAAGGCAAGACTCTGGAGCCAACGGGGTGTGCAAATTCTCTGTGCTTTTTGGCTTTGCTAGAAAAACCTCCACCCATCTTACAACTATCTTTTACAACATATCCTAGACACTGTGATGTTTGGGTACTAGTCTATGCAGCTAACATAGGGACAATTGTGTCCCTTCCTTTAGGGACTTAATACACCTGAGGGAGAACCCTATGTGCAAACATAAAATTTCCACAGAGAACTGTAAGCACTGAAATTTTAAGTATAAAATAAGCAGTTCCCTGCCCTCACTTATCTCAGGTTTTTCCATCTGCAAAAAGAGTGTTGATCCTTTAAGAAGGCTTTCCAGTTCTGAAATAATTATGACTAGTACTTAATCATCAGCTACCTGGAGCTATGACCTGCACCCTCACCGGAAGGTGGGCTTCCCAAGACATCAGTAGAATCCCACTGCAGCTTCCAGGCACATGGTAGAACAACGAATCTCTATTAGTGTTATAAACTTACTGTGTGTTTGCAATGGTGAACATCTCACCTCAACAGTTGACTTATGTCTGCTTTTTTTTTTTTTTTTTTTTTTTTTTTTTTTTTGCGGTATGCGGGCCTCTCACTGTTGTGGCCTCCCCCGTTGCGGAGCACAGGCTCCGGACGCGCAGGCTCCGGACGCACAGGCTCAGCGGCCATGGCTCACGGGCCCAGCCGCTCCGCGGCATATGGGATCCTCCCAGACCGGGGCACGAACCCGTATCCCCTGCATCGGCAGGCGGACTCTCAACCACTTGCGCCACCAGGGAGGCCCTATGTCTGCTTTTTAAACAACTGCAACAGATGGTTGACACTTGAACAGAATACATAATTACTTTGCAATCTAACACTTCATTCTTATTTGTTCTTTCTCAAAGGAGAGAAGCTGTGCCTTATGCCATTGGGTCTAATCTGTTAGTTTAATCAGAAGCAGTGCTAGGAAAGCTCTCAAGAGAGATGAGCTGTGGGAGGATTCCTAATCCCAGCCTTTCGGGGACATTAAAAAAAGCTGGTGGGGTAGGGTGGTGGAGAGAGAAATCTTAGTACTTTTTAAAAACACATGCCTCATTCTCATTTGTGTTCCAGATGAGGAAAAAGTTTTTATAAATGTTTTTTCTCATTTCTTCCACTTCACCTCCCTTAGCCTCAATTTCTTCATCTGGGTTTGTAATCCCTAACTCAGAGGCTGCTCTGAATAGTAAGTGGAATAACTCCTGGAAAGACCTAGCATAGAGCTTGGCATATAGTGGACACTCCACAAATATCGCTATGGATAAATTTAGGTGAAACTAAAGGGGCATCAACTCCTACTTGTTCTGACACTGTTAATGTGATTCAAGTTAGGTCCTTGCACCCGCCCACTCAACCAGTGACCTTTCTCAAACCCACATTTCAGGAAGAAGCCTCCATCAATATTTCTCTCCCTCTTTTATGGAATCTCTTCTGCGAACATTGCTTCTCCACACTCTTAACCAAGGCAGATCCTAGGTTGGCATAAGTCCCTGGAAACCCAGAAATCCATCTACACTTCTTTACTCAACTGTTCTTATTCTCCATGCGGATCTATTCCAAATTCCACTCCCTTTGCTGATTCAAGAAATCTTAAATCAAATATGCTCCTTCCAAAGTTTACATTTATAGGATAGTGCTATCGTCACCTTACTTGTTTTATGTGTGATATATTCACGGGGATTTTGATATTCACCTATCTCAAGCTTGTCAGAGAACTATGCTGTTTCAGAGAACAAAACAAAAATCTATGACTGAAAGGCAGAGGGTTGTCAAAAAATGGAATTTGGTGTATCAGAAGAAAACAATTCTACTTCACCCAAAGTATCCTAAAGCTTTCATATGACCCTTGACCAGCGATAATACCATATTTATTTTGGAAAAGATTACATGCCATCACCACACTAAAATTTGGTAATCCAATGAATTTATGCAACTGAAGAAGGCAATGGAATTTAAAGTCTTTAGGGAAAGGGCAGCGAAGTACCATCTAGAATAATTTACAAAATGTAAAGAAAAGACATTAGGTAATATAAAACATATAGAAAGCTAATTGGAGGGGTCTTAAAAATTCAATCACCATAGAGGAGAAATGCATATTTATTGAGTTCTTTGCTAAGTAATTCACATATTTCACACACAAGAAATGTGGCAACATATGCAATGTTCTTAGTATAGAGGGTGGCATGTAGTGAATGCTTAGTAGAGGCTGAGTACTATCATCTCACTCAATTTCAGAAACATTTCTGTTTTGCAGATGAAGAAAATTGGTCTCTGAATATATGGGCAGCCAGGCAAACTTCACAAAAAGAGAATGTGGTGAAATCAGGATTCCAAGTGTATCTTCCAGACATTAAATATCATCCATTTTTTTCTGCTGTGCTACACGACTTGCCATTTGAGCTAAGAAAGAGGACTTTTCTTTCAGAGAATGCCCCATTACTCATTCACACCCTATCTTGGCAGATGCAAACACAATTCCATCAGAGGTAGAAGACACTCGAAATCTGCTTCCAAGTGATACTTAAGCCCATTGTGAGAATTTTAGTGCACTTCAAGTATATTCACTCATTCAACAAATATATAATGAACATCCTACTGTATGTCAGGAACTATTCTAGGCACATTTGCAGCACAACACCCCAGAACTCCTGCTCATCCCAGTCAACACACTCTCCAGAGAAACCACTCTTCTGATGTCTATCAGCATATATTAATTTTGCCTGTTCTTGAACTTCATAAAGTTTGAATTAGACAAGCTGTACTCTTTCTTGACTGGTTTCTTCCACATGGCATTTTATGCTTTACTTTTAATTTAGCATTATACAATAAATGGTTTCCTTCAGCAAATTTCATTCAACAGAGACTTATGGAGTGTTAACCAGGTGACACACACTGACACAGACACTGTGCAGGAATATTCACTATACCCATTATTATTTAACAATATATTGATGTTCCAACAAATAAAATAAGAAGGAAAAGTTTTTTAAAAAGATAAAACATTTGGAGGAGATTAAAATAACCTCTTGTTTTGTTGGTGAGGTGACTGCTTACCTAGAGAATCTTAAAATATTATACTAGAATTAATGCAATATTTGGTAAGGTGATGGAGAAATACATTTAACAATAGTCTTTTTCTGTTGTAACAATGCACTTCTAGAAATCAAAATCGACTTTCTCATTTTTCAAGGTATTATTGGACATGAATGCCCATGTATTTGTCCTTCTTGACACATAGGGATAAGTAAGTTAACAAAAGAAACAAAACCCTTGACCTCATTGAACACATATTCTAGAGAGGATAAATAAAATATAATCTATAAACACAATAAGTTAAATTGTATGGTAGGCTGTAACTTGAAAAGTATGTTAGAAGTGGAAAATTAAGCAAGGTAGGGGGAAATTGCCAATGCACAGGGAGTACAGTTCTAAATGGAGAGATCATACTCTCAAGCTACCTTAATCAAATCAGTATAACACTGGATGGGGAAAAAAAGGTCATGGAAAAAGAAAAGAAGATCCAGACTTGGCTTTAAATATGTATCATAATTTAGGTTTAATAGAGATGTTATTTTAATTTAGAGGAAAGAGAAGTGTGCTATTTATAAAATAAAGCTGGAACAATCACTATCCATCTAGAAGTTAATAAAAGTGGACCACTCTGCTATACTATGCAGAAAAAATAAATCCCATTTAGGATAGAGCCCAAACTTAAATGTAAAAATAATGATAATAACAAAATGATGTAAAAAATCTCTCATGAAAAACTAGAAAGATAATACATCCTTCATTCCTACATATTTATTGCACCTTGTTTATGCTCAGTGTTTGAGGCACATAAATGAACAAAACACAGAATTCTATATTTAATAAGTAGCAGACAATAAATAACAAGCAAAATAAACAATTATATGATTGATTTTGTCAGGAAATAACAAATGCTATAGAAAAAAAGGAATAAAGAGCATAAAGCAGTGAAAGAGAGGCTGTGAATGCTGAAGCCAGAGTGGGTGGGTAGAGAGTAGGTCAGATTACAATACTAATTAATGCCAAAAGATAGGACTGAAAATGTGGCACTTGAGCGAAGACTTGAGGAAGGTGAACTAGTTATTCAGGCAGATTCCTTGGACAAGAGAACCCTGAGCAAAGTCAAGAGTTGATATAAAGGTTCTAATGTGGGAGTGCGCCTTGGGTCTTTAAGGAAAAGCAAGGTAGGTATCAAGAAACTGAGGGGGGTGGCGGAGGGGGATTGAGAGATAGAATTGAATCATGTCACATAGAGCATTGTAGGCTCTTTTAAGAACTTCATGTATATCCATTACATCTGAAAAACGAGAAATCAAGCCCTATTTGACAAGATAGAAATTATAAATCTTACTGATTTACATACCATAAAAAAGGAAATAGACAAAACAATAGATTTGGAAAAAAGTATTTGCAATACCTAAGATTCACTATATCTATACTATACACTAAATAGAATAATGCAACAAGAGTATTGAAGACAATTCACAAAAGAAAAAAACAGAAGAGTTCAACAGGTATATGAAGAGTTTATCTACTTTCTAGTAGTTAAGTCAATGAAAATAGTGACATATAGATATATGTCTGTAAGACTGGAATAAATTAATAAAAAAGCTATAATTCTAATCACTGGCTAAGATTCACAGTTACACTTCGTAGTAGACATATGAATCAATTCATTTTAAAGCAGTTTGTCAACATCTAGTAAGATTAATGACATTTATGGAAACTATAATTTTAAGTGATTGCTTTTACACCTTTGTAAGTCTTTTTATCATAATCAATTCAAATATTTATATAAAATTTGACTCTACAACCTGATTGTGTATATATGTGTGTTTGTGTATGTGTGTGTAAAAGAGTTCCTGTGTGCACACATACTCATATAGGTGTTCTTGGATGGGCTCAACATTGGAAAAAGATGCCCAGTGATTTTGGCTTTGGCACCAGAACCCTGGTTTAGTCATAAACTTGTCTGTTTTGTTTTATACATAATAATATACATATAAGCATGCATAAGTATATATATTTTTAGATTTATATTTCATATATATACAAGTAATTTTGGCATAAAAATTCAAGCTTACAAAAACAGGCTTTCTTGTATTCCAATATTCATTTTTTTGTTGTTGTTGTGGAAACTAAGGCCCAAAGAAACAACCAACTTTACAGAGTCTGTGAATAATAAAGCCAGACATAGCTCTTTTTCTTTCTTTTCTAAAAAATCATGCCAATGTTCTTTTTTGGAAAAAAGAGCCTGAGAATTTTGAATTAGATGTGTTCACGTAATATATTGCTTGCTTGTCTTCTCTTAGTCCATTCTAGATTTTTTCCACTGTGTTCCAGAGTCTCCCAAACTTTTTAAAGTTTATACCTGAAATAAAGCAGCATGCAAAAGTTCTCTGTACTGGGCTTCCCTGGTGGCGCAGTGGTTGAGAGTCCGCCTGCCGATGCAGGGGACACGGGTTTGTGCCCCAGTCCAGGAGGATCCCACATGCCGTGGAGCAGCTGGGCCCGTGACCCATGGTCGCTGAGCCTGCACGTCCGGAGCCTGTGCTCCGCAACGGGAGAGGCCACAACAGTGAGAGGCCCGCGTACCGCCAAAAAAAAAAAAAAAAAAAAAAAAAAAAAAGTTATCTGTACTGAGGACAAATGTGTTGATTATTGTGTTACATTTCCCATTATAGGAACATCAGAGAGAAACATCTGGACAACAAGTGGCCATGGAGTAGAAATGGAGAATTACTGGGAAATGTCCCCTGGACAAGGGACAAAGGATTCTGAAGGCACTGATGCCAAAAAATTCATATCAGAAAAGAGCAAAGAAAGAGGATTTTGTCCCAAGATTTTTTTTAAAATGACAAATACAAATATCAACAAAGGTCCACAGATGTTTTAAATTTGATTCCAAGTGGAAAAAAAGTCTTCCAATCTTGTTGAACACTCTCTTTAGGCAATAAAGCTTACATTTATTTACAGCCTCACACTTAATCATCCTGATCTATGTCTAGATTTATATAAAGAAAATAGCCAAGACCAAGAGAAGGGAAGCAACTTGCCTAAGGTCACAGAGTCAGCTATCAGCACTTCTAGAACTGGACTTGTATGTTCTGACACATTCATTATCCCATCCCTTTCCTCACGGAATAACCTGGGGTGAGATCTTGAAAGGCTGCAGAAAACGGAGAACCCATAGTTCCAGGGACACAAAAGTAAAACGAAAGCATTTTCAAATATACCTACTATAACTGAGCAGAACACATCTTCTGCAATGCTGATATCAGCTTTTTATTTCTGGCCACAGATAAAAGTTACATGCTGTACATCACCACTGAGGACATAGCTTCTTGAGGGTGGAAGACTGATGATTCATCTCCTACTATTTTGTATCTTTTTGACTTCATAATACATATTTTTTTTCACTGAGCTTTGAGCACTTTGAAATCATGAAATATATCTTTGATTTTTGGTCCTTGGGGCAAGCTTAATATGATCACAAAGTAGATGTGGATAAATGAATGAATGATTGAATGAATGAATGAATGGGTGCATTTCCAACTTACAAGTGCAAAAACACTTCTACTTGTGGACATGTGACCTCAGGAAGTTGCTCGTGACTCCCAAGCGCTTAATCACTGAAATCACTTATTATCATATATGTGTGTGTATGTGTGTGTATGTGCACACTGACAGTCGCTTCCCCAGTGTTATCTGTCAGAATCATTCAATACTTAGGGCACTTTATGTTTTGGTATGACTTCAGAATAAATGTATCTTCTTGAGCCACTGATCATCTTTGATTTGAAATACAATTTGGGGGAGGCTATCATAGGTAAGTTACTATGCCAGGTGCTAGGAATAAAATAGGCAAAAACAATTTCTCTACATGTGTAGAAACTCAGAGATAAGTTTAGGACAAATACATACAAGGAACTAGAGAGCACTAAGAAGGGCTTTGGACTTGTATTTGGATGTGAGACCTGAAGGATGAATATAAACTGTGCATGCAGAGACGGTGGGCATAGGAGTAGGCAGTGGACTATTTGGGGAAGCTTTTACAGACTGATGGATCTTCATGTGTGAATGGCACATGGTACATGAGAAGATATACTTCCATGACTGTGGAGTGTCTGTGTTTACTTGGAATGATAGGAAGAAGGAGATAAAATCGGAGAGCAAAGAGAAAATAAACTCTGAGAGATAGGAGAAAAAAGCCATAAAATCTGAGAATAAGCAGTACCAAATCGCAAACAGCCTTGTAAACTTAGCCTAATATCTTATACTTTATCAAGGGCTTTGAAGGTTATTGAATGGTTTCAAGTAGGGGGTGCAGTGTTATCTTCAGATTGCTTTTGAGAAAGATTACTCTGCTGTGTGAAAACATGGTGAGATGGGCAACACTGAAAGGAGAAGATATGTTTCTTCATCTAAGATGCTAATACAGTTGGAAACCAGCAGGGTGTGTTTGAAACGGGTCCTGTACCATTTGATACAATAGTGCAGGTAGGATTTGAGACAGAGCCAAACACAGAGCCTGGCACAAAATATTCATGCAAAATATCTCAGTTTCTCCCCACTCACTTCTAATTTCCTCCTTTTCTCTTGTCCTATAATTTTCTTAAGTGCTATTATACGTTGCTTATGTTATGTCTGTTTTTTTTTTTTTTTTTTTTTTTTTTTTTTGCGGTATGCGGGCCTCTCACTGTTGTGGCCTCCCCCGTTGCGGAGCACAGGCTCTGGACGCGCAGGCTCCGGACGCGCAGGCTCAGCGGCCATGACTCACGGGCCCAGCCGCTCCGCGGCATATGGGATCCTCCCAGACCGGGGCACGAACCCGTATCCCCTGCATCGGCAGGCGGACTCTCAACCACTTGCGCCACCAGGGAGGCCCTGTTATGTCTGTTTTATGTATGTGTGTGGGAGAGTGGGGTAAGAATTGGCCTACCTACAGTCAAATCTCCAGGCAGCACCAAGTCTTCCAAGAATAACATTCCACTTCTTATCCGTAAAAACACAAAACGGCGTATGACGCTGGTGCTGCGGGAGGGCCCGGAGGCCCTGGGGGCCCTGGAATGGGAGGCCGAGGTGGCTTCCTCAGAGGCTTCAGCCGAGGGGTCCTGGGCTGGGGCCAAGGGCACGGAGCTCACAGAGGCAAGGCCAAGGACGAGGAGTGGCTCCCTGTCACCAAGCTGGGCCGCCTGGTCAAGGACATGAAGATCAAGTCCCTGGAGGAGATCTATCTCTTCTCTCTACCCATCAAGGAATCTGAGATCATTGACTTTTTCTTGGGGGCATCCCTCAAGGACGAGGTTTTGAAGATTATGCCTGTGCAAAAGCAGATCTGTGCTGGCCATCGGACCAAGTTCAAGGCATTTGTTGCCATTGGGGATTACAACAGATAATGCGGTTTGGGTGTCAACTGCTCTACGGAGGTAAGCCACTGCCATCCGTGGGGCCATCATTCAGGCCAAGCTCTCCATCGTCCCAGTGCAGCAAGGCTACTGGGGGAACAAGATTGGCAAGCCCCATACCATCCCTTGCAAGGTGACTGGCTGCTGTGGCTCTGTGCTGGTGTGCCTCATCCCTGCCCCCAGGGGCACTGGCATCGTCTTAGCCCCTGTGCCCAAGAAGCTACTGATAATGGCTGGAATTGACGACTGCTACATCTCTGCCAGGGGCTGCACCGCTACCCTGGGCAATTTCGCCAAGGCCACTTTTGATGCCACTTCCAAGACCTACAGTTATCTCACTCCTGATCTCTGGAAAGAGACAGTGTTCACCAAGTCTCCATATCATGAATTTGCTGAACATCGTGTAAAGACCCACACCAGAGTTTCCATGCAGAGGACGCAGGTGCCGGCTGTAGCCACCACGTAGTTTTATATGAGAAAAATAAAGTGAATGAAGCTGGTTTTAAAAAACAAAATCACACTTCAGCTCTTTTAATGCCCTTTTAATTTCTTTTTAGTTCTATTTTGAATAGGACTCTCTCTCTCCAGGTGTTCCTTATCATGGGTGGGAAAAAAGAAAGGGGAGAAAGTTATGATTGTCTTTTCCTACAGTCTCTGAGTGTGACATTGTTCTGTCCATATACAATCTCCCCAATTTTCAGGTATACATAGAGGTCAAGGAAGACGTTTTTATCATCCTTTGCCTTATATGTCCTTATTACCTGTGATCTTCTTAACAAGAACCTGTGGTGAAGTAGTAAGTTGACGAGGTCCACATAGACCTTATTCTATTCAATATTCATTAACTGCTTCTCTCTTTGAGGGGAAGGAAGTAAATATACCCTAACTGATCAGATGGTATTATGGTTAATTTTATATGTCAACTTGACTGGGCCACAGAATGCCCAGACATCTAGTTAAACATTTTTTTCTGGGAGTGTTTGTAAGAATGTTTCCAGAAGAGATCAGCATTTCAGTTGGGGGACTGAATAAAGCAGATGGCCCTCCCCAATGTTGGTGGGCATCATACAATCCATTGAAGGCCTGAATAGAACTAAAAGATGAAGGAAGGTTGAGTTTGCTTTCTGACTGAGCGTTTGAGATGGGACATTGGTTTTCTCCTAAACTTCGACTGGGACTTACACCATCATCATTCCTGGTTCTCAAGCCTTCAGACTCAGACTGGATTTACACCATTGGCTCTCTAACTCTCTCTATATATCCTATTTATTCTGTTTCTCTGTAGAACTGTACTAATACTGATGAACTGTACTAATACTGATGTTAAAATAGGAAAATTATGTCAAAAGGTTGTTATGGAAGAAGAAAACGTGTTACAGTGAAACAGCTTTCACTTCCATAGTCCCAACTGCTCTGGAATTAGGGGCAATTTCTCCAGGGATGGCAGCTTGACAGGAAATGGCTGAGTCTCTGAAAGTCTATATGGTCACTTTTCTAAGTAAACTGTGGAGCGTCTCTTCATTGAGATAAAATGCACAGATCCAGTTTAAAGGAATGCTACAACCCCCATCCACCTGACAAACTACTGTCTTAAATGTCAAACAAAAATATCACACTTCTATGAAACTTTCCTTAATCCCTCAGGTAGAGAATGTTCACAACTTCCTCTGTGCTCAAAAAATCTTTTTTGTACATTACAGAGCACAAGCTTGTATTACACTGTATAATTTAAATTTTCATTTGTGTATCCATTGGTCCCACTAGTATCTTGTGATTAGATTATGATTTTATCATGCTCTCTCTCTGTACATTCAGAACTTTCACATAAAAATAGGTGGTCAGCAAAGAAAAAAAAAGAAAAAATGTTTTTTAAATTAATGAATGAATCAATCCATACAGGCTCTGAGAAATGCCTCCTAAGAATTATTTTTTAACTTTTTATTTGGAAATAACTATAGACTCATAAGAAATTGCAAAGACAATAAATAAAGGTTCCCTGTGCCCATCACTCAGCTTCTCCTAATGGTAACGCCTTATATAATTATTGCATATTATCAAAACAAGGAAATTGATATTGGAGCAATACAATTAACTGATCTTTCTTGGATTTCATTTGTTTTTGTATGTCCTAATTTTTCTTTTTTTGTTTTTGTATGTCTGTGTATATAGTTCTATGAGATTTTATCACCTGAATGATTTGCAGAATAGAAATACAGAATTGTTTTGTCAGCACTAAGAAACTTCCCTGTGCTCCCCCTTTATAGTCACACTCTCCTCTTCTTACCTAATCCTTGATAATTACTGACCTGTTCCCCATTTCTGTAATATTGTTATTTTGAGATTACATAAATGGAATCATGAAACATGTAACCTTTTAAGACTGTAATTTTTCACTCAGTATGATGTTCCTGAAGTCCATCCAACCTGTTGAATTTATCTGTAGTTTGTTCCTTTTTATTGCTGATTAGTATTCCCTTGCATGGATATACCAAAGTGTGTTTAGCCAGATGCCTAAGACTTTTATTTGATTTTCCCAAGTTTTCTATCATTACCACCTAATGCTTATACTTCTCATAGATGACGTAATTAAATATCTCCTCCCCAGGATTCTTTGTGTAAGTGCTTCCAGTCAACTTCTTTTCTATAAGCCATTTCACTTAATGTGAAGTCCTTACTGTGCTAGGGAAGAATAACTAGACATCCAACTTGGCCCTCTATCATTCTCCAACCCAGCACCAGCAACAGCTCTTTCTCAGTAGTAAGGACATAGTATTTATAGACTCTTGGCAAGACTTCGGAACTATACAGGTTCACAGTAAGTGATTTTGGTAAATGTTCCTAATTCACTCTAACTCCTCCTGCACACATTAATCTTGTACCCCAGGGGTTTTTTGGCAACACACTTTTAGATGTTATCATAAAGAATTTATTTCTAAACCATGAATAACTCAGTGAGTCTGAGAGTTTGCTCTTCGTGGGGAAATGTTTTTAAAGCAAAATCAGTGATATTTGAAATAGCTATTGTAAGAACTGAATTTAACAAAGTAGTATACACTTACAGTTGCACTGATAACTTGGGGGTGGGGGAGATGGTTGTGGCATAAGTGGGAAAGGCAGCAACAGCCCTTTTTACTCTGAGTGGTGGAGTGGGCATTTTTTCAGTACAATAATGATTCAAACACACAAAAGGAATCCCTATGATGCTAAATAAGGAACACTTTGTGTTTTCTTCTCTTTTCTTTTCTTTTTTTTCCACTCTCACCCTGAGATTAGAGGAAAGAATGGAAAAAACTAATGAGAATCCAACTCGGCGAAAGTAAAATGCTTTCTCTGTTAGGAGTACAAAGAGAGACGTCCCCAGGACTTTTGTGTATATTCTGGAAGGAAAGCCTGCTTCCAGAAATGGCAAGCTTAACCTTCTCAAAGTTTCATTTTCCTGAATTATCAAGGCTCAGTCTTGTTCTTTTGTTACTGAATACATCTCCCATAGAACTCAAATGCCTTTTGCACTGACCCTGGAGCTGATGGTGGAGGCAGCAAGGGAGTGGGTGAGGAGGGAGACAATGTATTTCATGTTTCTTATAATAAGTTTCTTTCAGGGGCTTCTTCAGGGACTACCTGATCCTTTCACAATAGTTCTTTTCCTGATCAAGGAAAAGAAATGTGATCTCACAGTCTCCTTGTAGCTCTCCTTCATGGAAGTGATTTTCTTGTTCTGAAACCAAAATGATTTCTAGGGCATGGCTGAAAAGTAAGCATTCTTGGCTTGTTTTCAATTTCTTCATCCCCAGCCATGACTGGAAAATTGTTAAGCAGTCTTTCTCATGGTTTCTTTCTGTTTTCACTATTCCAGTTCCCTTTATATGAATCATTTTTCACTGAAGCAGAAAAAGTGAGGGAGGGAAAGGTAACACAGTGCCAGAGAATATAATGTTTGGTCTCTGCTGAGTGCTCTAACTCAGATGGACAGTTAGGAGCATTTCTAGCTGGATTTCTGGCTGGAAAGGGATTTTAAAAATTACAGAAACTGAAAATAGCCTTCATGCTGATGGCCAGGATTAACTTGAAGTAGAAGTGCACACTGCCTACAAGAATGTTAGGGGAGATTTCCAGAAGGATCTTGCCCAAGAACCTCTTCACTTGTGCTCTCCGATTTTTAAGTTTGAGTTCAAGATTAAAATAGATGTTTTATAATCTCTTAATATCTGTGAAACACTTTCTATTCCATAAGAGGATAGGATGGGAACAAAATCATGGAATTTTCCAACTCTTGGTGCATGTAGTGAGTAGAAATTTGACTTAGAAAGAATCGGATTTTGTAGGCAGGCCTGACTGTTATGTATCAGTTGCTGATTTTTGGAGAATCCCCATTACTGTTCTGATATAGGACACTATAACGCTACCTCTCTCACAAGGCTATTGTGGTATTAAGATGTGTGTGGAATATCCAGTCCAGGGCTCAGCACATGGGGCTCAATAAAATGTAATGTCTTATTGGAACAGCTTAGCTCTAGTACAGGCCTTAAAAACAGTCTACTCATGTTTCTTCCATTTACAAACAAGAAATCAAAACCTAGGAACAAGAATTTACTAACAGAGAAAGTTAGTATTAGAGACCTGACTCCTTGGCTACTATACGTAGAACAGTTTGGACTTACATTTATAACTTCTGTGTGTACACTTTTAAATATTTACAGTACATAGATAGTGTTTATAATAAATAGCTTCAGTGTAAATCTGGCATATATCTAATAACACAAAACCATAAACACAGGTACAGGATGATGACTACTCAAACGAAAATAAAACAGATTCTGTTAGATCCAAGAATTCAATATCAGGTTACAACATGAGTTCACTTATTTTTATCATACTCAGCCTACAGCTGACTTTGTTACCCAATACATATTATGCTGGGACTGTTATGTAACATCCCTGAATTCAGCTGTTGTTCCAGCAGATGACATTAAAACTCCTTCAATGACCCTTAAGATAACATAACAAATGAATTTCACTTCCTTAGGATTTCTGGCAGTGACTGAAAACTTATTTAACATATGTCTAGAAAGACAAGCTGCAGAAGAGGACAGAAAAATGATTATTCCACTTATTAAGTGTATTCCTAAGCTTACTTCAAAATGATTGTATTGACAGTTCCCATTGGATGATGGACACTTATGGCCCATTGCCTGTGACCTCTACAATGACTGATGGGAAGGTCAAAGTTGGCTATAAACATACACAGAGGTTGAGGTAGATATAAATGTTTACTCATGACTAGTATTAAAGATATGATTAACCTTTTAAAATGCATCAATTACACGATACATAAGCAATCTCTTATATCTTCTCTAAAACATATTACATAAATAAAATAGAATTTTAGCCTTATAGATAGCTTTCACAACAACTTAAGTGGACTGATGGTCAGGAGATTTTTCTTTACCTTTTTTAACAAATTTTTAAGTGTAAAGTACAGTATTGTTAACCATATGCACATTGTTGTAAAGCTGATCTCTAGAACATTTTCATCTTGCATGGCTGAAACTCTATACCCGTTGAAGAGCAACTCCCCATTTCTCCCTCCCCCCAGCACCCAGCGACCACCATTCTACTTTCTCCTTCTAAGAATTTGACTACTTTAGATACCTTATATAAATAGAATCATGCAGTATCCAAAAGAATTGAGATCAGGATCTTGGAGAGATATTTGTAATTCTCATGTTCACGGCAGCACTATTACATTATTACACACAACAGATGGAAACAATCCAAATGTCCATCAATGGAGTAATGAACAAAAAAGCATGGTATATATATACAATGGAATTTTATTCAGCCTTAAAAAATCATGAAATCTTGTCGTATGTTCTAACATGGGCAAACCTTGAAGAAATTATGCTAAGTGAAAGAAGGCAGTTACAGAAGGACAAATTAAATGAGGCTATTCACATGCTATATTTTAGCATCATGACCTACTTTTCCCTATGAAACTAAGATTTTTTAAAAGATAAACCAAAAAAAAAAGATAAACCAATGTTATGCTCTTTCGGACAGGGAAATTCAAAGACTATGTCATTAATTAAAACAGAAGTTTGTGCAGACTAATTATCTAAATGTTTCTCATGAAAGATATGAGATCAACTTCTTACTGAAAATGATCAGGAAGAAACATCTTCAATGTTTTATTAGTGTTATATAATCTAAACAAGAACTTTTGCTCTTTGGGCTTCAATTTTCTTACTGGCCAAAAAACAAAACAAGCAAACAAACAAACAAAAAAGGAGGTGTAGCTTGTGAATCTCTAAAGGGTCTTGACAGTTCTAAAAGTTTATGGAAGTCAATCTTGTATGGAATCAAAAGATTTTCCAAAGGATTTGGAGTCTGAAAGCCTGGATTTGACTTTGACTTTGTCATTAAATAGCTTTGTGGTCTTTCATAGTCTTGGTTTCTTCATTTATAAAATGATGCTGATACCAGCAGCCTTCCAGACTTCTGGAGTGTAAATCACATGACACTGCTGCGTATATGAATGTATCTTTCACTTCCTAAAAATATGAGGATTCTCCAGTGATTCTATTATTAGTATTAATCAATAGGATGTATTAATCCTAAGGGCCTAGAATACAAACATGGTCTCTAACAAGGTCATTTGCATACTGGATTCTTTCTACCAGGGGCTTTAAGTGAATCTAAATTTGGGAGGATCTCAGAACCTGAGAATTATAGGACCTGTAATTTGAGATCTGAAAATTCTGGAAGCTCATCAGAAGTTAAACCAAAGGCAAGGTATGATCAAAGATACCAGATGAGGTTAAGAAATATCATGAATTACTGGGATAGAATATATTTCTAAATACCTATTTAACTTATTTTAACTTATTTTAAAAATGTATTCCCATACAGACTCAATGACAATATTGATTTCAAGAATTAATCAAGGAGAATGGATGAATGGTTGCTCAAACAAGGGGCAAGTGATGTGCTTGCCCCTTGCCTAGGTGATTTACACATATTATTTTGTATAATCTTCCTGATAACCCTATCAGATAAGGATATCTATTCTTATTTTACAGATGGAGGTACTGAGTTGCCTACAGCCCTGGAACAGAGATAAGATCTGAGTCCAAAGGATCGATGGATCGATCTCTCTATCTATCTATCTATCTATCTTCCTATTTCTGTATCTATATAATAATTTAAGAAAATAAAATCCAAATCTTATTTTCATATTGGTGAATCTTGGTCAAATAAGAGAAAGGGTTCATCACAAGTGAAAGTTAACCTCAGGATCATGCATGAATAAATAAAGAAAAAAATAGGAGGAGGGAAATAAGAAATCTGAAATAATTTGTTGGTCTAATAGGCCAGTATTTCCATGAACAATATGAGCAATAATAATAATAAACCCTTTTATAGGCTGGTATAACTCCATGGGAGAAATTAAAAAAAGAGGGGGTATAACTGAGGTTCATTTTAACACTTGATTCATACTTCATTACAATAAATCAATTCTTAGAATTTCCTCAGAATAAGATATCTTAGGAAAACTCCAGATGCTCCAGCAGTAATTTATTTGCCTTATGGCTTAGTTAATGGCTTTTGGAAGAAGACAGAACCTGACCATATGAAGAAAAACATAGTTATGTTTGCCATCAGAAAAATTTGTCTGGTAAAATTTAAAAAAACAGTGTATATGTAAAAACCTATGTGAGGAATATTCAGAGAACATAAATGATTCAGCATAAAGACATATTTGTCCGAAGTCTATCCTCTTTTATGAAGCCTATCTGTTCTTGGAGTCTTTTCACTCCTTCCTGAACTCTGTTCCTCAGAACTCACTGTGTGTCTCAAGTAGACTGGATCCCTCCTCTCCAATTATGGTTGGAGATTTTTGAATAGATATATGGTTCCCAACCACCACTGTAGGTATGCAAAATAACTCCTAGACTTTAAGCATTATACAAGCCAGATTCTGAATTATGGAATGAGGGTTTTTTTGTTTTGTTTTGTTTTTTGAAATGCTTTCCTTACTTCTCTCTGTTTCTGGAAATCTTAAGTAATTTGGCATCTTGTCATATCTTGAAGGTCAGGCTGACAGCAGTGGACATGCTCAATTTCTTTCTGATTTCCCAAGGAGATTCATTGATGTACTATATTTTTAGTGTGTGATTAGGTCCCTCACATTAATAACAGAATACAGACCATCTGTAATTCTGATTATTAGTCTGTCTTGAAAAATGAGGGGATTCATCTAACTAGTATTGAAGAACTAATTTTAAATTCACTAGCAATTCATTTTCCCCGGTTATACATTAGATTACAGGTCACTGAATTTGAAATCAGCCTGGATTCTTAATGCGCAGGGGGAAACATCTGCTAAGAAACTACCTACAAGTAGCTTAAAATATAAAAAGATAAATTCCTCCATTATAATTAAGGAGAAATTATTTCCTGAGATTCTACTGACTGACTTAATGTTACATTCTTTTCTTGGAGAACATTCAAGCAGATGTACATCTGTAAATATTGATGAGGATGCAGTGGAAAGAGTACTGATTTTAGAATCAGAATAATATAAGTTCAAATCCCAGCATTGTCTTTTAGTTACAGCCAGATCTTGGAAGACTTATTTACTTAACTTCCCTTATTCTCAATTTCCTCACTTACAAAAATCAGAAAAAGACTTTTAGACACAGAGAACTTTTCACCTTTACAGCTATCAATCACTTCTTAGCCCACTCTTTTCTCTGCTTATGTCCCTAGGGTGAGTGCATGTGTGTTTGTGTGTGTGTGTAACTATTCTGTAAAGATTTGTAACATCATGTACATAGGTTTGATGTAAGAATTCAAAGAACTAATGTCTATAAAACCCTTATACTTGATGAAGGATAATGATATGCTGATCAAGAGAGGATACAGAGAAAGATTTTTTTTTAATAAGAAGGTGGAAAACTTATAAACAGGGCATAATTGGTGGCACTGTTCCATAGATAAATTTACTTTATTATACAAGGGATAAATTATTTGGTTTCTGGGAAATGTAGATTCTAAGAGTTTTGCTGTATAGCTATGCACGGAATATATTGTTTTACAGGTACTATACAAACAAACAAAATCTCTTCAGACTGAAACATGATAAATTGGGAAATAGAAAAGAGCTAGTTTTGGCATTATTGCTAACACAAAAGAGGAGTACCATACTGAAGTTTTCGATGAGTCAGCACGGGAAGAAAGTTAAATCTTAAGTGGAAAATGGGCATTAGATAATCTCCTTGCCTCTTGTTTCTCTGCAGGACTTGTTGCAGCCAGTAAAAATATTCCAATTATTTGTGGATGTCTTTGGACTCATGAGTCCTGCTTGCTGATATTGCTATGGATGGAAAACCTGAGCCAAGAGATGTGGATCTTGTCTTTTAGGAGACTTCCTGGATTTGGTGGAGGTTGATGGAGGAGATTCTGGTGCTTCAGTAGGTATCCCTGTACCTGGCCAGGACTAGAGAGGACTCAGCCTTGCCCCTAGTACCTGGAATAGGGAGAGTCTAATGCACTCTATGGGACATAGTAAGAGTTCCTCTCCTTGTATTTAGTTCTGCTGATTAACAAGTGGGCTTGGGCTTCAACAAAGTTCTATTCAGTGAGAAAGAACAAGGAAGAGGATGGAGGAATGTTTTGGATGGACTAAAAGAAAAGCAGTCATAAAAAAAAAAAGGGATTTCGCTGGTTGCGCAGAGTTTAAGAATCTACCTGCCAATGCAGGGGACGCAGGTTCGATCCCTGGTCTGGGAAGATCCCACATGCTGTGGAGCAACTAAGCTTGTGTGACACAACTACTGAGCCTGCACTCTAGAGCCCGCGAGCCACAACTACTGAGCCCGTGTGCCACAACTACTGAGCCTGTGTGCTGCAACTACTGAAGCCTGTGAATCTAGAGCCCATGCTCCACAACAATAGAAGCCACCGCAATGAGAAGCCTGCACACTGCAACAAAGAGCAGCCCCCGCCTGCCATAACTAAAGAAAGCCCACGCCCAGCAACACAGCTTTCCTGGTGGTGCAGTGGTTAAGAGTCCGCCTACCAATGCAGGGGACATGGGTTCCCCAAGGCAGCCAAAGACCCAATGCAGCCAAAAATTAAAAAAAAAAAAAATTGTGATGAGTCTGCCATCCCTTTGCCTAATAGACCTTTATAATATTTGCCTTTCAGAGTCAATTACCTATCAAAAGTGTCTTTTACCCCCTAGCTGGGAACATAATTTTCTGTTTATTTATGGTCCTTCCAGAAATATTTCAGGAAGTAGCCAATTTCACCTGATCACTTGAGGTATTTTTAATAATAAATGTTGAAGCCCAACATTTATTAAAGAGGCCAGCCTCTTTCTGGGTTTTCCCTTTTTCATTTCATTTTACTAAAAGAGAAGATTGAAATTCTCCCTGATTCTATGTTCCTTAATACCATTTAGCTTGTCAGCAGTTCTTTCTCTTTAAAAATACTGCATTTTAATTCATTCCTGGTGGCTGTGCTACCTGAGAGAAAATATTTACAAGAGCACTATAATACCTGATCCAAAATTTTTATTCTCGGTTACTACTATTCATATAGTTTTCAGCCAGGATTTATGTCCTCTGGTAGAAACACTCATTATTAATATATTCATTAATACTGATTGTGTTAAATCTTTACAGTTCTAGAAACTTATCTCATGTGAACCCACTTGTGTACACTGGAACACTGAATAATTACCATTGAATTTGACACTTTTCATTGCTCCAAATAGGTATAATGGCTTTTATTTAAATACAATTAAGGTCCATCTTTTTATTTAGATATTCATTATATTTTACCTTCTTAAATTGCGGTCACTGTCTTGTAATAATAAATTAATAGGAAGAAAAATAAAGATTAGTGACAAATGAAGCAAAAGAATAACACCAATACTGATAACAGCCAACAGCTGCACAGCATCTACTATGTGTTAAGCATTTGGTTTAGCATTCTATATTCAATACCTAATTTAATCCTCAAAAAGCGTATAAATTAGAAATAGCAATTTTATTTCCACGTTGATATTGAGGAAACTGAGATCTGGGAGGTTAGGTGATAACTTACTCAAGATGTTAATAGCAATATAATACACATATGTGCAATATACAGAAGTGGGTGGACCTGGGCCTCTGACGAGAATCTGTTTTATGTCATGTCATAACATGTGCTTTTAACCTTTACCCTGGATTCTGAATTTTCTGGGTCTTTATATCCCTCAGTCAAGATTTCAACCCTGGGCAGAAGCACCCACTTGCCAGATACAATGGTAAGTTTTTTCCCATGGCCCATTTACAGCTTGCATAACAAAGAATGTCCTAATAAATGCTAAACTGGATTATAGTTAGTTCCTAAAGGATTATCTACATTAAGTGATTTCTGTTCAAATACACATTTTTATTTGATCCAAAAGCTTTGAGTTCTGTGTACACTTATACATACACTGACTGAGATTAAAATACCCATTAGTTAATGATTTTAACAACATTGGTGTAGAAAGTTCCACATATTTTTGTTATAGAAGAAGAAAACTACAGAAAAGTTTTATGTTTACAATTCTGTTGATGAGGTTAATCATTTCTTTAAAATAGTGATATAATTCAAACCACTAGTGTCTGCCATCAAATAATAATGTTATTGGATATTTTGAGTAACTGAGAATAAATATTTATCACATAATACTTTTTTATGAAAGAGACATATTCTTCTTTAAGCTTTTAAATAAACACTGATCATTTGGTGTCTGCTTCTTTTATGTCATGTCCTATTGCATCATGTATATTAAAAGTTTGGCCAATACTGTGTTAAAATCAATTAATAATAGGTATATTAATCTCAGCTAGAGTATGTGTGTGTAAAACTCAGAATTTTTGGATCAAAACAATATTCTGGAAGTCAATGATAAGGATGGTATCTTAATCATATCTGTGCCACCAAAGCGCTAAAAATATGTATCCTCCTGGGTAGAAGGTTTTGGCAGCATATACTGCTATTTTGCCCCATCTATGGGAGCTTAAATATTTGTATCAAGTTTTTGTTTGTGGACAACAAAAGATAACCAGCTAACTCAGAGGAAAGTAAGTTTAATAGAAGGATATTAGCTTGTTCATAGGGAAGCAAGAGAACCAAAAGAGGTTGGTCTACAGCACTGTAGAGTCCACCACTGCTTCTGTACCTGCTTCTTACCTCAAGAAATGGAGGCTGCTGCCCTCACCTCAAAATGATTTCTGAACTGTCTCCATGCTTTGTACTCCTAACTCATGGTCCCAAGCCCTGGACAAAAACACTGACTTGCTATAAAGAGGTAAGGTCATGTGACCATGGTCTAGCTACCAAAACACTGGAGAGAGTGTCAGGTTTTTTGGCTTCTGAGGTCAGAGCCGCAGAAGTACAAAGAGATGGCAACTGCTTCCCCAGAAATGACTGCATAGGGTTAGTTTTTACTGATCAGTGACTAAGTATTTTCACCACTGAAATAAGTTAGTTGGCAAGTGGGTGGGGGAGGCAACAAATTAAAGACAGAAAACCTGTGTTCAAACATATTCTTTGCTACTAATTAACTTTGGAATCAAAATCATAACAACTCTGCATTAAAATTATAAAGGTCAAACTATAGAACACTTTTTAAGTACAAGAGGTTATCTGTCAAATTTTAGTTACTAAGCTAAATGGATGGGGCAGATTTATCACAACAGTTTTAAGGTCTCTTTTCACTTATATTTCTGGGCCCTACCAGATAGAGAGAAAGCAAAATCATACTTTTATATTAATTGTGGGCCTCCTTTCTGCAAGTTTGACACCTGAGATCTTAAAAACGATTTCAGAGCACACTGAAATCAGAACCAAAATCCACAATATAGCTGTTGCGGCCAATTTTCCCCAGCCACACTCTTCAGAAAAGCTAATGAATCTAATAAAATCTTGTAGGTCTTGCCAAAGAACCCATACATGATTTAAAAGATACAAAAAGTTCTTATACAAATGGTCAGTCGAATGCCCACAAAATCTCTGGTAAACATCCCAGAGGCTGGTATGAATAAAGTTAAATGCATATATTTGACTTGTTTATTCTAATAACACTTTGGCTGTTTAACAGCTTTCATAGTTACAAAAACAGTTTCCTCAGGACTTCCCTGGTGGTCCAGCAGTAAAGAAACTGCCTTACAATGCAGGGGATGCGGATTTAATCCCTGGTCAGGGAACTAAGATTCCACGTGCTGTGGGGCAACTAAGCCCGTGTGCCACAACTACTGAGCTTGCGCATCTCAACTAGAGAGACCATGTGCCGCAAATCACAGAGCCCATGTGCTCTGGAGCCAGTGCGCCACAACTACAGAGCCCACGTGCCCTGGAGCCTGTTCACCAAAACTAGAGAAGAGAAAACCCACACACCACAACAACAGAGAAGCCAGTGCTCTGCAACAAAAGATCCCTCATGACTCAATGAAGATCCCACGTGCCGCAACTAAGACGTGACACAGCCAAAAAAAAAAAAAAAAAAACAGATTGTCATACAGAGTGAAATAAGTCAGAAAGAGAAAAACATATATGTGGAATCTAGAAAAGTGATACAGATGACCCTGTTTGTAAGGCAGAAACAGAGACACAGATGTAGAGAACAAATGTATGGACACCAAGCGGGGAAAGCATGGGGTGGGTGTGGTGGGATGAACTGGGAGATTAGGATTGACCTATATACACTATCATGTATAAAACAGATAAGTAATAAAAAAAGAAAGGACAGAAGAAAAAGATTAGCTATAATATACAGAACCTACAAATTAAAAAAAAAAAAAAAAAAAGCAAACAAACCAGGATAGAAAGCCCAGAGATAAACCAACCCATGCACCTATGGTCACCTAATCTATGACAAAGCAGGCAAGAATACACAATGGAGAAAAGACAGCCTCTTCAATAAGTGGTGCTGGGAAAACTAGACAGCTACATGTAAAAGAATGAAACTAGAACAGTACCTAATACCATACACAAAAATAAACTCAAAATGGATTAAAGACCTAAATGTAAGACCAGACACTATAAAACTCTTAGAGGAAAACATAGGAAGAACACTCTTTGACATAAATCACAGCAAGATCTTTTTTGACCCACTTCCTAGAGTAATGAAAATAAAAACAAAAATAAACAAATGGGACCTAATGAAACTTAAAAGCTTTTGCACAGCAAAGGAAACCATAAACAAGATGAAAAGACAACCCTTAGAAGGGGAGAAAATATTTGCAGTTGAAGCAACTGAAAAAGGATTAATCTCCAAAATATACAAGCAGCTTATGCAGCTCAATATCAAAAAAACAAACAACCCAATCAAAAAATGGGCAGAAGACCTAAATAGACATTTCTCCAAAGAAGACATACAGATGGCCAAGAGGCACATGAAAAGATGCTCAACATCACTAATCATTAGAGAAATGCAAATCAAAACTACAATGAGATATCACCTCACACCGGTCAGAATGGCCATCGTCAAAAAATCTACAAACAATAAATGCTGGAGAGGGTGTGGAGAAAAGGGAACACTTTTTTTTTTTTTTTTTTTTTCTGTATGTGGGCCTCTCATTGTTGTGGCCTCTCCCATTGCTGAGCACAGGCTCTGATGCGCAGGCTCAGCGGCCGTGGCTCACGGGCCCAGCCGCTCCGCAGCATGTGGGATCTTCCCGGCCCGGGGCCCGAACCCGTGTCCCCTGCATTGGCAGGCGGACTCTCAACCACTGTGCCACCAGGGAAGCCCAAAAGGGAACCCTTTTACACTGTTGGTGGGAATATAAAATTGATAACAGCTACTGTGGAGAACAGTATGGAGGTTCCTTAAAAACCTAAAAATAGAACTACCATATGACCCAGCAATCCCACTACTGGGCTTATACCCTGAGAAAACCATAATTCAAAAAGACACATGTACCCCAATGTTTATTGCAGCACTATTTATGATAGTTAGGTCATGGAAACAACCTAAATGCCCATGAACAGATGAATGGATAAAGAAGGTGTGGTATATATATACAATGGGATATTACTCAGCCATAATAAGAAATGAAATTGAGTTATCTGTGGTGAGGTGAATGGACATAGAGTCTGTCATACAGAGTGAAGTAAGTCAGAAAGAGAAAAACAAGTATCGTATATTAATGCATAGGTGTGGAATCTAGAAAAATAGTACAGACGAACAAATTTCCAGGGTAGGAATAGAAATGTAGATGTAGAGAACAGATATGCAGACACATGGGGGGAAGGGAGGGTGGGATGAATTGTGAGATTAGGTTTGGCATAAATACACTACTATGTGTAAAACAGATAGCTACTGGGAAACTGTGGTAAAGCACAGGGAGCTCATCTCGGTGCTCTGTGATGACCTACATGGGCAGGATAGGGGAGGATGTGAGGCAGGTGCAAGAGGGAGGGGATATAAGAAAAGAAAAAAACAAAACAAAACAGTTTCTTTTGCCTTAATTTAATCAAAATAACAATGATTATATCAATAGCCAACATTAACTTGCCCTTGCTGAATCAAATTCGTAACCATTTTTCTTCATGATGACATGATGAAGAATGAATGATATTCCCAAATATCTAAACTAACTAATATTCCCAAATATTTAAACTAATGTAATATATACATGTCCCTAATGCCCTGCTGGTAAAAATCATGAGCAAGCCTTGAATCTTGCCATTCTAGGAAAAAGAAAAACAACAAGAACAATTTCCAGGGCAATGACTATTTTGTTGTTGCCCTTGTTTCTACTCCATTTAACTGAACCACTAGCAACTGGTGTCATTTACTGTTCTCACTTCTGCCCTTTGGACATTGTCCCCATCTTGATTTCCAGGGATCAGTCATGAAAGTCTTTAAGACTCAGATTTAAATGATTTTCTTTTTACCATTTTCTGCTCTGATAAGCAAATTTAAGAAAAATATAACTTCTAATCCCAACTAAACAACCCTGACATCATTCCCAGGGTCCAGATGGATGGATATTATTATCCTTACTGGAGAAACACAGTAACAGAAACTTAGTGGGTTAAAGTCACTTGCTCCAGTATAGCTTTTCTGCTATTTTTATACAAAAAGCTGCTTTTAAAAACCTCCCAAAGTGAATATAGGAGTAGGAAAAACTTCAGTTTTTATAACCCATAATCTAAAGTTTTATCTTGCATTAAAAATATATATATATAAATAAAATATAAAACAAAATATAAAAACAAAAAATAAAATTATATTACAGAAAACCTGAAGAGTTAATTTAAATAACATGAAGTTTTAAATTTTACTGATGACCTTAGTCATTTCATATAATTTCCATTTTCTGGACTATTGTCATAATCTACTAACTGATCAAGCTATCTCTTGCACCTCCCCATCAAATCAATGCTTTCCACTTTCTAAAATAGGAATGTAAACATATCTCATGTCACACACAAACACACACTTAAAATGATAAAATTAATCCTAGTGTCTCGTAGTGAGAAGTCTAAAAAGGGTCCTTCAGGATTAGTTCTCTTTCTACCTACATTTTCACTACTATTGATCATTACTACTATTTTGACACACTGTGTGTGTGTGTGTGTGTGTGTATGTGCATGTATACACTTCACTTTCTTTGCATATAGCGTTTCCACTGCAGGAAACTGTCCTCAACCCAGATACCTCCTACAACATCCATGTCAGACATTACTTCCTCTATGAACACTTCTGTAAAACTCAGAACTCAGTGATTGCAAATGACAGAATATCCAAACCAAACTAGATTAAGCAAAGCAAGTTATCTGACTTTGCCATATAAAGTTAAACACCTCTTGATTTTAATCCTTATCTTGGATGAAAAACATTTATTTATTTTAGAGATTAAGGCTACAAGTCAGGGTCTGGTACAGGCTAAGCACATTCAGTAAGTATTATTTGAATAAATTTTATACCACAATGGTTCTTGTATGATCAAAGGATATAGAAATACATCTTATCTCCTGATGCACTGGGCTTCTACAGCATGACTTTTGGTCCACTATCCTTAAATAATTGTATTGATCTTCATAAACCTTTAACAAATTGAATTTTAAATTTGTGGAAGGGGGAGAAAAAAATATAGGAGAGAAAGAGAAGTTTTGACAAACTCTAGAATGAAGAAACTTCTGTGTTCTGAACTCGTAAGATGGAGTGCTATTTATGAAGCACAGTTTTCTATAAAAATAGGCTCATATTGATTTTGATTAATTTTCTTTTTTATACCCCAAGCATCTGGTGAATATTATTGTTGAATTAGAGCTTGGTGCCACAATACAGACAGTAACTGCAGTTCAGTGGGTGAGCCAGACCTCTTCTGAGTCAAGAATCCTCTATCATAAATCTCAAAATAACAAACATTCATCAAAGGTTTAGTGACACATTTTTTTTTCCATTTTTACTTCTACATTTCCTATAAGGAAATAGGAAAGCAAAACCTATTGTGGTATTTATTGGACAATATGATGCACTTTCATACTGTGAGAATATTTATACTATTTTTAAGTTGTGTCATAGTAGTACATATTCTGGATTTGTATTAAAATCACTAAAAATGAATGATAACTTGACTAGTTCTATAATTATTTTAAAAATTGAATTAGTATTTAAAATGTCAGTTTTTGGGCTTCCCTGGTGGCGCAGTGGTTGAGAATCCGCCTGCCGATGCAGGGGACATGGGTTCATGCCCCAGTCTGGGAAGATCCCACATGCCGCGGAGCAGCTGGGCCTGTGAGCCATGACTGCTGAGCCTGCGTGTCTGGAGCCTGTGCTCCGCAATGGGAGAGGCCACAACAGTGAGAGGCCCGCGTACCGCAAAAAAAATAAAATAAAATAAAATGTCAGTTTTGTTTTCAAAGTTTTTGCATATGCATTTGGAACTGTTCCCTGTGTGCATTACCCAGTGGTCAGACTGGAAACTAGCTGGTGATCTATCCTGTTGGCCAGTTCTTAAAGTCTAATGAATGCTTTTAAGATCAGGACCATGCAAGAACAGCTCATGGGTGATCAATTTTAGAATTTTTTTCTAGTAATATTTCTGTAAAAAGTGCTATTGGGATTTTTTTTGATGGGAATTCAAATCAGGATCTTGAAGAGCTATCTGCAATACCATGTTTATTGCAGCATTATTCACAATAGACAAGATATGGAAACAACCTATATGTCTATTGACAGATGAATGGATAAAGAAAATGTGACATACAATGTTCATTGCAGCTCTATTTACAATAGCCAGGACATGGAAGCAACCTAAGTGTCCATCAACAGATGAATGGATAAAGAAGATGTGGCACATATATACAATGGAATATTACTCAGCCATAAAAAGAAATGAAATTGAGTCATTTGTAGTGAGGTGGATGGACCTAGAGTCTGACATACAGAGTGAAGTCACAAAGAGAAAAACAAATACCGTATGCTAACACATATATATGGCATCTGAAAAACAAACAAAAAAAAGGTCATGAAGAACCTAGGAGCAAGACGGGAATAAAGATGCAGACCTACTAGAGAATGGACTTGAGGATACAGGGAGGGGGAACAGTAAGCTGGGACAAAGTGAGAGAGTGGCATGGACATATATACACTACCAAATGTAAAATAGATAGCTAGTGGGAAGCAGCCACATAGCACAGGGAGATCAGCTCGTTGCTTTGTGACCACCTAGAGGGGTGGGACAGGGAGGGTGGGAGGGAGGGAGATGCAAGAGGGAAGAGATGTGGGGATATATGTATATGTATAACTGATTCACTTTGTTATACAGCAGAAACTAACACACCATTGTAAAGCAATTATACTCCAATAAAGATGTTAAAAAAGAAAATGTGGTATATACATACCAGGGAATATTACTCAGCCTTAAAAAAGGAAATCCTACTATTTGTGACTACATAGATGGATCTGAAAGACATTATATTTAGTGAAATAAGTTAGTCATAGAAGGACAAGTATTGCATGATTTCAATTACATGTGTTATCTAAAGTATTCAAACTTACATCAGCAGAAAATAGGATGGTGGTTGCCAGGGAATGGAAGATGAAGGAAATGGGAAGTTGTCATTCATTGCACATAAAACTTCAGTTATGCCAGGTGAATCAGTTCTAGAGATCTGCTGTACCACATTGTGCCAACAGCTAAAACAGTGCTGTGGACTTAAAAACTTAAGAGGGTGGATTTCACTTTGAGTGTTCTTACCACAAAAAAACAAAACAAAACAAAAACCCAAATGGACACAAGAAATCTTTTGGAAGTATTGGATATATTTATTACCTTGGTTGTGGTGACGGAATTATGAATGCATGCATACATCCAAATGCATCAAAATGTATACATTATATACATGCAATTTCCTATATATCAATTACACATCAGGAAAACTGTAAAAATATTAAGAATGAAAGAAAGGATATCACTATGGACCCCAGAGACATTATAGAATTTTAAAGGAATACCACAGACAATCTACACACATAAAGATTCATGGCATTGTTCTTGATAGTGATTTCATTAATATGACACCAAAACCACAGGAAACAGAAACAAAACCAAACAAGTGGGACTACATCAATCTAAAAAGCTTCTGAACAGCAAAGGAAATGATCAACAGAGTGAGAAAGCAACATACAGAATGGGAAAAAAATATTTGCAAACCGTATATCTGACAATGGGTTAATTTCCAAAATATTTAAGGGATTTTCACAACTCAATAGCAAACATACACACACACACACACAGACACACACACACCTGTGCATGCGTATGCAAATAACTCAATTTTTTAAAACTGGCAAAGGTGTTAAGTAGATATTTCTCCAAAGAAGACACACAAATGGCCAACGAGTATGTAAAAAGGTGCTCAAAATCACTAATCATGAGGGAAATGCAAATCAAAACCATGAGGTATGACCTCATCCTCAGTTAGGATGTCTATTACTTAAAACTAAAATAGCAAATGTTGGGGAGGCTGTAGAAAAATTGATAACCCTGTACACTGTTAATGGGAATGCAAAATGGTGCAGCCACTATGGAGGTTCCTAAAAAATCAAAACTAGAACAACCATATAATCTAGCAATCTCACTCCTGGGTATATTTCCAAAAAATTTTAGAATCAGGATCTCAAAAAGATATGTATACTTTCATGCCTAGTATTTATAATTTATTTCTTCGCTCATATCAGTCTTGCTGGATATTTATCAAATTATCTTTTTAAAGAACCAGTTTTGCTTTCATTCATTTTCTCTATTTTCTATTTTTATTTCATTGATTTTATATTTATTAACTCTTTTCTTCTATTTGCTTTGGGTTCACTTTTTTTTCCTGTGGGTTTTTTTTTTTTAATTTTGGAAACCTGTATTATTGATTAGAGATCTTTCTTTTTTCCTATAATAAAATTAAATGCTCTAAAATTTCCTCTAAGCACTGTTCTCGTGCATCTCACAAATTTTGACTTGTTACATTTTCATTTTTGTTTAAATTTTTTTTGTTGAACATATTAGTTCCTTTTGGGTTATTGGACTGAGGGCTTCAGTTTCTCTCTGGCTGTTCACTGGATGCATCTCTCATTTCATTGCCATGTGGGCTTCTCCACAGAACAGCTCACAATATGGCAACTGGCTCCCATTAAAATGAGCAAGTAAGAAAGCAATAGAGGCTGAGCAAGGCAGAAGCCAGACTCTTTTTATAACCTAATCTCAGAAGTCATATCCCATTGTTTTTGCTGTGTTCTGTTCTTTAGGAGCAAGTCATGAGATCCAGCCTAGACTTAAGGGGAGAGGATTACATAGGGCATGAATATCAGGAGGTAGGCATTATTGGGGACATCTTAGAGACTGCTGCTGAACACAGAAACAAAAACAAACAGACAAATAAATAACCAACCAACCAAACTGAAAATAGAAGGCATTGGAAAATGAGATAACAAGGTCCCAGTCACTGTTGGTAACGTAACCAGGTAGACTGACCTCTCTCTCAATGTGCTGCATTGGAGTAAAGTCTCATATGAATATTAGATTGTTCTGTTACTCTTCTTAGCCAGAAAAGAGGCCATTTCCCCCATCCAGGGCAACAAGAGAAATATTGCACTTGCTTGCTTTCTGACTTAGTTTAGCCCCACTAGTTTAGCCCCACTTTCTTCCATTTGATAGAAAAACTGTCTTCCAGATTATTTTTACCTTCTTCCAAGCACTGGTTCTGAGTCAGGGAAAACACAACCATACCCCTGAGACACAAGAGTAGGACAGAGCTGAACTTCAAATAACTTCTCTAAGCCACATGCAAATAGGGCAAAGAAGCTTCTGCAAAGTCAGTAAAATTGCCCTTCAAAGCCATGTAACTGGAAGATTCTAAGTGAACCTAAGAATGGCTCCACCTTAATATTTCCTTCTAGCAAATTTTGGTCAAGTGCTATGCCTTTGAGGCAATTCTTGAGACTTCTGTGGATTTTCTCAAATGCAATCTCATTTCCAAAGTTTATCTACATTAAAAAAAAAAAGGGAAAATTCCACCTCCCAAGTGCTCACTTCACTTCATGCCATAAACTGTGCTAAAAGACTTTATATTTGTCTCATGTAATACTACCATTCTATACTCACTACCATTCTGATTCCTGTTCTAGGGATGAAGGTCAGATGTTATGTAATTTGCCCGTTTGCTAGAGCTGAGCTGAGCCGAGCCATGTTTCTCATCCCAGGTCTAATGCCAAAATCTGAATTTTCCAAGAGTTAACTCTATTTAAAGAGACTTAAAGTACACATTCTTAACAGATCATACCAGTAGGTAATTCACTCTTTTTAATCAACTTTATGGATGTCTATTATTTTCTAGATATCATGTTATGAAATGGGGATACAAACTGGAATAAAGAGTTCAATATAATTGTTTGGAAGTTCACAGTCCACTGGAAAGTGTCAACTGATAAAAAAACATTACAATACAATGCATTAAAAACTAATAAACTATGATCCAAGTATTATAGGGATATTAAAAGTTGAAAGAAGCTTCATAGGCAAGGCCAGTTTTGTTTGCTAAGACATATCCCCCCAAACCTTTCTCTTTTGGGGTTCTGAAGTAATATAGAGGGGCAGACATCCTTCCAGAGGGGCTGGAATAATTTTCCTATATTTTAAGAAATAATTGGTTTCTGATATACCATGTTATTGAAGGAAATGAATAAATGAATAAACAAGTGGTTTATGGTTATGGTTCCAGCAGTTGTATGAGAGGTGAGTCATGTAGTATTATAAGTTAATTACAATTATGCTTATGCCTAGCTTACCTAAATAAATAACTCTAAGATTTTTAAAAGATATCTGATTAATATCTAAACACAAGCAGCTCTTAACATGCTAATTAGATGTCAACTGTTCTGCAAAAATAAATACAAACATTTGTAATGGTAATTGAAGTTGAACTTATTATGATTAATAAATTTAGTTTTCAAACATTTTAATTGCTATACTAAGGCAAATTCCCATTCAAGATTCAAGAGATCCCATTACACCATCTTTAATCACTGATTATGTACTTCCTGTAAGATGGGCCAGTTTGAATATATCTACTGCTTACTGCTGGATATGTTTAATGACTTGTTTCTGGAAGAGGTAACTGAGTGGATGGCCACCTAGAGATTAATCAGTTTTGAAGGAAGTAAAATAAAAGGTACTAGGCAAAGGGGTTTTAAATCTAATATCAATGAAGAACTCGTTATAGAAAAATGGTAGTTTACAGAACTTTTCACAGCCTCAAGGTAAAGCTGAGCTTCCATCATCATCTTTCTAGCTTCACCTAATTGGAATTAGCCAATTTGCTTTTCTGAACTTTCACAGGAGATTGCTTAGAATTCAGACGTCAGCTTGTCAGATCCCATCTCCTGAGTTCTCCCTGGATCTCAGAAGCCTAAGCTAATTCAGATTCTTGAGTCGACAAAAAAAAGGATATTTGGGTTATGTTCTTTTAAATATGTATTTCAGTCTTACATAGGGGAAGGCAATAACTCATGTTAAAAAGAGGGGTTATTTTTTATAACTCTCTTCAATATTGGGTAAAACTTAACTGTACCTTTTATTACATTATCAATCAACAAAACATAAAAGGACCTTCTAAATGGATTACAAGCCCCGCCCAGACAAAGTTATAAGATTATTAACACTCCTTTTTTTTTTCACCCCCACAGCTTTTATTTGTCCAAGTTTGAATTTCCAGCAAAAGCATTATCCTGGCTTTACTCCTTGCTTTGCTTACTTTTTCAAAGTGCAATATGGTTAGGAGCTTGAATTGGGATCATGTAGAAGAAAACCTGTCTGGGCTGTATATTATCTGTGTAATATCAGGCAAGTTAAAGTAATGTCTTGAAACCAAGAATACTCATCCATAAAGTGAGGATGACAATAGCCTTAATTCATAGTACTGATAGGATTAAGTGGTGTTCATAAATCCCTTCATCCAAAATTTAGTACATAATAATAAAGGTTAACACTTAATTAGCCTTTGCTACATTCCATACCCTGTACTAACTGCTTGCCCTGTGTTAAAGAAAAATGTACTCCCCACAAGAATCTCTTTTTAAAGATGAAGAAACTAAAGCATATAGAAGTTAAGTGGCTTACCCAAAGTCATATTGAGAGTAAGTGGCAGAACTAGAGTTCAAATCCAAAGACTTTGGTTCCAGATTCTGGTTTTTACCTCCATATGCCCTCCTGCCACCAGCAGTGTCACCTGTAGATATTACAGCCATTAATTCTTAACACTCTTTCTGTTATAATTAGTTATATAGTTGATTTTATACACATATTTCTTATTAAAACAATCAACTTCTGGACTATGGCTATATCCTAACCATATTTTTTCTGTGATCCCTGAACAGAGTCCTATATATGATAGTTTATTGATAAATACTGTGAATTAATGACTATATACATGATGCTGCTGGCAGTCTACAATTTATAAATCTATAAATTTATATCACATAGTGATTTGTTCAGCACAGCCCATGGGTGGAAACTATCCCATGTGTCATGTGTTGGACTATGAAAAATCCTATAGGTGTATTGATCAAATGAATTGTCTCTGAGTTATGATTCTATAAGCACCAGGAAGAGCTGGATTATGCTCAAGTGGAATGGCAAAGGCATCTTTCATCCACAGTAAAAATTATGACTCTCACCACGTAACCCTGGAAACTGAGGCTTACAGAGGTTATGTTACTGTCTAATGTGTATTAAAGGACACAGCCATAATTTAAACTCAGGTCTCTGCCTCCTTTTGTATGTTTCACATGGAACTCTATGCTATCAAATTTCAAACCTCAGATGAGACTTACGTTAAACTCTGAATCTGAAATAGTCCTAGAAGAGCACTTAATTAGCTAGTTATATCAAATAAACTACTCTAAGGTTCTTTTTTTATTTTGCATTGGGGTTTGTTTTGTACTGTGTATTTTGTTGTTTTGCTGTACATGGAAAGGTACACAGCCATGGAATACAAGGAGGAGTTCTTTTTTCACATATCGATAACTTAAACTCAAATGTAAGCACCGCACACATAGGCATTCACAGAGAGCTTCTGTACGATGCACAAGTAATTCTGCTAGATAAATGTGTGGGTACACACACACACACACACACACACACACACACACACACACACCCAAGAGGGCAACTAAAGATTTCAGTGTTTCTGGCTCTCTCCTCTTTTTTGTATCCTTTATTTCTTCTCTTGGTTAAGTAAATTGACCTACTCGCTCAACACAGACATAGCCACATTCGGCGTCTGGCACCATAATAATTCCTTTAACCTTTTTTTAAGTTCTTACAATTATTTAGCAAGATGCTTTGTAATTAATTCACTTCCTCCCTCCTTCTACTTGACCTTTTCTTTCCCAGGAGTTAGTACACATTTACTACTTACTAAGTGGACTCATAATTCACCCCTATACCTAACCCCACCTGCAAATAAAGCACTTCTCTCTCTAGATAAAAGCACTTCAGTATTTTGCAAGAACTTTCACCATGTGGCTCAGGGAACAGACTGCCTTAAAATATTTTTTAGAGTGCCTTAAATAGATTTAAAGATATCTTTTGTCAACTATCTTTTAAAAGTGAAACATAGCTATATTTTTCTGTTTGTGCCCTTTGACCTCAGACACTATGTTAAGCGTTTTACTCATGCAATGCCAACTAACCTTTGAAAATACTGTGAAATACTGACTATTGTGCCCTTTTTACAGATGAAAGTGAGAGAAGGTAAGTCACCAACCTAGTAGAGCAGGTACTGTAGGAGCCCCACCCATATCTATGTGACACTTATGGTTCCAGTACATGCTGACAGGGTCCTACTACAACTCCCCACCTGAGGGTTTTTTCTCATCTGTTCATTGGTTAGACCAGAAGTCCCAGGGAGTTAATGGTCTCAGGAATATGACTCAGACCATAACACATGAAAGTCGGAAGCATAAATCTAGCTTCTTTGCTCTTCTGGTGGAAGAACACTGAGGCATGTTCCTCACTGTCTCTTGGTTTCCCCATGGAACTGAGTCTTAGTTGCACAACAACTCTAACCTGTTGAATAAGGCATCCTTTGTTGAATTCTTGTGCTTCCCAGTCTCTCTTGCCCACTCCCCCACTGGTACATTCCCGGAATCTCCTTTTTCTCAACTCCTGTCTCAGTGTCTGTTTCCAGTAGACCTTAATCTAAAACAGCACTAAAAGGCAAAACTCAGATACAAATCCAGGTCTGCCTGTCTGCCAAGCCCATACCCACAACCTCCATGGTTCTCCAGGGCAAATTTAGTGCATGTGTGCTGGTAATTCTCCCCCTGGCACAGAACTGGCAATGACAATAAATGCTGCCACCTTAGAAAGCTCTGATGTGGTGATGGCATTTAGAGTTAATTTTTTAAAAATTTCTTCCAGATTCTTGTCCTTGGCAATAAAAGAAAAAAAAAAAAACCTCTTCCAGTAAGCAGATATTGAAAGGTTTGCCTTTGAAGATATAAAAGGGACACACATCTGGTTCCCAATTTCTTGTTTCCTTAGGTAACCTCTGCAGAAAGGCACTCAGAAGTGTACCAGTGCAGCCTTAGTTGCTCTCTGCTGTGCACTGAAGCCCATAACACAGGAGGAAATAGTCCTGCTGACCCATTCAAATAAGCACTGTGCCAGCAGCAATGAAACTTTGCTAATATCGCTATGGGAACATTCACTGGAAGCCAGTGTTGCTTTTGAACTCTATGAGTTTGATGGCAAAATATAGATACACAGGCATGTAGAGATAGAAATAAAGAAACAGAGAGAGAAATTGGGTGCTTTTTTTCTTTTAGTCATTCAGAACTGAGGAACTGCTCTCACAGGTTTCAGGTCATAATTAAAAACATCTTCAGAGTTTATTTAAATAGATAATTTGAAGAATAATAGATAATACAAATATCTCTGAAGAATACCTGTATCCTAATTATATGTTTCTCAGTGTCTAATATATGTGGGCCATGGTGGTAAACCTGGCCCAGAAAATACATGAATAATATTTTTAATTGAGTGAAAGAGAGGAAAGAAAAATGTCAAGTGAGTTTGAGTCTCCAGATGGAGCATGGGGAAGCTGGTTTGGTTGGGAGCAGGCTATGGAAGAAGAAAGAAATATGAAGTGCAGAGCCCATACTAGAGATGATGAATCTGCACGGTGCAATATAAGACTCTTGGCCTCATTTTCGAAGGAATTTGAGAAGCAGAATTACACAGTAATGATTGAAAGGATGGATTTGAAGACAGAAAGTCCAAATTCAAATTTTGATAGTGTCATTTATATACAACCTGCATAGCCTTGATCAAACTTGGTAACCTCTCTGTGTTCACTTTCTTATTTGAAAACAGAAAAAATAGTACCAATCTCACAAATGAATGTCCTAAAAAATTAAGTAATTTATAAAAACTCTTTTTTTAATCCTTGTTTTCCCAGTAGAGAATCAGGCTCACTCATTACTCAAGCTATAATGAAAATTATTACTAATCCTAATAGTAATAAAGTTAATAATTTATGTCATAGTATACTTTCATTTAGACTATAGGAAATATGCTGTGTGAAAATAACATAGAATTAATCAGGGAGGTAATATTATTACAATTTTACAGAGCATATGCTCAAAGATCTCAAAAGTGTTAAAATGTTCTTAGCAGATCCATACCAACTAGTAAATTGGAAAATGATCTGATAGCTGTAAGAGCTGATATACAAAATTTTCAGTTAAAAATGACCCTAAGTAGAAACTAATAAAAAAAAATGACCCTAAGTAAAAAAATAGTAAAACTAAATAAGATGTACATGGCCTGCATCATTCAGGGGATGACCAATAAATTTGATATGGCTTTGCTTTGCAGGACATTTGGTCCTGCCCAAAATATCTATAAGGCAAAAAAAAAATTTTTATTGATCAAATAAGATATTTGATCAATAAAAAATTTGGTCCACACCAAAAGGTACTTGAAATTTGGTCTCATCCAAAAACTCCATGAGCATATTTGGGCCACGCCAAGTGATTATGGACAGGATGAACCATCAAGGATCATTTGGTGTGGACCAAATGTCTCCATGGATATTTTGGACAGGACCAAACGTCTGCTATCCATGGCTTTAATATAACCTTTACTGTTTGTGCGTGTGTGTGTTTTGTATGGTAAAGGAAACATACAGTCTTTTTTAAAATAAAGAAGATTCTGAAAAGAAAAAAAAGACAACAGCAGTCAAATTTTTTGTTTATTTCCTTTTAGGATTGTTTTCTGTGTTAGCACACACATATATAGTTGACTTTACACTTTATAATAAACAGTGTTTCTCAAATTTGAGTAATGTGCAGTCTCTTCCAAAGGGGAAAAAACAATTTCCCATATCACTAAAATTTTTTCCTTTGGATTCTAGGAACCTACTATTTGAGAAACAATGCCTTGAGAAAGTGAAATTTCATTCAAGGAAATTATTTTCAACTGAGAATTATCAGTAAGCAAGAAATGATTTATAGCGACTAACTCTTTTAGGTAGTTGCTAGACAGTCATGAAATGAATATTCTCTTGCACACACACACACACACACACACACACTTATCACAGAACGTTAAGGCCATTCTATATTGGATATTTTCTTGTTTTCATTATTTTAAAATAATACATAAAATTATACCATTTTATCAAAAACTTCTGTCCTTATTTGAGATTGTTTCTTAAAATATGCTTCTAGGACTTCCCTGCTGGCACAGTGGTTAAGAATCCGCCTGCCAATGCTGGGCACACAGGTTCGATCCCTGGTCTGGGAAGATCCCACATGCCGCGGAGCAACTAAGCCAGTGCACCACAACTACTGAGCCTGCGCTCAAGAGGCCGCAAGCCACAACTACTGAGCCCTCATGCCACAACTACTGAAGCCCGCATGCCTAGAGCCCGTGCTCTGTAACAAGAGACGCCACTGCAATGAGAAGCCCACGCACTGCAAGAGTAGCCCCCACTCACCACAACTAGAGAAAGCCCGCGTGCAGCAATGAAGACCCAACGCAGATGTTTATAAAAATAAATAAATAAAATATGCTTCTAGATGTAGAAACATATGATTTAAAGACATGCACATTTATAAGGCATATATATATATGTACATATACATACTTACAGAGTATGGTTAAGTATCAGTTGTTCTAATCTTTGGTATTTTATCAGCATAATTTTTATTTGGGACATATATCCATACCGTTGTTAACTACCAAGTATCACAAATGCACTCAATGTGCAATGCTCATAATAGTAATTTCTGTTTATCTTTAGAGATCAATTAAAACCACATGACCCTCTTTTGCACTTCCAGATTAGAGACTTCCACCCTGGCTCAGTGGTTCCCTGAGGACCCTCACCCATAACTTCAGGAATTCTGTGGACTCTGGGAAAAATCCTTTCCCTAGAACTCTTCTAACATTCATAAATCAAATGGTAGGCTCAACTTCTTTGGGACCCTCCCAAGTATGTGCTTGGTCTTTTACTGAGAATCACGCCAGAGGCTGAGACCACTAAGGAGCTGCTTAAGGTTTACTCACTTAAGTTCCTGGCTCAAAATATGTGCAGTTTAATCCTTGGTATGTAGAATAATTTTTGGAAGAAATTTCTGGTAGAAATCCTGGGTTCCAGTTCTGCTCTGCTACTGATTAGATGTGTGAACTTGAGGAAATCTCTCAATCTCACTTAGCCTTGGATCTCACATTTAGGACAAAGGAATAATTGAAAGCTAGGCCTACCCTGTGCAATTTTACAAAGATCAACACACTGTTAGGTCCTTAAGAACAGAGAAGAGGTCAAATTTGTCTTTGACTTGCCAGTGCCAAACTAATGTCTAGAATAAATCTATTATTGCCATTAGAAATCCTTAAGGTTAGTTCCCACAATAATTACTTCAACACATGTATGTTGATCACCTATATGCCAGGTATTGTTTGAGGCACTGAAGATGTAATAGCGAACAAAAGGGAAAAATATCAGACTTCATGGAATTTATTTTCTAGTGATAAATATTTTTGGGGGGGAAGGGAGAATTTTATAAATATATATATTTATATTTATATAAATATAATAGATATTTATATGTCTATTATATATCTATATAAAATATAAATATAAACTTTTATATAGCTATATAATAAATAAATATTTGAACATTATAATATATAATAGAATATATTTATGGAGAAAAATCTTTTGGATTTTAATAGGTAATTTCTTTTTTAAAAAATATTTATTATTTTAGTTATTTACTTGGCTGCACCAGGTCTTAGTTGTGGCCTGCGGGATCTTCGTTGCCGTGTGTGGGATCTTCTTTGCGGCATGTGGGATCTTTCAGTTGTGGCATGTGGGCTCTTAGTTGCAGCATGCAGAATCTAGTTCCCTGACCAGGGATCGAACCCGGGCCTCCTGCATTGGGAGCGTAGAGTCTTAACCACTGGACCACCAGGGAAGTCCCTTAATAGGTAATTCTTATACTGAATAATATTTAATTGCAATAAATTTTTTAACTACAGAAAATCCATTGTAATATTCTTTTAGCTGGGAAAAATCCTAGGTAATTGGACCTTTACATATTCACCAATTTTTATTAGCAATTATACAAACATACCAAAGAATGCATTATTTCAATATTCATCATGCCTTTAGGTAATCATCTTTTCTTCCTATCTTTTTTTTCCACTTAAATTTAAATTTCATGGGAGATATTATACAGTAGATGTCCTTCGTCTTGGTGTTAGTTGTGCTCATGGGGGTTAAAGGAAGATATTTTTAGAAAAAGAAGTACCTCTATGGCCTTGTATTTAAATAATTATAACTTGAAAACATTGCAATATAGGAGAGATATATATTGTGATGATTAAATTATATGTTTCTTCCAACACAAGATTTAGGAAAAAGAAGAGACATTTTAAGGGACAGATTTCAGCTCATAATATTAAAAACAACATGCTTTAGCAATGTGTGTGTGCGTGTGGGTGCATGCACACCAGAAAATGGAATAGGCTACATCAGATGCTGTGAGTTCAGTCAGACGGTTTTTACCATGGAAAGATCACACACTGGATTAAGCTGCTATAAACAGGCTTTTAAAGTCAGTCCAGTGTAGCATGACAAGGCAACCATCAAGGGCTCAACCAGTTCAAAACCTCCAGCCCCATGAAATGCAGCAGTTACCAGTATATAGTGTAGAAAGAAACGTCCATCCATACAGACAAGTCAATACCTATTTATTAGGCACTGACCATGCACTTGGCACTGAGGCTTCAGAGATGAAGAAAGTTCCCCCTTCTCTATACTGAGATGATAATCAATGAGGCTCATTATATAGGAGAGGAGTGATGGTTAAGAAACCAGGAAGAAATGAATTTGAGCCCCAGTCGCATCATTTATTAATATGTAATCTTGACCATTTTCTCTGCAACTCAATTCCTCAGGTTTGCCAAAAGAAAGAATGCAAAAACATTCACAGAGGCCATTCAACTGAGCAGATGCATAGACGGCTCTGTTTGTGTAAATCTGCATTTCTGATAAAGTTCCAGGCTGAGTGCTGAAATAGCATCATTTAGAGAGAAACACTGCATTCTATGCTTCATTAGTCAGACAACCTAAAATCATTATACATTAGCTAAATAGAAACCAAATGACTTTCCCAGGACCTCCAACTCTGCATAATGCATGGATTTTCTATGCATTAGCTCATCATTCAGAAGTACAGTGTATCTAAGGCTGACACAGAAAATGGCAGATTATCTTAAGGTTTAATTTTGGAAAAAGACATGTACTAAACTAGGTTTTTTCTGACTATGTGATTTATTTGACAAACAAATAAAAACCCTAAAGTGAGTGTAGTTTAATTAGAAACAACATAAAATGTTAACAGATTACATCCAATTTCTGTCCATTACTTAATTACAGAATGCTATGAAAATTACTTGGCCTCTCCTATAATCAGCTTCTTTATCTTAAAACGGGGGATCATCCCCCTTCCTCACTGGATTATTGTAAATGTTAAATGATATAATCTCAAACAAAAGCACTTTATAAACTATAAACAAATGTATGTATACCTATATACACATATAATTTTATATATATATATATATATATATATATATATATACACACACACACACACACACATGCATATATATTAGCAGTTACCATAGTATCTGGCACATAATAGGCACTCATATAAGTTTTGAATGAATGAATAAATGTACTAAAGATTGTAATCAAACCATCCACATCCATTCAATTCTTACTTCCAACAAGTAATTCTGGGTTTGGAATACGGGCAGAAGAATATTTAATCTATCTACTGACTGCTTTCTTATGCTAGAGGAATTAGTCATTTCTATGTCATTAGGCTAGAAATTCAACTTGGAAATACATTCAGGATAAAGATACTTTAGTAGATAAAACGTCACATTAAAGTTAATTTTTATATAAAAAAACAAAGGCATTTATAAGTCTGGTAACTGAAAGTCATAGAATAGTAGCATTGGAGGACAAACCTTACTACCACCTTTTCCTCACAGATAACAAAAGCAAGGACAGGGAAGTTTAGGTGTCCTACCTGAGTTTTACATGGATGGAGAGAATGTCTTGGACATAAAGACAAAAGATGATATTACTGAGTTAAAGACTGTGTCAAAGCGAGAGAGAGGCATGGACATATATACACTACCAAACGTAAGGTAGATAGCTAGTGGGAAGCAGCCGCATAGCACACGGAGATCAGATCAGTGTTTTGTGACCGCCTGGAGGGGTGGGATAGGGAGGGTGGGAGGGAGGGAGGGAGACGCAAGAGGAAAGGGATATGGGAACAGATGTATATGTATAACTGATTCACTTTGTTATAAAGCAGAAACTAACACACCATTGTGAAGCAATTATATTCCAATAAAGTTGTAAAAAAAAAAAAAAGACTGTGTCAACTGCATGGTAAAATATCTCAGAAATGCCATACCCATATGTCATACTGGTAAATAGAAATGGAAAAGTTTTGTGTAACTAAGAACATTGTGCATTTGAGATTGTAGAGAATCCACTCTCTATTTTGCTTTAAATATAACTATATATGTTCCTGAGAAAAATACTGGGTTTAGTGAGAAGTATAGAGCAGCTGTGAACTTGTTGAATTCTAATTATGCATCAAGCATATTCTTAAATATTTTACACACATTATGTCATTTAATTCCCCTTATAGTCCAATGATGTAAGAATGATTATTGCCATTTTACTAAATAAGGAAATAATTTAACAAAATGAAAATCTGACATTTTGAAAATAATATGCCTAAGATTATATTGTTCAAAATACAGTACTGGGGTTTGAACCAATAAAGTCTGACTCCGAAAACTACAGACCTTTTATTTTTATTGAAGAAGCTACATGTCTCCCAGCTTGTACTTGTAATCAGTGGTCTATGACCCAGAAAGAAATTTAAATGTAGGATTTTGTTGCTGTTGTTTTTAAAGCAGGTTCATGCTGATATAGGACAAGTAATAGAGGAAGGAGAGAGTTGAACACATAACTAAGGCATGTTGCCAAGGAAACTCCATAGGTACACCAAGTGTCACAGAGTCCAGGGACATAAAATCACTTGCCTGTGGCCGAAATTGTTTTCTTGATCAGTCTACATAGCAAGGAGGAGACACCAAATACTCCAGCATCTTAGAAAGGCTAAAACATGGGGTGAACAGGAAGTTCTCAGAGCTTAATTTAAATATTTAGGAACTTAATGCATCTTCCACCCTGAGAAATTGGAAATTGCTAATTTGAACTTTCTTCTGAAATTCTAAAAAAAACTGCTTTGAGAGCTTTTAATGTCAAGACTTCTAAGAATATTAACAATATTCACAATATTAACATCAGTAGGCATATAAAGCTTCTTTCTCTATCACTGTGTTTTTAGCTCTCATTTTGTGCTGTTTCTCTAAATACTAGTATAGTCCCTGAATTTTTAAGAGGTAAGACAGAGCTTCAAGTCCAGCAATATTTTTCAAAAGGCCCATTCCCCCCATTTTTTAGTGATTGATTCTATAAACATTGGTTTTTTTCCCCCTTATTTTCAGCATCTCTCTCAGCTACTATATCTTTGGATTTCCTGTTTATTTCACATCCATCTCAGTGGGTGCTAAAAAAAGGCACAAAGCAAAGGAAAATCCTCTTTGTGGGCAGCATAAAATTAGAAAAGTTTGGCAGATAGCACACAGTTTTAATATCTTTAGAGAATGTGTTTCATAGTGCTCACTGCACAATTGTGTATGCAAAATCTCAAAGTGCAGAGCAAATATATCAACAATAATTTGATGGAAGCAGGCTCTGCCTAACATGTACAGAGTCCGACATTACTTTATCAAACTGTCTTTGCGTAATTAGTCTGTCTGCAATGCCTGGTGTATAAATTAAGCATCTAATTTATCTTGACTGGCCTCCGGATCACTTGATCAGTCCATTCTGCCTCTGTGGCACTGTAGTGAATGCCAAGTGCAGAGAAGGATCCCGTGGAAGCAGAAGTGTGTAAAAGCAGAAACTCCCTGAGAGGTCAGAGGCAATTTTCAAAGTAACTCATCACTGACACCCAGGTGGAATGTATGCTATTCCTTCCAATGACAGTGATCTTCACAAGGGGCATAATTGATGTCCCTGGTGGCAGGTTACTTTGTATCATGGCTGGTAAATAATAAATAACTACAACTCAAGATGTAAAGTCAAGTTTACTAAATGAAATCAAATTAAAAGTAAATTATACTTTCCTCTCAATTCAACACCATTTCTCATAAGCCACTTATCAATACCACAGCAATCCATACAACTTTAAGAGACAAGCTACACAACTATTCAAGCCTGACAAAAACAAAATAACTCCTGTAGCTATAATCATTCCTCAAGAGCATTTAATTTGTTGGCTTTTGCATTATTGCTATCAAAACAAAATCTTGCAGCTTTATTGGAATACATAAATCTCTTTGATTTAAGGGTACTTTATCTCTCATTTCCTCAGATGAATTTGAAATGGTACAGAGTTAAATTTTTATGGAGTGATTTCTGGGGGGAAAGGCTGACATAATTTCCAGTACCGGACAGTGTGTTCTGCTGACAACGCAGAAAGTTTGAAGTAAGTGTTTAGCTCAACAGATGTTTTTTTGTCAGAGTGTATTCTCTCTTCTGTAGCTATGAATGCCCACCCAGTACAGATGTGTGCTCCCTTCTATATATGCTAACACACTTTCAGTATGGATGTGCAGCCTCTCTTCTGACTATGTGAATGGATATACAGTGGAGAAGCTAGAGGCCTGGATTCATGAAGACTCTTTAGACCATTACCTTGTCACTTTCTACTGCTGAGGACTCAGCTTTTAAAAACATCCCATTGATAGTCCGTGGTTACCATGTTTTGTAATGAATTTAGCAGGTCTGTTTTTTCTCTAACTTCTCTAGAGGATGTTGACATGGATCTGGGGCTCCACGGCTCTGCAAAATGATGGGGACTTGACCAGACAGTGTATCTCAACTCTGGCATTATCTGATTTATATTAACATAGCAATCTCACATGCTTTTTCTATTCCTTTTAATGTGTTTTTTTTTTTATAAAGAACAAAAGATATACTGGCTCTAAATATACTCTGATTAGGTATCCACTTGGTGGATGTTTGGGACCCTAAAACTGAGAAGATTTTTCTAAATGGAAGTGTGCTCATATTTATGTTGCTTGATCTTCAAATTAGAAATGTTTCTCTTTCTAGAGTAAGATTATATATATAGAAGTATAGTATAAGTGGAGGGTAGGAGAGAAAGGCTTTGAAATTATGTAGAGGTGAGTTATGGTCACAGGAAGTAAACATTACTGTCATGTAAAGAGAAGATGGTCACTACTTTTCTAAGGCAAATGCCTCAGTAAAGAAGGGTTATCATCAACTTACTGAAATGTAAAAATGCCAGGGCCTCCCTGGTGGCGCAGTGGTTGAGAGTCCGCCTGCCGATGCAGGGGATGCAGGTTCGTGCCCCGATCTGGGAGGATCCCATGTGCCGCGGAGCGGCTGGGCCCGTGAGCCATGGCCGCTGGGCCTGCGCGTCCGGAGCCTGTGCTCCGCAATGGGAGAGGCCACAACGGTGAGAGGCCCGCATACCGCAAAAAAAGGAAAAAAAAAAAAAAAATGCCTTCACTCATAGAAGACTGAGTTAGAAGATCCCTTTTAGATGACTAAGTCTAGTGACCAAATGTGAAAACTGGGACCCATAACATCAAGTGACCTCCCCAAGGCCATACAGCAAGTTTACAGTGAAGGGAAGACTGAAGCCCAGAACTCTTGGCTCTTTCATCTTCGGTTTCTTCGTTTATGTATCTGTGTGTCAGGCACCGTGTTAGGGCTTGAAATTCAAGGATGATTAGTGAAAACAGATATGATCTCTTTTCTAGTGGTCTCTAGTCTATTATGGGAGCCAAACATTAATCAAATAATCACTTAAATAAAAAAAGGTAAATTGTACAGAATGACAATGAAGAAGCATGTAAAGCAATAAGGTCAAGAATGGAATTTTTTTCAGGCATATGAAAAGAAAAGAGTGCATGCACGATGATGAAAAAACTTGTTTTTTCACATAGATTTTCTTGTAAGCACTTTTGAAGATGCATCTCAGAGGTAAGTCCTTTCAAGGAGCTATGATTCTCCCAAGGTGATACAGGGGCAACATTCTCAGTTGTCCCATTTGCATATCTCCCCATTAGCAGTTCAGATTGAAATGGTCTATTCTGCCTTTCCTATTAAATCATGAGCTCATTAGTGGCAAATAATTGGATCTTGCCCATTATGTGATCTATACATACACCGGTATATTTTTATGTTCAGGCAGGAAGAAAAAGCAAAGAAGAGCAGGATAGAAAGAGGAGAAAATTGTTGGAAGCACATACTTCTTGAGGTTCACAACACATTCCTTGGCTTGTCTAGCTTTAGCACAGCTGTGGGGGACAACATTTTACAAACTCCCAGTATCTCATCTCAAGGGACTCCCTGGAGGCTTTTATGTTTTCTCCAGTGTCAAGTAACTGCTTATCTAATAACACAGGCACAGCCTGACAGTGTGTAGGGAGGGGAGCTTACCTAATACCTCCAGAGGTAACTCATAACCAATAAGCTACAGGAGATATTGGATAATTGCCTCATATTCTGATCATCTGAAAACATTTTTGTGGGACATTCTACATGGTTTCATAGAGGGTCAATAACAGGATGGAGTCCCAGTTTTTATGATGAGAAATTGTTCAAGGATGCACCCTTTAATGGCTTTCTTCCTTCCATTGATCAGTCTCTCTATTCCCTCATTCTTCTTCCTGAGATAACATTAAAAAAAAACTTCTCGCATCCAAGTCTATATCTTAGTCACTGGGGGGTAGGGGAAGGAAAGAAGCAAATAAGGTAAAGTTTTATGTTTTTTTTTTTAACATCTTTATTGGAGTATAATTGCTTTACGATGGTGTGTTAGTTTCTGCTTTATAACAAATTGAATCAGCTATACCTATACATATATCCCCATATCTCCTCCCTCTTGCGTCTCCCTCCCACCTTCCCTACCCCACCCCTCTAGGTAGTCACAAAGCACCGAGCTGATCTCCCTGTGTAAAGTTTTGAGTTGAGAAGAAGCAGTAACTAATTGTCAGATCCTGCAGAGAGTACGAGTAAGTCTAATGTTTAGAAAATAATTAGCACTGGTTGGATGCTAATAATATTAAAGAAAGCAGGTTAAATTGAATTGTTGAGGGATTGTAACATAAAAGGTATAGGGACTTCCCTAGTAGTGCGGTCGTTAAGAATCCACCTGCCAATGCAGGGACACGGGTTCGATCCCTGGTCCGGGAAGATCCCACATGCTGCGGTGCAACTAAGCCCATGTGCCACAACTACTGAGCCTGTGCTCTAGAGCCTGTGAGCCACAACTACTGAGCCCATTTTCCACAACTACTGAAGCCCGCACACCTAGAGTCCATGCTCCGCAACAAGAGAAGCTCACACACGAAGAGTAGCCCCCACTCGCCGCAACCAGAGAAAGCCCGTGTGCAGCAACGAAGACCAAACGCAGCCAAAAAATTAATTAATTAATTAATAATAAAAGGTATATCTTGAGATATAAGGCCTTCTGTATAATTGTAGGCTACCATTGGTTCTCAATCTTGACTTAACCAAAATATTACAAAGGTTTAAAAGTTGCTGGTACTCCAGAACTCCAAATGAGAATTTTTCCAGAGTTGGGTATCTGGCATATACGTCTTAAAACAAAACAAAACGAAAAAACAAGTAAACATTCCCATAAGAGATTTTATGTGCAACAGAGTTAATAACCACTTGAGCAGCTATTCTTAAACAAAAATGTTGCTGGGAGAAGTATACTAGAGGTTGACAAAGCAATGTGGATAGATCTTAAAACCACAGTAACCAGCAAAAATTTTCTTTTAAAAAATAAGCTCTGGGGCTTCCCTGGTGGCGCAGTGGTTGAGAGTCCGCCTGCCAATGCAGGGGACACAGGTTCGTGCCCCGGTCCAGGAGGATCCCACATGCCGCGCTGGGCCTGTGAGCCATGGCCGCTGAGCCTGTGCGTCCGGAGCCTGGGCTCCGCAACGGGAGAGGCCACAACAGTGAGAGGCCCACGTTCCGAAAAAAAAAAAAAAAAAGTAAGCTCTACGGTACAATATTGTTCATGTAAATTTAAAATATATTCACACAAACAATTTTAACAAATATACATTAAAAATGATATATACCAAAATTTTAGAATCACTGTCAATAGAAGAGGAGGAAGATGTGAGTAGGGAAATAGAAGAAAAGGAAATCGATCAAACCAGATGTGGGGCTTGCATAGACCAAGGACAATCATGCACCAAGAAATAATGAGTATGATTAACTCATCCTTTTTTATCAATGCTCCCTTCCCAAAAATATTTGTTAAAAACTGAAAAGATATATTTATCATAGATTATGTCAGTTCTAGTATGTGTTTTATGTATACATACACTGGCACATGCACATTAAAAGAGGGGAATTGAAAACCCATAGCCCAATGAGCTACCCTGGCTAAATGACCATTGCTAATAATCAATAATCAGTATAAAATCTCTTCATCTCCTGGCTATGTAAGGCAATCACTTATGCTGATGATTACACCATGTTCATCTGTGAAGTAAACCAGTGGTAGCCAGAGCTAATGCAGAACCAAGACTAAACAAAAAAGATGACAAGATAAATTATGTGACTGAATCCCAATTTCATGCTGGTAAATCAGGCAAATATTTGAGACTGCAATGACGTAGGAGGAGAGACACAATAGAATATACTGTTCTGCATGAGAGGTTTCCAAGAGGAGGTAGGACTGTCCAGCATATAGGATTCGATTATATAATACATACTCCTGTGTGCTTGATCTTAGTATCTACTCAAAGGTTATAATCCCTTTCTTCTTTCTCCAATTTCAGAAAGTTGGAGAGTGCGAAGTTTGAGTGGGGAAATTTGTTCAGTACCTGACAACTTATTTGGCTTCCTATCTACTCTATGAATAATTATTTTTTAACAACGTAACATTTTTCCTGATGAATATATTTCCTCAGAAATATAATTACCAAAGTGAAATCCTCTTGAAAGTCTCAACTAGTTATGAGTAGCCACAGAATGAAAACAATGATAAAGATGGCTATACATTTTCAGAAATAGCTTTTTCACATATGGAATTATATATGTATATAGTTAAATAACAAAATAACTCCTCTCAGTTCATTAGACTCCCTCTTTTTTGGCTTTGGATAATAGTTTAGATATGGCATTTTAAAGTAGAAAGGAGTATATGAAGTTTAAATATTAGTTAATTTATTTGGACCCACACAGTTTCAATTTATAGTGTTGGAGATAGTCACACGCAGGCCACATTCTTAAACTAATCATATCCAAATTTTAGAATATTTTCAACCATTTAAAAAATGGTTTCAGAGGAATACCCGTTATTGTGTTTTCTTTAAAAATTATATACATTCAAAACTATTTAAGTACCCAGATCCTCAATTAAGATTCCATATAATGGTTTAGTACTTTTTCCAATCTTGGAACAGTATTGAGCACTGATGTGAAATTATTTGGCATCAAATTTTAATAAATAAAAAATATGATAATTTCTACAAATATAGCCATTTTTATACCAAGCACATGTCTAAGAAATATTGAATATGGTGACATGCTAACTTTATTTTAAAGTTACTCTAAAGATAACATATTTGATAGTTGCACTTTTGATTTCAACTAGAATGATGTAATAAAATATACAATATTATATGAAACAGTTCAATTAATGAGGAATTGGTTGTTTGGGCATATTTTGCTTCGAGCTTGATTATGTTACTAGTTCAACTGTATAAGAGTCTACCCCACACACTATCCTAGTACCAAGTCAAAGATCAAAGGTACACTGTCAATTTCTTAAGAACTTTGTAGCATCCAAGTGTAATACAGTATTATGAGCTGTGCATTATAGTTCACAGAAAGTCACTTCTTCCTTCAGTAGCAGTAACACTGAGTAGGAGAAAAAGTGCCACTTCAGTTGCAATTAAATCAGGTTTCCATGTGTTACTTAACATTAAGCAGACTCATGTGTGGATTCTGCAGAGAAAGCAAAAAAGAAGTGACTCTGAAATATCCTGATTTGACTACAAAGTAGTTGGGTCAATTTTCACATGCACAACAGCTCCCTTTGGTTAAGAACTTAGACTTGTAACTCCTCCACAACTACTTATCTTGTGGCTCATCTACCTGGGAAGAAATATCTCAGACTGTGAAATTTAGCCAGGCTCTGGTTCACAGAGGCTGCTAACCTCCCTATGACTCAAGAGTTTTCATCTGTTAAAAATGCCTCATGTAATGATCTTCAGAATTAAATAAGATAGACCTCAAAAACACTTAGAAGAGAGCTCTGCACATGAGCCTTCACTGAATGTTAGCAACTATTTTTCAATACAATATTTAAAAATAAATAAGAGCCTAGAAGTTGTAGATAAATTTGGGATGCACTGGGGTTAAGTTTGCAAAATTTCCTCAATGCCAAGCAAATTAAAAAAAAAAACTCCTCTGTTAAAATTTCCCTTTCCTCTCAGTCCTTATGTATCAATAGTATTTTCTAACGCTGATAAAATAAAAGAAACCTAAAATAATTTTGAGGTTGTTATACTGTAGCAGATGAGCAAAGAAGCTATATTTGCCCTAAACTGACAGTGAATATACTTATTTCTCTGAGTCTACAAACTGACACTTAGTATCTGTAATTTAGTTTAGAATACATCATTATTAGATATTCCAGGATATGGGACATTCCTGGCGGTCCAGTGGTTCAGACTCCATGCTACCACTGCAGGTGGCATGGGTTTGATCCCTGGTGGGGAACCAAGATCCCACATGTCATGCAGCATGGACAAATTTAAAAATATATAGGGCAGATATTCCAGGATAGTTCCCTATTTAGAAAGACAAATGAATACTGTGATTTATTTTGAATATATAAGATTTCAATTATTTAGGTTGGAACAATTGACTAAAATATGTAAGGCATATCAAATAAATATATCAATAATTTTAGAAGCAATTAGTTTTTATTCTGAAAGTTATTGTTATTCTTTGAGCTGCCCTCCCAATATAAATACAACATTCTTTCTTGTATTAGTGGTAGTTGCCTTAATATTTCAGCTTGCCTTTTTAAACTATAAGATTCTAAATATACAGATCTTGACTTATTTAGCCTTTATATCTCCAGGGCCAGAATAAAGTATACCCAGGTACTCAGTACTTATTTGGAGAATGAAAGAGTGAAAGCTCTTTGAGAGTCAGAAATATCATGATGCTCCCCAGCACTTTGCACTTTGTAGATCAGAGAAAGTGTTGGGAAAGTAATGGATATCAGTATGTCAGAAAGATAGGACACTTTCATTAGAAAGTGTGACACAATTTTTATTAAAGTGCTAAAACATATCATAGAATCAGTAACATGAAAATATGTTATGAAAAAAGAAAAAACTAAAAAAAAAAAGAAAAAGAAAAGACTATGACCTAATCGAAGGAGTCTCACTATTCTAATGGACTATAAATCTATAATCTTGGCAAAGGGCAAAATGTCTTCACACTGGAGCTCTAGATACATACTCTACGGTTAAAATGAAGAGTTATATGTCAGTACGTTAAAGCAAATTTTATGACTCATCAGCTAAACTAAAGCTTGTAGTCAGTAGTAAAACTTTTGTAGAGTCGTCATGCATTTATTAATATAATGGAGTTGTTACACAAATATTTCCTGAATGAATGAATTGATAAATCAAGCAATAAATAATTATTTGTTGAATAAATGATTATTTGGATATATAGGTGAGTAAGTAGGAGAGAGTTCCAAAATCCTGAAAAGCTTGGAAAAGTTTAATCACTTGTTCAAGTTCATGAAAAAAATCAAGATTCATAGCCTGACTTTAAGGCTGGGTATCCTTCTAACTGATACTCCTGAATCTTTTAAGAGTTGTTCATTGCTCAAGAGAACATAGCATCATTGGCCATTAAAACTGTGTCCTTAGTGTTAAAATCATACTGAGGTTTTGAATAATGGCATTGCCCTAGTAATCATGAAGTAACATTCTCCTTTGAGTCAGTCAGATGTTTCCATTAGCAAAAATCAGTGGTAAGGCACTGTTTCCCTGGAGTGGCATTTGCTGCAATCAATTTATGTTTTAACAAGAAAACTTACATTTTATAACTTTGTAATCCCCCACTCCCCTCATTCTTTCCTGACTTTGGAACTGTCTTTAAATTTATGCCAAACAAAAATTGCTCCAGGAAGAAATAGCCATTGTTCATTAAAAAAAAAGAGAGAGAGAGAGAGAGAGAGAGAGAGAGGGAGAGAGGGAGAGGGAGAGAGAGAGAGAGAGAGAGGGAGAGGGAGAGAGAGAGAGAGAGAGAGAGAGAGGAAGAGGAGAATGAGAGATTATACTTCATCATTTTTATTGCAGAACTGATAAAGGCATTTTCAAAGAACTTTTAAATGAAGAGATGTGGAGTCTGGCTCAAGAGGGCAGAGCAGAAAGACCCTGAGTTCATCTCCTGCCAAGGACACACCAAAACTACAACCACATATAGAACAACTGTGTCTGAGAGTGACCTGAAGATTAGCAGAACACATTTTCTACAACTAAGGATTGAGATGATTGAGATGAAATTGAGAGGATTGAGATGAAAAGGAGGGGCAGAGATGTGGTCTAGTCAGACCCACACCTCCATGTGACAAGCCCCAAGGAGGGATATCACACAGTGGTGCAGCCAGTATGGAAAACAGTATAGAGGTCCTCAAATAATTAAAAATAGTACTAACATATGATCCAGCAATTCCAGTTCCAGATATTTTCCCAAAGAAAACAAAAACACTAACTTGAAAAGATATATGCACCCCTATGTTACTGTAGCATTAGTCACAATAGCTAAGATATGAAAACAACTTAAGTGTCCATCAATAGATGAATAAAGAAGGTGTAGTGTATTTGCAATGGCGTATTACTCAACCATATAAAAGAATGAAACCTCGCCAATTGCAACAATATGGATGGACCTAGTATTAAGGTATTATGCTAAGTGAAATAAGTCAGATGAGAAAGACAGACTATGATTTCACTTATATGTAGAATATAAAAAATGAAACAAACAAAACAAAACAGAAACAGACTCACAGATACAGAGATACAGTGAGGTTGGGTGAAATAGATGAAGGGGATTAAGAGGTACAAATTTCCAGTTATAAAATAAGTAAGTCATGGGGATGTACAGCATAGGAAACATAGTAAATAATACTGTAATAACTTTGTGTGGTGATAGATGGTCACTAAAATTACTATGGTGATAAATTTGTAATGTATATAAATGTTGAATCACCATGTAATACATCTGAAACATATTGTATGTCAACTGTACTTCAATAAAAAAAGAAAGAAGGAAAAAATGCAGAGATGTATAATATATACTTGTAAGGAGTCTTCAGAACTTGGATTAAAAAATAATTCTTTTTTTAATTATTGCTAGAGAAGACTAACTGAAACACAACTTTGAAAATTTCTCTTGTACTATACACCATACTTTAAGAAGTATTACTAATCTTTTCCGTTTCAAGTGTAAGGATATGCATTCATGCCAGGGCAGACTAAAAGTCTTATAAATCACAGTACACACAGTTTTGGGTCTTTTTCCACTTTATAGGTAAACTGAGTATAAATCTGTGTAAATCAAGTTAGGAAAATACATAGATAATGATTAAGAGCATAATGAAACTGCTATCTCATAATCTTGACCTTGACTTACTTCCAGACAATCTTAAAAACTTTATCTAAGGGTTATGGTTGCTTAAATTGTCTATTGAAATCATTTTATATAGATTTGGGAAATAAATTGATTGTAAGGCAAGAATAATGTGTTAATTCATAATGTAGTGCAAAGGCTAATTGATTTCCATCTGACTGTCTTGCTAATAAGTATGACTAGTGTCTTTGAATTCCACAAGTGTCACTATTCAAGATAACCCATCCAGCATGTGATAATAGCTCTGATCATTTTATGTAAATACACCTTTATTAGCCTTGGCTGTGTAAGAACAAGAGGAGTAGTACCTATGTTTTCTAGTTTCTCTGCTTTTGCTGTACATATTGGCTTCTATTTGATCCCTATCTGAGTTCCTTATAAGTAAATCTTCACTCATGGAGACAGGGCCTTTTTACACAGTCAAACTTGCTAATGGCTAAAATGTCTCTGCCAATAAAAAAAAACTTATTTAGAGTTGATCTAAATCAATGTGTCAAGTCACTGTGACTTTTCTAAATGTCAATTTTATTTAGAGTTGTAGAAAAAAATTAGAATGCATAACGAGTTGCATAAAATTGGCATGAACAAGATCTGCTACATTCATGTTGACTCCCTTTTCTTTTTCCATAGCTCCTAATTTTTGCATTAAATCTCCTAAACTTCCACACATCAAATATATTACATATTACAAAATTCTGAAAGCTATTAAATAATAGCAGCTAATATTTATGATTATGTGGCAAATTACAGTCCTAAGAATTTGTACATGGACTCTTTTTGAATCTTACAAATAAGGCTGTGAGGTGGCTATCACAATTAGCACTTTGTGTACGTGAAGGAACTGGGGCTAAAGGAGGTTTAGTAAACCAGTAAATGATGGAGCAGTGATACAAACCTCCGTATGTCTGGGTGGTGGTATGAGGAAGGCCCTGCATAATAAAGTAACTAATGAACAAAGACTTCAATATGTGAGTAGATAATTGATTATATTCTTCTTGTTATGTAATACTCCCTTATTTACATAAATTAATCAATGTATATCAATTTGAAGTAAATATTAATGTCTAATATTATTCAGAGGGCTAGCTCTTTCTCAACAAGTACGTACACCATAACATATCGGTTTTTCTTTGCTTTAATTGAAGCCTAGTACCTTCAAGTGAAGGAGATGAAATCCCAAACTACTAAAAATGAGTTAGGCCAGTAAGAAATGATTAGTAGAAAACTGAATCTGAAATTAAAAGCAGCTGCTGAATTAATAATAGAAATTACCCTGAATAATTTGGGACAGAAAAGACTTTGATTTGAGGGTGAATGGGGGACATAAAAAATTCAACTTTAAAAAACTTCTTTGTTGCTATTGAGACCCTCTGTGCTTTGCTAAAGGGACATCTTATATCAATGGATACAAATTATTGAGTAGCTGTTTCTCTCACAAATAATTTTTTTTCAAAACTATTTTTAGCAACTCTGAGAGTTAGGCATGGATAACTATGATTTCTGAAAACCAAAGAGTTGTAGGGGCATTGATGATTTAGTGGTGAGCATGGCTGCCTTCCAAACAGCTGTTTTATGAGTGGATGGGCCATTATTAGGGATTTTTTAGGGAAAAGGCAAGGGAAAGTAGACATTATATTGGCAAAACAGTACATATTATATAAAATATATAACTCTTCCTATATATAAATACATATATGTGTCACATTTCTATTCTCACCTCAGAGTAGCACCAAAAGTTGCATTATATTCATTTTAACAATTCAAAGATTTTATATCCATTTAACAATTAAAAGAAATAAAAAGATGGAGGACCAGCATTTAAACCCAGGATGCCAAATTCCGTGCTCTTTTCGCAGGTATCAGAGAAAATTGAAGGTTTTCAGCAGAATGCTGTATTAAATACTTCTTAAGCTTCTACTGATTCTGAAATTCTATGGCTATCCAGTAGATCAGGCTTAAATTGGATAGTAATTATAACCTAATTTATATTGTCACTACTATCTTCAGTGACTTCCCTGAGGAGTCAAATTATGTAGTTGTACAGAGATGGAGGAAGGGATTTTACATATTCCCATTGAGAATGCCTCATCTACATTACTTCTTATTCAATCAACATCTGCTCTGCAATGACTGGCTATCTTCCTTCTTCCCCATTCCAAGATGTGGTATACTTATACAATGGAATATAACTCAGCCATAAGAAAAGAATGAAATCATGCTATTTGCAGCAACATGGATTGACATAGAGATTTTCATACTAAGTGAAGTAAGACAAACAGAGAATGACAAATATATGATATCACTTGTATGTGGAATCTTAAAAAAAAGAAACAAATGAAATTACATACAAAACAGAAATAGATCCACAGACATAGAAAACAAACTTATGATTACCAAAGAGTAAAGGTGGGGCGGAATAAATCAGGAGTTTGGGATTAACATATACACACTGCTATATATAAAACAGATAACCAACAAGGACCTACTGTATAGCACAGGGAACTCTACTCAATATTTTGTAATAACCTATAAAGGAAAAGAATCTGGAAAAAATAGATACACATATATGTATAACTGAATCATTTTTCTGTACACCCAAAACTAACACAACATTGTAAATCAACTATACTTCAATAAAAAATAAATAAAAGAATACTGCTTCAGAAATTATAAAATAAAGTTGACCTCTTTGGGAAATGCAATCAAACAAATGTCCTCAGTCCCCACTTTCTTTAATTTCTCAGTAGGATTTGACATTACTGACCACCTTGCTTTTGAAACTCTCATAGGCATTGCCCTGAAGATGGTCACCTTAAGTATAAATGTTATAGTGGTAAAGGATATCTGATATGATTGTTTTAAAAATGCCAGATCAATGGTGTTCTTATCCTTTCTCTACTTGTTCCAACTTTGGGAAGCTAGTTACCATCTTTCAGGCTCAGTTTTCTCTCTGGAAAATGTGAATAACAATAGTGCTTTCTCTATAAGGTTGCTGCAAAGAATAAACAAAACACTGTATATTAAATGTTTTACAGATAGAATGGTTTACAGTAAGTCTTTTGCATATAGTAACTGATTTTTTTAGTAAAAAGGGATAGGTTGAAAGAAATTTAAAATCCCTTCAGACTGAGATGGAATGAGTTGGAAGATAGGTAGTTGGGATTTCTGTGAGGTAACGTGCTGAAACAATGTCTGATACATTATGGGCCCACAGAAATGTTACACATTCACAGAGGAAACAAGGTCTGAGGCAAGCATTATGGACTTGTTGGCTCTGTATGCGCAGAGATGATAGGTATACTATTTGGGTGGCAATCACTATTTATACAGAGTCTCTCCTATATTCTGTTGAACATAAAGATATAGCATCAAAAAACACTTCTACTTTGAGCCTCCAACTAAGTATGATATAATGAGGTGCAGTTTTTAAAATGTTATGTTCATATTTTATCCATTAATTTGCTTTTCAGCAGGTTTGCTGTCAGTTGAGTGTAATTTAAAGGTACAAGAAGACTTCTTTTTTGAGTGAAAAGATTCATAATTCTTAACCGTTATTATCACAGCAAATTACTCTAAATGAAACCTGGAAATATCTATTGGTACAAAATAGATATAATCATAAAGATTTGGTAACGTTATATTGAATAGATGCCTACTTGAGAATATTTACCTAGTCTGATTTATCTGTCCCATCTTTCTCAGTCTATGCCACTGCCTTAATTCAAATGCTTATTATTTCTCACTTATTGAAGGGCAACTAAACCCCGATTTTCTTTTTTTTCTTTTTTTTTTTTTTTTTGCGGTACGCGGGCCTCTCACTTTTGTGGCCTCTCCCGTTGCGGAGCACAGGCTCCAGACGCGCAGGCTCAGTGGCCATGGCTCACGGGCCTAGCCGCTCCGTGGCATGTGGGATCTTCCTGGACCGGGGAACGAACCCGTGTCCCCTGCATCGGCAGGCGGACTCTCAACCACTGCGCCACCAGGGAAGCCCAACCCCGATTTTCTTGTCATCTCCTTTTTTCACCGTGCATGACATTGCTTTTCCTTAAGTACAGTGCCAATCAACTCATTCTTTGTATTGAAAATATAACTTGTCTACTGTTTCAAATAACTCACTTTGCCATTCCAGACTTTCCAAATTGTAACCAATAGCTCTACCATTTCACCTCATTTTTCACCAAACTCTAACATAGACTCTATAATCTGGATCCATGCTGTCTAGTACAGTGGCCACTAGCCACATATGTGGTTATAGAGCATTTTACATGTGTCTTGTCCAAGTTGAGATGCAGTGTGAATATAAAATACACACACAATTTTGATAACTTAGTACAAAAATATTTAATATGTCTCCATCGTTTTACATTGATTACATATTAAAATGTTAATATTTTGAATCTATTGGGCTAGAAAAAGGTATCATTAACATTAATTTCACCTGTTTCTTTTCCATTTTTTGATGGGGCTACTATGAATCTAAAATTGCATATGTAGATCATATTGCATTTAATTTGGACAGAGCTTCTTCGGAGAAAAAGAACTAATGAATGTAAATCAGATATATGTCATTTTTGTTCCTAATTTGGGTCTTATATATTTTCTTTATGCATTGAACAAACATTTGTTGAGTGTCTACCAGTTACCAGACATGTTTCTCAATACTGAAAATACTGATGTGATCAAGATGGACAAGGTCTGCCCCTCTTAGAGCTTAATTTTCATGGAATATATGGCAAGTAAAGCAAGAAAACAAACATAATTTCAAAGTGTGATAAATGGCACATGAATGGATGATATACTTTGGATAATACTTGGAGTTTATGATTATTTTATAGTTTCACCAAAGAAATCTGTATGAATAGGTGACATTTGAATGGAGATGAGAAGAATGAGAGTGTCAGTATCTTCCTAATTTGCATTCATAGATATATATGAAAACACTTAGTTTTTCACGTAAGTGTGTACACTATCAAGTGAGGTTCTGCTCCAAGATTTAAGCTCTATGTTTGATATCATGAGAGGTGAAGTATGATCTGGAAATTTAGTCTATATAGCAATAAAAGAAGCAAAAAAAATCATAACTAGACTAAAAATTAAATTAGGTCTGCAGACCTTTAATAAACCATTTCCTGATTATCTTATATGTGGGTGGAAATTTTAAGATTGCATGTAATTCTTTTTTATTCACCCAAAATTTAGCCAATTCTTTTTTTATCAGTTTATATCTGGGCATCTGGTTGAATCTTAAAACATCTGTCAAGTCAGGTGTTCTGCTTCTGCCTTCCAAAGGATGCATAAATCAACACAGGATCCAGATCAACAGATGGTGTAAATTATAATAAATTCTAGAAGTAGTGTGTGCAGATGAAGTTAGTGTACTCAGATCTGTAACATGAAATCGCAGATATGCCCCTGAGTGACTTTTTCCATTACTCTGACAATTGTCAGATTTCTCTCAAGGGCAAATTCCAATGACAATGGTTTTTCATGACATGGAGAATCATTGCTGCCACCCAAAAGGGAGCTCCCGTACTAAATTGTGGGAGAGAATTTTCTGGGCAATTAGTTCTACTTTCCCCAAAGAATCAAAGGTGAGTCACAGAACTTTCTGAAAGAGTATAACGTTTTTTATGTACTTTGAAGTTCATCATGACACTTATAAAGATTTGTTTTAAATTGTCTTGCTAATCTGAATACATTCCTTTTATAAAATAACAAATAATTATTATTTCTCCTTTAGTACAACTTACTACATAGTCATATTTTATTAGGACTGATAAATAAGCATTTCACAATGTTACTAAAAACAATATACTTTATTAATCTAGCAAACCTTAAGTGTCTCTGTGTGTCAGACCTTATGCTAGATGATAGAGATTCAATACTATGAGAGGCATGCCCTTGAAGAAATAGGATGAGGGAGTCTACAGTATCAAAAAAAACCCAAATTGATTATAATATGAAGCAGGGAAGTTCTTATAAAAATACCATGAGTAAAGTTTCATGGAAATATAGAGGGAACGTTAATTCATTTTGCCTGGGACATTCAGAGAAAACTTTATGAGGAGGTACTAAGAGTTCACCAAGAAAGACACACAAGGGCATCCCAAGACAGCATTGATAGATTGTTAGCTCTAAGATTGTTTAAAATCAAAACGAAACAACAATGATGAATAAATCCATGCAGGTTGTTTTGTGAGACTGCTCGGTAAGTTGTTTGATGTATAGTGATGGGAAACTTAATTGAAAGGGTAGATGAGGCCAAGCTGTTTAGTGCTTACTGTGGGTTAAGGCTCTCCATTTTTAGTAGCTATAGCCCTTTGGAACCTTAGGTAAATATGGCATGATTATTTTACTTAGGAAAATTTTAGGGAATGTTATTGGTTGCCCAACACTGATAATAGCATGAGAGTCATATACCCAAACATTATTCAGTTAAGGATCATTTCACCAAGATTCGATACATAATGATATGTTAGCCCCAGCCTTCTTCAAATTCTGCACCCCTCTTTTTCCCTTAAAGTTTACAGAACAAAGGAACAGAGGATCTTTCCAATTGTCCTTGTCTAGCAACCTGATCTGAACCTGATAGTCTGAATTCTTTATGAATCTGCTATGTAAATGAGCCAAAGATGGAATCTATGTATTGGTCCCTACTTACTTTATTTCCTCACTGCAGACAGACCTATTAGTTCAAAAGCCTGCAGATAGAAAACTCTACTTTTTACACACCCAATGTTTAAAAACTAACCCAAATAAGCAGATTTTCAGCTATTTAGAGCCTGCTTGCTTTGCATCCCTCACTCAGCATTGTTAGGCATTGATAAGATAGTCTTGTGGCTTTAAGACTAGAAATCACTCCTGCCTTTCAGAGCTGTCTGGCACAGGCTCCCTGCCTTGAAACTGAGCAATATCCTCTAGCCATATAAACCTATCTCCCATTTCCCTTTCCCCCAGGAGTTCTACTACCATACCCCCATTCTGGTTTCCTCATTATAAGCCTCTGGATGGTCTCATGCTGTAAGGGATTTCCTCTCTCATGAAACTGTATCCAAGAACCACTCAATAAAGCTTGTTGCATTTTACTGTCTCTCACGGTCCTATCTTTTTCCTTGACCAGCCCCCCAAATCCCTTGAACATCTTGCATAATCTAAGCTTCTAACCCACCACCAAAACCAGTGAGTTTAGCATTGAACTTGGAAGAGCCCAAATTCTTTCAATGTTACTTCTCAGCAGAATTAGATTTCTAAGAAAGGACTGTGGAAGGTAATTGTGGTATTATAAGGCAACTGAGAAAGTAACAGCAGGGAGAGTATACTGAAAAATTTATCTAAGAATGGCTGATGTTGTTGAGTTTTGACATTTTCTTCCCCTTTTACATTATTTCTCTTTTAATGTTAAATATCTTACCATTAATATTGTTCATCAGCACCAGAATATATAGGTGTGTGTACAAATATATATTTACTCAACAGTGAGCAAGAAGGATGGACTGGAGAGGGAGTTAAACGTCAAGGATGCCTGCATCTCTGGAAATAAAGAAATGTGTAGAAGAGGAAATGTAGCTGGAACCAATGGAAGAGTTCTGGGATCAAACCAAGATGCAACAGGCAAAAACTTTCTAACTTCCAAATCTTATTTACTGGCAGAAGTCCTTCTGTGTCAATCCTAAAGGAAGGCCACTTCAGAAGAGTAATTTAATTCAACATCTTAATTCCAGGATCGTTTCTGGGCTGACAATCTACAGAATATTTGATTTTTTAAACGCTACAATTTTACTATGCTTGGATGACTGAGAATTCTGAAGAAAGGTGTAACTGACAAATGGAATGGACCCAAATGTGGCTTTCTAGCTTTCTCCATATAGACAGACTGAGCTGATGAATCACAATACAGGGATCTGAATTAATTCAGTATTTCTAAATTCCCAGATGAGTTATACATAGGGAAAATAAAGGTATTTTCCTTGACACAAATGACTCTCAAAGGTCTTGATAAAACTACAAAGTTGACCATCACTATTTTTTTTTTTTTTTTGTACCTGCTGCATTTTTTTTTTTCTTTGTGGTACGCGGGTCTCTCACTGCTGTGGCCTCTCCCGTTGTGGAGCACAGGCTCCGGACACGCAGGCCCAGCGGCCATGGCTCACGGGCCCAGCTGCCCCACGGCACAAGGGATCCTCCCGGACCGGGGCACAAACCCGCGTCCCCTGCATCGGCAGGCGGACTCTCAACCACTGCGCCACCAGGGAAGCCCTGCATTTTTTTTTTGGTACCTTACTAATCACTTTTACCAATGGGGATTTCTTTCTTTTGCAAGATGTTCTGCAGATGACAAGCAGACTTACATAAAAAAAGGATTCAAACTTTATGGGCTTCTAAATTCAAACACAGTTTTTATTTATTTAATTTATGACTATTTATTAACATCTTTATTGGAGTATAATTGCTTTACACTGTTGTGTTAGTTTCTGCTGTATAACAAAGTGAATCATCTATATGTATACATATATCCCCATATCCCCTCCTTCTTGAGCCTCCCTCCCACCCTCTCTATCTCATTCCTCTAGGTGATCACAAAGCACTGAGCTGATCTCCCTGTGCGATGCAGCTGCTTCCCACTAGCTATCTATTTTATATTTGGTAGTATATATATGTCAATGCTACTCTCTCAATTTGTCCCAGCTTACCGTACCTTCCCCCTCCCTGTGTCCTCAAGTCCATTCTCTACGTCTGTGTCTTTATTCCTGTCGTGTCCCTAGGTTCATCAGAACCATTGTTTTTTCTTTTTAGATTCCACATATGTGTGTTAGCATACAGTATTTGTTTTTCTCTTTTTGACTTACTTCACTCTGTATGACAGACTTTAAGTCCATCCACTTCATTACAAATAGCTCAATTTCATTTCATTTTATGGCTGAGTAATATCCCATTGTATATATGTGCCACATCTTCTTTATCCATTCATCTGTCAATGGACACTTAGGTTGCTTCCATGTCCTGGCTATTGTAAATAGTACTGCAATGAACATTGCAAACACTGTTTTTAGAAGAAGCACAAGATACCGGTTCCTGCCAGTATCTTCATCTTAGCATGCCAAATGGGCCTCTTACTCCTGACTGTACAAACTGAATAAATCCACCAAAATTTAACATACAATGCCCCAACTGCAAATAAAAAAGCCAACATCAATATGACCATTTCCCTGGCCCTTTCCCTGTTTGCACTTCTCTTTTTCTCTTGCTTCCTTCCTCCACAAAATATAGCTAATCATCTCTCCATGCGTATTCTGGATTTCTTTTTCCCTCTGGTTGGGAAACTGTCCTCTGGTTGTTTTATTTCCTGTTCTATGGTGAAAACCACTCTCTTAAGCCCTTGGATAAAAGCAGATCTGTGACATAAAAAAATTACACATACAAATAAAATGGAAGGAAGTAAGGATGGAAGGAATGGGGGGGGAGAAGGGAAGATGTCTACAGCTGGGCATACAATTTGAAAATGCTGTGAGCAACTGCACCATTTTATGACTTTAGGGTTAATTTATTTTTCTATTTCTTTTTATAAAATATAAATTTTGATGTTTATATTATCACAGGGGAGGGGGGAGAGAATCTGTACCCTTTGTCTCATAAGTGATTTAATGGACAATACTCCCTGTTGTATTGTAGTCAGATAGTTACAATATCCTCCTTTGCTGAGATGTTGGGAAATTCTGTTGGAATACTGGACTGAACAAGACAGTGGCTTTGATGTAGGCTGGGAAAAAGGCTGCATTTTGATAATAATGTGACTAAAAGCTCACCTGCTCCTTCTCAGAACACACAAATGGACACACATGCATGTATGTGCATAAACACACCACAAACTCTTTACTTCCTCTAAGCAAATATCAATAGCAAGTCTAATATTTTTCGACTCATCTGTCATAAGTAGGGGAGATTAAGAAACTAAAGTATGGGGCTTCGCTGGTGGCGCAGTGGTTGAGAGTCCGCCTGCCGATGCAGGGAACACGGGTTCATGCCCCGGTCTGGGAAGATCCCACATGCCGTGGAGCAGCTAGGCCCGTGAGCCATGGTCGCTGAGCCTGCGCATCCGGAGCCTGTGCTCCGCAACGGGAGAGGCCACAACAATGAGAGGACCGTGTACCACAAAAAAAAAAAAAAAAGAAAGAAAGAAAAGAAAAAAGAAACTAAAGTATAGAAGTTGCTTTCCTGAGCTTTTAGAAAGGGCAGCCAGAGGAGAGGGGATAGAGACAGAGCCTCTCTAAGGATCAGCCACCATATTTTAAACCTGAATGAGGAGGCTCCAAAATGAACAGTGTCTAGTAATAAAGTGGTGGTAGGCATTGGAGCTTGAAATTATGGGTCACCTTTGATTAAACATTGCTCACAGAAAATAAGCCCTGGTGTTCAGTCATACAGTCCCTGCTATTATATGCAAGAATTTAAATGCCAATGCTTATTAAAACTAGCCTGAGCAATAGCTGAGAATCACCTTGGGGATGATTCAATAAAAAAGAAAGACCTACAATTCTCCTCAAAAATAATTAAAGCTCTATCAACGGATGAGATCGTTGATGGAATTTATTTTAGTATTTTTCTGTGTTTGGGAGGGGCAATACAGTTTAGTAGAAAGATCATCAAATTTAGAATTCAAGTATGATCTAAACACATTCATATATTAATTGTAATTTGGCACGAGTGAATCAACATCTCTGGGTCTCCAATTCCTCACTCTAAATTATGGGCGTTAAAACTCAGAGCTCCAAGGATTGCTGTGAGTATTAAATATGATAATTTATGTAAAAGAATAAGTCTCCTGCTTGGAATGCTATCGATGCTAAGTATAACTTGTTCTTTGTGGTAATCTGAGCTTCCAATATGCAACAAGGACTCAATAAATGGTAGCTAATAAGGTTACTTTGTTAGTTATTTATGATTATACTTGATTTGTTAATTTTTTCAATATTGCTTTTCTACTTCTTTTTTTTTTTTTTTTTTTTTTTTTTTGTGGTATGCAGGCCTCTCACTGTTGTGGCCTCTCCCGTTGTGCAGAACACAGGCTCCAGACGCGCAGGCTCAGCGGCCATGGCTCACGGACCCAGCCGCTCCGCGGCATGTGGGATCTTCCTGGACCAGGCACAAACCCGTGTCCCCTGCATCGGCAGACGGACTCTCAACCACTGCGCTACCAGGGAAGCCCTATCTCTTGCTTTAAACACCTGAAGCATTGCTCCCTGAGACTTTAATATCCTTGATCCAAATGTTCCTCTGGCTAACTTCTAATGGTCTCTAAGAGCCCAGTAAGCAGGGAATTATCACTATTAGGAAATATTCTCTGAATTCTGTAATAATGGGTTAGATGTTCTTTGTTTATTCTCCCAATACTTTTAGCATTTTATCAACCTTCATCAAACTGAATTTCTATTTTCAGTTTGCTTATCTGGGCTTTCCTCTGGACTTGAACTTCCCTGAGGGCAAAGCTTGTGTTTCATTTGGTTTTGTATGTCTAATGCAAGTCCTTCCCTCTCTGGAACTCTTTTTTCAACTGGGAGTTAAACTTAATGCTCTTTGTTCCTGACATCTTTGGGAGTTATGAAAACCAGTCTAAGACAATGAACATAAAATTGGTATATCAACAATTAAATACTGCACATATGGAGAGGAATATATTCCAATTTCTTGCATATGATAGGCTTTCAATAAATGGCCGTTGTTGATTATGCCAACTGGAACCTCAGCAATCTGTGTTACCTAAGAAAGTTAGTCTCTACTCAGTCATTAGGATTCTACCAAGACCTAGACATAGCAATACCATCAAAGACCATGAATATTCTACTGTACAAATCCATTAGGAATACATAAAGCATTTTTTCTGTTGGATTATTGAGGCAACAATTATTCAAAATTCAGAAGTTTCTGCTTGGCTTGTTCCTAAACAGTTGAGTGAAGACTTTGGATCCCTAGATTCTTCTTTCTCTCTTTGTACTACACAGCTCACTGTTGCATGCATGCATTCATTTATTCACATTTTGCTGTATAGTAGACAGGAATCTGAGTCCTGAGGAAACACCTAGAGATCTGAAAATGCCCTTTCTATCAAGAGTCCCACTGATCAGTTGAGGAGCTAGGCTGAAAAACAAAATAACAACAAAACTAAAACAAACAAAGAACACAGGTAAAAAGGGCTCCAAGGTACATATGCATTGGGTGGAATGGTGGAGACAAAACAGAGAATGGTTCAAAGAGCGTTGTAGCTGGAGGGTGAAAAGAAAGACCTCACAGAGGGAAAACGCGTTGAGTTTTAAAAATGATTAGGAAGGCATAGGACGATTTTGTTTGAGGAGAGAGGCAGGGATTTCAGATGGACATTTTCCAGTATATGAAGGTAAAAGTAGCAAAAGAGATTGCATGAGGCATTTAGCATTTAGGAAAATATATATGTTTAGTGAACCCAGGACTTAGCATCTGTAAGAGGTTGTTGTTATGTGTCCAGACCAAGGAGAGCTTCTGTTGCCCCTGTATGGTGGTAACCTGCATCCTGTGAGCAACGAGGAGACCTAGCAGAGTTCTCAGCAGAAATATTTAAGTGAGCAATTAGATCATTACTTATTGAGAGTAGGGAGGGACAATTGTGGATCTATAAGCAGATAAACAGGCTAGTATACCTGGAAGCTTAAAGAACATAACAAGAATCAAGGCTCTGGAAGGACCTTAAGTAATGATTTTAGTATAGTATTTTTGTTTGTTTTTAATACAAAATAATTTTCCCATGCATTTATTTTATGAAGGAATAATTTTATAAGTGACATTATATGTTAGAATTTGTTTCATGCCAACTCTGATCATTTGGGGCTAGGTGTCTGCATCACTGTGTTAAGAAGGATTCTGAGGCTCTATCCAGGCTTTAGGATAAAGAAAACTTGATTATATGGTGATGTATGTTATGGTCAAGATAAAGGGAATGGTGACTGGGTGAACCACATATTTAATATCTCTATTTTTATTTATGCAGTTAACATAATGAAACAGAGTTGTTCGTGTGTTAGTCATGAGATGGACAATCCAGAGTTCTAACAGGTTATTTCTTTGCTCTCTGTCCTACCTTCACCCTACCTAACATGTCCAATTACCTCCTATAACATTTAGATATCTAAAAAATATACCTTGAAAAACCACCATTATAGTTAAAATGCCCTTATTTAATAGATGGAGGAACTATTTTCTGATGGTTGAACCAAAACAACTATTTACATGAAGAATGTACCCAAAACTAGGGTTAATGGATTGTTTTTAACAGTTTATTTTGCAATAACAAAGGATACAAGGTGAAAAATTCTCATTTCTGTGGTTTTAAGAACTACACAGCTTCTGACCAATGAAATAGCTTACAATTTCTAATTGGTTTAGATGTCTCAAGTCCATCTTAGGTGAATAATATCATATAAATATTTTCGGTAATTTCACTTCCTTTAACAGGTTTTTAAACAATGTTTCTGCCTTGCTTCAGGACATCTTTTAATTGCTCTAAATTATCACTGATGTCTGTAGCATTTTCACAGAACATGGATTGATTTCAATTAACTTTCTCATGCTTTTGCATAAAAGCAGTCTTTTTCAATTTGCCAAATTGGATCACACAACCTTTTAGAGCTGAGGAATGACAGTTGTTAAAAGGTTGGGAAAAGAGGACACGGCCAAGGTTGTTTACTTCCTAATGTCTCCATTTGGAATTTTCAGTTGTGCTTGATCATATAAAACCACTGAAGAAGAATGTGGGTTAGAGAGTTGAAATAGACTATCCCCCCAATGGAGCGCTTTGAATTCCCCAGGATTATATTTTAACTGCAAAGGAATAACCAAAGAGAATTTGTTTAAAGCCTGTTCAAACACCCCTACCACAATTATAGCTGTTGTTTTTTCCTTTTTTCATCTGCTTGTGCATATGGTACAAGTGGTGAACTCTCAATATCTGTGACCAGGTACACTCTGGGTTGTGGGTAGAAATCTGCTGGCACTTTTACACAAAATGACTCCATTACTACTGTTGAGCATTACGAGATTTGAGGTAAGCAGTCAGTGGAGAGCAACTGTGAAAACACAGTCAGTACAAAACAACAAGAGACCCAGAACCCTGGAAGTCACAGGTATTGAGACAAGAGAATTCAAGGTGGGAAAAGGCAAATGGTGCAGAACCTAAAGCGTGAATGAAAAATAAATGAAAAAGTGAGTGGAACAAGGGTGAAAGAAGCTAATTTTTACTGGCATATTTAATAAATCCAAGAGAATCAACTTAAAAATACTAACAAGTTAAGTAAATTAACTCAGATGACTAGTTAAAAAGTTAGTGTGGAAAAGAATCAATTTCTTAATTTAGAGATAACGTGATTCTATATATAGAAAAACCCTAAAAATTCCACCAAACTATTAGAACCAATAAATGAACTCAGTACTGTTGCAGGGTACAAAATTAATGTACAGAAATCTGTTTCATTTCTATACACTAATAATGGACTATCAGAAAGAGAAATCAAGAAAACAATCCCATTTTCAATCAAGTTGAAAAGAATAAAATACCTAGGAATAAATTTAACCAAAGAGGTGAAAGAACTGTACTCTGAAAACTACAAGACACTAATGAAAGAAACTGAATACAAATAAATGGAAAGATATTCTGTCTTCATGGATTGGAAGAATTAATATAATTAAAATGTCCATACTACCCAAAGCAATCTACAGAGTCAATGCAATACATGGCATTTTTCATAGAACTAGAACAAATAATCCAAATTTCCTCTTCTTAAAAGGACATCAGTCAGATTGGATTAGGGTCCACCCTAATGGCCTCATTTTAACTTAATTGTTTCTTTAAAGTCCCTGTCTCCAAATACAGTAACATGCTGAGGTACTGGGAGTTAGGGCTTTAATATGAATTTTGGGAGGGCACAATTCAGCCTACAACAGACTGTAAGCAACCTAAATAGCCATCAATAGGCTACTATTTACATAAATCATGGTGCATCTATACAATAAATACTATACGGCCACAACGACACACACACACACACACACACTTATACTCATAGCTTACCACAGGAAGGATAGATAAAGGACTGATGATGGTATTTACTTGTAGAGAGGACACACCTTGTGGCTTAGGCATGATGAGGAGACTATTTTGTACTGCTTATTATTTTTTAAGGTATATGCTTTTTTTTTTAAAGAGAGGGAAAAATATTTAAGAGAAGGAATGATTCTAGGACTTGTAGCCTGTGCAAAAATTGATGGTGATGCCCTTAACTAAGAAAATGAATACAGAAATAAAAAAATAAAATAAATGTGTGGAAGTCAGCAGCCATGACACTCAAGCTCTTCTTTTTAAAGACCTTTGCAATGATATTGTTATAGTGTCATCCTTCTGGTATTTCAAGTAATTAAATCTTCTTCAGTAAGGTCATGCCCATGTAATACTGAATTCCATAGTAACGTCAGTTCTATTATATTGAGCTGCCAACGTGTTACTCCACTTGTGAGACCATATTCCGCTAGATTACACTACAGACACATTAAAATATGAGTGGAATATTAAATTGACCATCCCTCCATTACAGAATATGTCATCTTTCTCCATTATAATGCAATGTTGCTTTCTTTAGGGGCCTGGAAAACTTTTTGGTATTGTTAGTAAGTTTCTGCTGTCTCTTTGATGTCAGTAGATATTTAATTTAATTATCAGGGTTGAATGAACTTGGTGTAGCTCAGTGATAGCTAACAACTCTGTGGAACTGGAACAGTCCACAAACAAATTAGTTCTCCAGATGTGGAGACATAAATAACCACACCAGTGCTGTCTGTGGTTGTAAAGGGAAGGCAGGCATTGTGAGTAATAATTGAATATTTTCTGAAATGGCGGAAAGGGCATTTGGATACAGAGAACAGTTTAATTTTAAGTTTTGCATTTAGAGGAATACTCCTCATTTTTTCCTGTTTTTAACCTAGTGTGTAATCAGTCATTAATTCAGTAATTTCACTTCATTCAATCTCTTAAGTATGTCTTGTGCCCATTCTTCAACCCACTGCCAGTGTCCTTGTTCAAATAATTTCTTAACCATCTTCCCTTCTCCAGACTCATCCACTGAAATATTGCCAATAGATAAAAATTTATAATAAATACAACCAATAAGATCATCCCTTTGCTCAAAATTACTCTGTGCTCAAAATTACTCTGAGGATTCCTGTTGGCTAAAGGAAGAAAAAAATCTCAACTCCTCTGACAGCTATACCAGCTGCTTCATAATCTAGTTCATATTTCCCCCTTCATTAGCACTCCCCTGCATTTTCTCCTTTATACTTATACTCCAGAAATTCTGACATATTCTCAGTGTCTTGCATGTGCCAATATATTTCTAGTCTAGAAAAATCCTAAGGGAATTGTGTTTCAATCCAAGTATCTAACAAACTCCCTCCCATACAGGCTATGTGTTTATTCATTGATTTTTGTCTCAATGTTTTGCTGCTAAAATATTAAAATCCCCAACCATAAATAACTTAAATAAGAAAATATTTGTAACATCTTACTAAAAGTATACCTTTCATGGAAGGAACCCTATAAACAAAGCAGGGTAGGTCTACTCTGGGTTAGCATCATTAGCCTGTTAGCAACCTACCTAATGTTACCCTCTTATCATACTACATAGCTGCTGTTGAGGCTGGCACTCAGGCCTTAGAACACAGGAAAACAAAGTGAGGAGACTGATTAATTTGAAGCAGAGTGACTCTGGTAGTTTACTGGTTAGGATCTGATTAACCGTTTCTGCAGATACAGAAAGTTGTTTTGTTTGTTGGTTTTTAAACTAAAAATGGCTTCCCATGTATTGACGATCCAAACATAGGATACCATAGTGATTCAGTTACCATCAAGCATGGGTGCAGTGGAGGAGTTAACTGTTAGCTGGAGGCAGGAGGGATTTCCTGCATGCAATTAACTGGTTGTTGCCATTGGCTCCATTGCTTGGCATTTCAAGTAGCCATGGTCATGGGAATAAGCAAGAGGATAACATCACTAAAAGTTAAATATATAAAATGCATATATACAATATTTTATATATATATATATATATATATATATATATATATATATATATATATATAATATTTCTGTTCTCTGGAGTTGCCTGAAGGAGTCCCAACTTCTATTTGGACTGAGAACAAGAGTTTTCCTGGTTACAAGGCTAGGGTATTCATGTCATGAAGACACTTAGAGTGACAGATGTCAAACACAGTCATTTGTGAGATGGAGATTTGAAACAGGACTTTACAGAATACCAGCTGGGCTTCTGAGCTCCTCACTTCTTGATTATCTGTACGTTATTTTACCTGTCTGGAACAGCCACTCCTGTTTGGATCCCTAGCACATTTCTAGTAATCCTTTGAACATCACTTGAACTAGGACTTTCTTTATAAAGTCTCCATTCATTCCCCCACAAAGACATTGTTTTATCCTATACTATGCATCAAAAGAGTGATCATCTTAATTGCTCATCTTTATATTTGAAGGTCCCAGCATAGTTTCCTGGCATGTAGTAGCTACTCAACGCATGCATTAAATGAATTCTAGAATTAATCACTAAATACACAAATATATTCATAAATGAATTGATAAAGATGAATGAAAACAATTTCTCCTATTTTAGTGCTTTGAGGAAGAGAAGAGAAGGTAATTAGCATAAATACATATAAATATTTAGTAAGTGTGTAAGGGGTATTGGAGTAAAGGGATCTCTGTAATCAATTTTTAATTGTTCAGAAATAAAGAATTGAACACAAAACAAACAAAATAAATGGAAGAGATGCACAGAGAGACTAAATAATGCAATCTCTCACTGTCAGTCTCTGGGTAGTTCTGCACAAAACTTTTCTGAACTTAGCTCAGATTATGTCCTAGGTCATTGACTGGCTATGCATAAGGACAATACATGAGCAAATCACAGAGCACATAGGATTTTTGTGCTGGAGAGGAGGTTGTTAAAGTTTAGGTCTAAAAGGTAAAGGAGAAAAGAAATTAGGCGTGGAGTCAAGGTTCATTCATGTAGGTCTTTCTTGGATGCTGCCACCAGCCAAATAGAGCAGACCCTTGACTTGGAGCCATAAATGGGAGAGAGATGAACATAAAGGACAAGGAAGTGAGAGCTTGCGAAGAAAACTTAGGGCTGAAGAATTTATATCTGGCACGTAGAGTTTTACTAACTTCTTATTTAACTTAAATTCTTAGTAAGTGCCTCCCTCCTTTCTCTGCAGTATATTCCATAGGAGCTTCTGGGTTTAAAAATAATGAATTTGTTAACAATTTTAGTTTCAAAAGAAAGCAGAGCAGATAGACTCAGTGGCAGAAGAGTTTTAATACTGACTATACCACTGACTGAATATCCTCCTTTGAGGAAGTTAAAACCCATTAACCTCTTCTGGAAAAAAAAGGGTATGTGTGACTGGATTAGATATAACAATGATTAATGATAGTAATACTACCTAGTATTTATCTGATATTTCCAATATAACAAGGACTGAACTAAGAGTTTTACATTCATTACTTAAAATAATTCTTAGCATAACCCTCTGAGCCAGGTGCTGTTTTAATATGCCCATTTTATAGATGAAGAAATTGAAGTGGTAGTATTGGAATTTTCTCTAAGGAATTTTAACTTTGGAGCCTACATCTTTCTTCAGGATCCATTCTGAGAACAGTAACCATATATTCCTGCATTTTAAAAACAACCCTGTTCAATTATTATGATTCATTAGGCACATAAGTATCAGACTTTTCATTCTTTGTGTCTTGATTTTTAACTTGTTCTTGTTTTAACAACAGCACCTCTGTATGTACCTTTCTGTGTGTATATAAGTAGCTACTGACTTTTCAGAAGCACCACTGGAAAATGTCCATTTGAGAGTACTGATGACAAAGCTGTTACATTCTTTCTTGGTGTGTTCATAAATTTTGCTAACATCTATTTTTTAGTTAGAAAATGAAATTACTGATAAATATACTAATTATATAATCAAATAATAGAAGTAGAAACATTTTAACTCAAGTATATTTTTGCCAATAGAATGCAAAAATGTTTTTCATGGTTTTAAGCATTTTCAAGGATTTTACATTATGCAATAGAGAATGATTTGCCATCCTTGGAGGGCAGACAAGGTGTTTTAACACCGAGGCAAACAGGCAGCAGAAACCAGAGTCTTGATCAAAGGTCTTTCGATAGGATGGATCTTATCCAGGACTACTTCTGGTTCAGGAAATTCAAATATAGCTTTCCAGGAATTAATTAAAAAGAAAACCATTTTAATCAGATGAAACTGGTCCATTCTGGATGTCTGAACCAAACTTGGTTGGTATTCAGAGACTTGGAACAAGATGGTGAGGGTTCTTAGAAACTAAGCCCTCTGAGGAACTGTCGGAGGAAGTATGGGTTTTTAACCTTCCAGGAGAAGATAGAGGTGTTGAAGTAGACTCTGGAAAACACCAGAGACAGAAAATATCATGGATATTTGTGTGCTGAGTGAGATGATCAGAGCAGGGTGTTTCAAGCTTGGCATCACTGACATTTGGAGTGAGAGAATTCTTTATTGTGGGGTGCTGTCCTGCATATTTTAGGATGTTTAGCAGCAACCTTACCTCTACCTACTAGAGGCCAATAGCACCCCCCCAGTTGTGACAACTCATTGTCAAATTTCCCTAAAAATCTCTTAAAATGCCTGCCAACTTAGAGACTGAGTTTGTGATTCCTCTCTAATTCCAAAGCAGCATGTATCAATATGTCAAACTTGGTATGATGTGCAGGATTTATTTTAAACTAAGAATGTGCTTCCTCTACTATCCTCTCTTCTTCTGTGTTTTAAAAAAATATTCCGTAATAAAAACTGGCATTCATTTTTAATCCATTTATAAAACTAAATCTTGACAACTGCAAGATTATCGACTCAGAATGTACCATTCTGAGTGTAATCCTTAACAAAGTAACAACGTAACACTAATATAATTAGCAATAAAAAATGGGATGTGGGTAAAAAAAAGTTTCAGAGTGCTAATTATCTTATTTGCATAAAAGGGATTCAATCCATACTACCTTAAACATGTAGGGAAAATAATGAGTCTAACTTCTTAATGATTTTAATAATGTATTTTTAAAAATTTCTTAGGGGTCTGTTAATAAATTATATACCCCAATGTAAAAAAAAACACCTTAAGTTTAGCAATTCAGTTGGATTTTCTTCAGGTTCTTTTTTCTCTTAAATTCAAGTAGAATAAATGAAGTGCATTTACTTAAAATATCAATAAGAGTAGAAATAGTCTGTTTACAAATGTCTATCTAATTATCGTTCATCCATGCATCTAGTTTTCTATCTTCCTTTTTCTCCTTCCAATCATCCATCCATTATTTATCTTTCTATCCATCCATCTAATCATCTTTCTATTTGTATGTATGGACAGATAGATGTCTGTTTAGCGACTAATTTATACTACCACCACTGCTATCATCTAATTTGAATACAAGTAACTTCTGGGTTGGTGCTATCCTTTGCTTTCCTCTTTCTGTTTTTTATGTTACTTGAAATGTTAAATGAATATAAATGATTTTAATAATATTAAAATGATAATGCTTTAAATGGGAAAACACATCAGAAAGAAGAAAATAGTAGTTGATATAGATTGTTGAGAATCTGGATTGCAAGGATTATCTTTTGTCAAATTTGGGAAAATAATATTTCTTGAAATGAGAGTTACAGGTGTTGTTCCTAAGTAGAATAAAAATATCTAAGGAAAATAGGAATTTTGAGCATTTTGTGGATCTTTCACAATATTCAACACAGGCCTAGATTTTGCATAATGAAAAAATATAAATAAATTTTCTGTGTCCCTAAGTCCCATAGTTCACATCACATCAAAAGCCAGAAACACACCTGGATACCCAAGTCCTCCCTTACAGTTCCCCATTCCTCATAGTCTTGGCTTTGCAACTTGACACACTCATCTCGCGTTGCCCCATTTAGGTTTGGTTTTCTAGATCCACTTTTATTTCCTGCTTTTGAAGAAGTTTAGGGAGCTATAGGTAAAAAATAATCTTAAGATTATTTAAGTATCAGACCATGACATTCCCAGGTCTAGACTTTCAAAGATAACAGGCTGATCCCAGTCCCATGAGGGTGGACATTTTGCACTATGGAGGTACAAATCACTGAGTAAGAGAGTGTAGGAGTACATCAATGGATATATATATTTTATGCATTTTTTATGTGTGTTCTGCCTCACAGCCAAAGTGGTTTGAGGCAGCCTCTGTGTCCAGCTGATAGGCATGGGAAAAAGAAGCATTGATTTTACACATCCCTTCTATAAGAGATCATCTTTTTTTGGCCGCGCTATGCAGCTTGTGGGATTTTAGTTCCCCAACCAGGGATTGAACCCCGGGCCCTCAGCAGTGAGAGCACGGAGTCCTAACCACTGGACCACCAGGGAATTCTCTAGAGATCATCTTTTCATCTAGCATTGGCTTATATCAATTAAGCTCTGGATGGGTGGGGAATTGTGGGACAGAGACCTCTAAGAATTGCTTTATTCAATCACTTGGACAAAAGGGGATTTTTTTTTTTGATAGCTGACACTGATACTTAACTTACATTCTTTTTTTAGATTTCTCTGTCATCTTAGGCATATTGACAGAGAAACCTCAAGGTGTGTGGCATCAGATAGCTTCATCTCAATGTGGAACCAAATTTATCTTTATTTCCACTTTCTTTGGATGTTTCAGTTGGCTTTATTTGGGTGGAAGCAGTGTATTTCAGCTCTCCTGCTTCCATCTTTTACAAAGCTCATTCAAATTGGGTGCCAACAGATAAATTAGATAAATAAACATGTGGTTTAAGTTTCATAGAAATAGGAAAGTCAGATCAACATGATGTAAGCAAATCCTTCTTAAAAATGTGTGTCCTATTCAAAGGGAGGATTACTTTAGTCAAAACTTAATTTGTGGGGCTTCCCTGGTGGTGCAGTGGTTAAGAAATCCGCCTGCCAATGCAGGGGACACGGGTTCGAGCACTGGTCCGGGAAGATCCCACATGCCGCGGAGCAACTAAGCCTGTGCAACACCAACTACTGGGCCTGCACTCTAGAGCCTGCGAGTCACAACTACTGAGCCTGTGTGCCACAACTACTGAAGCCCACATGCCTAGAGCCCGAGCTCCACAACAAGAGAAGCCACCGCAATGAGAAGCCCACGCACCGCAATGAAGAGTAGCCCCCGCTCGCCGCAACTAGAGAAAGCTGCACACAGCAACAAAGAACCAGAGCAGCAAAAAATAAAATGATAAAATAAATAAATTTAAAAAAAATTTGTATGTTACAGATAGGGAAACATGATATTAAAGTGGCAAATATAGCATTAATGGTCTTTTTTTAAGGAAACTAACTTGTTAGCTGAAAATGGAGTACTTAGGACATAGGCTAAGGGAAAAAAAAACAGTAAAAAAACAAAAATAAAAGAACAAAAAATCTGTTAGCATAAGAAAATGGTGGGATTCAGTGCTTGCTACAGATAGGACAGAGAGGAGGAGAGGAATTTGAGAAGAGAAGAAACAAATGACTATTGTAAGTCTGGAGCCAATAGGCAAATATGACGAGTGAAAATATTTCAAGGCAAGGTGGTCTCAAAGTATTTGAAACACATATGTCTAATATTTTGTTTTCTTACATTTTTAGTCTTGTAACCAGATTTTAATGTCCCCAACCTTCAAGAAAAGGTCCCTACACACAAAGAACCCAATGGAAAAAGTATTTGGGGTAATGAATAGAGTTGCTTTCCTGAGAGCCAATGAAACGTTTAAGATGGGATAGCAGGTACAGAAAAAATGAGAAATTCTTTAATTCAGCTGAAGAAAGAAATTGGAGGCAGGAGTGTGAAGGGAAAAATCAATCAAATCCATAAACGGTCAGAGGGGGACAGAGACTTGAATCTTCCTCTGAATGTAAGACGGCAGCTCAATCTTGTTTTGGTTGAATAGCAAGGGACTGTTTGACCTAAGTGATATATGAATTAGACATAGAGCATCATTACTGACATTTTCTAAATGTAAATGAAAGGAAAACTGGATCAACATACTGTACCAGCAACATAGAATGAGAGTTAGAAAATATGGATTTTAATGGTACAGATGAACTTACTGGCTAAGCAGAAATAGAGTCACAGATGTAGAGAACAAACTTATGGTTACCAAGGGGAAGGGGGGTGCCAAACTGGGAAATTGGGATTGACATATATACACTACTATGTATAAAATAGATAACTAATGAGAACCTATTGTTTAACTCTACTCAGTGATCTGTGGTGACGCAAATGGAAAGGAAATCTAAAAAAGAGTGGATGTATGTATAACTGATTGATTTTGCTGCACAGCAGAAACTAACACAACATTGTAAAGCAACTATACTCCAATAAAAATTAAAAAAAATAAATAAAACTTTCAAAATTGTTGAATGCTAAAAAAAAAGGAAATATGGATTTTAGTTGAGACTCTGGCATCAACTTTCTCAATGACTTTGACAAAGTTATTCATCTTCTGTGATCTCCAGCTATAAAATGGGGGCATATGACTAGGTGTTCTTTCAAGTGTTTTGAATCTCGAAAGAAGTTCTGAAATGTGTCAACTATAGTTAACTCTTAATTTGACACAATCAACCTGTCATCCACAGATTTGTTCTCCCTCTCAACATTATCTTTGTAAAGATTTTAAAATTTTATTTGTAGCAGTAGTATTCATGATAACAGAGCTGTTATGAAACATGAATTGTGAAGAAATACAATAAATCATTTTCTGTTCTTTTTTTCTCTTACAGTAGCAATGGGTCAGCCTACGAGACTGATCTCTAAATGAGTAAGTTTGGCCGAAAAGCGTATAATTCTGTATGCTGCATTACTCCATAGTCATGTCTATGTGGAGGGTGAGTGAGTTTCTTGAACTATTGCCAGCCTCTGGGTCTGGGAGCTGAACAGCTTTCCTCTAGTTTAAAGATATCTTCTAACTAGGACACTTGTATGGATGCTACAATTTCCTCCTTTGCAGCTATAACTCTCTAATAACATGGAGTTTTCTCTAGGCTAGCTCAGCAAATTTTGCTCATTTAAAAAATGTCAATCTCCTGGCTGGATTTACCTTTCTTTCAAAGATTATAATTTGTTTGTTTTCACGCTGTGAATTGATATATGGAACATTCAGAAGGATACAGATTCAAATTTCTGAAGGGAAGAGTCGTCATATTTCCTTTGTGTAACCACACTTTCCAAATTTGATGATGCCAGTCACTGTCATCTTTAACACTCCAAGTGTTTTACACAACCCTTACAGAATGTCCAAAATCTGAAATGGCTTCAAATGATCAGTGTTCTAGCCCCATTCCCTTACTGTTTCTCATGTCAACCTATTCCTATTTACCTCCTTCCCTCCCTTCTTCCTTCCTTCCTCCCTCCCTTCCTTCCTCCCTCTTCTCTCATACCTTTCATTCTTCTCCTTTCCTCTCCTCTTCATCTCTTATATATCAGCTTCTCATCACTCACTCTTGTTATCTCACTCAATAGTTCTCGCTCTCCCACTCTCTCTCTCCCCCCTGTTGCTCTCACTCACTCTCTAGCTCACTCTCCTCAGCACCTGCTCCATGTCTTTCAGTCCCTCCAGTGCCCCTTGCTCCTCTTATTTGTCCCTCACTGCTGTTTCCTAAACTAAGCATGCCCTCCTCCCATCCCACCTCCTACACAGTTAACCCTTTAGCATCCTTCATGTTTCATCCTGTGCTACCTCAGGGATGCTTCTTCTAAAACCCTAGACTAAATTAATTCCCTTTTAATATTCTCTCTCATATTTCTGCACCAATTCAACTTATTTTTAACATCCTCTCTTGAGAAAAATCTCTAAGTTAGGCTGAGCCAAAATGCAAAGAGCTACAGTTTTCTTCCCTGCAAGGCAAATGGGTTGTGGGATCTAGGGCACAACCCTTGACACACTGAAATGAAACAATAATCAAATGATATAAGGCACCTTGAATGCACTGTGCAAAGATGAGGTGTAATAAAAATGCCAGGTATTACTAACATTATCTCCTAAATCTGTTCATCTGATTACTCTTTGCAAGTGCTTCTCCAATGGTAGTACTCAGGATATACCATTCATTCAATAATAAGGTTAAAATCCTAATTTCTATTCATTTGACCTCCGTTAAACCTATCTGTTTATGGAGGCTTCTACAGAGAAATGTGAAGAAACATGTAGTTATTGAAGACAGAGTTAAAAGGTTTATTATATCAGTGATACCATTCAAATAATTTTTGAGAAACACTTAGTTTTGTCTAAGAAGTCATTCATTTAGCTTATGGGATCCTTATGATACACACAATAAGAAGCACTTACAGAAACTAGAAAGCAAACAATAAAAGAGAGCCTTGTACCAAGGGTCTGGGAAGTGATAATCTGAAAATAGATAAAGAAGACCCAAGGGGCACATTCAGTTCCCCAACCAACCCTCCCTCCCTCTGTGTGTTGCCCAAGGTCCACGTCAGGATCAATAGGGAATAAAGTCAGAGTTGTGTTTCAAGCAGCTAAGTGCAGCAAGTTGTACTTTCACAGACCTGGTAGTCTTTGAAAAATCATTTGCTCCTGTACTGGATATTTCTGCCCCAGCTGTCATATGGTACAACAGAAGGTGACAAAAAGCAAAATAAAGCATCATGTGCTTTTGCCCCTTTTGCAGTCAACTCCAGGTTTGCTTATTATTTTTTTAATGATAATCTACTTCTAGTCTATTGGTTTGCCCCCAAAACAAATACTGCTATCCTCTCAGTGACAATGGTTGTAGAAAATTACAGGAACTCAGGGCCAAGCCCTTCTCTCAGATTATGCTAAGAATGCCTAAAGAAAGAAGCATTATGTATTATTTGCCTGCTGTATGCAGACATCACTCCTAGTGATGTCAATTACAATGTTCCATTCAAACCGCAGGGTAAGCCTGTATGGTAGATGTTACTCCCTCTATTGTCAAGAGTGGTGCAAGTGAAATTCAGAGAGGTACAATAGCACAAGGTTTACACAGCTTCTGTCTGACTCCCAACCCAAGCTTGCTATAGTGGAGAGTCCAAATGAAGTCTTGATAAATTTCATTGGTTGAACAAACTCTAAGGTTACTATTCTGACAGGTACTGTGGATACTTAAAGTAATAGAGAACTTTAAAAATCAAAAAGTGACTGACATGAGTCTTTAGGTATAGATTTCTTTTCTGGTCCGTGCCATATACATCTTCGATATGAAGGAAATCACCAATACTGAGTCAACATATATTCTACTGAAAAAAGACAACTAAAATACACTTAAACCATGAAAGTCACTTTACTAACCAATGACATATTATTTAGGGAGTTCCTCTTAAGTATCTCTCTTTGGAGTAAATTCCAGACAATCTTCACTTTCCTGTATCATTGGCTCTTGGATTTAATGTCTAGGAAAATGTTTCTAAAGTTTAATTTCATTTCAGAAAGATAACTTGCCAACAATTCACTAAAAGACTTGAGTCAGTTTCTTTTGTATGTGGCTACGCAATGCTCATTTGGGGAAAAAAAAAAGCCAAAACCAAAAAACTTCATGACAATGTGTTTGGATCTGTTATAAAGCAAATAGATGGGAAACCAGGTGACTAAGGATACTTTTTTCTTTATTGGATTGAAACAATGCAAACTGCACACTGTGTCTAAATGTTTAATATAAACATTTACACTGAATATATTTGCAGATCAACAGCTGCTCAAACAAAAGCAGCAAATCTAATGGATTTCATAGTCGAAGCCCCCAATCAGAATGGAGTTTACATTCACCACTCATGCTTATTCAACGGTACTTGTGTACTGGCCTTTGTTTCAAAATGATTACCTACTTTTAACCTTCTTCCAAGAAACAATCAAAACAAAGTTACTTAGTTCATGTTTCTAGACCAAATTAAGTGCAGGGCAATTAATTTTATTCCCCAAACAAAATCCAGTTAGTACTATTGATATGGAATAATGTTTTTCTATCATAATGCAATTATGCTATGTGTGCCCATTTCAACTGAACATATACAAAGACATTCCAAATGCATCTGAATTCTCTATCCCTGTTCGATGTACAATTCAAAGCACTTCAATTAGGGGCACTTGCAAACCCTTGGGGATCATGGACTGAACACCTCCCTTTGTGAGCAATCAAGAACTCCATGAACTAAACTGATTTATAATTTTGCAGGAGTTTGAATCTTACCGGAGGAGGCTGATGTGTGGGAGTCAGTCACTTAGTATAGGCAGAGATAGCATTATGTATCCCAATTCAGCTCTATTATACTTTACTGTTCATTGTGCACATAATAACCTTTGGGAAGTGAATAGAAATGGAGTTTCTTTGTAAAAAATGAGTGCCAACTGTTAATGTTAGTAATAAAATCCAGGAGAAAATAAAGACATCTTCATGAGTAATGGTACTCTAAAAAGAAATAGGAGCACTCCCCCCATACCACCACTACAAGAAGTGTAAACTATTGTGGTATTAATTAAGTTGGTTATTCCTAAACATAGTATATCCCTCATAAATGATAAAGTCGTAATAAATGTGATTAAATGAAGGTATAATGATTTAGTTTCATATAATATTTCATTTGGAGATGATTTTGGATCTGGCTATTGTTATGGCTTAGCTAAAGGAGGAGGAGATTAAGCTAGACTCTAGGAGAAGGTACAATGCATTAACTCTTTTATGTCCTCTGAGTACCTTTTAAGTAGTAAGACAATGTTACAAGTGGCAAATCTTATTCACTTAGGTTTCACAAGTGAACAGAGGCAATGCTATATTTAGTTATTTAACCACTAAGTAATTTGTTATTTTATCTCCTTTTTCTTTCTTCATCTGATCTAAAAACAACATACTTTCTTTCTTGAAATAAATACTAATGAAAACAATTTTTCTTAGTGATAAACATATGCAACTTTATGACACCTTTCTTCTTATCCTGAAAAGTAAGAAATTCCAAGCCACCCTGATGCTGAAATTCTTTCCTTCATAGCTTTGGGCTATTTTAACAAAGTATTCTTATAAATACTTCTTTTACTGCTGTATCTTCATGCTAGAGGCCCATGTTCACTTCCAATCTACCTCTTATAATGCTGACAAAACATAGTTCCTAGAGTATCACTTTTTATTATGGAATTTCCCAGCTCACAAATTTTAATGGGCCCCTAATGCCAATTCTCAGGGATTCGAACAGTTTGTTTTTGCTTTTTGCTTTGTTTTAAATAAGAATCACTACCTTTAAATTACTTAAACTCAGGGCCTCCCTGGTGGCGCGGTGGTTGAGAGTCCGCCTGCCGATGCAGGGTATGCGGGTTCGTGCCCCGGTCCGGGAGGATCCCATGTGCCGCGGAGTGGCTGGGCCCGTGGGCCATGGCCGCTGGGCCTGCGCGTCCGGAGCCTGTGCTCCGCAGCGGGAGAGGCCACAGCAGTGGGAGGCCCGCGTACCGCAAAAAAAAAAAAAAAAAAAAACAGAAAAAATTACTTAAACTCAAATGTTATCAAGTCTAAAATGAGGGGAGTGTTGGAAAATATATTATATACCTCCTTGCTCCTTGGAACTGTACAAGATACATCACAGAATATCCACCTTGGACTCTCTTTCTCCACTTGAGAAATTGTAGGCCCAGAGAATCCCTCTCAGTGTGGTGCTTTGTCAGCATAGGGGAGGGCTGTCATAGTCAAAGTGACACAACTCTTCTTTTTTTTTTTTTTTTTTTTTTTTGCGTTATGCGGGCCTCTCACTGTTGTGGCCCCTCCCGTTGCGGAGCACAGGCTCCGGACGCGCAGGCTCAGCGGCCATGGCTCACGGGCCCAGCCGCTCCGCGGCATGTGGGATCCTCCCAGACCGGGGCATGAACCCATGTCCCCTGCATCGGCAGGCGGACTCTCAATCACTGCGCCACCAGGGAAGCCCGTGACACAACTCTTCTTACTCTTCTAATGCAGCTTGTCTTTTTTTTCTAGCCCATGGGTATCCTTTACTCTCACCCCTGGGTTCTGAGATTTTCAAAAAGGCATTCTTGTCTGTGGATAACTGCTAGTTGCTCCTTCTGTGAGGAAATATAGCCAGGGACCTCCTACTCTATGAACTTTCTGACGAACCCAGTCACTATGTATATTTTAATTGGACACATAACCAGGCAGACATTATCATTATGACAGAAATACAGAAAACGATTTGTGGCCACAACACAGAAAGGGCAGCATCAGCAGTAATAGCATAGATAAGCATGTTTTTGTTTGTTTTGGAAAGGTTCAAAATTCATGATTTTCAAGCAACAAAGTACCCCTAGAGTAAGAGACAAGCAACATGTAGACCAGTTCTTTAAAAACATGACAGAAACAATGAAGGCATGGCTGAAGTTCATCAACCTGTTAAGAAAGATGGAGGAAGACACTTTCTTCCACTGTGAAGATGGCAGAGCCCATCAACTCAGGACACACCTGGCAGCAAACTGAATATAACCAGAGCATGCCAGATTTGCAGAATGCCATTATTCATGCACTGGTTCTATAGCAGTTACTAACAGTAAGTGATTGAGAGCAGTAGGCCATTCTCATCCTCTCATCATCCCCTAACAGTTTAATGGTGAATGGAAACATGATTTTAAGGATTTCTTTAAGATGGAGAAAGAACTGACTTCTGTTAAGTCATAAAAGAGATGATTAAGGACCAAATGGGAGAATATGCTGAAGCAGACTTAAAGACAACTTACAGTTCCAGCAAAGGTGGAGTTCCTCTCCCTTGTAATTTGTAGACAGAGTTCCTGAGACTTGACCAAAGCACCAGCTGCCTTTCATTTCCTCAAGCTCTGCTCTCACTGTATAAACCCAGTGATGGAAAAGGCAGTTTTCCAATGGATCACGAATAGATAGCAGCCATTTGGAAGTACTGCAAGGAAAAGAAAAGAGTGTTAGTGACAAAGTATTTATATTTATATTTCTTCAGAGTCTTCTAATTGTAAGACATTGCTTTAGGTAAACTATGCAAACTTATTATTTCCAATTCTTCTTTCCTAATAATTTTAGATATGGCTGAATGGCCCTAGATTTGAAGAGATGGTCAGTTATAACATGTACAGTAAATTTTTCTTCCTTCATGTCAAAGGTAAAAGTAATAACATTGATTGAAAACCTAATATGTGTCAGGGTTTTATATGAGTTTACTCTTTTTGGTCTCACTACTATTCTTAGGGTGCACATTATTTTAAAGAGAAATGGCAACCAGGGAGATGATATGAGTATCAAAAACATGTCACTTGTAGGTCTTGCAGGAGAATTATGAAACCAGTTGTCTCTGACTCTAAGTTGAATAGGCTTTCAACTTTATCATTTAGTCACAAAAAGGTTGAAATGTTTGCTACAGGAATAGTTAATTCATTTTAAAATAAACTCTCATGTATTAATTATAGGACTTTTCACAATTGAAGCATGCTTTTTAAACTGGCATTTTAATATGAACCTTCCAAATTAATCAGACAATAGTGCCTTACAGACTCAAGCCTTGTAAACCAAACATTGAGCAAATCTTATCTCTCAAGATTAATTTATATGATTTGTCTAAAGTATCATATACCACAAAATCATATTTAAGAGTGGGTATTCAAAGAAAAGAGTGCTATTGCTTTATTTATAGGATAACCCAAATAAAGTAAACCTGATTAGAAGAAATGATTTAGGAGGTATTAGGTTATGACAGTAATGTTCTGAACTCAGAATCAGTAGCACAGGCTTGAAATTTAGCTTTACCATGAATGAGGTATCCTCAGAAAACTCAGTCAAAATTGCTGAACTTCAGTTTCCTCACCTGAAAATTGAAGGTAATAATGACCTACTTGCAACATTGTTATAGATGAAAAAATATATAGTAGAATAAATGTTTCATAGTAGGTACAGGACTGTGTTAATAAAATAATTAGGACAAAGTTCATTAGAAATCTATGAAAATCCTCCTTGATTATACCTTTCTAAATTTTACTCATTTAACACATTTTTGTTGAGTGTCAACATTTATCAAGTGCATTAGTCTGTAGAGCTGCCATAACAAAATACCACAGACTGGGTGCCTTAAACAACAAAAACTTATTTCTCACAGTTCTGGAGGCTGGAAGTCCAAGATCAAGATGCTGGTTGGTTTGATTTCTCCTGAAGCCTCTTACTTTGGCCTACAAGTGGTCCCCTTTCTGCTGTGTCCTCATATACATATAGTTTTTCCTCTGTGTACATATATCACTGGTGTCTCTTCCTTTTCTTATAAGGACATCGGTTAGATTGAATTTAGGCCCACCCAAATGACTTCATTTAACTTTAATTACCACTTTAAAGTCCCTATCTCCAGATACAGTCACATTCTCAGATACTGAAGCTTAGGACTTTCACATATAAATTTTGTGAGGACATGATTCAGCCCATAACACCAAACATTTTAGGGTAGGGAATTGACTAAAACTACAAGCAAAACAAACGTGTTACTTGACCTCAAGGAATTTTAGTCTGGTGGAGGTACAGATGAATTAAAAGGATATTATAACACCATGTGATAAATGACCTTAGGGAAATCATGGGGTGCATGAAAGCAGAGAGTGGAAACATTCTATTCAGATTTGGGGATCAAGGAAAGATAACCAAGGAATTTCTTCTAAATTGCCAACTGACATAGAAATAGAAGTCAGATTTGCAAAGATGAAAGAGGTAAAGGGTACCCCAGGCACAGGAGACAATCTGTGCAAAGTCACAGAACTGAGAATTTGTGTTTAGGGAACTTAAGTGAGCTGAAGTGTGGGAGTAAGAGAAAAGAAGAATATGCAGAGATTTACAAAGCATGGTGCAGTCATAATGCTCCTTTCTAGCTAAATCAGAACTTTTGACCTAATCCTAAGGGCACTGAGAACCTCATAAAAAAGTGTTAGATAAGAGGGACACATTAGCAGTTTTGTATTTTAGAAAGATTTGTGATGTAGGAAACGAGCTGATGAGAGACAAAAATGAAATCAAGAGATGAAATTCCTCCAATGCACCAGTCACCATGGTCTGGGACATGGAAATATCAAAAGGGATGAAAAAGTAAATTTGTGAGCGACTTGTGGGGTAGAATTTATACTTAGATCGGTTGAGGAGGGATGAGAGAGAGTGTGGAAGAGTCTAAGATGTCTGCCAAGCTTTTGACTTGAGTTCATGAGTGGGGGTAGTAATACTGGTTGGAAGGAGGGTTAAAGTGAATGGGAGGTTTTAGAGTGGAAGGATACATTGTGTTTAGATGTACTGCTTTTCAGATGGATATCTTATTGGAGATGTCAAAGACAGCAGTTTCTATGGGATCTGGTTGCTGCTAATTGCATTTTAGTAAACCATCTTCAACCAAATTCAGCTCTATTATTTCTAGGGTAAAATTCACTTATGTCAACTCTTTATTTTTGTAAGACAAAACTAATAACTACTAGTTTTCTTTTACCTCCTTTGGAGAAACTATGGATTATAAGAGGTAACTGGATTGGTCTTTTTGACCATTATTTCATGAATCTGCAGACATCAGTTCAGCTTAAAATATGTCTGTGCATGTAGTAAAATATGTTTATCCCATGATGAAAGATGCAAGTAGACAATCCATGAAAATTTATGTAGGGAAGTCTCATTTGTTGTTGTTAAGAACAACCTGAATAAAGTCCAAAACCATGCATTTAAGAAAACTAAAACAGAAAAAAAAATTCATTTAAGAACACAAATTATTCAATAAAAAAGAAACAACCTGATATAAAAATGGGCAAAAAAATCCGTATAGACATTTCTCTAAAGAAGAGACACAAATGGACATAATTACATAAAAACCGGCTCAACATCACTAATCATTAGAGAAATGCAAATTAAAACCACAATGAAATAATACTATATACCATTAGGATGGTTATTATTAAACACATGCACACACACACACACAAACCCAGAAAATAGCAAGTGTTGACAAGGCTGTGGAGAAATTAAAACCCTTGTACATTGCTGGTAGGAATGCAACATGGGGCAGCAGCTTCAGAAAACAGTATGACAGAGCCTCAAAAAAATTAAACATTGAATTACCATGTGTTCCAGCAATTTCATTTCTGGGTATATACCCGAAAGAATTGAAAGCAGGGACTTGAGCAGATGTTTGTACACCCATGTTCATACCAGCATTGTTCATATTAGTCAAAAGAATGGAAACAACCAAATATCTACCTATGGATGAATAGATAAACAAACTGTGGAATATGCATAAAATATTTTATATTATTTATTTTTTTATTTTATATTTTATATTATTTAACCATAAAACAAGTGTCATTCTGATACACGCTACAAAATACACGAACACTGTGCAAACTGAAATAAGCCAGTCACAAAAGGACAATTACTGCATGATTCTATTACATTAGGTATCTGGAAGAGTCAAATTCATAGAGACAGAGAGTAGAATGGTGGTTGTCAGAGTCAGAGGAGAGAGAGGAATGAGGAGTTATTTTTTAATGGGTACAGAGTTTCAGTTTTGCAAGATAAAAAGTACTGGAGATGGACGGTGGTAATGGCTGCATAGCTATGTGAGTGTGATTAAAGCCACTGAACTGTACACCTAAAAATCATTAGAATGATAAATTTTTCCAAAACTTCAAAAAACTTTAAAATAATTGTATAGTATTTCCTTTACTTATGGATTAAATTTAAAAGCAAAAATCTCAGTTTGTCATACAGCAAGTATATGGTATCAACACTCCATGATACAATCAGCAATAGTGAACACTATCAATACATCAGGTCACATTATCCTGCAAGGTGTTTATGTGATATACATATGTTAAAAACAATATTATGAAATAAATGTTAACTTTTCAGCACAGATGGAGAGTTATAAACCCTGGGATCTTCTCTGTCCCCACTAACAGAAGCACAACAATTATCAACAGATGCTGAGATTAGAACTTACTAAGACTTGGGTGCAAAAAAAAAAAAAAAGAATAAAATAAAAGTCAATTTATAAACAATATTGTTATGTCTGCAATTTATATATTTCAGAGGATATTTAGAAAAAGCTCCATGGTAATGAGCTTCAATACATCAAAGCAGAAATAAACACATATGTTCAGTGTCTTGGAGAATAATACAAATAAATTATTACAAAATCAGGAAAAAATTGATTGGACTGATACCTCTTGGAGCTGCTATTTCTTTCTGGTTAATTCCATTTATTACATGAAGTTGCTTGAAACTTCTTAAAATTCTGTTTAATATTAGCTTGTTAAATATTCATAAATGTTTTAGAATTTGGTTATTGCTTTCTTCAGATCCATAACCTTGCTTTAATAGCCCACATATATTCACATCCACTTAGCAAACACATTACATTGTGTCATTAAGTTACACAATGAGTATAATTGCTTTACGTTCTACTGATTCTCTCCTAGGTGTAAGTCATCAGCTAAGAATCTTTTCTCAGTCTGGAAAGCGTCCTGGTATCTGAAGGGATCAAGCCAGGTGAGAGTCACCATATCCCTCCCAACATCTTAATTATTTATCACCTTGCTCCAGCAGGAGGTCAGGGTTTTTTCTGAGGACACTGTCAATCTGACTTGAATCAGAAGAAACCTCAGAGCTCACTCTCAGTTAAAGAAGTCCAAATGCCCAATGGCTGAGGAGAGTTCCAAGGAGCTTCACAGCCTCATTAGGGTATAAATGGGATTTCCTGATCCAAATTTGCACATAAAAAGTCAACTCACTTAAACAAACAAACAAATGAAACATTTCTTGATTACATGCTTCAAATCCTTTAGATTCACCTCTTTAGATTTCCTGCTTCTTCCTGACATCTGACCACGCCATTTTCACAAATTCTTAGCATGTCCTCAAGAGACCGAAAAGAAGGGATAATGTGAAACTCAAATGATTGTTTTGGACTTTAGCTGCAGTCAGAAATTAGTGTGAACAGAACCTGAAACTGTTGGCAAAATGATAATTTGGGAGCATCAGTGATTTCAGTTTCCTTGACACCCCCTCATATACACCTTAGTATTCCCAAACAGCCAGTGGAATTGAAACACCTGCAGCCTGGGACTTCCTTGGTGGTCCAGTGGTAAAGAATCCGCCGTCCAATGCAGGAGACGGGGGCTCAATCCCTGGTCGAGGAACTAAGATCCCACATGCCACGGGGCAACTAAGCCCTCGCGCCACAACTACCGAGCGCCTCAACTAGAGAGCCCACGTGCTCTGGAACCCGTATGCCGCAACTAGAGAAAGAAAACCCTCATGCCACAACTAGAGAGAATCCCATGAACAGCAACAAAGAGCCTGTGTGCTGCAACGAAAGATTCTGCATACCTCAACAAAGATCCTGAGTGCCACAACTAAGACCAGACGCAGGCATAAAAATAAAATAAATAATTAAATAAATAATTAAATAAAATAAATATTTAAAAAAAGAAACACCTGCATTCACTATTTGTTACTTGTTAAAAGTGGTCTTCTCTTTGAAGTTTATATCCTGTGCATGAGAGACATGAAATGTCCACTTGGGAATCCAGGCAGGGGCTGTGTTAGGGAGATGAAATACGAATATTAGTGAATCTCTTGGGTATTGTATCAAGTAAAGTAACTAGTTTGATTCTCAGGAGGCCTGTGAAGGACTACGTGACTGCGGATAAGCCTTATAAACTCTCACTATCTCATTTCCTTAACAGTAACATTTAAATCTACAAGCATTCCCCAAATCTCTTCTTCCATTCAGTGCTGTAAGAGGTGTACCGTGTTTGAATGTGTAAGGCCAAGACTGAGCTATCATCCAGGTGACAGTCTAGACACAGAGATCATCAAACTCTAATGAGTATGAATATCCCTGGGGAACTTGCTATATATGAATATTCCTGCAGAACACAGAAAAATTCTGATCTAGAGATGTTAGAAATAGCTGATTTCTCCTTCTAAAAAAAATTGATTTTTTTTATTATTTAAAAACCTTGTTTTGCTCCACATGTTCTGATCAAGTATGTGCCTGTCAATAATTTTAGGTCATCTCTTTTCTGCATTGCCATGCTGTGACCAAGGCAGTAGAAAAATTTCCTTTAAGCATTCTGTACTTTACCTAAAAATGAAAGGCGTCTCATTTTGTCATAGCCACATGCCTACCATGTATGACAATGGTATATATTGGTAATCACTTTAATCAAAGAGGGTGCTTTTAATTTTTGTTCTTCTGAGGATAGTGACTGAAGGTATGTATATTTTTCACTCCAAATTCTAAATATGATCTTACCATGCCTCTTCTGAAAGTCCCTTAGTTACTAGCCAATTATTATAGCAATGTTTTTCAAATTTTGGCTAGGGAGGATCCTCAGGGAGTACCAGCCAGAAAAGTAGTTGGAGACAGACCTTCAGTTGTGCCAGTCCCCCACCTACCTACATGCACACACACACAACTAGAAAACTGCAGTTTTAACCTGGTTTTGCTTACTGGATTTCCAAAGAAAATTTTGATTGGGTTTCAGAACTAATCAAAGACAGAATCAAAGCATCAGGTTACTCTCTCTGACACGAAACACAAGCTCCATTATCAACCATCTCCAGATGTCTTGTCAGGTCTGCCTGTCCCCACTTCTCCATGTATCCACCTACACAGAATTACTTGCAGTTCCCTGGATGTGACACACTTTTGAAAATCTGAGCCTGTTTCCTGTTTCTCATGTAGTTCCTTCCTGTGATATACTAGCTAGCTCACTCCTACTCATCTCCCAGGACTCAGAAATATTTTAAGGCTATATTTGGGACCCCTTTCCTGTGATTCCACAGATTTTTGTGAATAATTTTGCCATAACCCAAACTGTAGTATACTATAATCATAGGTTTACCTCTTGATATCTATATCATTCATGGAAAAGAGAGCCCTTTGAGGGCAGATACCATGTCTCCATGTCTGTTATATGCATTTTAGTTTTAAATTTCCAGTACCTAACAACTTGCTGGATACATGATATGTGCTAGTACTTGTTTACGAAATAGATAGAAATATAAAACAATTTCTTTTTCATTTACTCTCATTTAATGTGTTATTAATGCTTCTAGCTTTCTTTTTACTTCTTAAAGACAAGATACTAGCAAAACCAGTACATTCAGACAAACAAATTCAGAAGATTACCTGGATTTTGTTAGAGATAAAATTTAAAAAATTAGGTCAAATAACATGTAAATCTTTGAAAGTATCTGGCAATACTTCAGGCTTTGCTAAATTAAGGGTTTTTTTTGTTGTTGTTGTTCTGTTCTGTTTTTACAGCTATTTAGAAATCAGGTGGAGGATGTAGTTTTAGCTTAAGAATGTTCAGCAGTTCCCTACTAACCTCAAGATAAAATCAAACATTCTTCTGCCCTGAAAACTCAGCTCTTTGAAACTGAGATCTTTCCCCATTCAAATCTCATGTGATTCTACATCTTTCTACAAACTTAAGATCCAGATATAATTAGTCCTAATTTGGTCAATACCTACTAATACCTCAAGATCCAGTTCAAGTGGTTATTAATTATACAGCCTGTCTTGGTAAATATGTTCTGTTAAAGTGCTTGCCTGACCTGGTAATTTTAGGTCTCCCCTCTTCCTCATTGACATGATGCCATCAAGGCAGTTTGAAAATTTCCCTTAAACACATCCATGACTTACCTGAAAATAAAATATGCATCATTTTGTAGTCGTTAACACCCCACTATATGTGAGGATGTTAAACACTGGTTATCATTTGAATAAAATAGGATACTTCTCTCAGTAATTTTATTAGTTAGATTATTATTGAGTGAAACTGATTTATTTCTTTTATCATTCTATGAATTTTAGCACCTGTATAGAATCATGTATACTACAAATGGGACAAAGAACAGTTCCACCGTTTCCAAAAGACTACTTCAGGTGATCCCTTTATAGTCTCACCTTTCCCCCAACCCTAACCCTTGGCAACTGCTGACCTGTATTCTACCTCTACAGTTTTATTTTTTTGAGAAGGTCTTATAAATGGAATCATAAAATATATAACCTTTTGAAACAGGTACTCTTTTCAATCAAAATAACCTCTTTGAGATTCATTCAAGTTGTTGCATATATTAACATCCCACTCCTTTGTATTTCAGAATCGTCTTCCATTGTAGATGTACCAGAGTTTGTTTATCCATTTATTCATTAAAGGATATTTGGATTGTTTCCAGTTTTTGGCAATTACAACTAGAGCTGCTATAAATTTTTATGGGTTGTTGCATGAACATAAGTTTTCATTTTTACAGGATTAATACCCAGGAGTCGATTTCTGGGTCATATGGTAAGTGTATGTTAAAATTTATAAAAACTGTCTAAATGTTTTCTAGAGTGGTTGTATCATTTTGCATTCCCATCAAGAACTTATGAGAGTTCCACCTGCTACTCACCCTTGTCTATAATTAACAGTAGCAGAATTTTTTAGCCTTTCTAATAGGTGTGCAATGGTATGTCATCATGCTTTTAATTTACATTCTCCTAATGACTAATTAAGTTTAAAATCTTTATTATAGGGTTATTTGACATACATAATCCTCTTTAGTGAATTACCTATTCAGGTTGTTTGGTCATTTGTTGCTTTTTTCCTCACCAATACTGCCTTTTAAAATTTTAAACAGCTTTATTGAGATATAATTGATATACCAAGGACTGCATATATTTAGTGTATATAATTTGATGAGTTTGGACACATGTATACACCTGTGAAACAATCACCACAATCAAGGTAACAGACACAGCCATCACCTCCAAGGTTCCCTTGTGTCTTGTGATGATTAATTTTATGTGTCAAATTCATTGCACTAAAGGATGCCCAGATATCTGGTGAAACGTTATTTCTGGGTGTGTCTGTGAGGGTGATTCTGGAAGAGAGTAGCATTTTAATCAGTCAACTGAGTAAAGAAGATCCTCCCTTGTCAATGTGGGCAGGCATCGTTCAATCCATTGAGGGCCTGAATAAACCAAAAAAGAAAAGGCAAATTCTTCTTCTCTCTTCTTGAGCTGGAACACCCATCTTCTCCTGATCCTGGACTTTAGAGGTCCTGATCTTGGGCCTTCAAACAGGGAGTTACACCATAGGCTCCTGTGGTTTTCAGGCCTTTGGACTTAGACTGAATTATACCACTAGCTTTTCTGGTTCTCCAGCTTGCAGATGGCATATCCTGAGCCTCCATAATTTCATGAGCTAATTCCCATAATAAATCTCCTCTTCTATATCTTTATATATCCTATTGGTTCTGTTTCTCTAGAGAGCCATGACTAATACACGCCCCCTCTTTTAAATATTTCTGTGGTACAAATATAACATGAGATCTATCCTCTTAACATTTAAGTGCATAATACAGTGTTGTCAGCTACAGATACAATATTGTACAGCAGATCTCTATAACTTACTCATTTTGCATAACTGAAACTCTGTACCCATTAAATAACTTCCATTTCCCTTCCCCCAGACCCTGACAATCACAATTCTATTCTCTACTTCTACGATTTTAACTATTTTAAATACCTAATATTGTATAAGTGGAATCATGCAGTATTTGTCCTGTGACTGCCTTATTTCACTTGCAATAATGTCCTTCAGGCTCATCCATGTTGCTGCAAATGACAGGATTTCCTTCTTTTTAAGGCTGAATAATACTCCACTGTATGCAGAGTATATCATATCTTCTTTATTCATTCATCTGTCAATGAACACTTGGGTTGCTCTGATACCTTGGCTATTGTAAATAATGGTATGATGGCTATGGAAGTACAGATGTCTCCTTGAGACACTGATTCCAATTTTTTTTTCATATATATATCCAGAAATGGGATGGTTGGATCATATGATAGCTTTATTTTTAATTTCTTGAGGAACCTCCACACTGTTTTTCATAGTGGTTGCACCGTATTACATTCCTACCAATAGTGTATAAGAGTTCCAGTTTCTACACATCCCTGACACACATGGTTATCACTTTTCGTTTGTCTTTTATTAATAGCCATCCTAACTGGTGTGAAATGATATGTCATTATGTCTTGATTTGCATTTCCCTGATGATTAGTGACACTGCACACCTATTATTTAATGGTGGCCATTTGTGTGTCTTTGGAGGAATATCTTTTCAAATCTTTTGTCTATTTTTTTATTCAGGTTATTGTTATTATTTTTTATATTGAGTTGTAGGAGTTCCTTATACATTTTGAATATTAACCCCCAGCCCTAAAAAAGAATGAAATTCTTCCATTTGCAACAACCTGGATGGACCTAGAGGGATTATGCTTAGTGAAATAAGTCAGACAGAGAAAGACAAATACTGTATGTTATCACCTATGTGTGAAATCTAAAAATTCAAACAATCACGAATATAACAAAACAGAAACAGACTCACAGATATAGAGAACAAACTAGTGGTTACCAGTGGGGAGAGTGAAGGTGGGAGGGGCAATATAGGGGTAGGGGATTAAGAGTTTGAAACTACTATGTATAAAATAAATAAGTTATAAGGATATATTGTACAGCACAGGGAATATAGCAAATACTTTATAATAACTTTAAATGGAGTGTAATGTATAAAAATATTCAATCACTATGTTGCACATTTGAAACTAATATAACATTGCAAATCAACTACACTCCAATTTAAAAAACTGAATAAATAAAAATAAGCATAGATTCAGATATGACCAGAAAGCTTTAGAAACAACATGTCACAGTAAGAAGGTCCCTTCCTATTGAGAAATGGATGATCATAAATAAGCCCTTGTGGGTCAGGATATATGGAAAGACATTTGGGTTCACCTCCAAGAGTCTGAGTATGACTCACTGTTTTCAATATTCTGGCTCACAAGGCACCAAAACCTCCTGGCAATCAGGAAGCTGATGCCCTAGACCAGATATAAGCCCTAGCAACTGACCCTTCAGTTGATACAGCAGATGGTATATGTAGAAAGAATGGCTACCACAGCACCCAGATGGGATGACATATTGCCAAGGATGCTAAATTGCCCTTTATATACAGTGAGTTGGTTAATGTAATTATAGCATGTCCTTTGTGTTCTAAACAATGCCCAAGGCAACTGCGAAAGGAATCTGGGGCCATCCACCAGAACTTCCAACTTGTGAAGGATTGGCAAATGGATTATATTGGCCCATTCCATCCAAATGAGGTTTTTAAGTATGTCTTGATTTGTGTGGACACCATGTCTGTCCTAACCCAAGCTTTCCCCTGTGGCCAAGCAAACTAGGCTACCCCCATTAGGGCATTACAGAAGCTAAGTACCATATACAGACATTCTCATGGAACAGACAGTGATTAGGGGTCACATTGTAAGGGTCATGGCATGCAAGACTGGGCAAAAGAACATGACAGTGAATGGAGGTTCCATCTTTGCTATAACCCATAGGCAGCAGGGCTGATAGAATATTAAAGCAGCAGATTAAATTAGTAACAAGTAAAACCTCTTTGGCCTGCTGGACCAGCATAGGTCCAGGCTTTTGTACATCTGAATAACCAACCAGTAGAGCCTGTTACCTCATATACCAGACTGGGAACCCCTGCCAAGACACTCAACACTGTAAAGGCACAGAAATCATGGGAGACAGCCAGCGACCTGACTCACATTATGGATCAACCTGTTATACTGCTGAGAACACCGAGCCCCATTACACCTGGGAAAGGCGTTTTCTACTGGAATTTGCAGTGGGATGTCTCACAGGGATGGTGCAGCCAGAGAGCCGCCAAACGAGCCACGTTCATACAAGTGAAACCCCTCGCTGACCACTCAGGGCACATTCTGGAAGAGGAGTGAAAGAGCGCATATAACAGCTAATTCCGAGGAATAAAGTGCTGGAGAAGGTCATCCAGATGGCGTGACCCTTGGCCGACCTGCGAGCTGGAGCTGGGAATTCGGTGTTCCTCACCCCCTCCCCTGTCCTGGGAATGTACCTTCTGCCCACCATTCCCACAGCTGGAGCCGTTTCAGTGAAAAAGCCTTGAGAGAGTAACTGAGAGGGTGTACGTGACTGAAATCTCTTAAGGCCTCTCTATTAACTCTGAAGATTCTGCGGGCAGGTGCAGCAGATACCTACTTGTCTCGCAGTCTCTCCCAACACAAGTCTCTTGGGTAAGTTCCCTTGCTTATTTAAAGGGCCACCTACCAATTCGGAGTGGGCTGCCTCTTTCCTCAGTCACTCCTGAAGCTCCATGTTCAGGCTCCAGTTTGTGAACTAACAGGGAGGGCAGACTGGACCAGGCCCAGGAGCGGCTGAGAGGCCTTGGCTGTGGTGTGCACTCCTAGGGCTGGCCGGCTGGCCGCGGGCTTGTGCGCGGCAGTGGGGGCCAGTGACAGGAGTCGGGGTCTGCTGTGTGCAGATGCAGAGCTACAGGTGTAGCTGTGGGCACAGGCGACAGCGCTGGGTCCGGAGCCCGGGGTCCGAGCCTCGTCAGCGTCCGCGAGCGTCTCGTCAGGTTCTCTGCTGTGCCGCCAGCGCACGGGCTAGCTGTGGGCATGCGCACACGGGCTAGCTGTGGGCATGCGCACAGCGGAGGAGGCGGGTGGCGGGAAATCCCGCCACATCCGGGAACCTGAGCGGTCGTCGGAAGCTAATCTGCCTCCTGAAGAGGCGAGATTCCTGCAGGTGCGGGCTCCCAGCGCCAGACCGTCCTTGGTGGCTCTGGCAGCCGGAGAGGAGGAGGACAGAAGCAGGTAGAGACTCAGTCACTGGCATCTGTAAACGCCAGAAAACCTGTGGAGTCCTCAGCGACAGGAGCGGTCTGGGTCTGTGATGGCTGCTCTAGCCGCTATTTTCCTCAGTGAGGAAAACTGCTGGTGTCCTCTGCAGAGCAGACCGCTGGGTCCACAGTGAAGTCCTCAGTGATGAAAGCTTCAGGGGTCCACTGGCATCTGCAGCAGCTGTTGAGGCCCTCAGAGGCAAAGGGTATTGGAGTCCTTGACGGAGCAGGTGACCGGGAACTGTGGGCGCTCTGCTGGGGGCTGGTATCCGTAGCCTCTGCTTTCCTTCTTGTTTCGAGCTGTCTCTAGACAGCTCGGCTGTGCCAGTCGCTGGGTGGGGTGAAACCGAAAGCGGTTCTCCTGCAGGGCCCCGGCAGGCTGGGAAGCTGGTTGCTCTTCCTGTTCTCCTTTTCCTGGTGAAGGGAATTCTCTGGGATATGGGAGTTCTCTGTCAGCGCCAAGCAGTCCCAGCCTGGGGGATGGGGTGATGCAGGCAAAGTGAAACTATTCTTCCCTTTTTGTGAGGTTATTATCGGGCTTTTTGCTCCACTGTGTTGCTGAAGCTTCTAAGTGGACTCCTGAGCTCTCCCAGAGCTATGTAAATTTGTGGATAGCTGCTTAATTGTTCTTTATGGAGGCTGCAGTCGGCTACTCCACCATCTTTGACATCTCTCTTACCACTCCCCAAAATTTTTTGAATGAGCTTTGCTATATCTACAAAAATATACTGCTGTAATTTTGATTTGAATTAAATTAAATCTTTTTTTTTAAAGTGCGAGGAATGACATCTTTACGAGGTTGAGTCTTCCAATTCATGAACACAATAAGTATCTGCATTTTTTTTAAAGATCAAATTGGTTTTATTGAGCAGTTCATGAATTGGTTAAATAGAAAGATGCTCCCTATGCATCTCTGTTTTTTAAGATCTTCGATTCTTTCATCAGTGCATTTACGGTTTTCAGAATACGGTTTCTATATATGTTTTACATATTTATACAGAGTATTTCTTTTTGGGGTTATTTTATATATTTACATATTGTTTTTGAATTTCATTTTATAATTGTGTATTACATTGCTAGACATAGGAATACAATAGATTTTTATGTGTTGACCTTGCATCCTACAGCCTTGATAAATTCATTTATTTAGTTGTGAGAGGTTTTATTCTGTCTTGTTTGTTTTTAGACTCTTTGGGATTTTCTCCTTAGATGATGAGGTCATCTGCAAGTAAGAACAGTTTTATTTCTTCATTTCAAATTTGTATGACGTTTATTTTATTATCTTGTTATATTTTCCTGGCTGGAGCCTCCTGTTTAATAGGAATGGTGTGTTTAATAGGATTGGTGTGAGTTGATACTCTTGTTAGGTCTTTCACTATTAAGGGTGAGGTTAGTTGTAGTTTTGTTTTGGTTTTGGTAGATGCTCTTTATCAGGTTGAGTGACTCCTATTTCTAATTCCTGAGAATTTTTATTAGCAGTGGATGTTGAATTTTGTCAGATACTTTCTGGGGCATGAACTTTTCTAATCATGTGGATTTTCTTTAAACTGTAACTGTAGTGGGAGATGTTTGTTGTCAAATGTTAAACAAGCCTTGCATTCTCATGATAAACCATAGATGGTTTGGGTTTATTATTCTTTTATATTATGTTGGATCCTATTTGGTAATACTTTGTGGGGATTTTTGAGATTTTATGTATTTCGTGGAAAACCTGCTTTACATGAATGGAGTTTTAAAAACAACAGTTCATACGAAGGCTCCAACAAGGTAAGTGGTTGGTGTTGGTTTCTAGTTTAATTTCGCTGTGATCAAAGAACAAAATTTATATGATTTCTGTTATTTTTAGTGTGTTAAAGTTTGTTTTATGATCCAGGATATGATGTATCTGGTGTGTGTTCCATGCAGGCTTAAATGCATATTCTGCTGTTGTTTAGTGGAGTGCTCTATAAATGTCGATTAGATCCAGTTGATTGATGGTGTTGTTCAGTTTTTCGATATCCTTGCTGATTTTGTATTAATTCATATTGATCCTGATTTTACTCAGCAAAAGTGTTAAGTTTCTGATGTTTATTGTGGATTTATCTATTTCTCTTTTCATTTCTGTTGGTTTTGCAATGTGTATTCTGTAGCTCTGTAGTAAGGTGTGTGTATATATATATATATATATATATATATATATATATATATTTTTTTTTTTTTTTCCCCCCTTAGGGAATTGACCCTTTTATCATTGTGTAATGCCTCTCCTTATCCTTAGTAATTTTCTTTGACTGGAAATTTACTTGTCTGATGTTAGTATTGCCACTCCAGGTTTCTTTTGATTAGCATTCATGTGTTATGTCTTTTTTGCTAGACTTTTTATTTTAGACTCCTTATATCGTATTTGAAGTGAATTTCTTGTAGGCAACACGTTTTTAGATGTATTCCTCTAATCTCTATCTTTTCATTGGCATATTTAGATACTTTACATTTAATGTAAATATTGGTATGTTTGTATTAAGTCTATAATTTTATTAATTGTTTTCTGTTTTATCCCTTGGTTTTTTGTTTCTACTTTCCTGTCTTCTGTGGTATATTTTAACATTTTTAGTATTTCTGTTTGATTTATCTATTATATAGTTGATTATAATTTTATGGTATTTTTGTGGATTACTCTAGAAATCACAATATAGATTCTTAATATTTCACAGTATAATAGTATCAGCATTTTATCATATCAATTGGGATGTAGAAACATTACCACCATATAGTCCCCTTTAGCTTATTTGCTTTATGTTACAGTTTCTTATCAATTGAAGCTACATATGTTGAAAACCCCATGATACAATATTATGAATTTTTGCTTTCAATGGTAAAACACTTTAAAGCTCTTAGAGAATAGTCTATTATATTTACCTAAGATATTGACCATTTCTGTTGTTTTTACTTTATTACCAATATTCCAAGTTTTCTTGTGATATTTCTTTCTGTTGGAAGAATTTCCTTTAGTGATTATTTTAGAGCAAGTTGACTGGCAACAGATTTTACTAGTTTTTCTCTGTCTGAGAATACCTTTATTCAGCTTCACTCCAGAAATATAGTTATTCTGAATACAGAATTCTGGGTTGACTTCTTTTTTTTTTCTTCTAGCAATATAAAAGTATTATGCCACTTTCTTTCCATCCTCCAAGGTTGTTTTTTTTTTTAATTACTACTCTTTATTTTATTTATTTGTTTATTTTTTGGCTGCATTTGGGCCTTCATTGCTGCACGCAGGCTTTCACTAGTTGGGGCGAGCGGGGGCCACTCTTTGTTGCAGTGTGCGGGCCTCCTACTGCAGTGGCCTCTCCTGCCGCAGAGCACGGGCTCCAGGTGTGCAGGCTTCAGCAGCCGTGACACACGGACTCAGTTGCTCCGCGGCATGTGGGATCCTCCCAGACCAGGGACAGAACCTGTGACCCCTGCATTGACAGGCAGATTCCTAACCACTGCGCCACCAGGGAAGTCCCCCTCCAAGGTTTTTGATGAGAAATTTTAGTCATTGAGACTGATATTCCCTTATAATCTGTTATTTTTCTGTTTTCAAGATTTTTTGGTTTTTTTTACTGTCTTCAGTCTTCAGTGTTTTGAATATATTTCAAGGCATTAATTTTGGGAGGGTTTTCACTGACCTCTGTGAGTCCATTGGTCTATTTCTCTCTCTTTTCTCTTTTTTATTTTGGCATCAAACTCTTTCTTCTTTCTTTTTTTTTTTTCCTGGGGCTTTGATCACTTGAATATTTTATCCTTTGGTATTAATCCACTGGTTTGTGAGGAGCCGTTTATTTGAGAAAAAGAGAAAAAACAAGTATAAAAATTATACTTTGAAAATAAAAACTTCACAGTTAACATGGAGATGCTACTAGGTTGAGGAAATTACCTAATATCAAGCAGAAACAAGAGAAGAAACACTGACATGTGTATTTAAAGAATAAAGTGGATATCTCTGAGAACCAAGATAGATGTAGAAAATAAGCAGTGACTGTCTGATAATTCAGTATTTCTCATAGCTGTTGCTGTGCTATAAAAAAAAAGTGCATGGGGCTTCCCTGGTGGTGCAGTGGTTGAGAATCTGCCTGCTAATGCAGGGGACATGGGTTCGAGCCTTGGTCTGGGAGGATCCCAGGTGCTGCGGATCAACTAGGCCCATGAGCCACAACTACTGAGCCTGCGCGTCTGGAGCCCATGCTCCACAACAAGAGAGGCCACGATAGTAAGAGGCCCGTGCACTGCAATGAAGAGTGGCCCCCGCTTGCCACAACTAGAGAAAGCCCTCGCACAGAAACGAAGACCCAACACAGCAAAAATAAATAAATTAATACAAAATAAGGAATGATATTTAAAAAAAAAAAATCACATGGTACTATCTGCCACTGCCAAAGGTGAGTCATTCTTGTGAAAAAATTAAATATTAATAAGTTTAGATATACAGTATATTTTAAACAAATTCTTTGAGCAGTTTTCCAAGAAATAAAAACTTTTGGAGACAAATAAGTGTTTAAATTGACAATTTTAATACATAATTATGTGAAGTTCTATTAGTTTTGCTAGGAGTTAATGCATGTTACATTATTTAAATAGTGCCCAATAATGTTTGCTGGGGTTTTCCAGTGATTGGATATTCACTGTATACTATTGATCTTTGAAAAAAGAAGTGCATAGAGAATATATGAATGTTGCTGTGGAGTACTCCAACAGAAAATTAGAAACTGGTGTAAAATCTGAGGCAGAAAAAGAAATATTGATTTTTAATGGCAAAATAAAAATCAGGACAAGTAGACAAAATATTTTTATTATGTAAAAAGGAAGTAATCTTATATAGAACAGCATACATCATAGCACTCAACTTGCAGATATTTTGGATGAACTTACAACAATTCAACCAACTTCAATGCAAAAGGAAGGAAATCTTTCTATGTTTGGAAAATTTGTTGTGCAACAAAGATTAAGATGACAGGATAGAACAATTAAGCTTTTTGTGTTTTAAACTTTCATTTTTAGTGATAATAACTTTTAAATATTAAATACTTCTGCTATTATATTTTAGTTTCAAATTATTTTATTTGACATTCATTAGTGGTAATGTTTCCTTCTTTAATGTTTCTATTATAAAATATTTCCTTATCAGGCAGAGTTCATTTTGCATACTATTTAAATATACAGTCTTGTCAGAACATATTTGTTTATAGTAATAACCACCCATGTATTTGTATGAAATTTTTACAAAATCCTCCCTGAAATATTTAATATAATCCTGTCATAAAAAAAAGATTCACTCTTTATTTTTTAGCTATTCATTATTATTTGAAAACATAGTTTCAAAGTCTATAAAAATACAGAATTATTTATGATTTTGGAAATTCTTAAGAATTCCTGGGAATTATGACTTCTCATTTTCAAATTCCAAAGGTTAGTATCTTTTGGGAATTTGGAATACGGAGATGGATACTAAGGCTTCTGTAGAATCCTAAGGATTCCAAGAAGTAGCTGTGTAAAAATATCCAAATGAGGTGCTCCTAAGGACTTTGCCTATTTTGAATTTACAGTCTTAGTCCTAACTTCATCTGCATGCTCAGTGAGGATGTACCCCACATCTAAACATGATTTTATGTTATGCTGGAAGGCCTCATCCTTAATTCAGGGCAGCTTTTCCTTTTGTGGCTTTTGAGGTTTATGTTTCTGCTGAGTGTTAGAATTTCAAAGGTGAGAGACTATTTATTTACATTATGGCCAACTTGTCTAAGGGAAGTCTGACAGTTGTAATAAGTCTGTTGAGCCTTCAGAGATTTTAAAAAGAAAAAAAAAAAAAGAGACTCTCATTCTGACAGGTTAGCAGTGGGAAACCTTGCCATGATTTCTGAACTTATTTGTTCTTTGAGTTTTTATGTACCATACGGAAAACCTCCTTTATATGAAAGGAGTTTTAAGAGCAAGAGTTAGTACAAAAGATCCAAGTTAGGCATGTGAAATCAGGAAACACAAGTGGAGTGAAATGTGCTTAAGTTGTTGGTAAAACATTTGCTCCTGTTTAATAGCTTAATGAATGGATCTCCTCTCCTAATCCCTCTGACCTCTGGTGTGGGTTCTGAGTGTGAATTCCCTGCAGGGAAACAATACATGCTACCTACAATGCAGTAAATTGGGAGGGAAATGGAATCTGATTTTTGTCTTTAACAGCCCAGTTTCTTCCTTTTCTTGCACATTCAAGTTCCTGCTTCCCACCCTCTAAGGAGCAGGAAATTTTCCAGAGAGAGAGAAGTTAGAAAGAGAGGGGCCAATTTTCTGCTCATTTGTGTGAAGAATCTCTAAACAGAGATATCAATCTAGTGATAAGGTACGCAGAAAGAAGGGGGCCTATGTACTCAAGATCCTGATTTCAGTGCTTTCAGATAAATATCCAAAGTTGGGATTTCTGGATCATATGGTTGTTTTTAATCTTTTGAGGACCCTCCATACTGTTTTCCATAGTGGCTGCATCATTTTACATCATTTTACATTCCTGCCGACAGTGTACAATGTTTCAATTTCTTCACATCCTCACCAGCCCTATTGTCTTTATTTTTTTAAAATATATAATAGCCATCCTAACAGTTGTGTGGTGATATCTCATTGTGGTTTTGCATTTCCCTGATGATTAGTGATGTTGAACATTTTTCCTATACCCGTTGATCATTTATATATTGTCTTTGGATTCCCATGTTCTTTAAAGCATTATTCACAATAGCCAAGAAGTAGAAACAATGTAAGTATCCATCTACACATGCCTGGGAAAATGTGGTATATACATACAATGGGATATTATTCAGCCTTAAAACAGAAGGAACTACTACAATATGCAGCAACATGGATGAATCTTGAGGACATTATGTTAGGTGAAATAAGATGATCACAGAAGGACAAGTACTGTATGATTCCACTTATATGATAATCTTATATGATGATCTGAAATAATCAAATTCATAAAGCAAGGAGTAGAATGGTAATTGCCAGGGGCTATGGGGAAGGGAGACATGGAGAGCTGTTCAGTTTTAGTTATGCAAGATGAATAACAATACTGTAATTTACGCTTAAAACCTTGTTAAGAGGGTAGATCTCATGTTAAATGTTCTTACTACAATAAAAAAAAAAAGGAGACCTAACAGAGAAAAGACAGCTCCATGCATGTCAGGGTGCGCTATTTGAGCATCTTGCAAGTAGGAGTACCTGGAGTATTTTGGGTGTGTGATGGAATAAGAGAGAAGAGGAAATGCAGTTTCACCAAATAACACTGTGAAATGTAAAGTAAATAAACTTTGATGTACTTTGAGATAATTAATGACATTTGAATCGAAAAACTTCTGATTGCAATTGACCCTTGAACAACTCATGGGTTAGGGACACCAACCCCTGTGCAGTCGAAAACCCGTATTTCACTTTTCAGTTAGCCTGCCATGTTCCATATTTGTGGTTCTACATCCATGGATCCAACCAACCTCAGATCATGTAGTACTGTAGTATGTATTTATTGAAAACATTCCACGTATTAGTGCAGTTCAAACCTGTATTGTTCAAGGGTCAACTGTATTTTATTATTTTTACCACAATTGCATTAGACTGCTGTAGACTAGGACATGTAAATCTATCTGTATGGATTATATCCATTTGGTATCATACCCAAATACCTCCCCTCTGCTCCAGGAAAAGACAAATGGATCTCACTCTCATTTCTGTAATTCTACCAATGTAGTTCCTACTAATTCTTTAGGACTTATATTATGATCACTTCCAAGAAGGCATTTTCTCCCACCACCCCCTCAGGAATAATGTTAACTATTCTGTCTGTTGGCATCCATTATTTACTTCTTAACCTTTATCAGATCATTTGTTGTACAATTCCATAATCAATGATTTCTTCTGTTTTGTTCTCTTTCTTGATCCTCAGAGTTTGCACAGGGCCTGGATGGATGACAGTCCCCCCTCCCCTTGAAATATATTTTAAATGAATAGAGAAATAAATAAACTTACCTAGCTAAGATACTTAAGACAAGTGGTATGGAAGACTACTTATAGTTTAGTATTCATTTTTAGGGAGAAAAGTCTAATCTGTAGGAAATGATACCACTTTGAGAGTTAAAGCAGAAATGATAATGGTACAAGTGAGAAGGTTTTCTGTTCCAATTTCTCACTTACAGTTCCACCCAAACTGAAAAAAGTTCCAAGAAATGTTTGAGAACTGGTCCAGTGGGATAAAGTTTAGAAACAAGTTCTGTATATGAGACGGCCTCAAGTATCTAAGGGCACATAAGCGGTAGAGTATCTGATAGGGGTCTGGCCCCTTGATAAGATATTCAAAGCAGAACTGGCCATATTTTTCCATACAGTTTGGATGTGGCTTATATCCATCAAGATCTTTCCTTACATTCTTATACATCCTCATTCTTGCTCACGCTATGGATATGTATTTTGCCCTTTACACATTTTCCTTTCTAATCATTTGTTATAGGCATCTTATTTCCTCTTCCTAATGATATATCCATTGTTAAATATTATATTTTATGTTTTATATTTTTGATTTTTACCTCATGTTTTACCTCAATTATTTCTCATATGCAACACAAAAGTAACATTTACTGTAATAGAACTTCACTGTTGGATATATAATTCCCTACCCCATCACAATTGCCAATGCACTTAAATAAATTCTATGAAAACTTCCTTTTTTCATTGAATATTATTTTTATGGGTTTTTTTAGCATCTTTATTAGAGTATAATTGCTTTACAATGTAGTGTTAGTTTCTGCTGTATAACAAAGTGAATCAACTATATGTATACATATATCCCCATATCCCCTCCATCTTGCATCTCCCTCCCACCCTCCCTATCCCACCCCTCTAGGTGGTCACAAAGCACCAAGCTGCTTTTTTTATTTTTAATTTTTTTAATATTTATTTATTTTATTTATTTATTTTTGGCTGTGTTGGGTCTTTGTTGCTGCGCGAGCTTCCTCTAGTTGTGGTGAGTGGGGGCTACTCTTCATTGCGGTGCACGGTCTTGTCATTGCAGTGGCTTCTCTTATTGCAGAGCACAGGCTCTAGGCGCCCGGGCTTCAGTAGCTGTGGCATGCGGGCTCAGTAGTTGTGGCACGTGGGCTCAGTAGTTGTGGCTCACGGACTCTAGAGCGCAGGTTCAGTAGTTGTGGCTCACAGGCTTAGTTACTCCGTGGCATGTGGGATCTTCCCAGACCAGGGTTCAAACCCACGTCCCCTGCATTGGCAGACGGATTCTTAACCACTGCGCCACCAGGGAAGCGCCAAGCTGCTTTTTGACAGTATCAAATTTGACAAAAAATATTTTAAATTTCCTGATTTCAGATAAAATCATATTTTAAATGGTGAAGTATGAAAATAATAAGACCTTGTTGACTTAATAGTTTAAATACAATAGACTGTTTTCTCCTAAATAAAAGAAAAAGAAAAAGAAAGTATACGTTCTTATTGTTTCCCACTGGTGTATTTAGTTGATTTCATGCACTTAATATTTTTTGTCCTTGATGTTCACTATAATTAGCTGAACAAGATACTTGAAATAATGCATTTTAATAAAAACAATTATGTAAAAGTGCTTTTAAAAATCAATTGACAGCCTTATATAGCACTTCTCAAACTGTGCTATTGGATATGTTATTAAAATCACACTATGATTTTAAAATAGAAGTTTGGAAAATGCTGAATTACACAAAGTCAAATGGGTGTTCAATAGTGAGATTTTTCAGAAAATATTAGTGTACAGGAATCCTAAATAAAGATATACTTGGTACCACTTTTGAAACTATTTTTACTATGTGCACACTTTCTCTCTCTCTTTATTTTGTTTTCAATTTCTAGCATTATATATGTGTTTATAACAGGTAGAAATTATTAGGTTTTTTTTCAAGTTAATTGAAAAGTAAGATCTAATATAAAAGTTGTATGTTTGCATTAAGGGAAGACAAACTAACATCTTGGCATTCTGTAGGAATGAAGATTTCTCTGTGGTTTGAACATAGAAAAATGGCATAAACTTTGACTCATTACATGGTATGCATAGTGGAGTCATGCAGAATTCAAAGGAAACGAAATCTAAAACACTAGCTCACCTACTACACGTGACCTCATATTTCACATTAAATTAATTACTTTTCTTTTATAATTCTGTTTGATTTAAGCTATGATTCTGGCAGTTTAAAAGTTTTAAAGTGAGTATAAGGATTTTATACCTACACTAATGTTTACATATATTTACACAAGTTTAGACTGTTTTAAATCAACTCATAGGATGTAGGATTTTTTCCTCTGTAAATAATAGTTTTATTATTAAAGGTTTAGAAACTTTGTCACATGATGGACATCATCTAAAGGTGCATTTGATCAGTAATGTTTAAATTTCATAACTGTTGACTTAGAGCTAATAAATCACTTGTCTTATGGAAGCTCATGTCAGGAATAAAAATGAGTTAATAATTATAATCCCCAAATAAATATTTCCTTAAAAACTTGAACTCATCAAAAGAAAAACTTCATCTGCCAAATATCATAAAGTTTAGTAAGAATAGAAGTGTGATGTTACCACAAAAAGAGTAGAGATTTTAGTAGTTTCTGGTTGAATGTTACTGATGATTTAACCCATTCCCCTGTGAATTTCCAAATTATAATATCATATACTTAATATATTATTTTAAAATATTACGATGTTATGGACTTATATATTTTCAGAGACAGATAACCTGCATGAGAGTGGAAATACATACAGTTTGAGAACAAATAGAGTAGAAATACCTGCTCTGCCACTTATTAGTTTTGTGATACTGGGTAGTCAAACACTAAAAATATGAATTAAAAAAAAGTCTTCAAAAGACCTCTGAGAATGCATAAATCTCATTTACTGAATTACTGAATGTTATTTTTTTCCTCTTACTAAATACTCCCTATACAAACTTAATGGTTAATATAATAAAATAGGCCATTTTGTATAATTATTCTATGGACTTCAGTTTCAAATGTTCTTCTTCTGAGAAGAAGATTTAATAATATGCCTCAGGGAAGAAATGTACAAGTGCTAAGTCTTACTTAAGGTATCTTAAGAGGAAAATGTTTTTTTATGAGTATCTCCAAGTACTTTTATGGCATAAATGTAGTTTTCCTGTCTTAATCTTTTTGATGAATTTGATATTCAAATAAATATTAACATAATCCACATACAATACCCATTTGAAAGGTTATGGGTGAAAATTCAAGAGAAAACTTGTTTTAAGAATAATGCTCAAGTGAGTTAGTTCATTACCATAGAATATATTTTTCTTCTCATTTGAATCATAGTTTTTTTTCAAAACTAAGAACAATTCTCACTTATGTTTTCTAAAGATTTCTTATTCTGTGGAACATAATGTCTGTAAAAGGTTCAAAGTAGGGATAAAAGTAGTGAGAATTAACAGCTACATAACGTCATGCATTCTATGTATCTATAGCTTTATCTGTTTTGGTTAGAATTAATTCATGCATTCATCCACTTTTCTCCCCAGTATTTTAGAGATGAAAGAACATTCTTTATAGACTCCTGCATGTACTCACTTCTTTGACAAGTTTGCTTGGCTATTTAAACAAATCAACATATCTTCAGTTGTTTATGATATCATTATCATCCTTGATGTCTTTCTTTTAAGTTAGGGAGGAACAAACAGCATTAAGATGTGCTATTGGCTGTGTCATTTTATGCATAATATTATTCATCATTAGGAGAACCCCAGGAGAAAGGTATCACCATGCTCATTTTACAGTTGAGATAACTGAAACTTAGAAAGGTTAAGGGGGAAATCACGAGTTATGCGATAATTAGGTGGGTGGCTCTAGATCTATTTGCTCCCCACAGCCTTAGTCCTTTTAAAAGTCAGGCAGCCGTCTAGTATGACCTTATCACATATGTCATTGCTCAGTTTCTCCTCTGTTTTGAAAATTCAAATTTAAAGCCTCTTTAACCCATTTTACTGAGATTCATCTTACTTTGTTAAAAAAAAATCTCTTTTAATTGATGTTAATTATAATCCTCCTTGTTTCTTCCTTTGACTTAGTTTAAAACCTTCAGTTTCAGGCAAACCTCATAAAACACATGACCGTGTACTTGCTGGTTGATTCCTGTCTGTGGATGATATTCTCAATGATTCAAAAATTTGACCTAAATAAATGTACTCCGTTCAAACCTGCTCCCATAAGGACACTGGTTTCTTTCTGGAGAAAACTCTGGTTTCTGACCTCCTGAGGAGACTTTGACAGAGGTTGGGCTGCACAGGAAGGTAACCTGTAGTGGCACATCTGGAGGCAGAGAAAAAACAGAGACAAAAGCCAAGAGGAATGTAGGTGATGGTTGTAGCAAGGAGAATTTTCAGGCCCACGCCTAGAAACGTGCAAACTTGTGAGATTTGACATTCTATTCAGCAAACATGCCTTGAACTTTCAACACATGCCAAGCAATATGTAAGAGAAAGGAAGATTAAAAATCAGGGAATGAAACTAACATTTCTTAAGATGTGACAAATATTGTGGTAGATAGAACCTAAGTTTTACATTCTACTGATGTATTTTTTCTAATGAATACCTATTGTGTTGGTTATTTTTTTTTTTTTTTGGATGGTTAATCTTATATGTCAACTTGGCTAGGTCATGGAGTGCCCAGACATTTGATCAAATATTATTCTCTGTTATCATGAGGGTATTTTTGTATGAGATTAACATTTGAATCAGTAGACTGAGTAAAGCAGATTGTTCTCTCTAATGTGGGTAAGCCTCATCCAATCAGTTGAAGGCCTGAATTGAACAAAAAGTTTCACCTTCCCCTCCTGCCTTACTGTCTTCAAGTTGGGACATTGTTTTGTTCCTGCTTTCAAGTCAAATTGAAACATCAGCTCTTCCTGGGTCTGGTGCCTGCTGGTCTTTGAAGTGGCACTTAGACCATCAACTCTCCTGGGTCTCCAGCTTGCTGACTGCAGATCTTGGGACTTGTCAGATTTCATAACCACATGGACCCATTTCAATAAAGGAAGAGAGAGAGAGAGAGAGAGAGAGAGAAGGAAAGAAGGAAGGGAGGAAGAAAGAAAGAAACTCCATTGGTTCTGGTTTTCTGGATAATACTGAGCAATATACCTATGTTGGTGTGCTATGGACAGGAGATTTCAAGGAGTATGAGATAATCCATTTTCTAATTTATTCTTCCCTGATTTTCTCCATCAACATGGCCCCTGCAGTTTCTAACTGAGATACAGAGACCTCCGAACAGGCATCTTTCTCAAGAAATCTGAGGCCACATAGATTTTTAGTCCTTACCAATTCTCTCCCTGCTCCCAATCAGTCAGAAATCTATTTCTGGGAGATTGATCCGTTGCTATTGATCAGTTTTCCAAACTGCAGTCATTTCTTGCTATGTCCATGGTTTTGTCACAACTGTCGCCTGCAACATTGACTTGATATTTAAATATACTCACCATTTTTACTTAAGTGCGTGTGCTAAAGAGGTTTGAATATACTGGTATTTTACATGGAAAACTAGTATCACTTGCTTTAAAGAGAAGGTAAAAATAAACCTAAGAAAACAAGAGAATACTCTTATATTCTAATACAACCTTATTGCTCACAAGGCTCTGAATTTGCGCCAGCTTTCTCTTTGTTTCAAGTGGAAATTACCAAGTATTAGAAAACTGAAACTTTCTCTTTGATGCAATCAGCATGGATTAAAGATAGTTCAAAAAGGAGTTACTTCTTACTGCTTGAATCAGTGTTTAAAACATATACTCTTGGGAGTTCCCTGGTGGCCTAGTGCTTAGGATTCTGGGCTTTCACTGCCATGGCCCAGGTTCAATCCCTGGCTGGGGAACTGAGATCCCACAAGCCACATGGTGCAGCCAAAAAAAAGGTATACTTTTTACTACTCTAATTACCTCTAGTAATACTATGATATGTACGCTGCATTTTGAGAAATGTTATTATTGAACATTTCCATCTTTAGTGGTAAATTATACCTTCTGACCATGCTATTCCTGGCTTCATGCTTCCCTTCCTCATGCTAAATTTCCTGCAGAGAGGTACTTCCTTGGGAAAACCTTGTTCTGTTGTAAATAACTGTCTTCCTCAGCTCCATAAAGGTAACTAAATTATTGATATATTAGAATCACCTGGAAAACTTTTGCAATGTCACTACTTGAAATTCCTCCCCAGTGGAATGAAGCTATATCCATAGTTAGAAACCTGTCTTTTTTTTTTTTTTTTTTGCGGTACACGGGCCTCTCACTGTTGTGGCCTCTCCTGTTGCGGAGCACAGGCTCCAGACACGCAGGCTCAGCAGCCATGGCTCACGGGCCCAGCCGCTCCGCAGCATGTGGGATCCTCCCGGACCGGGGCACGAACCTGCATCCCCTGCATCAGCAGGCGGACTCTCAACCACTGCGCCACCAGGGAAGCCCAAAACCTGTCTTTTTAAAAGCAGCCTTCATCCTCATCAAGTCATGAACCAATCTGGACTGAGGCAAGCTACCTAAATCCAATAACCTAAGATCTGTTGCTCCCAGGGTCCATCAGTGATCAAAAGGTGTTGACCAAATGGAACCAATATTGAGGAGAGAAGTTCAATGAGATCATGAGAATGTGCCATTAAGGAACCACAAAAAGTGTTAAAAGCAGAATGGAAGTCTTGGCAGCTGCAATCAAGAATTTAAAGAGAGGTCAGCCTTCCACTTTGTACTTTCAGAGTAAGACATGATTCTCAGGCAAAGATGGAGGAACATTTCAATACACTATAAAAAGTATGGAGGAACATTTCAATAAAATATGTAAGCAAATAAATTTTTTTATTCATTAGAGTGGCTCAATAATGTATTATCTCATTTTACCACTTATCAGTTTTCACTATTTCCCAAGGTAGGGATTTGGGATATAAAGTTTCCCTTGAGAAACTTTTAGTCGAGTAGGAATGACCTAATAGTGAACACTCATAGGGATACAACAGTGGCTGAATGACCCCATGATCTGGGGTGACTGAGCCTGCTGTATGGGTGAAAGGTAGGACCTGATGACACCTGGGGCTTCTTTTTCTCTAAAATCCCAAGTCCTATTACTGACTTGTTGCAGAGGTATGCTATAAATAGGGGGTGAAGTATATTATACTCACACATCTATACATGTATGTATCCATTTGAAAGACATCACATGCATTCTTCAGATAGCTTTCCTCAAGCCCTGTTTATTCCTCCTTTTCTAACAAAGAGAAGAATGCATTTGGACGTGGAAAAGGCAATGCTTTTTTCTCCCCCATTCAGTTTTGGTTCCTGTTATAACTCTCGGTTACTTTATTTCTAGGAAAAGGAAGTAAGTTAGCTTTGCTTTGGCTCTGGTAATTCTTATTATTTGCTGTGAATGGAGTAATTTCCAGTTAGTATGTTAGGGATCGATTGCAATTTCAGGGTCCTGTCTCTGCCATTCATGTTACCCTAGGTTGAGCGTAAGACAGAATTGTGAAGAAGGTAAAAGTAGTTTTGGTGCCCTCTCCCCGTTTCTTCCTTGGTCTCTATAGCCCCATTTCCTGCAGTCAGACACTCCCGCTCTGCTCCCTGGCACGTTTCCAATTGAAACGTGTTTCAATTGTGAAACCTTAATTGTCCCTTTTTTAATGCGTATTTATGGATTGTGTATGACCAGGTATACAGTAACCCCAGAACACAGAGAAAGGTAGCTTTTGCTCTCTAAAAGTTATTGTTACACAGTAATACACTGGGGAAAAAACAATTGCAAAAAGTTAGGGGGGAAATTACCCTAGGATGCCGAAAGAGGGAGATGATCTCTAACTGATGGGGACATTTGATTTGGGTTTTGAAGTATTGCTTTGCAAAAGTGATCTCGGATGGAGAGACCAGGCAAAGCTAAGATATGAACTGAACCGAGGGTGATCTATACAAAGGTTGTGGTTAATGGACCACCTGGTCTGGAATAAATGATGGGGAAAAAGGAACTTGTGTATAGATATGGATGTATACAGAGAAATCACTAGATGATTCCAAGGTGATCGTTTCCCTTAACATGAAACAGTTAAATAAAAGTAAACCTTTTAAATCATGATATGGGCATGCTAAGACATGTATAGGTAAATAGAGCATTTTTTTGTGTGTGTTAAATACTGAATATCAATTGTCTGACTATAGAAGCAACATAAAATTGTTAATATGTTCTTTTTCTTTCTGTATGTTTATAGTTTCCTGGCTAGAGGTGGCTTCTTTTTTAAAGTGAGAATTCAGTTTGGCATGTTTGTAAGAAAGTAATGAAGATAAGATGAGTGACAATTAGAAACAAAATAAGGAAGGTCCTGAATTCTAAACAGGAGCAGAGGACTGTTGGGCAGTCCATGAGGGGCTTGCTGCATCCTGCTGTCTTTATTTATTTTATTCAGTTATTAAAAAATATTTATTATATTTTTATCATAAAGAAAAAATATGGCAACTATAGAAAACTTGGAATCATAGAAAAATATATGAGACAACATGAAAGTCATCCAAAATCCACTACTCAGAGATAGTAATTATATAATGTATGTTTCCTTCCAGCTAAACATGAATATATAATATATAACCCTCCTCACACACAAACACACACACACACACAATTTTGACATTGATAGAACTAGAATTATACAGCATGTATTTTTTTAACATTTTTATTGGAGTATAATTGCTTTACAATGGTATGTTAGTTTCTGCTTTATAACAAAGTGAATCAGTTATACATATATCCCCATATCTCTTCCCTCTTGCGCCTCCCTCCCTACCACCCTCCCTATCCCACCCTTCTAGCTGATCACAAAGCACCGAGCTGATCTCCCTGTGATATGTGGCTATTTCCCACTAGCTATCTATTTTACGTTGGGTAGTGTATATATGTCCATATATACACTGCCACTCTCTCACTTTGTCCCAGCTTACCCTTCCCCCTCCCCGTGTCCTCAAGTCCATTCTCTAGTAGGTCTGCATCTATATTCCCGTCTTGCCCCTAGGTTCTTCATAACCTTTTTTTTTTTTTAAGATTCCATATATATGTGTTAGCATACAGTATTCGTTTTTCTCTTTCTGACTTACTTCACTCTGTATGACAGACACTAGGCCCATACACCTCATTACAAATAACTCAATTTCATTTCTTTTTATGGCTGAGTAATATTCCATTGTATATATGTGCCACATCTTCTTTATTCATTCATATGTCGATGGACACTTAGGTTGCTTCCAAGTCCTTGCTATTGTAAGTACAGCTGCAGTGAATATTGTGGTACATGACTCTTTCTGAATTATGGTTTTCTCAGGGTATATGCCCAGTAGTGGGATTGCTGGGTCATATGGTAGTTCAATTTTTAGTTTTTTAAGGAACCTCCATACTGTTCTCCATAGTGGCTATATCAATTTACATTCCCACCAACAGTGCAAGAGGGTCCCCTTTTCTCCACACCCACTCCAGCATTTATTGTTTATAGGTTTTTTGATTGATGGCCATTCTGACTGGTGTGAGATGGTATCATGTTGTAGTTTTAATTTGCATTTCTCTAATGACTAGTAATGTTGAACATTCTTTCATGTGTTTGTTGGCAATCTGTATATCTTCTTTGGAGAAATGACCGTTTAGGTCTTCTGCCCATTTTTGGACTGGGTTCTTTGTTTTTTCTGATGTTGAACTGCATGAGCTGCTTGTAGATTTTGGAGATTAATCCTTTGTCAGTTGCTTCATTAGCAAATTTTTTCTCCCATTCTGAGGTTTATCTTTTCATCTTGTTTATGGTTTCCTTTGCTGTGCAAAAGCTGTTAAGTTTCATTAGGTCCCATTGATTTTTATTTCCATTTCTCTAGGAGGTGGGTCAAAAAGGATCTTGCTGTGATTTATGTCGTAGAGTGTTCTGCCTATGTTTTCCTCTAAGAGTTTTATAGTGTCTGGCCTTATATTTAGATCTTTAATCCATTTTGAGCTTATTTTTATGTATGGTGTTAGGCAGTGTTCTAATTTCATTATTTTACATGTAGCTGTCCAGTTTTCCCAGCACCACTTCCTGAAGAGGCTGTCTTTTCTCCATTGTATATTCTTGCCTCCTTTATCAAAGATAAGGTGACCATATGTGTGTGGGTTTATCTCTGGGCTTTCTATCCTGTTCCACTGATCTATATTTCTGTTTTTGTGCCAGTACCATACTGTCTTGATTACTGCAGCTTTGTAGTATAGTCTGAAGTCAGGGAGCCTGATTCCTCCAGATCTGTTTTTCTTTCTCAAGATTGCTTTTGGTATTCGGGGTCTTTTGTGTTTCCAAACAAATTGTGAAATTTTTTGTTCCAGTTCTGTGAAAAATGCCAGTGGTAGTTTGATAGGGATTGCTTTGAATCTGTAGATTGCTTTGAGCAGCAGAGTCATTTTCACAATGTTGATTCTTCCAATCCAAGCACATGGTATATCTCTCCATCTGTTTCTATCATCTTTAATTTCCTTCATTAGTGTCTTATAGTTTTTTGCATATAGGTCTTTTGTCTCCTTGGTTAGGTTTATTCCTAGGTATTTTAATCTTTTGGTTGCAATCGTAAATGGGAGTGTTTCCTTAATTTCCCTTTCCTATTTTTCATCATTAGCGTATAGGAATGCAAGGCATTTCTGTGCATTAATTTTGTATCCTGCTACTTCACCAAATTCATTGATCAGCTGTAGTCATTCTCTGGTAGCATCTTTAGGATTCTCTATGTATAGTATCGTGTCATCTGCAAACAGTGACAGCTTTACTTCTTCTTTTCTGATTTGGATTCCCTTTATTTCTTTTTCTTCTCTGATTGCTGTGGCTAAAACTTCCAAAACTATGTTGAATAATAGTGGCGAGAATGGGCAACCTTGTCTTGTTCCTGATCTTAGTGGAAATGGTTTCAGTTTTTCACCATTGATGATGATGTTGGCTGGGCTTTGTCACATATGGCCTTTATTTTGTTGAGGTAAGTTCCCTCTATGCTTACTTTCTGGAGAATTTTTATCCTAAATGGGTGTTGAATTTTGTCGAAAGCTTTCTCTGCATCTACTGAGATGATCATATGGTTTTTCTCCTTCAGTTTGTTAATATGGTGTATCACATTGTTTGATTTGCATATATTGAAGAATCCTTTCATTCCTGGGAAAAACCCCACTTGATCATAGTGTATGATCCTTTTAATGTGCTGTTGGATTCCGTTTGCTAGTGTTTTGTTGAGGATTTTTACATCTATGTTCATCAGTGATATTGGTTTGCAGTTTTCTTTTTTTGTGACATCTTTGTCTGGTTGTGGTATCAGGGTGATGGTGACCTCGTAGAATGAGTTTGGGAGTGTTGCTCCCTCTACTGTATTTTGGAAGTTTGAGTAGGATAGGTGTTAGCTCTTCTCTAAATGTTTGATAGAATTTGCCTGTGAAGCCATCTGGTCCTCGGCTTTTGTTTGTTGGAAGATTTTTAATCACAGTTTCAATTTCTGTGCTTGTGATTGGTCTGTTCATATTTTCTATTTCTTCCTGGTTCTGTCCTGGAAGATCGTGCATTTCTATCAATTTGTCCATTTCTTCCAGGTTGTCCATTTTATTGGCATAGAGTTGCTTATAGTAATCTCTCATAATCCTTTGTATTTCTGCAGTGTCAGTTATTACTTCCCATTTTTCATTTCTAATTCTGTTGATTTGAGTCCTCTCCCTTTTTTTCTTGATGAGTCTGGTTAATGGTTTATCAATTTTGTTTATTTTCTCAAGAACCAGCTTTTAGTTTTATTGATCTTTGCTATCATTTCCTTCATTTCTTTTTCATTTATTTCTGATCTGATCTTTATGATTTCTTTCCTTCTGCTAACTTTGGGGTTTTTTTGTTCTTCTTTCTCTAATTGCTTTAGGTGTAAGGTTAGGTTGTTTATTTGAGTTGTTTCTTGTTTCTTAAGGTAGGATTGTATTGCTATAAACTTCCCTCTCGGAACTGCTTTTGCTGCCTCCCATAGATTTTGGGTCATCGTATTTTCATTGTCATTTGTTTCTAGGTATTTTTTTATTTCCTTTTTGATTTCTTCAGTGATCTCTTGGTTATTAAGTAGTGTATTGTTTAGCCTCCTTGTGTTTGTATTTTTTTACAGATTTTTTCCTGTAATTTATATCTAGTCTCATAGCGTTGTGGTCAGGAAAGATACTTGATAGGATTTCAATTTTCTTAAATTTATCAGGGCTTGGTTTGTGACCCAGGATATGATGTATCCTGGAGCATGTTCCATGAGCACTTTAGAAAAAAGTGTATTCTGTTATTTTTGGATGGATTGTCCTATAAATATCAATTAAGTCCATCTTGTTTAATGTATCGTTTAAAGCTTGTATTTCCTTCTTTATTTTCATTTTGGATGATCTGTCCATTGGTAAAAGTGGGGTGTTAAGGTCCCCTACTATGATTGTGTTACTGTCAATTTCCCCTTTTATGGCTGTTAGTATTTGCCTTATGTATTGAGGTGCTCCTATGTTGGGTGCATATATATTTTCAATTCTTATATCTTTTTCTTGGATTGATCCCTTGATCATTATGTAGTGTTCTTCTTTGTCTCTTGTAATAGTCTTTGTTTTAAAGTGTATTTTGTGTGATATGAGAATTACTACTCCAGCTTTCTTTTGATTTCCATTTTCATGGAATATCTTTTTCCATCCCCTCACTTTTAGTGTATGTGTCTGTAGGTCTGAAGTGTGTCTCTTGTAGACAGCATATATACGGGTCTTGTTTTTGTATCCATTCAGCCAGTCTATGTCTTTTGGCTGGAGCATTTAATCCTTTTACATTTAAGGTAATTATTGATATGTATTTTCCTATTACCATTTTCTTAATTGTTTTGTGTCTGTTATTGTAGGTATTTTCTTTCTCTTGTGTTTTCTGCCTAGAGAAGTTCCTTTAGCATTTGTTGTAAATCTGCTTTGGTTGTGGTGAATTCTTTTAGCTTTTGCTTGTCTGTAAAGGTTTTAATTTTTCTGTCAAATCTGAATGAAATCCTTGCTGGATAGAGTAATCATGGTTGAAGGTTTTTCCCTTTCATCACTTTAAATATGTCCTGCCACTCCCTTCTGGCTTGCAGAGTTTCTGCTGAAAGATCAGCTGTTAACCTTATGGGGATTCCCTTGTATGTTATTTGTTGTTTTTCCCTCGCTGCTTTTAATATTTTGTCTTTGTATTTCATTTTTGATAGTTTGATTAACATGTGTCTTGGTGTGTTTCTCCTTGGATTTATCCTGTATGGGACTCTCTGTGCTTCCTGCACTTGATTAACTATTTCCTTTCCCATATTAGGGAAGTTTTCAACTATAATCTCTTCAAATATTTTCTCAGTCCCTTTCTTTTTCTCTTCTTCTTCTGGGACCCCTATAATTCGAATGTTGGTGTGTTTAATATTGTCCCAGAGGTCTCTGAGACTGTCCTCAGTTCTTTTCATTCTTTTCTCTTTATTCTGCAATGCAGTAGTTATTTCCACTATTTTATCTTACAGGTCATTATCTGTTCTTCTGCCTCAGTTATTCTGCTATTGATCCCTTCTAGAGAATTTTTAATTTCATTTATTGTGTTGTTCATCACTGTTTTTTTGCTCTTTAGTTCTTCTTGGTCCTTGTTAAACGTTTCTTGTATCTTCTCCATTCTATTTCGAAGATTTTGGATCATCTTTACTATCATTATTCTGAATTCTTTTTCAGGTAGACTGCCTATTTCCTCTTCATTTGTTAGGTCTGGTGGGTTTTTATCTTGCTCCTTCATCTGCTGTGTGTTTCTTTGTCTTCTCATTTTGCTTAACTTACTGTGTTTGGGGTCTCCTTTTCGCAAGCTGCAGGTTCGTAGTTCCCGTTGTTTTTTGTGTCTGTGCCCAGTGGCTAAGGTTGATTCAGCGGGTTGTGTAGGCTTCCTGGTGGACGGGACTAGTGCCTGTGTTCTGGTGGATGAGGCTGTATCTTGTTTTTCTGCTGGGCAGGTCCAAGTCTGGTGGTGTTTCTAGGGGTGTCTGTGACCTTATTATGATTTTAGGCAGCCTCTTTGCTAATGGGTGGGATTGTGTCCCTGTCTTGCTAGTTGTTTGGCATAGGGTGTCCAGCACTGTAGGTCGCTGGTTGTTGAGTGGAGCTGGGTCTTGGTGTTGAGATGGAGATCTCTGGGAGACTTTCACCATTTGATAATATGTGGAGCTGGGAGGTCTCTGCTGGACCAGTGTTCTGAACTTTGCTCTCCCACCTCAGAGGCACAGCCCTGACGCCTGGCTGAAGCACCAAGGGCCTGTCATCCACATGGCTCAGAATAAAAGGGAGAGAGAGAAAGAAAGAGAGAAAGAGAGAGAGAGAGAGACAGAGAGACAGAGACAGAGAGACAGAGAGAGAGAAAGAATAAAAGAAAAAAATTTTTAAGTTATTAAAATAAAAAACAAAAAATAATTATTAAAATAAAAATTTAAAAGTAATTTAAAAAAAAAGAAAGTAGAGAACAACTAAACCAAAAAACAAATTCACCAATGATAACAAGCGCTGAAAACTATACTAAAAAAAAAAAAACCCAAAAAAAGCGGACAGACAGAACCTGAGGACGAACGGTAAAAGGAAAGCTATAGAGACAAAATCACACACAGAAGCATATGCATACACACTCATAAAAAGAGAAAAAGGGGAAAAAAAATATATCGTTGCTCCCAAAGTCCACCTCCTCAGTTTGGGATTATTCGTTGTCTATTCAGGTATTCCATGGATGCAGGGTACATCAGGTTGACTGTGGAGATTTAATCCACCGCTCCTGATGCTGCTGGGAGAGATTTCCCTTTCTCTTCTTTGTTTGCACAGCTCCTGGGATTCAGCTTTGGATTTGGCCATGCCTCTGCATGTAGGTAGCCTGAGGGCGTCTGTTCTTATCTCAGACAGGAAGGGGTTAAAGGAGCAGCTGCTTTGGGGCCTCTGGCTCACTCAGGCTGGTTGGGAGGGAGGGGTACGGAGTGGTGGGGGGGCCTGCGGTGGCAGAAGCTGGTGTGACGTTGCACCAGCCTGAGGCATGCTGTGTGTTCTCCTGGGGAAGTTGTCCCTGGATCACGGGACCCTGGCAGTGGGGAACTGCATGTATTTTTGTGTACTTTTTTTTTTAACTGACTCATATCTTATTCTATTAACCAGCCTATAAAAACAGAACTTCCTGAACAATGTTAAATTATAAGGCTGATAGCATTTATCCTCTGGTGTTTGGATGATATACCTTTCCATTGTTCTATAATATGTTTCTAAAGAGAGGTAAAGACAGGCAGATAGATGGATAGATTTAATTTACTTTCATTTCACTTTGGTCTCCTGAATAAATAGTTGGAGTTTGCCAACCACCCCATTATATGGAATGCCCATGGAGTTCCACATCTGGAAGTTCGTTGCTGTCAATAGCCACGAGCCCACTTCTCAGTACAGTCCCTCTTTAAATATACTGGAGATCTGTTAGACTGAAGAGAGATAGCCTTACCCCAGATGTCAGGTTTTCAGACAAGCTGGCATATGGAATAACTGACAACAGCAATCTCCTGCATGCATGCCTACCATGAGCCTCCCTGCCACTCCTATATGGACAGCCTGCCCCTGTAGCTGCTAGTTACTAGCCAGCTGTTTTCTGGGTGTTCTAGTCTAGGAGCAGAAGTAGCCATTGAGATTATTATGTGGATGAGGAAGGAAGAACCCTCAGGCTGTCTCAGGTAAAATTCCTATGCACTGATAGAAGATGATTGCAGAGGTGAGAAACACATCATTTCTGAACAAGATAAGAAACAGCAGTAGTGAGATAAAGGGATTCCTGAACATACCTGACTGATGGATTTCTATGATTTGTTGCATAACAAATGTGAGTTGCCAATTTCTCAGTCTCCTTCCAATTCTTGTCAGTTTCAGTCCTGAAATTTTCTGGCAATTAAGTAAACCTAGTGTTCAATATAGTTTTGAATTTTTTTTCTGAAAATTTGGATTAGTATCTATGATATATAACCAAGACCCCCTTTAATGGAGAGAACTTTTACATATGGATATGTTAGGGATTCTTTCTGGTCTGAATCTTTCTATTTTTCTATTGCCCCTTCAACCCTGCCATGAAACATGTCCCATATTTCAGGGGCCGGCTGAAGGCCGTTTTCTTTGTATCTGGGTTTTCTCTGTTTAAATCACTTTGACATCGATGTTTTATGGGAGAATCCCTTTGGATTCATGACCTCACCTTCATCCATGCATGCTGTGAGGCCTTTTAGACCTAGTTTGTATCTGTATCTCCTCAGTTTCCAGAACCCTATATCAGAGTTCTTTGGTTTCCTGGGAGAGGAAAGTTGGGGATTTCCATGGGTTTCTAATTATTTCAGTGGGAAATTGAGAGAGGCTGAGCCAGTAGCTCTTAGTTGCTCAGATGTCATTTAAACCTGGAAATAATTCCAATGAAGTTTTCTGAGGAGAGAAATGAATGATTGGTACTATACTTAAAGATAATAAAAGTTTGCCTGCAATGTATAGAAAGCTTTAAAGGGGAACTGAATTTGAGAAAATCAGTAAAAACAAAATAAAACAAAACAGTGTAAAACTTTAAGCCAGAGGTAGTGAAGGCCTGAAATGGGGTAGTGTTTGTTACAATAGAAGCACTGGTATTACTTGGCTCTTGACTCAAAGCCAGACAAATAAAAAATTTAGAAAAAAGTCTGTGTTCTTTAGATGACTTGAAAAAGATGGTGGTGGGCAGCCTAGTTAAATACGCTGAGCTGCAATTTGTGGTTTTCTTCTTTTTTTCAAAAAGAAATGAAGATTGAAAAGAATATTACCTACATAAAGAAAACTGTGATTATTAAATAATCTATTGGAAAGAATCTGGCACACAGTAGGTATGAGATAAATATTAGTCCTTTTTCTTGTCATTTTTAGAATTATTTATTTATACTCAACTGGTTCTATTTAGCTATTTGTATGTTTATCTACCCACTGAGTTAAAACAAATCCTTCTGTTGTCTTAATTTTATTAAGCTGGATAAACTGTGTTCCTGTCTTGCTTTGTTACCTTGTCCCTGCATCAGAAATAAATGATGAACATCACTATCTCTGGGACCTTTGGCTATTATCTCTGGTTTTCAGAATTGTGCATTTTCCCCATGTATGTTTTCAAGCTGATATGTCACACCAAGATAACTCAATGTGAGCTGCAGAATTTGTATCATAGTATCACTGAGGCTTCCTATCATTTGCCATGGCTGAAACAACCTGACATGAAATATAACACTATAACATGTCAGGTGGAAAATTTAAACATTGCTTTTTCCCAAGGAAGAATAGAATCTTTATATTATAAACCACACTACTTCAACAGGGGGGAAAAAGTTATGATACTGTATTGATTCTTCTAGGGAGCTGAGTTAGCGAAAATCCCTTCTACTTAAGGATTGTTCATTTCCGTCTTTTGACACAAGAAGAATTCTAAACAAGCTGTTTCATAGCTAACTAAAATCCTTTAAAAAATATCTCAGGAAAGCATTTTGATAAGTACCAAACTAGTAAAACTGTTGTTTACAAGTATCTTGTTAATTTCTTCTCTCATATTTTCCTGGTAAACTCTAAGTAATCAAGATAGATACAGACATACCTTATTTTATTGTGCTTTTTTTAATAGCACTTCACAGATATCGCATTTTTTCCTTTACAAATTGAAGGTTTGTGGCAACCTTACATCGACCAAGTTTATTGGTGCCAATTTCCCGACAGCATTAGCGCACTTCTTGTCTGTGTGTCACATTTTTGGTAATCCTAGCAATATTTCAAACTTTTTCATTAGCATTATATTTGTCACGGTGATCTGTGATCAGTGATCTTTGATGTTGCAAAAGATCATTGCAAAAAGATTACAACTCACTGATGGCTCAAATGATGGTTAACATTTTTTAGCAACAAGGTACTTTTTAATTAAGGTATGTATTTTTTTAGACATAATACTTTTGCACACTTAATCGACTACAGAACAGAGGAAACATAACTTTTATATGCATTGAGAAACCAAAAAAATTGTGACTCGTTTTATTGCTGTGGTCTGGAACCGAACCTGCAGTATCTCTGGGGTATGCCTGTACAGTCACTTACAATTTATAAGTCTCTCTCCTTTCTATTTGCACTAGAGAAAAGTAGAGTTAAAAGTAGAGTGTTACAAAGCAAATAAGAGCTAATTATGCAAGAAAGCTGAGTTGTAGATGGTGCATTAGTTTCCCTGAAGTGATCAGTCTCCAGTAATTAGCATGAGCTAAAGAGAAAGAGAGTCTAGTAGAAACTACCATCATTTCTCTGACTTTCTTTCTACTTTTCTCTCTTTATTTTGCTCTCTGCCTCCTTTCACTCTCTTGTTTGCTAGTCATTCTTCTTGGCTCAATCAGAAAACAGACTTTGGTTTCTTGTAATAAAAATAATTTATAAATGCACACTTGAGGTTTCTTTCTGCTGTCATTCTGATTTTATATGATGATTTTTTCTTGATCACAGGAGTACTAGAGGTGAATAAAGTAGCAAATAATCATAAAATGATGATGAGGATAATGATGACATTGCTGATACAAATAGTTCACATATGAGTATTTTTTATTCACTGGAAATCATGTGAACTAGTTCCCAAGCCAGGAGTGGTCTGGTGGTGGGAAACATGGCAATTCTATGTGGTAGGTACATTTAACGTTTTCATTTCCTCACAAGGTGATTGAAATTAATACAAACCATATTATTCTTCTAAATTATTGTTTGTTAGTAACAGAACCAAAATACAGACCTTATTTATTCTGACTTGAAATCCTATGTGCCTACCCCTCATGCTGTGCTCTATGGAAGATGGACTTGCACTGATGACATAGGATTTGGAGTATTAGCCAAATTCTACTTAGTGGGGACAGATCCAGGGTTAGGGTTAGGGTTAGGGTTAGGGTTAGTGGTGTCTAAATATAGACACCACTGCTTCTTAGTGATGCTGCTTTTATAGAGGCATATATGGACTTGTGGGCTCATCCCTGTTCTTTGCATTATTGGGTGTTTAGATTTTAAGGTAGTTATATTCCATAGGCAGAGCCAGCAAAAATAAAACAACATAATTAAGTGGCATAGGTGGGTTACAATGCAAACTACTTATAAAAGATTATAATGGCATAACAGCAGAACAGATAAGGGTATGAATATTTCAGTTGGATAGTGGTAGGTTTTAGAACACAGTTCACACTACCCCCTTTATGTGACTTCGAATTTATTCTGCCTTGGTTTCTCCATCACACACTTTTATACTATTGTTCTTGCAGGCCTGTTGTGAGGTTTAAATAAAATAATGCATAGAAAGTGCTCTGCACTGTACTTATAAAACGTAAGCATGCCACACATGCTGTCTATCTCCTTTCCCGTATCTGTGGGGCACTGATCTTTCCTTGGTCACTCCAGTCAATCCGACAGACATGGGACTATCAACAAGAAAAGGAAGCAGAACAGATACTATTGTTTCTGATAAATCATCCTGGATTTAGAGACTTCTCCCTTTGAAATTTAAGAATATCGAAGGCTTAGCCAAGGTGGCAGAGATTATTATTCTTTCTGTTATCCCTTAAGAGCTTGGAACGAGATCCCATTTGAGGGGGCTTCTTGAGGACATGCTTTGCTTTGAAGACTGAAATGTTATGTATGCATGTAATACCTTGTTTGGGATGGTTAGATTTTTACACCCTAGTGGGAAATTCCAGTAGCACCTTCTGATTATTCTAATTATTGCTTTAAATTTGCTCAATCCACTGAAGTTGTAGAGTATAGTTTTGGGTGGTACCCAACAGTAAGAATTTCGGGAAGAGAGATAAAATTTAAATACAGATTTGTGCTGGTGCTGTTCCTGTATCCTGAAGTGTCTTTTCCTCTTGGAGCACATTATACCCTCCTTGAAGACTCAGTTCAAATGTCATCACCTTCCCAGGTCATTCCCTAATCCCTCCTATCAGTATAGAAATATGTATTACCTTGTGCCTATAAGTGGAAATAATACTGAATAATAAAAGTATTTATTTAACACTCTATAAATCTGCTAGGCATAGTGCTACCTCTTTAATATACTTTATTCCATTAATCCTTATAAGAATCTTTTGCTGAAGACATTATTGCTATGCCTATCTTAATGATGAGGAAATGAAGGCTTAAAGATGTCATGTAGTTTTCCCAAGGTTACCAAGCTAGTCTTGGGTTGTTCTCAGAGAAGATGGATGTGTTTTGCCCAGTTGATGCATAAACTAGGCTCATTCCAGAATATTAATGGAGTCAGTTAATCTTTTTATTATAACCTCCCAAATTCTCTGGAAATGTTTGTCAAATACAGAATATTAATAAAAAATTAAAATGCAGTATACTGAATAATTAAACCCACAAAGGCCTGATTTATCTTTAATGCTTTTAATGATATTTTTAAAAAGGGAAAGTTTTGATAACATGTGCTTGGGGCAGCATATGAAGAGATGAACAAGCTGTTCCTTCTTATTGTTTATTCTTAGAGGCTGTTGGTGGGGAAGCAAAATGCCAAGGACAGTGATACTATGGGTATGATTGCTGTGTGCATGCATCTGGTAGTATATTATATTTTTCTTCCTTAAGTTTTATTTTTGTTCCATATTCAAAAGTCCTTTTCTCAGTTGTGCTTTTTTTTTAGAAAACATTTTTAATTTTGAGGATTTTTTTCCTTTTTTGTCTATCTATTGAGAATTCACTAGATTAATACTTTCAAAGTCCTTCATCACCAGATTCAAAGTAATTGAAGTCATGGCACCCTTACCGTATAGCATGAATATCTCCCTAAAGAATTATCAAAGTAAAGAAATGAGCAATCAAGCCATGAAAAGACATGGAGGAAATTTAAAGCCTAAGTTACTAAGTGAAAGAAGTCAATCTGAAAAGTTCACATACTGTGTAACTCCAAATATATGACATTTTGGAAAAGACAAAACTATGGAAACAGTAAAATGATTGGTGGTTTGGGGCAGGAAAGGATGACTAGGTGGAACATGGGATTTTTAGGGTGGTGAAACTATTCTGTATGATAAGGTAGATAAATGTTCAAATCAATACATGTTTGTCAAACCCAAATAATGTACAAACCCAAATAATGTACAACACAAGAGTGAACCATAATGTAAATTATGGACTTTGGTTGATAATGATGTCTCAATGTTGAGTTACTCATTGTAGCAAGTGTACTAAACTAGTATGGAATGTTGATAGTGGAGGAGGCTGTGTGTGTGTGTGCGTGTGTGTGTGTGTGTAAAGGGGCATACGTGGGAATTATATGTACTTTCCACTCAACTCTGCTGTGAACCTAAAACTGCTTTAAAAAATACAGTTTATTTAAATAAGAGGGAAAGGAATAAAGCACAGTGGTTCCTTTACTTTTCATATTTATCCTGTAAGACAGTCCCAATTTCTATGATCCTGTAGGAAACTAGTGATAAGAAGTTTAAGGAAACATTTCCAGAAATGGAAAAAATTGCTAAAAATAGGAAAACTACAAGTTCACAATGCGTTTCCTCCTTCAATATCTAACTTTCCCATCTACTTCTCCCTTCTTTGCACAGATAGCACTTTCTTGTGTTACAGAGCACAGCTTAAACATTGCCAATTTAAGAAGCTTTTCCTGATCATCCCATTGATCACAGACATATGGATGGTGCCTAGCATATTCACCTACTCTAGTTCTCCACATAACACTTACTACTGTTGTTCTGCATATTTATAAATCCCTTTACTTTATCGTATCTGTCTAGATCTCCTTGCCTTACAGTTAGCTTCCTTTGGGGCAGATTAGACATGGGTATCTTCATGTTCTGTCTAGGCCACTGTTTTCACTGTGGAGGACGGCAGTCATAAAAGATACTTTTATGACCCTTAAAGATACAAAAGACTCTCAAAAAGGAAATAGGGCCCTTGGACTGTAGGAAATTTGGCTACTCCAGCTGGTCCTTCAGCAATTTTCAAATTGAGTCCTACGTAGCAGTGATTTATGCTTGAGCAGCATTTGTTAAGCCCAGATGTTAAGCCCATTTATTTATTTAAATGAGATTTAATGCTAGGGAAAAAACACTTATTGTGTAGCATACCTACTATGAAACAAACCTTCTATTAGGCACTGGAATGCAAAGATGAATAAAACAGAATCCTGAGTCCTCCAGGTTCAGAAAAAAGCATTGAAGAGGAAGGCATGATTATACTGTTATAATACTACACAGTGTCAGTTATAATGAAGGCTGGTGTCAATATTTGAAACAAACAGTAATTCAGATATTTGATAAAGGTCAAGGGAAACTTCACCAAAGTCGTAAATTAGTAACAACGTTCAAGATTCTGTAGGAGTTTGGAAGAGAAATAAGGAGGAAAGAGTTTCACGAGCAGTTACCAAATGATCTAAGGCTGAGGTGTGTAATAGTGCATGGCTTCTGTGGGATTACAAGCAGTTCACAATACCTACACCTGCACCTCTGGGAGGGAGCTGTGAAGGAGGAAAAGTTTCCACACACTAGGAAGCCCCTTCACTGGTGGAAATGGGGTGGGTGGGGGTGAAGCTTCAGAGCCACGGAGGAGAGGGCAGTAACAGGGTTGCAAAGTGGAGAGATGCCCGCACAGAGGATCGGTGCTGACCAGCACTCACCAGGCTTGTCTGCTCACCTGCCGGGGTGGGTGGAAACTGGGAGCTGTGGCTTGGGCTTCGGAGTTCAGATCCCAGGGAGAGGACTGAGGGTGGCTGCTTGACACAGCCTGATTCAGGCTGTGTTCCACACAATTGAGGATCTAGAACCTTCTAGAATAGCCAACCTTCTAGAATAGCCAATTGTGTTCCACACAATTGAGGATCTAGAACCTTCTAGAATAGCCAACCTCCTGATAAATGCAATGCAAAAGTGAATACAAGTAAAATCAGAGGAGAATCTCCTAACCACCCCACATAATCAAGATTAGTAAATTGCTACTTGTAGCCATTAAGTTTTGGGGTGATTTGTTGCAACAGTAGTTAACTAATACAGTGTATATTATCAAATGGCATGACTTATTAAGAGAACATTATTATTAACTATTGATAAATTATGATTGATGCTACTATTGACATAATAATAGCATTGTCGTATTTTAAGCTCTTCAAAATAACTAAAGGTAGCATTATGTCCAGAGCTTTTTCAATAGCATATGGACCATATTATGACTTTAACATTATACTGAGGACAGGGTTCAGTTGCAATTTACAGGTCTTAGCTTCCCTTCCCCTCCACTTTTTAGCATGTTATCTCATTCATAGTAGATATACATACACATTATTTAGCTTAAGGGAATATAAAAAATGTACAATTTTCAGAAATTGAAATCCTTATTTTTCCCAACATTGACAAACACTTTATAGACTCTCCTTTGATTTTTAAGCTAACTAAAGAAGAGGGCAGGTGGTATATGCCCTTTTGCTGATTTTTGGAACAAAGACCAGGACGGGCAATTGAATGCTAGTTTGAAAGATGAAGTTTGACCCCACTTGCCCTGTGACCATCTCTTCTTTTTCTATGGAAGGAAGCTCTCAAAAGTCTTCTGTAAAGCCAAACTTAGAGCGCTCTTATCTGAAAGGAACTGCTCGTCTCCATCTATGACTCAGATTATTTCTTTGCATATTAAATTAGAAGAGACAGTTCCAGCTGGATCCATCAATGTATTTATAACTCAGTCACACAATTTTCCTCCAGGCGGAAAACTTGGCAAACATTCTCACAGCCTCGCTGTGACTTTCAAAGATGAGAACAGGAAAATAATTGTGGCAGTTTTTATATCAAACTTCTTGTCTAAATTCTGAATATAATAGGAGAAGTTCAGTCCCCCAGCACATCACAAGTCACTATTTCCACCAAAGGAGGGAGTGAGTAGGACAGCTGAGGAATTTACCAAAAAAAACATAATTTCTTCTGCCTCTCTTGGATCTTATTCCCAATGAATGATCTTTGGTAACAACAGTGAGAATGTCCCTTGAATTCTATGAAAGAAAGGAGTATTTTCATTCATTAATGACCTGGCACAGTATCTAGCACATAATCAAGACCACTGTGCTGGGTGCTTTAGACACACAATGTCATTAATCAATAAGACAGATTTGATTTTCCTCAAAGTTAGGTTGTGACAAGTTAGTTAGCATATTCAGGGCACAGAGTCATCTCCTATAATTTATTTATAGCTTTGTTTCCAAGAGAAATTATATAAGTAATTATATATACACACAGGACTTAAAGTGCTCTTATCTGAAAGAAGTCAGTTGTGTGTGTCCATCTATCAGTCATATATATCTGTATTTTTACTTAGTTTGTAACAGAAAATCAAACTCAAAGTGTTCTAAGTAAAAAGGCAATTTGTTTAGTCATATAACTAAACATTCAGGGGTAAGTATCAGGTACAGCTGTAACATATGTAACATGGTAATATCACTAGGAATCCCACCTTGTGTCCCTATCTCTGAAGTTGAAACATTTCTACTCTATTAGTTTCAAGATTAACCGATCCTATATTTAGAAATTCTAGTACAAAAGAATCTTCTATTTCCCAATAAATTTAATTAAAATACCTGATTCGAATCTCATTGGCCTGTTATAAAGCATTCAGCCATCCCTAGAGTAATCCCTGTAGCCAAGAGGAGGAATTAGGCTGAGAAGTTCAACCTGGATCATGTGTCCTCTGGCAAAATTCTAGCAAGATCTATATATTAGTTAATATTGTTATATCAATGTTAACCTTCTGATTTTGAGAATTATACTATGACTATGTAAGATGTTTATATTAGGGGAAGCTGGATAAAGGTTATGTGGGAACACTACAGTTTTTGAAACACTTCCATTAGTCTAAAGTTATTTCAAAAACATTTAGAAAAGTATACATTGAACCTAATGGAATGTATGACGGTAAAACTTCAGAGGGTAAATATTTGTGAAAGTCTTCACCTAGAAATTTTCTTTCATCAAATGAGTTAGAACCTTTGGGTTCCATGGTTGGCCATTCCAGTTTTTCTTGCTTCTTCTTCTTCCTTGCTTTCTTCACAGACCACTTCCTTTTTATATAGATACTTTTTTTTTTTTTTTTTTTTTTTTGTGGTTTGTGGGCCTCTCACTGTTGTGGCCTCTCCTGTTGCGGAGCACAGGCTCCGGATGCGCAGGCTCAGTGGCCATGGCTCACGGGCCCAGCCGCTCTGCGGCATGTGGGATCCTCCCGGACCGGGGCACGAACCCGTGTCCCCTGCATCGGCAGGTGGACTCTCAACCACTGCGCCACCAGGGAAGCCCATATAGATACTTTTGATTACAAAAGCATGTGTTATTATTTATCTGTTCACATATTTATCTCCTCAGCTAAGCTGTGTGTATCTAGAATGTCGGGTCTGTAGGTTAGTCATCTTTAAAATCTCAGAGCCAAGCTGAAAGTCAAGTACAGACCAGAAGCTCATTAAATGTTACTAGGATACATGAACAGGAGCATGCTAATTTATTAATTCATTTCAACAGCTGGGATAACAGACTGTTATTTTAACTAGCTAATGGTTTGTCTTTTAAATGGAATTTTAGTTTATAATGTTCATTTAATTCTTTCCTTTCATAGACATCAGTGTCCAATACCATATTATAGCTAGGGAAAACATATCCTGAGTCTGTTTCTCAGAAAAATGCATGGAAAAATGCTAATAGCGTTGCTGTTTCTAACTGCTTTTTGTATGTGGGTTGTAGGGAGTGGGGGGAAAGGCATTGAGAGTTTATTTATGCATTTATTCTATCAATATTTATTAAGTGTCTCAATACTGTTTTAGGATATGGTCTATACTACCCAATCATAAGAAATTAGTGAATTCATGTGAAGAAACAGGCAATTCAGTGAGGGAGAAAAATCACCTTAAAGTGTGGCATATCAAAACTAAACTCACAGTTATTCCACCCCACCCCCTGCCATTGTCCCCTGCTGTCTTTGGAATGAGCCAGGTTTCAGTCAGCTCTAGTGTTGTCATATGATATACATCCATCAGCAAACATGCACTCAACTCCTGCTGGGGGCAAGTGTCATGGGGTAAAATGATCTTGGAAATGCTTGCCTATCTGAATATGCCTGAGTGCTAATATTTTATATACTCTATATTTGGTTCTTTTTTTAACTAATTAAAGTTATTAAGATGGATTAGATGTAAATATGTATTAGGCAATACAAATGTAACTGATAGCAAACAATATCAACTCAATTCTGTTTCAGAGAAATGTGTCCACATGTCTTGTTATGGTAAATATAATAAAAGTGCAGAGGTCTTGTATCTGGTGACATTCAGGAAGAAGGAATCAGGTATCCATTTGTCTAGGGCTGATACAATGTTGTAGGCTTGGGGTCCAGTGTACTGACAGTTCTCTGTTCATCAACATGAAGAAAGTCAAAGAGATTTTCTGAATACTTGTGATAACATTATGGGAATTAAGTTCCCTGGAGTTTCTAATAATAAATTAACTATCCAGAGATTACTGTTATGTAATCTTTTGAAATGGGAACTGACCTAATTCCTACTTTCAATGGACTGAACTGTCTCCCAAAATTCACATGTTCCAGTCCTAGCTCCCACTGTGATGGTATTTGAGTATGAGGCCTTGGGGAAATATTTATGTTTAGGTAAGGTCATGAGGTGGAGCCCCCGTGATGGGATTAGTGCCTTTCCTAAAAAGACTCCTGAGAGCTTGCTCCCCCTCTTTCTCCCTGCCATGTGAGAGCACAGCAGGACGGTGGCTATCTACCACTAGAAAGAGAGCTCTCATCAGAAACCAGCAATGCTGGCACCTTGATCTTGGACTTCTAACAACTGTGAGAAAACACATTTCTATTGTTTAAGCCACTGAGTCTATGGTATTTTGTTATGGCTGAGTTGATTAATTAAGACTCTACGTTTTCTTCTTCCCATGTTAGTTAGCAGAGCTGTAATACATATTCAAGTGTCTTTGACAAATATTTTTATACTGGATGCCTCTCAACTCTGAAGGGCTAGAGGTTTGACTTGATAGGGTGCTTCAGTAAGATATTAGGGGAAGCAGAAGTGATCAAGAGTACTTAAGAGAAAGCTTCTGCTAGTACTGACAATATTTTATAATTAAGGAAACACATAATCCAAGGATAGTGTCAACTGTGGGAAATATCCTGATCTGTGACTGAAACATGGTAAAAGAAATGGGATACTACACCTTATTTTCTTGTTTGATCACTAAAGTCCAAACATAAATGGTTTTTGCTTAAGTTTCTGTATGTCAAAAGTACTTTATTTAAATGGTCCATGTGGTTGGTTTAAGATGATTAGAATGAGAAGTTTCTATTTGTATTGTAAGTTTCTATTTATTCCCTCATATAGAATCTCTGAAGAACTGTGTTGAAACCACTGTTAGATGCTTCAGGAAGCACTGTACCTTGAGTAAGCCCAACCAAGACCTAAAACTTAGGATCATTGGGAAAGCTCATAATTCTCAAAGATTATGATTTTTAGTGTATGAAGTTTAGTAACCAATAATGCATTGTATAGAGAGTTTTAAGTGTCTCGTTTACCTTACCATAATATCTTAGTGATGTATATTTTCTTAATTTTCACGTCTTTTAGGACAGGGACTTCTTTTTTTTTTAACATGATAATTGGAGCATAATTGCTTTACAATGGTGTGTTAGTTTCTGCTTTATAACAAAGTGAATCAGTTATACATATACATATGTTCCCATACCTCTTCCCTCTTGGGTCTCCCTCCCTCCCACCCTCCCTATCCCACCCCTCTAGGTGGCCACAAAGCACCAAGGACAGGGACTTCTTCAACCTCCCTGTCTTTAGCTATCTTACTCATTTCCAAACAGAAAAACATGAGACTACATACTGTGGCTAATAGAAAATGAAATATATGACCCTGTATTTCAAACAACTTATATTTAATGGGGACAAAATAATATGAATATAAAATTAAATATTTAAGCAATTCAGAGGAAAAACCAATGACTATTTGCTGTTATTCCTGGAGGGATAGGAATTAAGTTGGACCATGGCATCATAGGGACTGAAATGAGAATGAAGAAGATATCAAGTGGTTGTGAGCTAAGATCCATGGATCCGCAGCAAATACAATATTTTAGGGAGAGGAAGGCAGCTATTTCAAGCAAAGTTCCCCCAACCCCGCCACAAGAGAATAATGAAGGTTGGTTGGTGCCAGACTGGAAATAGTGTATCATAACTACAAGAATATAAACAGTATCCACTGATCAAAGAAATAGAATAAAATTTGTTTTGGGAATACTGAACCAGCAGCAATTTATAGAGTGGGAGTGGTGGGTGAAGAGAGTTGGAGGCACAGAAGCAAATAATGGAGGAGGATCTGGATGGTCTTAAGAAACAACTCTCTTCTTCTGCTTAAGGGATTCACAACAGGAACTGGTAGCCTAACAGGAATTAAAGTGCCATTTTTATAATTCTAGATTACAAAAGTCAAGGCAGACTCCTTGCTTCAAACTTGACCTCTGTGACGCTCAATTTTATAGATGCAGTTTTGGTTCTCTTTCACTGACCCTTTAGATTCTGAAACAGACCATGCTCCTTCCAGCAACTGTGCCTTTGCATATTTGCACATCTATCTCCTCTCCTTGGAGCACTTTCTTTTTGCTGTTGTGAATTCATACTCAGTGTTCAGATTTCTGCTCAAATATAACTTCTTCAAGGTGTCTTCCCTACCATCCTCACATTTAGACAGGCATATTCACTGCTTTCATAGCTCATGTTCTTTTTATTCATTAACTTATCTCATCTCAATACCTATACACTTGTTTGTGACCATGATGATTAATGTTTATCTATTCCCACTGAAATGTTAAGTCCTAAAATAACCAGTCCATAGCTAGAAAGTGGCAGAGTCTGGACATAAAAGTAGGTATCTCTGAAGAGGTGAAAAAACCTAAAATGTATCTCAAACAGAGTGAGAATATGGAGGAATCTTGCCAAAGCAAACACAAACAAACAAACCACAGGATTAAACCTACTTTGATATCACTGAGACAAAATACCCAGTACCAAGATTTGAAATGCTTTACCCTTAAACAGGACACACCAAAAAGTAATATTTTACTCCCAATCCAGACTATGTCAACTTTCTGACATAGGAATTTGCAATAGAGATGCACAGAGACACCATGGAAATGCTTGGAAGCCCTCAAGTGCTGAGAATTTTGGGGGCAGACTTCTCTCTGCACAGATGAACACCATGAGCTTGCTGGAAGGGGTTCAAAGAACAGCCCACAGCACCACTCAAGTTTGCTTAAGTGACTGACGTTGGCTTCAGCCTAGAATCCAAAGGTGACAACTGACAAGGAAGAAAGGAAGGGAAAGCAGAGGCGAGGTTTGAACATTTGCAAAAGCCTTAGGCAGCAGAAGGCAAACATCTTCTGGGGTTATCACAGTGTTCGTAACGAGGTGCACCAGAAATCTGTCTAACGGAGTGACAGCTGGTGATTGGAGCAGCCAACCCTAAAGAATTACCCCTGTCCGCCTCCTTTGTAGGGTCTGAGACAATAGGGATGACAAGAATGGGTTGTGTGTCTTTTCATGTCTCATTTATTCATCTCTGAAGGGAGGATTATAATAAAATAGTAGACATTATATAGTGCTTACTATATGTCAGACATTGTTCTGTGTTGCTTATGTTAACTACTTTAATAAGCCCAACATTCCTGACATAGGTACTATTATCAATCCCTCTTTTCAGATGAGAAATGGAGGCACACAACATTAAAATAATTTGTCCAAAGTCACACAGCTATTATTCACAGTCTAGCTGCTAAGAGCATGTGCTTAATGCTGGCACTACACTGCCCCTGTATTATAGTATGATGGTTAATATTTATTGAATGTTTATCATGAGTGTTTTATATGCCAAACAGATACATGTGAAATCCTTTGTTCAGGCTTGGGAAGGATGTTTTCCACTGTGACTCTATAGATGAAAGAATTTAGGCAGAGAGAGCTGTCATGTTGAGAAGCAGTTATTGAGCAATTCCAATGTATATGGTAAGATGCTATGTGATGACCACACATATAAAGATGAATGCCCCACCCACAAGGAGCTGATAGTTTAAGAGACTAGAGGTAGAGGAATAATGGTAAGAGACAAAGCTAAACATTGACTTGACCATCTACCGTGTTCCAGGTACGAGGCAAGGCATTTTGCATATACTGTTCCATGTAATGCTTACATCATCCCTATGATGAGAAAGGTCTCATTCTAACCCAGTCTTCTGTCACTGTGTAGTTTTTATTATATACATATTTATAAACATCAGAAAGGAGCTGGAGAGAGTACCTTAGCAGAGGTGTTCAGTTGAGAAAGCTGTACATCTCTCATAGCCCAGGTTCTCACTGTCAAGTACATGCCACTTGGCTGAAGCTTCCCTAGGTCTCAGACAGTAGCCCAATTCATATCTTTAATTCTTGTCTTTCCACAGTAAGCATGTGTGAGGGACTCAGTACTGATAAAGAATATAACTTCAAAACCTTCAGAGAACAATCCATTCTAAGTGTTTTTCATGGAAAATATCCAAAGTACTCAATAATTGATACAAATGATCAGGTGCTTATTCCAATTTTTTTTTTTGCAGAGTATTCTTTTTTTTAAATTAATTAATTTATTTTTGGCTGCGTAGGGTCTTTGTTGCTGCACGCAGGCCTTCTCTAGTTGTGGCAAGCGGGGGCTACTCTTCGTTGTGGTATGCGGGCTTCTCATTGTAGTGGCTTCTCTTGCTGTGGAGCATGGGCTCTAGGCGCGCAGGCTTCAGCAGTTGCGGCACGTGGGCTCAGTAGTTGTGGCTCGCGGGCTCTAGAGTGCAGGCCCAGTAGTTGTGGTGCACGGGCTTCCTTGCTCTGTGGCATATGGGATCTTCCCAGACCAGGACTCGAACCCTTGTACCCTGCATTGGCAGGTGGATTTTTAACCATTGCACCACCAGGGAAGCCCTGCAGAGTATTGTTAAAAAAGGATAGATGGGAACAGATTGAGAGAAGAAAGGAAAATGTATTTGCATATAATACCAAAAAAGCCCACAGACTTTTGCACTGTTTCAGATGCTTTTGTAGGCATAGTTCTTTTTAAGGATGATTATGCACATTGTAGCAATGTGTGGTATGGATTTTCCCTTGGCAATAAAATCAGTAACTTGTTGTATGGTACTGAGTACATCCCACCACCTCTCTTGACCACAGTCTCTTCAACTTCCAGTTCTGTGTAGAGGCCACTATAGCAAGATTCAAAAGAAACACCTCTGACCAGAGCTCCAAAAAGATAATGACCAGGGCTTCAGTGACTCCACATGGCCTGCACAGTAAGACCCAAACTCTGCAACTTGAATTCCAACACTCTGAGTGTGCCCCCACTTTCTATTTACCTGGCTCCCTTCATGTCTTACTACCACCATACAGCCCTAACTACAAACATTATGACTTGTGCTTTTTTCATTTTAGAAAACGTCATGTTTATTCAGGATTCAGTCCCTTTTCAGATGCTGTTTCCTCTTCTTGGTATGTATTTTCATACCTTTATCTCTTAACAGATATCTACTCATCCTTTAAGCCCCAAAATTCCTACTCTGTGAGAGCAGTGGCTTCAAAAATGTACAGTTGAAGTATTATCTTTAAAATGTATGTACTTGCCAATGTGGTAGGTGAAAATATCTTATTTTGCAATTCCCTAATTTCTAATAAAGTTCAACTTTTTGTTATTTGGAAATTGTTATTTTTCAAGTTAAATATCTTTTCATAAGTGGAACGTAGTATGTCTCTGTGTGTGTGTTGCATAGTTGTTTGTTCCCTATTTGAGTTAAGGGTGTGTTTCTCCCTTTTATGCTTCAGTTGTAAACATCTGGGTCTTTAGAATGTACTTTTCAGATGTTGAGTTAGGATATCTTGTATAGACCTCCTAGGCAAAGTCAGGAGAGGCTCTGATGGGATTCAGCAAGAATCTGTTCTGGTCCTTCTTATTGGTGATGTGTGGGTAGTCACGTCCATGTGTATCTATTGATATCTCTGCCTGATAGAAGTTATAAATGAATGGAGGGAATTATTTTTTTCTTTATAGTTGAAAATTTTTCGTGGTTCTTCTCTACCTAAATGAATATATGAGAAGATACAATTCCTACATCTCCTCCATTACCTGTTTCTTTTTTTCTCTCTTTTTTTTAACATCTTTTTTTTTTTAATGACGTCTAATGTTTATTAAACTTCTACTGTGTGCCAAGACCTTCTGCATCATCTCACTGGACCGTCTCAATAACTGCATGAGATGGGTACTTTTATTATCCCCATTTAATGGATGAAGAAAGTGGGTTCCAGAGGTAGAAGTAACTTACCAGGAGTCACATAGCTAGGGAGTGGCAGAGCCAGGCAGGGTGCCCATAGATCTGACTCTCCCACTCCACACCAGTGTGCCATACAACCTCGGGATGATGCCTCCGTTAAAACAAAGGAAACACAAGCAAGTTCCTGAAACACATTCTTCTAAAACACAACAACTATGACAGAATGTTAAATCAAATTCAAAACCATGCAAAGAAAATAAAGCCCTGGTTCTTTCGCCTTACATTTTCTCATCAGAATTCACAATCCCATTATGTGTATTGCTCCCTTTGTTCCAGTTTCTTCTTACAAAGAAGTTTTATTTTTTTAACATCTTTATTGGAGTATAATTGCTTTACAATGGTGGTTAGTTTCTGATTTATAACAAAGTGAATCAGCTATACATATACATATATCCCCATATCTCCTCCCTCCTGCGTCTACCTCCCACCCCTGTAGGTAGTCACAGAGCACTGAGCTGATCTCCCTATACTATGCGGCTGCTTCCCACTATCTATTTTACATTTAGTTGTGTATATATGTCCATGCCACTCTCTCACTTTGTTCCAGCTTACCCTTCCCCCTCCCCGTGTCCTCAAGTCCATTCTCTACATCTGTGTCTATTCCTGTCCTGCCCCTAGGCTCCTCAGAACCTTTTTTTTTTTTTTTTTAGATTCCATATGTATGTGTTAGCATATGGTATTTGTTTTTCTCTTTCTGACTGACTTCACTCTGTATGACAGACTCTAGGTCCATCCACCTCACTACAAATAACTCAATTTTGTTTCTTTTTATGGCTGAGTAATATTCCATTGTATATATGTGCCACATCTTCTTTATCCATTCATCTGTTGATGGACACTTAGGTTGCCTCCATGTCCTGGCTATTGTAAATAGAGCTGTAATGAACATTCTGGTACATGACTCTTTTTGAATTATGGTTTTCTCAGGGTATATGCCCAGTAGTGGGATTGCTGGGTTGTATGGTAGTTCTATTTTTAGTTTTCTAAGGAACCTCCATACTGTTCTCCATAGTGGCTCTATCAATTTACATTCCCACCAAGAGTGCAAGAGGGTTCCCTTTTCTCCACGCCCTCTCCAGCATTTATTGTTTGTAGAGATTAATCTCCAAAATTTACAAGCTGCTCTTGCAGCTCAATATCAAAAAAACAAACAACCCAATCCAAAAATGGGCAGAAGATCTAAATAGACATTTCTCCAAAGAAGATATACAGATTGCCAACAAACACATGAAAGGATGCTCAACATCACTAATCATTAGAGAAATGCAAATCAAAACTACAATGAGGTGTCATCTCATACCGGTCAGAATGTCCATCATCAAAAAATCTACCTGTTTCTTTCTATTTGCAAAATCTATCTGACTCCATATTTCAGAATGTAGCACCCAACCTTCACTCCCAGAACTTAGCTCAGTAATTTACATAATGGAACAAAGGACAGGAGCAGAGCATGTGTTTTGGCTGGGTAGAAGGAAGCAGTTTTTTGATGGACGTTCTGGGTGGTAGGCCATAAATCTCTTCAACTTTTTAATATTTTTAAAATTTTTGGTTATGTTGGGTCTTCGTTGCTGCTTGTGGGCTTTCTCTAGTTGTGGTGAGCGGGGGCTACTCTTCGTTGCGGTGTGCGGGCTTCTCGTTGCAGTGACTTCTCTCGCTGCGGAGCACGGGCTCTAGGCATGCAAGCTTCAGTAGTTGTGGCACGGGGGCTCAGTGGCTGTGGCTCGCGGGCTCTAGAGTGCAGGCTCAGTAGTTGTGGCACACGGGCTTAGTTGCTCTGCAGCATGTGGGATCTTCCCAGATCAGGGCTCGAACCCGTGTCCCCAGCCTTGGCAGGCGGATTCTTAACCACTGCGCCACCAGGGAAGTCCCTTATCAACTTCTGATTTCTTCTCAATTGATCTCTCCAACTATAACTCATGGCAATTATATCAAAGACATTTGAACAATTTGCATGCCTTTCAGTATTGTGGTAAATTTGAAACAGTTGCTCCTCTTTCCATGGGAATTTTATTGTAAAACTTTTAGGCAATGGAAGTGAATCAGCCTTAGTTAACTGATCAGTGAGTCATATGAGTCATATCCTAGCACTTAATTCTTTTATTTTATTGACACCTACCTGTGAGCCCCCGGGTCTAACATTTTAGCTGGTATATAATAGGTGCTCAATAAAATGTTAATCAATGAGTTGATTATTCCAGTGTGCACTTGGGTAGTATGAAATATGCTAAATTAAGTGCTTTCCTACTTCACCCAGCCACAAGTTTAAATATAATTCTCTCCCCATAGCAATTTCTCAAAAAAGAAAGGCCATTAACTCTACTGACATGTGTAATCTCCAACCTGACTTAGTACCCCAACCTCACATTTCTCAGATGGGTTTAGTTGATTAAATGAAACTATGTGGGACTATTTGTCTCTCTGTCTAGTAGAACTCATGACTGAGTAGCCTCCTCATATTTCAGTTCAGGCTTCAGTGGGTTTCTGAGGAAAATTGCTCTTTTTTTGAGGAAAGAGGCTTAAATATTTTATTTCAAGAAAGTATTCAGATGATTAAAATTACAACTTAATTGGAATAGTTTGTGTTCACTGAATATTTGAATTTCTTATTCCAAATCATCTAGTGTACTATAGCTTTCATTCATTCCTTCATACTTACTAACCCCTGGAGAAAATATCTACCCCAAGAATGATCTCAAAAATTGTGTCAGAGTATAATGAATGCTACCATCTTTTTGTTTCTTTTCTTATTAATTTTCAGTTTCTCAACATAGAACAGTTTAATTTCTTTTTTTTTAAGACATTTTATTCCAGCAGTACTTTAAAATATATAGGAAGGTCCTCTGGCAGAAGCACACAGTTTAGAGCAGATGAAGTTGATTTGGAATTCACTGATCACCATCATTATCATGGTCATCATTTTGAGAGGGGAAAAGAAGGAACACAGTTCTGACCCTTAGTTGGTTAGTGTTTCTACTAGAAGAGCAAGTATCAGTTTTGAGATCTCTGACTGTATTAGGTAACTGGTTCACCAGATCATTATTTGTATTGAAGATACTGAGATGTACCACTTAGATTCCTCTTCAAGAAAAGGCTTACTGTCCATCTGCATGGAGTGTGGTAGTTGACAGACTTTACTTGGTAGCATTTTGAGGGTCTGTTTCAGGAACTCTCTAGCCTAGATCACTCCCGCATGTGGCCTTAATCCAGTTATTAAGCAAAGCACTGGTTAAAAAAAAAAAAAAAAAAAAAGTCTGACCATTTCCACTCAATATGATGGATAACTTTTATATTTTTTATGATGGATAATCTTTGAGCCACACTTCCTCATTGGGATTATGAGGCAGACTTTGTCAGATCTGCCTTGCAATCCTACAGCCCCCCTGCCCACTCATGCTTCTTACTATTTTCTTTAAAGGATGACTCCCCAGCAAAACCAATACATTCCTAACTACCTCAGTGTCAGCTTTCCAAAGAATCTAATCTTTGGAAAATGTGTTAGGAAGGTAAATAAGAAGGCAGACCAAATGGATGAAACATCAAGCACGAGAGCTGGCTTTGCTTTCCCTCCACTCTTATATGCACATATCCAAGGATGCCCTCAGATTTTAAGCAGCCATTTGCTAGAATGATTTGGATGTAAAAGGAAGGAGAACTCCTTTCTTTTCAGGGTTACAACTGAACCCTCGCCAGCTGCTCACTTTCAAAGAGCATTGTGCTAGAGTTTTGAGAACAAGCCTATCTAATATTGAAAATAAAATAGTGCCATACTTCCCCTTTGGTTTCTTCTTTTGTGCTTGCTTGCATCTCCCTTTTCATGGTAAGATGGTGCTGATAGGCCATGATAGAAATGAAGCCTTCCTGGTCCCTTGACCCACTGGCTTTCTTAACAAAAGCAGAAAGTTATTACAATCCTGAGTGCTGTAAATCAAGAATTTCATCGTCCTGCATATGCATATCAATTCCTTAAGGTGAATTATCATCATTTAGGATCCTCCCTACAATCCTTTGATTATGCAAAACATATTCAGCTAAGAACATTGTGGTTCAGGGAGTTAAGATGGCTTGACTTAGGTGTCATTATGATCATTATCATCATCTCTTACTGAATATTTAGTGTGTGGCAGATACTGTGATGGGCATTTTATATTAATTATCTAATTTGCAACACCTCTGTGACATTGATATCATGGTATCCAATTTTCAGATGTGAAAGCTAAGCCTAGAGAGTCTAGTAACACATCTAAGGTCACACTGTTAAAAATGCCAGTTTTGCTGTGCTTATCAGGTCTGACAAACGGATTCAGTTTGCCTGGATCCAAGACCATTGCTCTTTTTCTTTCATCTAAGAGTTCTATTAATAGGAGCACAAGAGAGACTTTATAATACTTTGGATGGATTATTGCTTTTTTTCTGACATATCTTCCTGGCGTGTATGAAGAACACAGATTTCATTGCACAGAATGTATTTTCACTTCTCACATCAATCAGAAATGTTTATTTCCTTTCTTTCTTTTGCTTTTTCTCATTAAGAATGTAGAAGTTATCCTTATTTTCTTTGTCAGGTCCATATCATTATTCTTCCCAAGCAATAACCATTTTCCCATTTGAGAGGTAATATGTTAATTAAACTATTATAATGTTGTGGAGTCCCAAGAGCATGATCCATAAGTATAATAGATATGGCTTTGAATAATGGAGCTGATGCTGATGCTCTGGGTATTTGACGATTTATTCATTGTGTGTTTAAGGTTCAGAGGATAACACCTATTTTATAGGAATTCTATGAAGGTGAAATTATATCATCCATCCAACTTTTATTTATTTAGCTGTCATTTTTTGGTGACTGGAAAGATAGACAAAAACAAGTAAATGCAACAAAACAGACCCACAGGTTGTTAGGGCAGCATATGGGTACATAGTAAAGTACTAGACACAGGCAGGGGATTGGACATGCAGGATTTTCTGGAAGACTTGATACCTGAATTCAGGTTTAAAGTATGAAGAATTAAGGCTGAGTAAAGAATAAAGCAATGGGGAACAGAGAATTTCAGTCAAAGCAGAGGGGACAGTAAAAGCAATTGAAAAAAAAATCATCAAAAAAACATACCGCGGTTGTCAGGAGTACTTACCTGTTGTGAGATGTAAATTTTACAGCAGTGGGCAGATGGAGTGATGCTATTTGGATGCTTTTTTTGTGTGTATAAGTATCCAAAGACTAGAATGATACCTCATACACAGGGCTGAAGAAATTATACTTCTCCTTTTTTCTTTCTCTGAGACTCTTGTTTTTAGATGTTTCTACCCTTTTCACTTCTTAATCCTTCTATAGGACCTACATAATTCCCTACCAATCATCAGAGTCCACTCATCTCAACTGTCATCTGTTAGTATGGGTTCCAGTCAATTAACCAAAGATATTTACCCAGTTCTTTTTTTTTTGTTCCTCCCAAGAGATTTTCCACAGAGCCCCCATGTCTTCTAAGTAACATTGGCTTCTTTTTATTTTCTATTTATCCGGTGTGGATCAGGTCTTAGGAAGTGATATTATAGGTATCTTAAAAGGATTATCTGCTTGGAAAAATGTGGAGAGGGTGGAAACAGAGTAGGGAACTTGTTTATTTTAAAATAATGAAAAGCATGGAACAAGAATTCAAATTCTTGAAAATAAAGTAACTAAATAATAGCTTAATATGTACATACAGTAGAAAATAACTTAGAAAATACTTTGGTTCCTTTTCTACATTATTTCTTTTATTGTTGGATTTATTGGGGTGATTGAAAACAGAGCTATGGAGAGAATTTTGTGGGAATATTTGGAATAAATGTATCTGTCAAAGTGGAATTCTAAAAAGAGATTTGAGCACAGAGAATCATGTTTTTACAGCCATCACTCAAAGAATTTTATTTATTTATTTATTTAACATCTTTTTTGGAGTATAATTGCTTAACAATGTTGTGTTAGTTTCTGCTGTATAACAAAGTGAATCAGCTATATGTATACATATATCCCCATATCTCCTCCCTCTTCGTCTCCCTCCCACCCTCCCTATCCCACCCTTCTAGGTGGTCACAAAGCACCGAGCTGATCTCCCTGTGCTATGCGGTTGCTTCCCACTAGCTATCTGTTTTACATTTGGTAGTGTGCATATGTCCATGCCACTCTCTCACTTTGTCCCAGCTTACCCTTCCCTCTCCCTGTGTCCTCAAGTCCATTCTCTACATTTGCGTCTTTATTCCTGTCCTGCCCCTAGATTCTTCAGAACCATTTTTTTTTTAGATTCCATATATATGTATGAGCATATGGTATTTGTTTTTCTCTTTCTGACTTACTTCACTCTGTATGACAGACTCTAGGTCCATCTACCTCACACTCAAAGAATTTGAAAGGGATCTACTATGTGCAAATGGAAATTACATTTCTCACTAGCCAGATATGCTTACATTGCAACGATAACTTTGAAAAATTTTGTCAGGGAACATTCATTTATTGTTCTGCTCATTAATTTATTTATTCAGTCACTCATTTTATAATATAGGTTAATTAAGCAACTACTGTTAGTTGGGTTCTATGCTAGCTGTTCAGAGCAGCTATGAAGAAGAATAAAGTTTATCTTTAGGGCTTCCCTGGTGGCGCAGTGGTTGAGAGTCCGCCTGCCGATGCAGGGGACACGGGTTCGTGCCCCAGTCTGGGAAGATCCCACATGCTGCAGAGCGGCTGGGCCCGTGAGCCGTGGCCGCTGAGCCTGCGTGTCTGGAGCCTGTGCTTTGCAACGGGAGAGGCCACAACAGTGAGAGGCCCGCGTACCGCAAAAAAAAAAAAAAAAAAAAAAGGTTATCTTTACCAGAACTTAGCATTTTCAATGGGAAGACAAATGCTATACAAATAATTATAACTCAGTGTGATGTATGTACTTAAGCAGAGGTGGTGATTGGTTGCCTTGGGAGCACACACATATTAGGCACAATCTACAGGGAGAAAATCAGAATTGAAGGATGAATACAAATTTTCTGGGTAGACTACAGAGGAGGAGCTTGACTAATGGTAAGAGTCTCAAAAGAGTTAAATGTTATCACAATAGAGTTACCACAATAGAGTTAAATGGCTAAGATTTTGGATTCTGGAGTCAGAGGAATGATTTTAAATTCTTGGTTTTTTCCTATTATCACTGTCTAATTTTTCTCCCCCACTGAGTACTTAATATGTATTAGGCATTGGATAAGAAATCTATCAGATCACCTTCTCCAATGTTCATGGCAGCCTTATGAGTCATGAACATTTTACAGATGAGGCAACTGGCATAAATAGTTTATGGCATGCTCAAGGTCATACAAGTATCAGGAAGGATCTGGACACATGTGGTTTGACTCCAAAGTCAGACTTAGCTTCCAGAACATCTAATGTTATCCAATCCCTTTGCTCCATCTAAGCTTTAAATATTAAGGTCTTTGAATAAATGGGGATCATCATTGACTCTGTACCATGAGTCAGTCTCTGTGTTAGGCATTTTAGTAACACAAATAATAAGAAAAATAGCAATAACAACAAAATGGCTACCAACTCACCTTGTTTTATAGAAGGCAATGCATTAATCAATACTAAACCTTAGAAATGGTTATGTTTATTCGACAAATGAAGAAGCCTGGGTTTAGCTAGGTCATTTAATTGCCCAGTAACAGAGCTTGATAATGATAAAACATATAAACACACACAGAATCCAGGTTTGCTCCTAGAGAGCATACATATCTAACCTTATCACAGTACTTCCTCCTGCTTAGAAGGCAACAGATCCACTGCTTCACTGGTCTGCTCTCTGTGCTTCCAGCACTGCTACAAGACCCAGAATATGCCTATTGCGGCAATGAACAAATCTTGCAATTATTCAGAGACACAGCCCTCTGAATAATAACTCAGGGCTCTGAAATGTTAACTTACAAGTGTTTACTGAGACCCTCAGGGGGAGGCAACCATCGGCAGCTGCATCCGACAACACTATCGATGCCCATTGATTTGATTGCTACCATTATTCAGGTAAACCCTCCACTAAAGCCCTAAGATGCACTGTGACTATGGACATGCTCAGAAAATCCCACACATCTCCTTATGAGCCCACCTGTCACTTCCTTGTGGGGGATTGGTTGCTGCTTTTTCCCTCAAAATACATTTTGAAGAATGGAATAAAGTCTCTGTTCTTCAGCTGCAAAGTCTGATAAACATGATTAGGTCATCTTTTCCCGCCTCAGTTACTTTATTGGAGGTACAATAAATGCATATTAGGAAGAATTAAGTAATGATAATTGACATATGATAAACTAGGTAAATAATTACTATGGTGGCTAATATTTATTAAGCTTTTACTGTATACCAGTATTGTTCTGACTTTGTCTCATTGAATTCCTTCGATAGGCCTGAGGGTAAGTATTATTACTTCCATACTTTACAAATGGGGAAGCCATTATAGTGTTATCTTAGTCTGTTTAAGCAGTTGTAACAGAATGCCACAGACTGGGTGGCTTATAGACAACAGACATTTATTTCTTATAGTTCTGGAAGATGGGAAGACAGTGAGGGCTTGCTTCCTGGTTCATAGATAACAGTCTTCTTGCTGTGTCCTCATATGGTAGAAGGAGCAAGGGAACTCTCTAGAGTCCCTTTTATAAGGGCACTAATCCCATTCACGAGGACTCTACCCTCATTACTTAATAGCCTCCCAAAGCCCCACCTCTGAATACCTTAACATAGGGGATTATGTTTTAACATATGAATTTTGGGGAACACAAACATTCAGTTCATACAAAGCATATATGCCCTAAGGTGACCCCCAATGAAACACAACCACATATAATCTTTTTCCCTTGAGTTCAGGCAGAAACTGTGACTTGCCAAAGGTGAAGGGAGGTTTCAGGTGTAATTGAGGTCCCAAAGTATTTGATTTTGAGTTAATCATCCTAGATGGTGTGATCTAATCAAGTGACTCCTATAAAAGAGTACAATCTGTTCAGCATGTGAAGAAGACATTTTATCTTCTTTGTAAGAACTTAGCATTTTAGATGGGAAAGCAGATTCTAAACAAATAATTATAATTCAGTGTCATATGTAGTACTTAGGCAGAAGTAGTGATTGGTCATCTTGGGAGCACAGATATATGAGCCATAACCTACATGGAGAATGTCAGTATGGAAGGATGAATACAGATGTCCTGGGTGGACTATGAGGGAGGAACTTGAATCATGGTGTAGAACCTCAAAAGTGTAGGGCAATATAGTCAAGTGGCTACGACTGGCTCAGAGAAGTCAGAGAGAGTCTCTTGCTTGCCCTAAAGTAGTAAGGTGCCATTTTCTACAGCACAAGGAAATTAATTCTGCCAAAAACTTAAGGGAGATTTTAAAAAAAGATCTTTTTTCAGTCAAACCTCTGGTCAGAAGGCAGCCTGACCAACACATTAATTGCAGCCTTGTGAGACCCGGGTAGAGGACTCAGCTGAAATATGTGCAGACTCCTCACTCATGGACACTCTGAGAAAATAAGTTTTTTTTTTTTCTTAAATCATTTTAAGCAGTAATAGAAAACAGCTTCTCTGAGGAAAAACAACAGAATTCAGATTAAAATGTCCATGTATAGAAATAGTACTTGAAAGATCAGGAATATGATCTCAGATCTATCTGAAGTTAAGTACAGGGATCATAAACATGTCCATATTAATTCATATTTTCAACAAAATAGAGTGTTGCTGAGCTCCTTATGTAAGTCAGTGGTTCTCAAAGAGTCTTCACCAACAGCATCAGTATCACCTGAGAGCTTGTTAGAAATGATTATGACCAAGCCCTACCCAGAGCTTCTAAATCAGAAAGTCTGTGGTTGTGGTCCAGCAACCTGTACGTTAAGAAGTCTCTGGGAGCTTCTGTTTGAGATCCACCACTACTGTCAAACAGTAATCTGGGAATTTAAGTAAGGAAATGATGTAAATGAAGATTCCCTCATTGAATGCACAGTTTACTAGGTGAAACTGATAGCTGAACAAACATATCTAATATAGCACAATCAGCAGTTAGAGAGAGGGTATAAATTATGCTCTATTCGACTCATAGAAGAATTAAGCCTTCTCTGGAAACATTGGGTTTCTTCACAGAGAAGGTAATGTGCAAAAAGAGACTTAAAGAAGAAGTAAGATTTCTGCAGTTGATGGAAAAGGGAAGCATTTAGGGGATTTAAATATTTTGTATAAAGTGATGGAAACTTGGGCCGTGATGATGCCTTGGAGAGTGTAAGAGGCATATAGGAGAATGTAGGGGAGGATATCAGAAGATGAGACTGAACAAGTGAGCGCTAAAAAGTTTGGGCTTTATCTGTTGCACCTAATGAACCATAAAAGAATATTTAGAAAAAAACAGCATCTACTTGGAATTTCATTTCAGAAGGGATAAATTTGGTGGGAGAAAGATGTAGCTCATGAATAGGAAGACTCTTGTTTAATTTGCCACTTTAATGAACACATCACTAGGCTTCAGTGTTCTCTAAAATAATACGTATTAATTCTTTCAAAAAGGCTTTCCTTAAAAATCAGTTATTTGATGACATATGTGTTTTGTTTGTTTTGGTTTTACTTTTTTTTTTTTGAACAGCAGTAATTATGCTGTAAAACATTGCTATTATGTGCTGCCACTGTTTTAAAATTAAGATTTCTTGGGCTTCCCTGGTGGCACAGTGGTTGAGAGTCCGCCTGCCAATGCAGGGGACATGGGTTCGTGCCCCGGTCCAGGAAGATCCCACATGCCACGGAGCAGCTAGGCCCGTGAGCCGTGGCTGCTGAGCCTGCGCATCCGGAGCCTGTGCTCCACAATGGGAGAGGCCACAACAGTGAGAGGCCTGCATACCACACATCCACACAGAAAAAATTAAGATTTCTTGTTCTTAAAGTTAGTGAAACTGTCTAAAAATGACTTTGATAAAACAGTAGTGAATATTGAAACATTTTCTGGGTGAATCTTGGTGCATTCTAAGGGAAACATTATGGTGGGAGTAAGTATATGTTGAGGTTGTGGGGAGGGAGTGACATCACCCTTTCACATGAACATAGCTAATGTGGGTAGTGCGAGCATGGGCAGATTTTACCACAGGGCCACAATTTCAAATTTAAGCTTTTCTATGTTAGGCTTTTCTGGTTGGTTAACACACTCTATGGGGAAACTGGCAAGCTGACTGAGTGTCGGAGAATTCCTGGGTTAGTGTAAAGTGTTCATCCTGCTTCTTGGTTCGGAGGGGGTCCCTGCAATCTCATTTGAAACCCCAGCGCCAAAGTGAAACAGAATACCCTAGTTACTCTGCATAATTCGAGGCAGCCAAGCTGAAAGTCATTTTGAACTTTGTGTTATTTATACGATTTGTTCTTCACTAAACCTGAAATCATTAGAGTCACTCTGGAGTCCATAGCTGAGCTGCGGAGCACCGCAAGGAATAGAGTGCTACTTCCTGCTTCTCATTTTTAGAAGCACTGTCAAAGCTGTTCTTTATGTGGAAAAAGCACATGATTTCAATTAGTTTCTAGGGGATAGCAACCTGGAAACTCATTTATTTGATACCTTGAAGTCTCAAATTGTTCTTATGCACCAAACCATGGAAGGTGAAGAAACCAGCAGCTTTATCACTATCTTTCATGTATTTTCTGAGCTACAGTCAGAAAGAGCTTGGTTGTAACACATCCACATAACATAGACATACACACACACTTACACACAATCTGTTAAAGGAGTGACAGGGTTCCAGGGCATTTTGGTGACCCTGACAATTTGTATTCAGTTATTCTGAGATCCCTTTCTTGGATAATTATTTTCAAAAATAATTTGAGTTATTTTTGAAAATAGGAATTCAGTGATACTGTTATTTTGGGATGTAGGTAAACAAAAAAGGGGAAAGAAGACATCAGTACAAACCTGAGTTACAGGTTTCCATTTCCCACCCCAACCTCATTACTTAGAAGTAAGATAACATTTAAGAAGTTCTCAGTAAACTAGTAATAAGCAGCGAGCCTTAGGACTTCCGTTGGGTCTCACCAGTCTGCCATTATAAGACCATGTAATTCAGGACTTCAGGATGCTCATGGGATCACTCCAAAAACAGGGACATGGATGAGGTAGCCAGCATTCTGCCAACCTTGAGTTTCCTTCTGAGCCATTCCTCCTATGTATGGATTCTTCCTTTGGTCCACTGGGTCTTCTTCAGATCACTTTCTCAAACTAGCTCACACATACTATTTGTACTTTGAATGAACTGGTCACCTAGAATCAATTTGTCAGCTTTATGTCATGGATCTACTTACTCCTTTCTGGGGAAAGTTGTTCTGATAATGACTTCTTTCCTGGCCCTTAAAACCCATCTTTGCTGAACTTTTCCAATGGGTACGTACTCCATGGCTGAAGCTTAATATCCTAGACATAAATGCCTCTCCAATTCATTAGAGAGATCCCTGTGTTTTGTCATAGATCTTCGAAGGCAAAGCCCTAGACCCACTTTTAATTGTCCACTTATCCTCTTTATTTATTTAAAATTCTCCTTTGTGTGATCTTGGGAAAATTAATTTATCTCTGAGTCTTATTGTCTCTTATCTCTAAAGAGCAGGGATTGAAAATGTTGCTATCACAAGTCTCGACACAAAATTACAGTGCTAAGAACATAAGGATGAAATGAAATGTGATGTGCATTAGTGAGGTGAGGGAATATCAAACTTAGAAGTGAAAATACCTTCAAAGTGTCAGTCGGAAGCTGATAAGATTAATTTCCCAATTTCCATAATTAATGATAAGAAAATCATCAATTAAAATATACTGCCATGCTTACACTCTTCTCATCTCTATAGTACTTCCTTACTAGAGAAGCTGAGCAAAGCTCAGTTGCCTATTTGGCCTTTGATGTATAGCTATGCAGAAGATGTCTCTCTAGCAAGTACATAGTTATGGTCACTAAATATAAAGTTCTTTGGATCAATGAGATGACACAGATAATTAATTCAGAAAAAGCCTCCTAGGAAACCTATGCATAAGGTAAAAAAAAACCTCTACGATGTGCTTCAGAGAATTCTCATTGTCAAAGTGAAAAGCAGTAGAATCATAGGAATTTTTAAAAATTGTAATTTGGTAAAGTAGCCTAGTCTGTGTGGCATTCACTAGTCTGTGAATCTGTGCCATTAATAATTACCATATGTTACAACATAAACAGCCAATAGAAATTAAAAGATTAAATATGGTTTATTGGCTCAACTTTCTCTCAGCTCACTTACTTTTGAAGCCTTGGTGTCATCCTCACTCCTGTCTCCTCCTTCACCATTCCATCCAATCAGCCTCAAAGCCCTAAACATTTTATCTTACACATTCAAATTATCATGACAGCCTTCCTGCCAGTACTTTCGTTCATATCTCACCAAATCTCGCTTGAATTATTGAGCAGTTATTGCATTTAGTCTCCTTCCCTCCTCCCTCCCCCCCTTTCTTTCTCTCTTTCTTTCAACCTCTTTAATCTGCTATATGATGCTAGAAGTATGTTTCTAAAATTACATATCTGATGTGACCCCTTGCCTAAAAATGTCCAGTGGATATTTATGGTCTTTATTAGGGTTTGTTAAACATTTCTTTCTAGCTCCACCTTCTCCCATCTAACCATCCCCATATCACTTGCCCTCCTCTTGCCAAATATTTGAGAAACATAGTCTTTATGATGAATATCATGCATTTCCATATCTCTTTCCCTCAATGCATACTGTTTCATTGGTATGTAATGTCCTTTACTTTTACACTTAGTAAATCATTACTTTTTGTTTACATCTGTGTTGTTTTTGTGAAAATATTCTCAGGTCTTCAGGAGCAATTGGGGACCCTTTTAATGTAACACAATAGTAACTTATTGATTTATCTGTTACTATTCATAACATTGACCACTATAATGGACTGAGAGAGGACCCCACCTAATCCAACTTACAACCACAGGGCCTTACTGTGTCAAGAATATGTCAAGCACTGAATATATGGTGTATATAGAAGGAGATGGACTAAGAGAGAACATTTGTTAAAACAAGAAGAATCCACGTGGTAGAATTTAATGTAATGAAAGAGTAATGTGCTTGGTTCTGTGTTAACTTCTCTGGAGGATGTTGAAGGTCATGGCCAGAAGTTGCATGTGGCCTATATTTAGGCTCATTGGTGGGTCTGGTTTTTAGAATATTTTTGAAAGAGCTGGCGATTTTCTTATCTAAAGTCATTCTCAACTTCTCTTTCTTTTCTACCGTGGACAAATGTAGCCAAATCATCAACAAAAAAATGAAGAAGGTAGTGGTGGTTTCGTCAAAGGAAGCATCTACATGAGCAAATGCAAATGCAGAGATAGATAGAGAGAATAGAATAGGATAGAGAGAGACAACAGAATCTCACAGCCACAACTAGTATTTTGCAGAGGCCATTGGAAAGAACAAAAGCTTTTTGTAGAAATCAGTTAATTAAAACTCAGTACAGTAAGTCCCTTACATAGAACCTTCAAGTTGTGAACTTTCAAGATGCGAACGTGCATTCCATCCACATCAGGCATGAGGGAAATTGCAGCTTGCCCTCCATCTCCTGTTGCTGACAGTCCTTCAGCTCTGCCATCTCCCACCTCCTCTCCCTCCTCCAGTCAGTAACTCTTCTTGCCTGTTCACTAGATGCCAGCCCCCGTATGCCAGTTGTTGTACTGGACTACTGTACTTTTCAAGGTGCTGTACAGTAAAATTAAAAATGTTTTCTTTATTTTTGTTTGTTTTTTATGTATTATTTGTGTGAAAAGTATTATAAACCTATTACAGTACAGTACTATATAGCTGATTGTGTTAGTTGGGTACCTAGGCTAACTCTGTTGGACTTACAAACAAATTGGACTTTCGAACGCACTCTCAGAATGAAACCCGTTCATATGCAGGGCACTTACTATAATTAAAGAACGTTCTTAAAACAGGGCGATGTATTAGTCAGGATTTTCCAAAGAAACAGAACCAATAGAGAACTAATCTCTTTCTCCCATCTCTCTCTCTCTCTCTGTCTCTCACTTTATATATATATATATATATATATATATATATATACATATATATATATATATACACACACACACACATATATTTATATTTATTTATCTATTATAAATAGATAATACTCCATAAAAATTTTTGTTATGTAAAATAAATAAATATATTTATATATTTATTATGAGGAATTGGCTCTTGTGATTATGGAGGCTCTGAAGTCCCATGATATGTTGTATGCAATCTAGAGAACCAAGAAAGCCAATGGTGTAGTTCCAGTCTGAGTCCAAAGACCTGAGAACCTACCAGCAGTTGGTGTAGGTTCCCAGTCCCTGGACAGGGAAGACCAATATCCCACCTTGTTTCAGGCAGAGAGAGTAAAATTTTCTTTTCTTTGCCTAATTTTTGTTGTTGTTGTTGGCCGCACCATACATTATGTGGGATCTTAGTTCCCCAACCAGGGATTGAACCCATGCCCCCTGCATTGGGAGAGTGGAATCTTAACCACTGGGCTGCCAGGGAAGTCCGTCTTAGCCTAATTTTTAATCTCTACAAGCCCTCAGTGGATTGGATGATGTCCACCCACATTGGGTAGAGCAATCTGTTTACTAATCTTAATCTTGAAAGTGCTTATAGAGATGCAGAGACCTTACGTGAAGAATGGTTTTTAAAGTTTAATCCAATAAGAATCACCAGGATGATCTGTTAAAAATGCAAATACCATGGAGATTCAGATATGTTAGCTGTAGGAGGCAAACATTGGCTGTTTGACCATTTGAGTTGACTCCTCGGCAGCTTGTGGAATCTTAGTTCCCCGATCAGAGATCGAACCTTGGCCCCTGGCAGTGAGACACCGAGTCCTAACCACTGGACCACCATGGGATTCCCCTGATTTGACTCTTGAACAATGCAGGAGTTAGGGGCACTGACCCTCTTTGCAGTTGAAAATCTGAGTATAATACATAGTCAGCCCTCCATATCTGAGGTTCCTCCTTATCTGCAGATTCAACCAACTATGCATTGTGAAATAATGTAGTAAATAAATTGTAGTAAATTGAAAAAATCCACATATAAGTTGACCCGTGCAATTCAAACTCGTGTTGTTCAAGGGTCAGCTGTATTTAGTTTCCTCTTCTTTCATCAATACAACCCATGTTTTATTTTGCAGGTCTGCCCTACACTTAGCCCTGCAGCTTGTTTGGAATTGACTTCACAGTTAGTTTTGCACTGCTATATGGATGGATGGATACATCCCTAATATGGAACAGTGCTCGCTATTGCTGCTTGAAAATACTTGCTTTTTCACTGGAACTCTCTGTTCCTCAAATGGTGTGGGATTAGTCTGGAACTCTTGGATCCATTGTTGCTCCATGTGAAGAGTTGACCTAAAGATGAACCATGTGCAGGAGCTTCCCATGTGCATTTAGAATGGAAAATATATACATAGTAGATTTATGTTGAATGTTTTAAGAATACATATATTTCACAATGAGGCATATACCCATGTTCCCTTGATTTATTCTAAAGTGGATCTTATACTTCTAGCATTTGATGTTGAAGTAGAAGGAAAGAAAAAAGTACATATGTGCTGTGACTAAAACCCTCAAAATAGTTTATGTTATGTTAGTACTTGACACCATACTTATGCTTATGTTGAAAAAATATGTTTGTGCCTATCAAATGTGTTTTATTTTTTAACACATTTTCATATATGTCAAAGTAGGATTTTGAACTAATGTTCATTACCAGGAATGAATTCTTGAGTTCAGTTCCACTTTATATCTCATTCAGAAGAAATTCTAATCTTAAATAAAACTGGATTTAGAGGTCAGTCATTCTATTAAAATGAAAAGTACAAAATAATTTATTTTGCACATGATCCAATGATATTAAACTGGCATCAGTATAATTGACCCTTTTGTACAATTTTAAAACATTTCCTATTGCTGATAGTCAAATATTGCAATAAAATGAGAGGACCTTGTTCAAACATATTATCAAAATTGTGAAGAAAAGGGCTTCCCTGGTGGTGCAATGGTGGAGAGTCCGCCTGCCGATGCAGGGGACACGGGTTCGTGCCCCGGTCCAGGAAGATCCCACATGCCGCGGAGCAGCTGGGTCCGTGAGCCATGGCCGCTGAGCCTGCGCGTCCGGAGCCTGTGCTCCGCAACGGGAGAGGCCACAGCAGTGAGAGGCCCGCGTACTGCAAAAAAAAAAAAAAAAAAAAATTGTGAAGAAAAGTATATTTTGACCTCAATTCAATCAGTTCTGTTAAATCAACCAGATCTCTTTCATATTTAGTAACTTTAATTATTAAATTTGAGAATGTCTAGATATTCCTTATGAATTTGTTTGCAAAGAGTTCCATTAGTTAATATTTTCAACTCTGTGCTAAGGACTATAAAGATAAATTTAAAAGCTAGATTTTTAATTGCACCTCAGGTACACTATACAATGTAGACATCTTCTCTAACACTCGGGGGTGTGCTGTGTTGTGGAGCCAAAAAAAAAGATATGTATACCTATAATGAGCATTACAATTAATAAGAATTATCACTTTTGACAGTCTGTTGCATACAAGGCACTGCTAAGATATATATCTGGCAACCATCTGTAATGATCACTCATTGCTTACAGTTTTGTTTACAAGATACAGTTGATTCAAATTTTTTATTTATTTATTTTTTTGGCTGCGTTGGGTCTGTGTTGCCGTGCGCGGGCTTTCTCTAGTTGAGGCTAACAGGGGCTACTCTTCGTTGCAGTGCGCGGGCTTCTCATAGTGGCTTCTCTTGTTGTGGAGCACGGGCTCTAGGCGTGCGGGCTTCAGTAGTTGTGGCACACGGACTTGGTAGTTGTGGCTTGCAGGCTCTATAGCACAGGCTCAGTAGTTGTGGCACATGGACTTAGTTGCTCCGCGGCATGTGGGATCTTCCTGGACCAGAGATCGAACCCGTGTCCCCTGCATTGGCAAGTGGATTCTTAACCACTGCGCCACCAAGGAAGTCCCTACAATTGATTCAAGTCCCTACAATTGATTCAAAGTTTTAAAGGACCAAGTTATAAACAAAAATTTCTCACAAGATGTATAATTCAAGGACAATTTTACTGGGAAAGATTTGGCATACAGGGGTTTTAAGGAAGGCGAAATAATCCATCTCTCATGTTTTTTGTTTGTTTCTTTGACGAAACTTCACAAAATCTTTGCAAAGGTTCAGTGAATCAGGGGTCATTTTCACAGCTCCTAAGACTAGGTCTCACAGCATCAACCTCCTTGCCAAGATTTCCTTGAGATGTTGCTGAATATTCATTCCATCAAACAAGGACTCCTGATTTCTTTTACCCATGGAAGCCGGGCAATGCAGCAAAAAGCTATTCTTCACTGTCATGCATATCACATAGACGAGACTCTGCTGGCAGTTCAAGATAAGTAATATCTCCTGGAAGAGAGTAAAAGATGTAAATCCTTTCTGTGTCTTATGTACTGCAGACTTGTTTAGCACAAGAGTGTCTGGTTGCTGGAGAAGTTGATCTCCTCTAAATGACTTACAAACTTTAAAACCACAATGGTGGTGAGGAAGTAGGGTGGTGAGGGCAGGGGAAGGTGGGGGAAATACAGTTGGTGCAGGAGGGGAGAATAAGATTATCTCCTTTCGTAGGAATAGTGTAAAGTAGTGAATCTGGCAGCAAATGTAGAATCAGAGGTTATCTGTTCTCTTTGATGCTTCTATCTGGATATATGACCTTGGATAAATCACTGAAGTCTCTAGTTCTTGGTGTCCTCATTTGTAAGGTAGGAATTGTTACCTATGATACCTGCTTCAGAGGGTTGGGTGTTCTAAGGGCACACAATCATTTTTTAGATGATATAGTTCATGCTGCAGCTCTGCTCTAGCCACAATTCCTCTCCAAATGGTGCATTTCTCCTTCTCTAATTTGAGAATATACATAGAGGACAACTTTCAGAGACACCCCTCTTGCAGTATAAAAAGACACAATATAAGAGAAAAGAGTGGTATTGGCATTGTGAAGATTAGTTTTGTTTATCTCTATCCAGGAATTAGGAGCAAGTAGCAGCCAGATGGTTAGTGGTGAAATACTCAGACTCTATAATCAGGTAGACGTAGATTTGACGTTGAATAAGTTACCTTGTGAAACCTCATTGGAATTTCTCTGGAGGAGAGTGGGATGATAGCATCTACCTCCTAGTGTTACTGTGAGTATTAAATGAGATTATGTTTGGTCCCATGTCTGGCATAGAAATGCTCTCAAAGGTCTGCTGTTGCTGATCTTCTGTTGTTTTTGTTGTTATACTTTTCTGTTATTACCAGAACTATCATTAGCTTTTACTGAATAAATATGTCTGTGTAGCACTTACCCAGAAGAGCTCTATAAAGTAGCCCATGTGAGAAGCAACCAACAGCATGTCGGCATCAATAGTTAGGGATTCCTGTATTTTGATTTGGGGCTCATATTTGAAAATCCTTTTGGTTTTCTCTGTTCATGGTATTCTAATTCGTATGGGCTCTCTCTCCCAAAAAAGAGTCACGTGAGCATCTCATGTCTTAGTTTCAGCTATTCTGGAATATAGTTACATGCTACTTTGAAGTGTCTTATTCACCTAGACCTTATAAAACTGAAATTTTATATATGCCATGTAGTCTATTTTTAAGTCAGGTAATCAACCCCAAATATACCCTTAAAATATGGTGATGTATTATGGACAAAGAGATAGAAACATGCCTTTACTTATTTAGTTCAGGCTTCTGCCCATTAGAGGAAACCCCTTTTATCCTCCACGAGTGTGGACAATCCCACTCTAAGGTCTCCAGAGTTCAGATCTCATTGCACTGCCTTGGGAGAGGAGGGCCTCTAGAATGAGTCTTATCATCTTCTTGGTGATTGCACTCTATTCCTTCTTTTAAAAAAATCATTACTGCATGCAAGACCACCCCCAAGATGGCAAGTGTTGATTCTTAGCACCAAAACATCTCAGATGTTAGAAGATCTTACGGCCTTCCATAGGGCCACAGAAGGGTCCTTAGGGGAATAATGAAAATAAGGCTGAAAAGTACTGCTGTAAGGCTACTGAGGTCTCCAAAATGACTTACCTGTACTATCCTATCTGAACATAATATCTGGAAACAACTGGGAAAAAGGCCAATGGTAATCTGTTACGGACTGAATATGTTCCCAGAGAGAAAAGGCCATGTGAGGGCACAAAGAGAAGGTGGTCATCTGAAAACCAGGAGAGGGGCCACAGGAGAAATCAGACCTGCTGATGCCTAGATCTTGGATTTCTTTCCTCCAGAACTGTGAGATAATAAACTTCTGTCATTTAAGCCACCCAGTGTGGTATTTTGTTATGGCAACCATATCAAACTAATTCAGAACCAAAATATCAATTTTATATTGTAAAGCTGGTATATTACATTGTGAGAAAGTAGGCTTAATAATATTGAGACTCAGAAGTAGTCAGACTTAACCACTTAGTCACAAGACATGATGTAAAATTTCACACTTCCTCAGGTGAGGTCCTGCGTGTAGAAATTTTAGGAGGGCACCGAAGAAAAAATAATATGCTGCATGTGATGAAGGCTGAACTAACTTTCAGAAGCTGTGAGGCAAAAGTGACTAGGTCATGTATGGCCCAATTCTTCCAAATGCATCAATCAGATTAATCAACTTCTCCACTCATGGGAAGTGGCCAGTGAGGAGTGGAAAGAGGTCAGAAATGTGAAATTATTGGCATTTCCTCCACATGGAAGGAAACATCTGGACATTGACCATCTCTATCACCAGCCTAGCAACTATCTCAGAGGTAGAGCTCATTAACATTCTCTACATCGATCTAAAATGATTGAGTCCAAGCACTGGGGTATCAGGAGGCATTAGCCAGGTCTCTGATCTGAGAAATAAAAAATCATTGGTGTGGTCATGTGTTAGGTACTTGCTATCCATTTCCCTATAGAATTCTGGGGCCCAAGGCTGATTTATGGATATACCTGAATGATTAGGATAACATGACTCACTGTTGTAAGGGATGAAATTTGGCAAGGTCACTACTTCTTATTTGACTCCATTTTCCTCTCCACGAAAAAGATGTCAACAACTTCTAGGATGTTAGTTAAGGGAAAATGAGATGATGGACTTATTTGTGTCTTTCCTGGAAGAAATAACAGCAAGCATATTTTTGAGGAGTAGACAGTAGTATGAAAGGCTACATCATTAATGACTTTGAAGCTGGGCTGGGCCATTTTGAATCCCAACAAAAACAACTGGTCCAGCAGCCACAGGCATTCTAAGTAAGAGTGTCACATATTCTGTGACCTAAGTTTCCATTCTCTCATGACATTGCAATGAGTGGACCAAGGACTTCACCCCCAAGCAGCTCATAATACAGTGATCTTTATACAAAGACATGTGGTTTATGTTGCAGCCATGCCACATCACTTCCGGATGTTTGCAGAACATCACTGGCAGCATCTTTTGAGAGGCTGTTAAAGAAGAACAGGGCTGGTACTTTCCTGATTCTACTGCTCCTGTACTTTCTTTTGTGGGGAAGGCAGAATGCCAGCCATGCCAAGGGAGATTGTTGCAATGTATGTGTTACATTTGAACTTCAAATCTCCAGTAATTTTCTCAGTTGTGTCTTTGTAATGAGTTCTTATGAGACCAAGAACAAAAAGGCTGAGATTCTCAAAAGGAAGTTGACCTCTTGAAAAACTGTGTTCTTAGCCTCAACCTAGCAGCCTCTTCGTACCATCCCCAATAACTCTTGTCTTAATCTATCCAACCAGCACACTTTTCACTTTAATTAAGTGGGGGAGGGTGGAGGGAGAGGAAGACGGAGGAAGAGGGAGAGGAAGATAGAGGAAGAGGGAGAGGGAGCGTGAACAAGAGAGCCTATGCTAGAATTCTAGCAGACCATTTAAGCTCATAGACAGATAATGGTCAAATATGGGTGCTCATAAGGAATTCTGAGAGGGGGAGTGTCTGAGTAGCATCTTCTTTCTGAGTTGCTTTTCATCCCCTCAATTAAGTATAAGCTAACATGCAGTGCTGACTATTGGCCATACTTCCATCTATAGAAATGCCCCCCAGACTGGATAGTCCTGGCTTCCCATTCACCCAACCCCTATTCATTGTGAAGCTTCTTTTACAATGGTTATTGGATAAATCACTGGACTTTTCTGGTCTCACTCCCTTCACAGGAGATTTTAATTATTGCTACTACTTTGTTGCCACATATCCTCTGCCTTATGCAACTATTTGCATACTATTTTGGTTTATACAGGCCTCTTCTATCACTTTAGGAAGTTCACAGATATTTTCTGTAAATGTAAATATATGCATATATTTTCTACTTATAATGGTCACTGATGAGTATCAAACTTTCTCCCTTACCTCAGCATGCAGCATTTTTAAGGTCTTCTTGAATTAGTAGCAGAGAATTAAAATATTATTTGTAAGAAGCAATTGAGATTTTCCCCCATAAACCCTCTCCATCTCATCAATCGACCCAGGAAAAGAGCCCATCTGTATTTTCCTGGCTAAGATAAAATTCTTAGACCTTCCCAACATGTGATTTCTTTAAAATAACTTGAGGAGGGAAAAGATTCATATTCAATACCCTCTATAGTCATTCTGTTTTCTCATTTATATGAATAACTTAGTCTGGTTTTTTTTTCTTCCTCTTCTTCAGTTAAATTTCCTTTGCATGTAGTAACCTTTTCTCTCCTCTCCACTCCACCAATCTGTACCAAATACACTCTACTCATAGCTGTTCATTTTCAATGTCCCTTTAAAAGTTTAAATGTCACATTTACATTTCACTCAGTGTTTAAAATACAAGAAGCTGAAAATGAAATAAAACCATAGGAGAGGGCCTTTCACTGAATGGAAAATAGTAATAAATCCAGTGTTCTGACCCCAGTTATGGGTGTTCAACCTCGTAAGGCCCCTTTCATTCATCCTGCTCAAGCTGGATGACACAAGCCTCTTACCAGACTCCACTCTCATCTCCCTCTCTTCCCATCAGAGTGTCCATGTGCCACATGATCAGTGTTGAGACATAGGCTTTCAGTCTGTCTTTGTATTCCCTGAAATGAACCTTGTAGCAAAACAAAACCTAAATCTTTCTGTGACTACACTGGACTTTAAAACTATAAGGATAATAAGGACTTTGGTGGTGGTTTTTGATCCAGGGAGAACCATTTCTACCAGTTTTCAAAAGTAGATACATAGCTGATAGATAGTGCAGCAGCTTTTTTATCCTTTTCATGGAATTAGGAAGATTATCTGTCATTGAAAATAATAAGCCGGCATTGAAAAGACAGCAGGTTGCTCCACAGAGGAGATTCTGTAAAGAATGTGTCTTTGGGGCCAGATAAACTGGGGTTCAAATATTGTCTTTATCACTTGTTGGTAGGGTAACTTTGAGACATAGCTTTTCTGAGCCTTAGTTTTCCATCTGTAGAATAGGCACACTAATGTCTGCTTCAAGCTTTGTTGTAAAGATGAAATGATAGGACATATGTAAATTTCCCTTAAACCACATTGGGTAATTGGTAAACATTCAATGTATTATTATTATTACTATTATTATTGTAAACAGTACTGTTTACTAATATTGGTATGCAAATGCCTTTTGTCTCTGTGGACCTTCTCTCTTGTGAGAGTCACTCAAATGGGTATCTTACTCCTGTGAAACACCAACTTTGCAGGACATGCATATTCTTAAGTGGACTCTTAGACTCAAAAAAGCTTCAGGGAGTAAAGTTAATTCATTACTTCAACAAGTACTGATTGGAGGCCTGGTTTGTGCCTCATATTGTTTTACAAGTTAGGTATTCAGTAATGAACAAGGTGAATGAGTTTTCTAGAGCTTACATTCTAGAGGAGGAAAACAGAGAAAAATAAACAATTAAGTATACAGTCAAACCAGATAATTTTATAGTGTGGTATGTACTATAAAGAAAGTAAAACAGAAGCATGTGACTATGAGGGTAGATTAATTTGGACTGTGTGGCCAGGGACAGGAGCAGCCTCACACTAGAGTTGGTTCTGAGTTTGTTCCTAAATTCAAAGTGAGATTCAGTCATAGGAAATGCTGGGATGGGAGGAAAGACCATTCTGGATAGGCAGGGAAACCTATTAAGCTAAGATTAGAAAGAAGACCAGTGAGTCTCAGGGCTACTGACTTGGGCAAAGGGGATGGGGTACTGAGAGGTGAAGAGGAGTAGTGGGCAGAACAATTTTGTAACAACCTTTCTAGGCCACAATAAGGGATTTGTTTGTATTATACTTGGAGAAGTAGAGAAAGCGTGCCCTCAAAAGACTGGTGAGTTGACTCTAGCTAATGTCCAATTGTGACATAATAATGGCTTGGTCCAGGTTATGTCGAGTAGTATAGTTGGGGAGTACTGGATAGATCAGAATAAATTTTGGAACTAGAGTTGATAGGCTTTATTTCATGGATGTGAGGGATGAGGAAAAGAGAAGAATAAATTATTCCTACATTATTTCTAGTCATAGCACTAAATGAGACAGATGTGAAATCTTCAGAAAAATAATAAATCTCAGGAATTATAAAAATACATCTGGATATGGAATCAGAACATTGGGAGTTGAATACCAACTATTCGACTTACTATGTGGCCAGAGGCAAATAATGTAATGTCTCAACTTCCATCTTCTATAAAATGAGGATAATAAACCTATATTTATGTACCTGAAAAAGGTGTTCTGAGAGCCAAATAAAACAAAATCACTATAATTTTATGGGAATATTTTATCAAGTATTTAATATATGCAGTGCCTTGTGCTGAATGCTTTCATTTTACTCCTTAAACATGAGATCAAAGGCATTTGTTGGTAGTCTCATTTTACAAGTGATGAAATTTAGGCACAGAGAGATGAAAAATGTACACGTGGCCGAAAAGCTAGATCACAGGTTTAGTTCCCATGCGTTGTAGAATCTAGAGTCTGTGCCATTAACTATTACCTAAAATGTCTCTTAGTAAGTCCCCAAAAGGTTACTGAAATTTATAGTTGCAAATCATCTATAATATTTATAGGAATGATAAAAAGAAAAAAAAGTAATTTAATAGGAATAATTTAAAAAATAAGAAGATAAACTGTGTATGAGTAAAAGTTTAACTTCTCCTGAAACATGGTTACTTTGTGTTGGGAAAGCAAACTGGAATGAAACTATGTGATAAGTTATCTTAATCCTTTAAATAAAAAAAAAAAGAGTCTGACAGCAGTGACAGTATCTGATAGCGCTGTCTCTTACAGTACCTAGCATCTAGTAATAGGTCCCTAAGTAGGTGTTTAATAAACTCCTACAGAATAAGTAGGTGTTTAATAAACTCCTACAGAATAGATCTTTTGGGCAATAGTCTGTATATTTCCACAGTATAAACTTCTGAAGAGAAAACCCTTGCCTTTTTTTTTGCTTGTCTTATTTTACCTTCCCTCACAGTGTTTAGAATAGTAGAGGTTCATTAAATTTATTGTTTATCAAATAAGCTCTTGCTGCTAGGCACTAATGAGAAGGACCATCAACACAGATGGTACAAAAGTGCCAGTAAGTCAATGACTGTTTTTGTCACTGTCCTGAAGCAAAGCAATCATCACATTGTTGGAGACTGGGGTCCAAATCTGATCTAAGGACAAGGGTTTATTCTCTTGTTTATCTTGTTAGTTTATTTTCATTTCCTAATTGGTTAAGATTTGTTTAATAACTTAAGATTCCAGGGCACATAGAACCTTGAAGATTTCACCATTTACATAATGCATTTTATGTATAGCCTTATTCAATGTTCTATCATGTTGCTGAGCTTTGAAATGATATATACCCCAGAGATATGAGGATATTACATTGAACAGTTAGAGAATAAAGTTGACCCACTACCCTCCCTGCCCTCAATCCAGAGGAAGTCCTATTTTCCTGGTATGTGACCTCTTTACATATTTTTTCTCTGCATTAATAGTTCTCACTGTTTCTTTCTTTCTCATTTATTTATTTATTTACTCATTTGCACCTAACGTGTGTATCCCTTCTATGCTCTGTATATCCCAGGAGTGTAGAACTATGTGTGCTAAACTATAAATCACTCTTGCCTAGAAAAGTATCTGAGGTAACATATGATTGTTAAATAAATGAGAGCTACACATGGCTCTGGGCCTTTACACACCTTTTTCTGCCAGAAAAGAGTCAGATTCTTAAGCAACAATAATGAGAAGTTGTATTTAAGTTGATGTATTAGGGGATGTATCAGCCATCTATTGCATAACAACAAGTTACCCCCAAACTCAGTGGTTTATGGCAATGACAGTAATGTTGCCATCTGTCCCAGTTTTAGGAATTTGAGAAAGGTTAGGCTGGTAGGTCCAACTGGGGGTCACTTATGTGCAGTGAAATGGGGGCTGGTTGGTCATGTTATCTCTGTCTTTCTCATGTATTCTCCATGTGATAGCTCAGCATGAGCTAGTTTGGGCTTCTTCACAGTATAGTGGCCTCAGAGCAGTCAGATTTATTCCATGGTGGCTCACTTCTCTTGTCTGAGTCTTCTAGAATTCAGGCAGAAGCTGCATCACCTTTGTGAGCTACACTTGAAAGTCATTTAATGTCATGTCTGCCATATTCATCTATATGACTATTTACTAAGGTCAACTAGAATCAAAAGGAAGGGTTATAGGCTCGGCTTTTGATGGGAAGAGTGTCAAAGTATTTTGTAGACATGTTTTAAAAGTTACCACAGTGGGTTATATAAAGTATAAATTTTTCTTTGGGAGGTTTTTCTGAAATCCCCATAACTGTCTTCTTCCCTTTTGTATTTCCCCATTTAACTCTTTATCAGGAGACAGCAATATGTGTAGTGATGAGGCAAACATGCTTCATCAAACAAAATGTATCTATTTTTGTAGTAGGAGAGAGGTCAATTTTTATAGGCTTCTCCATGAAGAGGAAAGGGAATTTGGAAACATGCCTGATGTCTTACCTTGTTTCCACTTCTTTTCCCCACAAACCCTTAGGCTGGAGACTTCAACAGGCTGGGTTATTTCAGAGGCAACACAAATGAGCAGAGTTGTATGAGCTGGTTGGTAGAACGGGAGAGCCTCTCTGGGAGTCCCAATGTGAATTGGAGAAGACAGATGTGTTAGCAGCTGTTCAGCTGGATAATGAGTCAGCGCACAATGCATGTGAATAATCTATAATACAGCTAATCCATTCACAGATAATCAAGAATTGACCATATGCCACAGCTGGACTATGTGTGAAGGCAGCACATGAGGAAGGAGGAAAAACAGGAATTTGACTGTTACCTTAAAAAAAAAAAACACTCCTAATATCATATGGATAATAATAGTGGGCCATTCACATAAGTAACATTTGTGTTTATCAAAGCATTATTAGATCTTCCTTTAATTTGCTTTCTTGTGAAATAGAGAGGCCACTCCATTTTTTTTGATGGAGTGCTTTAAAAGGATGGGAAGGAAAAAGAGAGAGGAGACTAATATTTACCGCTTGCTAACTCTGTGTTAGGCACTAAGACCTGCCCAGAACTATAGAAATAATTGGTGACATGACAGATAGAATGTGGCCATTTTAGCTAGCAGTCCAATTCTCATTGGAGTGCAATATTAATTGTGTATTGCAAATCCAATAAAAATGCCTTTTAGCTATAAATATTTTTCACTCTGTGCATTTGTGAATCAGAAAAATATATACTGACCTCATAGAATCACTGTCTTCACTTTGTCTCGGAATTGAGGTTTATTTTGTGGTTATCTCACAGCATATTTGCATGTTAAACTTATAATTTCCTTAGTACTATCAAGCCTACTTACGAAAAATTCAGATTCTCAGAACCTCCTCCCTACAGATTCTGATTCAATTAGTTGTGAGAGGACCAGAGATCTTCATGTTTAAACAAACACTTTCAGTCTGAGGCTCTGAGAAACATTTTGGGAAACACTATTCTAGAGCATCGTTCTCAACCTGGGGTGATTTTGCCACTCTGGGGACATTTGTCGATGTCTGGAGATAGTTTTGGTCATCACACCTGGGGAACAGGTGCAACTGGTATCTAGTGGATAGAGGCCAGGGATGATGGTAAACACCCTGCTGTGAATAGGGCAGCTTCCTACGACAAATCTGGCCCCAACTGTCAGCAATGCTGTAGTTGAGAAACCCTGTTTTAGAGGAACTGTAAAAGCCAGTCACATGACCACACAAAGGTTTAATTACTACTCCATGATATCTGTCCATATATATAATCTATGTCTGTGTTTATTAGTATGTCCATATCTATATCCGTATCTATCCATATCTATGTCTATGGCTATGACATGTCCATGTCTATCTATATCTCTATCTGTATCTATATCCATATCCATATCTATATCTATATTTATGTCTATGTCCATGCCTATCTATGTCCATGTCTATATCTATGTCTTTGTCTATGTGTATGTATGTCCATGTCCATATCTATCTATATCTCTATATATCTATAAGATTTTATAATATTAAAGATAATTTACACCTATAAGCTTCAGTAACCTTTATAGGACTTACTAAGAGACATTTTAGGTAATGGTTCATGGCATAGATTCTGTATTCAAGAGTGCGTGAAAACTCTGTATATACAGGCACACCTCAGAGATACTTCAGGGTCCTTTCTAGACCACCATAACCAAGTGAATATCACAATAAAATAAATGACATGAATTTTTTTGGTATCCTAGTGCACATAAAAGTTACGTTTATGCTATACAGTAGTCCATTAAGCATGAAATAGCATTATTTCTAAAACACAATGTACATATCAATTAAAAATACTTTATTGCTAAAAAATCCTGACGATCATCAGAGCCTTCACAATCACTGATCAGAGATCACCGTAACAAATGTAGTAATAATGAAAAAGGTTGAAATATTGCAAGAATTACCAAAATGTGATACAAAGACACAAAGTGAGCAAATGCTGTTGGAAATAACGCACCTATAGACTTGCTTGACACAGTTTGCCACAAACCTTCAATTTGTAAAATATGCAGGGGAAAGATAAATTAGCAGTTTGGGATTAACATATACACACTACTGTATATAGAATAGGTAAACAACAAGGGCCTACTATATAGCACAAGGAACTATACTCAGTATCTTATAATAACATATAATGGAAACGAGGCTGAAAAACTGAATCCCTTTGCTATATACTTGAAATTAACACAGTATTTTAAATTAACTATACTTCAATTTAAAAAACATGCAAAAGCTTTAGACAAAATTCAACACGCATTCATGATAAAAACCCTCCAGAAAGTAGGTATAGAGGGAACTTACCTCGACATAATAAAGGCCATATATGACAAACTCACAGCCAACATTGTACTCAATGGTGAAAACCTGAAACCATTTCCTCTAAGATCAGGAACAACACAAGGTTGTCCACTCTCACCACTGTTATTCAACATAGCTTTGAAACTTTTAGCCACAGCAATCAGAGAAGAAAAAGAAATAAAAGGAATCCAAATTGGAAAAGAAGAAGTAAAGCTGTCACTGTTTGCAGATGACATGATACTATGCATAGGGAATCCTAAAGATGCTACCAGAAAACTACAAGAGCTAATCAATGAATCTGGTAAGGTAGCAGGATACAAAATTAATACACAGAAATCTCTTGCATTCCTATACACTAATGATGAAAAATCAAAAAGAGAAATTAAGGAAACACTCCCATTTACCATTGCAACAAAAAGAATAAAATACCTAGGAATAAACCTACCTAAGGAGACAAAAGACCTGTATGCACAAAACTATAAGACACTGATGAAAGAAATTAAAGATGATACAAATAGATGGAGAGATATACCATGTTCTTGGATTGGAAGAATCAACATTGTGAAAATGACTCTACTACCCAAAGCAATCTAGAGATTCAATACAATCCCTATCAAACTACCACTGGCATTTTTCACAGAACTAGAACAAAAAATTTCACAATTTGTATGGAAACACAGAAGACCCTGAATAGCCAAAGCAATGTTGAGAAAGAAAAACAGAGCTGGAGGAATCAGGCTCCCTGACTTCAGACTATACTACAAAGCTACAGTAATCAAGACAGTATGGTACTGGCACAAAAACAGAAAGATAGATCAATGGAACAGGATAGAAAGCCCAGAGATAAACCCATGGACATATGGGCACCTTATCTTTGATAAAGGAGGCAGGAATGTACAGTGGAGAAAGGACAGTCTCTTCAATAAGTGGTGCTGGGAAAACTGGATAGGGACATGTAAAAGTATGAGATTAGATCACTCCCTAACACCATACACAAAAATAAGCTCAAAATGGATTAAAGACCTAAATGTAAGGACAGACACTATCAAACTCTTAGAGGAAAACATAGGCAGAACACTCTATGACATAAATCACAGAAAGATCCTTTTTGACCCACCTCCTAGAGAAATGGAAATAAAGACAAAAATAAACACATGGGACCTAATGAAACTTAAAAGCTTTTGCAAAACAGAGGAAACCATAAACAAGACCAAAAGACAACCCTCAGAATGGGAGAAAATATTTGCAAATGAAGCAACTGACAAAGGATTAATCTCCAAAATTTACAAGCAGCTCATGCAGCTCAATATCAAAAAGACAAACAACCCAATCCAAAAATGGGCAGGAGACCTAAATAGTCATTTCTCCAAAGAAGATATACAGATTGTCAACAAACACATGAAAACATGCTCAACATCACTAATCATTAGAGAAATGGAAATCAAAATTACAGAATTAGCTAATACCAGTCAGAATGGCCATCATCAAAAAATCTACAAACAATAAAGGCTGGAGAGGGTGTGGAGAAAAGGGAATCCTCTTGCACTGTTGGTGGGAATGTAAATTGATACAGCCACTATGGAGGACCATATGAAGGTCCTTAAAAAACTAAAAATAGAGCCACCATACGACCCAGAAGTCTCACTACTGGGCATATACCCCGAGAAACCGTAATTCAAAAAGAGTCATGTACCACAATGTTCATTGCAGCAGTATTTACAATAGCCAGAACATGGAAGCAGCCTAAATGTCCATCAACAGATGAATGGATAAAGAAGATGTAGCACATATATACAATGGAATATTACTCAGCCATGAAAAGAAATGAAACAGTTATTTATAGTGAGGTGGATGGACCTAGAGACTGTCATACAGAGTGAATTAAGTCAGAAAGAGAAAAATAAATACCGTATGCTAACACATATGTATGGAATCTAAAAAAAAGAAATGGTTATGAAGAACGTAGGGGCAGGACAGGAATAGAGACACAGTTATAGAGAAGGGACTTAAGGACACGAGGAGGAAGAAGCATAAGCTGGGACGAAGTGAGAGAGTGGCATGGACTTTTATACACTACCAAATGTAAAATAGATAGCTAGTGGGAAGCAGCTGCATAGCACGGGGAGATCAGCTCAGTGCTTTGTGACCACCTAGAGTGGTGGGATAGGGAGGGTAAGAGGGAGACACAAGAGGGACGAGATATGGGGATATATGTATATGTATAGCTGATTCACTTTGTTATAAAGCAAAAAGTAGCACACCATTATAAAGCAATTATACTCCAGTAAAGATGTTAAAAAATAAATAAATAAAAATAAAAAATAAAACATGCAGTATCTGCGAAATGAAATAAAACAAAGCACAACAAAATGAGGTGTACCTATATGTGGAAGTGTGTATATGTAATGTTTTTTCCATATTAAATAATGTGAGCTTAACTTCCTTTCCTCAGTGAAAGTCTGATGATATCTTAAGAATTTTAGCTGCATCTAAAAATGCCTTATTTTGTTGGAGAATTTCAACCACAGCACAGAAATTTAAAGATATTTCTTATGTTAGAGGTTTTGAATTCCCTGAGTAAGATTGGACAACCCATCTCAAATTCCATTCCTCAATCCAGAGACACAAATTGAATACTAAACTCGTAAAATGGAGAAGTTGTAAAGTGTGTCTTTAATACGTTAAAGAAACAATCATGTATTTGGAAAAATCAATCTTAAATGTACTCATATGTATGTGACTGATTAGTGCCTTTTTTATGTTATGCTACCTGGGGCTGTACCCTAATATACATAAACTATTCTGAAATTTCCTCATTCTTTCTCATTTGTAGTAGAAAGGTAGAGACTAGTAAGAAGGAAGAACAGGAGATTGTGAAAAATGGGACTTGCTATGAAGTCAATGAGAATATTTATTATTTGTAAGAGGGAGATGAAAAGGAGGTGCATTATCTCAGGGCTGATTTTTTTCAACTATTACCTATCCTTGCCACCCGGGCTTATTTCTCTTTTTTGGGATACTCACATTCCTTGTATCCACTGGATATCTCCTTTGGATATCTCTCAGTAAACAATGGCATTCACCTTCCCGCAACACATGCACCTTATACTTACTTTTTCCAAGCATCAGGCTGATATACAGACTTTCCTATTACAAATTATAGATATTCTAGTTATTCTAGCATTCAAACCCTGTGAGGTTCATACAGATGAATAATTCTTGGGTCACTTCTGAAGTTTATCTTAATAATCCATTTACTCATTCATTCTATACTTATTTATCAAGTGACCAGTATGTGTAGACTTTCTGCTAGATGCTTTCAGTAAAGAATAACAATAAAGTTCTGACCTTCCTTGGGCTTATTAGTGAGCAAGGAAGGCAATAGACAAGTTTTTTAAAATGCTTATATTTTATGAAGGAAAATGTGGCAAGATAATGGGAGAGATGGAAAGAGGTGGCTATTCTGTATAAAACAGTCAAAGGTGGCCCCAACTCAGAAGGTTATTTTTCTGTGGAGAACTAATGTGTCATGGTTCTTGATTCTTCTTCTCTTTACTCTTCTAGTGTGACTCTATTTTCATGTTCCACAAGTACCTTAATGACAAATACAGAAGAAATTCCAGAGCCAAGCCTTTAGAACTTCCATAAGAATTTCAGATTACTCAAGAGAAGGCGGCCAGTTTAGGGCAGGTGAAACCCTAATGCCACCTTCTAATAAGAATGCACCTGTATCTGTCTACTTACCTTACAGAGACCAGGCTCTGACTATACTATTCTGTCTTCTGTCTGAATAAGCAAATAAGTTCATTTGATTTATATTAGTATCCAGATTATCATGATATCATAATGTAGTGAGATGAGAATGTATAGTAAAAAAACAAAAACAACTGACTTGAAATCTTGACCATGTCACTATGTAATTTTCGACATGTTACTTACTCTTCCTGAATCCCATATCATTCATTTATAAAATGAATATAATATCGATGGTGCCCATTCACATCTCTAGTCTCAAGCATCATTTAATATACAGTTGAGTTACCTTCTGTTAAAACTTGCTGTCTTTGCTTTCTATGATGTTGCTCATCCATGGATTTCCTTCCACCCTTCTGCCTGCAAGTTATCAGTCTTCTTTGCTATAAATATTACTTATAAACAGTTCCTTTTCAAAATTTCACCTCCAGTATGGGTCCCTCATATCAGCTGCAGACCCATGTGTGACTATATTTGTGTTGGTGTGTAAATAGAAAAATGTCTAGTTGGCATCTGCCCTTGGATTTCATACAGTAATGCCAAGCTTAACATATTCAAAGCAGAACATTTAATCCTTACCCCAAATTTGATTTCCTCAAAGCTGTCATCTTTAGTAAAGTGTTCACATATGAGCCAAGTCTTTCTAGGCACTTTAGATCCCCCAGGTAGTCTTTAAACTCCCAAAGCACAAGTTGCCATCATCTGGACCGTGGCAGTAATCTTAGCCTCACTGTCATTCTTGCTCCCTTTCAGTCCCATATTGCATACAGAAAATGGAACCATCTTAAAATAAAAACAACATCAGTGAATGCTGTGCCATTTGTTTCACAACAAAATTCAGAATCTTTCACGTGACCTCATTAACCCACATTATCTGGTTTACATTATCTACATTCCCATTTCCTGCTTCTCTTCTTCCTGCCCTTCATTCTTCCAGTGGGCCATCTCACAGGAACTGCACACCTATTTTCTCTGACCGGAATATTTTTCTCCTTCCCGTTCATTGTGACACAGCTCATTCTTCTTCTTTAGATTAAATCCTTCTTCCCCAGGGAGGCTTTCTCCTCTACCCTTCTCTAGTTCCTGTTGAGGTCGGGTTCTCATTATAAAACTCTTTTTATTTCTTTCATATAGCTTAACATAGGTATAAATATTTCATGATATATGTGATTTTCTGATTAATGTATATTTCTCCCATGAGAATACATGATTGCTAAAGAGATAGTCTGTTTGTTCACTGCTCTATTGCACACTAAACACACTGTCTGGCGTATTACATGGTTCAATAAATATTTTTGATAGAATGAATGCATAATAAATCATCACAAAATCTAACCATCTCTTATTTTCAGCAACCATGATATCATATATAATACGAACATTTTATTTAAAATAGTCTGTTTTTAAAGTAGCTTCACTACATTGCAATGATTTCAAATCATCCTCAGTCTTGGAAATAATTGGTCATATAATTCATTGCTTCTTTCATTCATAAAGTTTATTTTGTGATAAACTTAGTCCTACTAAGTCTCAAGCATTGTATTAGGCCCAAAAGAAATGTGTTTAAGAACACTGCTATTTCCTTTGCTTTGAAGTCTATTAAATTTGTTTGTGGTATTAATATTTATCAATCAAAGACATCAACTAAAATATCCAGTCATAATAAAAAAAGAAGAGATGTTTACCAAAAAAATTGTTCTAGAGGAAATAAAAAGAGTTTGTTGTGCAATATTTTTAAATATACAAGGGAAATCTGAGACTTGAAAAAATTGTTGTAGCAGAGAGAGAGAGAGAGAGACTGTTATTTTAATTAAAGTGATTCATTTGAGGACAAAGGGACAAATTCTAGGGAAGACAGAGCCCCAGATTTCCACTCATGCTGTCAGTGGTGGATTGCACCTTAGAATGAGAAGGGGCAATTCATAGTCCAAGCTAAAAGCAAATAACTTTAATTAAGCCTGGCTCATGGGTCTAAGCTTAGGAGACCTTTTTAATAAGAGAGATCACATGAATGAGGAAAATTTTATTCACAACCTCACCAGGCTACTTTTCCCCTCTTTTTGAACTGCCTTTGACAGTTTCTTCAACATATTTGAGGATGAGAGTAGATGAAAGAAAAGCAGTTCTGACCTTTGGCTTGAAATTTATGAAATGAGAATTGGCGATGGTACTATGATAAGCAGTATGTAAGATTCAGAATAAGGCAATTTAAAAGTCATATGGTTTATAATGCTTCTCAATGGGATAATAATTTTCTAGCCTCCTTCACATAACGTATCAACTCAACAAATAGTTTTGAGTGTTTATTGTGTACCCGACGCTGTCCTATATTTCTGCAGTTGGAACAAAATACAAAACAGGATAAATAATTATGTAGTAGATATTATAATGGATAGAATGGCAAAAAATAAAATAAAAAACTATATATAATATTATATTATATTAGAATGTATAGTATATCAGATATTTTAAAATAAATACAAAGTAAAAATAAATATTTAAAATAATAGGTGAAGGGGAAAATCATGCTGGGTGTGAGTGGATGTTTGAGAGGGAACCACCTGTACTAAATAAAGCACTTCTAGTGAGCCGAAACTCTGGACTTTTTGTGGCAGTTAGAAATCCCTAAATGCTACAAGTTCCTTTTTTTTTAAATTAGCTTCATTCTTGGATTGGTCTGTTAGGCTCTCTCTCTGCTCATATTTTTATAAGACATATAATTCTAAGAGGTTTAATGTGGGCTAGAGACAGAGTCTGTTTTTACATCTGGACAGAGTAACGCAAATGTGATCAATGTTTGTTTGTCGGAAACATTATTTTCAATAGTTAAGCTGAGAAACAACCGAACCAACAAGAAAGGCATACAGAATATATTAGGTCTTTAAATGTATATACTGAGCTATAATGTTCTCTAAATTATTAAAATGCAGAGGCACGTACCTATCTAGCAGTGTTATATTTTTATTACTCAAGGTGTTTGTGCATGTGATTCAGAGACACATACGCAGGTTCACTAGAGTTCCAAGGAAACACACACACACACACACACACACACACACACACACACCCTCTGCTATAGACTAGATATTTGTGTCCCCCCAAATTCATATGTTGAAACCTAATTCCCAATGCAATGGTATGTAAAGAAAGAGGATTTCTGGGAGGTGATTAGGTCATGAGGGTGGAGCCCTCATTAATGGGATTAGTACCCTTATGAAAGAAGCCCCAGAGAGCTTCCTTGCCCACTCTGCCATGTGAGGTTACAGCGAGAAAGTGGCCGTCTATAAACCTGAAAGTGGACCTCCACCTGACACCATTTCTGCCAACAGCTTGATCTTGGACTTCCCAGGTTCCAGAACTGTGAGAAATGAATCTTTGTTGCTCATAAAACAAACAGACTTAGACACCCCCTTATTATTTTTTTTTCATTTTTTTAAATTGGAGTATAATTACTTTACAATGTTGTGTTAGTTTCTGCTGTACAATGAAGTGAATCAGCTATATGTATATCTATATCCCCTCCCTCTTGGACCTCCCTTCCACCCCCATCCCCCATCCCATCCATCTAGGTCATCACAGAACACCGAGCTGAGCTTCCTGTGCTTTATAGCATGTTCCCACTAGCTATCTATTTTACACATGGTAGTGTATATAGGTCAATCCTACATGATTGTATACAGTGGAAAAGCACTGGACTTGGAGATGGAGAATCTGGGTTCAAATCCTGAACCTGCTATAGATGAGCTAGTGGCTTTTACAAGCATGGTTTTCTCTTCTGTCAAATGGAAATATTGATATATGCCTCACGTATTTGTGAAAGGACTAAATTACTTTAAAACTTTCCCCCAAACATTAGGCAACGAAATAAATGTAAGTGTAATTGCAGTGTTGCTGATGAATGAAGTTTTTAAAATATCATGGCCAGTTACCTGTAAAGTGTTAGGAATTATATCCCTAACTTTATGGGTGGAAGACAATACAGTATCAGGAACAGAAAATATCTGGTTAAACTGTATGCTATGGTACATCTTTTTAATTGAAAAACGCAATTGATTTGTTTTCTGTTTTGCTAATCATCACCTGGGTCAACAATTGATAAAGCATAAATTAAAATTTTCATGTGTCAACATTAAACCTATAAAATCTTGTTAACAGCTGGCATAGTTGTCTCAAAATGTTAGCCTGCTGGATAAATATGTACTTAAGGAGACAGGAGCGCATGGCCTTCCCAGAGCCATGCTTCTAAATGTTACAGCAGTTCTAACATACTTTCAATTAAATAAAAATTAAAGCTCAGGAAATGTCACAAAAGGGTAACCTAATATTTGATCATTAACGTGCTTATGCAAAGGGATATTTACAGCTGTGCATTCAGAAGTGATCAACTTGCCTTTCCAAGTTCCATGAAACCAAGGTTTAAGAAAATGTTTAGATAAAATTTAGAGCAGAGTTTCTTGGTAGTCTGAGCCCTGTAGACTGATTTTGATCATAATGAAATGTTGAGAAGTGTTTGTGTTGCAGTTTTCTTTTACAGATCAACAACCAAACATCTCATGATTAGAGTTAGTTAAGTTATTGTCCAAGATCACAAAAGATCATCTTGTCCAAGATCATCTTGCCCAAGTCATAAAAGACATTAAATGGAGAATTCATTAATATCTTCCAAATAGATATATCTGAACCACCTGTGTGACCAGATACTGTAAATACAGAGTATTAGAATCACCATTAGACCCTAAATGTTAAAAACTCTCTCTTCCCCTTAAAGCATAACAGACCAGTCCGTTTTCCTTCCTCTGGTGATTTAAGTGCATTTGGAAGAATAGTGAACAAGTGATCATCCTCATTTATGTTATAAACTGGTGTGTCCTTGTAGATGCTATTCTGCTATTGAACAACATTCCCTGCTTACAGTTTAATACCCCAAATCCCTTTTGCCTTTTCTCATAGCTCTTATTTGCCAACACTTTAATTATTGTGAATAAGAAACTTGCCACATTTGCCACTTCCAGTGCATCTATTTCCATAGAGTCATCTCCAGGTCTAAAACAAACCTTTTTTGCTGGAGTCTGTAAGAAAGAAAAAGTGCTATTACCTAGATCTCTAAACATAAAGTTTATTTATAACTTGGTATTATTTCTTAGAGATCAGGTTGACAGTCAAAAAATGGTATAAGGACCCATCTATTGACTTAAGATATGGGACTATCTCTGGTTTAGTGTTAACTAATGCTTTAGAAAAAAATATATATATATATTTTCTGATTCAGAATCAGAGATAATTTCTTACAAAAATCAGATTCTCTAATACTTAAAATCATAGATGAATTTTTCACCTCTTCTTAACTTTAGGTACTTTTTAAAAGATGAAGAGCTTGTGGGAGTCCCAATTAGAGTCAATTATAGTTTGATTGACTTACTTTGCCATTTAAACACCTAGAAGAATAACACCTAGAAGAGGTTATTCCTTCATAAAGAAAAAAATTTCCTGTCCCATGTCTACCAGATTTAGGATTTTATTCTTTGCATGGAAAATAGCCATGGTGCTTGACTGGACATAACAATTAAACTATATAATATACCACTGAATCTAGACATGAGAAATTCTGAATGAAAGTTGAGAGAGATAAAGAGGAAAGAAGGGGGGGGGGAAGGGAGGGTGAACACCTAGAATAAAGAAAATGACAATTTAATAAAAATATCTATGCCTAATATGTAGCCAGAATACTCACTCTCTCAGTGTAGTTCTTTATTTTCCCCACATTTTATTGCAGTATCTTCATAGGATAGTCTGATTATCTGATATGCTTGTTCTGTTCATTTTCATAGTTTTCTTTGCTATTTTTGAGTCTTTACTTATCACATAACTTAAGATAAATTTATCCAATTCTCCTTTACCATCTTGATCTTGTTGGAATTTCAGTAGGAACTGCATTAAATTCATTTATTTATTTTGGGAGAATTTACATTTTTATCCTATTAAGTCTTTCAAGAAGCCTTTCCATTTGTTACATAACTTTTTTCATATAGGTCTGATGCCTTTCTTCTATTGAGTATATTCCTACATATATTATTAACATTTTGCTATTGGGAATGGATTTTTAAACTTCAATTCTTCATTTGTTTTGTTTGAGGAAAGAAGAATCTACTGATGATTGTATACTTGTTATCTATTGTTTTACCACATTTCCTTATTAAGCTCTAGTTATACATATAAAAATAATCATCACCAAATAGGGACACTTTGACATCTTCTAACGTATAGAAGATTATCCAATTATTTCATTTTATTATTGCAATTGCTGACACTTTCAGAGTAGTGTTAAATACTTAGGGTGATATAGAGTATCCCTGTTTCTGGTTTGAATTGTTGTGGGTTTTTGTGTTTCACTATTTAGGATAATGGTAATCATCCATTCAGTAATCCATTCAGTAATTTTTAAAATGGTTGCTAAGTTTTTCCAGTTTTATTGAGATATACATGACATATAGCATTGTATTAGTTCAAGATGTACAACATAATGATTTGATATGTGTATATACCACACAATGATTTCCACAAGTTTAATTTACATCAATCATCTCATGTGATTACAAAATTTTTTGTGTGATGAGAAATGTTAAGATCTACTCTCTTAACAACTTGCAAATGTGTAATACAATATTGTTAACTGTAGTCACCATGCTGTACATTATATGTAGTTCTTAAAGATTATTTCTACATTGCAGTGGGATCATCAGGTTTTTTACCTTTCTCAAAAAGGCCATTCTATGGATTTTTCCTCGTTATGTTATTTTGATTTTACATCTTTATGTTATTTGTTTTTCTCATTTTAAAATATATGCATTCTGAATGCAGGAACATGAATTAAGACACGGGCATTTTTTTCACAAGAGACTGAAAAAAAATGATGGAGAAGGTAGAAAGCAAGAACCATTTTAGGAATCAGAAGAGAAAGAAATCATAGATGACATAAACAGATGGAGAAATATACCATGTTCTTGGATTGGAAGAATCAATATTGTGAAAATGACTATGCTACCCAAAGCAATCTACAGATTCAGTACAATCCCTATCAAACTTCCAGTGGTATTCTTCATAGAATTAGAACAAAAAATTTTACAATTTGTATGGAAACACAAAAGACCCCAAATAGCCAAAGCAATCTTGAGAAAGAAAAATGGAGCTGGAGGAATCAGGCTCCCTGACTTTAAACTATACTACAAAGCTACAGTAATCAAGACAGTATGGTACTGGCACAAAAACAGAAATATAGATCAATGGAAAAGGATAGAAAGCCCAGGGATAAACCTCACACACAGTCACCTAATTTACAACAAAGGAGGCAAGAACATACAATGGAGAAAAGATAGCTTCTTCAATAAGTGGTGCTAGGAAAACTGGACAGCTACATGTAAAAGAATGAAATTAGAACACGGCCTAACACCATACACAAAAATAAACTCCAAATGGATTAAAGACCTAAATGTAAGACCAGACACTATAAAATTCTTAGAGGAAAACATAGGAAAAACACTCTTCGACATAAACCACAGCAAGTTCTTGTTTTACCCACCTCCTAGAGTAATGAAAATAAAAACAAAAATAAACAAATGGGACCTAATGAAACTTAAAAGCTTTTGCACAGCAAAGGAAACCATAAACAAGATGAAGAAACAACCCTCAGAATGGGAGAAAATATTTGCAAATGAAACAACAGACAAAGGATTAATCTCCAAAATATACAAACAGCTCATGGAGGTCAATATTTAAAAAAAAAAAAAACCAATTAAGAAATGGGCAGAAGAGCTAAATAGACATTTCTCCAAAGAAGACATACAGATGGCCAAGAGGCACATGAAACGATGTTCAACATCACTAATTATTAGAGAAATGCAAATTAAAACTACAATGAGGTATCACCTCATACTAGTCAGAATGACCATTATCAAAAAATCTAGAAACAATAAATGCTGGAAAGAGTGTGGTGAAAAGGGAACCCTCCTGCACTGTTGTTGGGCATGTAAATTGATACAGCCACTATGGAGAACAGTATGAAGGTTTCTTAAAAAACTAAAAATAGAACTACCATATGACCCAGCAATCCCACTACTGGGTATACACGCTGAGAAAACCATAATTCAAAAAGAGTCATGTACCACAATATTCATTGCAGCAGTATTTACAATAGTCAGGACGTGGAAGCAACCTAAATATCCATCGACAGATGAATGGATAAAGAAGATGTGGCACATATATACAATGGAATATTACTCAGCCATAAAAAGAAACGAAACTGAGTTATATATAGTGAGGTGGATGGACCTAGAGTCTGTCATACAGAGTGAAGTAAGTCAGAAAGAGAAGAACAAATACCGTATGCTAATGCATATATATGGAATCTAAAAAAGATGGTACCGATGAACCTTGTGGCAGGGCAGGAATAAAGGCGCAGACGTAGAGAATGGACTAAAGGACACTGTGGTGCAGGGGAAGGAGAAGCTGGGGAGAAGTGAGAGTAGCATTGACATATATGTAGTACCAAATGTAAAATAGATAGCTAGTGGGAAGCAGCTGCATAGCACAGGGAGATCAGCTCAGTGCTTTGTGACCACCTAGAGGGGTGGGACTGGGAGAGTGGGAGGGAGCTCAAGAAGGAGGGGGTATGGGGATATATGTATGTATATGGTTGATTCACTTTGTTGTGAAACTAACAGAGCATTGTGAAGCAATTATACTCTAATAAAGATGTATTAAAAATGTCTCAAATGAACTGTGACTTATCCTCAGATATTTAAAGGACTGCAGTGTGGAGGAGGATATGGACCTGATCATCTTTCTTTTAGAAAACTGTTACCTCCACCATTCCCAGAACCACCATCATAATCATGTCAACCCAATAGTTAAGACTGATGAATGCTGAGGCAAGAACAAAGTCAAGCCATATTTATGTGCTGGGTCATATGGTTCTTATAGCTTTTGACTGGAAGAAGTAGTCCATGATCTCATGTCTATTATATAGCAGTAGTGGCCCTGGTGCCAAGAGTTGTGTCTTAATCATAACATGTCCCCTTTTCACACTAAATGTTTTCTCCTCATCATTTTTTTTTTTTTTACTTAACATCACACAGTCCTCCTCTCAGTCCTGCACACAGTTTCCATGAGGACAGGGATTTTTCTGCCTTTTTGTCCATCACTATGACTCAGCATATAAAAAAGTGCTGGTTATACAGCAGATGCCCCAAAACATTTCTCAATTTAATGAATTGTAGCAAATATATTAGCTGTGTGGTATATCCCAATTAAACACAAAGCATAGTTTAAAAATTAATTAGGGTCAAATTAAATATAGGATGAAACTACCTCAAGCAATAGTCCCAATCAGTAGAAGTCTTCTCACAAAGATTACTGACAAAGATTTTGTACTGGATTCAGGAACTAGAATGTGGTACTGATATCGAGGTAGTACCAGGAAAATGGTTGGTACAGGTGATTTTTTTTAAGTCCTTTCTATGCTCATTTTCTATTACTTGCTTACTGTTTACAAATGTTTATGTTTGCCAGACAATATACGTATACACACATTTGTGCATACATGCACATACACATATGCACACACACATTTTTCCCCATTCCCCACCAATGATTTGTTCTTATTAAAATGGCTCTATGGTTTTGTGGAATTTTCCAGAACTTCTTTTATGCATCACACAAATGTTTGAAACTTGGAGTATGACTGCCTTTGGCTTAATTATTTTAAATCATTCCATAACTTTTATGCAATATAATAAATGTGAACTTTATTTGCATCCGGGGAAAAAGTTAAATTTTGCATACATTAATAACTAACCAAAGTACAAAGTAATTAACACTTTTCAATGGTTTCTGATAAGTGCAGCCATAACATAGCAATTACGCTCTCAAAATCCACAAAGAAGATACAGGAAATTATAGTCTTTAAATTCTATATTAAAATTTAGAAATCTGTTTTAGGTTTCTGTAGAGTATGCATGTGTGTATTAGGTAGAGTGGAGAAGAAAGTTCAATTTAGTTTAAAGTTTTAATTAGAGAACCTACAATCAGGTAGTACTGAATGATTGTTTAAAATGTACAAGTTTGAGCTGAATGATTTTTACCAGTAAAAATATGTTAGTATTCTTAATTAAATATGGAACTAGAGAAGCCTTTAAAATAGTTTAACACATAAACTACCCCCCTCTAGCACCCACCCCACTTCTATTTGTCAGTGTATAATTAAGAATTAGGAAATTTTATAAGTGAAAGTATAAATTACATCTAATTGAATGATTACAAATATTTAGTCTTTAAAAAAAGTGGTGTTTAGGGTATTTTAAATTGTGTCATTTTAGTATAATTTGAGGTCACATCTGTCTAAAATGTTACATATGATCTAGTGGAGTTATAATCATCATCATCAACAACAACAATCCTCGACTCTGAATTTGATTGCAATGGGACATGACAGGAGATCTTATAACAAATATTGCTGATTTACACACATATGGATTTCATGTTTTACCCACTGATCAAGAGACTAAAGGGCTATAGATCAGATTTCTTTCCATCTCTCCTGTTTTAGATTGTGGTATGCTAGGATTTTATCATATAAAATTATGGCATGATAAAATTATAACAAAATTTTTAACAGTATGATAAAATTATAATCAGTTGAATATATTTTCCAAGAAAATGAATCAAAGCTTTTAATAGGATTTTAACGGTGATACTATAGTAAATATAAGAATGTTTTTATTTTCTTTTAAAGTTAAGCTATTTCTGATTCCATCTCTTTAGTTACATGGCCTCAAATATTGGATGAATCTCTCTGTGCCTCTGCAAATATTGATGACACCTTGGGTTGTAATGAGAAGAGAATATTTGAATACAAATACATTGCTTAGACTATTGACTAGTGCTTAATGTGTTCTGAGTAAATTTTAACATAATATTATCTTATTCTTTATGGTTCCCATTTTAGTAGATTCAAATGGAGTTATTTCTCTAAATCACAAACATGGAAAATAAGGTAATATTATAGTGAGGGCATTATAATTCATCTACTATAAATTTTGAAGCCCAGGCTCAGTCTGTATTTCATAAGTGAGAATGAGAAGAAACTTTCTCTAATTTGACATTGTGGATCTTTATCTTTTGAGTGGGTTCTAAACTTAAGGATACAATTGCTAAAGATTCCAATATATTTATTTACATTATAAAAAATGTTATGTATATTCAACATTATATACATATACATATATATAATATGTATGTATATGTATGTGTGTATTTATGTATGGGTATACACACACACACACACAGAGGCACAGACTTTATGACCTTTTCAGGACTTGTGCCTGTCTGATTGGACAGTTTTTCCTACTCTCCTTCCCAATTAAAGGAAAGAATTTGCCATGTGGGGAAAGCAGGAGAGTTACAAATACGTTTTCTCAAAGGTGGTTTCTAGTAATCCATTTCTATGGAATATTGAAAAGGTCAGTGTAATACAGCATGCTCTCTAATTCTCTGAAAATATGAGGCATTAAAATTCTGATGCCTCATTCAAGGTTGTAATGAGAACATAACACAAATTGAACCTATTATTTTGACAGTGATAGTAATGAGAAAGACAAAGGAAATAAACTTGATACTGCAAGTGACTTTTTTATTTCAAAATTTCTGAACTTCCTTGCTGTCTGTTTTGCAAAAGGGAAGCATAATATGCATACAGATACTAAAGTCTTTAAAATAAAAATACCCCATGGAAGAGTGGAACGATAAGATATTTTAAACACTAAAAAAAAGTTTATAATTGTGTAAAATCAGACGAAGACCTCTTTTTCTTTAATGCTGATTCTCATCATGGAGAGCAAATTTTCTGAAAGTTTCCAAAATAAAAGCAGCAAAAGTTTATATAGGATTATAGAAATTAGAGCTGTAAAAGTAATTAATATGTTAACTCTTTGGGTAAATCAAGTGAAGAAATAGATTGAAAGAAATCCTTAAAGCCATGGTAACAAAACAGAGACTAGAATTCAGCTCTCAATGATCCCCATCTTGTGCCTCACTTATCTCCCTTTTCAAAGAATTATCAGCTGTCTGCTATTGCCAGCAACCACCCAGTCTTATTTCCATTCATAAAATAAAATAAAATAAAATCCTGCCATTTCTACAAAGAGAAAAGGAATTCTAATATTATCATGAGGATTTTGCAGCTATGGAAAAACAAAGACAATCCATTCTTCCCTTATAATGTCTTTAAAAACTGTTAACTGTTTGGCTGTATCCAGAGCTGAGACGTTGGTTGAGTACAGAGAAGGGTATCTGCTAGTGAACTTGATCAATGCAGACAACAAAATTGGATCTCTTTATGCCCAAAGCGTACTTTGTACTTTGTACCAAGATAGATTTAGGCTTATGGGCTTCATTGACCAAAGTTGGATAGTCTCTGTACACGGCTAAACTGTGATGAATGTCCTCTTTCTCTCTAGGTATGTGTTCTGTGCCTTTATTTTTGTGCTTTTTCGTACCTCCTATCTCAGCTTAAAAGAGAGGCAAATAGGTAAACTGTTTACTCATGAATCAGGATAGATAGTACTTCCTAGTTGTACAAGCCAAATATCCTTTTTATTCTTTTACCCTTATGATATGGAGTCATAATTTTATTCATTATCTCACTCTACAAATATTGTGCATCAAACTACTGTTTGAGCTTTGATTCAAAAAGTGAGTAAGCAGCCATGCTTCCTGGCTTCAGAGAGAGTAATGATAAATGAGGCGATGAGCATTTAAGTATGACACTAATAGTAGTTAAGCTATGTCAGTGATAAGTGATGTACAGGGGAGTTACAAGGAATAATAAAAGTATATCATAGGCAATTTCTTTACTGCTATAATGCTAGTATTAAGGACAGTGCCTAGTACTAGTGGACCCTCAATGAATTTACGTTGAATGAATTTGATCTGGTCAGGAATGGCCTACCTCACAAATTCCTGCTTCAATTTTGCTCCAGGATGAGGAGAGTTAATTAATGGAGAGGGTGAGGTAGAGAAAAGCCATTGAAAAGGTTCTGTGGGTCAAGAATCATGCTGAGTTCAGAGAGGGACAGTGTTTCTGAGATTTAAGAGGATTATATACGTAATAACAGAGAGAGAGAAAGAGAGCTGGCAAAAGATAAACTGAGTTAGAGAGATACATAGGAAAGATTGTACAAGGCATTGTGGACCATATAAAAGGAGAATATCCCAAAAGTAATGGGTAGCCTTTGAATATTTTAAATGGGTGTAGCAGTGAGTGACCTCATCAGTTTTATCTTCCTATTTTTAAAAATTAATCCATGGGAATAAAATCCAGTATAAACTTCTAGCTTGTTCAAAGGGACCACTGCTCAGTGCCAATCTGAAATAATTCTGCTCCCTGATAGCCCTTGAAAGTGCTGGCAAGTATCTTTGCTCCCATTTTCTGCAGTTCACCATGACACTTTAAGCTTGCCATCTGATGCACCCTGGGGTAGCCCTATCAACCCACATGTTCAACTTGACACAACTCTATATTTGTTCTATACATTTGCTGAGATCCCATGATTCTGTTTATGGATAAGCTCTGCAGCTCCCTGCAGGATACAGCTCTTTGCTGAAACTTAACTATTTAGCAAATGTTCTGACACCAAGTATAGCCTTCACCTGTCTTCTTCTCCTGGGAATGGACCTTTACTCATAGGCCTAGATGATATAGGTATCATTGGCCTAAAATCACATATTCACCCTTGGATTTTAATACAGCCTTCCATCAGCACTGCTTGGAGTCCTTTTTGGGCCCCATTCAGCATGTGAGTTTTTTTTTTGGTATTCACATTAGTCAGAGTGGAATCCCAAGCATCATGTTCTATGAGATAGTGCCTGTGACTGTGCTAGCTCTCCCTATGTCCTTCATTCTTAACTCTCCATTTCACTTATGATCCACACTGTGCTTGAGTGAGTTTTATGACTGAGCTTTTTAAGGCATTACATGTAAGTGTCCCTACTCTAGTCCTTGCCTTTTCTGACTAGCTTGTTAGGCTATTGTGACTCTTTACCATAGAGAGAAAAAATTGTATATGTGTGTGTGTGTGTGTGTGTGTGTATCTACATAACATCTATACCACACATACACACACACATACACACAGGTTCAGAAGAAATGGTTTTAATTATGTTTCCTGGAGGAAGATTTTAAAAACTCTAGCATTTTGATTGAATGACATGAGACTCTAAAACAACCCCTTCTCTGGAAGAGCCATTAAGCATCTGGGGTTAAATGTTAGACAGCGGATTGGGTGAGATGATGATTGAGATGCTCTGGAGTAAGAGGTGTGATGTCAGGTTGAAAGTTTATCTCAGGATCAACTGAACCTTCCACTTCTGGATGGACTTGGCATTGACAGAATCAGTCCATGTGCCTCAGTATTTCCCATGTCACTCTGTTGTTGAAAGTGCACCTGTCTATAAATAGGGAGGCCTGTATTCTTTTTTTTTTTTTTTTTTGTGGTATGCGGGCCTCTCACTGTTGTGGCCTCCCCCGTCGCGGAGCACAGGCTCCGGACGCGCAGGCTCCGGACGCGCAGGCTCAGCGGCCATGGCTCACGGGCCCAGCCGCTCCGCGGCATATGGGATCCTCCCAGACCGGGGCACGAACCCACATCCCCTGCATCGGCAGGCGGACTCTCAACCACTTGCGCCACCAGGGAGGCCCGGGAGGCCTGTATTCTAACCCTTGCTTGGCAATTTTGTTTGAGAGATATTGAACAAACCTATTTCCTCTAGTGTCCTCGGTTTCAACTGTCCAATGAGTGGTTTGGATTTTCCACTCCTTCCCAACTGTGTGTATAGAAACAAACAAACAAGGTAAAAAGGAATTGTCTGGACCCATCCTAGACCACTGAATACAGATATCCAGGAGTGGAGCCAGACAGCACTTTTATGGTAGGTCCTCATAATTTTACAACGAAGCCCAGTTGAGGATCTACTCTACTGTGACAGTGTCAGTGTTGCCTCCACCACCAGAAACCTTCTCTGTTTACTCTTTAGCCTTCATACCTATTAAAATGGGTCAATTAATGAACCTAAACATTTTTATTAAGATAGATATTGCTGGGCTTCCCTGGTGGTGCAGTGGTTGAGAGTCCGCCTGCCGATGCAGGGGACACGGGTTCGTGCCCCGGTCCAGGAAGATCCCACATGCCGCAGAGCGGCTGGGCCCGTGAGCCATGGCCGCTGAGCCTGTGCGTCCAGAGCCTGTGCTCCGCAACGGGAGAGGCCACAACAGTGAGAGGCCCACGTACCGCAAAAAAAAAAAAAAAAGATAGATATTGCTCTTCTTTTTTTTTTTTTTTCCTTCCTTGCAGGAATGCTATTTTCTCTGCTTAGAAAATACCCTGTTCACCTTTGGCTTCTACTTATATTTATGGTTTTTAACTTAGATATTACTTCCTCCATAAAGTCAAGACTTGGTTAGAAGCATCATGCGTATATCACCATTGTACTCTCTATGTCACAATTAGTTCATTTATAATTTATTTGTCTCTTCATCCACCTGTGTGCCTTTTAGTGTAATCATTTACTTCTTTGTATCCCTCAGTCTGAGAGCCAGAACTGTCTATATCTTATTCAACACTGTATCCTAAACTCCTATTAGTAAGCCTGAAATAAATTTGTTGATGTTTTGAATAGATTGTGTATTATATATCTCTATACTATATCTATATTTATATATCTACTGACAGAGAAAGAGAGAGAGAGAGGTCAAGTAAGACTTTTAATGAGCATGAAGAAATAAGTGTAATTACTGATATAAGACCAAAGGAAAAACATGTGATTTTTTAGTTTTGCCCCTTGATGTTAAAAATAATGATTTAAAAAACATTAAATCTTTAAAAACTATAAAATAGTCTCCCTAAAACCATAACTGCCTTTGTGGGCCTCTAAGTTCCCAGAGAGGCGTAGATTAGAAACCATTGGATCCAAGTCCAGTTGAGCCAAGTCTCAATTCCTTACTGGGTATAAAAATCTTATGTTATCTTTCTGTGCATAAGTGCTTTAAATATTTTATATTTTTAAATGCAAACTATTTTGTGAGAAAGGTTTGTTTACTATGTTTTTTTCAATCTTCTAGTAAAGTAAAATAATAAGAGAAAGACAGTAAATATTTGTTGAATTTATTTATTTCTCTTTAAAAAGGCAGTCTGACTTAGGTACATCTGGTATTGTTTATACAGCAGAAACTAGAATGACAGCATTTCCACTGCAACAACCAAGAAATATCTACATGATTTTCCTAATTACAGTTCTAAATTTTCACAGATGTGTTTCCAATAGATAGATATTAATGGAGCCTAAATAATGCATAGTTTAATTTATCTACTTTTTTTTATAGAATGACCTACATTTTTTCGCTCTATCAAATCCACATACTGAAATGCCAAAAGAACAATGAGTTTATTTGAAAGCTTAGCATTCATTAAGAGTTTTTTTTTAAATGTGTGGTCACTGGGGATCATGTAATTCTTCTTTGATGTCCATTTCTTTCCAAGTATAAAATTAATGCATTACCCAATCATTATAAGGTAGCTTTCCTAAGTCCTTTCCTAAATCAAATACTTAACAGTAAGGCCTCTTCCTCTGATTATCAGCTATTAAACAATGTCTTCCTGTTCATATTTACCTTGATTTGTGTTCTGAAGCAGGACAACAATTACAGTAATGATATCTTGAATAGGACTTTAGAGGAAGTAACTAGATAATATTTCTCTATAGAAATTTCTTAAAATGTACTTATTTACTTATAATAAGGAAATAAATAATTTACTTAGAATAATCCAAACAAGATGTGCATTCTAATACTATTTAAGAAAGAAAAAATCTAAACTCGTATAAAAAGTAAATAAAATTATAAAGTATGTGTCCAATGAAATATGAGGAAATATGCAAATAACGGTTTACAAATTTTATAATAACATATAAAGAATAATACTGATAAAATCCGAACGTGCAGGATTTTGGAAAAAACAGTAGATACTCATTTGGAAAAAAAGTTAAATTGTAACAATAAGGAAGAAAAGCAGAAATTAATATTCTACTATTGGTTCTACTATACCAATATTTTAGGAAACTTGGTTTCTTGGTTTTGTTTTAGCTCAATACACCTAAGTATGAAAATAAAGACTAACTTGTGTCAAGCTTCTGTTTTGATTTACTGATCATTTATATTGATTTTTCTCTTTAATCTTATGTATTAGCAAGCTAAATTTATAGATGAGAAAAGTGAGGTTAAGAAATCTCATAACTTGTGAAGGCCAACCAGTTAGTAATTAGTGATGGACATAATAATCCAGCTCACTGTCTTACCGTGTTCAAACCATTCAATAATTGAAAAATAACATGGGAAAATGCCTTTGAAAATGAAAGCCTGAAGTGTGAGTGTAATTCCAGAAAAGGATGAAAAAGAAAATATTTTCTTATTATCAAATTACTATATGAATTTAGACATATCTCCCTGAGGCAGTGTTTTCTAATCAGCAAAAGGGTAATAATACCACACACTAACTTGCAACTTAGATAGAGATAGAGAGATGATAAAACAGAAATCGTCTAGCAATTATGTGACAATATTTTCAGGCTACAATGTGCACTACAATGTGCTACCTGTTTGGAATACAATAAGTAAAGTACAGATATTGTCTGAACCCTTAGAGAGCTTACACACAATAAATAGTATCTACTGTTACTCATAACATCTTTAGTTTACTGTTACTCTGGAAGCAGTTACCCCAAATAAGTAATAGAAACAGAGTAAAATCTTGTGCAGGAAATGGATGGTTAAAAGGACAACATTTCTTCTCTAATTGTTATCCTTCCAACTTTTCACATAGATTTCTGTACTGTAAGCCAACTGAAATGACAGCAAAGTGCTAGTGATAAGGGAAGATTCCCAATTAAAGCTTTACAAGTTTGCAGGGATAAACACAATATGCTGTCTTGACTGCTGTTGCCAGGCATGTATTGTTTTCATGTTAAATTTCTATTAGAATCCATTGCCTTGTACCTGGGAATATAGTTGCCAAATAACGTAAGCACTCCAACCCGAAGATTATATTGTAGAATAAGAGCAGCCCTTATTTCTGGCAAACGCAAGTAATTGTGGCAGATTTAGAAAAATGTAAATAAAATAAACACCTAAAACATACATCTCCCACATCACAGCAACAATTAAACATTTTCTTTTAAGTCTATTCAGTACAGGGCTAGGTTAGAGAGAAGGATGGAGGGGGGTTGTTAATTTCTAGATTTGACCAATTTTGTGTTGTACCCTTTATGATATTTAATAAGTTATAGCATCATGGTTAAGACAGTATCAGTCAAACTTAGGTTGGAATCCTGGTCCTTGACCTAGATCAATTCAGTTAACCTCTCTGAGCCTCAGTTTCTCCAAGTTTAATTGGGCAATGAAAGTGTCTTTCTCACAACATTGTGATGAATCAAAAAAGACAAAGAAAAATGTACATAAGACATTAAACTTGATGCCTGATACATAACGAGCGATGCATATATTAATATTACTAGAGCCAGGTGTTGTCTATGTCTATGACAATAACTAGTGATGTGCTTTACTTATAACATAAAGAAGGAACCAAAATCTGATAACAATCCTTTAATGACATCTTGTCTGGATTTTCATTGGCACCCAACATATTTATTTCCAACATGTTCACTATGTGAGGACATATCGGTTTTGTTGTCTGGTGGTCAGTTAATAAACAGTATACGTATTTCTAGACATACATATCAGGTATATGTGTGTGTATGTAGTATTAAATATATTAATATATAGTAATATACAAAAATCAATGTTGTATTTGCTCAAAAATCATATGATGTGAATGTCCTCGAGTTCTTTCTTCCCACCAATCTTAATTACAAACTCCTCAGGCTTTTCTCCCCTCTATGTACGCTAATCAGTCAGACAAGTATTTTTTGTTTGGTTGGTTTTGTTTTGTTTCCTTTTAAGATTGAGTAGTAAGCAAAATGATGTTCTTGGTCTCAAGGAGCTTATTTTCAAGGAGGAGTGGGGGACACAGACAACACTCACTTGACCAGTAATTTAATAAAGTAAATCCAGAGACTAATACATTTAAAGGAGGTCATGGGATAGAGAATGAGAGGAAGATGCTTTAGCTTAGCTAGCTGAATAAAACTTTCTTAAGAAATGAGTATATGATATGAGAAGGATTCTGTCTTTCCTGGTTTTCCTTTGGACCTTAGTCATGGGAATTGCAGGGTAGAAACGGAACAGAGACAGTGTGAAATGAGGCACATTGGCCAGGGATTGGAAAGTGCCTACAGAGCGGGCAATCAAATGCAGGGGGAATGGAGAGCAAGATGCCCAAGTAGCTATTGTATGTGAGAACAATGGAGGGAAACAAGAAAAAAAAAAAAAAAGAATGACTTTAGACCTTGTGCCCTTTCATGGCCTTTAAGCACTGCAAATAAAATGCATGAACTACTTTGAAATTATGTGACTTTTCTTTCTTTACACAATAGTGAGATTCATTAAGTTAGAAGGACGGAATTTCATAAGTTGGCTGACTGTGTTCAGAAAGAGCTAAGATACTTCCTCCTTCTACAGCCTCATTTTTTCTCAGCTGTAAAGTGGAGAAAATAAAGACATGTAACGGCGTTGAATGATTTAATATTTGTGAACTGCTTTAAAAAGTATCTGACACATAATCATTGCTGAATAATTGTTAGCTATTAATTTGTCGTTAGTGTTGAAATATTTTGTGTTGATGAATGCATTTTCTCTATAAAATTAATTACTTTCACCAGACAATGTTTGTGGGAAAAATAGCTTTTTTCCTGATTGGAATTCTCCTAAATATTCTTCCCCAATTTCACAAAGCTATTGTAAATACCATGCAACACTTTCACCATCAGTTGTATGTAATTTGATCACATAAAAATCAGCATTATTTGGTTTATAAACATAACTACCCAATAGCTAGTTATAAACCTAGAGGGAGAAGGAACTAATTAACAAAATCATAAATGCAAAGGGACATAAGGAGACCAAGGCAAAACAAAGGGTTTGATGATCCGTATTTTAACAGAGATGTTTTTCCCTTTTTAAATAATGGATATTAAAGAAAAAATTCTTTCACACTTTGTAAATCCAAATTAGACTTTTTTGAGTCTTATAGATTAAGTTCCTTATATATTTATTTAATACCTAGTGTAGTGTCTTTTAGGCTCTCTAAAGAGAAAAGTGATAAATCATGGTCCCTATCCTCTAGGGATCATAGCTTTGTCAGGAACAAAGAAACAACACATGCATAATTAATGATGTTACAATGTGATAAATGCATTTTAGAGATATTAATAAAGAGTTCTGAGAACACAGAGATCAGAACAATTAATATAATTTCTCAGAGGGGGAGACATATAAGTTTGGCCTTGAAGCTTGTCAGGTGAAATTACCCAGTGGAGAAAGAAGAGTGAAATCATTCAAGATAGAAGGTTGAACATGAGCTAAGGCCTGGAGGCCCACAGAAGTTGGGGGAACTACTGATGTGGGGGAAATGAAAGAAATGGCCAAATCATTAGAAGTTTTCTATATCGTGCTAGGGACATTGAACTTTGTCATTTTCATTTAGGTGAGCCATTCAATGATTTTAAGGAAGGACAGGTCATTAATAGAATCATCTATAAGAACCATCATCTGGACATTCCTGTCTAGATATGACATGCCAGGCACCAGGACTTTTCTGGCCAAGAGTATGATTTTTTCTGGAGAGTTGTGATATCAAGTAAGGTTTATACAGCCCTTTACAGATACTCCATAAGATGATTTGTGTGATCCTGTGGAAAAAGAACAAAGCAGGAGGCATAACCCTCCCAGACTTCAGACAGTACTAAAAGGTACAGTAATCAAAACATGTTATTTGCACAAAAACAGACATATGGATGGATGGAACAGAATAGTGAGCCCAGAAATAAAACCACACACCTACAGTCAATTAATCTTCGACAAAGGAGGCAAGAATATATTGGGTTGGCCAAAAAGTGCCTTTGGTTTTTAAGTAAAAATAAAAGACACATTTTTCATTTTCACCAAGAACTTTATTGAACAACATATTCACCCTTTTGTTCCACTACCTTCTCTCATTTTTCAGTCAACTTCATAATTCCATCTTCCCAAAACTTTTTATCATTTTGAGCAAAGAACTGTTCCAGGTGCCTTTTACAGTCTTCCAGGGAATTGAAATTTTTTTTCCATTAAGAGAACTTTGTAAAGACCTAAATAAATGGAAATCCGAAGGTGCAATGTCTGGTGAATACAGTGGATGAATCAGAACTTCCCAGCCAAGCTGTAACAGTTTTTGCCCAGTTATCTAAGAAACATGCAGTCTTGCCTTATCCTGATGGAAGATTATGTGTTTTCTCTTGACTAATTCTAGATGCTTTTCGTTGAGTGCTGCTTTCAGTTGGTCTAATTGGGAGCAGTACTTGTTGGAATTATTCATTTGGTTTTCCGGAAGGAGCTCATAATAGAGGACTCCCTTCCAATCCCACCAAATACACAACATCACCTTCTTTGGATAAAGACTGGCTTTTGGTGTGGTTGATGGTTGTTCATTTATCTTGCCCACGAAGTGAACCACCATTCCATTGTCTTCCATTCCACATTATTGTACAGTATCCACTTTTCATCGCCAATCACAATTTGTTTTAAAAACAGAATGTTTTTGTTACCTTTAGATAGAGAATCACATGCAGAAGTATTGTCAAGAAGGTTTTTTTCACTTAACTTACGCAGAACCCAAACATCAAAGCAATGAACATAACCAAGCTGGTGCAAATGATTTTCAGCGATTGATTTGGATATTCTGAGTATGTTGGCTCTCTCCCGTGTGGTATAACACTCATTGTTCTCAGTTAATGTCTCGATTTGATCACTATTGACTTCAACTGGTCTACTTGACCGTGGAGCATCGTCCAGCAAGAAATCTCGAGCACGAGACTTCGCAAATCACTTTTGACACGTTAAATCAGTCACAGCACCTTCTCCATACACTGTGCAAATCTTTTTTTGCATTTCAGTTGCGTTTTTACCTTTCTTGAAATACTAAAGCATAATATGCCAAAAATGTTGCTTTTTCCTTCCACCTTCAATATTAAAATGGCTACACAAAAATTCACCAATTTTGATGTCTTTTTTTTAAAATGCACGCTGATATGACAGCTGTCACATATGACCTAACAGTTGTTTTGAATGAAGTTAAAGACAACTAAGTGCTACTAGAGCCATCTTATGGAAAAAACCCGAAAGAACCTTTTAGCCAACCCAATGCAATGGAGAAAAGTCTCTTTAGCAGGTGGTGTTGGGAAATCTGGACAGCGACATGTAAATCAATGAAGTCAGAACACACCCTCACACCATACACAAAAATAAACTAAAAATGGCTTAAAGAGTTAAATATAAGACATGACACCATAAAACTCCTAGAAGAAAACATAGGCAAAACATTTTCTGGCATAAATCACACCAGTGTTCAGTCTACCAAGGCAATAGAAATAAAAGCCAAAATAAATAAATGGGACCTAATCAAACTTATGAGGAAACTATAAATAAAACGAAAAGACAACCTACAGAATGTGAGAAAATATTTGCAAATGATGTGACCAACAAGTGTTTAATTTCCAAAACATACAAACAGCTCATACAACTCAATAACAAAAAAACAAATGACCCAATCAAAAAATGGGAAGAAGACCTAAGTAGACATTTCTCCAAGGAAGACATACAGATGGCCAACAAACACATGAAAAGATGCTCAACATCAGTAATTATTAGAGAAATGCAAATCAAAACCAAAATGAGGTACCACCTTACACCGGTCAGAATGGCCATCATTAAAAAGTCTACAAATAACAAATGCTGGAGAGGGTGTAGAGAAAAGGGAATCCTCTTACACTGTTGGTGGGAATGTAAATTGGTACAGCCACTATGGAGAACAGTATGGAGGTTCCTCAAAAAACTAAAAACAGAGTTGCCATATGATCCAATAATCCCACTGCTGAGCATATATCTGGACAAAACTATAACTCTAAAAGATACACTCACCCCTATGTTCATAACAGCACTATTTACAATAGGCAAGACATGGAAACAACCTAAATGTCCATAGACAGATGAATGGATACAGAAGATGTGGTATACACACATACACACACACACATACACACAGACATACATACACACACATGCATACAATGGAATATATGGAATATATGTGGAATATATATATATATATATGTATATATATATACATACACACACACACATAATGGAATATTACTCAGCTATAAAAAAGAATGAAATAATGCCATTTGCAGCTACATGGCTGGACCCAGAGATTATCATACTAAGTGAAGTAAGTCAGAAATAGAAAATACCATGTGATATCACTTATATGTGGAATCTAAAATATGACATAAATGAACTTATCTGTGAAAGAGAAACAGACTCACAGACATAGAGAAAAGACTTGTGGTTGCCAAGGGTGGGGGATGAGGAAGGGTTGTATTGAGAGTTTGGGACTAGCAGATGCAAACTATTATATATGGAATGGATATAACAACAAGGTCCTTCTGTATAGCACAGGGAACTATATTCAATATCCTTTAATAAACCATAATGGAAAACAATGTGAAAAATAATATATATTACATATATTATATATATATAGTATATATATATATGTATATAATATATACATGTATATATATTATATACATGTATATAATACATGTAACTGAATCACTTTGCTGTACACCAGAAACTAACACAACACTGTAAATCAATTATACTTCAATAAAACAAGGAAGCTTTGTGTGTTTTCATTTTATCTAACTTTGTAATAAAACTATTAAACAGAGATCATCACTATTTCTACTTAACAGATAAGGAAACTGGAATTCAAAGTTTCAGTATGTACCCCAAAGTCACATGCATGCATGCATGATAAACCTCTATATTGTGGATCTACAATTTAGATAATGCTCATTTTCAAACAAGGATTCTGAACAACCTGAAAATAGAATGAAGAATACATATGGAGGCTAAAATATCTTTTTGGTTATCATTAAGGATGGATAAGATAAGAGGATGTGGCATTAGATTAATTAGTCAGATGAACTTGCTACTTCTTTATCCCAGAATTTGATGTGGACTCACTCAGTCCCAAATGGGTTTGGATCAGGGCAGCAGGGCTAATCACTTGGAATGGGTCTGCCTAGGTAAGATGACTTGAAGGATCACTGGACACATGTAGGCTTAAGCCCCAAGAGGAAGAAATATGATGCAGAGCTGAACATTGCAATTCTTTCAAATTTATCTTGTGATTGTCATTCCAGATTCCCTAAGATAAAGAGTATAAAGGAATGGAGAGTACCCACAAAGGTCACAACAGTGGAATTTCCTATACCCGAAAGAAAACAAGATGCAAGGGGATGAAGTATTTTCCCCACTCCAGCAGTCTTTGAACCCAGTTAGTCACTCTGGACCCATGATGTTTTCATTATACTGACTGATCTTAACCCTAGGTCATTGATTCTCATTTTCCTCCTCCCTCACTCCCAAACAGCCTTGAGATAAAAAGGAAGCCAAAGGCTTCAGGCTAGAGGACAGCTGAGTTTTGGAAATAAAGTAGTTTTTTAAGTTTCTGCACTTAGGAGATAAGACTCCTGAAATGGTGTTCCATTGTAGGCATTAGGCTAAGCATGCTGCACAGAGAGAAAGGCACTGTGGTTCTTCTGCAAAACTCTTTCTGAGTGAAAGCTGCCAGTGAGCATTAGTGGTATCCAAGAGGGAGAGCTACTCTGCAGCCTGTTGTGCCTTCACAGAGGGAGATTTTGATGATTCCACTTAACACACACAAGACTTTCCAACATCATTGACTTTGTATTGTTAAAATTTTAAGTCTGGTGTTATGTTTCTGTGTGGACATCACCATTTTGATGGGCCAGGAGGGTCAAATTATATCATCAATGATGTCTTCATTATATCACCTGGGGAGTTAATCAAATGAAGAACTACTCTTCTTCCTAAATAATTATACCTCTCTGCATATCTCGTGCTGCCTTTGCTGAGAAATGGTGTTCTTTTTTAACTTAGCCGCACAATGAACTTGCCGAAATGTGCACAATAAAAGAGGTTCCTATTTTGAGCTGCTTTTTAACTAAGAATATTTTATACTACTGCATCTCCACAGTCTTCAACACACTGACATTATGCAAATTAAATATGTTAATCCCCAACTCTATGCAATCTTCTTCCATTTAAACTTTTTTCCCCTTTTGTTACCAGAGAGGAGAAACAAAAAGAAAAAAAAAGAGGATGTAAGAAAAGACTCCTGCAGAAAATAATAGCTATGTTCAATGTTTTCCCTGGCTTCTTATTGTTTAAAATGTGCTTTTCCTGCCAAGGTCCCGTTAAAGTGCATTACCTCCACATGCTAATAGACTAATTAAAATATGAATAAATTAAAAAACATTTCCTATAAACTTTTTTTTACCTTTTCTGGTGAACTTGGAGTTAGAGATTTTCTGAACTTGGAATAATCAAAAAGATGTCCTTCACTTTATTGCTTTCTTGCTAAGAAAACTTCAGCTCCTTCCCCTGTCTTCAGTTTAAACCTGTGAGTGGATAGTGCTCCATGGAAGTAGAAGAAAAATGTTATTTAGGATCAAGAAGCCTACATTGGCAGCTTGGCTGTGTAATCTTGTCCTTGGTGTCTTTTAACTTCTCTGTTCCCATTCTTTTCTTATATATGAAATAGGTATCGATTTACTGTATCTCGAAAGGAGATTATAAAGAAGAGGTGGTGGTTTTTTGTTTTGTTTTGTTTTGTTTTGTTTTTTGCGGTACGTGGGCCTCTCACCGCTGTGACCTCTCCCGTTGCAGAGCACAGGCTCCGGACGTGCAGGCTCGCTGGCCGTGGCTCACGGGCCCAGCCGCTCCGCGGCATGTGGGATCTTCCTGGAACGGGGCACTAACCCGTGCCCCCTGCATCGGCAGGCGGACTCTTAACCGCTACGCCACCAGGGAAGCCTGAGGTGGTGGTTTTGACAAGGCCTTCCTTGCATCTGTCTAGCCCTGGTATACAGAATTACATCTGATTTATCGTTTATCCTAATCATTTAGCCCAGGTAGGGAGCATAATAGGACTTTAGAAAATGTTCATCACATGGATGTAGTTTTGAGGATTATGGCATAGTCTAGATTGTGGAGGTCTGTGAAAGCTGATCTGAATTATGGCTGGGAAGAGCTTGGTTAAACCATCCGTGTCCCTAATGTCCTAGGTAAATAAGAGAAAGCAAACAGTAACGAAGATGTGAGGCAATTTATTGGATTCTAGAAAGCTATCCTTGTTGCCTAAAGGTTGTTAATTGAATCTCATAACTTTGGGGTATTTAATAAGTATCCAAGAGTATATTATAAGCTACACTTAAAGCTTATGCTTAAGGGGCTTCCCTGGTGGTGCAGTGGTTGGGAGTCCGCCTGCCGTTGCAGGGGACATGGGTTCGTGCCCCGGTCCGGGAAGATCCCACATGCCGCGGAGCGGCTGGGCCCGTGAGCCATGGCTGCTGAGCCTGCGCGTCCGGAGCCTGTGCTCCGCAACGGGAGAAGCCACAACAGTGAGAGGCCCGCATACCGCAAAGAAAAAAAAAAGAAAAAAAAAAACTTATGCTTAAAATGTTGTTACAAATTGGATAGGTTACACACTAACTCATACTTAATGAATCATTATGGGGAGAGGAGACTGCATTTATCAGTTCTCTACAATACCAGCCACTGAGATAAACCCTTTCTTGGAGCATTTTGTTTAACCCATGTGACTATCTATGAGGAATAAGTAGTATTGTTCCCATTTAACAGATAAGGAAAATGAAGGAACTGTATTTAGAACTCAGTTTGTGTACAAAGATTTTATTCATGAGTTGTAGTGGTTTTTATGTGCCTAAATAAATCAGTGTCATTACTAGGACAAAGAGGTTGATAAAGTAATTGATTGAGGCACTATAGTAAACAGTTATATAATGAAGCCAGAGAAGAGTGAACTGAGTGGTGGTCATCAGGATTTCCCTTGGGTAAAAGAGATGGGTCCACAAAGTCTGGGGTATCCATTTCATGAAGTTTCGAAGCTCAGGAAGTCTTGGACAAGCATCTCATGAATAGATTCTCCTGTCTATGGCCTAGGGCAGAAAGATCTTTTTTCCTTTGGATCATCTAACACCTCCAATGTCTTTTAGAAAGATGGATGATATATATTTTTCAAATATTTATTTATTTATTTGGCTGCGTCAGGTCTTAGTTGTGGCACATGGGATCTTCGTTGCAGCAGGCGGGATGTTTTGTTGCGGCGCGGGCTCTTTGTTGCAACCTGCAGGCTTCTCTCTAGTTGTGGTGCATGGGCTTCTCTCTAGTTGCGGCACGCGGGCTCTAGAGCACATGGGCTCAGTAGTTGCAGTGTGCAGTGCTCTCTAGTTGTGATGCATGGGCTCTAGAGAGCGCAGGCTTAGTTGCCCTGTGGCATGTGGGAATCTTAGTTCCCCAACCAGAGATCAAAGCCACATCCCCTGCATTGGAAGGTGGATTCTTAACCACTGGACCACCAGGGAAGTCCTGAGATGGATGATATTTTATTCTAAAATGCCTGATCTTTCTCACATGTGGTATCGCTTAGAAATTGAGTTTTGTGTCACTTGGTTACAGCTGCATAATTTCACTAAAATGAACAACTCCTCTTCCAGCAACACATATTTCCTATTCATTGATAATGCTTGGTGCTTGGGATCCTTTCCTCATCTTAGAGAAGGATTTATGGCATAATTGTAAGAGTAAAACAAATGTCTTTTCCAAGCGTACAGCCTCATGTTTGTGAGTTCCTGGAATAAAATGTAAGAGTTTCTGAGGAGAAGAGAGGAAATCAGAGTGTCAGTTTTGGGATTCAGAAATCAAATTTGGCAGCCACAGTCTCAGGTCAGCTCTTGTTATCAAACTATAAATATCAATCCTTTTTACACCAAACTCCAAGCTGGGTTAAGCCTTTTTATGATCCATGTACTTAATATTCACTTATTCATTCACCAAATATTTGAGTTACTACTCTATTTAGTCACAACGGAAAACAAAGGGAATGTTTTAATAAATTAAATAGGCATGATCCATGATCTCAAGGAGCTTGTAATCTGCTAGCAGAGATAGACACTGATCAAGTAAAGAAATAATTCATTATATGATTCCTCATTGTGTTACATTCTATGGAGGATTCAAAGAAGGTGCAGTGACAGAATAACAAGAGGGACCTACTTATATATGGGATAACATTTAAAACTCTAAGCTCAGGAAGAGAATCACATTTTTGACAAGGGGAGAAGAGGAGTTTCCAGGCAGAGATAGGAATTTCACGTCTTCAAGGAGGAAGAAAACCTTCTTTACATGGGAAGTTGTTCAGTTTTCCGGTGCTAATCTATGGCTCTCCATTCTGCCTGCTCTATTCCTTCTGGCTATCTTTTTCACTCCTGTCTATCCACTGCTGATACCTACATCTCCAACTTAGATGTCTCCTGTGAGATTCAGATTTTAGAGCCAGTTTGTCCATTGAACACCTCAAGCTATGCATCTCACGTACCTCAAAGTGACTGTGACCAAAATGAAAGCCTTTACTTTCTCTTTCAGTCCTTCACCATGTCCTATAATCTCTGACCCCTTTCTACTTCATCCTCATGTCTAATTAGTAACCAAAGTTCATCAGTTCATCTTTATATTTTTTCTTATATATATTTCCCACCTCCCTGTCCCATTGTCTCTTCATATCTGCTGCTTCCTCTCTACTTTAGGGTTTTTTTTTTTTGATATTCCTTTTTACAGCCTCAGAATGCTTTTTATGAATTCCAAATCTATCATGTCACATCCCTGCATAAACCTCTAGTGATTTCTCATGGTCACAAGAGAAAGTGCAGGTTCCTATTGACATAGAAAACCCTTATCTATCTGGTACCAACATATTTTTCTTGACATTTCCCCTAGCCATCCTCTATTTTAAAATATATCATTGTATTATTTTGTTGATTATATTTATTTTATATTAAATATTTTCTAGGTATTTCAATCAAGAAGAATAAAGGATACTTCTCTGCCTTTGCACATGATGTGCATTCAGCCTAGACTGCAGCCTGCTTCTTTGTGTGCCAGTCATTCTTCTTATCATACTTCAGGTCCCATATTATATATTAGATTCAGCACTTGGGGGCTACATCTATCAGATCAGTCAGCACAGTGGATTCTAATGATAGCTGTTTTTCTCTCATGGCCGTGATTCTTTTGAGTCCAGGAATTTCCCCTTCATTATTGCATTATTATATCTTCTAACCCCCTACACACATTAGCAGGGCATTTGGTACAGAGTGAGTTCTTGAATGAATGAGGGCATGAGTTGTCAGTGGACAAAAGTGTCTTTCAGGAACCACTTTCTTTCATGATTCTGAAAACTTTAAAATGAATGACACATATGTCTGTACAACAGAAAAATTACAACCTCGCTTAAACATCAAATCCTCATTTGAGAGAACAAGTTAAATTGAGAAGAATGTATCCAAAATCAACGAGCAGAATGTATTTGTGCTTAAAAGGCTGTTTCTTTCCAGTCAGTGTGATGAGAACAAGGATTGACATTCTCAGCCTGTCTGAAAAACAGGCCTTGAAGTATCAGACTTCATTGATCATTCAGTAAGCTGTTATAACAACAGAGCCACAACCAGAAAGTTCTGGAGGGGAACAGAAGGAAAGAAAGCTCTGGGTTCTGACTTAACCTTACCATTTAGTCAGTATCATTCAAATATTCAAAGGTGTCTTATGTTTGTTGTGCCTATACACATAAATTTCAGCCATCTTTAATCTACCACAATCTGACTTCTGTAAAAAAGAAGGCATGCTTTGACTTGTCCTAGCTGGGAGCATGCTAGTTCCAGGTTGGGTTGTGGGGAGGAAAAAAAAAAAAAAAAAAGCAAAGTGAAGAGAAAGACAAATTCATACATTAAACCCTCTAGAGCAGTGATTCTCAGCCAGGGGTGATTTTGCTCAACGGGATATTTGGTAAAGTCAAGAAACACTTTTATTTATCATGAGGCAGGTACTAGTGGCATCTAGTGGGTAGAGGTCAGAGCTGCTGCTAAACATCATACAGTGTACAGGATAACCCATCCCCCTAAACAAAGAATAATACAGCCCCAAATGTCAATAGTGCCAAGGTTAAGAAATACAGCTCTGTAGTCAGTGGCATTAATTGATCCTGTGACCTTAACAGTCACTTATAATTTCAGAACCTCATTTAACTCATTTGTGAAAGAAAGAGGTTGGACTAGATGGTTGTTGAATTTTCTTTGATATATGGTGTTATCTAAGTCCTAATCCTAATATGGGATAGAAGCATGAAGACATTATAAAATAGAAAGCAACAATTAGAGTAAGTAAAAACACACGGCAAAGACTTGAGTCATTTGCTTTGAAACATGTAGTTGATATATATATAATAGGTTATGCAGGAAGTTTTTACAGATATCTGGGGTTGATCTTCAGCAACCCTCTGTATTAATCTTTGAGATTCTCCCTCGTAGAGAAAGACTACAACAGAATTAAAAAGATATACCAAATAGAATCTAAAGTTCTTTAGGGCGTCTCTTTCTGCAGATTCAAAATTACTAGTCTCAGTGAAAGACCATTAACGTGAGACTCTAGCATTGTGTGCCACTGATAAAGACAGACTCAGAGACATAGGGATGGTTTGCTGAATGATTGAAAGGAGGTATTTGTGTGGGCGATTTACTTTCCTTTCAGTTTCAAATTTTAGTACCATGCTCCCCTTTATCCTTCCAACAGTATAATAACCGTGACCCCAATTCACAGCTTGAATCTCCTTATACTAACAGAAGGTCATCTTGGAATAAATGGCCTCGCATTGCCAGATCAAAAAGTGCAGTTTGGGAAGGAGATAAGGAAGAGAGGACAGGAAGAAAGACCTGCTGACAGTTCCTTAATTCTTCCAACCTTAGAAGTGAGAAGACATTGATTCTCTGTTCTGGTGTAACAAACTATGCAAACCATCAGTTTATTATAAATAGGTCTTAATATTCTGTGGGTCAGGACACATCAGGGACTGTTTGTCTTTGTTCCATGATGTCTGGGGTCTTGTGGAAGCTGGAATGACCAAAGTACCTTTTGTCATCTCTCTGTCTCTGTCTCTTTCTCTCCTCTCCCTCCCCCATACCAACTCTCCATATGGCTAACTTGGGCCTTCTCAGAACATGGCAACCTTAGAGTAATCAGACTTCTTCCACTGTGGCTTAGGGCTCTAGGAGAACAAGACAAAAGCTGCCTGTCTTTTTCAAAGCTAGGCATGGAACTGACAGAACATCGCTTCTGCTGTACACTATTTATCAGTGCAGTCACAGGCCTTCTCAGATTCAAAGGGAGGTGAGATATACCCCATCTGTCAATGGGAGAAGTGTCAAAATTTGTATGACCATTTTTAATTTGCCACACTCTAAGTTAATTCTTCTGTAAAAATGTCGAAAGTGTGTTCTAAACACTCTGTTGGGAGCATCAGTATTTCACAGGGCTGGATAAGGAGAGAGGAAAAGATGAAGTGAGATATAAAAAGAGAACAGTCAGTGTAAAAAAATAGACTGCCTATATGAGACCTAATGTCATCAAATTTTTTTTACTTTTAATGTATTTTAAACTCAACGTCTGTGATTTGGGTTCCTCTAGTTGACTTTTTTGGGCTCTCATTTCTGCTCCTACAACCTCATTTGTATATGCATTACAACTGCAATTTTTTCTTAGTCTCCCTTTAAATGATCTAGAAACTATGTGTCATTCAGAAGTTTCACTTAGCCACTTATTAATAATCTTAAGAAGTTACATTAATCATCCTGATTTTCAATTTCCTCATCTGTGTAATGGTGTTAATACCAGTATTTACCTCATTAGGTTGTTGTATAGATGACATAAGTTATATAAAATGACTACTACTGTTGAACACGTAGAAGAAACTCCATGAGAATTTGCTGGATTAATTTGACATTTCTCAAATTAAGGGCCACATTGGCAATAGCTAAGTGTTTGGTGGGAGAAGGGTGATTAAATATGGGTGAATTAAATAAACCTTTTGATGGCTTGAATAAATTAGCAGGGAAAGGTGTCTTATGCATCTCTTCTTATTCTATATTTTACCTTGTTGATAGTTGATATTATCTATCCCCTTGGTATAAATGATTATTTTTATACTGTGGCTGCAAAATCTCTCTTTCTGTTATGACTTAACTTTTTAACTCCAGAATGGTATGTAATTAATTGTACAAAAGCTCTTCAAACTCTACATGTCCAGTACCCAACTCATATCATGCGAATTTTTTTTGTCCTTTAGTTTGATTATGCAATTCAAGAAATAGAGCAATAAATAGAGCAGAATATAAATGCTCCTGTAGCTTTATTTGAAAAAAAATGAAACAAAAACAAACTACTTTAGAAGATTTTGGCATCTATAGTTTTAGACGTATTTCTCTTCATGTGTAGCTAGAAAAAGAAAGATAGATGGTTAAAAATATAGAGGAGTTGAATTGGTTTATTTGACAAAAAAAAGAGAAAATTTAATCGTATTACATATGATTTAAAGCTCAAACGTAATATACCATGTGAAAGTGACTAGTGCACAGGAAATATTTGCTGTCTTCTATAAAATTATCCATTATAGTATTCTTCATGTTGAATTCCTGTCCCTTCATTATGATTCTACATTTTCTTCACTTCAATGAAAAATATGTCTTTATTTGTAGAAAAACGTGATTATATATTCAGTTATGTACTGTGTATCCTTCACTAGGCACTAGATGTGCAAAAATAAAATATACTTTCTTCTTTTAGGAAATTATGAGGGGAAGAGGCAGGAACAATGAAAAAATCATACAGTGAATGAGCCACTGGGGTCACGTGCAAGCCAGAAAGGTAGAATGGAATAAGGTGCTGAATCACTAAATATGTACAGTGATGATGTATGTTAGGTAGTGTGTTTGCTAGTAACCCCTTATTGTTGAGCCTTAGGGTAACCATACAGCATAATCCTCAAGAGCATAGGCTATGAAAGCAGAATTTGTGGGATCCAGTAGTACTTCTGCCAGTTATTATGACATTAGGCAAATTATATCATCTCTCTAATTCTCAGTTTTATGCATTTGCAAACACATATGTCAAGAGAATTAAATGACATAATACACATAAAGAACATGGAGGAGTGCCATGCATACTGAATACTCAGATGTCAGTCAAAATCAGAAGGGGAAAGAGAAGGGGCAAGGGAGGGGGAGGGATGGTTTTTGAAGTCCTTTTAGACTATGCGTAGAAAATATGAACTTTAACATGCTAAGTGATAGGTGCCATTGAAAGATTTTTATCATAGAGTGCCATGGTCAAGACTTTGATATAGGAAAAAGAATCGGAACAGATGAAACTCATGCACAGGCAGAACTCCTCAACCAGGTACTACAGATGTGAATAAGGGAGTTCTAGTGGTCTTTGTTTGGGGTGACCAAATGTTTGGCAGAGTTTTTCCTTTCTATTAAATAAAACTTTCCATAGCCATGAGTTTTCAAACATTTTGTGTTTCAAAGATTGAAACGATCTCCCACACTTTGTCATTATCCAGGTGGATATAACAGCCTCAAAGTATGTTTTGGATTTCAAGCTCAGAAAAATTTGGCAACAATTTCTAATCATGAGTGTATTACATCATTTTTTTAAACTCAAAACTTCACACAAGGTCCTGACTATCCCATAGTACAATAATAATTTTTAAAAAGGACAGTTTCTACATAGTACAATAATAATTTTTAAAAAGGACAATTTCCCTCAATTTTATGGGTAGCCTTTTCAAGTATTTGTAAGAATGTTTTTAGAAAATAAGAGAAGTTTCTTATGTTATTTCTTATCAATAACATATTGAAGTTTTGATGCCATTCAAGTGAGCCTTGAATGTGAACCTCCATATGTGTTCTGATACTTGTCAGATCATAACATGACAGAGTTTCTTCATTGTCAGAGAGTCATTATTGCCAAACTCACAATATTCCTTGTGAGTGATTCCTGAAAGACCATCTCAGATTTTGACCTAAGTGAAGCCAATGCCATCTGTTCATGGGCAGCGGAGTTCTAGGGTTGGGGCAGTCAATATCCAGCTTCTGAAATAAATTGCAGATTTAATGAGACACAAATAAAAACAGATAATTGTGGCTGTGGATCTGAGAGGTAAGGTGTGGAGTCCATGCATGACTGAACAGGAAAAAGTGCTGCTTTCCTGTGGCACGTTACAGAACTGCCAGACAAGTGTGATTAAGGCAATTTACACGTGAAATTCGATTATGAATAAAAGGATTCCCCTTCTTTCCATGCATGTTACGTGAGGGAAATTTGTGAGTGGTCTTAATTAAAAATAACTGGTAGCTGATTGGCAGTTGGGCATTAGATGGAAACTGGCAGCCGCTAACGGGAGAGAAGATGGAGAATTAATGACAAGTGAAAGCTTTGTCAGAAAAAAGAACTAGGGGCTTGCTGTCAGTCATCCATCCTGTGCCTCCACAACCAGTGATTCTCCCGAGAATGCAGGCTGCTGGGCTGGCTTCTGCAACATGGCAATCAATATCACACTACTCAAACACAGAGTCTAAAGTGATAGGGGACTTTGGCAATGGTATGCAGGTGTAGATAAAGCAAAATTCTGACTTTCCCCATTACCAAACAACTCAATTTTTTCTGCATTATAATTTCCTTTAGAAGTCACACTGTAAAAATTATTATCACACTCCTCTTACAATGAGGAGGAGGAGGAAAAAGGCAATGGAAATTCCTTGTAACATTTTAAAGGTCATGTAACTCTTTTAATAGAGTTTTTTTTTTTAACTCAGTGTGGAATAAGGGACATAAAGATGAAACAGGATAAATAAGCTGAACAATCTATCATTAGCAATCAACTATTATAATAATGAGAATAAAATGAAACTACATTAGCATTTTTATTTTTTATTTCTTTTTATTTATTTATTTATTTATTTTTGCGGTACGCGGGCCTCTCACTGCTGTGGCTTCTCCCGTTGCGGAGCACAGGCTCTGGACGCGCAGGCTCAGCAGCCATGGGCATTTTTATTTTAATAATACAAACCTTTTATCTTATATTGCACACACATGGTGTCATCCAAGATAAATGCAATGAGATAGCTGTTATAAGTGCCATTTTATGGATTTAAGGGAAAAAAAATAAAACCCTGAGAAGCAGTAGGGTTAAAGAGATTTCTAGTCATAATGAGTGTACAGTCCAGATTACGTCTTTCCTTTTTCCTCATTTAAAATTCTCTCTCTCTCATCTCTCTCCACAATCACTTACCTCTGCTTTTTCTGCTTCTGCTAACACCTGGCCAAATATGGCTTTCCCAGACCTGGCTTCACATCACCTCAGGTTTAAAATCTGATGTAAAATCTTGTAAATGAATTTTAGAATTAGAGTATGAACTGAGATTTAGATTCTCAATTCAGAAAAAGTCAAATTTTTATATAAATAAGAATTGAAGATTAAATTACTTTCCCCTAATATAAGGATCGTAAAAATAAAATGGAAGAAGTTGGTATAAGGTGACATAGTGGATATAGCCACAATTAGAGCCAATGTAACAACAGGGCTGCAGATACCTCACACAGGAACACCAGGCATCAGGTCTGAATCCTTACTATGTTATACTAATACATAATCTTTTCCCAGAGGTCTTTATCTCCTTATGTGGCATTAATATTTCCATTGTGGAAAACACATATTCATGTAAGGAATATACAAAATCTAGAGATTCTAGGGAGTTCTGTTACCTAGAGGAAATATAATAAATAGGAGATGAAATTGCAAACCAGTTAGTTGGTACTTAACAAAGTGGTTGAATGATTGAATAGCTGAACCCATGCAGTCTCTCTAGAATATATCAATGAATTACATATTTTCTCTGTTTGAAATAAAACTCAGAGTATCCAAACTATTCAAATAGGGTCAGTGAGACTTGACCAGCCATGAGTGTGAATGATCTATCTATACCATCAAAGGCTAAAAAGAAAATATATGAACAAAATAAAATAACTAGTGCAGGAATAAAAATCATACTTAGAAAGAACTATGTGGAAAGAATGATGGTGAGGTTATGAATCATACCTACTTCTTCAAGTGTATGGATTAAATGTCTTTACATATACACATCACTCTGAAAGTGCGTTAGACTAAGTTGGTGCCTAACAACTCAAATGGAACTTCTCTCATTTCTTGCTTCCACTTCAGCCTTTTTCCTTGTGCTCTTTTTTTCTTCTTCTTCTCTTTCTTTCCCTTTCTTTTTGCTGCTTTTCCTTCATAATCCTCACCTGAAAGACGGACACTGTTATGTAAGTTTTACAGAAAAGGAAACAATGACTTATTACCATTAAACAACTTGCCCAAAATTTCAGTAAGTGAGAGCTGGAACTTGTACCTAGCTTGGTCTGTGTCCAAACAAGTCACACATTCAAAAATATTTCCTCTCCTCTCAAATTCTGGCCCATTTATCCAAGTTTGTCACTTTATAGATGGAGATAGCAAACTTTGGTTACTGAACTACTGAGGAGTCCAATTTAGTTTTAGTTTGAGAATTGCTGACATATGTGTCTAAATATTTCACAAAGCCTACTGCCAATGCATCAAAGCAGCCTTTGATAAAATGGTATCCTATTTTTCTAACATGATTCTTCAGTGATAGAAATTTATGTGAACCAAATCTATAGTTTTGTCATCTCTGTGTCTAATGCCATTTCTTTCAGAAATTGCTTGGAATAAGGGACGTAATCCTTACAGAATGGCTTACACAAAATACAAAGGTTTATCATGGGGCCCAAGTGCAGGAAAGTCAGTTAGGCCTCCCTTGAGCCAGTAACCAAGGGGCAAAATGGTATTGTATTGCAGGTAGCTGTGCTCTTCTCAGGCCACCTTAATCTCTTATCTCTAATTGTCTCTCTCTCTCTCTCATCTATCTCCACAATCAACTACCTTTGCTTTTTCTGCTTCTGCAAACATGTGTCCAAATAAAGCTTCCTCATACCTTGCTACTCCTCACCTCTAATTTCAAATCAGTGCTTGACTGAACAAGGTGAGACTGGATTCCAAATTCCTACAAGAAAGAACATTATGGGCCCTCTTTGAGAGGGGGTTTGCCTCTGGTCCAATCAGCAGTGGACTGGGACAGGGTCATGTGACTCTCCATCATCTTGGCTGAGGTTGTGATGGTGAAGTGAGAAGGCAGTGCAGGCCTCTACAATGAGAGTGAAGGATGGGGGCAGAAATGATTAGCTTTTCTAGGCCAGATATTGTCAGGCATAGAGGTATGGTTAAGATAAGGTCCTCAAGAGCTCATAGAATGAAGGGCAGATTAGCATGAGGCAAAGGTGTAAGTAATTGGCATATTTGCAGCTCAAGAAACCTATCAGTCTGTAAATTCTCATTCACATTTCTCAATAATTCTTTAAGTGTACTTAAGACAATATGGTCACTGCCTTCACAATTGCCTTTATTTACCCAGATGAATTTCTGAGGAATGAATGAGAAAGGAGAATAGGGGAATGAAGGCAAATGAAGGAAAGAAAGTACAGTCAATCCTCAGTATCCATGGGTTCCATGTACTATGTTTTACATTTGAGGCTGGTTGAATTCACAGGTAAGGAACTCACAGATACAGAGGACTATGGGAATTGAGCGTCCACAGATTTTCGTATCCATGGCGGATCCTAGAACCAGTCCCTCTTGGATACCAAGGGACGCTGTAGGTTATTTACAGGATGGGAGAAAAAGGAAAATGCAGCTAAACTGAACTATATAACACAGACCAGGGATGGGAGAGAGAGGAAGAAATGGACAAACAGAGGGACAGTATAAGGGAATGAAAGACCTCAGAGAGTGTATGTGGAAAGAGGAAACATACAGTATTGCTGGATTTTAAGAGTTTAATCTTCTTTAATAATTCTGAACTTCCTAATGAAGGACTGGAGTGTTTTGATGGACTGTGCTGTAAGTGGCACCTAAGTTTCTGGATTCAGGATTCGTGGAATAAGGATCTGACAAAAGGAAGTTGCTATAGGAATTTTCAAAGTTGAAGAAGGAACATCTATCAGAGGAAAAGTTAAATGCTTTGAAGACTTTATAGTCTTTGGTTTGAGCCTTGAAGGGGTTTAGGCATGTGGACTCTAGAGGACCTGGCCATGGAAGTGAAGGAAAAAGAAAGAAGTTGGGGTGAGTTAGCACTGATCCCTTCTGCATGAAAGTACTAAATGTACCTTCTATGCAGTTAATTCTTCTCAAGTCCCTCTAAGACCTTTAACTCCATTTATAGTCAAGGAACTGAGGCTGGGTAGTGTTATGTCCCACAGCTCAGTAGTGGCCAGGTATTCATTGAAATCCCTCCTAATTCCAGAAGTCATGGTGATCCCAGTTTACCAGCTTTTCTCTCAGATAGGAGATAAACACAAAATTTGTTCATTTGTTGTATCCTTTTCATTTATTTTGAAAATATAACTAGTCAAAATGTGACCTCTTCCTTATATAGTTGATTTTCTAGCAATGCAGTGAGTCAGGGGCTCTGATTTGTATTCACAGGGATTCTATCTGTCTTTTATTATTATTATTATTATTATTATTATTATTTTATTTTATTTATTTTTTGTGTGTGTGGTACGCGGGCCTCTCACTGTTGTGGCCTCTCCCGTTGCGGAGCACAGGCTCCGGACGTGCAGGCTCAGCGGCCATGGCTCACGGGCCCAGCCACTCCACGGCATGTGGGATCCTCCCGGACCAGGGCACGAACCTGTGTCCCCTGCATCGGCAGGTGGACTCTCAACCACTGGGCCACCAGGGAAGCCCCTTTTTTTATTATTGAAGTATAGTTGACTTACAATATTATATTTGTTTCAAGTGTACAACATAGTGATTTGACATTTTTATAGTTTATACTTCATATAAAGTTATTATAAAATAGTGACAATATTCCTGTGCTATACATTACATCTTTGTATCTTAACTATTTTATACCTAGTAGTTTGTACCTCTTAAGCCCCTTCACCCATCTTTTCCTAACCCCCAAGCCCCCTCCCCACTGGTTACCACTCATTTGTTCTCTATATTTGTGACTCTCTTTCTGTTTTGTTATATCCCTTTGTTTTATTTTTCGGATTCCACATATAAGTATACCTGTCTTGGATCTTGAGTCAAATCATGATATAGAATAATATGGTATTCATACCTTCTTAGCTCTTGACTTTTATATTTTAAACAAAAAGGCTCTATGTTAAGTTATATAAATATAGGGACTTCTCTCGTGGCACAGTGGTTGAGAATCCGGCTGCCAATGCAGGGGACACGGGTTCAAGCCCTGGTCCGGGAAGATCCCACATGCCGCGAAGCAACTAAGCCCCTGAGCCACAACTACTGAGCCTGCACTCTAGAGCCTGTGAGCCACAACTACTGAGCCTGCGTGCCACAACTACTGAAGCCTGTGCACCTAGAGCCCGTGCTCCACAACAAAGACAAGCCACCACAATGAGAAGCCCGCACAGTGCAACGAAGAGAAGCCCCCGCTCACTGCAGCTAGAGAAAGCCCGTGCACAGCAACAAAGACCCAAGGCAGACAAAAAATTAATTAAAAAATAATATATATATATTTATATATATAAAACTTCCTCTGTACCATGTTTGGGAATTACTTTTATTTGTAAAACTAGAGACCTTGCTATGGTTTCAGAATGGAGAAGTTTGACGTATGTTCGGACATTCATGAGTTCTCCTTTCAGAAGTAAAAGCAGCAAATTTAACAATAAGGCTAGTGTCCTTTCTGGGACATTTTAGAGAACTTTCAAGGAAAATGTAAAGAACTGAGCAAAATACTGTAGAGAGGAATTCACCAAGGAGAACTTTTATAAAAATCACCAAATTCAGAGGAAAGCGGTTAAAATTCTGAGCTCTTGAGTGACTATCTGGTCCCACATCTTGCGTTTACAAAAACTTTCTAGCTGGTGACCTTTGACAAGACAACCTTTCTCAGTTTCTACTTCCTCATCTATAAAATTGGATAATACTATTATTATTGCATAAAGTTGTAGTAAGGTTTAAAAGAGTTAAAATGTGATAAGCACTTACACCAAAGCCTAGCACATAGTAATGGCTCTAAAATTTTATCTGCTCTCATCCTTCTCCTGTATGACATTTTTCCTCCCCACATATCTATCCTATTTCTTTAAAGAGATTCTTGGAAAACTGGAGACTATGAAGTAGAAATCTAGGGAGGTGGTGGCCTAATTTTGCAACCAAGCATTGGAGGAAGAAGCTGAGAAAAGTATGTAGAGATGGTGGGAGGAGTAATAAGGCCAAATCAGATGTAGCTGGATTCCTCAGGACTGTGAGAAGTAATGAGGAGGAAAGGATGGAAGGGAGGGAGAGGAGGAGGAAGGGAGATGCATGATCAACATTAGTGAAGAACTATAAATTCCTTGAGGCTGGTGTGAGATGATATCTCATTGTAGTTTTGACTAGCATTTCTCTAATGATTAATGATGTTGAGCATTCTTTCATGTGTTTGTTGGCAATCTGTATATCTTCTTTGGAGAAATGTCTACTTAGGTCTTCTGCCCATTTCTGGATTGGGTTGTTTGTTTTTTTCATATTGAGCTGCATGAGCTACTTGTATATTTTGGAGATTAATCCTTTGTCAGTTGCTTCATTAGCAAATATTTTCTCCCATTCTGAGGGTTGTCTTTTCGTTTATGGTTTCCTTTGCTGTGCAAAAGCTTTTAAGTTTCTTTAGGTCCCATTTGTTTATTTTTGTTATTATTCCCATTTCTCTAGGAGGTGGGTCAAAAAGGATCTTGCTGTGATTTATGTCATAGAGTGTTCTGCCTATGTTTTCCTCTAAGAGTTTTATAGTGTCTGGCCTTACATTTGGGTCTTTATCCCATTTTGAGTTTATTTTTGTGTATGGTGTTAGGGTGTGTTCTAATTTCATTCTTTTACATATAGCTGTCCAGTTTTCCCAGCGCCACTTATTGAATTGGCTGTCTTTTCTCTATTGTATATTCTTGCCACCTTTATCAAAAAAAAAGGTGACCATAGATCCATAGGTTTATCTCTGGGCTTTCTATCCTGTTCCATTGATCTATATTTCTGTTTTTGTGCCAGTACCATACTGTCTTGATGACTGAAGCTTTGTAGTATAGTCTGAAGCCAGGGACCCGATTCCTCCAGCTCCATTTTTCTTTCTAAAGATTGCTTTGGCTATTTGGGGTCTTTTGTGTTTCCATACAAATTTTAAGATTTTGTGTTCTATTTCTGTAAAAAATGCCATTGGTAATTTGATAGGGATTGCATTGAATCTATAGATTGCTTTGGGTAGTATAGTCATTTTCACAGTATTGATTCTTCCAATCCAAACACGTGGTATATCTCTCCATCTGTTTGTATCATCGTTAATTTTTTTCATCAGTGTCATAGTTTTGTGCATACAGGTCTTTTGTCTCCTTAGGTAGGTTTATTCCCAGGTATTTTATTCTTTTTGTTGCAATGGTAAATGGGAGTGTTTCCTTAATTTTTCTTTCCGATTTTTCATCATTAGTGTATAGGAATGCAAGAGATTTGTGTGTATTAATTTTGTATCCTGCTACTTTACCAGATTCATTGATTAGCTCTAGTAATTTTCTGGTAGCATCTTTAGGATTCTCTATGTATAGTATCATGTCATTGGCAAACAGTGAGAGTTTTACTTTTCCAATTTGGATTCCTATTATTACTTCTTTTCCTTTTCTGATTGCTAAGGCTAAAACTTCCAAAACTATGTTGAATAATAGTGGCGAGAGTGGGTAACCTTGTCTTGTTCCTGATCTTAGAGGGAATGGTTTCAGTTTTTCACCACTGAGAACAATGTTAGCTGTGGGTTTGTCATATATGGCCTTTAATATGTTGAGGTAAGTTCCCTCTATGCCTACTTTCTGGAGGGATTTTATCATAAATGCATGTTGAATTTTGCCAAAACCTTTTTCTGCATCTATTGAGATTATCATATGTTTTTTCTCCTTCAATTTTTTAATATGGTTTATCACATTGATTTGCATATATTGAAGAATCCTTGCATTCCTGTGATAAACCCCAGTTGATCATGGTGTATGATCCTTTTAATGTGCTATTGGATTCTGTTTGCTAGTATTTTGTTGAGGATTTTTGCATGTATGTTCATCAGTGATATTGGCCTTTTTTTGTGACAGCTTTGTCTGGTTTTGGTATCAGGGTGATGGTGGCCTTGTAGAATGAGTTTGGGAGTGTTCCTTCCTGTGCTATATATTGGAAGAGTTTGAGAAGAATAGGTATTAGCTCTTCTCTAAATGTTTGATAGAATTTGCCTGTGAAGCCACCTGGTCCTGGGCTTTTGTTTGTTGGAAGATTTTAAATCACAGTTTCCATTTCAGTGCTTGCGATTTGTCTGTTTATATTTTGTATTTCTTCCTGGTTGACTCTCGGAAGGTTGTACTTTTCTAAGAATTTGTCCATTTCTTCCAGATTGTCCATTTTATTGGCATATACTTTCTGGTAGTAACCTCTCATGATCCTTTGTATTTCTGCAGTGTCAGTTTTGTTACTTCTCCTTTTTCATTTCTAAATCTATTGATTTGAGTCTTCGCCCTTTTTTTCTTGATGAATCTGGCTAATGGTTTATCAATTCTGTTTATCTTCTCAAAGAACCAGCTTTTAGTTTTATTGATCTTTGCTCTCCTTTCCTTAATTTATTTTTACTTCTGATCTTATCTTTATGATTTCTTTCCTTCTGCTAACTTTGGGGGTTTTTTGTTCTTCTTTCTCTAATTGCTTTAGGTGTAAGGTTAGGTTGTTTATTTGAGATGTTTCTTGTTTCTTGAAGTAGGATTGTATTGCTATAAACTTCCCTCTTAGAACTGCTCTTGCTCCATCCATAGGTTTTGGGTTGTCGTGTATTCATTGTCAATTGTTTCTAGGTATTTTTTTATTTCCTCTTTGATTTCTTCAGTGATCTCTTGGTTATTTAATAGTGTATTGTTTAGCCTCCATGTTTTTGTATTTTTTACATATTTTTTCTATAATTGATATCTAGTCTCATAGTGTTGTGGTCGGGAAAGATAATTGATACGATTTCAAGTTTGTTAAATTTACCAGGGCTTGATTTATGACCCAAGATATGATCTATCCTGGAGAATGTTCCATGAACACTTGAGAAGAAAGTGTATTCTGTTGTTTTTGGATGGAATATCCTAGACATATCAATTAAGTCCATCCTGTTTAATGTGTCATTTAAAGCTTGTGTTTCCTTATTTATTTTCATTTTGAGTGATCTGTCCATTGGTGAAAGTGGTGTGTTAAAGTCCCCTACTATGATTGTGTTACTGTTGATTTCCCCTTTTATGGCTGTTAGCATTTGCCTTATGTATTGAGGTGCTCCTATGTTGGGTGCATAAATATTTACAATTCTTATATCTTCTTCTTGGGTTGATACTTGGATCATTATGTAGTGTCCTTCTTTGTCTCTTGTAATAGTCTTTATTTTAAAGCCTATTTTGTCTGATATGAGAATTGCTACTCCAGCTCTCTTTTGATTTCCATTTGCATGGAATAACTTTTTCCATTCCCTCACTTTCAGTCTGTATGTGTCCCTAGGTCTGAAATGGGTCTGTTGTAGGCAGCATATATATGGGTCTTTTTTTTGTATCCATTCAACCAGCCTGGGTCTTTTGGTTGGAGCATTTAATCCATTTACATTTAAGGTAATATTGATATGTATGTTCCTATTACCATTTTCTTAGTTGTTTTGCATTTGTTTTTGTAAGTTTTTTCCTTCTCTTGTGTTTCCTGCCTAGAGAAGTTCCTTTAGCATTTGTGGTAAAGCTGGTTTGGTGGTACTGAATTCTCTTAGCTTTTGCTGGTCTGTAAAGGTTTTAATTTCTTTGTCAGATCTGAATGAGATCCTTGCTGGGTAGAGTAATCTTGGTTGTAGGTTTTTCCCTTTCATCCCTTTAAATATGTCTTGAGACTTGTAGAGTTTCTGCCTCTAGCTTGTAGAGTTTCTGCTGAAAGATCAGCTGTTAATGTTATGGGGATTCCCTTGTGTGTTATTTGTTGCTTTTCCCTTTCTGCTTTTAATATTTTTTCATTGTATTTACTTTTTATAGTTTGATTAATATGTTTCTTGATGTGTTTATCCTTGGATTTATCCTGTATGGGACTCTCTGCGCTTCCCAGACTTGATTGACTATCCTTTCCCATATTAGGGGAAGTTTTCAACCATCATCTTTTCAAATATTTTCTCAGTCCTCTTTCTTTTTCTCTTCTTCTTCTGGGACCCCTATAATTCGAATGTGAGTTCATTTAATATTGTCCCTGAGGTCTCTGAGACTGTCCTCAATTCTTTTCATTCTTTTTTCTTTATTCTGCTGTCTGGTAGTTATTTCCACTATTTTGTCTTCCAGATCATTATCAGTTTTTCTGCCTCAGTTATTCTGCTATTGATTCCTTCTAGACAATTTATAATTTCATTTATTGTGTTCTTCATCATTGTTTGTTTGCTCTTTAGTTCTTCTACGTCCTTGTTAATCGTCTCTTGTATTTTCTCCATTCTATTTCCAAGATTTTGTATCATCTTTACTATCATTACTCTGAATTCTTTTTCAGGTCGACTGCCTATTTCCTCTTCATGTGTTTGGTCTGTTGTGTTTTTACTTTGCTCCTTCATCTGCTGCGTATATCTCTGTCTTCTTATTTTGCTTTACTTACTGTGTTCAGGGTGTTCTTTTTGCAGGCTGCAGGTTTATAGTTCCCGTTGTTTTTGGTGTCTGCTCCAAGTGGGTAAGGTTGGCTTGGTCCAATGGGTTGTGTAGGCTTCCTAGTGGAGGGGACTGGTACCTGTGTTCTGGTGGATGAGGCTGGATCTTTTCTTTCTGGTGGGCAGGACCGCATCTGGTGGTGTGTTTTGGCATGTCTCTGAACTTATTATGATTTTAAGCAGCCTCTCTGCTAATGGGTGAGGTTGTGTTCCTGTCTTGCTAGTTGTTTGTCATACGGTTTCCAGCACTGGAGCTTGCTGGTCATTGATTGGAGCTGGGTCTTAACATTGAGTTGGAGATGTGTGGGAGAGCTCTCGCTGATTGATATTATGTGGGACCAGGCTATCTCTGGTTGTCCAATGTCCTGAACTCGGCTCTCCCAGCTCAGAGACTCAGACCTGACACCTGGCCGGAGCACCAAGACCCTGTCAGCCACATGGCTCAGAAGAAAAGGGAGAAAAAATAGGAAGAAAGAAAAAAATAAAATAAAGTTTTAAAAATAAATATTATTAGAATAAAATAATTAAAAAGTAATAAAAAAAAGAAGAGAGCAGCCAACCCAATAAACAAAACCACCAATGATAACAAGCGCTAAAAGCTATTCTAAGATAAATATAAAAATCAGAAACAAATCAGTCGCATACAGCAAACTCCAAGTCTACAGTTGCTCCCAAAGTCCACCGCTGCAATTTTGGGATAATTCGTTGTCTATTCAGGTATTCCACAGATGCAGGAACATCAAGTTGATTGCGGAGATTTAATCCGCTCCTCCTGAGGCTGCACGGAGAAATTTCCCTTTCTCTTCTTTGTTCGCACAGCTCCTGGGGTTCAGCTTTGGATTTGGCCTTGCCTCTGCATGTAGGTCGCCCTCTGGCATCTGTTCTTTGCCCAGATAGGAGTGGGTTAAAGGAGTGGCTGATTAAGGGGCTCTGGCTCACTCAGGCGGGGTGGAAGGAGGGGTAAGGAATGCGGGGCGAGCCTGCAGAGGCAGAGGCCAGTGTGATGTTGCAACAGCCTGAGGCGTGCAGTGTGTTCTTCCAGGGAGGTTGTCCCTGGATCACGGGACCCTTGCATTGGTGGGCTGTACAGGCTCCCGGGGGGGGAGTTGTGGATAGTGACCTGTGCTTGCACACAAGATTTTTTGTGGCTACAGCAGCAGCCTTAGAGTTTCATGCCCGTCTCTGGTGTCCGCGCTGATAGCTACAGCTGACGCCCATCTCTGAATCTCATTTAGGCAGCGTTCTGAATCGCCTCTCCTCATGCACTGCGAAACAATGGTCTCTTGATTCTTAGGCAGTTGCAGACTTTTTCTTGGACTCCCTTCCGGTTAGCTGTGGTGCACTGGCCCGCTTCAGGCTGTGTTCACTCAGCCAACCCCAGTCCTCTCCCTGGGATCTGACCTCCGAAGCCCGAGCCTCAGCTCCCAGTCCCCACCCTCCCTGGCAGGTGAGCAGAGAAGCCTCTCAGGCTGGTGAGTGCTGGTCGGCACCAATCCTCTGTGCGGGAATCTCTCCGCTTTGCCTTCGGCACCCCTGTTGCTGTGCTCTCTCGTCTGTGACTCCGAAGCTTCCCCCCCGACCCACCCCCCGTTTCCACCAGTGAAGGGGCTTCCTAGTGTGTGGAAAGTTTTCCTCCTTCAGAACTCCCTCCCACTGGTACAGGTCCCGTCCCTATTCTTTTGTCTCTGTTTTTTCTTTTTTCTTTTGCCCTACCCAGGTAGGTGGGGATTATCTTGTATTTTGGGAAGTCTGAGGTCTTCTGCCAGCGTTCAGTAGGTGTCCTGTAGGAGTTGTTCCACATGTAGATGTATTTGTAGGGAGGAAGGTGATCTCCACGTCTTACTCCTCCACCATCTTGAAGGTCCTCCCCTATGCCCCATTTTCTTTTTTTTTTTTTTTTTTTTTTTTTTTTTTTATATTTTATTTTATTTTATTTTATTTATTTATTTTATTTATTATTAGTTTCTGCTTTATAACAAAGTGAATCAGTCATACATATACATCTGTTCCCACATCCCCTCCCTCATGCATCTCCCTCCCTCCCACCCTCCCTGCCCCATTTTCTAATTCCCTCTAACTCCCTAATCTTCCCCCATTGTTTCCTCCATTCACTCCTATTAAAGACCATTTTTCTTCTCTTCCCCAAGGAAACTCAGCTCCTCATAACTGAGAAAGAAAAAGTCCTGGCCATGCTTCCTTCCTTATTCCCATAAGCCCTGCTAGCTCCAACTTTGAGAAAATGATAATGTAGGGTTTGCTGTGTCTTCATGCTTTGAAGAGGGTAGAACTGCATGGTGGAAATAATTCAGAGCCTTCACATCCAGGCAAGTCTCTGCCCATCCATGGCTATGGTCAGGTTCTTCCTGAAATTCTTAGGAAGAGATCATTCTGGACAGAGTGACTATTCTTGTTCTGAACACAATACACTCTACTTCTAAATGAGGAAAATATGTTCCCACTATTAATGTGATTTTGACCACCCTCACGTTTTGAAAAAAGTAACTCTGGCATTATCGAGTTATTCCTGCTGCACCCCACAACCAATGAAGATTTTGAATAGAACCTTCCCTGCCCCAGCCCAATCAAATGAGAATCTTTGGGGGTGTGGTCTTAGCATTAGAGCTCTTTAAAAAGCTCCCCAGGGCCTCCCTGGTGGCGCAGTGGTTGAGAGTCTGCCTGCCGATGCAGGGGATATGGGTTCGTGCCCCGGTCTGGGAGGATCCCATATGCCGTGGAGCGGCTGGGCCCGTGAGCCATGGCCGCTGGGCCTGCGCATCCGGAGCCTGTGCTCCGCAACGGGAGAGGCCACAACAGTGAGAGGCCCGCATACCGCAAAAAAAAAAAAAAAAAAAAAAAAGCTCCCCAGCTGATTCTAATGTGTAGCAGTGGTGGGAAAGCTATGTTTAAAGAACATTAGTCTACCTCCTATTCTGATTTTATTACAAAGTATCAAAAGGAAGGAAGCAGAGAAAAGTCATAATTAACTCAATAATTCCTGAATACATTCTTTCTGATCCCCAAATTCATTATAGAAGGATGGAGAGGGGCAAATAACCAACATTTTACAGTAAAGTTACTGTGTGGATTATGTATATTAGGGAAGCTAACACTGATACCTTGCATATAGTTGGTGCTTAATACATTGTAAATGTGTCTGTCCATCTTTTCCTCTAGCTTTTCATAGAAAGAGAAAATAAAATGAATTGGCACTGATGTACTCATAATGCAACGACTTGGGAACTGTTTCAGGATTAGGTTCAAATTCTTCCTGTGTCTACAGCCCTGACAGTCAGTTTTCTGATCTGTAGAATTCTTTACTAAATCTAGTTCATAGGATTAAATGAGTTAACCCACTTGAAAATGTCAGGCTCACAGGAGGAGATCATTTAATTTTTTTTTTTTTTTTTTTTTTTTTTTTTTTTTTGCGGTACGCGGGCCTCTCACTGCCGTGGCCTCCCCCGTTGCGGAGCACAGGCTCCGGACGCGCAGGCTCAGCGGCCATGGCTCACGGGCCCAGCCGCTCCGCGGCACATGGGATCCTCCCAGACCGGGGCACGAACCCGTATCCCCTGCATCGGCAGGCGGACTCTCAACCACTTGCGCCACCAGGGAGGCCCGAGGAGATCATTTAATATTGGTGACCCTCTCCTACTGCCCCATTTTTGAACTGAGGTTACTACTAGGCTGCCTGAAAAAGTCACTGCTGAGACTTGCATTTTCTGTGCCTCTAACATCTCCCAGAATACTAACAAGTATCAGCTCCCCCTGGTTATTTGTGGTGGCTTTAATTCTTGTTCATCCAAGCTGCCAGCCAGTGCTTTTAACACTTGCTAATAATCACAGCCTCTACATTCACATTAAGGGCTTTGCAACGGCTACTTCTTTCCTCAAAGGTCTGCTGTACAGGTTGGTAAATCAGTCTTCATGGCGTTGAGACCGGGCTTCTGGGAGGGGATTAATATTCAAAATTTCCAAGTGATTTCCTCAAATAACAGTCTTTGTTTCTAGTAAAAATATCTCTCTACTATCAAGCTTTTATTTTCCTTCAGCCAACAACATCTATTTAGTTAAGCAGATCTGCACATCCACCCCAGTGTTCACTCTTGTTTTTATTCTTATTTCCCTGCTGACAATTGACTGTGAATCTTGAATGTTTGCAGCGGTGCTTGGGGTGGCCAGGAGGAAGCCTTATTAGCTAAATGTTATTTTAATAGTTTTTAGGTTTTACTTTTCTCACCTATTAGGTTATTTCTCATACTGTGTCCAAGTGATGTCCACATTCCATTTCAGGACACTTAAGGCCTTGCTGGATTTGTCATCAGCCTACAACTCAAATCCATGTGCATCCATGCAACCCATGGATCGGAACAGTTGTGTGCTTTCACCTCAGTCTGTTGAAGTCATTGTCATTTGTACTTGAAAGCATTTCTTCTGAGTTCCCAGTGGGATCATCCCTCCTTTGTCTGATTGTATTCTTATCCCAGGAGCTGTCCTATCCTCCCACTAGCTATAGTTGTTTCAGTGCTTATCTATCTTCTTGGCTACACTAGAAAAAATCTTAGAGATTATGTTTGTTAGTCACTATACATCTCAGAAGTTGGTAAATACAACCAAAAAATATGCTTTACAAAGCTTATTGAATTGGATTACTCCAAATTATACCATTTTTTTCCTCAATTACATCATCACCATGGATTTCAAGCTAAATATTGGTTGAGAGCACAGAGCATCCTACACTCTGTAAACTGATTATTTTCTGTAATTAGTTCAAGATCCTAATTTCCAGATTTGGTTTTGTTCTCATCCTAAAAATCTTGCCATCCCTTCTCATCTTCTTTCAGAGACTCCTCTTCCTTTTTGTTCTATTAATTTCATATTGTGTTCTAGAGTTTTGAATTGTCATTTCTCTTCCTTATTTGCTATTCACTTTCTTTGGGCAGTGTGAATTGCCACCATGATTTTAATTATATAAGCCAATAGCTCCAAAATGTGTATCTCCAACCTACACCTCTTCTCTGAATTCCAGAAATTGTCCCATGGTCTGGAATGGAATACATGCTCATTGAAGTGTTTTCTGAATGAATGAATGGTATCTTAAGTGTGTACCTAGTCTAAGAGGGCTTCAGAAAGTCAGATGCAGGTTAAACTTGATGCACCGTACAACAGAAACTTTATGCAAACCACATATCTAATTTAAAATGTTCTCATAGCCACATTTAGAAAGCAAAAAAAAAAGGTAAAATTAATTTTAATAATTTATTTTCCTTAACTCAGTATATCCCATATATTGTCATTTCAAATTGTGATCTCTGTGAAACGTTGTCAGTGTGATATATTCTTTTTCATATTAAGCCTTTGACATTCAGTGTGCATTTTACACCTACAGGTCAACTAGAATCAGTTGCTAAATTCAGTTCCTTGGTCTTACCAACTACATTTCTAGTGCTTATCAGCCACACATGACTTGTGACTGCTCTATTGGATGGCACAGCCATGGTAAATGGAAGCCATTGCAGGTCCTAGAGCAGGAGACTGATGTGAAATGTGAAAAAGTAAGGTTTTGAAGTAAAATAAGGACAAATCCTCTCCTTACTTAAACGTTACCATTAATCTTTTTTGTTTGTTTAAACAGATGTTTAGTTATATTTTGCAACGGAGCAAAAAGACTGTACCAGAAGGAGAAGATGATCATTATTAACCTGAAGACTTAAATATCATTAAAGACTCGCCAGTTTGAGGCTGATGTCTGTCATGAACTTAAATATCAAGACTTAGCTCTTCTGCCCCATTTTGCCCATTTGACTCTTATCTTATTACTATCCATTTTCATGTGTAAGATTTAATACATTGAGTCTTTTTCACTAGAGTTGCTGCTTTCACTTCTCATTTTTCTCCTTCCCATAGTCATTGTCTATCACATCCTACAAGAGTTTGGATAGGAAATTGAGAACCAGTATGAATTGATCTGACCTGATTGTGGAAAGGCATATTGCAGTCTAAAATAATGAAAGACCATGTCATATAAAGGAAGTGTGTTTCCGCCTAGATGTGCTGCCACACAACCTTTATAAAAATAGCATTTTCTCTTGCTAAATAGTATTGGACTCGAGTCAGTGACTCAGAACCATCTGAGAGTCTTCCTGAGGTTTGCAGACGCTCACGGAGATACAAAATGCCTCAGGACCTGCTGCTTACCTCTTGGTTTTTGACCTTGGCTTTGTCCTCCATCCCACATGTCAGATCAAAGAAACCAGGCAACAGCTTGAACGAAGCAAGTTGTGTAATATAAATACAATGAAAACTCTGCCCATATAATTCCTATTGATTCTCTGGGGCTTTGAGCCATACCACATTGAATTTTTTTTTTTTTTTTTTTTAGGCATGCTGACTGCAAACAGATTTCACTGGATTTATATGACTTTTTCAAGCCACTAGGATACCAATTAACAAAGAGCTAATGTAGTACAAGGCTTGAAATAACTAATGCAGCTCTGTGAAGGCCTAAATCCTGAGGAATATTTTATCCTCTAGAAAAAGCCAGCTGTTTAGAGGCTTTCAGACCACTGACCCTCTCTGCGAGGATAAAATAGGAGGTGCTTTTGGGTTGGCTCCTTATCTTCTCTCCCTGCTGCTCCCTTGGCATCCTTTTGAACGTCAGCCACCTCTTGCCTATATACTCTGCCTCTTTCCAATAAACTCTGGAAAAGGGAAATGGAGTGAAAAATAAGCCCCAAGCCTTGCGGCATTGGTGTGGGTTTTAGAGAAGGAGGCTGGCACAGCTGAGGATGAGGGAGGCATTCTTGTCTTCTGACTTTCTGTCAGTACAAGAAGGAATTCCACAGTTTCTTCAAATTAATCATCATTATGTTAACTTACCCTGTGTCCTTAGTCATAGCTACTACTTCACTGAGAGGAAAAATAGTATTTTTCATGTCAATATGGAGCTATGAATAGTCTGATCACCATCTCTGAGCAGTGAGTAAAGAGGAAATAAGTAGGAAAATAAGTGATTTGGGGTGAGGGTAACTGTTTATCATCATTTGAAGGACAATGCTAAGGATATTCTTAGATGCCAGGCATAACAGTAAAGTGGAAGTTAAAGGATGGCAGATTTTGTCTCAGTATACAAAAAGAACACTGACAATTGAGTGCCTTCGTCTTTATACCTCTCTCCTGAAAAAAAAAAAAAAAGAATTAACAGCTTTAAAAGAGGGAAGTCAATGGAGTCATTCAGGAAGAGATGGGACACTATATTTGGAAAATATTAGAAAGAATTTAAGCCTTATAAGGGTATCACAATGCAAAAAAAAAAAGTCTTCTTTCCACCTTTAGTCCAGGAACTATGAGATTCTGTGGTTAGAGAGATCTCTTGTTATATGAAATCCTAAGCCAGCTGGTTTTGCAGTTGGACAGTTGTTTGAGGACGAAAGCCCCTTGGTGACCCAGTGATAACATGTGTGCAGCAGTCCCCACTTCGAAAAGGTCTGGGGAGGATAGGAGTGTATGACACGGGGCTGAGGACATGAGATTTATGCCTGTGGAACCTTTGAACCAGTGACGTGTTAAAGAAGAGTTATTAGGTGACTCTCAGAAATTGCCCTGCACTTTTAAGATTCTGTAATATAGGAATAACTATCTGGTCTGAAATGGCATGTTAAAATACAGGAATAACACTATTGATGAGCCCTGCCTGTAACTTAAACAGAGCAAATTAAGGTTGGCAGGAGGACACACTCCTTTTCTAGAGCCATCAGCATCTGCTCAATCAGATGACCTAATAAAAACAACACACAGATGCATTTTATGGCCTGGGGGTGTTTTCTGGGGAACGGATTAGATGTAAGTAATGAAGGCCAGGCAGCCAGCTTAATGCCTAGGCTAGCCTTGTGTGGCACGCTTGGCCAAGAAAAGCTCAATAACTAAATGACAAAGAGAGCAGATGAGTCCTGTAATTGGCAAAAGGGAAACGTATTGGGGGCCAGTAGGGTTGGCGGAGTTGGAGTAATACAAATTCCAGTGTGATCTTTCTCACATACTCTGTGGTGCTGGGATTCAGTGGGGGTGATGCTAGGATGCACAAAGAAAAATTTCAAACTTAGGGAACATATAGCCCAAATTCTCACTCTTTTGATGAATTAATATCTATATTTATATTTCAGTAAATATTCTTGACAAATAGTCCAGTTTGTTCTTGACTATGTATACTAATATTCAGTTTTACATTCCACACTGATCATCGAATGTCTATTAAGCGTCAGAAGGATATAGTTAAGAATGTTTCCTGCTTTGTATGTAGCTTACAATGATGTAGAAAGACAAAACAACACAAACATATAAAAACAATCTCAAGCCAAGTAAACACATATATCAGTGAATAGTTTCAAAGAGATCTAAGTATTGTGAAAGAAAACTATGTCTGAAATAGAAAATAATACATGGTGGGATAACTTATTGAATGGGTGGTCAGAGATGGACAAATGGAATTAACATTTGACTTCAGATAGAAGGATGATAAGGTGTCAGGCAGGGATTCTTTGTGAGGAATCTATTCTAATGATGTAAACTTCTATTTGTGAGATAGTTTTTTTTTTTTCTTCAATATGGAGCTTTTCTCAGTTCAACAAACACTGCGTTTGGTAAGTGCATCAATGTGTCAGACATTGTGCTACGTAACAGAGACCTCATCCTTTTCTTTTAAGGGCTTGCAATCCTCTTAGAAAGGACGTAAAAGCCAACAAATAATGTACATTGTAATATATCCAATATTAGAATTTTATATCAGATATTAATTTAACACAGTTGATGGTGGGGTTCGTTTTTCTATTGGAGATTTAATAAAAATAATAATAATAATGGCTAATCTGTGTGCAGCAGAATGGTGAACCATAAAGGTGGAACAACCCAGCATGTGCAAAGATATGCTTGCATGAGTTAACAAAGGATTTCAGAGTAACTGCAAGTGGTGTATAAATTAAGTATAAAATGGGACAGGTGGCAGAGATATATTTGACTAGAGAGAGAGTCAGAAGTCATATATCAAGGATAATGTGTAAGGGCTTTGGTACCCAACTTATAGATGATTAGAGTAATCTAAAAAGTTTAAAACAATAGAGTGAAATAATGGTAATAATAATAAGAGTAAGAAGAAAAGGAGGGGAAGGTTGAGGAAGAAGAAATAACATTTATTGAATATTTAATAAATGTCAGGCCTTTTCATAAGAACCTTATTTGTAGTAAATCAGTTCTTGTAACAATCATCTGAAGAAACTGAGGCAGAAAGAGATCTAAAAAAAATGTATTCAAGGTCACACAGTTTAGCAGAGCCAGGTAGTCTTGCTCCAGGGTATATGTCCTGCAGGAGGCTACCACTATACATATATGATCCTATTTATTGTATGCTTAAAGAGTCACCTTAAAAGCTAGGTGTATGTTCAATGTATGTTTAAAAATCACATTAAAGGCTATGTTAAGGATAAGGTCATGGGAACCTTGCAGTAGTCCAGGCATAAGCAATGATAGGGACCTACCTCTTGTTTCTTCTATGCACTAGTTCTAGTGCACCCAATTAAGTTATACACTGTCCCTTCTGTAGTCTTTAGATATTAGAAAATCACCTGCTTCCTAGGTTTTTTCTAGGGTACCAATCCTCAGTTCTACCAACTGTTTCTCATATGATGTCTGTGTGTGCACATTCACTGTTCTGATCACTGTTATTTGGAAATGGTCCAGATTGTCAATATCACCCCTCCTGTTTGATACCTAGAGTGTTTCCCAGTGTTCTAAATTATGTTGCTTCCATGCATAATGTGAGTCTCCTCTAGTTGTAATATAGAACATGGGTTCTACATTTAGTCTTCCTTGTGGTAATTTGTAAAGCATGAGTAAGTGTGAAATGGCCTGCAGTTCTCTCTTGAATATCACTCAAGGGACTTCCAAGAGAGATATTCCTCTCAAGAGGGGATTGTCCTGTCCTGCCCAGTTTTAATCTCACAGAGAATGCTTTTGGTCTCATGGAAACATGTGGCAGATGTTCAAGAAATGCACATTATATCAATCTTGTTGCACTTATACAATAGATTTGACACTGTATGTGCTAGTCAGGCTTTTCCATCTGTTTCAAGTGTCAGAGGTGTAACTCACATTAGCATAACAATGTATATTGGAAATTTCTAGAAGAGCTCACATTTCCACTCTGAATATACTTTTTTTCCTATCAATTCGCCTCAGAGTTTCTTACATTATGTAGTGTAGTTCCACATTTTATACCACAGTATCACCAAGCCTCCTGGGTGTTCTGTAAGCTAAAAATGTTATTTAAAGACTGCTTTCAACTTTCTGGATACAAAGTAAAACCTGGACATAATAGAATATCAAGGACTGGAGCTGAGGATTCTGACCCATCTCCATCCATTTCTTTTTCTCCCTTTGTTTATGCTTCTGTTGAGATCATTTTCTTCTACTGCATAAAGGACCCCTCCATGTGGTTGAGGGGAGGTCTGCCACATCCGTATGTCTATAAGCTTTGGGCTTGCAATCCAAAAGACAACAGCTCTATGTTACTGGAGAAAAAATAATTTAATTGACCTATGCTGTGTTCTGTACTCTATCCAGTTGTTGGGTGGAGAATACTAAGAGGACCCTGTGAAGAAGAAGAGCTCCTCAAATAATAGGTGGTGCAGTTATAAAACATGGTAATGGAAAATTGTATTCTGTGGAGAAAGAATAAAGGGAGGAAGAAAGAAGGGAAGAGGGCAAAGAAGGAGGAAGGAAGAACAGTTGCCATCACTCACAACCATTTTGGAAGAATTTGGCATGATCTAGTAATACTGAAGAAGTTACGATGATGAGTCATAGGTGACCCGTCACTCCTAAGCATGTCCCTTTGAGAAACCTTCGCACATGTACAACAGGATACATGTACAGGAATATTTTCCTGTAAAATCCAAAATCCAGGACAAAGGTTCATCAGCCGTAGAATGTATGGATAAATTTTTGTATATTCATATAAAATTTTCTATGTTCATATAACACTGGAAGTGACTAAATCTAGCTCCCTCTAACAAAAGAATCATCTCATTTACTTTAGATTGGCAAGAGGAAAGAAAGTATATAAAATAAATGTATTAAGATTCCACTTACATTAAGTTCACAATAGGAAAAGATATACTATATTGTTTAGATCAATATATATTACATTGTTTATAGATAATATAGATCCAAAGTATGTTGTTTACTGGTTAAAGAAAAAAATTAAATGGTTATCACGAAAGTCATTACAGGGTTTACTTTTTCAGGAAAACGATGAGGCTCCTATCAGTTAAGAGTATATAAAGGGTTCCTGTTATGGTAACAATAATTGATTTCTTAACTTAAATGATAGTTACATGGAATTTCTCACTATAATTATTTGTTAAAATGCAGGTATTTTAATTAATTTTTGGTACTTTTTAATTGAAATATAATTGACATACATTATATTAGTTTCAGGTATATCCATTATGAGATGGTCACTACAATAAGTGTAGTTACCCATTATAATATAGAGTTACAAAGTTATTTTTGTGATGAGAAATTTTAAGAATTAATTCTTAGCAACTTTCAAATTTGTGTTACAATAGTATTGATTATTATCACCATGTTTTACAATGCATCACCATGACTGACTTATTTTATAACCACAAGTTTGTACCTCTTGATCCCCTTCACTCATTTTGTCCACCCCCAACCTCCCTTCCCTCTGGCAACCAGCAATCTGTTTTCTGTATCTATGAGTTTTGTTTTGTTTTGCTTTTTAGATTTCACATATAAGTTAAATCTTATGGTATTTGTCTTTCTCTGTCTGACTTATTTTACTTAGCATAATACCCTCAAAGTCCATCCATGTTGTCACAAATGGCAAGATTTCATTCTTTTTTAAGGCTGAGTAGTCTTTGATTGTATATACATACCACATCTTCCTTATCCACTTATCCATTGTTGGTATCTTTTACATTAAAAATGAAAAAAATAGTTTTCACTGTACCCCCTTCTGACTATGGGTTTGTAAGTGAAAATGTTCATAATTCTTGTTCCATGGCATGCTAACTAGGTGACATCGGGCAAATTCTTTCACCTCTTTGCCTGTCATTTTCTTCAGCACATAGTTGAAATACTAAAATAATGATGTTTAAAATAGCAATAACAACAATGTTAACATTCACAAAGTTGTGAGATCAAATATGACTGTGCATGTAGAGTCACCTAATAATTTGGTTGGCGTATACTAAATATTAAATGGAATATCATTTTTGTACTTTATTTCTGTTAATGATAATAGAAAAATATTCAGTGAGAAGTATATTGTTTCTCTCTGGCTCTCTGCTAGCAATAGGCCCTTATCTTTGAGCTCTTTTAATTAAAATATAAAATTAACCAAACTAATTGTTTATCTGGGCCTGCATAATATTTTAGAAACTGTTTTCATTGCTCGGAGTCAAACATAAAAATAAAAAATTCTAGTCTTTAATAAGTTCTCCATAGAGACTGGATTGCTCCTTCACTGCCCACATACTTCCAGTGCTAGGATTCATAGACTATGTATATAATATGATATGATATCTGTGTCAGTATCTTTGTGCAAGATTATCACATGGTCATAGAATTTAGCAAAATTTTCAAAAATGAAAATATTTTGGCCACAACTAATTAAAACCACTTTTCTTTCTATTCTGACTTGCCCTTAACCACACTTTTTCTCATGTCAGGTGGCATTAGAGTAGCTGTGGGCTGTGTTGTCATCCAGCTAAGGGGAAATTGAATTGAGAATGTACTTAATTTGTATTTAAATAAAATATAGTTATATGATTTACCTTCATGTCTGAATATCATTTAGTTAGTTCTGGCCTTCCATTATAGGATGAGTTTCCAAGAATACTACCAAACCAAACTTTGCTGACTCACCTGACATCACAATGGAAATGTGCAAGGATAGATGTCATATCCTAATTTGAATGTATGTTATGAATCCCAGAATGCAAAGTATGTGGACACTGGGGGAGAAAGAAGGTTTGAAATGTGTGGATCCTGAACCTGGTCTATGAAATATTAAATTATTAAAAACATTATAATACAAAATAGTAAGTTCTAGTCAATACCTGGTTAAATGGAAATTCTCTTTTATGAGAAATATACTAATTGTTCTCATATAAAATAAATATATTGAATGATAGATCGATAGTAACTGATAGATTGAGTGATTGATTGGTTGATTGATAATTTGATATAAATTACGTGTGGTTCAATTTTTTTTATTACCCTGAATTTGTAGAGTAAAAACCTCTAGCAGTATTACTTACAGCAGAAGCTTTGTGTTTGAAATTTCATGTTCTATGCATCTCAAATATAAATAAATTTTAAAATAGATAAACACACTAGAGGAGAGAATTGGTGATGTCTCTAATACTTTAATAAAATAATAGTACAAATATGTTACCTGAATAGATATATACCCAAATAGGATATACAGGTGGTCAATAAGCATATGAAAATATACTCAACATCATTAGTCATCAGGAAATGTAAATCAAAACCACGATGAGGTACAACTACAATGGTTATAATAAAAAAGATGGATACTCACATGTTTCAAGGATGTGAAGAAATCAGAACATTCATACACTGTTTGTGGGAATGTAAAATGATACAGCAGCTTCGGGAAATAGTGTGGAAGTTCCTTTAAAAAGTTACACACAGAATTATCATATGTCTCTGCAATTCCATTCCAAGAGAAATTAAAACACATATCTGCACATAAACTTGTATATGAATGTTAATAGCAGTAGCTCAATAAAAAACTGATACCAGGAAAAAAAATCCCAAATATTTGGAAATTAAACAAATAGAGATTTCACTTGGGACATTAGACAAGAAGTCAAATCAAATGAAAATAAATATACATGTTATGAAAATGTAGGAGATACAGCTTAAGCAGTGTTTATTGGGAAATTTATATCTTAAAAAATTTAAAGATTATAGTAGATAAAAAGAAAGATAGAAAGTCAAGGACCTGAGTTCTACATACTTACCATATGTTCCAACATTTCTAGGTACTTGCCCAAGAAAAATGAAAGTACATGTCCACACAAGCACATACACATGATTGTTCATAATAGCATTAGTTATAATAGCCCCAAACTAGAAACAACCCAAATGTCCATAAGCTGGTTCATGGACAAATGCATCAGGGTATATATACAGACAATGGCTTCTCAGCAATAAAAATAAACCAAACACTGATACATGCAACAACATGGACAAATCTCTTTAAACATTGTTCTGAGCAAAAGAAGCTATAAAAGACTACTTCTCTATAGTTCCATTCATATGACAGTCTAAAATGCATACATTCAAGGGGCAGAAAACAGATAACAATTACTGAAAGCCAAGACTTCAGGGGGTGGGGGGACTGCCTGCAAAGAGACTAAGAAAACTTTTTGAGTAACTGGAAATGTTGTAAATATTGATTATGGTGTTGTTACATTATGTTTGTATTTGCCAAACTCACTGGACTATGCACTTGGAATGTATGAATTTTATTGCATGAAAATTATACCTCAGTAAAGTTGTTTGAAACCTGTCCTTTGAAAAAAGTAGGGTTTTTGGAGTTGAAATCCTTGAATTCACTTTTATGCAGATACCAGCTATGTGATGTAAGGAGCGTGGCTTATAGTCTATGAAATCAGTACCCTGTTTATAAATTGCAAGTCATCATATTTACCTCCCCATTTTGAGGAAGAAACAATTAAAATCATGTATATGAAAGTGCTCCATGTAAACTGTTCCATCAGTATCACCATAGCACATTTTCTGCTCTTGAGTTATATGCCTTTTGTAATGTTTGTACCTTTAAAGCCTTTGAAGTAATAATGCAGCTACATACCCCGTACTGTATTTCCACTCCCCAGTATTTACTTCACATAGACCCAGGACTTGCCTGACATTCCCTCTGTTTTGCCGGCTTTGATATGAATGCCTTCACAAACGAACTAGTGCAGTTAATTTCAGTTCCCAGAAGTTCACATGCAGGACTGTTTGAACAGTCTTGAATTCACAGTCTCCATTAGCAATGACAGGTGCCACCTCAAGGTGCCTTGGGAAATTCTTCCAAAAGGTCAGCTATAAACACATTTGTTCTTGTACTTTCTTCTTCCCCCTCCTCCTAGCACCAAGCCCAATTACTTCTGTTTTGTAAGTCAGTGTCTTCATCAGTACCACACAGCAGAAGGAACAATATACTGAGGTGACAGTTTTTAGCTGGCGGCAGATCCGATTACTGAGGCAAGGCTGAAATTAACTTTTCCTCATGTCACATACATTTCCCAAGTCATGTAAAATCCCCCATGTTACGCCACCTATTAACATCTTCACTACCAGTAACCACATTGAAATATAATCTACGTTTTACTGAAATAAGCACCCATCCATGTCCTATTATCTGTAAATAAAATGTGACATGATTTGATATTAACACAGATAAATTTGTCCACTTAGAGAGCTCTTTAGTCAATGCAGTGTTTCCTGATTACATGTCTCATATACATATATACATATAGGCATATTATGTTAAAAATAGTAATAGGTATATCTTGATGGCAAAAATGGAATATAGAATAAGGCAGAAATCTTTGACAGGTAATTATTGTGAATGGCAGTTATGCCATATACATTAAAAATAATCAACCATAGGGCTTCCCTGGTGGCGCAGTGGTTGAGAGTCCGCCTGCCGATGCAGGGGACGCGGGTTCATGCCCCAGTCCGGGAGGATCCCACGTGCCGCGGAGCGGCTGGGCCGGTGAGCCATGGCCAATGAGCCTGTGCGTCCGGAGCCTGTGCTCCGCAACGGGAGAGGCCACAACAGTGAGAGGCCCGTGTACCGCAAAAAAAAAAAATAATAATAATAATCAACCATGTAACCAAAGGCAGAATGCCATTCCCATTCAAAATTAATTTTCCAACGGAATGCTGTTCAGCGTTCTGAAATTGTTTTCAGAGTTCAATAATAAAAATGGCAAGTGCTCCAATTCCTCTCCTTTGTCTGTCTATACTTAAAATCCATTTGGCTCAGACCCACAGAGCTTAACAGCAAATGTTGCATATTATCATTGTAATTAGAAATAAATAAATTAGAAATCTGCTAATAGAAGATGTGTTTATAAATAGAGTTAGTTGGCCAAAAAATAATTAGAATTTTTTAAAAAGGTTAAAACATAATTACTAATTTTCTTATTATCAAATGAAACCAATATTATTTTTTAGATAACTAGCTAAAAGTTGTCAACCTGGATTCAATTTACAACCTGGAAGCAATTAGATAAATTTAATGTGGAGGAATCTCTAGATTATTTGATCTGTAGTAATATAGGGACAAAACAGTATCTATTTTATGAGGTTTTATAAATATTGAATGAGCTTTTACACATAAATCACTTAAGATGGCATCTAGTATATTGTTAGTGCTCAACAAGTATTAGCTATTAATTATCACTGTCGTTATTTATGTTCTAGTTCTGTCTTGTGAGGTAATGGTATCATGCTTTCTAGTCTGTACAACAGAGTGTACAGTTTTACAACCTGTTTTTGGTTTTGTCACTGAGTAATGTCTGGCCTTGAGCAAGTTAGCAGGACTCACTGGATGTATTTTACTTTCCTTTTTTAATAGATAATTTTGGTGTAGATAAAGATCCTTTTCTCTCTTAGAGTCTATAATTAAGTCAATGCCTGATGTACGTCAAAATGTTCCTGGAACCAAAAACATATTTGTGCTTCCAATAATACCTTTGATGATCTCATACAAAAGGTGAATGATTATTACTTTTATTTCAAATGTTATAAATGGACAATGGCTTTAATACTGGGGGTTCAAGGTGCATTCCCATATCCTCCAGGTCACATCTTGGTGCATCCCTAGTCCAGCAAAGGGATATCTTTCATTATTTGTTCTCTCCGTGTGAAACTATGCCCAATAGATGGTTAGTGAGCGCCAACTGCATGCCAGGCAAATGCTAAGTATTAGTTCTATTTGGAAGATGTGTAAACTGAGGCTTATAAAGATTAAGTGAGTTGCCTGAGGACTAACAGTCTAGGAGTACCAGTATCAATAGCCTTTCTCGTTGTAAATGTAATGTTAACTCTCATTAAAAAAATAAGTGTAAACAAAGTTAAAGTTAAAACCTTCACACCCCTACCTTCTCTCTTTAAATGCTACTCTTCCAGTTTTCCATTTTGTTTAAAAACAATAACAAATATAGATAGGTAAATAGATAAATTTAGATCTAGATCTATATATATAGGTTATCTCTATCTATCTACCTATCTGTCTTTGTTGTTATTGTTTTCAAATAAGTATAAAGAGTGAAAGAAGGAGAAAGCAGGCAAAAGACATCTAAAGAGAAAGAAGGAAAGAAAAGGGAAGCAAAGCAAAGTAGTTTTCTCTTAATTTGTTTGATTTTAGGGTCAGTGCAAAACGGAGAGACAGAGGCAGGAAAAGCAAATCAAGATGATGAGTTCTGAAGCAAACTCTAAAGTCTAAAAACACAGTCCCATCTTTATTTTCTGGCATGGTCTTCAGTCTCTGGGCCCTTCCCTTGCCCTGTCCACAGTGGCTTACACATCAGCTGACCTGGTGACCAACTCAGCCCAAGACCATTCTCTCCTCTGAGCCCAGCAACACTTCAGAAGAGGATCTGACACACAGGAAGGGGATCTTGGGGCCCTGCCATGACCATTGGCTCACAGGGTCTGCACAACTAAGGCCTCTACCTTTTATGGGCTGCATATACTCTCGTGAAATTCAATTGGTCGAACCTCATGATGGACACAATCTCTTTTAGCCCTGACATACGAAGATTTCAAAAATTGCCAAGTGTCCTACTGGCCTCCCATTTATAGAGCATATTTCCAAGTATAAATAATGCTATTTTTTATAATCTTGGTCTTGTTTGTGTTCACAACAGCACTGAATAGTGTCTATAAGCTCCATAGGGCAGGCGTATCCTCATGACTAGCACAGTGCCAGCAACAAAGCAAGTCCTCAAAGAAGGCTTGTGAAATTATAAGGAGATAGTCCTAATAAAGACTCCGTTTGACTCATTTACTGCAGTGGACTAACTCTGAGTAACAAAGTGTTAGACATTATCAAGTTTATCAAAATTTAATTTAATTTATAAAAATGCATCCATTTAAATTTATGATTATATAAGCTATTTAATTTATAATTAAACTTGATTTAATTATAAAATCCACAATTTTGGTCAAACCAAAATTAGTAAAGTTCTTTCTTTGACTCCGTTAGCTCTAAGCCTTGTCTTGACATTGAGACAAAGGCAGACAAAGGCCCTAACTGTAGTTGTTGCCTTGTTATCAACAAACAGTGTAGCTGGATTCCAATTGGGATCCCAGTCCACTGGGATTGACACCCCAATCCATTAAGTGATCAGTTGATTAACCAGTTTTTAAAACAATTTTGGACACTCCCAATAGTATTTTAATTCAACCACTATTTCACTACCCTTTTCTTAAGTCTGTAATGAGAGACACTGCTCAAAGGAAGGTCTATGTCCTATCAATTACGTAAATACAATTTGGCATAATTCAGGTTGACTCCTAGTGATCAACAATGTCAGCAGTTGGGATGGAATGAAAGGCACAGGCATTATATCATACAGATCTGAATTTGGCCCCCATAACTTTGACTTTTCAGTCTAGTTCACTTATTCTCTCAGTCTTTCTTACTTTTAGCATAAAAAGGGACAATAGGATTTACCTTTCCTGCTTTCCTTAAGAATTACAGATATTTGTCAGCCATAAAAAGGAATGAAATTGGGTCATTTGTAGAGATGTAGATGGACCTAGAGAGTGTCATACAGAGTGAAGTAAGTCAGACAGAGGAAAGAAAATATTGTATAATAACACATATATGTGGAATCTAAAAAATGGTATAGATGATCTTAGTTGCAAAGCAGATATAGAGACACAGATGTAGAGAACAAATGTACGGATACCAAGGGGGAAAGGGGTGGGGTGGGAGGAATTGGGAAGCTGGGATTGACACATATATGTTATTGATACTGTGTATGAAATGGACAACTGATGGGAACATGCTGTATAGTACAGGGAACTCACCTAGTACACTGTGGTAACCTAAATGGGAGGGAAGTCCAAAAGGGAGGGGATATCTGTATGTGTATGGCTGATTCATTTTGTTGTGCGGTGGAGACTAACACAACATTGTAAAGCAACCATATTCCAATAAAAATTAATTAAAAAAGAAAAAGAATTACAGATATTTGTATTAAAGCACTTGCACAGTAATATACATAGTAGGTGTTTAATAACTGATAGCTGCTATATTTTATTACTGATATTATAGATAAACTTTATTAAATAATACACAGGTTATTATTAGATATTCCATCTGGTATTTAGATTATAATTGAATTAGGAAGTATGTAGTCTACAGTTTCTTTATTGAGACATATAGGGAAAAAGTTGGGGGATAGTGAGGTGAACTTACAACTCCTCAGGTACAAATAAAATCCTGATGTAGTTAATGAATGACCTCACCTGTGATAGTAAGACTCAAACTTCTCTTAGAATTGAGAGAGAAAGACTGGGGGGTGGGGGTGGGGGAGAAAGTATTGGGGAAGGAACCAGCAGAGAGAAAGATAAAAATATATCAATTGTAGTTTCTGAATAGTTGCATTCAAAGAATGTAGTGCTGAACTTAATTAAATATTTTGTCTCAAGTTATGAAACCTTCAATCCATTTATTTCTCCTCTTTAAGCCCCCTGCTTTTGTGTTCTTTTAAAATTAATAATAATAATTGTCAAAAACACTATCACTGCCACCACCTTCTTCTCAAATTAATGCTGAGCCAACTGTGATAGTCAGTAAACTATAGTGGATAAACATCCATGTGATCTTAAATATCTTAGAGGTGTGCAAAGCCATGGACCATGTGGGAGCCACCTGTAAACACTGAGAAGAAAAAGGCAGAATGGGGAGAGGTACTAATATCTTTTTAGTACTTCTTCTGACTTTTCATGTTTTGTTTCATTACATTCTCAAAACTATTCAAAAGGTATTTATTACTTCTACATACTACAGTGTATAAATTCTAAGAATCAAAGAGGTAGGGAATGGCAGAGCCGTGACAAATACAAGTCTCTGGGTCTCCAGTTTTTTTCTGTTGTCTCCAATCTACCAGAGTTGTTGAGTGATAACATGGATAATATGATGAATAAAACTGAAAAAATAATCTCTTCTGTGATAAGTTGGGAAAGACTTCCTGAAAAAGAACACTGTGACCTTGGATTTCAACTTTCTTGAGATGACTACCCTATCTCCAAAGTGGGGGTAAGCATTCTAGTCTCTGCTGATTTTTGTGAAATGAAAACAAACAGATGGAAGAGAATGTGTTTTTAAAACACTAAAGCATCCTAAAAACATGGGAACATTTTCAGAAAGGAAATAGTTGGGTGAGCTGGAATTAGTGATTGAGTCTCCTGTAATACTAATCACCTAGACCAACATTTCCAAAAATTTGTTCCATCATTGATTCCAGAAACCATAGGTGCTTCTGGGGGGGAATGTCCCAAAGTCAGATCCCTTTTTGTTGGTAAAGTTTTTAATTTTTTTTCCTTTTTATGATATATTTAGTTCCTATTGGCATATTAAAAGCTCTATGATTTCTACAATAAAATAGAAAACAGTTTCCATTCAGTATTTTAAATGAATAATAACTTTTTTCAGTAGGAATAAAAATTTAATCAATATAAATAAAAATATTGAATGAAAGTCCTGATTCAGATCTTAGCTCTACCACTTACTAGTTATGACTTTAGACAACTCTTTGAGTTGATATTTGCTCATTAGATAATTGGGTGATCCCACTGCAAAATAGTGTCAGTTCAGGGAAATATTGTAGGTACAGTATGTAGTACACAGTAAGCGTTCAATAAGTATTAGATGTCCTCTCCTTCCCTCTACAGATCCCATGTTTTTTTGTTTTGTTTTGTTTTGTTTTGTTTTTCACCAGACAGATAATTGCCTTGGAGCAAAATCACTGTCTATTAGACATTTGCCTTGCGTGAAAAGAGTTTGTATCAAATCCTAGTTTTAGGAAGGAAAGGATAACTAAGCACTTTCTGTCATATTGGCAGGCACCCATCCCATTCTTGGAAGCTAATAAGATAAAACACTGCAAGTCAATATCTCCATGTCATTTTCTAAAAATTTCCTTTTCATTAAGAAAAAAAAAATTTAAAGAGATACAAAATTACCTCTGTATTTCATCTCTCACACACCAGGAGAAGAGGAAGTTCTGAAATCGGGCTCCCCCATACCCAGTGGGCCACCCGTGGTATTTCCCTGTCCCTGTCCTCTCACATCTTTCCTCTGCCCCTCCATTTATCTGGGGCCTGTATTTGGAACTCATTCATGTTTACTCGATAGCTTGGATTATCTCTTTTACTTATGCTGGAATTCATCAACATGAAAAGACGTGAGGGATGATCTTTCACTTCTCGTAAACACTTCATTATTTGCCTTTGGTATTTGAAGACAACAAAACAAAACAAAGCATATTCTTACAGAGTGTCTCCTCAGTAATTACAGCTGGTGTTGTCAGTTCCAGACTGCCCTCCTGCCAGCATCTGAAATATCTACCAGAGAAAGACAAAGAAACAGCCATTTTTACTCTTTCCAAAATGATAGCCTAAAATCAACTCAGCTGTCCTTGCTCTCTGGCAAGCTCCCAGGCCAAATGTGCCTCTCTTGTTTGGGGTGCTAGTCTTCTTGAAAACACATTTGAACAGGGGGCTGCCGAGGAACTAGCAACAGAACTGAGCCAGTCATTTTGCCAAGACAATACCTGACCTTCAAAATGCTGCTTTTCTTTAATCCTGTATACTTTACAGTTGTCCTCATTGCCTTTGCCTGGCATTTTTTGGAAAGCCTTTGTTTTACATTTATTGCCTTTGCCTCTGTTTGCCGTGACACAACTTAATGAACACATTTAATTACATAGTTTTTTTACCCCCTCAGATAAATGATATTAGGGGAAGAATAGTTTCTTAGAACTTGCTCTTTGTTGTTGTTGTTGTTTATTACGCAGTTTACATGTAGAAAGACAAAGAGGACGTGGAAAAGAAAAAAATTGCCCTTTAGTAGCTAGATCAAGCTTATTATCTCTACTGCCTTTTGCTTATTACTTCATGACCTTGAACAAGTAGAATATGTTTTTGTACCTGAGTTTCTGTCACTGTTAATAAGGAAAAGTAATATCCATCTTTATTTTAAGAATAAAAATGGATATTTTTGGAACTTCCCATTCAGACGGGATGGCATAAACCTGTATCTTTCTGCTCTCTGCTAAACACAATATAAACCCTGGAAATAACACAGGCAACAACAAAAGGAGAACTCTGAAAATATGGTAAGAAGGAGCTGAGCTAGTTTGGGACCCCAGGACTGGAAGAACAGGCATTTTAATTTTGCCCCACGCCAACAGAAGAAGCCTACTAAGCCCTGACATTTTCTGACCCCCAGGCAAGCCATAGAAGGTGTCCCTGGTAAGTTCCTCCCTCTCCTGGATCTAGCAGAGTACTTACGACAATATCAGAATAACTAAACACAAACATGACCAGCAAGGCAGATCTACAAGGAGCTCTGACAACAGTAAGTGTCTGGAGAAAGCACTCTCCTATACTGCAGGGCCTAAGACTCTACTTTCCCACTGAGAAATACTGAGGCAGGAAGATAGAATAGGCTGAAGGGATCTAGTCAGAAAAGGAAATTCCATTTGAGAGTCTCTTTTTCCACACAGTCCTGAGACTGTCTTTTCTCCCCTCAGTTCAGCCCCTCAACATCATCCAGAGACATTGGAGGTGGGACATAAGCAATGGATGGACACAACCACAGCAAGTGGCTAGAAATAGAAAACTTCATCCCTCTTTAGAGGTACTGGAGTGCATGGGCAGAATCAGCAAGAAGGAGCCAGCAGTAGCAAGCTGCCTGTTTTAGAAATGCTTTTTGACTCAGAGGGTCTGAGAGTCCCTGTCCCTTCAGAGGCAACCAGCCAGCTGAGGGAGGGGGAAACTGCTAAGGGCTTCCTACCACATCCCTCCCCCATGAAAACATACCCAGCCGCCCAAGATGGGGAAATCCCATTTGTATCCATGGTAGGAGCCCTGCTGGTACCTAATAAACTAAGAATAAAACAAAAACAAAAAACCAACCAACCAAACAAGGCTCTGGAAATTAAAGTGCCATTGGAACCACAGTCCACAAATGCAGGCCAAGACTTGTGTGATAAACCTAAACATGGTGACTACCTGCTAAAATAAAGAGTTAAAGAAAAAAAGAGTTAAATAGGGCAATGAGTTGCTAAATTTAACAGACACAATGTTGAGAATACTATAAAAAATCACCCTTCATACCAAGAACCAAGAAAATCATTTATATGAGAAATGATAGTAAATTAATGCTAATGCCAAAATGAATCCAATATTGGAATTATCCAATAAGGATTTTAAAGCTTCTTTTACAAAAGTGTTATAATAAGCAATTACAAATTTCTTGAAACAAATGAAAAAATAGAAAAAAATTATAGCAAAGAAATAAATGTTATATTAAAAGGATCAAATAAAAGTTATAGAAGTGAAAAATACAATAACAGAAATAACAAAAAAATTAACCAAATGGGCTCAATAGTAGAGTGGAAATGACATATAAAGGAACCAGCGAACTTGAAAGCAGATCAGTACAGTTTACCCAATTTGAAACAAAAGAGAGAAAATATACTGAAAAAAAAATTGAACTGAGTCTCAGGAGCCTATGGAACAAAAACAAAAACAAAGCAAAACAAAACAAAAACATAAAGTCCAATATTCATATTACTAGAGTATCAAAAAGAGAGGAGAAAGAGTGGGGCTGAAATAATATTTGAAGAAATAATGGCTGATAACTTCCAAAATGTGTTGAAGAAACCAACATATAGGTCCAAGAAGCTAAGCAAACCCCAATAAGATAAGTAAGCACGAAGAAACCTACACCAACAACAATAAGTAAACTTTTGAAAGCTGAAGACAATGAAAACACCTTGAAGGCAGAAAAGAGAAACAGTATTATCCATAGGAAACCCCATTTCAATGTCTGTGGATTTCTCATTTGAAACCTTGGAGTCCAAAAGAAAGTGGCACAATATTTTTTCAAATGGCAAAAGAAAAGAACTGTTAACCACAAATTCTATTTCTGATAAAACTACCCTTCAGGAATGAATGAGAAATAAATTCTCAATTGAAAAAAATGAAAAGAATTTATTGCTAGCAGACCTACCTTTATAGATTGGCTGAGAAAGTTTTTCGAACAGAAAGGAAATAATAAAAGAATCATGGAACACCAGGTAGGAGGAAAAAACAATGAAAGAACAGAAACATGGGTACATAATGTAGACTGTCCTTTTCCTCATGAGTTTTATAAATCACATTTGATGATTGAAGCAGAAATTATTACATCATCTAATACTCAAGACAAAGATACTTAAAAGTGAGGAAGGTAAAGTGACCTAAGTGAAAGTGAGATTTTCATATTGACTTGAAGAGGTAAAATGTTGATATTCATAGACTGTGATGTTACACATGTATATTGTAACACACAGAACACCCACTGTGAAAATTACACAGAGAGATGCACTCATGAACACTACAAATAAATCAAGATGGAATCCTATACAATAATCAAGTAACACATGAAAAAGCAAGAAAAAAGAGGGATGAGAACTGGAGGAAACAAACAAAACTATTAGTAAAGTGGCAGATATGATTCTAGCATACCAGTAACTATCTTAAATGTAAATAATCTAAATACAGAAATCAAAAGAGAGAATGATAGAGCAGTTAACAAGATATGACCCAATTATTGCCTGCTTATAAGAAACTAACTTCAAATTAAATGATAGATAGATAGATAGATTAAAAGTAAATGGATGGAACAAAAGTTTAACATGCATATAGTATTTTTCAAATGGGAATTATAATAATAATAATACGAAATAAAGTAGAATTCAGAGCAAAGAAAATTACTACACGCAAAGAGGGGCATTGCATAATGACAAAAGTATTATTCACCAGGAAGACATAGCAATTCTAAATGGGTATTCATCAACAATAGACCCTCAAAATACATGAAGTAGTAATGGAAAGAGTGTAAAGCAGAAATAAGCAAATAAACAATTATGGTTGCAGACTTCAGTATACCATCTCTATAATAGGAACTGACAGAAATACTAGACAGAACATCAGTAAGAATATTAAATCTCTAAACAATGCAATTAACCAGTAGGGTCTAATTGACATGTATAGAACATGCTGCCCATAAACAGAAGGATCATTCTACCCTATATTAACACCTACTATACACCTATAGTAATCAAGACAGTATAGAAGTAGTGGAAGGAAAAAATATAGGCCAGTAGAATAGGGAACCCAGAAATAAAATCACACAAATATGCTTAACTGATTTTTGGCAAAAGTGCAAAAAACAATTTAATGGAGAAAGGATAGTCTTTTCAACAAATGGTGCTGGAACATTTGGATGTATAGAGGCAAAATCAATCAATCTATCTATCTATCTGGCCTAAACTTCTCACCATATACAAAAATCAATTCAAAATGAATTACAGGGCTTCCCTGGTGGCGCAGTGGTTGAGAGTCTGCCTGCCGATGCAGGGGACGCGGGTTCGTGCCCTGGTCTGGGAAGATCCCACATGCCGCGGAGCGGCTGGGTCCGTGCGCCATGGCCGCTGAGCCTGTGCATCCGGAGCCTGTGCTCCGCAACGGGAGAGGCCACAGCAGTGAGAAGCCCGCGTAACGCAAAAAAAAAAAAAAAAAAAAAAAATTACACACTTAAATGTAAAATGTAAAACTGTAAAAATTTTAGGAAAAAAATAGGAGAATATCTTTAGAATCTTATCTAGACAAAGAGTTCTTAGGCTTGATACCAAAAGCATGATCCATGAAAGAAACAATTGATATATTGGACTTCATCAAAATAATAAAAAAAATTACTTTGTGAAACCCATGTAAAGAAGATGAAAAGAGAACCTACAGACTGAGAAAAAACATTTGCAAAGGACTAGTATCTAAAATATATTTTTAAAAACTCTCAAACCTTAACAGAAATACTTTTTTTTGAACAGATATTTCACTGACAAAAATAGATAGATGGCAAATAATGACATGAAAAGATGTTCAACATCCTTAGCCATCAAAACAACACAAATTTACACCATAATGACATCTACTACACATCTATGTCTAAAATAATAAGTAATGACAACACAGAATGCTGGTGTGGTTGTGAAGAAACTGAATCATTTATACATCACTGGTGGGAATGTAAAATGATTCAGCAACTCTGGAACACATTTTGGTGGTTTCTTATGAAACTAAACATTCAACTGCCATACATTCCACCACTCCTTGGTATTTATCCATCCAAAATGAAAGTTTATCTTCACACATACACCAAAAAACCCTGTGCATGAATGGTCATAGCAGCTTTATTTGTGATAGCCAATACTGGAATCAGAGCTAATGCCCTTCAGTAGATGAATGGTTAAATAAACTGTGGTATATACATACCATGGAATACTACTCACCAATAAAAAGCAATGAACTATTGATAAACACCACACTTTAGATACATCTGTAAGGAATTACGCTGCATGAAAAAACCAATCCCAAAAGAGATGCTTTCACTTATATAACATATTTGAAAAGACACAGTTTTAAAAATGGAAAACAGATTAGTGGTTGCCAGGAGGTATGGTCAGTAGTATGGGGATATAGTGTGGAATGAGAATGGTTTACAGAGTTTATACTTAGCTGTGCAAAAGAATCAGCATTACTCCATGCTAAATTTGTATCTTTATTTATGATTGTGTGTTCATTGAAATCTCTCTGTCTTCCTCCATTGTTTTTCTTCTTTCTGTAACCATGCATGCATTCATTTATTCATTCAACAAACAAATTCAGTCAGCATACTTTTATGAATCCTGCATTTCTTTAGATATGGAATTTAAAGTGAAAGAATCAAAACACTCCTGAGAAAAAATAAAAATCATAGTAAAATTTCTCATTCTGAAATGAATCTTTAGTATTCTGTCCTCATATAACTTTATTACTATGAAAAGTTACTTGTCACTTTCTCATATTGCATTATTCAGATCAGCAGTATGTACCAGAAGTCATATGGAATAGTTATAGGACATTTTAGTGTTTGGCTATAGCACTTAAGTCATTATAGGAGACTTACGTTTTACTTACAATGTAAAAAAAAAATCAGGAATTTGTGAAGCAAATCATGTTGCACATTTTCTCTACCCAAATTCCAAATAAACTACCCTGAAGAATGTTTACCATGCTCAGACCTATTTTATTTATTTATTTTTTTAGTTTAATACTTTCATTTATATTGGAGTTTTTATTAGTACTGGCAGTAAATAATGCATTATCCTTTGAAAATGTTAGAATAAGTGTGCCTTATCAGTAATGTACTGTGAGAAATCCATTGTTTTGATTTAAATTCTAAACTCATTTATTATTGACCAGTTTTGGAAAAATATCACATTATCTTTTACTTGAATTGTCAGGTGCTTCACATAATATCAATCCTGGGTCTCTGGATAGTCAAATGGCATAACAAATGCTGGATCAGCAGTGCTTATAAGTCTAACACACACACACATACACACACTCACACTCATACACACATACACAGAGCATTCAAAAATCTTGAATTTCAAGCAATACAACTTCAGTAATTATCTAACTTCATACATTGTTTTCCTACTTTCCATTTGTGGGGCTAACTAAAATGCTAAGTTTGCACTTAAATCTGTGCTGGTGAAACATAGGCAAACTCCCTATATATTCCAGTTTTATCACATTCCAGTGAAATTATATAAAGCCTACTTGTAAGGAAGGCATGGTTTACTGCTTTGCTTGACTAAAAGTTCATTGAAAGGGAGTACACATTGTCAATTTAAGAGAGTCATTTGGAATAAGAGTTTAGAATTGGCATTGCTTGTAAACTAACAATATTTATCTGTCATTGGTAGTTCAGTTTAATCCGAAAAGGTAAGAGAGAAAGACAAGTAGTTTAGTGTTTTTGATTTCTTGCGATGTGCATGGGGCATTCCATAAATCCATTCATTGCAATAACACCTATACTTCAATATCCAAACATTTCTTTTCTGGAATGAGACTGCTAAGACCAGAACTAGGATCTTCAATTCATTATCTTTGTCTCTTTGTGAAATTAGTTTATTACTCTATGCCTCAGTTTTCCCATCTGTAACATGCAAATGTAATAGGTAATAGTAGTACTCATGAAAAGGGCTTCAGCAAGTATTAAATGTAATTATATATACATATAAAGCTATTACTCTGGAGGCTGGCCCAGGGTCAGCATTCAATGTATGTTAGCTATTATTATTATCTTTCCTACAAAGAAGTGAGTATTAGTCTCAAATTTTCAGAGTATTTTAAAGCTCAGAGAGGCTAAATCACTTGTTGCAGCTCAAACTGCAAATAGCAGAGCCAGGACACAAACATGGATGTGTTGGGCTCCGTAGCTTTATCTCTTTCCACTATGGCCCTGCCTTCTCCAGGATTTGATCAGGTGGAAAAGAAATCTCACTTCACATTCCATGTGTAACAGCTGCTTAGAGTGATGCTGATTCTTTTGCACAGCTAATTGGCGTAAACATTGTGCCTTTTACTTAAAGAATTTCAATCTGCTTTGTGTACTTTTTTTTTTTTTTTTTTTTTTTTGCGGTACGCGGGCCTCTCACTGTTGTGGCCTCTCCCGTTGCAGAGCACAGGCTCCGCACGTGCAGGCTCAGCAGCCATGGCTCACGGGCTCAGCCACTCCGCGGCACGTGGGATCTTCCCGGACCCGGGCACGAACCCGCATCCCCCGCATCGGCAGGCGGACTCTCAACCACTGTGCCACCAGGGAAGCCCTTGCTTTGTGTACTTTTATTACTGCAAATTCTAGATTGAAGAGGTGGTAGTGGGATAACTTGATAATTTGGAATGATTGCTTTAGAAGTTAGCTTGAAATAGAATATTTTGCAACCACTGGACACTGCAGTTATTGATAGAAAATTTTTTCTATATTCCAGGTAAAAAGATAAGAAATGAAGGGGAAAGGGGCAAGATATCGGTAGAGGATTAAGAGGTACAAACTACTATGTTTAAAATAAGTAAGCTAGGACTTCCCTGTTGGCACAGTGGTTAAGAATACGCCTGCCAACGCTGGGGACACGGGTTCGATCCTTGTTCCAGGAAGATCCCACGTGCCACGGAGCAACTATACCCATGCGCCACAACCACTGAGCCTGTGCTCTAGAGCCCGCGAGCCACAACTACTGAAGCCAGTGTGCCTAGAGCCCATGCTCTGCAATAAGAGAAGCTACCTCAATGAGAAGCCCGCGCACTGCAACGAAGAGTAACCCCCGCTCCCTGCAACTAGAGAAAGCCCACATGCAGCAACAAAGACCCAACGCAGCCAAAAAATAAATAAATAAATGTTCCTTTTAATAAATAAATAAATAAATAAATAAATAAATAAATAAATAAGATATAAGCATATATTGCACAGCACAGGGAATATAGCCAATATTCTATAATAAGTACAGATGGAGTATAAACTTTAATATTGTACACCTGAAACTTATATAGTTTAATTAAATTAAAATAATTCAATTAAAAAACAGGTGTAAAACGATAAGAAATGAATTGATTGTTCTTCATAATTACTTTACCCTTACAATATCACTAGAGTCAGTCTGGGCTCAGAGCATATTCCAGTGTTTCTTAAAATGAACCTGTATATGAATCATCTGGATACTTGATGATTTGTGTACTGATTCTCTAGTTTTTTATTGAAGTATAGTTGATTTACAGTATTATATTAGTTTCAGGTGTACAACCTAATTATTCAAAATATTTATAGATTGTACTCCATCTAAAGTTTTTATAAAATAATGGCTCTATTCCCTGTGCTGTACAAGATATCCTTGGAGCTTATTTATCTTATACATAATAGTTTGTACCTCTTAATCACCTACCCCTATCTTGCCCCTCTAGGTTTCGTTACTACTTGTTTGGGTAGAGCTTGGGACTATTCATACTTAGGAGCAATTCCGGATATATATGAGGGTGGTTTGGAAACAAAACGTTGATCTCTAGGTAATGTTTTGTGTAGCAGTGATATGCACATATTTAATACCAGCATTGGGGGTGATATCCTCAGTCCTTTGGTATTTGTTAACACCTCTCTTTGGGTTTTGAACCATGAATTTGTTTTTGCCCTAATTTTATGGGTTTTTCCTTTATATTTATTTCATCATTATGATAAAGATCTTATTGGAGAATAATTCCTGTTTTCTTATAAGTAACTAAAATGTTACATTAGATTCTAGCATGTTTCTACTTTTTATAGAAATATGATTAAAGAATATAATTTTTACACAATCAGTAAATAATTTGTGAAATAGGAAATTTAAACAACAAATGTCAATTTCTACTTAATTAGAAAATATATATGGATAGCTGTTAATTTAGATTACTCAGAATTCTCTTTTTTGTTACCTACTTTATACATATTAGTGTATACATGTCAATCCCAATATCCCAATTCATCCCACCACCACCACCGCATACCCCACTTTACTACCTTTGTGTCCATACATTTGTTCTCTACATCTGATTCTGTTTCTGCCTTGTAAACCGGTTCATCTGTACCATCTTTCTAGATTCCACATATATGTGTTCATATACGATATTTGTTTTTCTCTTTCCAACTTAGTTCACTCTGTATGACAGTCTCTAGGTCCATCCACGTCTCTACAAATGATCCAATTCTGTTCCTTTTTATGGCGAATATTCCATTGTATATATGTACCACATCTTCTTTACCCATTCATCTATCGATGGGCATTTAGGTTGCTTCCATAACCTGGCTATTTTAAATAGTGCTGCAGTGAACATTGGGGTGCATGTGTCTTTTTGAATTACATTTCTCCCTGTGTATATGCCCAGTAGTGGGATTGTTGGGTCATGTGGTAATTCTATTTTTAGTTTTTTAAGGAACCTCCATACTGTTCTCCGTAGTAGCTGTATCAATTTACCTTCCCACCAACAGTGTAGGAGAGTCCCCTTTTCTCCACACCCTCTCCAGCATTTCTTGTTTATAGATTTCTGATGATGCCCATTATGATCAGTGTGAGGTGATACCTCACTGCAGTTTTGATGTGCATTTCTCTAATAATTAGTGATGTTGAGCATCTTTTCATGTGGCTCTTGGCCATCTGTATATCTTCTTTGGAGAAATATCTATTTAGGTCTTCTGCCCATTTTTTGATTGTTTTTTTTTTGTTTGTTTGTCTTGTTTTATATTGAGCTGCATGAGCTGTTTATGTATTTTGGAGATTGATTTTTTGTCCACTGATTCATTAGCAAACATTTACTCCCATTCTGAGAGTTGTCTTTCCATCGTGTTTATAGTTTCCTTTGCTGTGCAAAAGCATTTAAGTTCAATTAGGTCCCATTTGTTTATTTTTGTTTTTATTTTCATTACCCTAGGAGGTGGGTCAAAAAAGATATTGTTGTGATTTATGTCAAGGAATGTTCTTCTTATGTTTTCCTCTAGCAGTTTTATAGTGTCCAGTCTTACATTTAGGTTTTTAATCCATTTTGAGTTTTTTTTTGTGTATGGTGTTAGGGAGTGTTCTAATTTCATTCTTTTACATGCAGCTGTCCAGTTTACCCAGCACCGCTTATTGAAGAGACAGTCTTTTCTCCATTGTATATCCTTGCCTCCTTTGTCATAGATTAGTTGACCATAGGTGCATGGGTTTATCTCTGGGCTTTCTATACTGTTCCATTGATCTATATTTCTGTTTTTGTGCCCGTACCATATTGTCCTGATTACTGTAGCTTTGTAGTATAGTCTGAAGTCAGGGAGTCTGATTCCTCCAGTGCTGGTTTTTTCCTTCAAGATTGCTGTGGCTATTCGGGGTCTTTTGTGTCTCCATAGAAATTTTAAGAATTTTTGTTCTACTTCTGTAAAAAAAAATGTCATTGGTAATTTGATAGGGATTGAATTTAATCTGCGGATTGAATCTGTAACACTTAATAATTACTTCTTGTGTACAAGTTCATGATATAACTACTGCATACTAATTAGTCAGAATGGGAGTTGTCCCATCATGTTGGGAAATGCTAAAGGATGGTTTCATACTTCCAGGGATAGTAACAGCTGTGTACAGTACCAGGTCTAAAGGGGTCCAGAATAGAATCTGGAGTAGAGAGAGAGTTTATGGATAGAGCCACTTTATAAGGAACTGTGACTTTAGTGGTGACTTCCATAAAAGAGAACAGAGGAATAAATACCCCAAACTAACATGCCTTCTTCCATCTAGTCTCCAGATAATGCACTTCAGTGCACAAGCCCTACCAGAAATAAAAGGACAAGGCAGTTTGTCTATACAGTAGACACTGGACTGCCTGGTAGGACATAGAGCAGGATAGAGAAGGACAGAGACTAGTTCTAGAGGGGGAAACAGAAGATAGAGCCACAGGTGTTCAAGGCATCCCTCTCTGGAACGTGATAGTTGAGGAGAGACCTGAACTAGATAAAGGACAGAGACACTAATCGTAATCTGGAGGAAGCTCTTTCAAGATTGAGGGAACAAAAATTTTAAGGTCTTGAGCAGCTCCCCACTTTCAGATGGTGCCTGAATATCATGAAGAACTTTATGTAAAACAGGTCCCAGTGTTCTCTTCTTCTGTCAGTATAGGTGATGTCCTGTCTTGTCTTTTGGATTTATATCCCTTTTCCAATTCCCACTATTATCACTGTAATTTAAGTCTTCATGATTCTGGCCAGTATTATGTATGGTGTCGTCCATTTTTCCACATCTAACTTGTAGGGGCCCAGGCCTGACCAGGTGAATTATCGCTGCTAATAACATCTAGGTAATTATTTGTAGATGGTTAATACATGCCAGACAAACATCATCAGAGTAAGACAGCCAGTCTGAAATAGAGCAAGGGTGTTTCAAGATGCAAAATTGTAAACTTAATGGGATGCTGACAGTGATGGGGCAAAGCAGTTGTTTGCAGGTAAAACACTGGAGCTATTCCTGAGTTTGTGGGCTGGTACCTTTAGTGACTATTTCTTGCTATTTGTGGCCATTAAAGGCATGAGGAGAAAACAAACATCTCTATGTTTTATACATTCATTCAGAAAGTATGATTTGAGTGTCCACCATATTCCAAGTTCAAGTGATGTAAAATAATTGGGGGTTTGGTCTACTTTAAATAGGGTGATCAGAGAAGGGTTTGTGAGATGACATTTTAAACATATACTGTAAATGAGCATGGGGAGAAAAGGGTAAGAGTGCACTGTCATATATAACAGCCTCCTAATCTTTATCTCTTAATTCACCCATTAATAGAGAGTTTGTCTCTAGAGTAAGTGGTGATGATGACAATGCTGATTATAGGATTAGGATGAGGAGAGTGATATTGAAGATAACAGTGATGCTAAAAGTGATAAGAATTGATATAATAAAATTCCCATGAGGGCAGAGACCATGTCTCTGTTGTTTGCTGCTTTATCCTCAGCATCGATCACAGACATAACATTGATATTCAATAAATATTTGTTGAATGAGCAGAAGCATGAATGAAAGATGATGGTAATGACTAGGAGTGGTTCAACACAATTGAGTTGATGGTAGAGTATTATGTACCTCAGAACTAGAGACTGTCAATTTTCATCTGTTTCAATGGCTTTTAAGGAAATGAACCATTCCAGTGTTATCGAATCTCAAAGAATTAATTTTCACCTTATTCTGTTGAGCATTATCACCTAGTATTTAGCACATTGTTAATTATCACTTTGTAACCATTTGTAAAGTGTGAAAACCTGCTGCACATATTCCTTTCACTAATTGTGCTTCTATCCAGTCGAGAGCAGTGACAAGCAGAAACTACAGCATTTACAGTAACATATCTAAAATAAACTGATTATAACTTTTCTTCTTAAAAAAGAAAATGCCAGTAATTCCTCTGCATGTACTGATAAAAGATAGAAATATGTTATGTAAAGTATTGAATGTTTCATGGAAAAATCCACAATAAAATCCCAAATCAATTGTGTATATCTGTACCTCAATAGAATACTGATATAGAGGAAGGAAAAATAACAGCTCTGGGGTCAATAATACATACATGACTCAAATCTGAACTGTGCAACTGGCTATTGGGAAAATTATATAAATACTCTAATTTTCATTTTCAACGTTTGTTATAATTATGAGGATTAAAATTACACCCAGCATAAAGTAGGTACTCATTGGATACTAGTTGCTGACATCTTTCTACATTCAACACAATGTCTTATCAGAGCAATTGTCAAGCTATGGATGGAACTAAAACTTACGCTTTTAACTTCTCAAATAAGCTTTATTATCTTTGACACCTACTGTGTGTACGGTTTAGTGAAATATATTTTAGATAATCTATTAATGCATAAATATGGTCCTTGCCATTAGCTTACAGTGTATGAATGGAAATGGTTTTATGCATCAATAATTCTGAATCAGTGTTTATTAAAAAGTAAGTTCAAATAAATTCTGAAAAAAAGCATTATTTTTATTCTAATGCTGTGTAATCATTTAATACAATTATGAAACTATGCTTAAATAACTTATGTTTATATGATTAAAGCTACTATATAATTGTGTATAGATACAATTTTGTTATATTTCCTAGAGAGTCACCTCTTGCCCCAATGCCTCCTAAAGCCTTTCTCCCTTTCCAGTACTAGAAACATGTCATCCACAACTTAATATAGAATTGTTGCTACAGAGAACAGATACAAGCCAAACCTTGTTCCTTGTTCTGTGAATGTCAAGACATTGTAAGGGCCAGAGATTCCGAACTTAGAGAACATGAAATATTAAAAAGTTCAAGGATAACCTGAAGTCTACATACATATTGCATGATTCCAAATATGTGACCTTCTGGAAAAGGCAAAACTATGGAGACCCTAAAAATCAGTGGTTGCCAGGGGTTAGGGAGGACAAAGGGGAAGGATGAATATGCAGAGCACAGAGGACTTTTAGGACAGTGAAATGCTCTATATGATACCATAAAGATGGATACATGTCATTATATATTTGTCCAAACTGATAGAATATACAACACCAAGAGTAAATCATAATGTAAACCATGGACTTTGGTGACTACGATGTGTCAATGTAGGATCATCATTGTTACAAACGTACCACTCTAATAGGGGATGTTGATAATGAGGGAGGCTGTACACGTGTGGAGGCAGGGGATACACGGGGGATCTCTGTAGCTTCCTTGCAATTTTGTTGTGAACATAAAACTGCTCTAAAAAATAAAATCTTAATAATAAAAAAGGCCAGGCATAATGGCTTTCATAAACAGTAAATTTTCAGAAGTACACGAACACTCAGAGTTGATTTCTGTTCCCACAGACCAGTCAATATTTCTAACAGTTGGATAGGGCGGGCATCAGAGTGAGGAGATGGGAGACTAGGTGTTGGAATGGCCTTGACAAGAGGCTGTTTCTAGAGCTGGATATGGGAGGGAGAAGAATTTATAGAATCATTGATAGGTTTGGTGATTTGAGGAGAAAGACCTTAAGTTGCTTCCAGTTTGTGCCTTATTGATCTCCTTGTCAATCCTAGTGCATTAGAAATAGGAGAGTAAAAATTGTTATGCAGGATAAGAGCTTTTTTAGACACATCAGAGAATTTAGTTCACAGAGCAAACTGCCACCCCAAAATCTGGGGAGGCAGGTGAATCCAGAGAGTCACAGTTGAAATCTGTTTACTTGGAGTAGAAGTTGCTGAAGCGATAAACTGGTAGAAGGACTTAAATGATAATTTTGATAAATTGCTGGAGGCTGAGTGGGGAGTAGCATAAGAATGAGAAACTCCTGGGTTTGGAGCCGTCTTAGAGTGACTTCCACGCTTTTGGGGATTTTACCTCCAGGAACCCCAGCAGGTTCTTAAGGTAAAGATCTGAGAAAGATCCCTTCTTGACTCTGATAGGTAGATGGGAAGAATAATTCTCCTGGAATACTCCCAGAGCAGTCTTTACAGCAAAGGCTTACTCTCCAGGAGAAACATCTTTATCAGAACTTTATCTAATGTGGGGGGAAAAGAAAATACACCGCTCCAGCCCACTCTAGTCTTCCTGTGTCACCAAAGGGAAACAAAAAGCTGAGAAACACTTGTGAATGTCATAGCCCACAGAGGGCTACTAAAAGATTAGGAGTTAATAAGAAGTATATCGAATGCTTCCCCTCCTCCATGCCTTACTACTGTGCTAATAGAGCTCCAGTATAATAGGAGAGATTACAACTGAAAGAAGTGCAAGACACAAACTCTTTCTGAGGAGAGTTACGTAGGAAAGACCACAATCAAGAGAGGAAACAAAAAGAAAGATGCTAGAGGAATTTGAAGCCGCTGGGAACTACAGTTACGACAAATATTTAAAAAGCCCACTTCTAACCAGATTAAAATAGCTTCTCACACCAAGTACCTACATACCTTATTTACGATCCTAATACATGTCCATCTTTCAACAAAAAAAATTATGAGGCATGACAAAAGCAAGAAAAAAATAAAAGAAAAACAGTCTGAGTAGACAAAGTAAACCTTAGCTCCAAACTCAGAAATGGCACAGATGTTGGAATTATCAAATAGGGAATTTTAAATATCTGTGATGAATATGTTAAGGGCTCTAATGGAAAAGTAGACAGCATGCAAGAACAGATGGTTAATGAAAGCCAAGGGATGAAAACTCTAAAAAACAATCAGAAGGAAATGCTAGAAATCAAAGACACTTGTAACAGAAATGAAGAATTCCTTTAATGGGCTCCTCAGTACACTGGACATGGCCAAGAAAAGAATCAGTGAGTTTGGGCTTCCCTGGTGGCGCAGTGGTTGAGAGTCTGCCTGCCCGATGCAGGGGACACGGGTTCATGCCCTGGTCCGGGAAGATCCCACATGCCGCAGAGCGGCTGGGCCCGTGAGCCATGGCCGCTGAGCCTGTGCGTCCAGAGCCTGTGCTCCACAACGAGAGAGGCCGCAGCGGTGAGGGGCCCGCGTACCACAAAAAAAAAAAAAAAAAAAAGAATCAGTGAGTTTGAAGATAGGTCAGTGGAAATTTCCCAACTGAAATACAAAGAGAAAAAAAGAATTAAAACAAACAGAACACCTAAGAAGTCTGGGATGATTTTAAAATGTGTAATATATGTGTATCTGCAATATCAGAATATGAAGAAAAAGAGAATGGAGTAAAAAATATATATGCCTCAGAACTTTAAAAATTAATGACACACACTAAATCACATATTCAGGAACCCCAAAAAACACCAAGTAGGATAAATACAAACAAAGCAAAAACAAAGAAATAAACAAACCAAAAAACTACACATATGCATATCATAGTCAAACAGCAGAAAACCAAAAAGAAAAAAAATCTTGGTGAAGCCAGAGAGGAGGAAAAACTAACTTACCTATTCATGAACAAGGATAAAAATGACAGTGAACTTCTCAGCAGAAACCAAATAAGAAAAAAGAAAATGGAGTGAAAAATGTTGATTGAAAAAAAATACACAATCTAAAAGTTGAGAATTATGTTTTCTATGGAGCATTACTGAAGACTATAGCCAGGAAGCAGCCTCTCAAATAACTCTGAGGAACTGTTCCAAAGAGGTAAGGGTGGAGCCAGGATACACAGGAGTTTTTTGCTGGGAAAAAAAACCATGTAGTCAAACATCAAAAGATTACTGCTAATCACAAAAAAAACCCCAGACATCTCAAATTAATGATGTTAGTGCTTTTCTGTATAGGGGAAGATGCACGAGTTAAGGCTTATGAAAATTATTCCTTTGATATGCATCTTAACTGTGTAGGGCCAGTATCCTGTTTTTCTCCATCCTGAATTCCCCTCAGGGTGCATCTTTGCTGGCTGCAGTGGCCCATGGATTGTTGGCAGGCAACATCCTTTGTTTACTGATATGGCAGGCAACATTCTTTCTCCACAAATATTTAAAGTATTGAAAAAACTTACCAAACTAAAATTATTATCCAGTGAATTGTCCTCCAAAAATAAAGGAGCAATTAAACCTTTCTCAGACAAATAAAAACTGAGGGAATTCATCAAAGCATATATGACCTGAAGTAAATGTTAGGAGTAGTTCTTCAGGGAGAAGGAAAATGATATAGGTCAGAAACTTGAATGTATGTAAAGAAAGGGAAAAAGCATCAGAGAAGGGAATAAGTGAAAGTAATTTTTTTCATATTCTTAACTTAGCTAAAACATACCTCTTACAACATTACTGGAAAAATGAAATGATTATGTATAAGTCAAACAAAATATGTGCAGGATATATAGTATGTGGAAAACTACAACACTCAAAAAAATATCAAAGATATAAATAAATGGAGAAATAGCCATGTTCATCAATTAGAAGAGTCAATTTTGTTAAGATGTCAGTTCCTTTGAACATGATCTATAGATTCAATGTAATCCCAAGCAAACTTCCAGCAAATTATTTTGTACATATCAAAAAACTCAATCCAAAGTTTATATTGAAAGACAAATAACCTTGAGTAGCCAACATGATACTTTATGAACAAATTGGAGAACTGGCATTACCTGACTTCAAAACTTAGTATAAAGCTACAATAATCAAGAGAGTATAAACACATAAATCAATGGAATAGAAAAGGAAGCCCAGAGGTAGAGCCACAGAAACATAGTCAACTGATGTTTGACAAAGGAAAAAAGGCAATTCAATGAAGAAATGATATTTTTTCAATAAATGGTGCTGGGGCAATTGGATGTGCATATGAAAAAGAATGAATACAAACCAGACAAGTACAATTTTTACAAAACTGCCTCAAAATGGGTTATAGATTTTAAATTTAAAACATGCAACTAAAATTTCTAGAGGAAAACATGAGATCTAGATGACCTTGGGTTTACCCATGGGTTTTTAGACACAACACCAAAAACATTATCCATGAAAAAAAAATTTATACTTTATTAAACTTAGAGACTTCCGCTCTGTGAAAGACATTGTTAAGAGACTATAAAAACAAGTCATAAGTTGGAAGTTTAGTATTTGCAAAACACTATCTGGTAACTTTTGTTTGTTTTATATTTTAATCTCAAACATTCAAAGAACTCTTAACACTCAAGTATAAGAAAACAACCCAATTAAAAAATGAGGAAAAGGTCTAAACAGTCATGTTTACAAAGAAGATATACAAATGGCAAATACATTTGAAAAGACATGTAACATGATTTAACATTATAGGACTTCAAAATAAGACAACAGTGAGATACCACTGCCCACATACTAGAGTAGCTAAAATGTAAAAAACATAACAAAACAAACAGTACTGTTTGCTGGTGAGTATTGAAAGCAGGAAAACCTGTTAATCATTGCTGGAGGTGATGCCAACTGATAGAGTCACTTTGGAGGACAGGTTGGTAGTTTCTTACAAGTTAGAAACAGTCTTACCGTTCAGTCTAGCAGTTTGCTCCTAGGTATTTACCCAACTGATTTGAAAACTATGCCTGTACAAAATGGGCAAGTGAATGTTTGTAACAGCTTTAACTGTAAATGCCCCAAACCGGGAGCAACCAAGAAGGTTTCCAACAGGCGAATTGTTAATCTGTGGTACATCTATACAATGGAATATTATTCAGCAATAAAAGGAAATGAACTATCACTCCATGAAAAGATACAGATTAAGCTCAAAAGCAAATGCTGCGTAAAAGAATTAAGTTTGACTAGTAACATTTATAGCTAGTTTGTTTTTAAGCTTCAGCAATGGATCAATTCTATCCAGCCTAATCTGTAATTTTAATTAGATTAATTTTTAAAATAAAAAAGATTAATTTTTAATTTAAAAAAAAAAAAAAAAAGAATTAAGTTTGAAAAGGTACATCCCATTTGATTCCAAATATATGACATTTTGAGAAAGGCAAAACTATAGAGGTGTTAAAAATATCATAGGTTGCCAGAGAGGAGAGAGGTGAACAGGGCTAAATAACTGAAGCAAAAAATTCCCTAATTTTTTAGGGTAGTGAAACTATTCTATATTGTAATGGTAAGTACATGGCACTGTGCATTAGTCAAAAGCCATAGAACTTTATAGCATTAAAATTGAAACTTGGTGTATACAAATTTAAAATATGCATAAATCATAGTGTCCCAGGACAAAATGTAGAATGGGACAAAGCAGTCTAACTGTATTATATATGTAAGAAGCAATTTCACTGAATGAGATGGGAGAAAATATTTTTGCTTTAAATAATTTTGGAGGTGACCGGAGTCTAAGACTAAAGGCAAAAGAAACTGTACACAGACACTGTAGTCAAGTTGTTAAAGTTATTTCCTTCAGGCTTAATGGTTAACAATTCTGATACTGTTATATATGTATACCAGAATTGCACAATTAAGCAAATGGATGGCTGACGGTGAAAGCCAGGTTTCTTGCTGCTAGAGTGAAAATTTATAGAAAAACTAAAGTAAGGAGGTAATCTATGTGGTAATGGATTACAGTTAGATTCATCAGTATAAATTCATGTTTAGCTTAATATAGATAGAATTGGTTACATATAGAAATATTTATAGATATGTATATACATATAGGTTAATATAAACACATATCTCTTGTTCTTTCAGCTTGAAGGGTCTTGAAACATTAACACCTCAGTAGCTACAAGCACACCTAGTACTTAGATCTTGGCTTCTAATATGATTCTTACAATAAGAGGAACCAGGCCTTCTTGGAGATTTGGCTGAATCTAGGACTAGGGTAGGATATACAAAAAAGAGGCCTTGAGTATCTTGCATTGCAGAAAATGAAATAGTACTTAAAACAAATAAGCACACACAATAATGGGAATATGTCAAAGGGACACAGGAACCAACTGGAAAAGCTCTCAGTGACCACAGCTGGAACAATTTGAGCAACAAAATAAATAAAATTTTATTGGATTATAACCCAAAGTATAAAATAAGTATCCATGAATTCATTCTGATGTTAATAAATCATTGAATAAACAAATAAATAGAGAATAGAAAAATCTATCATCCATAATTTCAGATAATTTATGCAGATGCTTTGCCATCAGGGAGGTGGGCTGTGCCTCAAGAATTGATTTCTTTCCAAAGACTACAATGTGAAAGGGTTCAACAAGAGTAACTTCACAGTGGACAAAACTGATAAATGCTACCTCAGCCAGGTGTGAAGGTTAACATCAATAGTGATAAGTCATGTCAGTAGTAAGTACCCTTGATATGATGTGAAGAATAGGGCACTTTATTTCTGGTCTTCCTCACAAAGTCACATAATCCCACTATAACCTTGAAAAATAAAAGACAAATCCCAACTGAGGTACAGTTTACAAAATGCCTGACCATTGTTTCTTAAAACTGTCAAGGTCATCATAAACAAGGAAAGTCTGTAAAACTCCCACAGTTAAGGGAATCTAAAGATACATGACTAGTAAATGTAATATGGCAATCTGGATGTAATCCTGGGACAGGAAAAAAAAAAATTAGGTAAAGATTAAAGAAATATGAATAATACCCCAAATTTAGTTGATGATAATGTATCAATACTGGTTTATTAATTGTAAAAATGTGCCATGTGAATCATTAATTATAGGGGAAACTGGATGTGACTCATACGGAAACTCCCTAAACAATCGTCTAAAACTACTCTAAATTAAAAGTTTATAAAAAACATAATCAGGGCTTCCCTGGTGGCGCAGTGGTTGAGAGTCCGCCTGCCGATGCAGGGGACACGGGTTCGTGCCCCGGTTTGGGAAGATCCCACATGCCGCGGAGCAGCTGGGTCCGTGCGCCATGGCCGCTGAGCCTGCGCATCCGGAGCCTGTGCTCCGCAACGGGAGAGGCCACAGCAGTGAGAAGCCCGCATACCACCAAAAAAAAAAAAAAAAAAAAAAAAAAAAAACATAATCAATAAAATTGTGATATCTATAACTTAATATGCTTGATGATGTAGTTTTGCTAAAACTTACCATTTTGTTTAATAGTAAAAATATGTTTGTGTAATTTTGTTTTATATTTCACCTGTATTTGTATTTTTCCTCAACAAAACTACTACAGAGATTATTCTTTATTTTCATTAATATGATATAAAATGGTATTGATGATTTTAATGATTTATTTGCATGTTAGAGAAATCAACCATTATGCTAACCCAAAACAGTGCCAGGAAGCAGTCCATTGTAATTAGATTTACCTGTTAACTTTCTAAACTTGTTTCCTTGAAGATAATTTTAACAATAAGGTACAACTGAAGTTAGATGGTTATGTAATTAATAAAAATCATCATTTAGTGTGATTTTCCTACTGCATCTAATGCTAAGTATCTTTTCACTGATATAAAATGAGCAATGTATCTACTTACCACATATGTGTATACACACAGTATATGAACAAATTAATTACTTTAATGCAGATACACACATGATTTAGAGTGATAATAGAGTTATAATACAATGTAAAGTATTTAACCACAGCAATAAGTATGTATGCATGTTTGTGTATGTATAAATAAATAAATATATATATACATATATAGAGAGAATATATATGTGTGTGTATGCGTGTATGTAAATGCACATAATATAGGAATAAATTCATTAATATGTTGCTAAGCTGTGGTATTAAGTGAACTTGGGAACATGTTTTACAGATCTGGGGGGAAATCTCAATTAATCCTTCTATTGGCAAGGTACAGCCCTGAGTTAAAGAAGCCCTCTATATGTTGCCATTGGATTGTGTGTAAACTAACACTATCTATTTCAAGTCAATAAGAATAAGAGCTACTATTTTTAGAGCATCCAAAATAGCATGAGTTATTGGCTATCACTGTATAGTTACTCAGAGATTTGTCTTTATGAAGTGCCAGTATGGTCCAATTTTACCCACCCCTGATCCCATGCCCAAGTTCCTCTAGAAGAAATATTTTTCATTTGTATTTTCTCCCAAGGAAAACAAACAAACAAATATTTTAATTTGTCTACCCAGGGTGATGATCAGAAAATTTTGAGCATTGAGAGATTCATACAGCACACATCTCAAAGACAAACCAAATTATCAGTGTGTGCTCTTTAATTTTTTTTTTCAGTACAGCCCTTGTATCTGGAAAACATGTAACAGGCACTCATATTTTAAATAGTAATTTTCTTGTAGTATTTTTTAGTGATAAAAGTCTGGGTCAACATACATTGAAAAGGATTACCAGTTACCAAGTTACCAAGCACCTTTCATTTCTGCCATCTTTCATATCTGCTTCGCATGAGTTCTTACACTTATGTCAGGAAAATACTTTTTGAATCTTATAGCAAATCATACTTCATATGTGAAATATATGATTCCCTAGACAGAGAAAAAGAGAGCACAAGAGAGAGAGGGAGAGAGAGAGAGAAAGCAGAGGTTGTTAAGCGGAAGCTACTATATCTACTATATGTTGGTTATTTTTATCCATGTCTTTTAATTTCTTCTACACAATTTTTCATGAAGAGGTTAGGTTAGGTAATTATTTTTCTATTTAAACCAGGTTTGTGTCACCAAAGAGACATGCCAATTCTAATTTATGTATTCCCATATCAGTGAATTACCATGTTAAAAGAAAGCTAGTTTTGACATTTTGCAAGGGTCCTTCCCCAATAATGCTCTCCAGTTAGAAAGCATTTTTGAGTTTGAATATTACTTTAAATTTGTAATTATTGTAATAAGATTATAGAATTAAAGAAAACATAGAGGCAATTGTGTCCAACCTTTTATTCTTCAGCTATGGAGAATTTCCCTTACAGAGATCACATTTCAAACATTACATATCTACTGGCTATCAAAATTGAAACTCTAACCCTGGTCTTCCAGCTGCAAAGTGCATTGCCCTGACCACTACAAATATTAATAATGCTTGTGTACCTACTGAGGGCAAGGTGGCATGTAGAATATGAGGGGCAACCTTAGGCTATGACTAATGAGTCTCTTTACACTAATGGTGCAACTTGTGATCAAGATCTTGGCCCTCAGTTTTGCAAACTGAGAACCACTAATTATTCACATAGAGGCAATGCATCCCTAGACAAACTCTGAAAAACAATCTAACAAACTATGATGTTTCTGTGTTAATTTATAATGGGATATAAACTCTGGCTGAATCACCAGCTCTTTTCTTCTGTTTGTTTAACTGCATGAATATTGACTACTTTCAGTGTTCAATGTGTAAAGGTGGACATTATGGGTAACAAACTTGAAGACCACGCAGTCAAATCACAATATAGATTTTAGAGCTACGGGGCAAAATAGGGGAAATAGCTCAAAAGATAGATCAGTCAATGTTGGGGAGTCCTTAAATAGCAGAATGATAAATTACAACTTAATTTCTTTGGCAATTAGAAGATGTTGAAAGTTGTGGAGTAGGCAAATTATATGATTAGAGATGTATGTCAGGAAAATTGATTTTGCAAATATGTTATAGTTCCAAATATTGTTCTTTTCCTGCCTAAGATTGCTTTTCTCATATTCTCAGGGAATTGCCCCATTTTTCTTTAGGAAGCCACCCTGTCCCTAGTGATAAAAGTATTTTGACTGGATTGAAGAGAAAAAGAGGTAGGAGTAGCTAGGGTTGTTTTGATGTTATTAATATTGTTAAGACAAGGGGGAACAAAATCTGTATGAGGGAGACATTGATGGTTTTGATTCGTAGTAAATTAGTCAAGTGAAGAGCTAGAGGGAAAGAGGGAAATGGAGGATTAAAGTATGTCTCATTTTGATCTTGGAAAATGAGAAAATAGTGATGGTTTTGACATATGTAATGGTGTCTGATGGAAAAGTTCATTTAGAAAACCAGGAGAATAAGATCCTTGCCCCTCCAAGTAGTTGTGTGACCTTAAACAAGCCCTCTACCTTCCATATTCTTCAGATGTTTCATGGTAAAATGATAGAGTTGGACAAAATGATCTCTAATCCAGATCTAAGATCCATATTATAACTGAAATGACCATTTTTATTTTATCATGGAGAATTCAATTTCTTGGATGATTACTCATTATTTGAGATCCTTATGTGAGCATAAAGTTCATTTCATACACTAATACAGAACCAGATTCTAATTAAACCTTAGAACTCAGAAACATTTCATTAAGTTCAGTTTATGACAGCAACAACTCAGAATGACTAATTTTATAATAGAGTAATAAATATACTACTGCATTGTTAGTATCTTATGATCTCTTACCCTTGATTTCTCTTCCTGATGGGGCCCCCAGGCTCTTAGTATAGACTAGTGAGGCCTCAATCCTGTGACTCTAGTCTGGGCTGATCAAGACCACTGTTTTAAAACTCTGAGGGCTCACTATACAGTAAACAGTCCTGATAATCTGGCCCTAATTGTAGAAACTTAATATCTCTGTTATATTTGAGACAAAGTCTAGCCTGATGAGTGTAGAGATAGGATCTCAGTCAAGTTCTCTGCACATAAATCTGTTTGATTCACCATCATATACACAGCACCAAGCAAAGTGCCTAGGACAAGTTAGAAGCTCACAGTTTCATTTATCAGATGAATTAATGCTGTGTCTTTGTGTTGATTACTTGTCCAGGGGGCAGACAATGTTTTAAATGTGACTTCTTTGCTCTAATGGTATTGCTGCTGTTTTAATATTCTCCATTGAATTCTTTGATTTGCACGGACTCACTTTGTAGTACACTCCACAATGAGTGCTCTCAGCTCCTGTGGCCATGGATATTAATAGCCATATACGCTTCCATCTTGACTTCTCTCCTTTAACATATTCTGCCCTAACTTATTTGTGGTTTTTTGTTGCTGTTTTAATTGTATGTTTTTGTTTGTTTGTTTTGTTTACTTTCTTCCCAGACACCCTTCAAGGCAAAACTCAAATTAATTTGACCTATGCAATTCTTCTCTTTGTTCTGCTTTTGAGCACACTTTTTTTTTTTTTTTTTGTCCAATGTGCCAAGTCCTGGGAATGGAAGCTAGATAAGTTCCAGTTCTTACAGGGCTAGAAATTCTCAATGCATTCACCTCTCACTCAGGTTGTAAATGAAATCATCAACAGCCTAGTCGAGTGTGGTGAAATTGAAGTAGTTCAGAAAAAGAGCCAGTTGACTAGCTTTTGATCACTTTTGAAAGTTTTACTTTTGTTGTGTTTGTTTTTTCCCCAGTTGTGAAATTAAGAGACTTGCTTAGATCTCTCTGGATTCCTCTTCACTTTTAATTTGTATACCTAGAATATATTTCTTGATAAATTTTAAATTTTCAAAATAATGTTGGAGATACATTTTTACTTTGTTTCATTTTTATTGAGAGGCTCAAAAAATCAGAGGGAAAAGTTCTGTTTCAGCCATTGACTGGGTAGCTATGATGCATATTTATGCCCTTCTATCACAGATCAGTCCATGACATTTTAATAAGATGGAATTTTAAACTGTGTATAAAAACAACCAACTTACAGGCAAGCAGGACTTGCTTCAAGTCTTTGCTCCAATGTATACTGTATGACCTTGGACCCATGCCTCTACCTTTCTAAGCTTTAGTTTATAAACACATTAATTCACAGTATTACCTAATTCATCATTTATAGTGAGGTTAAATGAGGTGTTGAGTTTAACCCAGTGTCAGGCTCATGAAAATGCTTATTAAATCTAAATATAGTTAATCGTTTAATTAGTAGACATATTCTTTCTAGTGTGCTTGCAAATTTATTCTGTAAGCATGAGGATACTCATGACCATCACTGGTGCTTTAATACTGAGACTCCTGTAAAAATCTATAGGCCCATTAATTAAGCCTTAGTAAATAGTAGTTTGTTCTTGGAAGACAGGATGTTTTCTCAAATTTATGTCTCTCACTAACCCTAGCACAGGCTCCAGTGCATTATATGTGTCTTGTTTAATATCTGCTATGACATCATCTTGTCACTGTACTACAACTAAAGGAATACATCATTTTTCTTTTAAACTCGATTTCCAGTGGCAAGCTTCAACAAATTCCACAACCCTTTACTTTAAAGTCTGGGGAGAGTAGTATAAATCACTATCCCAGGATGGAGTGTATGTGGCATGCCTGTATCTTGGCCGACTTATTAATAACAGCATTTTTTCCTATAGAGTCTCCACATAGCCTTAAAAGTTTTCAACAGAATGTTCCAGAAGGCCGTTACCAATGCATGAGAGGGATTGAAACCTCTTTCACAATCTTGATCTAATTTTCTCATTATATTTATGTTGAAAGTGAGACCCAAGGAATTTAAGTGACTTTCCCATAAAAATCAAGATTTCTGGTTCCCTAGGTTTAGAATTATAAAATTGTGAAATTGTGGAGGGTGAGATATTAAAAGAAAGAGAAGTGGTATTTATTGATTACTTATGTTTTGTCAAGTCATGATATGTATTATGTGAACTCACCTTCACATCACTCTAATTATAAAAGTTTTCTTTTTTATAGATGGGGATACATGTAGGAAGCAGTAGTGCTGAGATCTGAGCCTCAAATCATCAAAACTGTTTTTCCTTTATAATTTTTCTCCTTCAATCATGTAATTAAAACCCCTCAAGTGACAAATAAGTGCTTCATTCCCAGTGCCCTAGGTTAAATGGTTTGTTCAAGGTTATAAATGCATCAAGTCAGTGGCAGTGCTGGGTGCATTTCTGAGTAAGATAGTGTTCATTTGCCAAACACAGTTGAAGTCTTCATCCTGATTTTTTTTTCACAAAAGGGGGGCATAATACTTGGCCTCTACTGAAAATATTTACTTAAAATTAGAGGCAGGTTAAGTCAAGTTCCTGATAGATTGTCAAAAGAGTTTAGACTTGAAATCTCTTTATAGTAAGTTTACAGAGAATACTTCCAGTCACTTAATGCCTTTGGTGCTTCTTTTGATACCTCTGGAAATGTACTACATTAACTATGACATTTTATTCATTTTGTTCATATTCTTGGCTCAATTTGTCCAAAGCAGAATCTTTATTACAGTACATCTTAAAGAGGACAAGTCTTAGCAGACAAACTCCCTTATTAGGCAAACCGAGAGCACCACACACAATGTACACACCTATGCACACACACAGGCACACATACACACACACTCCCCAAATAGGTCTGTGTTTCCTTTTGGAAAATGTTGTTTCAGTATAAAATGTATACTTTAAACACAGCTTCCCGTATTTAATTCATCTACCACCAAAGGGACACACTTTAAAGATAATGAACATCAATAGAGACTTCTGCAAAATGTTTACCTAGTGAATGGTAAATCACTTTGAGCTCTGGTATTCCTCCAGTACACTTCCTATAGGAATCCCAGCACAATTTAGGGCAGATGAGGACTACAGCAGATCAGTTAATGTATTTCTTTGTCATTCTTACAATAATATTGAGTACTAAATGATATAAGATATATCTAGTAAACCTTTCTGAAACTTTTACCCCTGTCATTTGATATTTTGGTGGGTGATCTCTAGCCAATCCCCCAAACCAGGAGATTGCAAGTTCAACAATGGCATTAGGAGGCAGTTACACCCGGAGGCAAATCATAGAAATTCTGGAGTCTGTCTATTAACACCAAATTCTACTCCTTCTACTTGTGAGGTTTTCATATAAGGCAAATAAGTTTACCCATCTAGCCTTTATTTCTTCATTCTTAAAGTTGGGATAATAATAATGCTTAAGGAATGTGGCATTTTCCAAATGAAATAAGATAATCTTTTAAAGCATGTGACATAATGCCTTTCAACAATAAAGGTTCAACAAATGATTCCTAATTGTACCGCAGGGCACTATCTCTAATGCTCAAAACAACTCCATGAGAGAGAAATCATTGTCCCCACTTTACAGATTTAAAAAACTGGGCCTCAAGGTGGTACTGTAATTGACAAACTATTAAGTGGTTAAATCAGTTCAGACTCTAAACTCTAGTCTATTCAGTTCCAAAGCTTATGTGTGTTCCACCCCACCAAGCATGACATTACTATAACATTCAAGAAGTGGTCATAGGAGGTAAATGAACCTGTTAGTAAGGCATCATTAGAAAGAACAGCTCAATTTCAACCCTGCCAAAACTCTGACTGTTGTGTTTGGCAGACACGCTTCAGCTTCCAGATGGATAATTTTGAGCCAAGCCACTAATCAGGTCAGTAGGTCAACCCAGAGGAAGTGTTTGCAGCTAATGTATCCTGGCAGGTCTATCAAAATGTGGTCATGCTCAAAATCTTGTGCTCTACAGGGCATTTCAAGGGCCTTTCAGAGCAGAGGCAAATGATAGAAAATGCCTGTCTTCAAAACCTCCCATACTAAGCCCACTTTCTTCATGCTTTGTGGAACAGAACTGCAGGCATCAACCATATATTTGTACAAACCTTGAAGAGATAAGGCCCTGCCTCCTAAAGAACATTTTGGAGGATAGGTGTTCTTGCCATTTTGAGGCAAAGTGCACATCGGGATTTTACTCTGTATAATAATATAAAGCACGCGTGTTATAGAGAGACAGTGCGGAGGGAGAAAATAGCATGTATTTAGGACAGGTGCCAATATGGTGCTATTCCTGGCTCTTGTCACTTGTGACCTTGGGCCAGTTGCTTAACTCTCCTGAATTTCATATTATATGTAGCAATGATGGAACAATGCATACAGCATGGAGTTGTTATGAGTAATCAAGAGAAAAAAGTTTAAAGCAATCGACACAGTTGGCATCACACAACTTCAGTTCATCTGCTTTCTCTTCACCATCCTGCAATTAAACTACTATACTCTGACACCTTAAAAATCTTCATATGATCATATATTCTACACAGTGTACTGCAGCTGATTTACTGAAACTGTACCGACAGGGTCTCTAGGAGTCAGGAACACAGCAATGTATTGATTTGACTGTAAATTAATGGTTACCAAAACCAAATGGATCCTCAACAATCTAGCAACATTGCTTTGTTTATCTTCCTCTTATCTTACTGCTTTCTCATTCTCCGTAACTATATTAAAACTTTTCCACTATCCTCAAAGGTCTAGTGTCTCCTTCTCCATCCCACTCTCCCTTCACCTTAAACATATGACCCAAAAGATGCCCTGAAAAATGTCTCTTACTATCTGCACTTTTTGGCAGCAAATATAAATATACTAAGAATTACTTACTGAACACAGTTTTTCTAAAAACAAACTTCAAGGGCGTACCACAGCTTCTGCAATGGAGTAGATGTTCAAGATATATATGCTAAGTGAATGAACAATGGTACATATACACAATGGAATATTACTCAGCCATAAAAAGGAACGAAACGGGGTCATTTATAGAGATGTGGATGGACCTAGAGTCTGTCATACAAAGCGAAGCAAGCCAGAAAGAGAAAAACAAATATTGTATATTAACGCATATATGTGGAATCAGAAAAATGGTACAGATGAACCTAATTGTAGGGCAGGAATAGAGATGTAGACACAGAAAACAGACATGTGGACACAGGAGGGGAAGGGGAGGGTGGGACAAATAGGGAGATTAAGTTTGATATAAATGCACTACCATGTGTAAAATAGATAGCTAGTGGGAACCTGCTGTATAGCACTGGGAGCTCAGCTCGGTGCTCGGTGATGACCTAGATCGGGGGAGAGAGGGGGAGGAAGGTCAAAGAGGGAGGGGATATATAAGTATACATACAGCTGATTCACTTCATTGTACAGCAGAAATTAACACAAAATTGTAAAGCAATTTTACTCCAATAAAAAAAAAAAATTTTCAGGAGATTGCTTCAAGATGGCGGGGTGGAAGGACGTGTGCTCACTCCCTCTTGTGAGAGCACCGGAATCACAACTAACTGCTGAACAGTATTCAACAGGAAGACACCGGAACTCACCAAAAAATATACCCCACATCCAAAGACAGAGGAGAAGCTTCAGTGAGACGGTAACAGGGCGCAATCACAATAAAATCAAATCCCACATCTGCTGGGTGGGTGACTCACAAACTGGAGAACAATTATACCACAGAAGTCCACCCACTGGAGTGAATGTTCTGAGCCCCACAACAGGCTTCCCAACCTGGGGTTCCAGCAACGGGAGGAGGAATTCCTACAGAATCAGACTTGGAAGGCTAGTGGGATTTGATTGCAGGAATTCGACAGTACTGGGGGAAACAGAGACTCCGCTACTGAATTGCACACAGAAAGTAGTGTGCACATCAGGACCCAGGGGGAAGAAGCAGTGACCCCATAGGAGACTGAACCAGACGTACCTGCTAGTGTTGGAGGGTCTCCTTCAGAGATGGGTGGTGGCTGGAGTCCCCCCATTATCCCCACCAAAGAGCCTGTAGGTGCCAGTGCTGGGTCACCTCAAGCCAAACAACCAACAGGGAGGGAACTCAGTCCCACCCATCACCAGACAAGTGGATTAAACTTTTACTGAGCTCTGCCCACCAGAGCAACACCCAGCACTACCCACCACCAGACCCTCCCATCAGGTTCCTGGCACAAGCATCTTAGATAGCCTCATCCACAAGAGGGCAGACAGCAGAAGCAAGAAGAACTACAGTCCCACAGCCTGTGGAATGAAAACCACATTCACAGAAATATAGACAAAATGAAAAGGCAGAGGGCTATGTACCAGATGCAGGAACAAGATAAAACCCCAGAAAAACAACTAAATGAAGTGGAGATAGGCAACCTTCCACAAAAAGAATAATGATAGTGAAGATGATCCAGGACCAAGGAAAAAGAATGGAGGCAAAGATTGAGAAGACGCAAGAAATGTTTAACAAAGACCTAGAAGAATTAAAGAACAAACAAATAGAGAAGAACAATAAGATAACTGAAACAAAAACTACAATAGAAGGAATCAATAGCAGAATAACTGAAGCAGAAGAACAGATAAGTGACCTGGAAGACAGAATGGTGGAATTCACTGCTGCAGAACAGAATGAAGATAAAAGAATCAAAAGAAATGAAGACAGTCTAAGAGACCTCTGGGACAACATTAAATGCACCAACATTCACATTACAGGAGTCCCAGAAGGAGAAGAGAGAGAGAAAGGACCCAACAAAATATTTGGAAAGATTATAGTTGAAAACTTCCCTAACAAGGGAAAGGAAATAGCCACCCAAGTCCAGGAAGCACAGAGAGTCCCAGGCAAGATAAACCCAAGGAGAAACATGCTGAGACACATAGTAATCAAACTGACAAAAATTAAGGACAGAGAAAAATTATTAAAAGCAACAAGGGAAAAACGACAAATAACATACAAGGGAACTCCCATAAGGTTAACAGCTGGCTTCTCAGCAGAAACTCTACAAGCCAGAAGGGAGTGGCACAATATATTTAAACTGATGAAAGGGAAGAACCTACAACCAAGATTACTCTGCCCGGCAAGGATCTCATTCAGATTCGACGGAGAAATCAAAAGCTTTACAGACAAGCAAAAGCTAAGAGAATTCAGCACCACCAAGTCTTATCTACAACAAATGCTAAAGGAACTTCTCTAAGTGGGAAACACAAGAGAAGAAAAGGATCTACAAAAACAAACCCAAAGCAATTAAGAAAATGGTAGTAGGAACATACATGTCGATCATTACCTTAAATGTGAATGGATTAAATGCTCCAACCAAAAGACACAGGCTCACTGAATGGATACAAAAACAAGACCCATATATATACTATCTACAAGAGACCCACTTCAGACCTAGGGACACATACAGACTGAAAGTGAGGGGATGGAAAACAATATTCCATGCAAATGCAAAAAAAAAAAAAAAAAAAAAGCTGTTGTAGCAATACTCATATCAGATAAAGTAGCTTTAAAATAAAGAATGTTACAAGAGACAAGGAAGGACACTACATAATGATCAAGGGATCAATCCAAGAAGAAGAAATAAAAATTATAAATATATATGCACCCAAAATAGGAGCACCTCAATACATAAGGTAAATGCTAACAGCTATAAAAGAGGAAATTGACAATAGCACAATAATATTGGGGGACTTAACACTTCACATACACCAGTGGACAGATCATACAGACAGAAAATTAATGAGGAAATACAAGCTTTAAATGACACAATAGACCAGATATATTTAATTGATATTTATAGGACATTCCATCTAAAAACAGCACATTACACTTTCTTCTCAAGTGCACACGGCACATTCTTCAGGATAGATCACATCTTGGGTCACAAATCAAGCCTCAGTAAATTTAAGAAAATTGAAATCATACCAAGCACCTCTTCCAACCACATGCTATGAGATTAGAAATAAATTATAGAGAAGAAAATGTAAAAAACAAAAACACATGGAGGCTAAAAAAATACATTACTGAATAACCAAGAGGTAACTGAAGAAGTCAAAGAGGAAATCAAAAAATACCTAAAGGCAAATGCCAACAAAAACACGATGATCCAATACCTATGGGATGCAGCAAAAGCGGTTCTGAGAAGAAATTTTATAGCAATACAGTCCTACCTCAAGAAACAAGAAATATCTCAAATAAACAATCTAACCTTACACCTAAAGGAACTAGAGAAAGAAGAACAAAAAAAACCCAAAGTTAGTGAAGGAAAGAAATCATAAAGATCAGAGCAGAAATAAATGAAATAGAAACAAAAAAAAATAGCAAAGATCAAAAAAACTAAAAGCTGGTTCTTTGAGAAGATAAACAAAATTGATAAACTTTAGCCAGACTCTCAAGAAAGAGAGGGAGAGCACTCAAACAAATAAAATTAGAAATGAAAAGAAGTTACAATGGACACCGCAGCAATACAAAGCATTGTGAGAGACTACTACAAGCGACTCTAGCCAATAAAGTGGACAACCTGGAAGAAATGGACAATTCTTAGAAAGGTATAACTTTCCAGGACTGAACCAGGAAGAAATAGAAAATATGAACAGACCAATCACTAGTAATGAAATTGAAACTGTGGTTAAAAATCTTCCAACAATCAAAAGTCCAGGACCAGATGGCTTCACAGGGAATCTATGAAACATTTAGAGAAGAGCTAACACCCATCCTTCTCAAGCTCATCCAAAAAATTGTAGGGGAAGGAACAGTCCCAAACTCATTCTACAAGGCCACTATCACCCTGTTACCAAAACCAGGCAAACATACTACAGAAAAAGACCAATATCACTGATGACTATAGATGCAAAAATCCTCAACAACATACTAGCAAACAGAATCCAGCAACACATTAAAAGGATCATACACCATGATTAAGTGGGATTTATCCCAGGGATGCAAGATTTCTTAAATATATGCAAACTAATCAATGTGATACAACATATTAACAAATTGAAGGATAAAAACCATATGATAAGGGCTTCCCTGGTGGCGCAGTGGTTGAGAGTCCACCTGCTGATGCAGGGGACACGGGTTTGTGCCCTGGTCCGGGAAGATCCCACATGCCGCGGAGCGGCTGGGCCCGTGAGCCATGGCCCCTGAGCCTGCATGTCTGGAGCCTGTGCTCCTCAACGGGAGAGGCCACAACAGTGAGAGGCCCGCGTACCGCAAAAAAAAAAATACAAAACCATATGATAATCTCAATAGATGCAGAAAAAGCTTTTGAGAAAATTCAGCATCCATTTATGATAAAAACTCTCCAGAAAGTGGGTCTAGAGGGAACCTACTGCAACATAATAAAGGCTATATATGACAAACCCACAGCAAGCATCATTCTCAGTGGTGACAAACAAAGCATTTCCTCTAAGATCAGGAACAAGACAAGGATGTCCACAGCAATCAGAGAAGAAAAAGAAATAAAAGGAATACAAGTTGGAAAAGAAGAAGTAAAACCATCACTGTTTGCAGATGACATGATACTATACATAGATAATCCTCAAGATGCCACCAGAAAACTACTAGAGCTTATCAATGAATTTGGTAAAGTTGCAGGATACAAAATTAATATACAGAAATCTCTTGTATTCCTATACACTAACAACGAAAGATCAGAAAGAGAAATAAGGAAACACTCCCATTCACCATTGCAACAAAAAGAATAAAATATCTAGGAATAAACCTACCTAAGGAGGTAAAAGACATATACTCAGAAAACTATAAAACATTGGTTTAAGAAATCAAAGATGACACAAACAGATCGAGAGATATACCATGTTCTTGGATTGGAAGAATTAATATTGTGAAAATGACTATACTACCCAAAGCAATCTACATATTCAGTGCAATCCCTATGAAATGATCAGGGGCAGTTCTTACAGAACTAGAACAAAAAATCTTAAAATTTGTATGGAGACACAAGAGACCCCTAGTAGCAAAGCAATCTTGAGGGGAAAAAATGGAGCTGGAGGAATCAGACTCCCTGACTTCAGACTCTACTACAAGGCTACAGTAATCAAGACAGTATGGTACTGGAACAAAAACAGAAATGTAGATCAATGGAACAGGATAGAAAGCCCAGAGAAAAACCCATGCACCTATGGTCAACTAATCTATGGCAAAGGAGGCAAGGATATACAATGGAGAAAAGACAGTCTCTTCAGTAAGTGGTGCTGGGGAAACTGGACAGCTACATGTAAAAGAATGAAATTAGAACACTCCCTTACACCATACACAAAAATAAACTCAAAATGGATTAAAGACCTAAATGTAAGACCAGACACTACTGAACTCTTAGAGGAAAACATAGAAAGAACACTCTTCGACATAAATCACAGCAATATCTTTTTTATCCACCTCCTAGAGTAATGGAAATAAAAACAAAAATAAACAAATGAGATCTAATGAAACTCGAAACCTTTTGCACAGCAAACGAGACTATAAACAAAGCAAAAAAGACAGCCCTCAGAATGGGAGAAAATATTTGCAAACGAATCAATGGACAAAGGATTAATCTCCAAAATATATAAACAGCACATGCAGCTCAATATTAAAAAAACAAACAAACCAATCAAAAAATGGGCAGAAGACCTAGATAGGCATTTCTCCAAAGAAGACATACAGATGGCCAAGAGGCACATGAAAAGATGCTCAACAACACTAATTATTAGAGAAATGCAAATGAACACTACAATTAGGTATCACCTCACCCTGGTTAGAATGGGCATCATCAGAAAATCTACAAACCACAAATGCTGGAGAGGGTGTGGAGAAAAGGTAACCCTCCTACACTGTTGGTGGGAATGTAAATTGATACAGCTACTCTGGAGAACATTATGGAGGGTCCTTAAAAAAACTAAAAATAGAATTGTCATATGATCCAGCAATCCCACGACTGGGCATATACACAGAGAAAACCATAATTCAAAAAGGCACATGCACCCCAATGTTCATTGCAGCACTATTTTTAATAACCAGGTCATGGAAGCAACCTAAATGCCCATCAAAAGACAAATGGATAAAGAAGATGTGCTACATATATACAATGAAATATTACTCAGCCTTAAAAGGAATGAAATTGGGTCATTTGCAGAGACCTGGCTGTACCTAGAGACTGTCCTACAGAGTGAAGTAAGTCAGAAAGAGAAAGACACATATCGTGTGTTAACGCATATATGTGGAATCTAGAAAAATGGTACAGATGAACCCGTTTTCAAGGCAGAAATAGAGACACTGATGTAGAGAACAAAAGTATGGACAGAAATGGGGGAACATGGGGTGCGGCATGGTGGTGGTGGGATGAATGGGGAGATTGGAATTGGCATACATACATTATAATATGTATAAAATAGATAACTAATAAGAGCCTGCTCTATAAAAAAATTAATTAATTTAAAAAAGTAATTCATGAGTTCCAAATTAAAAAAAATAAATATAATAAAATTAATTAGTATTTAAAAGTAGTTTCACATATAATGAGCTAGATGGATTGAAACAACAGGAAGTTTTAAATTTGTATTGAGAATAACACCTCCTTATAATCTGTCTGTTCTTTACACAATATGGGGTATTTTAGTTCTATGATAATTCCTAACTATTCTGTGATGTAGGCAGGTCAGAAATTTTGATCTCAGGTAAATGACAGTTCAGAGACCATAGATAACTTTTCAGAGAGAATTAATCAGCTGGGATTAAGGTCTTCCTTTCCCAATTAATTTTTTTTTCTGTATACTACATGGTATTACATATGCCTATCTTGAAGAACAATGCCTATACTCAGAAAGCCCAGAGCTGTACAAGACTGAATGCTTATTTAATATTTATAGATAGTAAAGATCTGATCCATGTATACTGTATTCTGGGTTTGTTCAGTCTAACAGGTATGCCAGTAGTGCTCACCTTTCATTGTTCAAGGTTCAATGATTTGGAAATGACTTCTCTTAAAATAGGTATCATCATACTGTCCTGGATACTCTATCATTTGGGTATACTGCTGTTAGTCCCACAACTAGTAGACTTTAAATGTCTAGGACTGAAGGCCTATTCACGTAGACTTTGGATAATATTTCCTAGATAGTAACTGTTATCTCGTTCTCTTCTCCATGGTACTTTCTTTGTTTATAGTTATGGGCTTTCCTAAATTGGAAAGATTCCCTAAAAAGAGTGCTTAGTTTGTTTTCAGTGGTTTAAATGTCAACCACTTCCTCTCTAGTACTTGTGTTTTCGTAACATCAGGGGAAATTAAAATGTGATCTTTTTACACAAGAAAATATTGTTGCATTTGGCAGCAGCAATATTATAGGAAAAGATGAGATTTAGAGAGCCTGCAACTTTTTGCTCTATGACCTTAAGATGAGTCTTATAATCTCTGTCTGTGAAGTATGGCTAGTAACTAACCTATCTCACCTGATTATTGTGGGTGTGTAAGTAGGCAGTGTATATGAAAGTGATGAAGATAGTTATGTTATGCTCATTACTATCTTAAATTTACTAATAATTCCTATTGAGTATATTTCTCTATTCTTCAATCTCCAGCTAGTTATTTGTATGCAAAACCGAATGTTTTATTCCTAAGAATGAAAAGATCTTGAAAGTACCTGAAAGTAGAAAATTGAGCCAGAAATAATTTAAAAAATGGAGACTTTTTAATCAATACTTTCAACTTTTACAAGACACACACACACACTCACCATTGAAATTTTGTCACATTCTTCTCTTTAATTTGGTTTGTATTCCTAAGTGTGCAGTGTGAAATCTGCAGAAGGTTTGATCATGCTAACTACAGAATTGTACAAACACAGTGCCATTCAGATGAAAGAAAGAAGGGGACAGAAAAGAGAAATAGCATTATTTATATCTGTTCTGTGCCACTTAGTAATTCAAAGAAAGCCAAAAGAAATCTTTACCATAGGCATTTCCCTGTTATTTTAGAAGTAGCGACTGTGGAAGCTTATCAAGCTTAAGTAAGCAGACAAAGAGCACGCAGCTATTAAATTGTGGTTTCAGAATTCAAAGTAACTCACATCAGACTGAATCCCAACCTCTTTATTTGCATGATGCATGATAAATCCTACTAACATTTTCTAATTTATTTAGCTTTTACCCACAGGCAGAGGCATTATCGAGTGTTAAATATGAAATGTGCACAGTAACCCTTCTCCAGCTACTCCCCTTTCTTTTATGTCCTCCACAAGTCTCCAATTTCTTGCTTTCCTTACTTTGAAAGCCCACTTATCTTGACTTTCTTGATTAAAAGCCATTAACTTTTCTCTTGGTGATAATCTGAGCTGCAATTTGGTGGTACCTCCACTCCTGCCTGTGACCCATACGACCCCCATATCCCTACTGGCCATTCTGACCACTTACTGACCATTGGGCCTCAGTAAGGAAAATCAGCCTAATTTCACCATGTAGTCATCTTTTGTTTTTTGTGTTTTTTTTGCGGTACGCGGGCCTCTCACTGTTGTGGCCTCTCCCGTTGCGGAGCACAGGCTCCGGACACTCAGGCTCAGCGGCCATGGCTCACAGGCCCAGCCGCTCCGCGGCATGTGGGATCTTCCCGGACTGGGACACGAACCCGTGTCCCCTGCATCGGCAGGCGGACTCTCAACCACTGCGCCACCAGGGAAGCCCGTAGTCATCTTTTGATTGTAGAAATCAGTGAACATATCAGACTTTTGTCCAGAATAAAGGGTTATTGTGGCAACTGAGTCCTTTATACTGAGTTGTAGATGGCTCCCTCTTGAGGGTTAACATCTGGTTTTTAAAAAAGGCTTTTTAACCAAGGTCCTACTGTATAGCACAGGGAACCATATTTAATATCCTGTAATAAGCCATAATGGAAAAGAATATGAAAAAGAATATATATATGAATATGTATGTGTGTATATGTATGTGTGTGTATATATTTCTGAATCATATATGTATGTGTGTGTGTTTATGTATATCTGAATCACTTTTCCATACACCAGAAACTAACACAACATTGTAAATCAACTATACTTAAAAAAAAAAAAGCGTTTTAAATCCTTGCCTGGGACACTGGGTTATCTTTACAACCGTTTTATACTATTAGATTTCTATTTTAATGTTGGATGGACTGGATAGTCATTACGGATTCTTATCATTTGCAAGCTAGAGAGGCCTTATAGGTGTAACCCATTATTTCCCAGTCCACATTAACCTGCAGGAGGCTCAACTGACTTTATTACAACTACACTTCAGATGGAAGGAGTAAAGACAATGAAAGGAAAAGGAAAGTACAATAAGCTGATTAACAGTGTATGTCTCTGCAGAGGGGGCTAAAGAAGAATAAGTTATGGGGACAGATTTTCATGACTGGCCCAAATTTAGGAAATAATCACCAGTCCTACCTCTCATTAGACAAATAAAACTACAGAAACTCAAATGCCTTCATAAATCACATAACATTGCTGGAAGGGGCGACTCCTTCCTCCCCCTTCCCTCCGCCTTTTTTCTTTTCCGTTCCCCTCGCCCTCCCTTCCCCACCCCCGATGACCAGATACTGAGGAGGCAGCTGCAGTGGCAAATGCTGAGTTCTTGGTGAAGGTTTTTCATTTCTCCCATCCCCTTCCCTCCCCACCCCATCCATTAATATTATTCTTTTGAAGATTCTTCGTTGTCAAGCTGCAAAAGTGAAGCGTGAGATTGCAGAAGGTGGTGCTTCTTGTTTCAGTGCTTCTTCTGGTGGAGGAGGAAGCAGGGGTGCACCTCAACACTATCTCAAGACTGATGGCAACAGTGAGTTCCTGGGGAAATCCCCAGGGCAAAACGCGCAGAAATGGATTCCTGGAGGAAACACTAGACGAGGTGACAACTCCGTAGCCAACAACTATGCACATGAAAAAGAACGACATGATGCAACCTTCAGGAAAGTAAGAGGCATACTAAGTAAGCTTACTCCTGAGAAGTTTGACAAGCTATGACTTGAGCTCCTCATTGTGGGTGTAGAGTCTAAACTCATCCTTAAAGGGGTCATACTGCTGATGGTGGACAAAGCCCTAGAAGAGCCAAGTATAGCTCACTGTATGCTCAGCTATGTCTGTGACTGACAGAAGATGAACCAAACTTCGATGGCCCAGCAGCAGAGGGTCAACCAGGACAGAAGCAAAGCACAACATTCAGACGCCTCTGAATTTCCAAATTACAAGATGAATTTGAAAACCGAACCAGAAATGTTGATATCTACGATAAGCGTGAAAATCCCCTCCTCCCCGAGGAGGAGGAACAGAGAGCCATTGCTAAGATCAAGATGTTGGGGAACATCAAATTCGTTGGAGAACTTGGAAAGCTTGATCTTATTTATGAATCTATCCTTCCAAAACACTTTTGGAAAAAAAGAAGAGACTCCAGCTCAAAGATATGGGAGAGGATTTGGAGTGCCTCTGTCAGATAATGAGGACAGTGGGACCTAGATTAGATCAGGAAAGAGCCAAGTCCTTAATGGATCAGTACTTTTCCCAAATGTGCTCCTTGATGTTAAGTAAAGAATTGCTGGTGAGGATTCGTTTCCTGCTGCAGCATACCATAAAGTTGAAAGAACACCCCTGGGTTCCTCGCAAGGCTTTTCTTGACAGTGGACCAAAGATGATCAATCAAATCCGTCAAGATGCAGTAAAAGATCTAGGAGTGTTTATTCCTGCTCCTATGGCTCAAGGGATGAGAAGTGACTTCTTTCTGGAGGGACCGTTCATGCCACCCAGGATGACAATGGATAGGGACCCACTTGGAGGACGTGCTGATATGTTTGGACAAATGCCAGGTAGCAGAATTGGTACTGGTCCAGGAGTTATCCAGGATAGATTTTCACCCACTATGGGGCATCATCATTCAAATCAACTCTTCAGTGGCCATGGGGGACACATCATACCTCCCACACAATCACAGTTTGGGGAGATGGGAGGCAAGTTTATGAAAAGCCAGGGGCTAAGCCAGCTCTACCATAACCAGAGTCAGGGAATTTTATCCCAGCTGCAAGGACAGTTGAAGGATATGCCACCTCAGTTTTCTAAGAAAGGACAGCTTAATGCACATGAGATTAGCCTGAGGCCTGCTCAGTCTTTCCTAATGAATAAAAATCAAGTGCCAAAGCTTCAGCCCCAGATGACTATGATTCCTCCTAGTGCACAGCCACCACACACTCAAACACCACCTCTGGGACAGACACCTCAGCTTGGGCTCAAAACTAATCCACCACTTATTCAGGAAAAGCCTGCCAAGACCAGTAAAAAACCACCACCATCAAAGGAAGAACTGCTTAAACTAACCAAAACTGTTGTAAACAAGTATCTGAATAGTGGAAATGCAAACGAAGCTGTCAGTGGTGTAAGAGAAATGAGGGCTCCTAAACACTGTCTCCCTGAGATATTAAGCAAAGTAATCATCCTGTCACTAGATAGAAGTGATGAAGATAAAGAAAAAGCAAGTTCTTTGATCAGTTTACTCAAACAGGAAGGGATGGCCACAAGTGACAACTTCATGCAGGCTTTCCTGGATGTACTGGACCAGTGCCCCAAACTGGAGATTGATATCCCCTTGGTGAAATCATATTTAGCACAGTTTGCAGCTCATGCTATCGTTTCCGGAGCTGGTGAGCATTTCAGAACTAGCTCAACCACTGGAAAGTGGCACCCATTTCCCTCTCTTCTTACTTTGTCTTCAGCAATTAGCTAAATTATAAGATCGAGAGTGGTTAACAGAGCTTTTCCAACAAAGCAAGGTTAATATGCAGAAAATGCTCCCAGAAATTGATCGGAATAAGGACCACATGTTGGAGATCTTGGGAGGAAATGGACTGAGTTTCTTATTCCCACTCCTCAAATTGGAGAAGGCACTGTTAAAGCAAATAAAGTTGGATCATCCCCTCAAACCATGTATAAGTGGATTAAAGATAACATCTCTCCCAAACTTCATGTAGGTAAAGGATTTGTGAACATCTTAATGACTAGCTTCTTACAGTACGTTTCTAGTGAAGTAAACCCACCCAGTGATGAAAGAGATTCTTCCTCTGCTCCTTCCAAAGAACAGTTAGAGCAGGAAAAACAACTGCTTCTTTCCTTCAAGCCAGTAATGCAGAAATTCCTTCATGATCACGTTGATCTACAAGTCAGTGCCCTCTGTGCTCTTCAGGTGCACTGCTACAATAGCAGCTTCCCGAAAGGCATGTTACTCTGCTTTTTTGTTCACTTCTATGACATGGAAATTATTGAAGAAGGTTTCTTGGCTTGGAAAGAAGATATAACCCAAGAGTTCACAGGGAAAGACAAGGCTTTGTTCCAGGTGAATCAGTGACTAACCTGGCTAGAAACTGCTGAAGAAGAAGAATCAGAGGAAGAAGCTGACTAAAAGAATCAGCCAAAGCCTTAAATTGTGCAAAACATACCGTTGCTATGAAGTAACTGCATTTGACCTAACCACTGCGAAAATTCATTCTGCTGTAACGTTTGCACAATATTTAAAGCAGAAGCGTGTCAGTTAGGATTTCCTTCTGCATAAGGTTTTTTTTGCAGTGTAATGTCTTAATCATAGTCTACCATCAAATATTTTAGGAGTATCTTTAATGTTTAGATAGTATATTAGGAGCATGCAATAATTACATCATAAGTTCTCAAGCAGAGGCAGTCTATTGCAAGGACCTTCTTTGCTGCCAGTTATCATAGGTTGTTTTAAGTTAGAAAACTGAATAGCAACACTGAATACTGTAGAAATGCACTTTGCTTAGTAATACTTGAGTTGTTGCAATATTTACTTATCCATTTGGTTGTTACAGAAAAATTCTTAACTGTAATTGATGGTTGCTGCCGTAATAGTATATTGCCAGTATTTCTACCTCTAGTAATGGGTTTTATGTGCTAGATTTTAATATCCTTGAGCCTGGGCAAGTGCACAAGTCTTTTTTAATAAACATGGTTTACTTGCACAAAACTGATAAGTTTTGAGAGATTGTAAGTGTCCTTGAAGTGGTCTTTGTGGGTTTGAAACTAATGGTGAGAATTTGAATTGGTCCCTTGTATTATAGTATTGAAATTAAGTCTATTTAATTTATCAAGTCATGTTCGTGCCCTGATTTTATATACTTGTATCTATCAATAAACATTGTGATACTTGAAAAAAAAACATTGATGGAAGGGGAAATACTAAACTCTAGAAGTTATGGTCTACAGATGAGCAATATTACCACCTAGACACATTCACCAAGCAGTCTCATGTGGGCCTTAATTAAAGCTTAATTATGCATTTCTTCTAGTAATTATATGTGCAGGCTGCTGTTAAATGAAGAATACTCTTTATTTTCCTGGACCTCTTAAGAGTATTGCAATCCAAGGTTGGGACTACAAATTAATACTAAGAGGTTTAATTACTAGAGCATATTCTATGACATTTATATGAAATAATAGACTGAGCATAACAAAATTTTTAAAAGTAGCACTGTCATATGCCAGACACCCTCCTCAATCTACTGTCTGCCTTAATCCTCACAAAATTAGATTTAGTTGTACTGCTATGACTGTTACCAAAAGCCAGACCCTATATAAAACTTACGATGTATTAGCCATTGTTCTAAGTACAGACACACACACACACACACACATACACACACACAAACACACATGAATGTATGAAGTTGTTTAATTCTTATAATCACTCTATGAGATAGGCGTTTTTATCCCTGTTATATAGATGAGGAAATAAAGGGTCAGAGGCACTAAATAATGATTATTCAATAGGTATTAATTAAATGTCTCCTCTTGTTGGATATTATGTAAGCACAGGGGATATAAGGATTAATATGAAAGAAGTGTTCCTGGAGCCTTCAGTCTAGTGAGGAATACAGATTTTAAACTGATAGCACCAAGAGTTATTACTCATTAGCATAGAATTGCTATAATGAACAATTTAATAAGAGAGTATATGATATAGAGGTAAAATCTGATCTCCAGAAAGGGAAGGTTTTCTCTAAGCCATATAGCAGATTAGAACAGCTTCCCAGGGAAAGGCGGAGGGAGGAGAGTGAAGACAGTAAGGGTTTGAACTGCACTGTCCAATGCAGGACATGAAAAAACGGCTAGTGTAAATTCAGGTGTGCTGTAAGTCCAGTATACACAAAAATTTCTACATGTTATTATAAAAATAAAAAGAAAATAAAATACCTTGTTCATACCTCCACTTTTATATAGACTACTTCTCAAGTGTTAATGTTTTGGATATATTGGGTTAAATAAAAAATTACTATCAAAATTAACTTCACCTGTCTAATTTACTTTTTTAGTGTGGCTACTAGAAAATTTGTAATTACACATAAGACTTGCTTTGTGGTTCATACTATGTATCTATTGGGCAGGATGACGTAGGGTTTCAGACCAAAACAAATGCCAGTAGCTTGGAGGACTCACTGGTCAGAAGCAGCCCTGTGAGGCTGCAGTGGGTTAACTATGATGTGGCAGGAGCTGAGGCTGGAGATAGAGGCAGGTTAAGGGCACACACCTAGGACTTGGTGTCAGACACTAGGGTATTCTTGCTTCTTCATTCAACCAACAACCAGGGTTCTCATCACTCCGAAAGCTCTGGGATGCACAGATCCATGTTCCTGGAGTTTACATTCGTCAAATGAACTGCTCGGAAAGAATGTACCAAAAACTGAAAATGAGAAAAATGATTCATCTCTGCCAATTCCCTGAATGAGCAAGATTTTTGGCCCAGGATGTGGCACTGGGAAAATAATATAGTTTACTTTCTTACTGGTTACCCTACCCTCTCTCTTCTTTTTTCTACCCTTCCTCTGTGGTTAACCATGTTTTCTTTTTTCCTGTTTTTCTTTTTTTTTTTTTCCTAGTGGCAATCTCCCATTAAGAAGATCCCTGGAGGTCGGTCCACTCTCATACCTCTTGTGCTAAACCCTACCACTTTCTGAAGGAGCTAATCCTATCTCAGTGCAATGTATATATTGTTCTAGGGCTTATTACATTCTTCTTTTAGTTTTAATTGTTTTTTCCCCCACCTGGGATAAAGCAAGGTAATTTACTGAAGCAGAGGTGATACTAAATGACTGTTACAGTTACTGCCATAACTAACTGAATAAATAAAAAGAGAGAGAAAAGGAAACACCAAAGAAATATAAGAAATACAATCAAAATTTGTTGTAACATGTATAATATTGGTCATCTTGTATTTATAAGCACCAAAATCTATTTTAAAAGAGAGTGTGTGCACATGGCATGTGCATGCATGTGCGTCTGTCTGTATGAGACCCTCGTCGTGTGTGTGTGTGTCTGTCTGTGTAAGACAATCATATAGACCAGAGTTGAGATGTCAGTGTGGACAGCTGTACTTTTCTCTCTCATTCACAATAACTAAAGTGTGTTTGTTGTATTTTAAAGAAAATTTCTGTTGGAATCCCCCTCTCTGAGTACATGGTAGCTAAAGTGACCTGTGTCATTTTTACTGATATGTGTCTACTATTTTAATGGAAGCCTAGTTAAAGATTAACTAGCTAATCTTTATGATGATAGAATGTATTTGCTTTGAATTTTCATAAGATTTATTGCGGGGCTTCCTATTGCTCTCCTACAAGAGATTTGGATGGTCCTTTCACCCACCCTCTCTCTGCTGTTCTCAGTTTTTTGCTTATTAAAAGAATATTTAATGGCTGTAATTCTACCACATACCCTGAACATGGCCCTGAGACTGTAAAATTCAATCTACCCAGGAAGAAAGTATGTAAACATAAGCTGTAGCTGCCATAGCTATGTTGAAGAAGCATGGATGTGGTTTACAGGTGATAGAAAGTATAATCCATGAAAGAGGTACTGTTTCAGATGATTCTTGACAAAACCTTGCCTTTAAAATGATGGAAAGAAATCCCAGATACAAAAATCAGAACAGCAAAATTTTAGGATAGTGACAAAAAGTCACATTCCAGAAAGCACAAGTAGTTTGGGGTAGCTGGAATGTAGGCTATAAGGACATTAGCATATTGGAAATAAAGTTGGAGAAATGGGCAGAGGTTCAGTTTATGTCATGTTAAATAATTTAGGCTTTATCCTGTAGACAGAAAGACGCTAAAGACATTTTTCAACAAAATGGTATGTAAGTAGCTTTGTGTTTGAGAAAGAACATCCTTGCAGTAATATAGAGGTTACTTCCTATGTGTGCTACCTTCTTCATTTATATTTAAAAATTCTGAAAGAATGAGACCTCCTGTTTCAATTTCTTTCTTCCCAAGGAACTCAGTGTAGTCCTCAGCAAATAATAGGAACTTATGCATCTTTATTGAAAAGAAGTGAATATTATTGGAGCATGTTTCTTTAAATAGAACATGAGCTTTGGCACAACACAAACCTAAGTTAACAGCCTAATTCAACTTCTTACTAGTTGTGTATCATTATTGAGCCTTAGTTTCTTCATCTGTCAGAATGGGAATGAAAATATCAAGCACAAATATTACTGAGAAATTTGCTTGGTGCATAGACATTCCTCAGTCAGATTTTGTGTTTATACCTTGGTGTATACGACGACTGTCGTGGATTCTTAAATTATTCCTCTCCCAGAGTGTATCTTCAAAACAAACTGAATGAAATGCTGTTAGAGTAGATCGCCATAAAAACAAAACAACCAACTACTACTGAAAAGAATTTATTTTAAACTTTATTAGTACAATATGTCAGCTACAGAAAAGAAAGAGAAGATTTTAGTGAAACCACTTTAAATTCTAAACAACGCATACCAAAAGTTTAGAGCAAGAATCAAAGCCTAGCTACACATTGGGTCTTAAGCACATTCTAACTGACCCTGAACAAAAATCCAAATTCTATTCTGCACAGATGGCAGAAAGCAATATTCCTGTGCTGCCCAAAATATGTGTGGGCTGAGAGAAGCACTAGATGACTTATTAAAATTGTTCTGGGACTTCCCTGGTGGCGCAGTGGTTGAGAGTCCGCCTGCCAATGCAGGGGACATGGGTTCGTGCCCCGGTCGGGGAAGATCCCATGTGCTGTGGAGCGGCTGGGCCCATGAGCCATGGCTGCTGAGCCTGCACGTCTGGAGCCTGTGCTCCGCAGCGGGAGAGGCCACAACAGTGAGAGGCCCACATACCGCAAAAAAAAAATTGTTCTTTTAGCATCACCTTTGATGAGGGCTTCAAGACATTTCAAACTAAATGAAAAACTCAGTGACCTGTAGAATGCAAAATGAATATAGGATGCTGTTGCTTTGACGGGATGTATTCCCAATGTGGAATAAGATTTCAAATTGGAGTACTATGTAGGGACAAAAACACCAAAAACTGAAACTGCTAACAAAGTTTATAATCTGAGCTGGGGAGATAAAAGGGTAGAAAGTCTTCCAAATAGTTGAATTTAGCATTGGGTGCAGCCCAGTTTTCATTCCATTCTAAGTTCTTCCTTGGGAATGTACAGTTACTCCTGGGGAAGTCTCCATCAAAATTTTCTCAACACACATTTAGCTCTGGCTAAATCCAGATTTACTGACCCCTGGGACCTAGTTCCTCTGGTTTGCCAATCCAAGTGATGCTTTCTCAACCCTTGTATTGGCTGAATTATTTTAAAAGGTTTAAATGATAGTTTGAAGTTCCTTTTTTTTTTTTTTTAAATTAGCTCACTTTGCCTGTGGACCAGATGGCAGTGAATGCTGCTGCTGTTAATTTAAATAAATGAAAATAAGAGGACAGGCAGATTTTCAAATGTTCTGTGTGAAGCAAAGAACAACATGCATCCCCCAACTTTTTTTCTTTCTTGTCTTTTTCTTTAAAATGTTCAACTTCAATGGAAATTTCAGTCAGCATATCTCTGACTTCTTTATACTTAACACATCAGAATGTTTTTTAAGTGCTAGTTGATGTCAAAGATACATTATGAAGATTTGTGTAGGTAGTTTCCAGCTTTTGGTTTTAGAAAGAGAAAAGTTGCATTTATGTTAAATGAATCTAAAAAGGTTGATTTTGGTGCTACACTTGAACTCCACAAATGATAAGTACCTCCAATCTCAGGAAAATATATTTCTCCATAGACATTGTTATAATATGCAGTTTTATGAGGCATAATATCCTCATGCACACTCTCCTTTGTCATAAAAGTAAGAGGGTAACAAGTGGGTGTTTGAAAAGGGTAAAATTATTGAAACAGTAGAAATGACTCTGGGCATAAAAATAATTGTTGAAAAAATAAGTGTTTAACTTGAATGGTTTTAGCATTTGTGGCAGTTAATGCTTATGTATATCCATGAATTAAGAATCTATACACATTAAGGGTTGGGATGGACAGGAACAGATAGAGACCAGAAAGTTTTGTTTGAAATGCCAGTATTAAGGTCAGTTAATCTCCCTGTAACAGAATATATGTTTAGGTATGTCCAAGTAACAAAGAACCCCCAAATCTCAGTTATTAGCTTTAGTTGTGGGGATTAAAATAAGGGTCCTATTCATTGTGGCAATTCAGGGATCCAGGCTGAAAGACATTTTATCTAAATGTACTTCTACATTAACCACAGCGTTACAAAGGCAATCTGATGAATTGTGGCCTCCCTCTTTAAATTTTCATCCAGGAATGACATATCACTTCATCTCTCATTTCTTAGAAAAAAACAAGTCACATTCCCACACCCAATTTCAAAGAGAATGGGAAAACTCAATCCAACATTTGCCTAGACAGCTAAGAGCCTGAAGTAGTTGGTCAATTCCACTTAGGTCTACTGCTCTAACCAAAGAAGCCAGGAATGCAAGACCCAGAGAGAGTGTGTCACCAAAGTTCTTAGAAGCCACCTAAAATCAAAATTTAGTAAGCTATTTCACATCAAAAAGAACAGGGTTGAAGCCATTAAAGTGAGAGTAAAATATGAAACAGTTGAAACAAAATGGAAGGAGATTGGTGAATTTTGGTGACTGTCTTACATAGAGAGGGATCTTCTTTAACTCTAAAATAGTCCTAACACATTGTATAAAGATTAGTCTGTGTATCTTAAAGGTACAAGGTCAAAGCTGGTAACAAATCTGAGAGACTGTGCATCACCAACAAACTCTTCTCTCTTAGTATTTGATAGTTGTATTTGTGCCATTCAGTGGATTGAATTTAATTCACTATATGACAGTGCTTTAACAACTTTAAAAACAACAACAATAACAAAACCTTTTCCTTTCTAACTTATATGGGGTGCAGTTGCTAAAACTTGACTACAGAGATGATGAAGTCAAGTCGTTTTCTCCTTGGATTGAGGTATTCCCATAAGAACCTTTGTTTTCCAGATGTAAATTCCCTAATATTTTCCCATTTTGAAGAGTCTTCTATATCTAAAACCTTCATTCTTCTTTTGGCACATTTGAAACCCATTTGTGCTCTTCAATAAGCCACAGTGGAAAGATTCTAGGGTTCAGTGTCAAACAACAGGAATTTGAGTGCCAACTATGCCAGTTTTAACTATGAGTCACCCTAGCATTGCCTTAGTTTTATCATCTACACAATGAGGATAATGTTACTTATTTTGCATTGTTTTATAAACATAAAATACTATTTTAAAAAACATAGCTTAAAATTCAAAAGGTAATAGACATGGATTAAATATTTATTTCCTAACCAAACTTTAATGGCAATATTATTTTAAGGGAGGCTGTATACCATAGTATTTAAAAGTAGAAATAAACTACCTTTGTTTAAAATGGAAAAACAAAAGACCCTGAATAGCCAAGCCAATCTTAAGAACAGAGCTGGAGGAATCATAGTCCCTGGCTTCAGACTATACTACAAAGCTACAGTAATCAAAACAGTTTGGTACTGGCACAAAAACAGACACATAATTCAGTGGAACAGAATAAAAAGCCCAGAAATATACCCACACACTTATGGTCAATTAATCTATGGACAGATGAGGCAAGAATATACAGTAGAGAAAAGACAGTCTCTTCAATAAGTGATGCTGGGAAAATGGGATGGCTACATGTAAAAGACTGAAATTAGAACATTCTCTAACACCATATACAAAAATAAACTCAAAATGGATTAAAGATATAAATGTAAGACCAGATACCATAAAAATCCTAGAGGAAAACAAGTGGAACACTCTTTGACATAAATCATAGCAATATTTTTTTGGATCCATCTCCTAAAACAAAGGAAATAAAAGCAAAAATAAACAAATGGGACCTAATTAAACTTAAAAGCTTTTGCACAGCAAAGGAAATCATTGACAAAATGAAAAGACAACCTACTAAATTGGAGAAAATATTTGCAAATGATATGACTGATCAGGGGTTATTGTCTAACATATATAAACAGATCACACAACTCAACATCAAAAAAAACCAAACAACCCAATTAAAAAATGGGCAGAACAGAATAGACATTTTTCCAAAAAGGAAATGCAGATGGCTAACAGGCATATGAAGAGATGTTCAACGTCATCAGGGGAATGCAAATCAGAACCACAATGAGATATCACCTCACACCTGTCATGATGGCTAGCATCAAAAAGAACACAAATAACAAATGTTGGCGAGAATGTGGAGAAAAGGGAATCCTCATACACTGTTGATTAGAATGTAAATTGGTGCAGCCACAGTTAAAAACAGCATGGAGGGTTCTCAAAGAACTAAAAATAGAACTCTTTGATATATATATATATGAAAAAAACAGCAATTCCACTCCTTGGTATATATCTGAAAAAAACAAGAACACTAATTTGGAAAGTTCCATGCACCCTGATGTTCATAGCAACATTATTTACAGTTCCCAAGATATGGAAGCAACCTAAGTGTCCATCAACAGATGAATAGATAAAGAAGATGTGATTGAGATAGATATATATATATATCACAATGGAATACCACTCAACTTAAAAAAGATGGAAATTTTGCCATTAGCACCACATGAATGGATTTGCAGGGCATTATGCTAAGTAAAACAAGTCAGAGAAAGACAAATACTGTATGATATCACTGATATGTGGAATCTTAAAAAAAATACAACAAACTAGTGAATATAACAGAACAAGGAAGCTCACCAATACAGAGAACAAAGTAGTGGTTACCAGTGGGGAGAGGGAAGGGGGAGGGGCAATATCGGGTAGGGTAGAAAGATATAAACTATTAGGTATATAATAAGCTACAAGGATATACTGCACAACAGGGAATATAGAAAATATTGTATAATATCTATAAATGGAGTATAACCTTTAAAAATTGTGACTCACTATATTGTACACATGTAACTTATATAATATTATATATCAACTTGGGTATTTAAATTAAAAAATTAAAATAAAAACCAAACCTACATCAACCACTGTGTAACCTTTGGCAAGTCATCTTTGAGATGACTTGAGATACATCTTTCCCATCAGTTAAATTGGAATGATGATAGGAATGCCAACTGTATGGTATTGATGTAGAATTAAAGGCAGTAATCTACCAAAAATTAGCTTTATGCCTGGCAAACAGTGAGTACTCAAAACATGTTAGGTATTATTACGGAGTTCAACATGTGAAAATGCTTTGTAAGCTATCATATGATGCAAATGTTAGAACATCATTATTCTTATTAGTGTCATTTCATTTTGTTGAAAGGAATCATGATAACACTATCATGCTCCATAGATTACTGATAGTTACTCAAATTAATGTGCCCACATGATAATAACTTTGTCATTGATACACTAATTGTTAGAGAAGGAAAGAAACTGTCAGTGGTTTTCAGTGTATTTTTGGAAGTGGAAATATTTTTGCTTTTCCCCAAATGAACCAAATAGAACTCAATCTTAAAAAAAAAAATTAAATCTGAAATTGTATGTGGTGGGTTGGTTTTGGAATAATGCCTTAGTCCTTTCTGTTTTGAACAGTTTATTATTTGTACTCTGTATCATATTCTTTATTCTTACCTTTGTTTTCCTGAATCACTTATATGCTGATTAATATAAACCATGTTTTAACTCAAATGAGCTAATAGATCTGAGAAATTATACAATATAACTATTTTAATATCAAATTAAAGGCTAACCTTAAAACAGAAATCTTGAAGACATACAGAGCCTGTTCTGTTTCTCTGTCTCTTGGTCTGCCTGTTTCTCTCAGTCACTTCCTTACTCACAAATATGACACATATGCTTTCCCTTTTCACAAAAAAGCTGGTCCTATCAGCAATAATATTAAAAAAGCTTGAACATTCCATACATTTTATCAAATGTGAATAATCTATTATGTTTGAAGAAATCACATTTTAATTTTAAATAATTCATATCAATTAAATACACAGCACTTCAGACTGAAAACCGGGGGTAGGCTTGCAGATAAGGATTCTAGCCTGGAAAATCTTACAGTTCGGTAGGAAAGATAGGCAAGAATACAACTAAGTTTAAAAGAAGCCAGTGCAATACGCATTCCAAATGGGGTTTGAAGCAAATTGCCATGTGTTCAGGGTAGGAAGAGTGATTAATTCAGGATGGAGGCATCAGGAAAGGTTCACAAATGCATTCCATCATCATTTGTGTGGTGTGGGTCAGGGAGCACAGGATCATTTTAGGTTCTTTATTTTTGACTTCCAGCCAGGCTCTAATGAATTTCCAAGGGACTCTCCCCTTGGATCAGCTCTTCCCTCCAACGAACAACGCCCATCCCCACCTCCCAACCTTTTAATCGTTCATGCATTGATTTCTGAGAAAGCTTTTGGCCAAATGATGAGTAGTTACTCATTTCCCTGCATTTTCTGGGCACTGGGTGTTTCAAGTGACATTTTCTGTATATCAGGGATTTAAATCAAGACACAAACCATATTTTTGAAAAGTGGCTATCTTTTGTTTCTTTGTTTTACATTCCAACCATTTCTCTGGGCAGTATTTGTTCCATTGTTTCATTAATGTGTGGACAAAAGTTTTAATGATATAATCAAATCAATGTGTCATTTATCAGAAAGAAGGAAAATGCGTGTGTGTGTGTGTGTGTAAGCACAATGTTTTGTACTATCAGGTTTGTAGGGGAGGTAGATATGCAAACAATGATATAAATAACCTACAGCAAAGCAAAATATGAATTGAGCTCAGATAAAAAAGGGACAGTCTACAACTATTTGGGGTGAGATTTTTTTCTTCTCTCCCTTGCCCCATCCTACCCCAGACATGGAGAACACTTTAAACCTATAGACTATAGAGTTTGTAAACAAGCAATGTTCATTCAAAGCCTGTTGTTTAAATAAAAGTTGTCATGTCTGCTCTTATATTTTGCAACTGCTGGGAAGGCATTTGAATTCAGTTAGTCTTCAGAGGATCTAAATTTACATTGTTATAGTTATAAATATACCAGAGTCCCTTTACTCTTCCTAGTCAGCTGCCCCTTCATATGTCTTCTTCCTCTGGACACCCAGAAATGCCTAGGTTCCTTTTCTTCCTCCTCCTCTGGCTTTCCTCCCTTTCTCCCTTTAGGGCCTAGCTTTATTGTCCTACTTTGTACATGAGCTGGTAAGCTCCATTTCACGCCACTGCTACTTTGGTTGGAGATAGTGGAGCCTTCACCATGGAGTCTCTAAGACACTCTACTTCACTCCATACACAGCATAAGTTCAACCAATTATTGTGCTTAGATGTTATCTTCCCAACCAAGAGTGAAAGTGGAGGGATTCCAAGGGCTGGAGACAGAGAACTTCTATCTCTCCTACCACATTTGCATACATTCTACAAGATATTGGAGATCCATGAAAATTATGTTTTCAGGAATTGTAATACCATGAGAAAAAGCTTATATTATAATATTAAATTTAAATAGCAGGATACAAAAATTGTGTACAAAGTAGAACACAAGAATTATAGAAACATTGGTCAAAGACAAAATAAGAAAGAAAAGAAATGAAAAAAAAGGACAAGTAAAATACAAGATGCTGTGAGTATTTGTTTGGTACTATGGCACTATGGTAAAAACTATGGGTGCCTTTTTTTCTGCCTTTTCTTTTTTTTTCTTTCTGTATCTCTCTCTCTCTCTCTCTGATATTCATTAATCCCAAATGCCTATATAAGTAATAGCATTATTGAAGAAACACAATCTGTTAACAATATACATTCTTCATTTTATAAGCAAATGCATACATTAATTAATGGTGTATTAAGAATACATACTCTTTCTGGTTTCATCAGATTGACATGTGATAACACTATTTGTTTAAAATATTTCTTAGATTTTTTAACACATGTGAAACATGCACACACTAGAGCTTCCTTCTAAGTGATAATTACAGAAGCAAGTCAACTTGCATTGTATGAATTGTATAAAAATAGATTCCTAAGAAGGTTAAAACATTAACCAGGTATTATCAATACAGTGCTGATTAATTATTTCTACTTTGGGGAGTAAAATCACTATGTCAACCTGTAAAGGAAGGAGAATAACGATTTGAGGAGTGATTTAAAAACATGATTCATGTAGTAGAAAGCAAGAATTCCTTCTGTTTTCTTTCTTAAATTCATCTCCCTCCAGTGCCACAATACTTCTGACTAGAAAGTCTTAAAAATCTTCTTTGTAAAGGTAAGACGGGGAGAAAAATCCTTCTACAGAATTGTACTTTCCAAGTTTTCATTTGCACGATGCTTTCCTTCCCCTTGATATTATGTGTTGAGAACAACTGAATTATGACCTTGGCTTCCAGTCAGATCCTGTTGAGTCACAGAAGATAAATTGATGAGCAGTGCTAAAGTTAAGGCTCATAATTCAGTTGTCCAAAGTACATCCTGCAAAAGCAGTTTGTATAAGCAATAAAAAATGGGGGAAAACTGCTAGCAATGCTCCCTTTTCCATTTTGTTTTGGTTCTTGGAGAGAGTTTTGCCCAGTAAATGTGTTTTGCATTCTTCAAATTTATTGCCTTTTGAGCCAAATCTGGAAAATGACTGGGTTTCCAAATTTGATGGTTTATTATCTACAGAAAAATTCAGGTTTCTTAAAAAAAATAAAAGATTCTTTCATGCAGTAACACAGCAATATCAGGCCCAGAATTTGTTCAGGGAATTCTGACTTCTCCCCTGTATATGTCATTCACCCGTAAAATCTTAAATTTATGCAACTCCATGCATTGAATATATTTTATATGCAGGATTAAATGATATGTTTAATGTGTGTTTTATTGGCTAATCTATAAACTTCAACATCTTTAGTGTTCACTTTTGTGTCTCATGTTAAGCAGAGGGCCTAGCACATAGTCTAAGCACATAATCAATACCCAGTAATTTGAGTATTAACTACAATATTCGATAAATATTATTTATAGAGTTTCTACTATGTATCGGGCACTGTGATTGTCATATAGGAACAGCAACAGCAGCAAAAACAAAGAATTAGCTTTTATTGAATTGTTACTATGTGCTGAGAATTACGTCAGGTACTTCATACTCGTTTAATTTCCAAATTAAGTTTAAAAGATCAGGGTCATCACTTTTTATATTTTACAGATAAAGATGTTGAAGTTAAGGCAGGTTAAATAATTTTCCTAAATTGCAGAGCTAAGAGGCAGAATTAGAATCTTACACAACACTGACTTTGCATGCATCACCTTATTCAGTCATTACAATAAGTACACATTATTACACACTTATTTCTCAGATGATAAAACTGAAACTAACAGAATCTAAGGAAAATGTTTTTTTTTTTTAAATAGGAGAGGTGAAGAAAAAAATTGAACCCAGTTCTGAATGCCTTTAAGGTTAATGCTCTTCCCCTGAGAAGTAGGTTCTTTGGTGGCTTTAAGTGGATTTTAGAGATTGAACCCTCACTCAAGAAGCTAAGGACTGTGAAGAGGTTAAGAGATACACAGAAATGACACAAAGCAGGATGTGACAAATGCTATGAAAGAAATGTGGACAGATAACAACATCTTATGGGAGTTTTAAGAAAGGAGGCGGAATCATGAAGAGCTTCACAGAAGAAGTAGCATTCAAATTTTCCTTGAAGCACAGGTGGATCTAGGCATAAAAGGATATAAATGCTATAAGCCTTGGATCCAAAACGTTGGGTTGGAGCATATGCTTTGTAAAGGAGAGAGAAGATAGGTACACTATATAATGCTAAGGATTTCAGTACTACAATCCCTCAGAAAGTTTTTTTTAAAGAAACAGTTCATACAGATCGTAATATATGATGTACAACAAATCAACTTTCTTCAAGTCCTTTCTGTACATAATTTTTAAAAGATGAAACAAACTGACATTAATTAAACAACTACTCTGTGGAGTGTCCTGTAATAGGAATAGGGGTAAGGGGAGAGCGGGAGGTCCACCAAAAACGCTGGCAGAGTGGCTAACCTAGAGGGGACTAATGAGACTGTAATCAATCAGTTGGAGAGCGAACCTTCAGCCAGAACAAAATAAAAAGCTAAGCGGCCCATACAAAAATTGAATTTACAACTGGCCTCATTACTGCCCTGTTCTAGCTAATTGGGCCGTATGTTAACACACTGGGCATGCAGCAATGTTGGAAGATAAATGAAAAAGCCCTCCTCTTCCAATTCCACTATCATGGATATATGGAGTACCAGATGGTGGCACGTTATAAATGGAATGAGTCATTCTGGAGGCACATCTGAAGTACCAATAAATATGGGGTTCACATAAACAGAAGTTTATCTACAAGCACCTTCTCTAAACAGAGGTGGAGAAAAGAGTCAACAGTGATTTTGGGCAGAGCACTGGATTGAGAATCTGGAGACTGCAGGTTTAATACTGCTGTGACCACATTTGCACCTACTCCTCCCTGTCTTTGGAATTCACTTCCCCCAGAATTTTGTAAGCCTGACTCCTTCTCAAATTTTACTTATCATCTCAGTTATCTGTCCTCCGACAGCTTTCCCTGACTAAAAAGCTTAAAGTAAATCTTCCTTCATGTTCTCGACCTCACTACTGTATTGATTTCCTCCAAATATGTGAAATTTTTAATTTACTTGTTCATTATGTTTCACCTACATCTAAGCTCCATGAGGGCAGGGATTTTTTTCCTGTCTTGTTTACCAGTATATCCCCAATGTCTAAAATAATACCTGGTTCATGGTAGATGCTCAATAAATATTTCTGAGTAATGAAATTGTGGCTTTGCCTTATACTATCTGACTTAAGACAAAACATTTGGTCTCATATAGTGCTGTCATTATTATTAGTGAGGATAAAAAATAGCAACACTGTCTACTGTTAGAAAGATCAAAGCTGTCAAATCATGTGAAGTCCCTTCAAGATTTGTATGGGATAATAGAAGATGGGTTTGCCATTTTCAGTAAAAGAGAACAGTCATGGGAGGATAAAGCTTAACGGCCAAAAGGAGATACCAAATGGCTTTTTGAATAAGGTGGTAGGAGATTGTGTGTCCTTATCCAATTCTGTTTTCTATTCTGTGTTTCAATTTCTGTCATTTGTGAGGTCCCTCGTAACTCTAGAACATGATGAATTGCTGATGATACAGCAGATTTTTTTTCTTAACATCTTTATTAGAGTATAATTGCTTTACAATGGTGTGTCAGTTTCTGCTCTATAACAAAGTGAATGAGTTATACATATACATATGTCCCCATATCTCTTCCCTCTTGCATCTCCCTTCTTCCCACCCCCCCATCCCACCACTCTAAGTGGTGACAAAGCACCGAGCTGATCTCCCTGTGCTCTGCGGCTGCTTCCCACTAGCTATCTATTTTACATTTGGTAGTGTATATATGTCCATGCCACTCTCTCACTTTGTCCCAGCTTACCCCTTCCCCGCCCCTTATCCTCAAGTCCATTCTCTAGTAGGTCTGCATCTTTATTCCTGTCTTGCCCCTAGGTTATTCTTACCATTTTCTTTTTTTTTTTTTTTTAGATTCCATATATATATGTTAGCATATGGTATTTGTTTTTCTCTTTCTGACTTACTTCACTCTGTATGACAGCCTCTAGGGCCATCCACCTCACTACAAATAACTCAGTTTTGTTCCTTTTTATGGCTGAGTAATATTCCATTGTATATATGTGCCAAATCTTCTTTATCCATTCATCTGTTGATGGACACTTAGGTTGCTTCCATGTCCTGGCTATTGTAAATAGAGCTGCAGTGAACATTTTGGTGCATGACTCTTTGAATTATGGTTTTCTCAGAGTATATGCCCAGTAGTGGGATTGCTGGGTCGTATGGTAGTTCTATTTTTGTTTTTTGAAGGAGCCTCCATACTGTTCTCCATAGTGGCTGTATCAATTTATATTCCCACCAACAGTGCAAGAGGGTTCCCTTTTCTCCACACCCTCTCCAGCATTTATTGTTTGTAGATTTTTAGATGATGGTCGTTCTGACTGGTGTGAGATGATCTCTCATTGTAGTTTTGATGTGCATTTCTCTAATTATTAATGATGGTGAGCATTCTTTCATGGGTTTGTTGGCAATCTGTATATCTTCTTTGGAGAAATGTCTATTTAGGTCTTCTGCCCATTTTTGAATTGGGTTGTTTGTTTTTATTGAGCTGTATGAGTTGCTTGTATGTTTTGGAGATTAATCCTTTGTCAGTTGCTTCATTTGCAAATATATTCTCCCATTCTGAGGGTTGTCTTTTCGTCTTGTTTATGGTTTCCTTTGCTGTGCAAAAGCTTTTAAGTTTCATTAGGTCCCATTTGTTTATTTTTGTTTTTATTTCCATTTCTCTAGGAGGTGGGTCAAAAAGGATCTTGCTGTGATTTATGTCATAGAGTGTTCTGCCTATGTTTTCCTCTAAGAGTTTGATGGTGTCTGGCCTTACATTTAGGTCTTTAATCCATTTTGAGTTTATTTTTGTGTATGGTGTTAGAGAGTGTTCTAATTTCATACTTTTACATGTACCTGTCCAGTTTTCCCAGCACCACTTACTGAAGAGGCTGTCTTTTCACCATTGTATCTTCTTGCCTCCTTTATCAAAGATAAGGTGACCATATGTGTGTGGGTTTATCTCTGGGCTTTCTATCCTGTTCCATTGATCTATATTTCTGTTGTGGTGCCAGTACCATATTGTCTTGATTACTGTAGCTTTGTAATATAGACTGAAGTCAGGGAGCCTGATTCCTCTAGCTCCGTTTTCTCTCTCAACATTGCTTTCGCTATTCAGGATCTTTTGTGTTTCCATACAAATTGTGAAATTTTTTGTTCTAGTTCTGTGAAAAATGCCAGTGGTAGTTTGGTAGGGATTGGATTTAATCTGTAGATTGCTTTGGGTAGTAGAGTCATTTTCGCAATGTTGATTCTTCCAATCCAAGAACATGGTATATCTCTCCATGTATTTGTATCATCTTTAATTTCTTTCATCAGTGTCTTAAAATTTTCTGCATACAGGTCTTTTGTCTCCTTAGGTAGGTTTATTCCTAGATATTTTATTGTTTTTGTTGCAGTGGTAAATGGGAGTGTTTCCTTAATTTCACTTCCAGATTTTTCATCATTAGTGTATAGGAATGCAAGAGATTTCTGTGCATCAATTTTGTATCCTGCCACTTTACCAAATTCATTGATTAGCTCTAGTAGTCTTCTGGTAGCATCTTTAAGATTCTCTATGTATAGTATCATGTCATCTGCAAACAGTGACAGCTTTACTTCTTCTTTTCCAATTTGGATTCCTTTTATTTCTTTATCTTCTCTGATTGCTGTGTCTAAAACTTCCAAAACCATGTTGAATAATAGTGGTGAGAGTGGGCAACCTTGTCTTGTTCCTGATCTTAGTGGAAATGGTTTCAGTTTTTCACCATTGAGGATGATGTTGGCTGTGGGTTTCTCACCTATGGCCTTTATTATGTTGAGGAGAGTTCCCTGTATGCCTACTTTCAGGAGGGTTTTTATCCTAAATGGGTGTTGAATTTTGTCAAAAGTGGCAGAGGCCGGCGGGATGTTGCATTAGCCTGAGGCGCGCCATGCCTTCTCCCTGGGAAGTTGTCCCTGGATCACAGGACCCCTCACAGTGGTGGGCTGCATAGACTCCCGGGAGGGGCAGTGTGGAGAGTGATCTGTGCTTGCACACAGGCTTCCTGGTGGCGGCAGCAGCAGCCTTAGCATCTCATGCCCGTCTCTGGGATCTGCGCTGATAGTCGAGGCTCACACCCATCTCTGGAGCTCCTTTAAGCTGTGCTCTTAATCCCCTCTCCTCGTGCACCAGGAAACAAGGAGGCAAGAAAAAGTGTCTTGTCTCTTCAGCAGCTCCAGACTTCTTCCCGGACTCCCTCCCAGCTAGCTGTGGCGCACTAGCCCCCTTCAGGCTGTGTTCACGCAGCCAACCCCAGTCTTCTCCCTGGGATCCGACCTCCAAAGCCCGAGCCTCAGCTCCCAGCCCCCGCCCATCCCAGCGGGTGAGCAGAGAAGCCTCTCAGGCTGGTGAGTGCTGGTTGGCAGCAATCCTCTGTGCGGGAATCTCTCTGCTTTGCCCTCTGCACCCCTGTTGCTGCACTCTCTTCTGTGACTCTGAAGCTTCCCCCCGACCCACCCCCTGACCCACCCCCCGTTTCCACCAGTTAAGGGGCTTCCTAGTGTGTGGAAAGTTTTCCTCCTTCAAAACTCCCTCTTAGAGGTGCAGGTCCTGTCCCTATTCTTTTGTCTCTGTTTTTTCTTTTGCCCTACCCAGGTAGTTGGGGATTATCTTGCATTTTGGGAGGTCTGAGGTCTTGTGCCAGTGTTCAGTAGGTGTTCTGTAGGAGTTGTTCCACGTGTAGATGTATTTCTGATGTATTTGTGGGGAGGAAGGTGATCTCAGCGTCTTACTCTTCTGCCATCTTGAAGCTCCTCCCGATACAACAGATTTTAACAACCATTTATGGCTGTGTTTAACAGATTGGCATTTTCCTATTTCCCATTTCTCAGGTCATATTTAAGATGCCAACACAGAAAAAATGTGTGTGTGTGCACCTTCATACTCATTTTCTTACTCATTGAGAACTGCCACAGTAGTCAATATTAAAAAATAAAGTGGCAAAAACTTACTGTACGGCCAGCACAGGGCCAAACCCTATGGTTGACAGAATGATTTTGCCATTCCAGGGACATACAACCTAGATAAGAATGTTAAGTTAACTGTTTGAAAAAACAGTGCATATTGCTCTCCTACAGTAGCTTTATTCTGAAATAATAAAGATTAAATTGTCTAGCATAGAAAAGGAAGGAAATAGTATATAAGCAAAAAATTTCTTATATTATCTTGTATATAGTTTGCTTGATAATAAGACTAGGAAGACAGAGGCCAAAACTAAAGAGCAGGGAATTATCTCAGGCAAAATAACAAGGAAATTGGACAGAGGTTGCCTTTCTAAATAACATATAAGAGACACCAAATTCCAAGCATGGAAAATATGAGGAACATCATTTATAGGAAAGGCAGTGGTGTAAAATTCCAGGAACAAATGGAGGAAAGAAGTAAACTATCATTGTTTGAGCACATATGCTTGGCAAAAAATAATTTTATGTTATATTTTGTTTATCTTCTGGAAACCTTGCACTGGAGGTATCATTTGTAGTGGTTTACAGAAGAGCAAACTGTGGCTTACATAGTTTCACTGATTTGTCCAACGCCGCACTATTACTATGTTAAACAGCCACTTTTGAATCTTAGGGGATATAGGGAGTTTAGAATACTTGTGTAAAAACAGGGTTTACTTGCGTTCATATATCTTTTGTAGACTTATAGCCCAGCATCTTTGTGTAAACCCTTGCCTGTCTAAAACTGCACCAAACTAAGTCTGATGTCTGAAATTTTTATGGTACTGCAGTAAATTTGAAGAGTCAACTTTGAAAGGAGATTGCAAAACCTTTACTATGACTAGCCCATACGGTAGCTTGTTTCACAGGAAAAGCTCAAGAAAAACACATTGAAAATCCTACTTTATGCAGTAAGTTTCCCAGAGATAAAGTGCTATAGCTGTGGTGCAAGTTTCTTTCTATTTATCTGGGTCTGTATGTTAAAAATCTAATTTGAAAGAAAAGTTTGTGATTAGGCATATTTATTTGGCTCTTTTAATAATAGCAGTTTAACTTTGAAAAATTTATAGAATTGATAATAATAGTGATAAAAAAATTAGGTAAAATGACAAACCAGAGTAAAAAATAAGATTGTAAGATTTTTAGTATTTTTATGCCTTACAATTAATAATGTTTTTGTTTTATAGACACTCATGCAGCATTGTTTGTTGGTGTTTATTTAATAAATATATACATATTCTGCACGTAGCAGAACTTGTGCTAGATGGCAGGGATTTAAAGAGGCATATGGAAATCTTTGTCCTTATGGAGCTCATAGTCCAGTGAATAAGACAGAAATAAATAATAATTTCAATTTAGTATATTAAAAACCGCAGTGATTTTGGACAAAGGCTGACCACTTTTGACTGATGGCTTCAAGAAGGCATACTATGAAAAGTTTTCCCTTGGCTGAAGAGAACAAAGAGGTCCCTTTGCCAAAGCAAGGTGGGGTAGACCACTCATGATAAGAGAGCAGTTCTGTGTGGTTGAAGCTTTACCCATCTGCCTTGGAGTAAAGAAACCAGATTGAGAAGTAGTTCAGCTACCAATACTGAAGGGCCACAGATGCCATGCCACTGAATTTGAACCGTTGTCTCATCTGTAATTGGAGCTCACAGTCACTTCCGTTTAGAATTAGCCTGGATAATCTAAAGGCCCTGTCACGGATCCAGGGAAAACAAGCTGAAGCAAATGTAATACAGGATTGAATATTTCAGTCAGGAGAAAATAACATGACAGAGTTAAGAAGTGTGTGGTTGAACAGAAAGCATTAGCAATGATTATATATCAGTCTGAATCTTAGGCTTGTAAGACAGCAGATGCAGATAAATCTGATTTTTATCGCCTATGACATTTTCAAACAATGAAGTATGACTTTTTGAAATTTTTAACATATTTCAGTACTTGCAGTCATGGTGTCAGTGGTTTATAGGAAGATTTTGCATGCCAATGCTCTAGACTTCAGGGAGTCACTCACTGTCTACAGTCTCGAAAAAAATCTTAGGGTTCTAGGGTTTTCGCCTTGATGACTGTATATATAAATTTCCATTAATTGCGCCCAAAATGAGACAGATAAACAGGCAGGCATAAACAACCCTCCATTTCTTCTTTCTTTTTGCTATTCTCCCTTCATTCTTCTTTCCCTCCTTTCTTTCCTTCCTTCAATAAACATTTTTTGAGAACCTACCCAGTGACTAACATGGCTGTCATGAGTGACTAAAACACAGTCTCTGTTCTCAGTGAGGTTACATCCTGGGGAAGGTGTGATGGAGTACAAGACCTAGATAATAAATATACAATTAATCAAATGATGATAAATAAGTAGGATACACTGAAAAGATCTACGTTATGGCCATTTCCAAATACAGGGACCAACCTGTTCTGCTTTGCCCCAGACTCTCCTAGTTTTAGGGACTGAAGTTCACAGGTCCCAGCAGTGCCCCCAGTTCCAGATAAACTGAGTCAATTGGTCGCTACAAGTTCCATGAGCACATTGCCTTGTGAATATTGAGCATCACCTGTGAATAAAGAGGGAGACTTTAAAAGGATATTTTCAGTTTAAGTCTTAACTGTTTTTACTCAGGATACAGTTCTGTCTAAACAACCAGTAGGGAGGGTTTGTCAGGTGTTTTTTCTTTTTTTTATGTGAGCTACCAAAAAGTCTACTGGGAAATAACTATTCCAGAGGTCAAAAATAATTCAGTCACATTACGTTTATGGATAGCAGGGCAGTTATAGATGTAAGAGTGTCTGCTAAGACTGATCTGTAGTCTTATCTCTGTACGTCTCAGAAGGAAAATCTCTATGACTCCTTAGGGAAGCATAGGTGAGATCAGCTCTGGAGACAGAAGTATTTGGTAAAGTGGTGGAGAGGAGAGGTGAGGTAAATTTAAGGTATCTAGAGTAATGGGGCAAAGGGTCAGGAAAAAATGAATAAACCTTGTTATATTATTTACTGCTATGCTGATATATACAAGAATGCATTGATTAGAATAATGCAGCCAGTAATTGTTCAGAATTTACTTATCCAGCAATTTTAATGACCAATAAACAAAATTGATTTACTTATTCATTTTTTTTAAAAACAGCATTAAAAGAGTTAATTTAGGATACAGAGGTAAAGAATACCTAAATGTGCTAAGAATTTACTAAATGCTAGGTCTTATGCCAGATAATTTGCATAATTTATCTTCTAAATCCTCAACAGATTCAATAAAAAAATATAGTGTTTTCCCCATTTCACAGATCAGGAGACTGAGTGTCAAGAACATGGGTTGACTTGGCCAAAGATCACACAATTAGTGAATGCCTCTACAGAATTTCAGTAGAAAAACTGGAATAACAATGATGCTATGAAAATTGTGCTAGTGGGTATGAACCAAATACTCTGAAAACATTGGAAAAAGGGTAGCTAATTTTGCATGCAGTCCTCCAGAAAGGCTTCATAATACATCTTCAGAATCCATGTTGGGGAATGCTGCCTTCAGGCACCACTTTATTATAGCTGAGGGTAATCACTGATGAAAATAATAATGATCCTGAGTCAACAAAAATTAATAAGCACTTTTTTATTAGTGTAAAAGCTTTAGGATAATTTTATGTAAAAATTTAATGAAAAACCTAACAAGTTTTAAGCTCATCATGGGCACTAGAGATGCATATCAGTTTGAAAGCTTTCCTTTAACCTGCTGAATTTTTCAGTTTTCAAGGGCAAGCAACCAAAAAAGGAATAAAGGAGAAATCAAAAGAGATAAAGCAATACTTATATTCAACGATCCTTAGGAAAGTCACCATCTGGTTGGTGAAAGGAGATCTGGAGTTTTGTTCTGACTTTTTCACCAACTAACTTTGGTCTTTAGTCTATTCCTTTAGCCATTGTGAATTTCAGGATACATATATTAATACCTGTTCTCACTTCATAATTCAGTATTTCTTTTTAAGACCAAATGAGAAAACATATGTGTTTGAAAATTAAAGATTACAGCAGATGACAAATAGTTTATGTTACTTAAATAATAAAATACTAATATCTAATAAAATAAAATATATAATTAATGGTTTAATTTTTGTATTGTAGAACTCCATTAGAATTCAATAAAATATCTTAATTTATTATAATTTAATATTGTTGCTTTTTCTTTACTATTAGAAACTGAGATGATCCGTGGTCTACCTGCCTGGAGTTAAAATTTAAAACAAAACAAATAAACAAGCAAAAACTAGACACTGTTGAACCCCTAAAAGATTTCTACTAATTATATATAGTAATTATAACTTAAGTATATATAAATTATGTATGTATAGAGCACGTTCCATATGCCAGACACAGGGTTTTGTTCTTTCCAAAACTCTCCTGATTTTGCATTAGCAATATGACAGATTTAGTATTGATTCCATTTTACACAAGTGGAAACTAAGACTCAGAGACATACCTGAGATTATATTACATATATAGGCATCCCTCAGAGACATTGTGAGTTTGGTTCCAGAACACTGCAACAAAGCAAATATTGCAATAAAGCGAGTCACAATTTTTTTGGTTTCCCAGTACATATAAAAGTTGTTTATACTATACTGTACTGTGGTCCATTAAGTGTACACTAGCATTATGTATAAAAAATGTACATACCTTAATTAAAAAATACTTTATTGGGCCTCCCTGGTGGCGCAAGTGGTTGAGAGTCCGCCTGCCGATGCAGGGGATACGGGTTCGTGCCCCGGTCTGGGAGGATCCCATATGCCGCGGAGCGGCTGGGCCCGTGAGCCATGGCCGCTGGGCCTGCGCATCCGGAGCCTGTGCTCCGCAAAGGGAGAGGCCACAACAGTGAGAGGCCCACATACTGCAAAAAGAAAAAAAAAAAAAAAAAATACTTTATTACTAAAAATGCTAACCATCATCTGAGCCTTCTGTGATCTATGATCTAAGATCTATGATCTTTGCATAGTAACAAAGATTATTGATCAAAGGTCACTATAACAAATACAATAATAATGAAAAAAATTGAAATATTGTGAAAATTACCTAAATGTGACACAGAGACCCCAAGTGAGCAAATGCTGTTGGAAAAATGGTGCCAGTAGACTTGCTCCATGCAGGGTTGTCATAAACCTTCAGTTTGTAAAAACAATGCAGTATCTGTGAAGCAAAATAAAGGAAAGCACAATAAAACGAAGTATGCCTGTATTGAATGGAGCTGAGGTTAAAGTAAGTACATCAGAGGTCCCACAACACCACTTTTCCATCACACAAAAATACCTGCCCAGTTTATTGCTCAGAGCAGGAGTAAGAAGTGAATGAGGAAACATGGGCTACATGTTCTTTAGTCTCTAAAGCAGTGTTCTCTACCTTAAATGCCTGCTATGTTAAGTCCTGTGTAGATCAGGCTAGTTTATAAGGCTATAGGGAGAAGACCGTGAGGCTTCTCAGAGAGCCTGCTGCTGTCCCCAGGCTTACTTAGTCTTTTTTATGTCTTTGGTGTGTTTTGGTATGATTCATTATCGTCTTCATCTGACACACATGTATATTCAGTCTGGAGCTGGAATGGGCCAGGACTTCCTGGTTGCTTATGTGACTTTTGCTTTAAAGTAGTGTAATCTGGACTGTCTTGCATCTGTATTTCCAACTTGATTGAAATATTTTGTACCCAGGAATTTGATTTTATATTTCTTTGCCCCACCCCCTAATACCTAAAATAGTTATATGTAAAACTAGACTATAAATGTCTGTTGGTTGTTTTTATAACTGCAATGCTAAAAATAAAGGATAAAAAGGGAAAAAAAAAGAAAACCTTTTGAATTCTCTCCCCTTGAAAAATGCTCTTGCCTCAAGGATGATCTGAGGAATCAAGAAGCTACCACATGCCCACTGTCACCTCGAATGGAAGTCAAATCTTCAAAGCCTACCCAGTATTTAAACCCTGGCAGAAATAGTAAACTAATTTTCTTTGGAAACAGGATTGTGCATGTTTATTTTGTGATTTAATAAAAAGCTGACATAGCGGTCATTAGCTTCCCAGAGTGGGCTCCGTTTAATATGCAAAACACACAGAAATTAACATAGTAATTATGTTAGAACTAACAGGATACAAACATTTTAAATGGATTTAACACATTAAATAATTTCATGTCTTATGTGGCCCTGGTGTCTTTCACAGATGGTCACAACATTTGCTAATTTGTTCTACAGGTAGTGTAAATTAATGTGATTTTCTTTGACTCATTCTTTTTTAATGTGGCCAAATAGCTTTATTTTTACTTAAAATCATAGCTACTCTGCTTAATGTGTTTTTGGTTCCTTTAGCAAAGAAGATCTTTTTTTTTTTTTTTTTCCAAATGGTGGCTTTCTTTGCATCCAAATTTGGATGTTGGGGAAGAAGAAAGGAAGTTAGTAAAAATATGTCCATTTGATATGTCAGATAGCACAAATGTTAATGTCACTAATACTACTCAACTAGAAATCATTTATTCCTTTGAATAGCAATCATTTTTAAGACACAAACTATTCATAATGTACCCTACTAACTGCTGACAGTAAAGGATGAATAGTATGTATTATGTCTTCAATCTTTAAAGTCTATAGGGATTGCTAAATAAAACTTTAAAAATGAATATTTTTTCATCTTCTTAATATTCCAGCAAAGCAATATAAACAATATTCTGTAGGAGTTCAAGGAAATAAAATATCATTACTACCAGTTAAATAGTAATAGACTTTAATAAAAGGAATAATTGCTTCTTGGAGAAATGCCTGATTCTAGATCTAGGAAGGCAATATAAAGGATGATACAAGAGCATCTCTTTATACAAAAAATCAAGGACGTAGTCAAAGTCTACCACAGTCATATCAAAACTAAAGGATTGGGCCTCCCTGGTGGCGCAGTGGTTGAGAGTCCGCCTGCCGATGCAGGGGATACAGGTTCGTGCCCCGGTCTGGGAGGATCCCATATGCCGCAGAGCGGCTGGGCCCGTGAGCCATGGCCACTGGGCCTGCGCATCCGGAGCCTGTGCTCCGCAACGGGAGGGGCCACAACAGTGAGAGGCCCGCATACCGCAAAAAAAAAAAAAAAAAAAAAAAAAAAACTAAAGGATTTAGGAATCCAACTGAAGAGGTCTCATTAGTCAAAGATAAGATATTCTAACCATTGATAGGAATAATAACTGCAGTGGATTATTCATAAGGTATGATTTAATCAGAGTCATTATTATCAAAACAAAACAAAACAAAACAAAAATCGTCAGTTCTGATCACCTTTGGAGAATGCTAGAACTTACTCTTTCATAAACTGGTAACAGGAAAAAACTGAAGCATTATCCTGACCTTATTATGCACCCTGTATCTCAGACTAACCAAAGAATCAATGAGGGAAGCTTCCCCTTAATGGAAATATTCCAGCTTAAAAAAAGAAACAAAAAACAAAACCAGAAGGATTAATAGAACTAGAAAGTCACCATTTTGCAACCCTTAATGATTTTGTGGACATGGAAAATGTTCATGGATGGCTGCCATCATCACTAAAAGAGGGAAATGACAAAAGAACACACCATCTTCTATGAATTTGTTTTTAAAAATAAAAAGGATAAATAAAATAAGAACAGCAAAAGAACAACAAAAACCTTGATACAAATTCATGATTCTCAACCAGGTGTAATTCTGTTCTTAGGTGACATTTGGCAAAATCTGGAGGCATTTTTTTTTTAATTGTTACAGCTGGGGAAGTGCTAAGTGCCGTCTGGAGGACAGAGCCCAGGAATGCTGCTAAACATCATACAATGCAGAGGAAGTCTCCTGCAACAAAGAATTATCCAAATGACTTAATAAAAAATGTCAACAGTGCTGAGGTTGAAAGACCCTAATCTAAACATATGTTTACAGAAAATACAAAATACAGAGTATTGTGTTAAATAGTACAATGTGCGTGCACTCAGTAAAATCTGAACTGAGGAAAACTCTGCAGGGCTAAAGACATGTCTCTTCAAAAAATAAACTACAAAGAGATAAAGCAAAGAGAAGAAAAGAGAGAGATGCACATACAGACAGAGAGAAAGACAGAGAACAGAGATATCTATAGATTAATAAGATTTGAGACTTATCACCCAATCCTAATATATAGCCATAAAACCATACTTAAGAGAATACAATATTAATGGGATACATTGGGATTTTTGTAACATGACTAGAAATTTGAATTGCTAACAAATTATTATTTAATGTATGATAATGATATTGTGAATGTTTAAAATATTTGTCCTTATATTGTAGAGATGATGCAGAAATTTTTAAAGATAAAATATATCTGGAATTTTCCTCAAAATAATCCAGAAATGGGAGAAACGTATTGAGTGGAAACAAACATGAAACAAAATGATCTCTGAGTTCATAACTGTTGATGCTGGATGATGGTTACCTAGGGGATCTTTAAACTATGTAGTGTTTGAAATTCCTCTAAGGATATTTTTTAAGAGTTATCAAAATAATGAGTTTATATCCCACCATTTCTAAAGTAGTACAAATTTCAAAAAGAATTCATCTATTAGTTTGTTAACTTATTTATTCATAGATTATTTTGATCTGATTTGCTAGATGAAAATGCTGACTTTTGAGTCAAACACCCTTGGATTTTAATTCCAGTTCTGCCAATTAATAACTATATGACATTGATGTGCAGTTATCTCACTCCTGTCATCATCATTTGACTCATTTCCAAAATGTAGGATCACAATATCTAATATTAATTACTGTTATATTAGAGATTATAAGTGAAAAGTGCCTAGCACTATGCTTGGTATAGAATAGGTATGAAATGAATAGTTGCTGTTATCACTACAAACTTCAAGAAGGAAAACAGTCAATGTATTACCTTTAAAGAAATGTTTTGTTAACATGGTTTATCTTCAGAGTATCCTTCACTAAGGAAGTAGATTTTGGATTGGTAAAATTGCTCTGTGAATGAACAATAAAAATTAGAAATATATTTTAGTTTCATGCAGCTATACTTCCTAAGCCTGAATTTCCTTCGTAGTTTTCAGTGATTTGGTTTGACTTGGTGAAGCTGAATGTTTACGACTTATGCTGACCTTAAAATCCCTCAAAACTGTCTTCAGAGTGACTAATTATTGATTTTGTGTAAGGACTATTTAATTAAATAGATACCAGGAAGAGATAGCATTTCTGTATAGAGAGAAATGGCTGAAGGTGATTATTAAATGTTTTCCTTGTGGAATCTTGATAAAGTCGTTGTTAATTTATATTTTCTTTGTTAGGACATGCCTGTCTCCTCATTCGCCTCCTTTTCTGACATTGTCACACCATTGGGATGGTGCCTGTTTATTTGAGATGTCTAACATTTCTCAAAAATTTGGCTTGACACGTGTACTAATAAAGCTCAATTATTTAAAGATTAATAGTGCATTGGGAAAGGTCATGTATGAGAGAATGATGTATGTTTTGATATTTGAAACTTATTTAGGTGGTTAAAATAAATTAACCTGACCATTATCTGCTGGTATATACTACCATGGTCAACTCAGACAGTAATCAACAGTGCAAATACTGTAATACATATATGCTTCTATTACGAGCATTAAGTGTTTTTATTTCATTGGTAAATTTTTATTGAATGTTTACTAAGTTCCAAGCACAGTGCTAGGGTCTAGGGATGTTCTGGTCAATAAAATATGGTGAGTGGCTTCTCTTAGATTGCACAGCCAAGTGGAAAGTCTGATAAGCATACACCTGGAGAGCAGAATGTGTAAGTAGTAGGAAGGAAGCAATCTTAGGCAGAGTACTGACCCAGAGAAAGAACATACCATGGGACTGATGCTGTAAGTATAGAATTACCAGAGTTAACCCCTAGGCTGCTATCTAAGAATTGACATTTACTAGCCTGGTTAAGAGAAATGAATAGGGGTAGGGATGGGAAGGATGACTCCAGGCATTAGGATTCATGTGTTGAAAGGGAGAGAGTCAAGAGGGAAAATTACACACTATTACTGATGTACTATTTTTGCCCCTCCAATTCATTGCTTGATGAGGCTAAGTGGATTTGTGTTTTTCATGGTCACACCTTATAATGTAGATTAAAAAGAAAATTCAAGTGCTTCCAGATTGTTCAAATTGTCTTCTATCAATACATGGATGTTGGGGCTTCCCTGGTGGCGCAGTGGTTGAGAGTCCGCCTGCCGATGCAGGGGACACGGGTTCGTGCCCCGGTCCGGGAAGATCCCACATGCCGCGGAGTGGCTGGGCCCGTGAGCCATGGCCGCTGAGCCTGCGTGTCCGGAGCCTGTGCTCCGCAACGGGAGAGGCCACAACAGTGAGAGGCTCACGTATCACACACACACACACAAAAATACATGGATGTAGTAGTTCATTCTGGAGGTATGTGATGGCTTTAAAATTAGAAGATGGGAGTTCAAAACATGACTTTACACTCATGACTTTAAAAAAATCTTATCACTAGGAGTTCTAGAACAGTGAACATATTAAATATATCTCCTACTTCATAAGATCTTAATTAAAAATTCATTGGGTCAAATGTGATATTGACTAGCACATTTTTAGAGGTAGACTAAGTGTTTTGGGTATTTTTGTGGCAGCTTTAATGAGATATAATTCATGTACCATGAAATTCACTCAATAAAAGTATGCAGTTAGTGTGTTTACAAAGCTGTACAATCACAACCACTGTCTGATTCCAGAATATTTCATCACCCCAAAATGAACCCCACGTATGCCCATTAGCAGTCACTCCTTATACCCCCTTCGTCTTTCCCCTAGCAATCACTTATATATTTTCTATCTATATGGATTTGCATATTCTGGATATTTCATAAAAATGAAATCATAAAATGTGTGGTCTGTTACATCTGGCTTCCTTTACTTAGCATAATTTTTTTAAGCTTCATCCATGTTGTACAATGAATCAGTACTTTATTCCTTTGTATAGCTGAATAATATTATCTTGTATGGATATACCATATTTTGTTTATCTGTTTATCAATTTATGGACATTTGGATTGTTTTTCTTTTTGGCTGTTGTAAATAATGCTGCCATGAATATTCATGCACAAGTTTTTTGTCTGAACATATGCATTAGATTTTCATAAGTATATAACTAGAAGTGGAATTGCTAGGTCATACAGTAACTCTCTCTTTAACTATTTGAGGAGCTGCCAGACTGTTTTGCAGAGTGTCTGAACTATTTTACAATTCTACCATCAAGGATGTTCCAGTTTTTCCACATCCTTGCAACACTTGCGATTGTCTTTTCATTTTAGCCATCCTGTCAGTGTGTGGTAGCACCTCATTTTGGTCTTGATATACATTTCCCTAATGACTAATGATATTGAGCAACTTTTTATGTACTTATTAGCCAATTGTATACCCTCTTTGAGAACTTTGGTTTTAAAGGTAATTTTGAATTTAAGTACTTATTGGTTAGATTACATCTTCACATATTGAATTATATTGCCATGATACTATTTTTGTAAAAATATAATTTATTAATGAGTATTCTTCATCATCTGCCCTATGTTTGTTGTGACCTGACATTTATATAAGAACAATAACATTAGTAATAATGTTAAGATAATGAAGAGTAAGAACAAAAATTACTCAACCAAAATAACAACAGTAAGACATCCTGCTTGTTAAGCACCTACTGTGTATCAGGCATTCTCTGTATCATATTCTGCACATCTTCTGGTCTTCTGGAATCATGTGTTTTAATATTTCACAACTTTTACATGTTATGGGCAATGTTTCAGATACGGTATAAGGAGAAATTATTACTTGAAGATAGTGAGGAAATCATATTTGCATATAATACAGAATCCCGTGGAATTTATAAATGGAGTTTTCCTTCTTTAACAGTAATGAGAATGTTCATGCTTTAATTATGCTTTATTAAGTTTGGCTGGGATGGCAGTACTGTGTAGTATTGGGAAGGAAAAAAAAAGTTCTTGGCCCTTAAAATTTTTTCCCTTTACTCAAAGTCTAGCATATATGCCCTTAGAAATGTAGGAATTTTAGAAAATAATCAGATAAATATAGGTTCACATTCATTCATTGTTATTGTGCTTAAAAAATGTATTTTATTAAACAAACTGTGGCGGGCTTCCCTGGTGGCGCAGTGGTTGAGAGTCCGCCTGCTGATGCAGGGGACACGGGTTCGTGCCCCTGTCCGGGAGGATCCCACATGCCGCGGAGCGACTGGGCCCGTGAGCCATGGCCACTGAGCCTGCGCGTCCGGAGCCTGTGTTCCACAAAGGGAGAGGCCACAACAGTGAGAGGCCCGCATACCGCAAAAAAACAAACAAACAGAAACAAACTGTGGCAAATTCTAACAATGGAATAACAAAGAATATTAATTTTTATTCACAAAAAACTATTATTATGTATTCAGTATGTGCCAAGGATCTGTACTGAGTGCTTGAGATATATCAGTTAAAAATTAAAATAATAATATAGATATGTACATATTTACATGGTAAAATGCATAAAATATGTTGTGAATGAAAAAATATATTGTAATATATCATATGTGTATTATTTTTGATACATAGTTAGATATGAAGCTTATATTGAATGCACCAAGATATAAATAACAGTGATCCATAATCACTGTTATGATTAATAGTGTTATGGTTTAACAGTGATTATGGATCACTCTTATGATCCATTATGGCTGAATTTTATTTTTCTCATCTATATTTTCCATTTTTTAATTATTGAAAATAGATTGTATAAAATATAAGTATAAACATAGGTTTAAATTTAGATAGGTTTAAATATGAGGATATTAAATGCTTCCTCATCTAACAAAAATAAAGACCATATTATTTGGATGACAGTGATAATGTAAACATTAAATGGCATGTAAAGTAAGTAAAAATTATCTAATACACTTTGTGATGGGTAAAGTATTTAAGCACGTGCTCACATATAATTATCACTATAATTCTGTAAGAAGAGATTATTGTTCCAAATATCCAAAAAAATATTTTAAGGAGTTCTTAGCCAAAGTTCCCATGTTAGGTCTTTATGCATACCCTAGCTTTTCTTCTTTTCTTCTTCAAAGTCTTCTATTAAACTCTCTTTAGAGCACATCAGAAATAAACTCTGGGGTCTAATAATTCTTAGAGCACAAACTGTAAAGCACATATATTGTTGGTTGACCTATAGTTTTATAACTTGTGTTTTCCATAATTTAGTAACACATATTGTTACAAGGTAGATAGAGTGTCTCAGTAATCAAAACCAGAGGCTTTTCACTGGAGTCCTTTCATGCCCTTACCTGGTTCTTCCAAGAATAAAGGCTGTCAAGTACCTGAGCTTGGATGAAGTATTTTGCCATTTCAAGCAACTGACATATTTTAGACATTATTTCTCTGAAACCTACGATAAGGCTTGAAAGGAGACTCTCCCTCTGCTCTCTTTTAAATATAAGGTAAAAGCAAGAGAGGATTTTACTCTCCACAAACAGTGATACAAACTTAGGGAGACAATCATGTCTCAAGTCCCCACTCCTGTTTTTCATTTGTTTTATTTTGTTTTTGTTGTCACAAAGCAAAGTGAGGCATTTCTTTACCGAGGTCTTCAATTGCCAACTTCTGTTAAATTTCTATTGCCTTCCTTATCCTTCTATTTCTGCACTCAGTTTAGAAATAAAGTGTCCTCAGTTTGATTTTTCAACCCATTGAAATGGTTGGAAATTGAAGAGTGTTATACTTTTATCTTCTATCATTCACATGTTTAAAGCCCACCAGTACTCTGATGTAATTTGTTCCATATGGATATTTCATCATATAATGTACATAATCTGTTTTCACAACTAATTTTTTCCTTTAATAGATTCAGTATTTTCTCTCTGTGTGTGAACGATAGAAGTATTTACTTTGATCACATTGCTACAGTTGGAAGAGCTTCCATAAGGAACCTCTCCAGGAAGCTCATTATTAATAACTTATGAATGTTTCAGCCTGACTCTCAGACTCTCCAATTCCAATGTCATTGCTTTTTCACTGATAGAATGGTGAAAGCCAATTACTCCTTACTCTAGATCATTTTTACTTCTTGATGGGAACTACCTACTTCAATCAAAACATAATCATCCTTTTACGTAAGACTCATTCATTCCCACATCCATAACTGCTCAAAATTTCTTTCCTATTGTAGAGTCTTCCCCTAGTCCTCTTGGACCCATTCATCCCCTATACAATTTTCAAAGTTTCTTTTAATTCTTTTTTTTTTTTTTTTTTGCGGTATGCGGGCCTCTCACTGCTGTGGCCTCCCCCGTTGCGGAGCACAGGCTCCGGACGCGCAGGCTCCGGACGCGCAGGCTCAGCGGCCATGGCCCACGGGCCCAGCCGCTCCGCGGCATATGGGATCCTCCCAGACCGGGGCACGAACCCGTATCCCCTGCATCGGCAGGCGGACTCTCAACCACTTGCGCCACCAGGGAGGCCCTCTTTTAATTCTTTCTCTGCCAAGTTACTTTTAATCCTAGAGATACTGTCCTTCCTTTGATTTATTAGTTTCATGGTTTCTTATATCTTTAATCAGACATAATATTTTCACTATATAGTAACCAGAGTGATCTTTTAAAACTGTAAATCAGATCAGGTAGCATTCTTACGTATATTATTTGATTTATTAGTTTCATGGTTTCTTATATCTTTAATCAGACATAATATTTTCACTATATAGTAACCAGAGTGATCTTTTAAAACTGTAAATCAGATCAGGTAGCATTCTTACTTATATCCTTCAATGGCTGCCCACTGCATTGAGAGAAAAAGCTAAGCTTCTCATCACAGCCTAAAGGAGACTTTCAAATCTGCTCATACTGAGGTCTCCATCTTTACCTCATTTCATCTCTGCAACTCTCAGTACATTCCAGCCACAATTACTCTATCAATTATCTCTTCCTGCATAAAATCAATAGCTTAAAATAACAGACATTTATTATTTCAAAGCTTCTGAGGGTCAGGACTCAAGGCAAAGCTTAGCTGAGTGCCCTGCTTTGGGATCCCTCATGAGCCTGCAGTCAAGGTTAGCTAAAGCTGGGATCTCATCTGAAAGCTCAACCAAGGAAGGATCTGCTTCAAAGATTACATGGCTATTGGCAGGATTCAGTTCCTTGCAGCCTGTTGGGTTAAAGGGTTTATTTCCTTGCTGGCTGTTGGCTAGTGACCATCCTCAGTTCCTGTCTGACTGTTTATTGCCCTCTGTTGATTGCCATGTGGGCCTCCCCAATATGACCTCTTGCTTTATCAAAGTCAGCAAGGGTGAGAATCAATAATGAGAACCTGCCAGCAAGACAGAAGTTACAATTTTATAGAATATAATCACTAAAAATATTTACATCCCATTATATTTTCTGTATTCTGTTCATTAGAAGCAAACCATAGCTCCTACCAACACTCAGAAGGAAAGGCTTACACAAGGGCATAAATACCACACAGCGACATCTTTGGGGGCTCTTTGTCCACCACACGTATCTTCAATCTCATCCTTGAATAATGCAAATTCAGTTGACTTCAGACTGTTTGCAAGAGTTCTTCCCTCTGTTTCAAATGTCCTTTTACTGGCTCTCTGCATAAGTGGCTCCTTTTTACTTCTCATTTCAAATGCCATCTCTTTCGCTAGGTCTTGGCTTACCATCCTTAGGCATTATTACTGGTGCTTAATGCATCGTCTGAATGAATACATGAAAGGCTGCCTCCACTCCGTGTAGCCCTGCATTCAGTAGGAAATGGGCTTTGGATATCCATTTCTGAGTAGCCCTACACAATTTTATTTTCCAACACATTTTATATCTGTTCTCAGATGATAGTGAAAAGTCCCAAGCAGGCAGCAACAATTGCCTTAATTTGTATTTAGAACAGGAAGTCAGGTTGACTCTAACAAGATCTAATGGATAGTGCAGGTCATTTGAATTCCCACAAGTTGGAGTGTTTGAAATCCAGATTCCTCCATTACTAGATTAACATTTGTCTCCAAGGCTTAATAATGGCATGTGAATATTGTTCAAGAAATATACATTGTATACAAAGAAAGAAAGAAGGAAGAAAGAGAAGATGGAAGTACATTTTCTGAGTATGTTTCCTCATTTACTAAATGGGTTTAGCCACACACTCAGTGTATAGAAATATCGAGCATAGTAGAAGGAGAAATAATAATTATTGTATTATACCAGTTTATAAAATATAGAGGTAATGTCAGTCCTTAGGCAGTAATAGTCCAATATCCTATACTCATATTCAGAGTGTATCATATTTGGGGAACCCAATGTTAAACAAATTTGAACTGTTTTCCTTACTGGGGAAAATCTTTGATATGCACATCATTGATTTCCCAGTGAGGTAGGAGTGCCTCTGGGGATTGAAACTGCATTTTACAAGTATCTTTTATCATAACCCTCCTCCTTCATTGAGAATCTCACAGGACATTGAAAAATCCCCATTAAGGCACAATAATTGATCTCTATTATAGTAACACTGACCATTAACACACACTTTAGTATTTTCTATGCTTATCATGTTAGTAAGTTTCTGGCCATTTAAAAGCTAAGTATTTTTTATTAGGACTAAACATCAGACTCTGTATTCTGCCCACTGTTACATCAACAGCAACAATGAGTCCCTTTTATAATGCTGGTGCCAGATAAGAAGACCCTCCATTTAGGCCAACATATCTTTCAACAAATGGGATTATATTTCAAGTTGTATGATTTAGCTTTTGGTATATTGGAAACTCTAAGATAAAAACTGTGTCATAATGGGATTCTTTTGTATTAGAGTATTTGTTTTTTGTTTAAAATACCATAAATTATTCTCTATCCCTCAGCCCCACTTTTTTCATTTCAGTGTTTCATGTATTAATGTTTTGCTTATTTGCTACTTCAAGCTCACTTCTTCAATTGTTCTGGTCAAATAACTCACCCCCTTTCACATTCCTCTAGGGTTTCTTACACCTCTCACAATGCCATTTCATCACACATACCCTCAAGTAAGTACTTATCTTCAAACAATACATAGCTTCTAATACATGCGGGGGTGGGGGAGGATTTCACTCGCTTTTAACATAGAGGAGTACATTCTTTATTTTTATTTCTCTATTATACATTTATATAAATATCTAGGACTAGGACTAGTCTAGATAGATTGGCTAGTTGAATCATTTTCACATTGATTTCAGCCAGCAATGGCTAGCTGAATCATTTTCACGTTTCATCTATCTGACTTTTTTCTCCCTCTTCTTCCACTTTCAAGGGTTCATGCAGTCAGATTGGGACAACCTGCCAAATTCAAGATAGTTTCCCTATTTTAAGGTCAGCTGCTTGGTAACCTTAATTGCATGTGCAACCTTAATCCCATTTTGCCATGTAACATAACATATTCACAGGTTCTGAGAATTAGAATATGTGCATTATTGGGAGGCCTTTATTCTGACTATCATTCTGTCCCTACAGTGAGTTCCCATTTCAATTTATGTGCAATGCCATGACAGGATTTAATCACATTCTATTTTAATTGTCCTTTCCTTGTCTATACTCCACACTCTACATATCCAGTCTTTGCCTACTCTAGACTGCAAGCTTTTAATAGAATAGATATTAGGTCTTCTGTTTCCCCAGAGAATAGTATAATCCCAGGGAATAGCTGTCCTGGGATATAGTTGCCTTTTAATAAATATTGGTTGCACTTTGACTAATGTGTTTATGTGTGTGTTCGTTTGTGCATTTGTGTGTGTGCATGTGTGTGCATGTATTTGAATTTATCCTGAAAGTAATTAAGTTTTGGGTAACTGGAAATTAACCAGTAGAATACTACTGATTTTACAGGAGGTGACAATGACTTCCAAACATATATCTTCTCTGAATTACTGATCATGCATCCATCTTCTTTGTATCTCTATTTGGATCTCAAAATTAGCATGTTAGAAAAAGAACCACCAATTCCTTTCACTCTATAATGTGATCTTTTTCCATCTGTCTCTGAATCAGACACTAGTACTACTGTATACCTATAGATCTATTATTGCCGTTTCTCTTTTCCTTAACACTATGCTTAATTCATTAGAGGTAGAAAGCTGTGCCTTTAAAATACATCTTAAACCTGTCTACTTTTCTCCTTTTCTAATTTAATCAACACAAACTACCTTTATCACTTACCAGGGTTACTAGTAAACTTTGCATTAATCTGCTCAGGCTGCAATAACAGAATACCACAGACTGGGTGACTTAAACAACATAAATTAATTTTCTTTCAACTCTGGAGCATGAAAATCCAAGATCAATAGGCCGGCGGGGTTGGTTTCTGATGAGGCCTCTCTTTCTGGCTTGCAGATGGTTGCCTTCTCACTATGTCCTCACATGACCTTTCCTCTGTGTGTGCATGCTCCTGGTTTCTCTTCCTCTTCTTATAAGGCCACCAGTGCTATTGAAAATAGGGCCCTGCCCTGGTGATCCCATTTAACCTTAATTACCTTCTCTTTTTTTTTTTTTTTTTTTTTTTTTTTTTTTTGCGGTATGTGGGCCTCGCGCTGTTGTGGCCTCTCCCGTTGCGGAGCACAGGCTCTGGACGCGCAGGCTCAATGGCCATGGCTCACGGGCCCAGCCGCTCCGCGGCATGTGGGATCTTCCCGGACCGGGGCACAAACCTGTGTCCCCTGCATCGGCAGGCGGGCTCTCAACCACTGCGCCACCAGGGAAGCCCTTAATTACCTTCTTAAAGGCTCTATCTCGAAATATAGACACATTAGGGGCTATGGCTTCCACATATGAATTTGGGGAGTACAATCCAATCCATAACAAACTTACACCCCTACAACCCATTTTGCACTTAGTAGAATAGGTGATTTTCTTAAGACTTAATTTGCATGATAGCATTTCTCTGATTAAACCCTCTAGGCTTTTCACTAACAATTTAACTAAACTTCCAATATCTCATCCTGGTCTGAAAAGTCCCTTTCATCTGACTCCTCTCTAACACTCTAAACTTAACTTGTACTCCTTTGTCCTTTATTTATATCCCTAGCTCATCCTTGCATCAGTGCTTTTGCATTCACTGTTCCCCTTCTCAGAGAGCTCTTTACCTAGACCTTTTGGAGTTTTTTTTGCGGTACGCGGGCCTCTCACCGTTGTGGCCTCTCCCATTGCGGAGCACAGGCTCTGGACGCGCAGGCTCAGCGGCTATGGCTCACGGGCCCAGCCGCTCCGCAGCATGTGGGATCTTACCGGACCGGGGCACGAAACCGTGTCCCCTGCCTCGGCAGGCAGATTCTCAGCCACTGCGCCACCAGGGAAGCCCAACCTTTTGGTTTTTGTCTTAGCTCAGATAATACTGCTGCAGCCTTTTTCACCACTTTCCATAAAGTAGGTACCCTGCAACTAAGTGGAAGCCATTGGAGCTATGTTTCAGGTGGTGCATAATCAAATTTGTCTACAAGCTGAAGACTGGGATCATATGACCCAGAGAGGCACTTTCCAACTTTAGAATCAAATGTTTTCATATTGCTACCAAGAAAACAACTGTTTATAAATAGTTGTTTCTATTTTGCTGAAATACATTCAATCTAAGTTAATCAGCAGCATTCTTTAGTGCCCATCATTAAAAAGCTTGACTGTTGCACCATTTTTCTTTTCTGCTTTATGAAGAACTCATTTATGTACCATTTCACTGCTATTGTAATTGTGAGTGAGTTTTATGGGGGAATTAAATTACTGGACTCAATTTTACAACACAAACATTACCTGCAGTCTTCTATAACCCAGCCATGGGAGAAAATAGGGAAAAAAGGAAAAAATTAGCATAAAAATACTGATGCTGGAACTGAACTTTGATGCTCATTGGTTTGATTGATCTGAGGTACCACATTAAGATTTCAAGCCATATGTTATAAAATTTCCTTTTTATTTCATGACTCTTTTTTTCTTGCAACCGATTCTTAATAGCTATACACTAGGGAGGACGAATACACCTAGAAAGACTGAATATTTAAAAGACACAAAATGTCAATTCATAAATATTTGAGCATTTGGTTGTCATCTCGTCTCAAGAATAGAGTTGCCAAAACTGCTGTCACTAATAAAAAATTTAAAAAAAACCCAAAACCCTGAAATGACTCATGTAGTTGGAGGCAATTGCAGTTATCTTTGTAGAGAAAGGTCAGTGTCATAAAATGAATAAAATTCATACAATAAATTATTTATTAGCCATTTTTTCTTGTAACTATATTAAATAAGTGTGCAAATCATGTATTTTAGGAGTTGTTCTAGAATGAGAGGGTACACTTTTCTTTCAAATACTGCTGATTTAAATCTACAAAAAAAAGGCTTGCCCTTTTATCCATCAAGTAATATTTAATTTACAAGGTTAACAATTGTGTGTTGTTCTCTTTCTATACAAATAGAATTTTTGTTCTTTGAATTTTTTTCTTTTCCATCTTCTTCTGTCTCACTTGCTCTCTTAGATTAGATTAAAAAGTAAATGTTGAAGGTAAGATACCTCATTAAATGTAGGATATTGTTTATTCATTTATAATCCACACTCTATTTTAGATTTTATTCTCAATACAGTCCTCATATTAACCCCTTTAATTAGGAATCACTGTTCCTATCTCTTAGTTAAGGAGATTAATGCTCAAGAGGTTAAGTGACTCATGCAAGACACACAACTATTAAGTTGTGAAACCAGTATAGAAAAGCCTACCATAGGAACATCCCCAAACAACATGGGGTGAACATAAAATTCTCAGCTGGGATACAGAGCCACAAAAAACAATCTGCCAATGACTACAGCCCACATGGAATAAAATAGCTGCATGATAATTGCACACATGGAAAGAGAGTAGAGAGAGGACAGTTGAGCCAGAGAGGTGGTCTTGAAGTTGAGAAAAGGCAAGAGTGTGGGTGGTACTTCTTATTGATCAGGAATTTTAAAATATTTATATACAATTTTGAATTTAATTAATTATTTCACTTATTTGTTCACATATATACAGATTGTTAGTGCCACTTACAATAGTTTGAAAGGACAGAAATGATTTCTGCCTTGTAAACTTTCCATCTCAATGAATGAAACATAAACTGGTTAAATAATTAACTTCTTCATGAACAGAAATCTATAATAAACTTTATGTAAGGGTATGACATCTAGGTACCAGAATAAAAGTGTATGCTTGCCCTGGTGAACCACTACAGACAGTGAGATCCTGGAAATGGTGTTTGGGGACTGATGGACTGGGAAGGTAGTTCATCAAGTTTATGGAGGGATTGGAAAGCCATGCTAAGAGTTCCGTAAATTCTGCCTCCCAGAGATGCTGTTTTAATAGGTCACAGAGATCCAAAATTGTGCACAGTACTTCAAAAGTTTTACGACAGGGTGAGGCATTTCTCATTACTGAGGAGAGGAAGATTAAAGCAATTTCATAGCACAGAGTGTTACATTACTGAAATGCTAATGAACTTAGACAGTAAGTAATTTAGTATATAGTCTGAAACATAAGATGGCTAATGTTTTGTCCCCCTTAAAAAGATACAGCTTCTTTTGTCTGTGTGCATCCACATCCACACACATGCACATACACACAAATACACAAAAATGCATGCAGTCTTCTATAACCCAGCCACGGGAGAAAATAGGAGAAAAAGGAAAAAATTACCATAAAAGTACTGATGCTGGAACTGAACTTTGATGTTCATTGGTTTGATTGATCTGAGGTATTGCATTAAGATTTCAAGCCAAGTGTTATAAAATGTCCTTTTTATTTCATGACTCTTTTTTTTCTTGCAACCAATTCTTACTGGCACACCTGCCTATTAAAAATGATTTTGTAATTGCATATAAAAATCAATAAATGTGTAAAATAAGTAGATAGAAATTAAATACTGTATTAAAGGGGATGAGTAAATTGTAAGCATATTCTGAAGTTAATATTAAATATGAAAATCAGAAGAAAAACAAATGGAGATTTACCTTGTCAATCTGCAAGTAACTACAAGTTTAATTTTTAACATGAGAAAAATATGTTCTCACATAATTTTCATAATGTGAAAGAAAAACAAAAGTCTAATTTATGAGACCGAGATGTCATTCCAAACCCAACTGTTGCCTTCCTTTTGCTTCCCATTCACAAACCTGTCAAGTACTGAACGGAAGAGGAGATGAAGAAAGAATCTTAAACACAAAGGTGGCACGCATTGGAACCAATACGTGCTGATTGCACTGATAATTTCCTTCTTTGCCAATATTCATGCAACTGGCAGGGAGTGAGCGAGGGAGCTGGGGTTGATGAGGTAGAATGAGACTGTCATTTAAACTGTGTATTCGAGGCTTGTATAAAATTCTGATAACTTTGGGATTAAACCAGAGGTTAAAGTCAATAATAATTTCCTCATCTTCCAAAAAAATATGGCTAAGGTTAACCTGTGAATGTATCCTCATATACCTGAACATCTACTTCTTGTTTGAGTTATCCGAACTCATCCATCCATCCATTCATTCCATAATAATCTATTTTGTACTTATTGTATTTTGAAAAACCTGCCAGATACTTTCCTTTAAACATGACCGTAATTCAGGAAAACAGATGATCTTCATCTTGATGATGAAGAAACTGAAGTTCAAAGAACTCAATTCTTAAAAGTATAGCTGATAAATGCCAGACCCAAAATTTAGTCCCACTCATGTTTGTTAATTTCTTTGTTCATTTGTTCATCATACACACTGTTGTGAGAACAATCAGCTAGATGTCTGGAGTCAGTGGAGGTTGGGGAAGTTGTAATTCCTAATCTCCTGGAGTTTGTAATCTACTGAGATTATCTGGTGTCAAAATCGGTTGCTATTCTCTATTACATGTTTTCAATAGAGAAAAAATGCACATACTGAGCACCCACCCTGTGTTTGGCACTAACCATATTTCACTTCATGTAACAACCACAATATTCCCTTCAGTACATCTCCTTTATAATATGCCCTGTTTTACGAATAAGAAAGCAAAGACTTGTTTGCAAACAATACTGTCATAAGCACTACAGCAAGTATGTGTAGGGCCAGAGTATCTCAAGACTTAGGGCTTACATAAAGGTCATAGAGAAATCTATGCTCCTTTGCCTTTTTTTAATGCTGGCTGGAAGTGAGGGTGGTGGTGAGAACTTTACTTCCTTGAGAAATTTCTGCCACGTAAAGCATAAAGCTCCAGGATTTCCTCTTGGTATCAAATTTATTTGGGTTAGGCTTAGAAAAGAATAAAGAGAAAAGCCACGTACTGAAGAAGCCAGAAAAGATAAATGTTCTTAAGCCTATATTGACATTTTTCTTGTTCAAAGAGTTAAGCTATGTACCACATATATATCTCAAAGAATGAAGTTAGGTATGAAATTATACCCACACTCACAACTGGGGAGGAGTAAAAGGAAGAAAAAAAGAAACTCAACATAAATATTTCTCATAGAAAAATCCTTCAGGTTAACCCAGATCTTATTTCCTACAACTCATGTCTAGAGAGTTCCTAAAGGAACCACAGCAGCCTCAGGACTCAGAATAACTTGCAGTTAATTATTATGAAAATAATAATTTCAAATGAATAGTAATAATGATAATATGTCATGGTTAAGCCTAAAACGTAAATAAAATGCTTATATATTTTATATTCTGGGATGTTTTGGAGTGTTTTTTTTTTCACTTTTAAAACAATGTATAAAACTGTACAAAATGTACTAAGTGTACAAATGTAAAAAAATGAGGAATTTTAAAAGAAAATAGCAAAAGAAAGAAGGAAAAGAAGATGAGGAGACAAAAGTAGATATGAAAATGAAAAATACGCAGGTGATTTCCTCTAAACTGTCTTTCCTTGATTAATCTTGTGACTATGATACACCAATCTTACCCCTAAAGTCAACCAACTAGTCATCTTAATAAGCTGGGAAGAGAACATTTAAAATAATCAAAGCAGTCTTATTTAGGACTTGTTTAATCTAATAATTCCCTGGAAAATATCTAAGAACAAGACTCAGCAAACATTGGACCTGTTACAATAAGCAAAGCAATGTGTCCATGTGATTTGGGAGAAGGTGAGAGAAATGAGCTTCTTTGCAGGAACTCACAATCCAGTAAGATAAATCGAGATATGAGTCATATTGTTCTAAGTGTATCAATGAAGACACACAAGTTACAACTTTTAATGATAGAACAGGAAGGAAGCAGGAAATTTTACTTTGAACTAGATAGATCTGAGAATCCTGGTAGAATTGGTAGGGTTCGTTTTGAAAGATGGAGATGCAGGGGGAGAGTATTCTGGTTGGAGAAAAAAAGAAACACTTCATGAACAATGTTAAATTATTGAAGAGGGCTTCCCTGGTGGCGCAGTGGTTGAGAGTCCACCTGCCGATGCAGGGGACACGGGTTCGTGCCCCGATTCCGGAAGATCCCACATGCCACGGAGCGGCTGGGCCCGCGAGCCATGGCCGTGGAGCCTGTGCATCTGGAGCCTGTGCTCCGCAACGGGAGAGGCCACAGCAGTGAGAGGCCCGCGTACAGCAAAAAAAAAAAAAATTATTGAAGAAAGTGCATGGGAAACACAGAATTTGTGCCAATAATACAGGAAAAATGGCATTAGTTTGGGAAAATAGATCTTGGGATGATAACTGGCTTTATGAGCTAAGAAAACCACTGAAGAATGATAAAACTTTCTATCTTAAATCTCATGAAGATTGGCTTGACAGAAGTAGACAGAATGTTTTGAAACAAGAGTGTAGAAGCCAAAGAATCAATTTGAGAAACTACAGAAATACTTAGGTAGGACATAGCAATGATATTTTCTAAAGAGCCAATGAACTAACACTTTCTTTTAAATATAAGAAAACTAGTTACAGTGTGTGCGCTCAGTCATTAGGATGCCATGATGGAAACCTGTAATGCCCTGATTACAATCCACATACTTTGGGATCTGTAGTGTGTAAGTGTGAAGGAATATAGTACATACATCACTTGGAAAGTAGCTAGCAGAAACAAAAGAAAATGCAGCATCAAACAGAGAGTTCAAACTTGCCCATTTTTCTTGCCCTCTGCTTTCTGTCTCTAACAGAAATAGATGGGGCTTCCCTGGTGGCGCAGTGGTTGAGAGTGCGCCCGCCGATGCAGGGGACACGGGTTTGTGCCCCGGTCCGGGAAGATCCCACATGCTGCGGAGCGGCTGGGCCCGTGAGCCATGGCCGCTGAGCCTGCGCGTCCGGAGCTTGTGCTCCACAACGGGAGAGGCCACAACAGTGAGAGGCCCGCATACAGCAAAAAAAAAAAAAGAAATAGATGTTATGTTAAGTGTACATTTATTTTTTTCTGTATAATTGAAGGAAATGCCTTTCATTTCCCATAGTCTGATATGATCCATACTTATTCATTAATATGACAACAGATGGGAAACAAAAACACTCATTGAGAGAACTATTCATTCTAGCTTGAAAACACCTAAGCATAATTATTTGGCAATTCGGGAGATTTTGTAGAAGGGATTTAGAGCAGTGTTACTCAACTGTGCTACTTCAGAAACACCTGAGAAGTATGTTTTTTTAACAGAAGTGTGTGTTTTACTTCAGAAAAACCTGAGAAGTTTTTTTTTTTTAAATCCAAATGTCAGCACTATACTCCAGTCTCTACTGGTAGGACCCAGGTATTAATATTTACTGAACTCCTCAGGTGATTCTAAAGTGCAGACGAGGTTAAGAACAACTGCCTCAGAAATACACAGGCAATAATTACAATGCCAGCTATTAACACAACCCTCTTGGTCATGGGGAATTTACTAACTTATATGAGCCCTAGTTCTCTCATATATAAATGAGAATAAAATAACCACTTTTCGGAATTATAGAGATAATTAAATATCATAATATGTGTGAAAGACTTTAGCTCACACATAATAGATACAGATCCAGTTAGTAAATATCCATGTCCATTCCTTTATTATTCTTTAGGGATTGGGGTAACGTCCACTGAAAAAGTCCAGGGATAAAAAGATATGTGAGTTTCATTGCCTGAATATAGTCTTTTTTAAATTCTCTGACTGCCTTTTTTTTGAGAAAACATATTTAGGGGTCAGGATAACAAAGGATGGAAAACCCAGCATCACAGAGGGCAAGAACATTTCAGAATCCTTATCATAGCAAGGACTGAGATTTAACTACTTGGTAATTCTACTGGAAAAATGACAATTATGTGTCAAGTAGCATTAATGTTATTGAATTCTCTCCAGATTATTGGATAAATTAAGTTGTCAGTATTTAGTCCACAGTGAAAATCACTTGTATTGAAGACTTTTACTATGAAAAGAATCCCAACTGGAGTTCTAATTGGTCCTCCGTAGGAATTTCATATTTGTCATGGTTGGACTTTCATTTCTTTAGCATTCAGACACACGTCCTGCAAGAAGCAAGGAACCCTTTAAACTGGCCACAGGTATGGTCCCAGATTCCTTTTCAATACAGTCCCCTAGAAGGCGCTGTCAATCTCTGACAGGTAGCATTTTGGACTGATCTTCTTTCTCCATAACTGGCTTAGTTCCTTGAAAGAGGACATGGAGGTGAGCAAGGAACCTCCTGAGGAATGAGTCAGTGACCATGAGAGTATTTAATTTGAGGAGAAAGCAGGAGCAGATGGTACACATTGTATGACCTCAAATGGGCTGTGTGAAAACTAATACCAAGGCAGCCAAAGATAAAACCTTTGCAGAACTATTTTTATAACTGCTTAGGGGATTTAATCTCAATAATCAATCTAAGTTTTTATCGTCTTGGGATTTCTTAAAAACTGACAGATTTTATTGTATACATGGACAGAGAAGGAAATACATACATAAATTATTCTTTAGGATAGAAATAAATGGTATTGAAAAGAAAAGGTATGTGTGTAGAGATTTACACTTAAATACATCTAGAAATTCTGTGTTAAATAAAATTAACATTTTTTTTTCCTAAAGAAGGTTTTAGGACTTTTTAGAAATGTTAATCTCTTAAAGCTGATTGTGATTCTCCAAAGGTGGGCTAAAGATAAGTAACATCACTGAAATATATTTGATTTGGGTATCGTTTTGTCATAGATTATGTTGTGTGACCACTATTCCACAGAAATCACTTTGACAAATGCAGGTATAAGACATTCTTATTGAACAATCTTACCAATTTTTTTTAATTAAAAAAAAAAGGTAACTGGAAGGCAGGAGGCAGGCAGTTAGAGATAATAGATAGATAGATAGATAGACAGACAGATAGATAGGCAGATGTACAAAGTCAGAAAGAAACAGAACCAGCATCAGCAGAGTAGGTCTGAGACAGAGAAATGAATAAAAAGATGCATTAGCAGGTGAAAAATTTAGAGACTTAGATCGTCCATGCTGAGATTTTAAGCCCCTTCTTTTATGCTTCTGAATTTGAAGATAAGGCTGGGGTTTTGGGATATGAATGACCTTAAAGGAGACCCGCTAAGATAGGCATCTTCTAAGTCATTAAGCAGAAAATAACTCACCATTGCTCTCTAGTTATGAAGGTAAGTCTTCCTTCCTTCCTTGAGTGTGTTTTTGTTACCTTTTCTGTGAATTGGAAAGATAGAGTCCCCTTTCCTACAGGGCAATTGTGACAAAGATGTGATGTTTAAAACTACAATCCCTGGACACAATAAGGACTTAATTTATGTCAGTTGTAATTATAGTAACAGCCTGTTAAAACTGTCAGTTCCTCAACCAATCTCCTGGCATAAAACCTGAGCAAGTCCTGGCCCTGAAGACATGATATTTGATACAAAGAGCTTTGGATTTGGACTTTGAACCTCTAATCAGAGATTCTGTTTCTGGCTCACCACAGCAAAATGTCTTTGAGGAGAGCACTTATTTCTAATCATCAATGCCAAGAATTCTGAGTTCCAGTTCCATGTGTGTGGGGTGGGGAGGGGGTGTCCCTACCAAGTAACCAATTCTCTGGCACCAACTGGGTGTCCTATAATTCAGTTTAGTTCCAACACTATCTACCTCACCAACAAAGTGTCCTATAATTCAATTCAGTTCTGACACTGTTCATCCACTTGGAGATAGCACAGATCCCACAGGTTAAGGGCTCATCCCTGCAACACTAACCAACCACACACACTCACTTCAGATGCCAAACTCAGGTGAATTATCACATGTGCTTCTGACCAACTGGCTATAGATCAGACGTTTCAATACCCAGTTTAATTAATTTGCTAGAGCTGCTCACAGAACTCAGAGAAGCATTCTAATTACTAGATTCCAGTTTATTATAAAAAAATATGACTCAGGAACACACAGATGGGAGAATACATAGGGCAAGGTATGGGGAAAGGGCATGGAGCTTCCGTGCTCTCTGAGCACACCACTCTCCCCAACCTATTCACCAACCTTAAAGCTCTCTGAACCCCATCCTTTTGGATTTTTATGGAGGCTCCATTACACAGGTATAATTGATTAAATCAGTAACAATTGGTGATTGAACTCAACGTCCAGCCCCTATCTTCTGAAAGGTGGGGAATAGGAGTTGGGGGGATGGAACTGAAAGTTCCAACCCTCTAATCACAGGTTTGGTCTCCTGGCTACCAGCTTCTATCTTTAGGTGTGTCCCTGATTCACCTCATTAACCTAACAAAAGACACCTTTATCACTCTCATTCACTTAGGAAATTACAAGGATTTAGGAGCTGTGAGTCAGGAACTATGGAAGAGGACCAGATATATATTTCTTAGAAATCACAATATCACAATGCCTTCATGCAGCATGGTTTTTAACTCTTTTTCTGAAAATTCCCAAGGTTGCTGCCTTGGTGTAAGGGGTTGGAATCATCCACGATAAAATAGAGTCATGTTCCCAGTGACTGAGACACATATGATCAATCACATGTCATAATCCATGTGAAAGTGCTTTGATATATGCTGAGCACCAAGTGAAAATAGGGCTTACTGTCAAAAGATACAACTTGATAAGGGAAAATTAAGCTGTAATTTTACCCATTATGCATAAGACCACAACAATTCATTAAGAAATCTGTATGTAGGAAATAAATAACATTTAAGACATGTTTATGTGTGGATTTAACTTTAGGCTGAGATAAACCCATCAACAAATCCCTTCAAGCAGTGCTATTTAGAAACTGGAAGAAATTTATAGAAAGTGTAGAAATATGAACATTTCTCACTCTCTGGGAATACTAGCACACTATGGGATGTGTGAGGTTCCCTTCTTTTCTATGCTTGACTCAGAAATACAGTCTTGGCCCAATAGTCTGTAAAATTTTCTCTTTATTTAGTTGCTTGGTTCAGTGGGACAGTGTCATTAAATTGCACTTGCTTGCATCCATCAGTGCATGGGGAACAATACTTGCTCAAGAATCCCAAACTGTCTCTAGAAATAAAGGACACCTCCCTATTCCTCCTTCTCTTTTCTTCCCTTGTTTCAGGCACTCGGGACATATCATGCATGCCTCCTTGCTCCTCTCAGAAGCTGCCACCACCTACTCTCTCCAGTGGGTGTCTTCCCCCAAAGCCAAGCAATCCTTTATCTACTGCCTCTGGAGACAAGCATAGGAGTTCTTTCCATCTAAATTGCTGTTTTGTTGATCACTATGGGGAGGCCATCAGGGAGTTACTAACCAAGAAAAACCCCAAGAAACAAACAAAAAACCAACCGAAAAAATAAACAAACAAAAAAGAAAACAAAAACCCAGCAACATAGAGAATGTACAAACTGGAAAGTTTTTTGCAGTCTTGTTCCATGGTGTCTAGTCCCATACTCCTTACTGATAGAATAAACAAATAAAAAACAGAATAAGGCTTTTATCCACAACCAAAGTGCATTCTCTCTCTCTCTCTCTCTCTCTCTCTCTCTCTCTCTCTCTCTCTCTCTCTTTCTTTCTCTCTCCTGTCGCTTTCAGTGTAGGATTTTCTGTATTGGTCCCCTCAATCACTGTGAGTCATAATTGCAGGGGGAGTTTGTTAAGATGTGCAGTTTGGTGCTATTAAAGGGGTAAGCATTTCTCTGTTTTTCCTTCAATGTGCCATGAAAAAGTTTATTAGCATTAAGTAATGGCCCCATCCCTTCAAAAAGTGTATTTGTATTAGCCCGCCCACTGATATCATCAACTAGGTTCTTAAAATTCTGAGAGATTCAAAGAATGTGAAAATGCTCAGCTAATTTGGTAATTTGCAAAGGACATTTAGAGAATGCATATCTCTTCAGAATGTGTATTTTAAATAAGAAGACTTTTTTCTCACCTTCTATCACTTTAGTCTTACTCCCAGCTGACCCTATCTGAGAAAAGAAAAGAAAAACATGTTTAATAAGATGATAAAAATAGAATAAGCATAAATGAAGATTTTGTTTTGTTTCTAGGAGCTGAGAGGGATGGTAGAAAGCAAAATCAGATAAGTAAAAAGAGCCTCTTGTGACCATCAACAAAAAGGGAGATGTTCCTATAGTTCCACCCAAGATATACTCCATAGTACTGTGAGGTAACTAGATAGAAACATTAAATATTTTATACCATTTCCTGCACCTGAGTTTTTCCGGTACTGGACTCTGTCTGTATGATGTCCCAATTATTGTGGACCTAAGGATTTACTGACAATAAAATTTTTTTTTTACAAAACAAGTAAAATTCTGGGGGACAAATTCAAAATAGAAAAGTGCCCTTTTGTAATTGTGTGGTAAAGAGGGAAAATAAAGGAGGAAAATTTAGGGCCCTGGAAAACAAAGTAGAGACATAAAATTGGAGGAACTACTCACTACTCATTACCCAAAAACAAACCAATCCACTAAGGTAGCTGGACTTTCCAATACAGACAGAAGAGGGTGATATTTAACAAGGAATTTTATAAAATGCAAAAATGCCACATATATGAACAAGAAGATTGATAAATTCATACATAAATTATTTTACAAACTCAGAAAAAAAGTCCAGAACCTATATCAAATAAAGAAAATTCTCTTAGGGGGAAAATTCAAAAGTCAAAACAAAAAACTCTGAAACCTAAATAACTGTAAGAGAACACTCCAAACAAAATTATGTCATCAAGCAAACATTTGAAAATTAAAACAAAAAACCCTTAAGATTAAAATATTAAGAACATTAATATTTTTAAAAGCAGAGGAAAATAAAGATAGTTGATTGAACTCAAACACAAATGGAAGAAAAAGACAAAATTATCTTGGAATGAAGAGTAAATTACAAAGTGCCTAAGGTTGAATAGTCTCAAATAAACATTTAGTAAGGAGAATGGGAAGAAAGTCCGATGAACAACTAAGTGAATAAAAATAAGTAAAATAGTAAAAAGGTTCAGAGAAGATATTGGAATGAAAGAGATACATAGTTAGGACAGTATTTCTATTATTGTTAGTCCCTGAAAAAGAAAAGAAAAACAATCTAAATAGCATTAATATTTAAAACTATAACCTAAGAAAACAGTATAAAAATAGAAAAACATGAATCTACAAATGGAAAGTGTTCATAGTATACATTGGAAGAATGGTTTGAAGAATAATACAGGCATACCTTGAAAGTCTAAATTAATCCTTGATCAGTGGGCTGCAGAATAGATGTTGTGATAACAGGCATGAAAACAACATTAATCTCATTGAAAAACTCCATCAGAGCTCTTGGGTGGCCAGGTGCATTGTCAATGAGTGGTAATATTTGAAAGGAAACTTATTTTCCTGAGCAGTGGGTCTCAGTAGTAGGCTTAAAATATTCAGTAAACCATATTGTGAACAGATGTGCTGTCATCCAGGCTTTGTTGTTCTATTTATAGAGCACAGGTAGAGTAGATTTAGCATAATTATTAAGGGCCCTAGGATTTTTGGAATAGTAAGTGGGCACTGGCTTCAACTCAAAGTAACCAGCTGCATTAGCCCCTAACAAGAGAGTCAGCCTGTCCTTTGAAGCCTTGAAGCCAGGCATTGACTTCTCCTCTCTAGCTATGAAGGTCCTAGATGCAGTCACCTTCCAAAATAAGGCTTTTTCTTCGACACTGAAAATCTGTTGCCTATGTAGCCACCTTCATTAATTATCTTAGCTAGATCTTCTGGATAACTTGCACCTTCTACATCAGCGCTTTCTGCTTCACCTCATACCTTTATGTTACAGAGATGGCTTCTTTCCTTAACCCTCATGAACCAACCTCTGCTAGCTTCAAACTTTTCTTCTGTAGCATCCTCATCTCTCTCATCCTTCATAGAATTGAAGAGAGTTAGGGCCTTGCTCTGGATTAGGCTTTGGCTTAAGGGAATGTTGTGGTTGGTATGATCTATTCAGACCACTAAAACTTCATCCATATCAACAATAAGGCTTTTGCACCCCTCTTACCATTTGTGTGTTTGCTAGAGTAGCACTTTTAATTTTCCTCAGTAACTTTTTCTTGTATTCGCAGTTTGACTAACTTTTTTTAATAGGAAGCCTAGCTTGTGACCTGTTTCAGCTTTTGACATGCCTTCCTCACTAACCTTAATTAATTTTAGCTTTTGATATCAAGTGAGAGACGGGTGACTCTTCCTTTCACTTGAAAACTTAGAGGCCCTTGTAATGGTATTGATTAGCCTAATTTCAATAGTGGTGTGTCTCAGGGTATAAGGAGGTCTTAGGAGCCGGAGAAAGACAGGAAAAGACCAGTTGGTGGAATAGGCACAGACACAACATTTATCATTTAAGTTTGCAGTCTTACATGGATGCAGTTCATGGTACACCAAAACTATTACAATAGCAACATCAAAGATCATCACATAGCACTATGACAAATATAATAGTAAGGGAATAGTTTGAAATATTGTGAGAATTACCAAAATGTGACGTGTAGACACAGAATGAGCAAATGCTATTGGAAAAATGGTACCGATAGACTTGCTTGATTCAGGATTGCCACAAACCTTCAATTGGTAAAAAACACAGTATCTGCAGAGTACAATAAAGTGAAGTGCACTAAAACAAGATATACTTGTATTAGGAAGGGAGGTAGCCAATTCCTCAGTAACAGGTTACTCTTAATCCCATGTCTTTAGCTTTCTTGCCAACCATATTTTACTTGACAACCTAATTGCTAAATAGAAATTCATTTTAATTTTCTTTATCTATTAAATGACAATCAGAGAGATACCTCCTCTTTCTTTTTTTTAAATTTTTATTGGACTATAGTTGATTTACAGGTTGTGTTAGCTTCAGGTGTACAGCAAAGTGCATCAGTTATATATATATATATATATATATATATATATATATAAACTGATTTTATATATATATCTATTGTATATATATATATATATATATATATATATATATATATTCTTTTTCAGATTCTTTTCCCATATAGGTTATTACAGAATATTGAGTAGAGTTCCCTGTGCTATACAGTAGGTCCTTGTTAGTTATCTATTTTATATATAGTAGTGTGTGTATGTTAATCCCAAGCTCCTAATTTATCACTTCCCCCCATGTTTCCCCTTTGGTAACCATAAGTTTGATTTCGCTATCTGTGAGTCTGATTCTGTCTTGTAGATAAGTTCATTTGTATCATTTTTATTATATTCCACATATAAGTGATATAATATGATATTTGTCTTTCTCTGACTTACTTCACTTAGTATGATAATCTCTAGGTTCATCTGCAAATGGCATTGTTTTGTTCTTTTGTATGGCTGAGTAATATTCCATTGTATATATGTACCACATCTTCTTTATCCATTCCTCTGTAGATGGACATTTAGGTTGCTTCCGTGTGTTGGCTATTGTAAATAGTGCTGCAGTGAACATTGGGGTGCATAGAGTTACCTCCTCTTCTCATTCGCTTAGGTCTCATCAATTTATTGATGATAATTATCTGGAGTTATGCCAGTTAAAGAATTAACTCGAAAACATGGGGATAAGGTATGAATAAATTTAACCAAAGATGTATATAAGACCTCTACATGAAAAAATAGAAAACATGGCTAAGAGAAATTAAAAATATTTAGTAAATGAAGACATATACCATGTTAATGAATGGGAGTTTTAATATTTTTAAAATGATAATTCTTCACAAAATGATTTATATATTTGAAACAACTTCTATCAGAATTTCAGCATGTATTTTGTGGAAATTACCAAGCTGATTGTAAAATTTATATGAAAATTAAAAAAAAAACCTAGAACAGCCAATATATTCTTGAAAAGGAAGGAATAATTTAGATGGTTTATACTAAGTTGTAAGACTTAGTATAAGGATTCAGAATATGAAATGATGAATTATGAGTATAAAAATAGGCATATAGAGAGAGTCCAAAATAGACCGACACATATATATAGTCGATTGATTTTTTTTTTTTTTTTTTTTTTTTTTTTGCGGTATGCGGGCCTCTCACTGTTGTGGCCTCCCCCGTTGCGGAGCACAGGCTCCGGACGCTCAGGCTCCGGACGCGCAGGCTCAGCGGCCATGGCTCACGGGCCCAGCCGCTCCGCGGCATATGGGATCCTCCCAGACCGGGGCACGAACCCGTATCCCCTGCATCAGCAGGCGGACTCTCAACCACTTGCGCCACCAGGGAGGCCCTAGTCGATTGATTTTTGACAACAGAGCTAATATAATTCAATGTGGAAAGGGTGGTCATTTCAATAAATGGTGCCAAAAAAAGTGACTACCCTATAGAAAACAAAATGAACCTTTACCCCTACTTCACACCTGTGCAGTGAAGGGTTAACTCAGCAGACTTAGGATGTTCAAACACTCAGTGTTCCAAAGAAAGGACTGGTCCTTAATCAGCTCCTAGGACATAACCTCTAAGCCTTTGGACTATCCTGACTCCTAAGAGGGTCTTTTGTATACCTGAGGCCTTGGGCCATGCAGATAGTTTATGCTAACCATGTGATTTATGGGGGGTACCTTAGGCTGAGCCTGCACTCTAGAGCCCGCGAGCCACAACTGCTGAACCTGCGTGCCACAGCTTCTGAAGCCCCAGCGCCTAGAGCCCATGCTCTACAACAAGAGAAGCCACCTCAGTGAGAATCCTGTGCACCACAACGAAGAGTAGCCCCTGCTCTCCGCAACTAGAAAAGAGCCCGCGCACAGCAACGAAGACCTAATGCAGCCAAAAATATATTAATTAATAAATTAATTTATTTATTATTAATTTATTTATATAAAAAAGAATAAGTTTGAGAATGGATAATAACCATCATTATTTTTTACTGCATTCTAGAAATGATCTTCAATAACATCAGAAAACATAACAAAATAATAGGTATTTTTGAAAGGTGAGTACAGTTTTTACCATTTGCCAGTTATATGATATTTCACCTGGGAAACCCAACAAAAGCAGCTGCAAAACAAAAACAGGGAAATATAATCAGTAAATCCAATAACAGAGTTGGTAACAAAATTAGCATAAAACTAACACTGTTCTCATATACTCACAAATAGCTGGTTAAGAAATATAAGGTAATTCCATTTAAAATAGCAATTACTAAAACCAATACCATACAGTTCCTGGTATAGAACCTTATTTTTTTTCCAGTAAAGACTTGAAAAAATATTTGAGAATGTTTAAGACTATGGATTGAAGAGGGATGAAGAAGTCCCTGAGATTAGGATATAAAAATAAAAAATGGAGATGGGATGATTTTGTAAACAATAAAGCACTAGATTTGATCCACAGAATTTTCTCCACCAAAGTCTTAGAAATTAGAGGCTACTTCACATCATGCATTTCCGAATGTAACATCTAATCTAACTTATGATAGGAGTTAAATTTATGCTTGTTGAATGTATGATATATATGAATTAGTAACTGAGTGAATGAATGCATGCATGCACAATGAAAGAGTGACTGATGCATCAAATGTTTAATTTCCAGTTTAGACTGCCTTTCCCTGAAAATGGAAATTTCATATAAAATCATTTATTGCATGCACACTTGAGATTGTACAGCTCTACCAAAAATAGAGAGTACCTACAGTGGTTGTTTTACTGCCTCTAAATGTCAATCCTTATCACTAGATTTAAATCAGGAAGTTCCCAAAAATGTAATGTACAAGTTGCATATATAGTAAGACTTTGAAAAAACAATTGTTCAAACCCTGTACTCATTCCCAATTTCCCCTCAGGGTTCCTTTGGGAGACCAGAGGCAGCTGGAAGCCACTGTAGATGTCAGAGTGAGACAGTCAGTTTGAATTGAATGATGCTAAAAATAAAGTGAATGGTGGTACCACGTGAAGGATTAGCCATAAAGGACTCAGGCTTTCCTCAGAATTACAGTTATCTCTGAAAAGCTGTTTGAACTGATACCATAAGTGGGAAGAAGTTCTGACAACACATCGTAAGGTATTTTCATAGAGAGACTAACTATATTGGTTCATGAAACTCAGAGATGTCCAGTGAGTATAGAAAACGTTAGAGATTTTAAGTCTTATTGAAAATAAAACTTAAAAAAATATTGGACCCAAGTTTGGTGAGAAGTAAGACTTTTAAGAATCAATATTTAATTATTTATTATTAAGTCACAGGATAGTATGGTATTTAACATACAGGCTAGTAAGGATGATACGTTTCAGAACCAGAAGACCAGGTACAAAGTCCTGGCAGCAGCACTAAGCTATGTGGCCTCTCGTATTCATTTAACTCTCCCAAGCCTTGCTTTTTTTAAATCTAAATGAAGAGAGTAACAATGACACATCAGTTATCTTAGAGCAGATCATTTGGACAAGTGTAAAAGACTAAAGAGATTGTAAATGTTCTCTTTAGGGAAGAATATCTCCACGTGGATTTTTGCATTCCATTATATCTAGCATATCGGTATTGAAAAGAACTCTAGATATCAGCTCTTGCCTACCAAGATCTTACCTTTAGTGTGGAAAGACATAGTCCTTTTCCATACACCTGCCCCTTCCTTCCTCCATCTTTCATTTGCTCTCTGTCTCCCTTTTTTCTTTCCCTACTCCCACTTACACAATGATTCAGCACCTGCTATGTACTAGATCCTGAGCAAGATGAACAAGGTATCCCTGCACCAACTTCCAGAGGCTCTCATTCACTCTCAAAAAATAGTTTGGAAACTTAATTCATCACAGTGCAATTCTAGCACATTCTTAAGAAAGTGATTGAATTGTTGCATTTCCTCTACCACTCTCATAGACTTCTAGCTTAAATTCTAAGTCCTTATAACGTGTGTATATATCTCTTGCTTATTTCTGAATATAGTTGTATGTGTGTGTTAAAAGAAAATGAATAGGGCACTTGTCTAATAATCTAATAGCAAGGGTAATATTGTGTCTTCATATGCAAACATCTTATTTGTGCTTCAGTGGTTGGAGAAATGGCCAACTTGATTGAATGCTTTACAGACTAGACTTGTATAAAATTATCCCTCTCTGAATCCCAGTGCTCTCATTACCAGCTGTATGGCCTCGGCTATTTACTTAGCCCCTCTGTCTCAGGTCTTTTAAAGGAAAATATGGGCATAGTAAAGGTACCTAAACCTAGAAGCTCTTCTTATAATTATGAATTAATACAGGTAAAGAGCAAGAAATAGTGTTTGACACATAATAAGAATAGTGATTATTACATATATTATTTTTGTATATGTATATATGCAGTTACGTAGTTTTTATATATTCTAAAGTATGTGTGTATATGAGAGAGAGATAAGGTTAACATATAGCTATATACATATTTACTGCTGAACACTTATTTTTCATTTAAATGAGGCTTCATTCATTTATTTCAGAAGGATTTCTTGACTGTCTACTAGGTCCAGGCTATGTATCCAGTGCTAGTGATGTGGTTATAAACAAACAAACAAAAAAAAATGGTAAGCATGGAACTGTGGCAATGCAAGATTAAATTCTGGGACCCAAACAAGGAAATCAGGCATGCGTAAATAAGGCTCTTAATTCCTAAATTTTATTTGCACTTTGTTTTTGTACAATGAAAAAGGACAGAGATTCAGTAGAATGTTCTACTATGAACCAACCAAATGCAGAGAATACCATTATATAAGGAAGTATCTTCAGCTGTCTTTTTCATTTTCCAGAATATATTATTTTGCTGTACTGAGTAGTTTTAAAGAATAAGTGAGATTATATACTAATGTTTTTAGCTCCCTAAAAGAGATCATTATCAGTGTTAAATCCATGTAAAGCACTTTAGAAGAAACAGAATAGAGATGGTAGTTACCAGAATTAATCTGAGTATAGAATTTGGCACATATAAAAAGGCATAATGACACCTAAAACCATACCCTTCTTCCCAAATTGCCATGACATGCGTAAGATTTTTCAGTAAAGTCCATTAACCAGGTCTATAAAACACTCTTAGGAGAAATACTGATTTTCAGTACATTTCTCAAATTGGGTAATTTGAGGGGTAATTCAAGAGTTTTGAAATCATTAAGACTTAGTCCAATTATATAGAGTCTGCATCACAATTACTACCTTGAATTTTCTTTTGTCTATCTTAAAATTAATTTTTAGATGTATTACTTATAAGTATAAGTAAAAACAAAATAACTATTATTTTTCTTCTTTGGGGGCCTTTCTTTACAGAAGAAGTAAAAAACATAGTTACTTTTAGCCACTTCATTTTCAATTTGTAGGGAATAAAAAAGGAATATTTACTGTGACATGAATATTCATAAAATATATCTGGTACTACAACTTGACTAAATTTTTAAATATATTCTCTGTCTTCTAAGTCTCTCTATAGAAAATCAAGTATTGTTTTCTTTTTAAGGTTATTTTCTTTGATCACAGTCCTATATTTTATTCTTTGATCAAGTTTTTTTTTTTTCTGTCTGCTTTCATTTATCTAACACCCTGCTGTTTTCTTCACTCTCATTAAATGTTGCTGGTTTCTAGAGTGAAATGAGTTTTATTCACTTTGGCTTATCATGATCTCAAGCTTGTTTTTCTTCTTTTCTTGCTTTATTTTTCCTTTTGCTCTTTGTATATATGGAAATTCTATTTTTTGAATAGCAAAATGAAATGAAAGAGAATTTTCAAAGAGGCTCCATGCTCCTAAATGAGACATCTAAGTTAATAGTCATTCAATTTAATGGAAAGAAAAAATAATCTATGTACTAATTTTTCAAATGGAATATGTATGGCAAGCTCCACTCCATCACCTTTTGGGTTTTTGGTGGTGTGAATTTAGGAGATGGGGAGAGCAGTTCAGTATACTACAAAGAGAAAATTTTGGAAACATATAAGGAGATTAAAATTTTTGCACTGCATTAGTAGTTCTAATTAAAATGTAAAATATCATAAGAGCACATTGTGTCCACCATAATCATGGGGCAAGTCTGATAAGCAAGCTGCAAAATCTTATTTTAAAAAAGACTCAGAGAGCTGAGCATCTAAACATAAAATGATGACTTCCTAGGAATAAGAGATCTATAGCTGTTTTCACCTCTAGTGGAGTGTTGGAAGGAAGAAGACTGCCACAGAGAATGGTTAGGAGAAAAAAGCCAAACTCTTTTCAAACTTTTAGTGGCTATATTTGTTCTGGCATGACAGATTAGAATCCTTCAGAAATCCAGCTGAGGAGCAAGCCTGCAAAGAGCCACCAATTCTTTCTCATGTCCTTTCATTGAATGCACTAGGGTAGCAAACAAAGTCTGAGGGAGAAAGAGAGAACTGATAGAGACTCTCTCTAAGGCATGAGAATTCTTCATTAAGAGGGAAGGTACCAACCACCTGTGTCTTAGGGAAACAGTGGGAGAACTCAAGAAAATCCTTCTGAGAAACACCAGCTTTTTCCTAAGGATACCGCAAGATCCCTTCAGAGTCTGGGCAATATATAAGACAGAGAACACCAGCTACAGAAAGAGAGTGTCAGGATGAAAAAATACAGAATTCTCCAGCATTCCAAAAAGATAATATATGGGTTGTAAAACAAAAAGAGATTTCCTGTTTCAAAAACCTGTTAGCTGTGAAGTAGAGCATAAAGAGATATACAGTCTTCCCAGAGTAAATCCCATGCTCTGCTAAAGGAAAAGTACTGATCCTACCTTCAAAATATTTGAAGCCAGTGGCAAAGTTAATCTAATTAAAACCACCACAAACTACATGCATCGCAAATACGTATCAAATTGATCTAGCTTTCACAATAGCAGCCTGAAAGGAAAAAGGGTTATAATGGGTCATGCACCTTCCTGGGGTTAAATTCTAAATGTTTCAGTGTCTATTTTTTTTTTAACATACAGTATGATCTATAATTAAAAAGTATGATTGATGAGAAATAAGGAATTGTGACTCAAATCAAGAGAGTATATAGTCAATGCAAACATAGAGATAGCCAGATATCAATTATCACTGAAATTTCAAAATAACAATGGCAAATAAATTAAATGATCCAATAGAAATGATGGACCACATGCATGAACAGATGGGAAAATTGAAGATGGGGACACAAAGGAGAATGCTGTAAATAAAAATAAGATACTAGAAATGAAAAACTCATTTGAGGGATTTAGCATCATATTATTCCCAGTGGAGGAAGGGAACAGCGTATTATTGTTTTCTATTGCAGTTTAAGACTTATCACAAAGTTAGATGCCTAAAACAACACACATTTATTATCTCACAGTTTCTGTGAGTCAGAAGTCTGAGCACAGTTTAGATGAGTGCTCTGCTTAGGGTCTCACAAGGCTGCAATAAATATGTCAGAGCTTTCTGAGGAAAAGATCTGCTTTCATGCTTCGTTGGGTTGTTGGCATGATTCATTTCTTGGCAGCTGTATGACTCATGGCAGCTTGTTTCTTCAAAACCATCAATCAGAAATGAGGAAGTGGAGGAGAGAAAGGGAGAGATAGACTCCAGCACAGTGGATATTAATGTCTTAAGTAATCACAGAAAATTGGTTAGAAACAAGTCACAGGTGCCACCCATACTCAAGGGAAGGGATTACACAAAGGTATGAATATCAAGAGGAAGGGGTCATAGGGCCACCTTAAAGTCTGTTGCATAATAGTCAACTTCAAGAGGAGGTGATAGAAAATATCCAAAATCAAACATAAATTTAAAAAAACTTTGAAGATTTGTAGAACAATGTTAAACTGTCCAACAAATGTGAAAAGTAAAGCTCCCGAAATAGAGGAGAGAGAATGAAAACTCAGCAAACACCATACAGGATCAACACAAAGAGAAATCCAGTCACATCATTAATAGGTTGCTGAAAACCAAAGTTAAAGAGAAAATCTTAAAATCAGCCACAGGGTGGAAAATGACACATTTCAATCTGGGAAAAAATGGTAAGAATGGCAGTTAACTTCTCATTGGAGGGAAAAAATATAGGCCAGAAGACAATGGAAAAGCATCTTTTAATGCTGAAAGTAAATAAAAATAACCACATGACCTAGAATCCTGTAGAAAATGAAAATATACTTCATAACTGAAAGTGAAATAAAGTCATTTTCAGAATCACAAAAGCTGAGAGAATTTGTCTTACATTACAAGAAATGATTAAAGAGCTTCTTTATTCTTAAGGGGTATGATATTAGATGCAAGCCCCAGTCTGCAAGAAGAAATGAAGAACATTCAAAAAAGAGAAATATGTAGTTAAAGACAGAGAACATTTTTTTGTATGTTTAAACTTCTCAGGACTTCTATGGTGTCACAGTGGTTAAGAATCTGCCTGCCAATTTAGGGGACACGGCTTCAATCCCTGGTCCAGGAGAACCCTACATGCCTCAGAGCAACTAAGCCCGTGAGCCACAACTACTGAGCACATGTGCCACAACTACTGAAGCCCATGTGCCTAGAGCCTGTGCTCCACAACAAGAGAAGCCACCACAATGAGAAGGCCACACACCACAACAAAGAGTAGCCCCCACTCATCACAACTAGAGAAAGCCCGTGTGCAGCAATGAAGAGCCAACACAGCCAAAAATAAATAAATAAATAAATAAATAATAAAACTAAACTTCTTTAAATGAGTGTTAACTGTTTAAAGAAAAAGTGATACCAATATCTTATAAAGCTTTATAACATAAGTAGAAATAAAATATGGCAAAATGTATAAAATGGCAAAAGGGAGAGAAATAAAATTATAATTTGTAAAGTCTTAACATTGTTCATAATGTAGTGAAATATTATCTGAAAGTAGAGTGTGATACGTCAAGGTGAATACTGCAATCTCTAGTACAACCACTAAAGCATATCAAAGTTTTAGTCAAAATGCCGTTAGTGGAGATGAAATATAAAGTAAGTATAGGTATATATTTAACTTGATTCACCCAAATGAAGGAAAGAGGGACAGAGAAGCAAAGGAAAAATAGGACAAATAAAAACAAATGATAAGATAGAAGTCATAAGTACAAACATATCAGTAATTACACTAAAAGTAAATGGACTCAACACAAAAATAAGAAGGCAGAAATTTCAGTCAATATAAAAAGTAAAGCCCTACCATATGCTGTGTTCAAGAAATACAATTTAAAAACAAAAACAGAGAAAGTGAAAGTCAAAGAGTAGAAAATAACAGGACATTCAAGTAACTAATCAAAAGCAACCTGGAGGAGCTACGTTAGTGCCAGGCAAAGTAGGCTTCAATACAAAGATTATTACAGAAGATAACAAAGAGAATTTTATAATGATAAAGGTGTGAAATCATACAAGGATATAACAATCCTAATTATGAAAACATCTAATACCATTGCTTCAAAATATGAAATAAAAAATTTATAGATAAAAGGGAGAAATAGCCAAATTGATCTTGAGAGTTGGAGATTTTCATAATTTTCTGTATTTCAGTAATTGGTAAGAAAGGTAAGGAAAATATTAGTAAAGAATAGGAGATAGGAACAGCACTATTTTCAACCTATCCTTATTACTATTAATAAAAACACTCTCAACAGCTGCTCAATACTCTTTTTTTTTTTTTTAAAGAAGGCATTTCGGGCTTCCCTGGTGGCGCAGTGGTTGAGAGTCCGCCTGCCGATGCAGGGGACACGGGTTCGTGCCCTGGTCTGGGAGAATCCCACATGCTGCGGAGCGGCTGGGCCCGTGAGCCATGGCCGTTGAGCCTGTGCGTCCGGAGCCTGTGCTCCGCAACGGGAGAGGCCACAACAGTGAGAGGCCCACATACTGCAAAAAAAAAAAAAAAAAAAAAAAAAAAAAGAAGGCATTTCACAGAAAGATAGACAAAATGAAAAGGCAGAGGGCTATGTACCAGGTGAAGGAACAAGATAAAATCCCAGAAAAACAACTAAATGAAGTGGAGGTAGGCAACCTTCCAGAAGAATAATGATAGTAAAGATGATCCAGGACCTCGGAAAAAGAATGGAGGCAAGATGGAGGAGATGCAAGAAATGTTTAACAAAGACCTAGAAGAATTAAAGAACAAACACCTAGAAGAATTAACGAGCAAACAAACAAAGAGGAACAATACAATAACTGAAATGAAAAATACACTAGAAGGAATCAATAGCAGAATAACTGAGGCAGAAAAACAGATAAGTGACCTGGAAGACAGAATGGTGGAATTCACTGCCGCAGAACAGAATGAAGAAAAAAGAATGAAAAGAAATGAAGAGAGACTGAGAGACCTCTGGGACAACATTAAACACACCAACATTTGCATTATATGGGTCCCAGAAGGAGAAGAGAGAGAGAAAGGACCCAAGAAAATATTTGAAAATATTATAGTTGAAAACTTCCTTAACATGGGAAAGGAAATAGCCACCCAAGTCCAGGAATCACAGAGAGTCCCAGGCAAGATAAACCCAAGGAGAAAGATGCTGAGACACACACTAATCAAACTGACACAAATTAAAGACAAAGAAAAATTATTAAAAGCAACGAGGGAAAATGACAACATACAAGGGTACTCCCATAAGGTTAACAGCTGATTTCTCAGCAGAAACACTACAAGCCAGAAGGGAGTTGCATGATATATTTAAAATGATGAAAGGGAAGAACCTACAGCCGAGATTCCTCTACCTGGCAAGGATCTCATTCAGATTCGACAGAGAAGTCAAAAAGCTTTACAGACAAGCAAAAGCTAAGAGAATTCAGCAGAACCAAACCAGCTCTACAACAAATGCTAAAGGAGCTTCTCTAAGTAAGAAACACAAAACAAAAGGCTCTACCAAAACAAACCCAAAACAATTAAGAAAATGGTAATAGGAACATACATATAGATAATTACCTTAAATATGAATGGATTAAATGCTCCAACCAAAAGATACAGGCTCGCTGAATGGATACAAAAACAAGACCCATATATATGCTGTCTACAGGAGACCCACTTCAGACCTAGGGACACATACAGACTGAAAGTGAGGGCATGGAAAGAGATATTCCATGCAAATGGAAATCAAAAGAAAGCTGGAGTAGCAGTACTCATATCAGATAAACTAGACTTTAGAATAAAGAATGTTACAAGAGACAGGGGAGGACACTACATAATGATCAAAGGATCAATCCAAGAAGAAAATATAACAATTATAAATATATATGCACCAAGCATAGGAGCACATCAATACATAAGGCAACTGCTAACAGCTAAAAAAGAGGAAATAGACAGTAACACAATAATAGTGGGGGACTTTAACACCTCATGTACACCAATGGCCCGATCATCCAGACAAATTAATAGGGAAACACAAGCTGTAAATGACACAATAGACCAGATAGATTTAGTTGGTATTTATAGGACATTCCATCTGAAAACAGATTATATTTTCTTCTCAAGTGCACATGGCACATTCTCCAGGATAGATCACATCTTGGGTCACAAATCAAGCCTCAGTAAATTTAAGAATATTGAAATCATATCAAGCATCTTTTCCAACCACAATGCTATATAAGATTAGAAATCAATTGCAGGGGAAAAAAACGTAAAAAAACATAAACACATGGAGGCTAAACAATACATTATTAAATAACCAAGGGATCACTGAAGAAATCAAAGAGGAAATCAAAAAATACCTAGAGACAAGTGACAATGAAAACACAATGATCCCAAACCTATGGGATGCAGCAAAAGCAGTTCTAAGAGGGAAGTTTCTAGCAATACAGTCCTACCTCAAGAAACAAGAAAAATCTCAAATAAACAATCTAACCTTACACCTAAAGGAACTAGAGAAAGAAGAACAAACAAAACCCAAAGTTAGTAGAAGAAATAAAATCATAAAGATCAGAGCAGAAATAAATGAAATAGAAACGAAGGAAACAATAGCAAAGATCAATAAAACTAAAAGCTGGTTCTTTGAGAAGATAAACAAAATTGATAAACCTTTAGCCAGACTCATCAAGGAAAAGAGGAAGAGGACTCAAATTAATAAAATTAGAAATGAAAAGGAGAAGTTAACAGTGGACACCACAGCAATACAAAGCATCATAAGAGACTACTACAGGCAACTCTATGCCAATAAAATGGACAAACTGGAAGAAATGGACAAATTCTTAGAAAGGTACAACCTTCCAAGACTGAAGCAGGAAGAAATAGAAAACATGAACAGACCAATCACAAGTAATGATATTGAACTGTGATTAAGAATCTTCCAACAAACAAGTCCAGGACCAGATGGCCAGAGGTGAATTCTATGAAACATTTAGAGAAGAGCTAACACCCATCTTTCTCAAACTCTTCCAAAAAATTGCAGAGGAAGGAGCACTCCCAAACTCATTCTATGAGGCCACCATCACCCTGACACCAAAGCCAGACAAAGATACTGCAAAAAAAGAAAATTACAGACCAATATCACTGATGAATATAGATGCAAAAATCCTCAACAAAATACTAGCAAGCAGAATCCAACAACACATTAAAAGCATCATGCACCATGATCAAGTGGGATGTATGCCAGCAATGTGAGATTCTTCAATATATGCAAGTCAATCAATATGATACACCATATTAACAAATTGAAGAATAAAAACCATATGATTATCTGAATCGATGCAGAAAAAGCTTTTGACAAAATTCAACACCCATTTATGATAAAAACTCTCCAGAATGTGGGCATAGAGGGAACCTACCTCAGCATAATAAAGGCCATATACAACAAACCCACAGCAAACATCATTCTCAGTGGTGAAAAACTGAAAGCATTTCCTCTAAGATCAGAAAGAAGTTAAGGATGTCCACTCTCACCACTATTATTCAACATAGTTTTGGAAGTCCTAGCCACAGCAGTCAGAGAAGAAAAAGAAATAAAAGGAATCCAAATTGGAAAAGAACAAGTAAAACTGTTACTGTTTGTGGATGACATGTTACATGATGTGAATTACATAGAGAATCCTAAAGATGCCACCAGAAAACTACTAGAGCTCATCAATGTATTTGGTAAGGTTGCATGATGCAAAATTAATGCACAGAAATTTCTTGCATTCCTATAAACTAACAACAAAAGATCAGAAAGAGAAATTAAGGAAACAATCCCCTTCACCAATGCAAGAAAAAGAATAAAATACCTAGGAATAAACCTACCTAAGGCAGTAAAAGACCCATACTCAGGAAACTATAAAACACTGATGAAAGAAATCAAAGATGACACAAACAGATGAAGATATACCATGTTCTTGGATTGGAAGAATCAACATTGTGAAAATGACTATACTACCCAAAGCAATCTATAGATTCAATGCAATCCCTATCAAATTACCAATGGCATTTTTTACAGAACTAGAACAAAAAGTCTTAAAATTTGTATGGAGACACAAAAGACCCCGAATAGCCCAAGCTGTGTTGAAAAAAAAAAAAAAAAAAAAAAACCAGAGCTGGAGGAATCAGACTCCCTGACTTCAGACTGTACTACAAAGCTGCAGCAATCAAGACAATATGGTACTGGCACAAAAAATAGAAATATAGATCAATGGAACAGGATAGAAAGCCCAGAGATAAACCCATGCACCTATGGTCAACTAATCTATGACAAAGGAGGCAAGGATATACAATGGAGAAAAGACAGTCTCTTCAATAAGTGGTGCTGGGAAAACTGGACCTCTCCGTGTAAAATAATGAAATTAGAACACTCCCTAACACCATACACAAAAATAAACTCAAAATGGATTAAAGACCTAAATGTAAGACCGGACACTATAAAACTCTTAGAGGAAAACATAGCAGGAACATTTTTTGACATTAATCACAGCAAGATCTCTTGTGACCCACCTCCTAGAGTAATGGAAATAAAAACCAAAATAAACAAATGGGACCTAATGAAACTTAAAAGCTTTTGCACAGCAAAGGAAACTATAAACAAGATGAAAAGACCACCCTCAGAATGCTAGAGAAAATTTGCAAACAAATCAGTAGACAAAGGATTAATCTCCAAAATATATAAACAGCACATGCAGCTCAATATTAAAAAACAAACAACCCAATCAAAAAATGGGCAGAAGACCTAAATAGATATTTCTTCAAAAACACATACAGATGGCCAAGAGGCACATGAAAAGATGTTCAACATCACTAATTATTAGAGAAATGCAAATCAACACTACAATGAGGTATCACCTCACCCCGGTTAGAATGGGCATCATCAGAAAATCTGCAAACCACAAATGCTGGAGAGGGTGTGGAGAAAAGGAAACCCTCTTGCACTGTTGGTGGGAATGTAAATTGATAGAGCCACTCTGGAGAACAGTACGGAGTTTCCTTAAAAAACTAAAAATAGAATTACCATATGACCCAGGAATCCCACTACTGGGCATATACCCAGAGAAAACCATAATTCAGAAAGACACACATGCCATAATGTTCATTGCATCACTGTTTACAATAGCCAGGTCATGAAAGCAACCTAAATGCCCATTGACAGATGAATGGATAAAGAAGATGTGGTATATGTATACAATGGAATATTACTCAGCCATAGAAAGGAACAAAATTTGGTCATTTGTAGAGATGTGGATGGACCTAGAGTTGTTCTACAGAGTGAAGTAAGTCAGAAAGAGAAAAACAAATACTGTATATTAACACATATATGTGGAATCTAGAAAAATGGTATAGATGAACCGGTTTGCAAGGGAGAAATAAAGACACAAGCGTAGAGAACAAACATATGGACACCAGGGAGCAAAAGCAGCGGGCGTGGGGGTTGTGGTGTGATGAACTGGGAGATTGGGATTGACATGTAGACACTAATATGTATAAAACAGATGAGTAATAAGCACCTTCTGTATAAAAAATAAAATTCAAAAAGAAAAGCATGCAGTGAAGACCAAACTGATTTTGGAATATATATTAAAAGTTGTCTGAATTTGTAAATAATTCCAGCTATGGGGAATTCTACTTGTCATTATCCTAATTTATAATTCCCATGGTCTTTTAAAGTGGAATTCTTAAGGTTTCCCCCCGCCCAGCATTTCTATAGTTCAGTCAATCTCTCTATCTCACTCCAGTAGCCAGTTAACATATGAGTATTATTTTTAAACTTTTCAAAACAGGTTAATTGAGATATGATTCACATATCATACAGTTCCCCCATTTAAAGTGTGCAATTCAGTGATATTTAATATATTTGCATATATGTGCAACCATCACCACAGTAAGAGTTCTTTAAATTATATGAATATATTCCCTTATCAGATACATAATTTTGCAAATATTTTCTCCCATTCTGTGAGTTGTCTTTTTGCTTTCTGATGGTGTCCCTTGAATCAGAATAGTTTTTAATTTTAATGAAGTCCATTTATCTAATTTTCCTTTTGTTCCTCATAATTTTGGTGTCATATCTAAGAATCTCCTGCCAAATCCAAGGTCGTTAAGATTTTTCCCTATGTTTTCTTCTAAGAGTTTTATAGGCTTATGGGTTTGATAGGTTTATTTGCTACACTTCATTGAGTAAAATATGCTAAAGTACTTGTAAGTGATGGACTTGGAGAACCAACCATGGTCTGGATTAGACCTCAGTGTCCCAAAATTCAGTGCTTTTCAATGAAGTTCGGATTGTGATTCTCAATAATCTAACCAGGCCTAAGAGTCCATTTAAAACTTATTTCTTGGAAATACAGTGGTTAACTATTTAATGCATAGGTATATGACACACTATCTCTACAATGTACCTGTGTGATGTTTCTTGCCCTATAGATTTTCAGACTTTTAAACATATAATTATATATGATGCGTATAGATTCAGAGTATTACTCTTGTTTAAGTATATAATTTCTAGACCTTAATGTTTCTTTAAATGTACCATTTTGTGGAAATCATATGAGTTTCTGGCAACAGAATTATTCATCCAGAAGATAAAACAAACTGAATTATGCCTGACTAAAAGGTCCATATGTATGATACAATGAGAATAATTTATTTGAAAACATTTACGACTTTAAAACAATCTACTATTAAGATTTACCTTCCATTTTCCTATCAAATAATTATTTTAAAAATATCTCCTGGAATAAGTCAGAAACTTGGTCAGTGTGCAGGAGATTCCTGGTAGTTGTTACTATTACAGTCAATTAATTGACAAGAGTAGGTGATGCTTAATCATAGAAATGGTTCACACAAGTATTATTTCAGTGATGTACTAGCCTTGCATGGGCCAAACATATATTACTTGAGATTATTTTTTTTAAAGACAACTGTCAGGAAACAATTTTAGAAACCTGTACTATTCACTTTTATTTAAAATAATGTTGCAAGTTATGCTGATTCAATAATGGAAGTACAACCTAAAATTATAATAACATTTACAGAACAACAGTTTATCTTTGTGATATGTTTCACCCATTAAGTAGAATAATGCAGAGTCCAAGAATTAGGCTTAGACATTGTTATAAACCAACTGGGTTATGTCAGACCAATTGCTAAAATTACCTCTATTTATGCCATTGTTTTTTAAATAGGCAGTTTTTTTTTTCACTTGAGGGAGGGGAGCTTAAGAATTGAAGTAATGTCCATTGGATATTAGTATATTATAAATTTTTAAAGCCAACAACCCATCTAGTTATGTGATCTTCCCACCTTTTCTATTTTCACTCAGTATGTTTCTTACACTTTGAGTCATTTGAAGCACAACATTACTTTAAGTGGTTGTATGTCAGCATTAATAAAACTGAGTTTCTAGACCTCAGTTTTGTATTTTATCCTTAAGTCTCTGGTTTGAAACAGAAGGAGAAAGGGAAAAGGAGAGAGGGACAGAGAGACAGAAAGAAAGAGAAGAAAAGAGAGAGAAGGGAATTCTGTAGAGTCTGTAAACCAGAACTGACAATGAGCAAAAGGATAAGAGTAATTATGGCTGTGCAGTGGATTTCACCTCTGGAAGTGGTGAATGCTGTGATGAAGGAAATGTGATATTGGCTAGCAAGAAGGATGTTAGACAGTTTCTCCTTGGAGACCTCCCTTGGCAGCTCTCCACAACCACTAACCCCCAAAAACTAGGTAACATGCTCCTTCTATTTTTAACTCAATGTTGGCACAATTCTCCCTTTATTTGACTTGAATGTGCAGCAGCCTGTGTACCAGGCTGTGAGTCAGAGGCAGGGTCTCTGTCTTGTTGACAAACATCTTCAGTTTTTAGCACAGAGACTGGTTCAGACTTAACAAATATGAGCTGAATGATGACTGTTGAATAAATACTTCACGTGAGATGTGTGCAGAGGACAGGCAGTGCAGTGGACCAGGGAATGTTAACAAGGATGTTTTTGAATGAAAGATATCCAACAGCAGGAGGTTAATTATATGTATAAGAAATCATGAAAGCATTCCCATTTGAATCTAATTTTTTATGCCTGCAAAGTAGCAAAACAAACAAATGACATTAAAATCAATGAGTATTAAAACATCACCTCCTCAACCCCACCCCTCACTAGCTTCTTGAAAATTAGTAGCTTGATTCCCTACTTTCAATTTCCCATCTTTCCCTGGTCCTGATTTAGACAGAGAGCCCACCATCCAAAGGCACTTACAGTTCAATTGCATAACCTTAGATCTGGTCCCTGAATATTATTCACATGGAATCATATTAATAAATTCATTCTTAAAATACTGTTTATGGGAATAGGGAGGAAAATCACTTTTAATAAAGTAAGCATGATTATGTAATATGTTACTTTCAAATGATTGTCATTAAATATTAATTGATTATATAAATGAAGGTGTATATACATGCTATATACATATATATACAAGATTAATATATACATGTAAAACATTGTTATGAATTTAATTTGAAGAAAACTATCATACACTGTATATCAGATCACTATTTTTTTTTTTTTTTTTTTGCGGTAGGCGGGCCTCTCACTGTTGCGGCCTCTCCCGTTGCGGAGCACAGGCTCCGGAAGCTCAGGCTCAGCGGCCATGGCTCACAGGCCTAGCGGCTCTGCAGCATGTGGGATCTTCCCGGACCGGGGCACGAACCCATGTCCGCTGTGTTGGCAGGCGGGGGCCGAGGCTCCTGGAAGATCCCACATTGCCACACAGCAACTAAGCCCACGCGCCACAACTACTGAAGCCCACAACTCTAGAGCCTGTGCTCCACAACAAAGAGAAGCCACCACAATGAGAAACCCATGCACCGCAACGAAGAGTAGCCACCACTCGCCGCACCTAGAGAAAGTCCACGCGCAGCAACAAAAACCCAATGCAGCCAAAAACAAATAAAATAAAAATAAATTTTAAAAAGATATTAGATATAAAATACAGATTTTGACACTGCTCATGCTGACAATCATAATTAGTATCTAAAAAATCTTGGAACATCCAGAAAGTCTTCTTTCTATAAAGACTGAATCATTTTTACAAGTTCACAATCATAAATAAATACACATACACACATATATATGTCATACATATATATTCTTACATATTCTATATTCTAAGAATAACAAATATTCTTATAGTCAGAAGATTATTAAGCTTCTACTGTATGCCAAGTAGTAAGTCAGCCAACATTATTTAGTGAAAAGAGCACTGTCAGGAGACAGATGATCTTGGTTTAATTGCCTGTGTTACTGTTCACTAAATTTTAGTTCTTGAAGAAGTTCTTTTAGCTACTATTTGTACTTCAATTGTCCTCCTATGTGAAATGGGGGGTAATAAGCCCTATCTCAAGGGGTTTTACACAAGGATTAAATGAAATGATATCTGTAAAATACTTGGTAGAGTAAGTGGAACATTATAGGAACTCAACAAATGTAAGCTTACTCCTCTCATGAGTTATGGGGAGATCAATAGAATATATAAGACATGGCTTCTGGCTCAGAGAAATATACTATCTACTGATACAAAAGTCAAGGGAGAATCATAGGAGAAACTGAAAAACTATCCACGGGGGAAAAAGAATCTTATTTGATTGCCAACTGAGTAGTAAATGTTCAAATTAAAGAGAAGGAGAAACAACTCTAGAATAGTTTGAAGTAGCCCACTGGAGAAGGGGTTTAGTAAATGGATAAGATTTGGGTAGGTAAAAATAACTGACAAATGAATTCATGCATAGGTAAATTAGGCCTCCATTTTTTCAATGATCTTTCAATCACTTTTACCTACTGAAAAGTAAAAGCCACAATTATTCTTTGAAATGAATCTGAAGGTGTTTGTTTCTCTTGAATGTTAATATTTGAGAAGTCTTTGCCAAATATTATACTCATGGCCATGTCCATTAATGAAAAAAGAGACCCAGTAGGAATAGGCCAGTGGATGCTGCATGGTGATAGCCTAACCCTGCTGATAATCTTGGATTAGCCCAGGAATCTGGTCCTCCCTCAGTCACCCCTATTTGATGATTTTAGACAAGGACCTCTCCCTCTTTAAACCTCAGTCTTGTTATCTGTAGAATGAGGAGGTTGCTGTTCAGAATCTCTGAATCCCTTCCAGTTCAGGTACACTTATAGTGTAAGCCCAACTATTCCAGGACAGAAACTCTTAGGTGTCCAATGAGCTGTGAAAAGGAAACCTATTAGGAACTGGAACATGGGAGAGACTGTGAGATAATTAGATAAACAAGCACAACAGGGAAGAGTTAATAGGAAACACCATGAGTCAAGAAACTGGAATTTAAAACCATGGAAGTTCTTCCAAATAAAGAAAAAATAAATGAAAAAAAATATATTTTCAAGAAGGCTTTTAGGACAGTGAGAAAAGGTTGGTTGCTCTCTGCTTGGTGGTCAGCACTGAAAAAGAAACCACCAAACAAGATGCATCCATTTCTAAGTTCACCGTTTAAACACAAACTCACAACTTCTTTCCAGGATCCTTTTGTCCCCCTAGGTCACTTTCTCTTTGTTCATAGGTTAGTTTGGGTAAATTTAATATATTTGGCCTCTGGAGAATGAATTGGAGGTTGCTTTCCCTTTGAAAGGAAAGAGAACTCCCTCATCTCTTTCTTATTTTCCACCCTCCTTGGAGCAGCTTTGAGACTATTCCGAAAACCACTCAAAATACTAATAACATTCTAGAGACATTTACTCAATAACCACAGGTAATTATCCCCCAGAGAAAAAAGGACTGAAGGTTTATGGGCTATTCAAATGCTGTGTCTTAACTCTCCTCCTTCAGCTATCCTATAAAACTTACAAATTACAGTTGTTTTGCCTACACAGTACATACAACTCAGTGTAAAGAAAATGTCAAAATTCACTTAATGATCAATATTTTTGTTAAGGTTTCAGTGGCAGCATGGTGGTTTTGCAGTTGCCATTAGATGAACTTATAGCTTGAGTCATTATGCTTTCTTTTTTATTTCAATATTTATAGATGTTGATGTTTCATATTGAGTCCAAGACTTAACCCCCATGTGTGTTTTCTGTCATTATGGAAATAATTTCATTGTCCTTTCATTTTTGTTATAAACCTCTAAACCTTCATGAGGTCATTGGGAAAGAAAAAAGATTTCCTTTTCTGATTCCATTAACTGGATTGTGTCCATTTTATATTCTGTGTTTAAGTTACAGACATTAAAGTTGGAATTTGTCATCCTCATCTTCATGTTAGCTACTATAAGGATTCATACTGGATTTGTATTCCACCTGCTTTTTTTGGGGGGTGGGGGTAGGTTTAGACTTACAGCTTAAAGAACAAAGGAATTAATTATGTCTCTCTCACGTAATTGTCCTGAGTGAAAGAGGCCAGTTCAGTGAGTTAGTTGTACTCCTCAGAATCACTTGAGGGCCCAGGTTCGTTTGACTTACTGATAAGCCACACATAGGCCAATAGCATCATTTACATGGTTAAAGCTGAATCACCACCATGTTTGTTTTCCAGCAGGTGGTAAATGGAAAGAAATCATGGAAAAGTTATGTCCATTGTTTGATGCTCAAGCCTAGAACTGGTACACATTTCTTCCAACCAAATCCTGTTAGGGAGATTCTTGTGAAAAAACCTGGGCTAGACTATTTGATGATGAAATAATGCATGGACAGGGATACCACAGACAACATGACTCTGGCAACTGCAAGTAAGGTCATCTTGGATCACTCAGCCCCTGCTGAATCTCCAGATCATTGCAGCCACATCACTGACCTCAGGTGGTACCATTAGAACCCCCAGCCAGCAGAGGTCTGTGTAAATTTCAGAAAGGATCTTTGGAAATAATGTCCATATGCCTGGCTAAAATTCTTTATCTATGAAAGATGTGCCTTTTTATAGATAATTAATAGTCTCTACCACATCTTCCATAGCAGAATAAGTTGCTAGTAAGGATAGTTCTGGCAGTAGGCTGAAAGGGAAAGGATGGAGGAATATTTTTTGATTTACCAGACTGATGGGCTCCCTGTTCTGAGTCCTAGTTTCTAGAGAATGTTTTATTTCATTTGATCTACTGGGTCAGGATTTGGCATGGAGTAAAAAAGTTTAGTGAAACATTTGACACAAATTGGCTGATATAAACACAAAGGGAATTTATTATTTTTTTAAATAGATCTGTATTGGAGTATAATTGCTTCACAATACTGTGTTAGTTTCTGTTGTACAACAAAGTGAATCAGCCATATGCATACATATACCCCCATATCCCCTGCCTCTTGAGCCTCCCTGCTACCCTCCCTATCCTACCTCTCTTGGTGGTCGCAAAGCACCAAGCTGATCTTCCTGTGCTATGCTGCTGCTTCCCACTAGCTACCAGTTTTACATTTGGTAGTGTATGTATGTCAGTGCTATTCTCTTACTTCGTCCCAACTTACCCTACCCCCTCGCTGTGTCCTCAAGTCCATTCTCTATGTCTATGTGTTTATTCTTGCCCTGCCACTAGGTTCATCAGTACCATTTTTCTCAATTCCATATATTATGTGTTAGCATATGGTATTTGTTTTTCTCTTTCTGACTTACTTCACTCTGTATGACAGACTCTAGGTCCATCCACCTCACTACAAATAACTCAATTTCATTCCTTTTTATGGCTGAGTAACATTCCATTGTATATATGTGACACATCTTTATCCATTCATCTATCAATGGACATTTAGGTTAAGCAATGAAGTATTTTTAATTGAGGTATTTACTTTAGTTTTTCAAGACATAATGCTATTGTGCACATAATAGACTACAACATAGTGTAAATGTAACTTTTGTATGGACTGGAAAACAAGCAAACAAAAATTCTGTGACTCCTTTTATTGCAATATTTGTTTTATTGTGGTCATCTGGAACAAAACTTGAAATATCTCAGAGGTATGCCTGTATTTAAAAACAAAAGCAAACAACAAACCTCTCAATCTCCACCAGAATAATGAATCTTGGTTCTTACTGAATGTACTGTAGCCTAAAATGTATTTTAAAGATGTCAACATCTCATGATATTCTTAAAATGATACTCTACAAATGACTACTACCATCTATGTGTAATCTTGTTTCTGTCCTCAATACTTCAGCAACATTTGGAATAATGATAAAGTGTGTGGTGGGGGAGGGGTGAGAAATAGTGGAATATTCCCCTTATTCTGAGTTCAAATTTCAGGAATATAATACTATTTTCCTTTTAAAGAATTAAGACAGCATCCTAATTATTTGAGGATGGTATTGTGATATTGTCAAGGATACCTTAATAACTGATCTCTTAGAGAATGATCTCTGTATTTGACATTCCAACACCTTTTCCCATGTTCCTAGCCCAGAGTCACACTTGACTTAGCACCATGGCAAAGATTTTCTGAACAAGCTTACTCAATAACCCCTCATCAATGAGTCATATGATCTAAATCAGATGAAAAAATATATTTTACCTCAAGTACACATAAAGCAAGAGTCTACTGAAAGTAAAGTTCATTTGCTATAATGCTAAGGAGGACAGAAAATTGGGAAACAGGACTACTAAGCCAGCTTATAGGAGACTTGCATGAGGTCAAGTCTCATGTGACTTTGGGGCAAGTTTGATTTATCTGAGCATCTGTCTCCTAATTGGTAAAATACAGACAACACCACTTACATACATTTATCTGAGGGTTGTCAAACAAGCCTGTAACATGCCTATGAAAATTGCTGGTATATAAAAGCATTAAATGTATGATACTTCATAATGGTTTTATTAATGTTGCTATTTCAAGAACAAAATTAAACGAATATAATCTTTGCTTAAACATTTGCAGTAATAGGGATTAATAGTGGAAAACGTGAGCTCTTGGGTCACGTTACCTGACTTCAGACTCTGAACCCTTCTTTTTACTAGCTCATCAGACAAGGCACTCTGTCTTTCTGTACCTCATTTTATCATGCATAAAATGGAGATAATAATAATATATAGTATGGCTATGCTAGGTTAATAAGTGTAAAGCTCACATGATTGTGCCTGCCACTCAGTAAGATCTATAAAATATTTGTATAATATATGTGTTGTCCCTTTTTTCCTGTGTTAGTTTGTTTAAATGTTAAGGGTCACAATTCTGGCTTCACATTTAATCACCTGGAATGTTTTCCAAATTACTGACACCTTGGCTATATCCCTAGAATACTGCTATCTAATAAAAAGGTTGCAAATAAAATATGTAATTAAAAGTTTCTCATAGCCACCTTGGAAAAGTAAAAAGAAGCAGGTAAAATTAATTTTAAAAAATATTTAATTTGACCCAATATATTTTAAGTAGCATTTCAACATGTAATCCACATAAAATTATTGATATATTTCATATTCTTCTGTATTGCTGAAGACAAATTATTCACCAGACAGTTTTTAAAGATGGCAAGACAGGTGCCATCTTTTCTTTTTATTGGAGAATAGTTGATTTATAATGTGTTATTTTCAGCTGTACAGCAAAGCGAATCAGTTATACGTATACATATATCCATTCTTTTTTATATTGTTTTCCCATATAGGTTATTATAGAATATTGAGTAGAATTCCCTGTGCTATACAATAGGCTCCTATTAGTCTACTATATTATATACAGTCGTGTATATATGTTAATCCCTTTATCCTCATTTATCCCTGCCCCCCTTCACCTTTTCTAACCATAAGTTTGTTTATACATTTGTGACTCTATTTCTGTTTTGTAAATAAGTTCATTTGTAACAATTTTTTAGTTTCCACATATAAGCGATACCATACGATATTTGTCTTTCTCTGACTTACTTCACTTAGTGTGATAATCTCTAGGTCCAACCATGTTGCTGCAAATGGCATTATTTCGTTCTTTTTTATGGCTGAGTAATATTTCATTGTATATATGTACAACATCTTCTTTATCCATTCCTCTGTCGATGGACATTTAGGTTGCTTCCATGTCTTGGCTATTGCAAATAGTGCTGCATTGAACATTGGGGTACATGTATCTTTTCGAATTATGGTTTTCTCCAGATATATGCCCAGGAGTGGTATTCCTGGATCATATGGTAGTTCTATATTTAGCTTTTTAAGGAACCTCCATACTGTTCTCCATAGTGGTTGTACCAATTACATTCCCACCAACAGTGTAGGATGGTTCCCTTTTCTCCACACCCTCTCTAGCATTTATTGTTTGTAGATTTTTTTGATGATGGCCATTCTGACCAGTGTGAGGTGATACCTCATTGTAGTTTTGGTTTGCATTTCTCTAATAATTAACAATGTTGAGCATCTTTTCATGTGCTTTTTGGCCATCTGTATGTCTTCTTTGGAGAAATGTCTATTTAGGTCTTCTGCCCATATTTTTTTTTTTTTTTTTTTCTTTTTGCGGTATGCGGGCCTCTCACTGTTGTGGCCTCTCCCGTTGCGGAGCACAGGCTCCGGATGCGCAGGCCCAGCGGCCATGGCTCACGGGCCCAGCCGCTCCGCGGCACATGGGATCCTCCCAGACCGGGGCACGAACCCGTATCCCCTGCATCGGCAGGCGGACTCTCAACCACTGCGCCACCAGGGAGGCCCTCCATATTTTGATTAGGCTTTTTAATTTTTTTTTATATTGAGCTGCATGAGTTGTTTGTATATTTTGGAAATTAATCCCTTCTTGGCCGCATCATTCATAAGTATTTTCTCCCATTCTGTGGGCTGTCTTTTACTTTTGTTTATGGTTTCCTTTGCTGTGCAAAAGCTTTTAAGTTTAATTATGTCCCATTTGTTTAGGTTTTTTTTTTTTATTACCGTAAGAGACAGCTTGGAAAAGATATTGCTGTGATTTACATCACAGAGTACTTTTGCCTGTTTTTTCCTCTAAGAGTTTTATAGTATCCAGCCTTACATTTAGTTCTTTAATGCATTTTGAGTTTATTTTTGTGTATGGTATTAGAGAGCATTCTAATTTCATTCCTTTACATTTAGCTTTTCATTCTTTAACATGTAACTGTCCTGTTTTTCCAGCACCACTTACTGAAGAGACTCTCTTTTCTCCATTGTATATTCTTTCCTCCTTTGTCATAGATTAGGTGGCCGTAGGTGCGTGGGTTTATCTCAGGACTTTCTATCCTGTTCCATTGATCTATATTTCCGTTTCTATGCCAGTACCATACAACTGTTTTGATTACTGTAGCTTTGTATTATAGTCAGAAGTCAGCCTAATTCCTCATTTTTTCTTTCTCAAGATTGCTTTGGCTATTTGGGGTCTTTTGTGTTTCCATACAAATTGTAAAATTTTTTTGTTCTAATTCTGTGAGAACTGCCTTTGGTAATTTGATAGGGATTACATTGAATATGTAGATTCCTTTGGGTAGTATAGTCATTTTGAAAATATTGATTCTTCCAGTCTAACAAAATGGTATATCCCTCCATCTTTAGTGTCATCTTTGATTACTTCCATCAGCATCTTACAGTTTTCTGAGTACAGGTCTTCTGCCTCCTTAGGTTGGTTTATTTCTATGTATTTTACTCTTTTTGATGCAGTGGTTAATGGGACTGTTTTCTTAGTTTCTCTTCCTGATCTTTTGTTGTTAGTTTATAGGAATGCAAGAGACTTCTGTATATTAATTTTGTTTCCTGCAACTTTACCAAATTCATTGATGAACTCTAGTAGTTTTCTGGTAGCATCTTTAGGATTGTCTATGTATAGTATCATGTCATCTGCAAACAGTGACAGTTTTACTTCTTCTTTTCCAATTTCGATTCCTTTTATTTCTTTTTCTTCTCTGATTACCATGGCTAGGACTTCCAAAACTATGTTGAATGATGAGAGTGGGGGCTTCCTGGTGGCACAGTGGTTAAATCTGCCTGCCAAGGCAGCAGACATGGGTTCGAGCCCTGGTCCGGGAAGATCCCACGTGCCGCGGAGCAACTAAGCCCGTGTGCCACAACTACTGAGCCTGCACTCTAGAGTCCACAAGCCACAACTACTGTGCCCACATGCCACAACTACTGAAGCCCGTGTGCCTAAAGCCTGTGCTCCGCAACAACAGAAGCCACCACAATGAGAATCCTGTGCACCACAGTGAAGAGTAGCCCCCTATTGCCACAACTAGAGAAACCCCGTGCACAGCAACGAAGACCCAAAGCAGCCAATAAATAAATAAATAAATTCTTTAAAAGACATAGTGGCGAGAGTGAACATCCTTGTCTTGTTCCTGATCTTAGAGGAAATGCTTTCAGGTTTTCACTGTTGAGAATGATGTTAGCTGTGGGTTTGTCATATGTGGCCTTTATTGTGCTGAGGTAAATTCCCTCTATGCCCACTTTCTGGAGAGTTTTTATCATAAATGGGTTTTGAGTTTTGTCAAAAGCTTTTTCTGCATCTATTGAGATGATCTTATGGTTTTTATTCTTCAGTTTGTTAATGTGGTGTATCACATTGATTTGCCTATATTGAAGAATCCTTGCATCCCTGGGATGCATCCCACTTCATTGTGGTGTATGATTCCTTTAATGTATTGTTGGATTCTGTTTGCTAGTATTTTGTTGAGGATTTCTGTGTCTATGTTCATCAGTGATATTGGCCTGTAATTTGCTTTTTTTTTCCTTTGTCTGGTTTGCTATCAGGGTGATGGTGGCCTCATACAATGAGCTTGGGAGTGTTCTTTTCTCTGCAACTTTTTGGAAGAATTTCAGAAGGATAGGTATTAACTCTTCTCTAAATGTTTGATAGAGTTTGCCTGTAAAGCCATCTGGTCCTGGACTTCTGTTTGTTGGAAGTTTTTTCATCACAGTTTCAATTTTTATACAGGTGATTGGTCTGTTCATATTTTCTATTTCTTCCTGCTTCAGTCTTGGAAGGTTATACCTTTCTAAGAATTGGTCCATTTCTTCTAGGTTGTCTATTTTATTGGCGTATAGTTCATAGTAGTCTCTTATGATCCCTTCTATTTCCATGGTGTCCATTGTAACTTCTCCTTTTTCATTTCTAATTTTATTGATTTGAGCCCTCTCCTTTTTTCTTGATGAGTCTTGCTAAAGGTTTATCAACTTTGTTTATCTTCTCAAAGAACCAGCTTTGGGGCCTCCCTGGTGGCGCAGTGGTTAAGAGTCCGCCTGCCGATGCAGGGGATACGGGTTCGTGCCCCGGTCTGGGAGGATCCCATATGCCGCGGAGCGGCTGGGCCCGTGAGCCATGGCCGCTGGGCCTGCGCGTCCGGAGCCTGTGCTCCACAATGGGAGAGTCCACGACAGTGAGAGGCCCACATACCGCAAAAAGAAAAAAAAAAAAAAAAAAAAAAGAACCAGCTTTCAGTTTCATTGATCTTTTCTATTGTTTTCTTCATCTTTTTAAAATTTACTTCTGCTCTGATATTTATGATTTCTTTCCTCCTACTAAGTTTGAGTTTTGTTTGTTCTTCTTTCTGTCTTTGCTTTAGGTGTAAGGTTAGGTTGCTTATTTTAGATTATTCTTGTTTCCTGAGGTAAGATTGTATGGCTATAAACTTCCTTCTTAGAACTGATTTTGCTGTGTCCCATAGGTTTTGAATTGTCGTGTGTTGTCATTTGTCTCTAGTATTTTTTGATTTCCTCTTTGTTTTCTTCAGTGATCCATTGGTTGTTTAGTAACATATTGTTTAGCCTCCACGTGTTTGTGTTTTTTACAGTTTTTCCCTGTAATTTATTTCTGATCTCATAGCGTTGTTGTCTGAAAAGATGCTTAATATGATTTCAATTTTCTTAAATTTACCAAACCTTGATTTGTGACCCAAGATGTGACCTATCCTGGAGAATGTTCCATGTGCACTTGAGAAGAAAGTTTATTCTGCTGCTTTTGGGTGGAATGTTCTATAAATATCAATTAAGTGCATCTGGTCTAATATAAGACAGATGTCATTCAAGACTTTTGCAGTAGGAGAGAGAGACTGACTTCAACTCCAAATACAACAAAGAAAACTGGGAATTTATAGCCAAAGAGAAGAATGAGGAGGTCATAGATGGAAAATTACTAAGAGGAGATATGAAAGAGGAGGAGGGTTCCTGTTAAACTGGCCTACCAGTATTCTTACTAAAGACAGGCCAAGAACTTAGACATAAAGGGTGAGAAACTTAATAAAAAATTAAGGGTGGGGGATTCTCAATAAACTAACCTAGCAGGATATTTACTAAACTGGATATGTCAGGGGAAGGATGAGGCCCAAGTATGAGGCCTATTTGAAAAGAAGGCACAGTAGAGCCTGTCTAAAGTCTGGTCAAGGAGAGAGTCTGTGTCAGTATGTTTGTTGATTTTGTAGTTAATATTGGAAAATTCAATGTGTATTTCTCACTCACAACACATCTCCATTCAGATCAGCCATCTTTCAAGTGCTCAGTAGCACCATGTAGGAGCGGCTGCTGTATTGGACAGTGTAATACTAGAGGCTACAATTCAATGTATCTAGGGCAGGTCTCAGGCATCCCTATTTTTTTAAACTCCTGAAACAATACAGTTGTGCAGTCAGGTTTAAGAAGAAGGATGTAAGGGCTAGTTTGTTCTATGGTGCATCCTTTATTGTTACTTTTATGAACTTCTGTGTTTTCCTAAGCCCCCAAGTGACTCCAAAGAAAATCTTAGCACAAATGTCTTAGCATATCATTGGCTTTCTGTCACGTTCAAAACCCTCTTGGACTATTCAATGCCATGTAAATTATATAAGAAAGATCTACTATGAGTGCAGGACAGAGATCATTTTAGGAATTCAGCATCCTCTAAACTTTTTAGCTCTTGCATGAATCCTGTTGATATTTAAAACCAGGCATATGTTTCCAGAAAATAAAGTAAAACTGTGGCTTTGAGAAACAAACAAACAAAAAAACACTTAGAATTAACCCAGTGTTACATGTAAAAGACTAAACTCATAGCTATATTTTAGCTATTTAAAATGCCCTCTGAATAAATCTTCATAGAAATCTGATTCTCAACCCAAGGCGTGTGATGCACAATCCATGAATTGCGCTTTTAATATTATTGCTTTTCAGTCTTTCAAAGCTTCCCCTAATTATTCCAGTGTAAATTTGACTATGTAATGATGACCTATGGAAAGCTGCCTTTTTGCCTTTGAGCTGGAGTTGCATTTCCCAATCACCAGCACAAAGGCTCTTTTATACACAGGCTGCTCCTTGACTGTAAAAAAAATCACAAGAAAATGTAACTGTATACAATAGCCATTAGTATTCCACAGGGAGGATTTGTGTTTTGTGTTTGAGGCAGTTCACATTAAATTCAAGGTCTTAACACTCCTTTGAGGCCTCTCAGGCCCCCATTGGTACTCTTGAAAAGGCTTTTATTTCTTCAACATATGTAAATTGCAAAAGGCGAATTCAATGTGATTTAATAACATCTCCTTAAGAGCTCAGAGGAGACAAAGGTTTTAATAAATGAAATAGTAGAGGAAATTGAAGTTCCAGCATTTCAATGTAATGTGATCATGAAGATGGAAAATAATATTTAGTGAAATTAAAAGGTCAGGCTCAGAATGTACATCACACTTAATCTACATTTGCTCCTTTCATTTAATTCATCTGACATCTTTCCGTCCTTTCAAAGGAATTCTCAAACAAGATCTATTGGATAAAGAATTATTAGCGAAATGGCCTTGTGGGTCAGTTTTTAAAATATGTTAATCAGACTTAGATAGGAGTAAATTTTAAAAGGCCACTTAAAGGAAGTTTTATCCACCACACATGCACCTTCACCGAAGGTTTACATTGTCATTTGGCATAATAAAATCATTTATAGTGATATACTTCATTTTATTATTTTAAATTTCCTCAAATATTTTTCTTCATAAAGATTTAAGCTGCAAGATTGCTAGATAGATAGATCCCAGCTGTGAGTTACTCTCATTTGAAGAAGCCATTGCATTTAACATACAGTGGAAAAAATGGTTAAGTTAAAATGGATTTTCTTTAGCTTGATGAGTTGCTAGTGTTTATGTATCACCTGTACTTAGCTACTGCTGTCACAAGTCTGCCTTGTCCTGTATCATTAACTAGGAATCTTAAGCTAGCAGTCATGTATTAGAGTTACTATTTTGTATGTTGTTAAAGAGCATTAGAAACCTTTCATTTCCAGAGGAAGCAGCAAAGCAAAAATTTAAAAAAATAAAATAAAAGGAAGATTTACTTGTGTAGATTTTCTTCTCTGATCAGATGTATTACAAATAAATACAAACACTTTCATGAAATAGGAGGGGAAGTGCAGAATAGAATCTTCAGTGATGTTTGGGAAACTGTAAAAGTTTTAAAATATATCCTGCTGAATTCAATGCTATGATTTTAAACCCACATTTAATACATGTGCAGATGCTAGCCTGATTCTAGTACTTTTGATTTACTCATTCCTTCATTCTTTCAAGAAATATTTCACATATATGTAGGGGTACAAAATTTTCCTTCGATGATTCTAGGTCCTTTGGCTGGTCTGATAATTAAATTGGCATAATTTAATTATGGAGAAAAACAAATCTAATTTTTTATGTATGAGAAGCCCCCCAGAATATGAGACCTACAGGCAGTCAGGCAGTTGAGGGGACTATCTGCCATCTTGAGCAGGAATGGGATGGGGCCTGGGACTTCAAAGAGGAGGCAATTCACAGGATGATAAGAAGAGCAGATGTTTGTCCTGCCATGTAGGTAAGTCCTTCAGATAAAAAGTTATCTCTAGTAATAGCTCTCTTTCTGGGCCTGGTTCCCTATCTAAATTCTTTTAGGCAGCTAAGGGAGAGGTAAAAGTTTTTCTTATGTCTGCTGGGACTTGATTGCCTCCAGCTCAAAATAATCCACATGTTCAAGTGGCACATTTGGCGGGGGTGGGGGGGCATATTCTGCTCCCCCCTCATATACCTACTATGAGTCAGTGTCAGGGCTGAGTTCAGGGGATTGAAACAAAAGCCCACCAGATAAAGTTCCTATCTCCCTGGAGCTTACAGCCTAGAGGAGAAAAAAGCACGAATAAATATGCAATTACAAAGTGCTAAATAAAAGGAAAGCATCTGGGCCTATAAGTATATATGATAAAAGGGCCTGGCTTACCCTGGGGAAATCAGGGAAGTCTTCCTTGAGATAGTGACATTTAAGATGAGTACCGAAAGTAGAGTAGGAACTTTCAAACACCTACTTATGAAGTGGCATTTTTCAAGGCCCAGAGTTCAAATCTAAGACCTTAAAATCTACTGGAGGAAGAGACTTTTATATGAATGATTTTACTGCAATAAAAGGAATGCTATAATTGAGGCCAATATGCAATGGAGAGATGTTCTATTTTATTACAAAAAAATTAAAAAAATAAAAAACAAACAAAAAATCCCTTAGCATTGCTTAAAAGACTGTTGAAAATCCTCCCTAAAAATGTTGTCTTATCTGTGTCTGTCTTTTTTTTATATATATATAAATTTATTCATTTTATTTATTTTTATTTTTGGCTGTGTTGGGTCTTCATTGCTGCGAGTGGGCTTTCTCTAGTTGCGGCGAGCAGGGGCTACTCTTCATTGCAGAGTGCGGGCTTCTCATTGTGGTGGCTTTTATTGTTGCAAAGCATGGGCTCTAGGCACACGAGCTTCGGTAGTTGTGGCTCTCAGGCTCAGTAGTTTTGGCTCGCAGGCTCTAGAGCACAGGGTCAGTAGTTGCGGCACACAGGCTTAGTTGCTCCAAGGCATGTGGGATCTTCCCAGACCAGGGCTCAAACCCATGTCCCCTGCATTGGCAGGTGGATTTCTTAACCACTGCACCCAGAGGGAAGCCCCTTTGTGTCCGTCTTGAATCTAGTTTACATTGTGTCCCTTGCTCAGGTCCTCTGTAACTTTATATTATCTAACACTTTCTATATATTCACATAGACGTCTCTTATTTCTTTTCAAGGTCTTTGATGACAAACTTAGACAACACCTGAAATCTTGTGAAAGAAATTAAATGGTGCATAGAGGCATGCATATTATTATATTTTACTAAAATACACATTAGATTTTCCTAAAAAACAAACAAACAAACAACCTTGAGTAAAATGCTACTGCCTATCAGGAAGTTTTCCAAAGGACCGTTTGAAAATATTAAATAAACTGACACATTGAACTTGAAATCCCTGAGCCAAGTTTTCTAAATGTTAGGTATTAAAATCCATATGTGAAAGATAGTACCAAGGGACTTGTTTTTTCAGCCTAAATGTGCTGTTCTAATAACACTGTCCACGAGCAATGTCACTGCCATTGAGAGGGAAGACCCAGAGTTTTGTGAAAACTGAACACATCATTTATGACATTTTGAAATAACTTTTATTTGAAAAAAATATTGACATTCTAAATGCTTACAAAAGTAATCTTATTACTTCTATTGGTGGGTCATTAAATAGATATGGGTACAGAGAGCTGTGTATTTTATTTTTTTTTAAATTCAAAAAAACAGAATTTATTTTTAAGATAATGTATTCATTGATCTAGAATGGACTGTATTTTAGAGATCATCTGTTATATAGTCCAACCTCCTCAGTTTATACACAAGCATGAGAATGCTCCAGATCATTCCATTGGTTAGCAGCAGAATCAGGAAGAGAATCCTGGTCTACTGACTGTCAGTTCGACGCTGTTTCCAACCCACAGCACTGGCTCCCTTCTCTTTATTACCTGGTCCATATTCCACGGGAATAACAGTTGGTAAGAAAGAAGAAGGATGAATTGCCGAGCTATCCATACATTTTCAACACTGCAAAATCAAGCAGCATTGGTTCTCCCTAAATGGATCACAGAGCATTCAAATTATTAAATAAATAAATAAGAATTTGGTACCTTCTTTAAGAATCTATTAAAACACTCAAAAAGACTGTATTCTCTCCTCTTTAGTCTGTTGAACTTGACAGGAGATTCAGACAATTTAGAGAAACATCATGGTTCTAGAAGATTGCAAGTCTGTATTGCAGAGCATTTTCACAGCAGGGTGTTCAGTGATGCTCAGAATTTAACATGTAATAGGATGAATATGTTTAAACTGTCAAAGGCAGCCTATCTTCCTTATCAAAGAAGAAAGGGAAAGAAAAGGAGATATGCCAAGACTGAGTTCAGGTAAATGGTAGATCCAAGAAAAACCTCGGTAGTTGGCCCATATCTTGTATGACTTCGGGAAATAAGCATTTGCTTTACTGACCGTAGTGCTTTCTCTTTCTCTATCTCTCCCTCTTTGTTCCTTGTCTCTCTCTCTCTCTCTCCCTGACTCATGTTGCTTGTTTTTTATTTCCACTTTAATATTTTATATAAAATCTTCACACTTACACCCACCTCACCCCTCCATCTTCACACATACACATATATATCTCCAGGAACATATGTAAATTTCTAACTTTGCCTATTCCATGCAGCCTCTGCCTCTGCCTGCCTCTACAACTACTCCCAGGCATTGACCCATTTCTTTTTTGTTCCAGTTCTCACTCTTATAACTCATCCAGAAGGCAGACTAAACCCATGATGGGAATTCCCTGGTGGTCCAGTGGTTAAGACTCAGTGCTTTCACTGCCATGGTCCCAGGTTCAATCCCCGAGGCACAGCAAAAACAAAATGTGATGAAGAGTGTGTGCCCTAGAGTTAGGTGATCTTCTGAATGCCAACTGTACCTACAATGGTGTATTCCTGAGGAGGTGGTTTTAGTCATAAAAAGCTAGGTTTACTCACCAGTGAAATGCACCTACTAAAGGTATAAGAATCATGTACATGATAATCACTAATTGAATGGGGTTACAGCAGCATAAAATATGACAATAAGTATCAGTCCTTTTTAATTATTTTTAATCTTGGTGTAATTCCAGTCATTACCCAATCATTACCCTTTTTTTTTGCTCACTGCATATTATAGAATGCAGATCTAGCCAATCTTCACATAAATCTGATTTTTAATCTTGGACTTCATTGTAAAATTCCCTTCCTAAGTAAACATGACCCTCAGTTGAGACCTAAAAATAAACTATAGACTTCATATCGTAGGTTTATGGAAGATCTTTGAATAATGTTGGCTAGAAAAAGAACGACTTTAATACAGACTTCTTCAGATTGTTGACGTTTCTTCAAGTTGCAGTGCCATTAAAGGGACACTTGGATAGCCATCCTAAGTCAGAAGTGGTGACCTGAGGTGGTCACTTTATATTGAAAGGGAAGGGAGGCATATGCAGTTACATCTAAGGAAGTATTTTTTCTTTTTCCTAGCATTCATTGCAAGGCCCCACACCTCTCTCCACAATTAGTATGAGGGGTCAATAGTTGGAATAAAGCCTCTGAACTCAGATTGGGCTATACAGTATGTGGTATAAAAATATGAAGTCCAATCATAAGGCTTCTCAACCACATTAGCTGTATATATGAAGCGTTTAGTTTTGTTTTTGTGTGTGTGTTTTCTTTTTCTGTTTTTTGTTTGTTTGTTCATTTGCTAGCAATGGACACCATGGCTGATTCAAGAAAAAAGAAAAGGAAAGGAAGGGGAAAAAAAGACAAGCATAAAAAGGAAAGGAAAATAAAGAAAATAAATTTAACATTATTTATGGGAAAGGTCAAAAAATCAAAGCAAAGTTGAAGAATCAGATCTGGGAAAGGACAGGAGTCAGGTCAGGACAGCTTGGGGATTTAGGGTGAGATCATCTGAGGTAGTCTTATTTGGATCACCTGGGGCAAAGCAGCTTCAATAGATATGTCGCTTTTTCTGCTCAAGATTCACATTTCCAGGAGGAAGAATCAGATTTTCCAGTCATGAGTCATATGTACAAGTATAACCAAGGAAGTTCTAGGCATTTTGATCACCTTTCCCACAAAGACGTTAAGCAAATGGGGAAGAGAGGCAATTCTCCAAGGCAGGAACAGAGCTGTTGACACTAGAAGATTAATGTATCCTAGGCCAGCCAACTCAACAGATCAGCACAATGGTTTTCACATGGGGGTCTGCACATTCTGGGAAGTTTCATCAGTTTCAGTAATTTTACTGGAGTAACCAGTGAAATATGAGGCTAGTAAAGCTACAAAATTATTGTTGAGTGTGGGGGCATGTAAGTCAAATCACACAATGACATTGTAGCTAATCTACTCATATCACCACATTATCTTCAAAATTAATATGCAAATTTAGGTTAGAGTATCAATATCCAATAAATAAGAAATATAGCCAAAATTTCTTGAATATTTATGATGACGAGTTGCAAGAAATATCACTCCTGGCATGTCACAGCAATTGTTCAGAGGCCTGCACCAGCTCACCTACCCCCATCCTGCCCCCAGCCATACTCACACACATCCCCCTTATTTCAGGTTTAGATAACTTTCCTTCTTGGGTGATTTAAGCAGTCTACATAAAATGATTCAATCATCGTGCTGACTCAATACTGAGATACTTATAATGTTGGGACTAAAATCACAACATCAGTCTTCAGCTTAACATGCTTAATCATGTGTCATAAAACGACCCCACATTTCATTTTTATATGATTTATCACATTATATGGAGCTGAATTACATGTCATCTTCCTTATGACTTTTGTTTGAGGATTTTATTTATATAGCTCTATTTTCCTTTTCTTCTCTAGAATATAATTACTAGAGTCCACAATATATACAAAATCAGGGGGAAACCTGTGATATTTAACATTCTACCATGACACACTGGCTAGAATAGTAGAACACACAAATAATTACTTAGGGGCCTAGTCAGAATATGGATAGAATAGTGAATTTCCTTCTACAAACACACGTACACACACACACACACATACACATACACACAAAGTCAAACAGTCAGTGAAATGGGGCAGATAGAACTCTGCTTATATTTTTAGACACTCAAACAAGTTCTTATATTTTAGTCATGCAAATTTAAACTTTATGACTGAGATGTTATTTTTTTTCCTGTGTGTAAAGTCAGTATAATTAAAACTTCCCTAACTACATTAAAGTAATAGTTGAGGATTCAATGATCTCACTCACAGAAAACGAGACATACACACTGTAAAGTTCTAGACTAGACATGTATTATTAGTTTTAGTACTTATGGGCTTTTGGTATTTTCTAAATAAACTTCTCTAGCCAAAGGGAATAGAATTTTACTTGAACACATTGTTCAGATTTCAAACACAAAGGTTTCATATGGGAATGATTTTTCCAAAAGTACACTATATCATTCCTGTCTCCAGCTCAGCTCCAACTCAATCCACAAAGTTCAGCTAAAATCCAACTTTTTGTCTGAAGTCTTCCCTAACTCCTTCATCTTAAAATGATGATAATTTTATGATAGTGCAGCTAAAGGCTGGAGTAATCTGTGATTTCAACAATTTTCAACATGGAGAAATTCAAGATCAGAAAGAACAGAAATCTGGAAAAATGGCCTTGTTTTAGAGACTAGACCAACTTGTCAGTCAGGGAGGGAGTGCCCAGAATTTAAATCCTGGTGAAATATTGTTCAGGGAAATAAAGGTGCCAAGAATACTCATAGAGCATTTCCTAACAATAGCCAGATTATCTGGGTTTGCCAGAACAGTGCTCATAATTCCAAAAGACATGCCTGTATGGAAGGGAAGTGGATTGATTAGCAGAAGGATGGATGTCAAATTAAGATACCACCAGACTCAGATCTGTTTACTTTTCTTCTGAAGTTGTGGCTAGCTTAACCGATCTTAGCATTATTAACTTTATTTGTAAAATGGGGATGTTGTCTACCTAATATGAGTTATAATTAAATGAAACAATGCATGAGTGGATAACACACATATATAAAAATGATTATAATAATATTGACTCCATCTCTTCTCTGTATGCTACAGAGACAGAATACTGGCTGGCATCAAAGGGTACAACTCTGGGTATGGAGGGCAAAATGGGAGGCACAAATGAAAAACTAGAGCCCCAGTCTAAATGGCCTGTTACAAGTGTTGCTATTAAATTCTTATTTTATTTATCTTTGCAAATATTTAGGTCTTGTCTACTCATGATTGTAAACTCAGACACCCTCTTTAAAACCATTTTTCCCAGCTCTCAACCTCCTTTCATTTTTGAGTGTTTGTTTTTGTTTTTTGTTTTTTGAGTTGTTGCTTAATAGCAAATGTATCTTTGGCACCTACCTGCAGTTTGGCAAACGTTGTGCTGAGTTATTGAAAATTCTAAAGAAGAAATATACTCTGCTCTCAAGCAACTTTTATTCTCACTATAAAGACAAGAACAATGCATATCAACTAACAAAACAGAATACTAAAACAAAAATGAGAAACTTATTCTTTAACCTGAGAGTTAATGAATTTTTAATGAATTTAATGAATTTCTAATAGAAGCTAGGTGGCATCAAAATAAGCAAATATGTATGCTGTAGATGGCATTGTAAATTCATTGAGCCCTTGAAAGAGTGACTGGGGAGAAATAATGCTTAATGATTAATTGTTATTTGAACAAATTAATATATACATAACCCTTTTGGAAAGCATTGTAAAAGTTCATATCATAAAAAGCTCAAACATAATTTATATATTTTGGTCAATGATGAGGGAAAAAAACCTACACACAAACATGCACACACACGTACACACATATGTATAAAACATATTCATATTTATCATATAAAAGTTATTAAAGTTAAATGCCCATTAGTGCATATATAATATATTCACTGGTCAGATCATTATTAAAATGTTAACATGGGAATTATATGTTTGAAGCAACTGGGAAATACTATATGATAAGACTTGTATCTCTTTATTTTTTCCTTAAATGTGATACCTTATTTCTGCTTTTATTTGAATTTTATCCTGATGTATATTTTTATGTAACAGCCAAAAATTCTTTATGAAATGGGTAGGCATAAATATAGATAAAAAATTAAAATATGGTGTCACTTCCTATAGAAGCTGTTTATATATCTAGCTTTTTGTTTAGTATTTTATTAAATATATGTTCTCTACTTTTGGAGCATATAAATTATAGATATTTTATATTAATGATTATGTGGATACTATTTTTTATCAGCTTTGTACAGATGCTAAAGGGGCAGGCTGTATCCTACATATGATATAATTAAAAATCAGAGAGGGGCTTCCCTGGTGGCACAGTGGTTGAGAGTCCGCCTGCCTATGCAGGGGACATGGGTTCGTGCCCCGGTCTGGGAAGATCCCACATGCCGAGGAGCGGCTGGGCCCGTGAGCCATGGCCGCTGAGGCTGCACGTCTGGAGCCTGTGCTCCGCAACGGGAGAGGCCACAACAGTGAGAGGCCCACGTACTGCAAAAAAAAAAAAAAAAAATCAGAGAGATATTAAGTAACTCTCTCAAGGTCCCCAGCAGAACTCAATCTTCTGTCTATAACCAAACTGTCTCTTCAAACTGCAGTTTCTGGAAAAAAAACCCAAAATGCAGACTTTTGTTTGTGGCAGAAAAAGTGGATTTTGTGCAAGATAAACCATTCCAATTCTAAAAGGGAACAATGAATTCATTAATTGATTTTCATTCTAAAGCGTTAGATATTTTCCTCTGAAGATGCCTTACATGATGTTGTGGTGTAGGGAGTTCAGGTGTTTATTAATAATGATGAAATGAATAATCCCTTACATTAGTACAGTGCTTTACAGATTACAAGGCAATCTAACATCTTTGATTTCATTTAATTCTTTGAAACACCTTGTAAAGTAGGCAGGATGAATTTAATTATCCTTATTTTATCTGGAAGCAAATTGAAGTTCAGTGAGGTTAAGCTAATGCTGAAAATTTCACAGAAACTGGAGGGGTTGATACTTAATCCTGGACTCTAAATTCTAGAACAGTAGCTCCCTTTTTTTCCTATGACAGTAATACTTCTCAAACTGTAAACCTTTATCAAAGGAAAAATAATCACGGTCTATCATTATCTCCATATGATTAAAATATGCACACACATAAACTGGTTATAAATTCCTTAAACTTTTAGCTTATATAAAATTATAAAATTACAAAATCAAAAATCACACATAAAATGCTGAAACAATAAAAAGACCTCATGTGTCCAATAAGATTATCATTTGCAGGAACTGAATTATTGCTCAGCATGTGAAAATAGCACCAACTGCTAAGAAAAAGGTTCTTTGAATTTGCATAGAATATATTACTGTGTGTGCCATGTCAAGACTTAGTGCTTCTTGACATTTTCTCGTTTGAAATACTGAAGAAACTTCTTTCGTTCAGCTCACTGTGCTCTGGTCCTGGCTTTACTTGGCATAATTGCATCACTTACACATAAAGTTGACTTCTGTTCTTTGTGCATTAACCAAATAGTACTATTGGTATGAATTTGATCATAAATCCAAATGCAAATACAGGCTGAATTCTAGCGACAGCCTTCAGTCACATAGTGTTCATTCACTGCACTCAGGATATGTTTATATAGTTTATCTGATTATAATCAAAGTGAGTAAAATAAATATTAATAAAAACAACTCACAGCAAACCTGTGTACCTTAGAGAACATTTGCAGGCAATTTCAGAGATTAATGAATATATTTAGGAATGTTTTACTCTATATACAGCATTTCCTTAGTGTGGAAAAAATATTCACTTAGTATTTTCTTCTATCAGGCATCATAATTTGTGCCTAAGTTCTCAGAACACCTCAGTGGAGGAGGTATTATTTGAATTTTATTAGTAGATGGAATAAAGCTGGGAGACAATAACATGCTCAAGGTTGCAAGAAAAAAGTAAATGCTGGAATCAGAATGTTGACCCAAATCTATTTGTACACTGATAGAGGATTTCAGAATGAGACTCCCCAAAATGTCACTTTTTCAAGAGGATTATTTGAGGTAAAGGCAGTGGAGAGTCTGCAGGTTCAAAAGAAACTACTGCCCCTCTCTTAACTACCTAGAAGAATTTAAATAGAGGATTTTTTCCAGATAAGTGTTATTACCAGAGATACATTTCATTTAAGTGGCCTCATCTATTTGGCAGGGCAAACATCTAATTACCAAACATCTGTTCTTCTTATCATCTTTTGAATGACCCTCCTGTCCCTGGCAGCCCCAGGCCCCTGCCCCATTCCTTAGCTCAAAATGGCATATAGACCTCATTTTACCTTTCTGTCTCTGAACTTCACATGTATGTAGGGTTTCTGACCCTTTCATGGGTATAGGGTTACTGTATGTATGAAATTAAATTTTATTTTCCCCTGTTACTCTGTTTCATATCAACTGAATTCTTAGACCAGTCAGAAGAACCTAGGCGGGTAGAGGGAAGCTTTCTTCTTCCCCAACACTGACTCTACTTTCTTTCACCCACGCCAGTCTAGATCTGAAAATAATCTGTTTCATCAAGTAAGAACAATCTTGATTTTAGCCAACGTCCAACAAAACATCCTTATCATACAAGGGGAAAAAACAGCAACAACAAATATCAGTTCCTTGCTAGTGTAGCTCTACCTTGGTAAATTATAGGGTTATGTAGACCTCCAGGCAACTAGAGTATGAGACACAGGCTTCAAGTAAAGTCAAGATTAGTTATTTATTAATGTGTGGGGACAATGTTTCTTTGAAATGTTTAAATAATATGTCTTGGTTTTGCTTGCTGAAATGTTTGTTTCTATACTGAAGGAGAATGCAGCATCCAGCAAATGTTGAAAAAGTGTGCCTTTTAGGTTTGCCAGAAATCTATAGTTGTTAACAACATAAAACTTCCAAATTAAGTGTATTAACTATACTAATACATTTACACACATAGATAGATTGAGAGATCATACACATTTTTTACCTCTTTTCCAGCAATCAAGTATCCTAGCCTTATTTATCTTGCTTACGGCTTGTGGATAACTTTTCATAAGCCCATACTGTTAGCATTGTTCACACACATCTCAGTCTTCTTCCTCCAGACTGAGACAAGAGGACAATTTGGAGAGTCTTTTTTTCCCCCTCAAACTGTATTGCAAATATATTTGCTCTAAGTCTGTTTTCCTGTTTACTTAATTTTCCAGGTCCAACTTTAACTTCTCCTTTGCTAATTATTTCCAAGTAAATGGTGTGCCATTTCCTCTTAATGACATCAAAGGTCTTTTCACATAAATGAAAGTTTGGGGTAAATGTAACTTAAATGTTGGGAAATGATAACTTTATAGATAGAGGGACATTCAGTTGTTGAGCCACAGATTTGAAATCCCACTAGTAATAATTCATTAATTTATATATTTTTACACTTGATTTTGAAATTAATAAAATCAGGTACTATGCCTGTGGTGTTCAAAGCATGGTTTTGAAACATACTTGAATTCTGTAAATTTTATTTTGATAGGAAAAAAATAGCTATTCTTTATTCATTTATTCATTTGTTCAAGCTATTCATCAAAATGTCATTTCTGTTTTTACAATCTTTCAATTGATAATTCAGTCTGAGCTTTGGTACTTCATTTTGAAACACTGCGGAGAGGCTTCCTCTATTTTTGGGTAACTATGGTAGTAAGAGTCTTGTTTTTATTAAGCCAAACCTGGCATGTAGCTTATGCTGATTAATAGTATTTCTAACATTGAGTAATATATCCAACATCGTATCCATTTGGAGCTTTATTCTGTATAATGACCTTAAAAATACCTAAGGTGAGGAAATTTTATTACCTTCCATCTCTTTTCCAGGGTGAAGATTCATGGGTTTCTGATTTCTGCTTTATTTACAATTGTTATCATTTTAACCTGAATGTGCTTTCACTTAGTTATATTTCTCTTAATAAGTAATTCACAGAAATAGCCTCTGCCTACCAGCTGAAATCTGTTTGGTTGTCATAAAGAAGAATGGGGTCCCATGTCCAGCACTATGGGAATTATGTTATTTTCATGAATTCAATATTTGCTCTACCTTTTATTATTTTCTGTAACAACAGTAAGATCTCTCTCTCCAAGAGTTCCACAATAATCTCCCTCAACCAGATGCACATACCAATTTTTTAATGTACAATTCTTAATATATAATTTTAAATATAATGCAGGAATTAACATTTATCCCATTTGCCCTCTATCTCATCATCTCCTTTACTATATATTACTCTGGTCATGCAACAAATGAACAGTGGATATTTATGTCTTTATTTCTTGGTGTATGTAGCTCATCGTCACATACGTGTTCTTGAATTCTTATGTTTGTTTTCATTAGTTAATTTTGTATACTGTCTAAATCTGACTGTGCCTAAAAATGAAAATTATTTCTAAGGGATCAAAATTATAGCATTACCTTATGTACTTTACTTAAATGGCAGTTTAGTACCTTTAAGTTATACGTGGATGTCAGATACTTTACATCTACAAGTCTCAGAACGTAAAAGTGGCACCAGGAAATATTATACCATTAGACAGCATCAGAATCATATTGAACTCCAAATGGATAATCTTCATATTTAATGTCCAATCATGGGCCTAGAGTAAAATGAGAAGGGATTTAATTTCATTATTGACTAGTAACACTGAGTTATAAAGAAGAAAAATAGACAATAGAGAAAATTAATGATAAGCCAACATTATATAGACATATTTATGTCTATATTGATATCTATATCTATTGATATCATTTATAGTCAAAACGAGTAAGAGTTAGAATGAGGGCTAGGGAGACAGAAAGAGAGAGATTAAAATTTTTGTCTTATTAATTTTTTTTCTCTTACAGTTTAGCCTGATGTAGAGTAGAAACACTATAGCCTTGGAGTTAGAGAAAGCCTTACTTAAATATTTTTTTATGAAATTCTATTTGCCCATAATTAAATTGAAAAAGAGTGCATTGGAGACTAATAATGTCAGGAGCATTTATATATATATATGTACACATACATGTAATTATATACATAAGTATATATATAGTCCTCCATACAGTGTCTAAAACATTGTAGCTGGTGCTACTCTGTCTTTTCCATATCAGACAGTGAGTCTTTTCTCAGTATTCATCTCCTATGTCCTTTCCTGAACCAAACTGCATATAAATGAAGCAAGTGATAAATAAATCATATAATATATTTAGTTTTAAAGTAAGTTAACTTCCAAATCCAAGAATCAGTCATCCCATTATGAATCACTGGAGATAGTCACACCCATGATCTCAGATGTTTCTTGGATCTCTTGAAATTATCCCTGCTTTCCAGCTGTCCCCTCCTTTCTTCAACATCCAGTAGAACTGGCTCAATAAATGTGGCTTTTACCGCAGTCAATTCCTCCAAAGACTGATTAGTATAAAAATTCGAGCCACTAATGCATCTCGAATCTAGGTCTATAAATCCTGCCCACCGTGGGCAGACTTCTGTGTCATCATTTATCATTGTTTCTACTGTTTCATCATAACTATCCATTGTGATTATATTATAGTCTATCTCAGATATAATCATAAATGAGACTTCTGGGTTTATTAAACTTGACTCAATCTCTGGGTTCACTTAGTACTCAATGTAGATATTGGAGGCTTTTATAGGGGAGCAAAATTTGCCACCCTAAAATGTGTCTCTTTGGAATATTATTTTAAGGTGGTTATTTTCTAAGAAACAGCAGCCATGGGAAAAATTCTAAACACAGGTAGGAATTACCTTTTTCTAAGAAACATTTACATTTTTAAGGGAAATCTCCATTTGTAAGGATGTCTCCCTATCTGTACCTAGAAGAGGAGGATAACCAAATCTCTAGAAACCATTATCAGTAGAGAGGGCAATGACTTTAACCTGCATCACAATCACACTTGTTTACTGTGATTTTCCTGGTAACCTTCCATAACTGATTCTTCCCATCCTCAGCATCTTCTTTTGTCTTTGGCTGAGTATGGTGCTTAAGGTGAGGGCTTTGGCCCTTTTTGGTGAGTTATTCAGTTTTTCTGGGTCTCTCCCATGTGTACCTGTTATTAAAATTTGATTTTCTCTTGTTAATCTGTCTCATGTCTATTTAATTCTTAGGCTATGCAAAAGAATCTAGAAGGGTAGGCGACAATTTCTTCCTTCCCAACCTTTTCAATGAGTGATAGCTATTAGGATTAGTATTGGTATTCATTTTCTCTAAATTCCCATTACATCACAAGTTAGATTTCATGATGCTGTGGGAAAGGAAAAATAGTTTTCCCTCTACCCTTCTAGTTTCTTGGCTGAGACCTCCCTATAATAAAAATATAATAAAATAATAATAGAAGAAAAACAAACAGAATCATAATAACACATATACCTCCTGGATGCATGGGAGATACCCAGGAAAACTGAGTAGCTTTCTGAAATGGCCCAAGCCATTACCTTAAATACCATCTCCAGTTAAAGATAAAAGAGGTTGGGCGTGGGAAACCACTTATGGGAGATTTTCAAGCAAAATACAGTAAAGGAGGGTATGGCTGTTATGCAGATTTAAGTCTCTGCTTTTTCCATTCATAAGAGTTTCTTGAGATTTAGTCATCCTTCTCTTCCTGGTACAGAGAGGGAGACACCTACAAATGGAGGTTTCCCTAATAATGTAAATGCCTCTTACAAAAGGGTAACTTCTACTTGGTTTTCAGAGTTTGCTTATCCAGTGTCTTCTCTTCCTTAAAAATAATCAACCTAAAATAATCTTTATGCCAAAGAGGCATATTGGGGGTGACAAATTATACTTCCCTTTAATGCTTACATTTATATCCTTTTCAAAATTATTTTAGTCTATATTACAGGTGCTGGGTAGAAGGTGAGAACATAATGAAAAACACATCCCTGCATTCTTGGCAGTTTACATTCTAAGTGATAAGTATATAAGTCAGTGTATAATCACTAAGATAAGTATGGTGAAGTAAAAGTATGTTGTTCTATGAGAATATATAAAAGAATTGGACATAAAATGAGGATTTGGAGAAGGCTCCCTTAAGAAAGCAATATTTTACCTGGAGTCCAAAAGATGGGGAGGAGTTAAATAGGCAAAGGTGGATTGTAAAGTACAAAAAAGTGTATTGGAGAAAAGGTGTTGGATAAAGCTTGTGAGGCAGCTGAGAGATCTTATGCATGTTATCAGAACTAAAAGACATGGATGAGTGTGAAAATGCTAGGTGTCGTTTGGAGGGGGTCGGTTCCAAGGAGCTTCGGTCTGGTCCTTTATGTCTCAGCACAGAAAGAATTCAGCCAGAGGCAAAGCGATAGATAAGAAGTGATTAGAATAGGATGCTTGTGAGACTTACAAGCCAGTGGGTGAGAGGGTGCTGTGCCCTGAGAACTTAGTGGGCTACAGTTTTATAATCAAAGGAAAAGTGGGGAGGGGGAAGAGACCACCTTCTTCCTCATTCTTGAGTAGACGTCAAGATTCCATCATGAGCTCCTTCTCCAGGTTGGGTTTCTTGTCCCCACATGGTCAGTCCAGGACTACCATGACACTGTGGAAATTATTGTTTTTTATGTGTGCAGAGAGCGTGTCTTAGGGGTCAAAACTTACTGAGCTCACTGAGCAGGATGTGGGTCTCATGCCACCATTGTTCTATTGTTTTGGGGCATGTCTCATGCTTCTGTTACATGGTTTTCTTGCTAAGCAAGCCTGCTTGGTTTTTTGGTTAAGCAAACCTGCTTTCTAGAGTGATCATTAACTTACAGGGGTCTCCCATACTTTTTCTTTACTTACAATCCCCTAGTAGAATTATCCCTATCAAGTGGGTTGACAAAACTGAAGTACGAGGAGTACTGAGGGATAATGAAAGGATTAATAGACCATGTTAAGAAGTTGAAGCTTTATCTAAAGAGCAGTGGAAAGTCAGTGAATGGTTTTGTGCATGGGACTGGAATACTGGGATTTGAATTTTAAATAGGTAGTTGAGGGCTTCCCTGGTGGTGCAGTGGTTGAGAGTCCGCCTGCCGATGCAGGGGACGCGGGTTCGCGCCCCGGTCCGGGAGGATCCCACATGCCGTGGAGCGGCTGGGTCCGTGAGCCATGGCTGCTGAGCCTGCGCGTCCGGAGCCTGTGCTCCACAACGGGAGAGGCCACAACAATGAGAGGCCTGCGTACCACAAAAAAAAAAGTAATTGATAGGGCAGGTGGAGTGTGGTGGGGGAGTAGAAGTTCAGGGAGGTAAGGGGGTGCAGGGAGGTAAGGGAGATGGATAATGCAGATATCCAGGAAAGAATTATTCTTATATTGGACTAAGATGGTGACAAGAGAAATAGGAAAAATGGCAAAAAGTAAATACAAATTTAGATCATTAAGTGTATTTTAGAAAACTGGGAAAGACCCCTTTGGGGTAATAATTATACCTGTGAATCCAAAATAGCTGATACCATGCACAAATTTACCAATCTGGTGGTTACTACAAACCACACATATATATTACTACAAATCATATATATATATATATATGTTTGTTTGTTTGTTTCTGAATTGGTCCTAGACCTTGAAAATCCCTGGAGCCCTTGAAAATCCCTGGAAACCTTGAAAGTCATTCACAGTCTGCAGGACCTTAAACATAAAATTTTTTCAGTGTGAACCATACAAATAAGTTAGTGCTGTTTGTAGTTGATGAATCAGGCATGCCACACTTCAAGTTCTGTCAACAGCAAGAAAGACTGTCACTTCCTTCCTCACTGCTCAAACAAACTTAATTTAAATGGAATTTTAAATGCACAAAGATAAGTTACCTTGACTGGAAACTATAATTTAATCGTTCCTATAATTGATTAAGACAATGGAAAACAAAAAAGAAATGACTACAGAATTTTATAAGCATTTTTGGATGAAATGGAGGAAGTTTATTTTTCACCCCCTTCTCAATTGATAACATATTACAACCTCTTCCCAAAATAATAATAATTGCTGACATATAACAATTGTTTGCTCTATGCCAGGTACTGGAGTAATGCCTTTACATACATTATCTTAATTTAATGCTCACAACAATTCAGTGAGGTAATTTTTCAAACCTGCTTTTTTCAGATGGAGAAGAAAGAACTTAAATGATTTGCCTACAGTCAAAAAGTTTGTAAGTGATAAAGCCAGTATTTAAATAAGTGCTAACCCTAAGGTCCATATTTTCACATTTATGCAATACTGTTTTCTACTGTGTGGTTCAAAAGTTTTTGGTAACTGTCCATGTGGAAGTGAGCAGTTTCCATGAGGGGGCATGAACTATGTATTTGTGGCATTCATTCATTCAATAGGAACTACTGTTACCATGTAATTTTCTGGGAATTTAGTAGCAAGTGTGACAAGCGTAACGTCTGCCATCCTACAACTTTCAGACAAGAAGGAAAGACAGAAAATTGAACAAGGATTAATAATAAAATATAATAAAGCTTATCAAAATGAAAGGACAGAGTGCCCTAGAAATTTATAGCGGGACCAAATATCCTAGTCCTTAGGGGAGAAATAAACAAGTAAAATTTTTAGACACTAGAAGGACAGCCAAGAGTCAACCAAAGATGAGGGAGGAGAAAAGGAGAAAATTTGCAAAGGCTTTCAGTTGAGAGAGAACAGGTCATGTTTTAGAAAACAAATTAGTACAGTGTGGCTAGAAAATCAGTGGGAGAGAAAACCATAAGGTTACTTGATTTGTAAACTAATTCAGTACCATGGAAGACAATGTAAGTTGTGTTAAGAAGAGTAGACTTTGTCCTCTGCATCATAGGAAGCTATTGAAAAGGGAATCATATGATCAGAAATTTAAGGCTCAGATTGGGTATACTATGCCCAGTGGATGAGGTTAGGGCTACATAGAGACTGGAGCCAGGTAATCAGATACATGATTGTAAAAGGATGTAGTTGACAGAGTACAGTGATCTGGGCCAAGAGACTAAATTCAGCTAGAAAGAAAGAGCATTTGAAAGATGTTTAACTCAAGAGATTACTAGTTTTATGGTGGAGTATATATGCGCTGAGGGAAAAAAACCCAGATCTCTGCATTGGATAGATCATTGCATGGTGGAACTGTGCCCTGGGACAAAAAAATGACAAGTATGGAGGAAATAATTACTAATTTGTTTTCGGATGAGTTAAATTTAAAGTAATAATGGTATGCCCAATGGGCATGTATCTCTGATGAGCATTGGACAATCTGGAGGGGAACAATGTGCCTGTTTTCTACCAGAAATGGGAGACACTAATAAAACAGGTCATAAGTTAAGATTAAGACCAGCACTGTGGGAGTTTAACCAGATATCTTAGAACCAGGCAGGATTATGGTTCTGGTTTCCTGTAGAGAAAATTGATGACAAGGATGTTAGCCTTTTGGAGAAAGTATAGGGCTGGCTTTAGTTACAAAGAGGAATGTTACAAAATAGGAAGGGAAATAATAGCAAATCTGGCAGAAATCTAATCCTATTTGTTGATCCAGCATATGGAGAGAAAAAGAAGAAACATACTATGGGGATTACAGGGTTAACTTTGTGCAACCCAAGATGGTTTGACCAAGAAGGATGCTTGACAAACAGTTTGGTAGCGATCTGAACAATTGCTTATTTGTTCACTACATTTCAAATTTGAGGAAGAAATATACTAATCTTTGTGTGTGGAGTATATTAATCCTTTGAATATGAGTATTAGTAGATATAATAATCCTATCAGTATGATTTACAATTCTAAAAATTACTAAACGACTCAGCTATCAGATTGAGAGTTTAGTGAATTTAGATTGGAGAAAGCTGATTATGGCAGAGGGCAGGTCTTTATCCAGGAACTTGCCTTTGTGTGGTTATTATGTGTTAGTAACTTTGGTTGTTTTGTGGAATATTAACAAATGAGAAAACAGATGCCCTAAGATGTCAAGAAACTTGGCCTAAATTATACTGCTCATGAGTGACAGAACCAGTAGTGGACTTAGGTGGAGAATCAAGACTGGCAAAAGTTATAGACTAACCTTCAGGACAGATTTACTTGGAAAGTCACCACCCCACCCCCACCCCCGCCCCGCCCAACTAGGTAGGCTCCTTGGAAAACTTAGGCTATATTCCTTACAAATAGCCTTTCATATGAAAGAAAGATTGCCAAAAACCTTATGCATATGTTTATAAGATATTTCTTTCCAAATCATGTTTTGAGTTTCATTCTGTGTATTTTGTCATTGGTTGCCCTCTGACATCTTTATCCAGGTTGGAGTATTAACAATAATAAATAAGAGAAAAATAAACATGTCCCTATATAAAAAGGGTAGGAATTCTAACTAAAATAATGAAGACTAATTTTTATGGAAAGTTTTTTATCTGTCAGTCAAAGTACTGGCTGATTGACCAGGCTTATATTTTACTATTTGACAGATGAGGATGTTGAAGTTCAGAGATATAATTGATTATATTTATTTAAAAATATGAAGTGTTTATTTTTTTATGTGTTTAAAATATGAAGTGTTTATCATAGAAAGAAAAAAATAAGAAAAATCTACCTATTTGGAGGTGGTACTGGGGGTGCCTCATAAGTATGTGACTGAGTGGCAGATCCTAACTTTACCTGGGCAGTGGGGCTGGAGGAAATTGTGTAGCTGCTGGATAGAGATTTTTATACTTGCTTATAGCTCACCTATTATCCATGTGCATTTTCTAACTTCCCATGCAGTTGAGTTGGGGCTGTGTAACCAGTTCTTGTTTACGCACTGTAAGCAGAAATAGTGCAAGTCAGTTTGGAACACAGATGCTTTGGAGGAATCTTGCCTCTGCATCTCTTTGCTTCCTCTGTCTCAGCAACTTTGGAAGCTCTGCAGTACAGATTACATAATTAAAAGATGGAGGTAGCCTAGATACCTGAATGAACAGTTTTAGGAGAGTGATAAGAGAACATTCTGAAAAAAAATGTGTAATTGTGCAATTAAATTTTACACTCTTAATCCACAGAGATTTGGGGATTCTTTGTTATGCAGAGTAGCCTATCCTATCTTGCCATAAACTGTAAGCCACAAAGCAGCTCAATTTGAGATACTTGATGAAGCCATAGTGAGTGCCAGTTACAGAGAGATATGCAAGACAGGATGGGCAGAGAAAAGTTACAGCTGTTTAAAATAAGAGCCTCATGTTCAAAGTCACAGAGTTAGGCAATAGGAATGGTAGATATCAAACACTGGGTTCTCTAAGAAGCCCACTCTTAGGTGGATACTGTAATGCAATAAATTCCTTGGGGAATGTTCTCAGGATTAACACTGTTGAAGAAATAAATAATGAAGAGTTGAACAGAGGGAGATGTTGCACTGCAATGTAGTCACAGCATTTTTCTGCCATTTTTAACAGGGCACTCTGGAGCTGCAATAGATTATCAGAGATGTCTTAAATCAGGGCAAAGGGGCCAGGACTTTGTACCCCAAATGGACCAGTAGATTGATGGAGGGTGCCCTCAGGAAGGGAGCATGACCTTGGTCAAAGCAGCTCATTTCAACTGATGTCACATCCACAAAAAAGATTTAGCTGAGATTTGTGAGTCCATCAGTACTATTCTTTTTGTAGCTTCAAGAATCTTTCCATTTCTGGTCCCCTGGGGCTGGACGATGGGATCTAACACAGTAGGCATTAAGGCAAAGTTAGTAGGCTTCTCATGTGACAACTCTATATACTTGAGCAAGTTGAGATGCACAGATGCCCAATAAATCTGTATTTTTTTGTGCGTTTGTATGTTTGCTTAATATATATATAATATATTTATACATGTTATATATATGTATACATAATATATATATGTATATATATATTATATATATTTTTTATATATTTTTATATATATTATATATTTTTTTTAATATATTTATATATATATAAATGGAACATTTAGATGTTATAATGCCTCCATGACTGTAGAGTGGCTTGGTATTATGGGTGGGACTCTCTGGCCCAGTATAGTCAATCATTTGGAAACCATATTGTCTTTTTTTTTTTTTTTTTTTTGCGTTACGCGGGCCTCTCACTGTTGTGGCCTCTCCCGTTGCGGAGCACAGGCTCCGGACGTGCAGGCTCAGCAGCCATGGTTCACGGGCCCAGCTGCTCCGCGGCATGTGGGACCTTCCCAGACTGGAGCACAAACCCGTGTCCCCTGCATCGGCAGGCGGACTCTCAACCACTGCGCCACCAGGGAAGCCCCATATTGTCTTTTTATTTAATTCTGCCATATAGGTAAACATGAACTTCTACATGTGACTTCTTGGTATATTAGAGAAAGTAGGTTCAGCATGTTTTCCTTAATGAACCTTTCTCTTCAGTTCCTCATTCTAACTGCTGACAGAGATCACTATCCCTCCCTTCTACAATCTCCTTAGGATAATAAATCTCTCTTTCTCTTTGAGAAGAGTATTAATATTTAATTGGAAAAACTCTTAAAATGTTAGGAAAATATTAAACCAAGCACTGAATAATGCCCAGGAGAGTAGGCAGCTTGATTTGTGCAATGAAGTTTAGTTGTTCATTTGCATTTTTTTCTAATAACAGTGACCTACTAAGTGGATCTTTTTCATGTTCCTTTTTAAAAGTAAAGTTCTATTGAGTAAGAAAATAAGTCACAAAAGGGGATGTCAGTTTACATTTCTTTTCCAAAGTACTCTTTGAAACAATGCTTATTTGAACACATTAAATTTGCTCCAAAAGTATTCAGGTCATACATTATTAAATATGTAGCTTTTAGCAATTTTAGTTCTTCCAAGATATGTTATATAGTACATAATTTGTACTTTTGACTGAATATTACTGTTTTATCCTTCCAGATGTCTCTGTAATTTTCTATTCAAAGGTTAATGTTATGCACATATTGAAGGTCAAGATTTAGTGGAAATTTAAATGATAAAATGTGATTCAACACATACAATTGTGAAAAAATTGGGCAAAAATGGATTCAGAGGATGGTTAAAGATTAAAGAGGATTAAGGGCTATTTTAACATGTGAAATTTAATGTATTTTATTGATTCTGAATTATTTATATCATCTAGGTTATAAGGGAGAGGAAAGAGCAAAAGTTTGGAGGTCAGTCAATGTCCATGAGCAGTAGATTTTTTCACATCTACACAAAGATTACTCCTATGTTTCATGAGGGATTTTTGGTGTATGTGCTGATTTTTTTAACTTATAAAAACTCCATAATAGGATATAAAATACAAAAACATCTTACATTAGTAATAATAACAATGACAACAATAGCTAACACTTTGTGCCTCTTATGGTTCGGGCAGTATTTATAGTGGTGTTAACATATTTGTATTCCTTTCATCCTCACAAAAAAAAACCCCAAAACAAAACTGACCTTCATTTTATCTTCGTGTCACCAACAAAGAATCTCAGGTGCAGACAGGATCCATAAATTGCCTAAGGTCACATGCCTAGTAAGAGGCATTGTAGGTTTTTTAAGCCAGACACATTGGCTTCAAACCTGGCATACAACAAACACATGAAAAGATGCTCAACATCACTAATCATTAGAGAAATGCAAATCAAAACTACAATGAGATATCACCTCACACCATCAAAAAATCTACAAATGATAAATGCTGGAGAGGGTGTGGAGAAGAGGGAACCCCTCTTGCACTGTTGGTGGGAATGTAAATTGATACAGCCACTATGGAGAACAGTATGGAGGCTCCTTAAAAAACTAAAAATAGAACTACGATATGACCCAGCAATCCCACTACTGGGCATATACCCTGAGAAAACCATAATTCAAAAAGAGTTATGTACCACAATGTTCATTGCAGCACTATTTACAATAGCCAGGACATGGAAGCAACCTAAGTGTCCATCGACAGATGAATGGATAAAGAAGATGTGGCACATATATACAATGGAATATTACTCAGCCATAAAAAGAAACAAAATTGAGTTATTTGTAGTGAGGTGGATGGACCTAGAGTCTGTCCTACAGACTGAAGTAAGTCAGAAAGAGAAAAACTAATACCGTATGCTAAGAGATATATATGGAATCTAAAAAAAAAAAATAATGGTTCTGATGAACCTAGGGACAGGACAGAAATAAAGACACAGACGTAGAGAATGGACTTGAGGACATAGGGAGGGGTAAGGATAAGGTGGGATGAAGTGAGAGAGTAACACTGACATACATATACTACCAAATGTAAAATAGATAGCTAGTGGGAAGCAGCTGCTAGCACAGGGAGATCAGCTTGGTGCCTTGCGAACACCTAGAGGGGTGGGATAGGGAGGGTGGGAGGGAGACGCAAGAGGGAGGGGATATGGGGATATTCGTAAGCATATAGCTGGTTCACTTTGTTATAGAGCAGAAACTAATACAACATTGTAAAGCAGTTATACTCTAATAAATATGTTATATATATATATATAAGGCAAATAGGAAAAAAATACCTGGTGTAATAAAAAATGTGATATACTGCCACTTAAAATATGGATTTACGTATTTTATTTGCATACATTTTATTTCTCACAAAGAATGATCTTCAGTTTAGGATACTTTACTAGTTTATGGTCCCCTGCCCCCCCAAAACAACATAGCAACCTCATTCTTTTTTGACCTTTCTTCTCTTATACAATCTTGATAGTCACTAGAGGCCCATAAGGATCATGAGAAGCAGAGTGAATATTAGAGATGAGTGGACACAATGTGAGATATTTCTGGCAGATAATTTCACATGGTACTAGTAATTTGTGATTTCAATTTTTATGTTTCCACAATAAAGAAACAATTTTTAAACGTGTCTCCAAAAATGAAGAGTTCTTTTTTATGGCATCACTATAAATGTAACTTTCTTGAAGTACCATCACTCTCAAGGGCTTTTTAATTCTTAATTTGGAATTGCACTGAGACTTAGCAAGGGAGGAAGAAGATAATGTAAGGATGGGCCAAGTTTTGATAATATAGATTACATGCAGCCCTGTGACACTGCCTAATACAAAGACCTACACCAATGGGAACTCCTGTGAAATCAGGTGGCACAAGGCAATGAAACTAACTATATTTTAAAGTAGACAGACAAGGAAGGACATGGGTTTGTTTACATACATGCACACACACCCTCAGTGAGTTTTTTTAATAAAGTAGTAAAAGATATCATTGCATGAATTCATGATCAGATAGAAAAGATTCACATGCTCTCAAAAACTTTGGAAGCAATATTGTTTGACTTCTGAAACCTAAAATACATCACAATCAGATGTAATCAAAAGATATTTTCATCCTGGAACAATAAGGGTTTATTATAAAAGAGTTCAGAGGAAATTCAGTTTCCAATAAAGGCAACCTTAACCTCATTAGTTCTTGACTTTCAACCATTGTTTGAGAATCAAATCAATTGAAAATCAAAGTGGCCTGTGGTTTGGAACTTGTGACCACCAGCATGAAATCACTTGTTGAAGAAATGTGTACTCAGTACCAAATCCATAAGGGTTTATTGGGTCTAAGATATTCAATGCAATCTGTTCTCTCTGAAGGTGATGCTTAGCTAATGTTTGTTTCATATGGCCGATATGCATGTTTCCTTACTTCGGAGAGGAGTTTACCTTTCACAATTAGATCTATAACACTATTTATTTGGATTCTTTTAATTTCTCTCTTACAGCTATTTTTCTTTTAAAAAGAACTTACATGCTTTATTTAATCTAACACTAACTGAAACAACATCCTAAGTCATAATTCAGAAAGTGTTAAAAGAAAGAAGTTTAAAGCTTGTTTGAATTGGGAGAAAATATCCGAATTATCAAAGCTTCTGCCTACACTTACCTCACTTCACTGCCTTTCCTCTCCCAGCCAGGTGGCTCTAAGAACTCTTATTTATATCTGTGGAAGGGATCAAAAATGGAAATGGGTACAACATCCAGTAACAGACTTCCAAAAGCAATTTGATATGTATTTACAGGAAGAGTATAGAAAGAAGTATATCTAGGAAAGGTGAAAAAGAGTAGTGGGATGAACACACATTCAGAATGCATTAGGTTTTTAGGAGGATGTACAGGAAGTTTGCAGAAGCAGGTAGAGATGGGGTGTGACTGGGTGCTGCTAAAAAGATTAAGGACAACTGTCTTGGTTCATGAATTGGACTTGCAGAGCTAGATGAATGGAAAGGATTTTTGAGGACATTTATTTTGCCTTATAAAGGAGCTTCCCCATTTGTATTATCTGAGGGGAACATTGAATATTCAAATTCTTTTTTAGCTTCTCCGGAATTGTCAAGAAATATGTTTATTTAGATACAGACTTTGAGTCTGTGGAATAATAAGCCAATCATTACTGGATCTTTACTTGGCTTATATCATCTTTGGGCAGTAGAGCCATGGATGCATTAGTCAGCTAGACTTATGTCTATTTCAGTATTTTTGTATCTATGCTCCTAAAAAGTGTCTCAGAGTTTGTTTCTGTGTTAATAAATGTTATATGGGCAGGAAGAGGGGGTATAAAAGAAACAATGAGAGGGAGGGAAGAAGGAAGGTAGGAAGGAAGGAAAAAAGGGAGGGAGGGAGGGAGGAAGGGAAAGAAAGGAAAACTTTAACAACTTTCTTTAATGCCAGAGTTCTCAGAGCTTTCCCTATGTTCTTCAACATTTCAAAACTCTAAGATGAAAATAAAATACACAACACATATCAAAGATAATTATCAATTATCACAGCAAGGTGTGTGTGCGTTTCTGTGTATGAAGTATCACACATGGAAATAGCATTATGTGAAACATACTTGGGATACTGAGCTTTACTAGTGTTTAACCTCAGGATGTCCTAAATCAGCAAGCACTTTTTTTTTTTTTTGAGAAAGACCAAATTCACATCTCAAATACAAACTATATTTGGTTAACTAATTAGTAAACTTGAAAAGCTTATATGTCCGTGCATGCACATACACAGAAGAACGATTGCAAATAATGTATCATATAAGGTTCTGATACCAGCTTTCAACAATTGATTAAAGAAGTTTGTGAAATTCTTAGCAAGCATGGCTCACTGAATTGTTCTCTCATGGTCTGGATCACTTTCTTCAGTCACTGAAGTCAGTAGTATGCACAGATTCCTTATGTGTTCCAAAGCCAATCTCTAGAGGCAATGAACTTTACAAGCATGTTTTCCTTCCTTTTCCCCCTGAATCTGTTATTTCTAAGTATAAAAGACTCTCAGTCTTCCCCTCATTTCTAAATTTCAGACTTTAAAAGCAGAGGCTTCATCTACTATTTCTTTAGCTTTGTTTGTTTTTGTTTGAATTTACAAAGATCTTTACAATGGTGTCACACCCAGTGAAAAGGAAAGCCTTTCTTCTACTTTTTTTTATCTAGGAACACCTACCCTTCTTCTGTTCTGCAAAATGTAGGCTGCTGCTCTCATTTCAGTGCTGTAGGAAACAGTTTTTCTCTAAGTCTGGCCATTTGAAAGAATGGAATTCTCTTCTCTGTTTTGTCAAGGGATAAGATCAGTTTCCTAGCAAGAGTGCAATCTGATAGAAGTTCTTTCATTGCACAGTTATGGACTGCATATCATTATGCAGTGTCTCCTTCCAGCTAATTCAGGCATTTCTTAAAGAATATACAGCTATTCCTGTGTTGACTCATTAAATTAAATACGTGCAATTAAGTTAGACAATCATCAAATTTGGACACTATATTTAAATGGTTTCTAAATTGGTGGTATGTGGAGAGGCAGGGCTGTCCATGCGAAAGCCACATAAAATGAAATATAAATCCTTTAGGTACTTAAAACAAAATATAAATGTGATGCAAAATAAAAGTTACAATAATTCGGACAGCAAAGATAGATCAACGTTTGAAATACAAAGAAGCTTCTCTCTCTCTCTCAAATAATAAAAATTCTTATTACAGAAATTATTGTCTTATTCTCTTTTACTTTTTATTTACTATTGTGGCAGAGAGAATTTGGTTCTCAGAAATTTGAAGTCAGGAAGAAAGCCACAGCTATACTTTTGAGGTGCATTAAATAAGACTCAAAAGGTGTATTCTGAAAGAAGATATTATCTTTAATATAAACTTCTTTAATGAAAGTATGAATGTGTCAATGGATGGATCACTTGGAGGAAAGCTTATATAAGAACATGTTTTAGAGAAATTTAAATAAGCCTAAATACAAACTGAACTCAAGACTGAAGACTAGAGAGATTTAAGGCCCATAAAACCCAACAAGAAAAGGCAGAACTGGTTTGAGGAGTTTAAAAATAACCAACTTCATTAAGAACTGAACTTTGTGTTTGAAAATTCTGCCCTTGATATGGCCAAGGAAGCTCCTACTAAACCAACACTCTGCAGTTAATAACTATAAACTGAACAAAAATACCAAAACAAATGACAGTACGTGGGAGCAAATACCATATAGGCACATTTCAGAGGGCACTCGACACTTAGGATAGCAAGTAATTGAGAGAGTTTCGTTTTTCAGTGAGATTTAGCCTGGGGAAAGACTGAACTTAAGTCCTGCATGGAGAGGCTGAAAGAGAAAACCACCTGTCTTTTTGGCCTGAAAACCTAGAGAACAGAGTCCTGAGTAACCATAACAGCTGAAATTGGAGGAAGGGAATCCATGAAAGGTGCAAGTTACAGGTGGGGGAACAAATTTTGTGTCTACTCCAATCAAATATCTGGCTGATCTTGGAAGCCTGTATATGAGAGGTAGATGCCAAGCAGAACAGCTAAAGATGAAGGAGGTGACGTAATATTTAAAATGACCCCCAAGACTGTTTGTTCTAATATAACCAAATTAATTACCTTTCTTTTTTTAAAATAAAATTTATTTATTTATGGCTGAGTTGGGTCTTTGTTGCTGCACACAGGCGTTCTCTAGTTGTGGCGAGTGGGGGCTACTCTTTGTTGCGGTGCATGGGCTTCTTATTGAGGTGCGTGGGCTTCTCATTGCGGTGACTTCTCTTGTGGCGGAGCACGGGCTCTGGGGCACGCAGGCTTCAGCATTTGTGGCACGTGGGCTCCGTAGTTGTGGCTTGTGTTGCAGGCTCTAGAGCGCAGGCTCAGTAGTTGTGGCTCATGGACTTAGTTGCTCTGCGGTATGTGGGATCTTTCTGGACCATGGATTCAACCTGTGTCCCCTTCATTGGCAGGCGATTCTTAACCACTGCACCACCAGGGATGTCCCTAATTACCTGTTAAACAAGCAAAACAAATCACACAATCCTCTTTGGAGGAATACAATAGGATCTGTAGTCTCCACAACATAACATTCACAGATACAAAGCCTACACTGACAAATTTTGGACCAACTGATTATTGATGCAAAAATTACACCCAGCTTAATCAAAGACCTAAATGTAAGAGCTAAGATTTTAAGTCTCTTATAAGAAAATATAGGAGGCATAACTCTTCATGACATAGGAGTACATGATTTCTTGAATATGACACCAGAAGTACAAGCAACAAAAGAAAAAAAAAAGCTTGAATTTCATAAAAATTGAAAACTTCTGTGCATCAAAGAACACTATTAAAAAGGTAAAAAGACCACCCACATTTACAAACCTAAATAATCTTAGCATATGGGCCCACTCCTAAGTATTTACCCAAATAAGTTGAAAACTTATGTACATTCAAAAACTTGCATTCGGGCTTCCCTGGTGGCGCAGTGGTTGAGAGTCTGCCTGCCGATGCAGGGGACACGGGTTTGTGCCCCGGTCCGGGAAGATCCCACATGCCACGGAGCAGCTGGGCCTGTGAGCCATGGCCACTGAGCCTGCGCGTCCAGAGCCTGTGCCCCACAACGGGAGAGGCCACAACAGTGAGAGGCCCACGTACCGCAAAAAAATCCAAAATTTGGAAGTAATCAAGTTATTCAGAGAAAAAAAGAAAGAACCATCAAGACATGAAAAGACATGGAGGAGCCTTAACAGATATACAGATATTTCTTAGAGAAAGAAGCCAGTCTGAAAAGGATATATGCTGTATGATTCGAACTATATGACATTCTGAAAAAAGCAAAGCTATAGAGACAGTAAAAAAAGATAGTGGTTGTCAGTGGTTCAGAGGTGGAGGAAAGGGAGAGGGATAAATATGTGGAGCAGAGAGGATATCTAGGGCAGTTAAACTACTTTGGCTGATACTGTGATACTGTAATGATAGATACCATGATATTATGGATTTGTTAAAATTCATAGAATTGCACAATGCCAAGTGAACCCTAATGTGAACTATGTACTTTAAGTAAAAATAATGTTTCAATATTGGTTCATCAAATGTAACAAATATAATCTGTTAATAATATGGGAAACTGTGTTCAGTGGGGGAAGGGGGGGGTATATGAGAACTCTCTATATAATTCCTGCTCATTTATACTGTCAACTTAAACCTGCTCTAAAAATTAAAATCTATTATCTTTTTAAGTAAAGTAATAGAGAAATATGTATCATCTAACACTAAAAGTAAAAATAAAAATACAGTACAACCCACAGAAAAAGAGAGAATATTTTCAAATCATATAGAAGATAAGGAAATTTTATCCAGAATTTATAAAGAATGCTTACCACTTAACACTAAAAGGATAAATAACTCAGTTAAAAACAGGTGAAAGGATTTGAGTAGATATTTCTCCAAAGCAGATATACAAATAACCAATAAACACATGAAAAGATGTTCAACACCATTAGACATTAGGGAAATGTAAATCAAAACCATGAGATAACACTTTGCATTCACTGATTCATTCAGATAGCAATAATAATAAAGACGGATAATAATAAAGTTTTGCTGAGGATGTGAAGAAATTGAAACCTTCAGACACTTCTGGTGGGGATGAAAAATGATAGAGCCACTTTGGAAAATAGTATGGAAATTTTCAAAAGTTAAACATAGAGTTATGATCTGACCCAGCATTTTCAGATATAGATATAGATACATGTATCTCCAAGAAAATTGAAAGAAAAAAAATAGGTCCATGCAAAACTTGTATGTAGATGTTCATAGCAGCATTATTCATAATACTTTAAAAATTAGAAGCAAACCAAATTGTTGAATGGTTAAACAAAATGTACTTTATGCAATAATGGAATATTATTCAGCTATAGAAAGTAATAAAATACAAATACATGCTACAATATGTGTAAACCTTGAAAACAGTATGCTAAGTGAAAGAAGCTTGACACAAAAGTCTACATATTTTATAGCCATTTCTATTCAGCATTGTATAAGATGGCCTTAGTGATTGAAATAAAGTAGGAGAATAAATCTAATGATATAAAAATGTGTAAAGAAAAAGTAAAATTGTCTCTCTTTGCTTTTGACATGATGGCTTATGTAGACTATGTTAAGAAATTCAGGGGGCCTCCCTGGTGGTGCAAGTGGTTGAGAGTCCGCCTGCCGATGCAGGGGATACGGGTTCGTGCCCCGGTCTGGGAGGATCCCATATGCCGCGGAGCGGCTGGGCCCGTGAGCCATGGCCGCTGAGCCTGCGCGTCCGGAGCCTGCGCGTCCGGAGCCTGTGCTCCGCAACGGGGGAGGCCACAAAAAAAAAAAAAAAAGAAATTCAAAAAATTAGAATTCATAATTAAATTTAGCAAGGTCCTAAATTACAAGTTAATGTATAAAATTAATGTATTTTATATTGTAGCAGCAATAGGAAAATATGATTAAGAATAAATATATCTACTTAAAGTATTATAAAAATTAGGGATAAATTTAATGAGCATATGAAGCTTTCTAGACTGAAAAAAAGAAGTGCTGAGTGAAAATAAAGAAAAGCAAAGTAAATGGGGAGATATACCGTGGTCATGGATTGAAAAACATAATATTGTTAATATGCCAATCTTTTCCAAATGATCTTTAGATTCAGTGACATTCTGATCATAATCCCAACAGACTTTAAAAAAAATTTTTTGTAAAAATTTACAAGCTTATTTTAAAATTTATTTGCAAGTATAGGGGCATGGTATATTCTAAGCAAACTTGAAGAGGAGGAACAGAGCTAGAGAAATTACATTACTTGACTTCAAGATTTATGATAAAGCAAATATAATCTTTGAACTATAATGTTACCATAAGGATCAATACATAGTTGAAACATAAAAACAAAATCCCAGAGACAGTCCCGAAGTTATACCATTATTTAAATTTTCACCAAGTGAAATTGGATTACTTTATAGTAATCCAATGGGTAAGGATAGATCCTTTCAACAAATGGTGCTGGATCAAGTGAATACTCATATGGGAAAAAAAGGAAACTTGACCTCTAACCTCATATTATACACAAGCTTAAATTGAACTGGATCATAGACCTCAACATAAAAACTAAACCCATAAAGCTTTTGAAAAAATACAGGAGAATATGTCCATGGATTTTGTAGTCAAACTTCTTTTAAAGGACAGAAAGTAATTACCATAAAGGGAAAAAATGGTAAGTCTAATTTCATCATAAAAGAAACCCATTAAAATGTAATGTTAAGAAAAATAGGGCTTCCCTGGAGGCGCAGTGGTTGAGAGTCCGCCTGCCCATGCAGGGGACACGGGTTCGTGCCCCGGTCCGGGAGGATCCCACATGCCACGGAGCGGCTGGGCCTGTGAGCCATGGCCGCTGGGCCTGCGCGTCCGGAGCCTGTGCTCCGCAACGGGAGGGGCCACAGCAGTGAGAGGCCCGCGTACAGCAAAAAAAAAAAAAAAGAAAAAGAAAAATAGATAATTCACAGGTGATAAATATTCACAATTTTTATTTTTGGAAAAGGACAAAAGACTTGTGTCCAAACTATATGAAGAACTGTAATTCAATAATGAAAAGACAAATAAAAAATGAGGAAATATTTGAACAGATGCATCAAAAAGGAAGATATGCAGATAGCCAATAATAAGCACATTTAAAAAGACACTAGCGGGGCCTCCCTGGTGGCGCAAGTGGTTGAGAGTCCGCCTGCCAATGCAGGGTATACGGGTTCGTGCCCCGGTCTGGGAGGATCCCATATGCCGCGGAGCGGCTGGGCCCGTGAGCCATGGCCGCTGAGCCTGCGCGTCCGGAGCCTGCGCGTCCGGAGCCTGTGCTCCGCAACGGGGGAGGCCGCAACAGTGAGAGGCCCGCATACCGCAAAAAAAAAAAAAAAAAAAAAGACAGTAGCGACTTCCCTGGTGGCGCAGTGGTTGAGAGTCCGCCTGCCGATGCAGGGGACATGGGTTCGAGCCCCGGTCCGGGAAGATCCCACATGCCACAGAGCGGCTAGTCCCGTGAGCCATGGCCGCTGAGCCTGCGCGTCCGGAGCCTGTGCTCCGCAACAGGAGAGGCCACAACAGTGAGAGGCTGGTGTACCGCAATTAAAAAAAAAAAAAAAAAAAGGACAGTAGCATATTTATCAGGAAAGTGAAAATTTACATCATAATGAGTTAGCACTATGCATCCACTCAAATGGCTAAAATTAAAAAGACTGATTGCTACTAAAAGTTGGCAGAAGTGTGGTATTCCTAGAACTCTCATACATCATTGATGGAAATGTACGGTGGTGCAGCCACTTTTGAAGATTATCTGGCAATTACTTATCAATATTAAGCATATACCTCATTATGTAAAGACAATTCAAGGTATCACCCAAGAGAAATAAAAGTACTGGTTACAAAAAGGACTATAAAAAATGTATGTAACAACTTTATCCATATTAGCCCTAAATGAAATACTACCTAAGTATCCATCAGTAAAGAATAGATTTTTTTTTAAATGTTATATTGATATAGTGAAATACCATCAGGGATCAAAGGGAATGCATTACTGATGCACACAACGACATGGTTGAATCTCAAAATATTATGCTGACTGAAAGCAGGCTTATGCAGAGCAAGTAAAGTATGATTCAATTTATATGAAGTTCTAGGGCAAGGAGAAATAAATCTATGGTGGAAAAAAATCAGAATGCTGGCTGTTCCTGGAGGTTTATAGAAGAGATTGAGAGAATTTTCTTGAGTGATGGTAATGTTCTATAATTTGATATAGGTGTATGCATTTGTCAAATGTCAGCAAATGTTCATTTAAGTTCTCAGTTTTGTAAAGTTTGCCTCAAAAGGAAAAAATACAGTAGATAAATGTCACACACTAGTCAATAACATGAATGCTGAAGTATTTTGTGTCCTATTGTAAAAATTTACACCAAAATACATTTATTTGATGGATAAATAAAGCAATCTATAAACAGATAGAAATATTAATAGTGTTAGAAAGAATATAGTAAAATGACAATTATAGAATCTAGGTGATGAGTGCATGTATATTCACCATAAAATTATCTTGTGTGTTTTGATGCTGCACTTACTCTTAAAAACATCTCAGGAGGGATACGTTGTGACACATCATTCATTTATACTGAAATTTTTTCTTTAATGTATCTTTCTTAGGGGAGATTTATCTGTCTTGTGCTAATTTCCACTGTCTATTCTTATGGGAAACCAAATTGATTAGAGTCTACACATAAACCCAGAACACTATTATTTGCCTTCAATTTGGGGAAAAAAAAAACAAAAAACAAAAAAAAACCCAACAACAACAAAAAACAACCTACTCTGGTTTCCAAGCCATGAACAAAATCTATCAAGTATAAAGTATGATCAGGCTTTGCATAATGCCATTTGGAAGAAACATCCCTAACAACCAAAACAGTATCAAGAAAGTAAAGAACTTTAGAAATTAAAATGACAGGAGAAATAGAAATGGCTATTGGTAACCATTAAATTCATATTAACTTGTTAACTTGAGTTAAGGTTTGGGTAGAGACCCCCTCAGTCCAGTCCCATCTTCTTTCCCCACTGTGGGCTTCTAAATTATTCACCATAATTATTGAGGGCATCCCTCAATGTAGAAATTCATCACTTATAGAAATTAAATATCTAGTTTTATCTCCTTGTATTTTAGACAGAATGCCAAGGCTCAGAGAACTAATGTGATTCACCAAGTTCACAAAATATAGTTCTCTAATGGCCAATTGTACTTTCAATTAAAATAATAATTCAGGCTAATATGGTAACATAAAATAGTTGCTTATGTGATTAAATTTTCCACTTCTTTCTTGCAATTATTGATAAACTAGAAAATGTACGTTGGCTTTTCTGTTTATTTCCCAAATAACTCATCAATTTGGAATAAATTAATGTAGAAGATATTAAACCAAACGAAAATGAAAATACCTCCTTTCCAGTGTTGGACCTGTGGAACAGTTTCTGATGAATTTGCTTAGATAATGTGCCAATTTACCAGTGTAATTTTTAATAATAATATTTTCAAAAACATTTATTTTATTTTATTTTTTATTTTATTTTTAACATCTTTATTGGAGTATAATTGCTTTACAGTGGTGTGTTAGTTTCTGCTTTATAACAAAGTGAATCAGTTATACATATACATATGTTCCCATATCTCTTCCTTCCTGCGTCTCACTCCCTCCCACCCTCCCTATCCCACCCCTCTAGGTGGTCACAAACCACCTAGCTGATCTCCCTGTGCTATGTGGCTGCTTCCCACTAGCTATCTATTTTATGTTTGGTAGTGTATATATGTCCATGCCACTCTCTCACTTTGTCACAGCTTACCCTTCCCCCACATTATTTCTTAATGCTTAAGTTTTCAGTCTTCATATGTAATATTCACTCAAGGGTTATTACTGTTAAAAGGGAATGATCTCAAATACACCTATCAAAGACACACTCAACTCTTTTTTAAATAAAAATTGTGTATATTTAAGGTGTACACCATGATGATTTGATACTCATATACATAGTGAAATGATTATAGTCAAGCTAATTAATGTAGCATCTCCTCACACCGTTTCCATTTTTTGTGTGTGTAATGAATGAAAGCACATGATGTCTACTCTTAGCAAATTTCTAGTATTCAATACAGTATTATTAACTATAATCATCATGCTGTGCATTAGATATCTAGACTTATTCATCCTACATAACTGCAACATTGTTCCCTTTGACCAACATCTTCCCCTTTCTCCTACTTCCTTGCCCCTGGTAACTACCCTTCTACCCTCTGCTTCTATGTATTTGACTTTTTTACATTCCACATGTAAGTGAGATGATGCAGGTTTTTTTCTTTCTGTGTCTCACTTATTTCACATAGCATAATGTCCTGTAGGTTCATCCATCCTGTTCTCAAAAATGGCAGGATCTCACTTTTTTTTTAAGGCTGAGTAATATTCCACAATTTCTTTATCTATTCATTTGTTGATAGACACTTAGGTTGTTTCTATATCTTGACTATTGTGACTAATGCTACAATGAACGTGGGAATGTAAATACCTCTTCAAGGTGCTGGTTTCATTCCCTTTGAGTGTATAACCAGAAGATTGATTCCTGGATCATGTTAGTTCTATTTTTAGTTTTTTGAGGAATCTCCACCAATTTACTATATAATGGCTGTACCAATTTACACTATAATGGCTGTACCAATTTACACTCATAAGTGTTCTTTTTTTCTCCACATCTTTGCTAAAACATCTTTTTTCTTTTTCTTTTCTTTTCTTTCTTTTTTTTTTTTTTTCTCATAATAGCCTTCCTAACAGCTGTGAGGTGATATCTCACTGTGGTTCTGATTTTCATTCCCATGAGGATTAGTGATGTGAGTAATTTTTCAGACACCTGTTGGCCATTTGTATGTCTTCTTTGGAAAAGTGTCTATTCAGATCCTTTGCCTATTTTTTTAAATTATTTTATTTTATTTTAATTAACGTATTTTGTTACACCAGGTCTTAGTTGCGGCTCATGGGCTGCTTAGTTGAGGCAGGCGGGATGCTTAGTTGTGGTTTGAGGGCTCCTTCATTGCAGCTTGCCAGCTCCCTAGTTTCAGCATGCATGTGGGATCTACTTCACTGACCAGGGATCGAACCTGGGTCCGCTGTATCGGGAGCACAGAGTCTTAACCACTGTGCCACGAGGGAAGTCCCTGCCTTTTTTTTTTTTTTTTTTTCTTTTTTTTGCGTTATGCGGGCCTCTCACTGTTGTGGCCTCTCCCGTTGCAGAGCACAGGCTCCGGATGCGCAGGCCCAGAGGCCATGGCTCATGGGCCCAGCCGCTCCGCAGCATATGGGATCCTCCCAGACCGGGGCACGAACCCGTATCCCCTGCATCAGCAGGCGGACTCTCAACCACTGCGCCACCAGGGAGGCCCCCTGCCTATTTTTAAATGAGGTAGTTTGGGGGGTTTTTTGCTACTGAGTTTTATGAGTTCCTTATATAGTTTGGATATTAACTCTAATCAGATATGTGGTTTGCAAATATTTTCTTCCAGTTCATAGGTTACTTTTGCATTTTGTTGATGGTTTCCTTTGCTGTGCAGAAGCTTCTTACTTCAGTGTAGTCCCACTTGTTTATTTTTGCTTTCTTTCCTGAGCTTTTGGTGTTATATCCAAAAAAAAAATCGCTGACAAAGCCAACGTCAAGGAGCTTTTTTGTATGTTTTCTTTCTTTTTTTTAAGAATCAGTTAAGCTGATATTCTCAATTTTTCTACTACAAAAGGTAGATGGATACCTTTCTTTCTTTTTTTTTAACATCTTTATTGGAGTATAATTGCTTTACATTGTTGTGTTAGTTGCTGATGTGTAACAGTGAATCAGCTATACATATACATATATCCCCATATCCCCTCCCTCTTGCATCTCCCTCCCACCCCTCTAGGTGGTCACAATGTATGTACTATCTTCTAGTACTTTTATGGTTTCAAGTCTTATGTTTAAGTCTTTAATCCATTTTAAGTTAATTTTTTTCCGTAGTGTAAGGTAAGGGGCACACTTGTTTCTTGTTTTCTCAAACTATCAGTGACTGCTAGCATGTAAAAGTGCTGGCTTTTTTTCAACTATTTGCATTTTAACCATTACTGGCATTTAGTAGGCACAAACACTTGCAATTTCAGCTGTCAAATGGAGACATAGGAATATAAGAGTGAAAACACACTATATAAATAAAAGCCCATTTCTACCTGTGTGACCAGGTTGTCTGACTTTTGTCCTTCTGGAGTAGGGAAACCTGTTGGCAAGTGTATATGATGAAGCAAAACTTTGGTCCTTCTGCTCTTTTACTATAATTATTTGAGTTTCACCTTTGACACTTGAAAGAAATTAACAATGCATGGAAGCAAATAATTGGGATCAGTCTCGAAATGATTTTCTTTCTCTTTTTTTGTGCTTAGAAAAACACAAATCCTTGCCATATCATATACTCATCACATATTTTAAGAAACTATCTAAGAGAGTAATTTTATAAAGTAGAATGTTCTATATGGTTGTAAACAAGTGTCCTCAAGTTCCAGTATGCATCCAAAACACCTGGAGGTTTGTTAAAAGACAGATTCCTGTGCTGCACTCCCAGAACTCTGATTCATATGTCTAGGGTCTAGGGTGGAAGCCTAAGATGGCATTTCTAACAGATTCCCAGGGAAAGCTAATGTGGTCTAGGGACTACACTTTGAGAATGATTACTCTACCCTAATTGCTCTGTAAGTCACATCAAATCATTATTTTCTCTTAAAGAGAATTCCAAAACTTAGTGAAGTTGGAGATAATAGAACACTCTTCTCTATGCTGTTACACTAGCATAACCATTAGAGCATAATGTATACAGTACATGAATGAAACATGTAGTACATTTATAAAGATTTTATTTGATATATGAATCCAAACATATTTTGGAGTAATGTGGTCTAATAATTTCCACTGGTAATGTGTTTCTAATTTTTAAAACACATGATTTTTAACAATCTGTAAGGTATTTTTTCTTTCCTTTTCTTCCTTCCTTCTTTCTTCCCTCCCTTCATCCCTCCCTTTTTCTACCTTCTTCCCTTTTTTCTTCCTTCCTTTCCACATAAAAATTTTAATATATGTTTTCATGTCCAGACAAAGCTGAATCCCATTTTCAGGAGCATAGTGCAGGAGTATAACTCTGGGAGACTACAAGGTGGGTATTGTTACGATGCACATTCATGCCCTCACCTGTGGAATTTAACATCTTAATACATGCCAATAGGAAAAGAATTAAGCAACTAAATCATTTCCATGCCTATAGAAACATGCCACATTTCTGTTTGCCCAGCAATGGTGCAAACATCATAAATTCTGTTTTGAAGTAGATTTTTTTAAAGTGTAATCTTATATAATGTGTTTCTTGCCATTTCACTCTGCTTATGATTTGATGGTAAGACAGCACATACATATGAGGAGGCGAGAAATGTAGAGATATATCCCTCCCGACCCGCTGACTCTACACTGTGAGTCTATAATTTAAGTGAACTTCCTTTGGAGCTGTGAGAGGACAGGCTGGTGAAGTTAGGTAATAAGCAGTTTAATTTTTGATTGTCACCTTCTTGTGAAAGTTTACAAGAAATAATTTGTAGTTTACGTCTTTCTTTTTTTTTTTTTTTTTTTTTGGAAAAGTCATGGAGTGAAAAGAAAAGCATAAGCAATAACAAAAAACAAGTGTTGATGTTATTTTTGCAAAAACAAACACTTTTCTGTGAGTCTATCAATTTTTTCACCTGTAAAATGGATGGGGAATGGATTAAGTAACCTACCAGTTTCTTGCATAAAAGATGTTTTAATACTTTCATCCTTTAGGCATGATGGGAGCCCATTTAGTAAACATGTTGAGGATCCCACTGAACATATCTGCACATATTTCTTCACATGTGTGCTTGTTTGGCAGCACCTTGCCTTCATGATGGCTGTCTAACAAATAAAATTGTGTAATTTTTCTTTTTCAAAAGTGACTTACATATATATTTTTTCCCCTAAACATTTGGGTAAACAGTATTATTACTCCTGCACAATAACGGAAAAGTGTTTGAAATAATGGAAAATGCAATTTAGAATTCTGACGTATTATGTTCTCAACCTTTGGCAAGGAACCTGTATTCTTGGTTCTCCTCAGTTCAGTTCATCCATGGCTATACTGCTTTTAATTTGATTATGCTTTCTATGTTTTTTATGGAAGATCTACAATTTAAAAAAATACACACATACTGGAACTAAAATACTTAACATGATATATGAAAACAATTTTTTTTTTTTTTTGCGTTATGTGGGCCTCTCACTGTTGTGGCCTCTCCCGTTGCGGAGCACAGGCTCCGGACGCACAGGCCCAGCGGCCATGGCTCACAGGCCCAGCCGCTCCATGGCATGTGGGATCTTCTCAGACTGGGGCACGAACCCGTGTCCCCTGCATTGGCAGGCGGACTCTCAACCACTGCGCCACCAGGGAAGCCCATATGAAAACAATTTATGAGTGTGACCACTGGTATTTAGTCAGAATTCTTTTATATATGTTCCTGATATTTATTAGAATATATTTATGGTAGCATCTGATTCTTGCATATTGGGGCCCTGATTTATTTTCCTTATTATTTTCTACTCTTTAAAAATAAGAGTCACTTTCTTCAGCTTCCAACTTCACAAATCTCTGATGAGGTCAGTGCTTTCTAAAGTAGAAGAAAATTTTATCCACTCCAAATGAACAATTAGCATAAATTCATCTTTCTTGCATAGGATGAATTCTCCATTTAGAGCACCATGGTTTATTTTGACATCTTCTGTATACTTCAGTAGCTTGAAGAATTCTGCATGCTATTATCCCAAAATGATTTTTTGCTTTCAAATTGCTGATCTTAATAAGATGGGCTTCCTTCATCTCCTATATTACCATATCATACCTAAGGAAATCAGGTTCAACCAAATTCCTGGATGATTGACCTTTATTAACTGGTAATTCAGAAACCTGATTTCATAAGGTTCTATCTTATAATGCACACACACAAAAAAAGGACATAAGTAAGACTGCTTTTCATTGGCCACAGAAGAAAAAGATTCTCTGGAATCCAGTAAAAATTAAGCTTCAAAATATGATAGAATGATAGAGAAACAATGTGTACTCTTCCAGAAGATGACATTAATTCTGTTACTTTAATTATGTGGTTTTATGTGTATCATATCTACTTTATTATCCTTGGACAATGCTTGAAAATGTGATATAATATTTTTTTATTGACTCTATTAAGGCTTTTGCAAGGAAATACATTTTTTTCCTCTAAAGATATTTCTTTCAAGGAACAATATACCATGCCAGCTTCCTTCATCAAGCATTTTTGAAATTTCTTGTGTACAAGTCGTTATGTGGGTGTGTAGGGAATACAACCTAAACCTTTTACCAGTCACCTTCTCTTTGTGCGGGACTAGTCTAGGCAATGTAAAAACAGAGACCAGGTTTGTACACTCAAAAATACAAAATTCAAGATGAGAAATCAATTGTCATAGTGTGCTTTGAATGGTGAGACAATGGTAATCATTGTTTGCAATGGGAGATAATTCTCAAGCTCAGTTTGTTTCCATCTCCTCTTGTTCCCAGTCATCATAACATTGCTGTGCACCCTTGTTCTTTCCCACTCATATTCTGAGGTGGATAGTTTTTAAGGCTAGAACTTTCCTAGCTGGATCCAGTTAAAGGCACAGGTAATTTTGCTTAGCTTGTTTTAAAGATTTTATTATAAATTGCTATAAAGACCAGAAATAAATGATAGCACATATGGGGAAATTGTTAATGTTTTGTCACTTTTAAATTATTTATTGTCTTAGGTTTTTATCAGAAATAGGAATATTAATCTGACACTTTTTTTTTTGCACTGAAAGTCATTCTTTAGAAAAGAGAAAATATCAGTATAAATAAATAAGGTATATTGGTTAGGGTTCTAGCAGAAAACAGATGGTTCACACAGACCAGATAATTGAAGAAGGGTTTATAAAAGATCATTTATTTATTTATTTAAATGTTTATTTATTTATTTGGCTGCGCCAGGTCTCAGTTGAGGCACACAGGATCTTCGTTGCAGTATGCAGGATCTTTTTAGTTGTGGTGTGCAGGATCTTTAGTTGCGGCATGCAAATCCTTAGTTGCGGTGTGTGAGATCTAGTTCCCTGACCAGGAATCGAACCCGGGCCCCCTGCATTGGGGGCGTGGCGTCTTAGCCACCAGAACACCAGGGAAATCCCTAAAAGTTCATTTAAATTGATGTGGCAGGGACATCTGCTTCCAGGAAGATGGAGTAGATATATATTTCCCTTTTCCTCTTGCTAAGTGTAACTAATAATTCTGGACATTTTATATAAAATAAGCATAAGGAGCCTCCAAAAGATGAAAGAAGGCACACTAGCTACAGACCTTGGGACTCAAGGAACAGTACAGTGATGAGTTTCCTTGGTTTTCATTTCGTCTCATATATCCTAAACATGGAGTAGAAGAAGCCAGCAAGCCAGAAATCCCAATGGGCACAGATTTTTAAAAAGCCACCATAACAGCCTCTTCTTCTAGCCAAAGGACCAGGAAAAGGGTAGCTTAGCAAAACAGAAAATGTTTAGGCAATAATGTTCTGCTTCAGCCAAACACCAAGGAAAAACTGTGGCCCACCCCAGTCCACACCAGAAGGTTTCCAATGGGGAACTTAGACTTCCACCCTTACCAGACTGTAACAAGACACCAAAACCCCACTGCCAGAGTAGTGTTGGAAAAGCCATGTGGGCAGTTGAGACTTTTATCTCCACCTGGATTTAAGGAAGCACACACCCATTCACCACTAGGCTTCCTCTGACATTCCCCCATGGTGAGTGGGTGCACTCCTTAAACCAGGTGGGGATGAGGTCCTTGCTGCCTACATGGCTTCTAAGAAACCACTCCCAGCAGTAAGGTTAGGGTGCCTCATCAGAGCCTGGCAAGGGTGGAAGCCTAGGTTCTCTAGAACATTCACTGCCGCCAGCACTAACAAGGCAACCCACCATCCCTTCCGCTGACACCACTGGCAGTACAGGGAACAGTAAATAAGGCAAGTGAGCCCCTGGGAGAGGGTTAAAGAGTGGGTCTGGAGGGACAAACAGGGGCTGTGCGACACATATAGACTTTGGGAAATCTTGACACTTTCTTCATGGGGACAGACCTGCTCAGAGTTATTCTTCTGAAATCATTATCCAGAAGTCTTGGATATGGTCCTAACAACATATAGCTTTCAGTTGCAGGTAGTGAGGCTCAATTGTTTGGTCTGAAAATAGAAAATAGTAATAATTATCTCTAGCATTATAACAGAAATAAGAAAACAAAATTAAAACACTTAAAGTATCACTTGGAACAATGCAAATAGTCAATTATTTTTCTTCTCCTCTAGCCTGTTTCCTTGGACCTTTTCCTTTTGCTTGTCTCTTGCTTGCTCATAATTAGGGCAATGAATATTAAACCATTTATCTAATGCAACCTCTGTATTTGTTTCTGCATAGTAACTTTTAGGCCCTGCCTTAAAGCATTCATGGCTGTACATACTGATGGGCATCCTGTTCAGAGAACTGATGCCAATACAAGTAACAGGGGAAATTTGGAAGAGAAGATAGATTGACTGTTCAGAGACTCAGAGAGTGGTAACTCAGTCATCATGGAGTTCAAGGCCTGGACTTAACTCCACAAAGAAAAAAAAAAAATCCTGTTGGATTCCCATTCAGGTGGAATCTCATATAAATATAACAAGGACAGAGCATGAAAAATGGTCAAGGAATTGAGAGACAGAGGCCTCAAGACACTCGAGTGTCAAAGAACAAAAAGAGTAATAGTTATGATAAGAAGTAAGGTTAACTATCTAAGGTTCCAGAGGTGGGGACCAAGAAAGTGACCACTGGATGCACTGAAGAAAAGATTATAGATGACCTATAGGAGGCAATTTAGTTAGAGGCTATGTGAGATTACATAGGAATCAATGAGGCTTATTTTCTCTAAAGAAATAAACTTAATGCCTGCATTTTGCTATGTAATTAGTGAGGATAATGATGATGATGATGAGTATGATGATAATGACAATGATGATGATGATTTATATGAGAAGACAAGTGTAGTACTGTTGGTTCATCCTTAGAGCCCATACTGATTTGATCTTTTTGTTCATATTGTAACTTGTCGCTTTGGTAATTGAAGGAAATATGGTACCCTGTTTTAAACAGCACAAACTGTAAATTGGGATTCATCACAAATGAATATGATTTTTCCCACTTTATGTATTTTCCTTTAAAAGTTTCTGTCTGGGTATGTTTTACTCATGTGAGACTTCTGTCATACCATATAAGCCCATGAGAATTAGAGCTGTGTTCTAGACCTTACCAGTCTGTTTCACTTCAGAAAATGGTGTTCATACTGGGTGGGGGGTGGGGGTTGACTAGTTCAAGAACTTTCAGATGTTAGAGAATGTACATGGAAATTTTGAGTAAAAGGAGCCTTCAACCAATTAAGCCAGAGAAAGTGATCCAGTGGAATGAAGTCACAGTTATGTGGAAGTCTGGTTGGTTTGAAAAAAATGATCCATGTTGCTACTTCATACACTTATATAAACTGTCAATTTGTTCATTAACTATTCAACCATTCACTAAATTGGCATGCACTATGGACAGACAAGCACTCCTCTGGGTCTTATGGGGAAAGATACTTTATTGAGCTTATACTGAGGGAGAATAATGCTGAACACATCTAATGTAGTGGTAAATGCTATGAAGATAAAGTGAGAAAAAGGTCTAGACAGTATAGTAAAGGTAATTTAAGGGAGCTATTTTTGATTTGCTGCCAAGGGATAGCTGCTTGGAGAAGGTAGCATTTCACTGGATGTCTGATTGAAAGAAGGGAGTTTAACTTGCAAAGATATCTGGCAAGGAAGTGTTCCAGACAGGATATAGCAAGTGTAAAGGCCCTGATGTAGACATGAGCTTTGTATTTCCAGAACTGCAAATACAATGAGTATGGCTAGAGCTGAATAGAAGAACAGGAGAGTTTTGGGGGATATGGTCGGAATGGTAATTAGGAATGATATTATACTTGACTTGGTAGGCTATGGAGGGAATTTTAATTTTATTTTGACTGTGATAAGAACCCACTGGAGGTTTCTGAACAGGTAAGGGACATTATTTTATTCACATTCACCCCATATACTGAATGGAAGATATATTGTAGAGTGGCAAGGGTGGAACCAGGAAAACCAATTCGGTATTCCAGGCAAAAGACTATGGTGGCTTAGATCGTGATGTAGCTGTGAAAGTTATGGGAATATATCCTCTTCTGTATATGGTTTGAAGCATGAATCCACAAGAGTTTCTAACTGATTAGATGTTGGTATGAGGAAAAGAGAGGAATCAACTTAGGTTTTCGGCCTGAACAATAGAAAGAAAGGCAATGCCATTATTTAGCTACTCCCCTGAAAGCCACATTTTTGTTTCTGCACCACATTGGGTGATAATCCTTCCTGAAGATCAAAATCATGCTATGACTATGAACAGGCAATTTGTATTCCTGAGTTCCTTCATCACACAAAAGGGCAATAATCTATACATTATAAAAAGTGACTTAAATTTGTCAATATGGGGTTTCATTTTTGATACACTTTTGAAGTTTAGGTTGATGCTGAAAGTCAGACACTTAAGAAACCCTATTTTATATTCCATAGTGCAAGAGTTCATGGTAGTATTTTAAGACTTAAAAAATAAAAAAGAAGTTCCGAAATCTATTATCTTTTTATAGTGCCTAATAATAATTGTCTATGACTCATACAAATCAACCTTTCAAGTATCTTGTCATAAAATAAAGGACAAGTCACAGAGTGTCTAACAAGAAGTCAGTAAAGAGAATAAATGCATAATAGTGCAGATTTCATTTGGCTTAAGTTTAAAACCCTCCAAACTTATCATTAAAGTTAATTTCTGATAACATGTCCTAAAACTGCTCTTTCAAATTAATCTTCACCTTATAGTTCATATTAAGCTCTGAAAATCCTTTTATGAAGAGTATAAAATGGTTATGGTTCTACAGTAATTCCATCCCTGGTTTTCATTCAAAAATCAGAGAGGTGGGATGGGGTGATTTACATATGGCCATATAATTATCCTGGCACAGAGATTCAGAAAATACAGATCCAAACTCAGTGTAAAATAATACAGAAACTGAAAGGAATGACACACCATGTAGCTTTAATAATCACTTCATCATCAACTAGTGTCATGAATAAATTACCTTCTTAAGTGAGAAATTGTAGACAGCCATACATAGCTGACCAAATCTGGCAATAGATATCTTCAGCAAATAAAGTAGAAATACTGTATTTAATTAGCTTTGTTTTTTGGGACTTATACAAAAATAGGATTAAAAAATAAAAGACAGTATAAAAACTTCCATCTGACATGCATAATGCCACGCCTACCAAGACACCTGGTGTTAGCCCCAGGGAAATACCGCAAACTCTCATTTGTTACATTCTGAAGTCTTTCTAGAAAGATTATTTTCATACTAAATGTGTTTGCTTGAGATGACTGGACAGAAGGATGAAAATTCAGAAGATACAGAGAACTTTTATTTGTCTCAGGTTGTGTTTTTGGTGGCCTATCCTGATTACCTTTTTTTTTTTTTTTTAACCTTTGCAAAATGGGAACAATCACAGGAATAGCTACAGCTTTATTTTAAGGCTTCAATGAGATAATGAAGATTTAGACATTTAGAATACCCCAATTTTAATGCCTTTGTGCCAGATTCATAAGCATGCACAATTTTGAATACCATAGCAATGTATACAGCTCAGCACACATTGTAGCTGAGGACTTTCTATAGTTTTATTGGTTCAGTTCAGTCATCTGTTCCAAGGAATATTATGAGGCCACTCTATGATATAGTGATCTCTCCTTTCTTGGGACTAGGCCTTATGATGCAAAACCATATAATCTTTCTGTTGGAAAGGCTCTTAATGGTTGCACTGCATGTCTTCCCTTTGATACTTCGAATATCCTTTGTGATGTCCCTGAAAATTGTCACTGTGACCTACTTGAGTACTTTCAAAGAAGAAAGACCAGTCCTTTCCAGTCTGGTGGTGGAAAAAGAACACTGATCCAAGAGACAGAAGTGGTTTTTCTACTTACCAGGGTCCTAAAGTAGCTCTCCCTACTACTGAGAATCTCTTCTTTATGAAACATGATTTCTGTAGAAATGACCTCAAACTATTTCTTGAGCCTTGAGATTCTGTTATTTTGAGGTGCTCCATTTCATTCTTTTACCTTTTGTTGTCTAGAACTCTTCATACATACATAGTTACTAGTAGGAAAATGGCTTATTTTAGTATATATCACTTGGTAGACTATTGTGCAGCCATCAAAATGATAAATACAAATCCACATTAAAATCTCAGAAGGTAATGTTAAATGACATGCAAGAGCATGTACCATGATACAACTATTTTTACATAGGCCTGCTTATGGACAAAATCAGAAGAGATTATGCCATTATGAACATGTATATTAGAGGAAAGAATTATGTATACCATTTTCCCACATTTTAAATAATATTTCTATACTTTAAGTATAGCATTTTATTTATTTATTTATTTATTTTTGGCTGTGTTGGGTCTTCATTTCTGTGCGAGGGCTTTCTCTAGTTGTGGTGAGCGGGGGCCACTCTTCATCGTGGTGCGTGGGCCTCTCACTGTCGTGGCCTCTCCTGTTGCAGAGCACAAGCTCCAGACGCACAGGCTCAGTAGTTGTGGCTCACGGGCTTAGTTGCTCCGCAGCATGTGGGATCTTCCCAGACCAGGGCCCGAACCCGTGTCCCTGCATTGGCAGGCAGATTCTCAACCACTGTGCCACCAGGGAGGCCTAAGTATAACATTTTAAACAGACAAGAGAATAGACAGATCTTTATATTGAAGCAAAATAATCACCCTGCAGCTTTCACCCCCTGTCTTCACTCCCCCCCCCCCCCCCGCCAGAGAGAATCTAGTTATTCTCTCCGGGCAGCCTTCCAGTAATTTGAAGGTGAACTTCATAATGGTCTATATTTTTTCATCTAAGTCAAATACTCTGAGTTTCTTTGGTTATTCCTCCTAGGACATGGTCTTTTAACCTGGGCAATTTAATTTTGTTTAATATTCTTTTAAAAGTTAACACCTAAAAATGAACATAGCATTCCTGTGGTAGTCTGACAAATATGGGGCTATCACTGTCCTAGTTCTGATGAGTATGCAATTTCTATTACTGTAGCTGAAGATTAATTAGCTTTTGAACTAGCTGCATCACATAGTTGACTAGCATTAGATTTTCTGTCATCTTAAAAGCCTTACATCTTTATACATGCATTGCTTCTCTGCTTTTTTCCACCTCTCACATTTTATTTTATCGAAATAATTATCTTGGATATAATTTGAGAACCATACATATATCTCTAATTCTGTTTCCCAATTAAGTCAGTGATATACCTTACTTTATATCCCCCACAAATATAACTTAAATGGAAAAGAAAATGCCGTTACGACATTAAAACAGAGCTTATTAAACTTTGGGGAATGTATGAATCAACTAAGGGACTTTTTAAAAATACAGATTTTTAAGCTCCAATCCAAGAAGTTCTTATAAGTCTGGTAGATGTGGAGCCCCGTGACTTGCTTTTGAAGACACTCCCGAGGTTGTTTGAAGCATGTGATCCAGGAACCCACTATGAAAAACTCTAACCTAAGAGAACTTCCATTTTCTGAGCTGTGCTCGGTCAGTAATTACATTAATTACTTATATAGTTCTTTATTTTTTTTTAACTGGAGTATAATTTTTTTTAAGATTTTTTTTGATGTGGACCACTTTTTTTTTTTTTTTTTTTTTTTTTTTGCGGTATGCGGGCCTCTCACTGTTGTGGCCTCCCCCGCTGCGGAGCACAGGCTCCGGACGCGCAGGCTCCGGACGCGGCTCACGGGCCCAGCCGCTCCGCGGCATATGGGATCCTCCCAGACCGGGGCACGAACCCGTATCCCCTGCATCGGCAGGCGGACTCTCAACCACTTGCGCCACCAGGGAGGCCCTTGATGTGGACCACTTTTAAAGTCTTTATTAATTTTGTTACAGTGTTGCTTCTGCTTTTTTTTTTTTTTTAAAGAAGATGTTGGGGGTAGGAGTTTTATTAATTAATTTATTTATTTTTGCTGTGTTGGGTCTTCATTTTTGTGCGAGGGCTTTCTCTAGTTGTGGCAAGCGGGGGCCACTCTAAATCGCAGTGCGCGGGCCTCTCGCTATCGCGACCTCTCTTGTTGCGGAGCACAGGCTCCAGATGTGCAGGCTCAGTAGTTGTGGCTCACGGGCCTAGTTGCTCCGCGGCATTTGGGATCCTCCCAGATCAGGGCTCGAACCCGTGTCCCCTGCATTAGCAGGCAGATTCCCAACCACTGCGCCACCAGGGAAGCCCTTGCTTCTGCTTTTTATGTTTTGGTCTTTTGGCCCGGAGGCATGTGGGATCTTAGCTTCCCAACCAGGGATCGAACCTGCACCCGCTGCATTGGAAGGCGGAGTCTCAACCGCTGGACCACCAGGGAAGTCCCTATTGGAGTATAATTGCTTTACAATGTTGTATTAGTTTCTGCTGTACAAGGAAGTGAATCAGCTATATGTATACATATATCCCCTCCCTTGGACCTCCTGCTCACCGCCCTCCCGCATCCCACCCATCTGGGTCGTCACAGAGCACCGAGCTGAGCTCCTTGTGCTATACAGCAGGTTCCTACTAGCTATCTGTTTTACACATGGTGGTGTATTTATGTCAAACCTAATCTCCCAATTCGTCCCACCCTCCCCTTCCCCCTGTGTCCACATGTTCTTCAGTTTTCATCAAAGACCCTGCCAAATCGATATTGTGGAAGAACCTTCTAGGTCCTACACAATAGGATGAATCTGGTTCACTCAATTTTCTACCACATACCTAAGCACAGAAAGGTTTGAGAGGATGACTATGTCACGCACTAAGGCTTTGCTAACTGTCTACGTGGGTGTACCCATCTACCTGTTCATTTGTGTCTGTTTATTCATCTGACGAACACTTATTTATTAAAGCTTATTATGTATCAGGTACTCTGCTAGGATAGAATACAGGATAACCTTGTCTCATTAATAAGCAAACAAACAGAAAACAAAAACAACGAAGCAAACTAAATCATAGCTACTCGCCGGTCATTCTTAGATTCTTCTATCAAGGGTATAGCAGTGTTCCCCCTCAGTGTTCTTTTGACATGACTACAAATTCTCAGCTTACTCCTGCTCTTGCAACCCAGTCCTATATATTATTTCCTTGCTGGCTCTTTCCTTTCCTGCATTCTCCTTTATCCAAGTCTGCCTTCTCAGGGCCTAGCCTATTATTGTTCAAGGTCCTTCATATATTCACACAATGATCTGTTCAGCCAGATTCACCTGTGTTATCCCCATTTTACAGTTGAGAAAACTTGGGTGAAGAGAAGTTAGATAGTTTGACCAAAATCACAGAGACTGTGGAAGAAAGGGGTTAGAAAGTAGGTCTCTAACTTCTGTCTCAGTCTATTTCAGTTTCTCCATACTGCTTTTGAAACTGCATGGTGCCTGGCACATTTTCACTTGACAGATGCTCATGTGAAAAAGGATGCATATAGATATGCCCCTGACAATACTAGGCAATTTTATGCTAGGACTTATTCCAAGTGAATATTGATGGCTCAGATCAATATAAAATACATTGCTTTTGAGATCCACAGAATAAAAGTTAGGTGATAAGAATCCAGAGAATTCAGAGTGGATTACACAGAAGTAAATAAGTGTGTTGTATCCCTACTGGATCTAACCTATGAGTTACTCTCAAACTTAACCCTTCATGCTCAGTAAATTTCAACCACAATAGCTTCCCTTCTGTTCTGAGAACATGAACCATGCTCTTTTTCAACTCCATATTTTTGAGGGTCCATTGCTCTCTTTCTGAAAAACTCTGGACCCAATTCATCAGATGCCTCCTTCGAGTCATTCAGGCCCCCACACAAATGTCACTGTGTCACTGGAATCTTCTCTACTTTATCAAATGACACCTCTTTCCCAGTTACCTGGTATTAACTCACTCTGTGTTATCTGTTTCATAGTACTTTTGAATACCTGAAATAATCTTCCTTATTTATTTGTTTATTGTTTGTCTCCTCACTAAAATATTGATTGAGCCAGAGTAGTTTTTTTTATTTATTTGCAAGTAAAATCCTAGAATAAAAACAGAATCTGCTATACAGTAAGCACACAATAAATATGCAGATGAATGAAATAATGAATGTTAAGGTGTTATATGGAAAAAAAACCCTCAGTGTGTTCAGAAAAAGAATAAGTAAGAAGAATGATCACTGTATCTATTCTGGGAAGCTGTATGTATGCTTCATTGAGGAAGTTCTAAGGGTTTTCATAAGATAAGTAAGCATTGCATAGTAATTTTCAAATCCCCCATTGTCCAGTTTCTTAATTTTTGAATAGGAAAACAAGATAAAAAATACCCAGGATGACTGTATTTCAAGAATGTTCCTCCAAATAAGTGCCTAGATATTTCAGATATATTAAAATTTGTCCATTGTTCAACATGATTTACACTTTCTCAGTTCTACTAAATGTGAGTCTGGAAGTCATTATCAGTTGTTATCATCCCTTCTGACAGCTATTTGTCATCACTCCCTCCATTGGTTCCAACCATCTATACTAGCTAGAAATGATAAATGATAAAAGGAAATCTAGCCATATTTTTCTCTTTCATTTCCTGAGAATCAAGCAGTAAAATCAGACTCTTGAACACAAGACTTTGTTTTTCCAGTTTATTTCCTTTCCCTTTCCTTCCTTCCTTTGTTTTCTTTTTTTTTTTCTTCTTTCATTGTTCTTTGGGTTTTTTTCTACATTGTTCCTGAAATTGTTTTTATTTGGTGCAACAGCATCAAGATTTCTGTAACTCTTCATTTGCTAAAGCTTGGCTTGAGCTTTGGGATACTTTAAGCTTTGGAATGTAATGCAGTGCAGAACACAGTACATAAAACTAGTTAATGGTATTATGGCTTGCTCATTCACTTTATTTCTGGGAAATAACTGTCGTGGAAACTTGCAGCTTTCAATAATGAGATATACCTCTCCATTTTTTTCTTCATATTGTCTGATAACTTTTTCCACGTTTAGAAGATCAATACATTACCCTTTGGAAAATTCTGCATAGATCTCTGGGGTGTTTTTTTTAATTGATTGGATTAAGTGTCAAGGAAAGAGAATATGAATGTCTACACGTATGGCTCTTTGCTGCTTAAAGGACACAGAGGTGACTGGAAACAGTACAGACTCCCCATTTCTATAATCCTGCTTTCAAATTTGAATTTAATCACCCATTTGACATGTGACCTTGGGTCACTTTTTTTTTTTTTTTTTTTTTTTTTTTTTTGCGGTATGCGGGCCTCTCACTGTTGTGGCCTCTCCCGTTGCGGAGCACAGGCTCCGGACGCGCAGGCCCAGCGGCCATGGCTCACGGGCCCAGCCGCTCCGCGGCACATGGGATCCTCCCAGACCGGGGCACGAACCCGCATCCCCTGCATCGGCAGGCGGACTCTCAACCACTGCGCCACCAGGGAGGCCCTGGGTCACTTTTTAATATCTCTGAACCATAGTTTCTTGATTTCATGCTTATGAAAATACTTCACAGGATTATTGGGAGGATGAAATGAGATAATCATTACAAGGGCTAAAAACATTTATTTTTCCTTTACAGAAAGGGTAATGTGGATGGTTTGGCTGTCATTAAAAGAAACACATACACATAAAAACACACCCACACCCACACATTTACATAAGTGTACACACACAACAAATGTAATTTGATTAACAATAAGAATTTTAATTATCCAATTGGTGCTTAATTTTATTAATCGTGCTTTTATCAGTCTTCCTCTTTTTCATGATTACCTGGCCTTATCATGTAACATTCAGGGGTCAGGTGCTTCTATTTTTAAAAGAGAAGTGGTCAGCATTCTTCTGCAGAGAACTGAGACAGGGATAACTTAATGTGGTTTTCAAGTGGGAGGTTCCAAAGTTAAGAAGAAGTTATTTCCTTTAGGGAAAGACTGCTATTATAAATATAGAATTATTTAAGGTGTATTATAATTTTACAATGTTGGAATTTAAACATTTTTATTTTTAACATTTTTTAATTAAAAATCTTCTGGTCTGACCCCTGAGATGGCAGAGTCATGTAAAGCAAAATTCTTAAGCAGATAGAATTCTTTTGGATAGATGTTTGATAGCAACTGACATTTTTCTCTGGATGTAAAATCCTGAAAGTGAAGGTCAACCGATAAAATTCTATGACACTGTTCTGCTAGACATAAGGCTGCTGTCTTACGAATGCTGTGAATGAAAGGTTGGGTGGAGAAGAATATATTGAGACTCCTATTTTATAGTCAGTGGAGGACAGAGATCCACTGAAATGAGAAAAACAAAAATAGTTGCATTAGAAGGACAAGCCAGGTTTGACTTAGAGGTTTTCATTGTTCTCATTGAATCAAAGGAAGGGAGATAAAGACATAGAAGAAGGACAACGTTTAGTCTGATTGACTGTCGGGCTCACTTGAGATCACATTCCAAAGATACAAATCACTTTAAAGTTTGGGCCTTCCTCATCTATGAAATTTTCTGTTACACTGGCCATTTTTGTAGATCTCTGTATTTATTTTAATTGTATTTCATGTACCATTACAAATCTAATGCAGTATTGTAAGTTGAGGGTCTTTTGATATTTTAATGATGTATAATAAGTAATAAATTTCATTTAACCACCACTAAATATTTTTGTGTAAATGTTTATTTTCATATTAAAAAATTTCCCTTGTAGTATTTCTAGGCTCAGATATATTATAAAGGTGTTTGAACTTTTCAACATTAATGAAACATAGGTAGAAAAGTTGTGATAAGTAGCTGTAAAAAAAAGTCTGCATTGTAAAAGATAATACTGAGTTAAAAAAAAAGAGTTAACTATTTGGGGAAGTCATATGCAGATAGAATTTAAGTATTCCATGAGGAATTGAAGTTGCCTTTCAAATCTTTGTCACTCCTAGTAGTCTCAATTTAACATTCATTCATTCAAAATATGTTGTTATAATCTATTTCCTAATGGAGTTTATAGTCAAGAAGGCAATATAGACTTTACACATAAATTTTAAAAATATAATCATCTAATTTGGATTTTGATGAATGCAAAAAAGTAGTATAGGTGATATTAGAAACTAACCTAGGCAGGAAATCCTGCTCAACCTAGGAAGGACATTTTAGGTGAACTTGGAACTATAAAAGATGTTGCTTAGGAACTGTGTAAGAAAGGATGGAGGGAAATAAGTTCAGTCAGAATGTGCTGTATGTTTAAAAACCTTAGTCCTAGAAAAATAATAATTGATATAGCAAGGTATCCAAAGGAGGACTTAATAACTGTTGCACAGAAAAAGAGGCAGCAAAGAATCTCAAAGGGCCTCCTAAGTAATGGTGAGGAATTTGGACTTTACTTGAAATTCAATGGGAAGTCATTGAATAATATTAAAAAGGAGACCTGTATAATCAGAACTGAGTTTAATAAATTCTATTAATGATCCACTGGCAGTCGTTTCCCCTTCTCTGTTTCCATTTCCTCATCTATAAAATGAGAACATATGGTCATTTTTAATAGTTGCCTTTTATAGTTTATCATGCTATAGATTCTTTTCTGGCCACATACAATAACTCAACCTATCATGGCACTGGGCATCTTATGAGTCATGGAGGAGATGTGACATTTAAATTTCATTCCAGTCTGGCCATTAGCACAATGCAGTGGAAAGAACACTGGGCAGGAATCACACTTCCCACTCATACTGGCTTATGGGAGCTTGGAAGATACTCAGCTTGCGAAGCCCTACTTATTCCATTTGTTAAGTGGAAGGATGACAATACCTCACTGGTAAATTTTTCCATATGTGAAGTGATTTTTGTTAATGGCTTAACTCATTCCCTTCTCTGAGATATCTGAAAATGTGATTTAGTCTCAACTGCAACATTTTTCCATCTTCCTGCCCATGACTACCATTTGTTTTTGTTTGTTTCTTTTCAAACCAGACAACCTTGGGATTTCTAAGATTAAAGGTAGTGTCACATACATGTGACAATATTCCCAAGCTTTCCCTATAAGTATGAAGGCATTTGGCATTGTTCATAAGCTAGTGAAGTATAGTACAGCGGAGTATGACATATTAATTTAGATTTTAAAAATGAAAAACAACAATAATAGTCCATAAAGGAGAACTTAGTAATTACCTGACTTAATTAAGGTGAGCTTACCTGGGCTTACCTCTTGAGCTGTGCCCAGGTACTATTCTTCACTTTACCAGTCTTATGTGTAGAGCCTGAGAACATCTGTGAAATTCTGTGGGGCTTCCCACTGCTTCTCTCTGATTTGAGCTACAGTGAAACCCATAGGGCCACATATGTGTCCTATTGACATGTTAGGATGAAAGGCTAGGCCTCAGGTATAACCACCACGTCCTTCTACTCCTGTTCAAATAGGTGTATGATAGCAGTCCCTTATCAATCACCACTGCCATTTGCTTCCATGAAAAATAAGAGGCTAAAAGAGATTTCTTCCACAGCTGATGTGATACAATTCTTTTGCTTTCCCCACTAGTTTTTCATGGTGATGGTTTGTCTTCTATTTATGATTTGGAGCTACAGTGATGTGGCTGGTTTGACTTAAAGAGGTACCTTACTCTTCAAGATAAAGAATAAATACCAGACACAGAGAAATAGTAATAACTTGCCCCAAGGAACAATGTAAGAGAAATATCAAGACCATAACATAAAGAAATATGTTTTATATATATATGTAAAACATATAAAATATACATATAAATAAATAATATATATTTGGGGGGTGTGGAGAGGGTGAGAGTGATAGTACTAATTTTCTCATCATACATAATCAAAGAGAAAAACAATCAAAAGCCAGCCTCTCTTGTGACCACCTAGAGGGGTGGGATAGGGAGGGTGGGAGGGAGGGAGATACCAGAGGGAAGAGATATCAGATATATGTATATGTATAGCTGATTCACTTTGTTATAGAGCAGAAACTAACACACCATTGTAAAGCAATTATACTCCAATAATGATGTTAAAAAAATAAATTAATTAATTTAAAAAAATGCCAACCTCTCCATGGATGTATGTTCTAGGTTCAGGGAGGTGTACCATGGCACTTTTTAAAAATCTACTAATAATTAATAAATGCCACAGTGTTTTTGTAGTCAAGAGGTCAGCCCACTATGTCTAAATGCCCTTGTTCCTATATGCATCATTTGGGAAGGCCTAAAAAAATTATTTGCAAGAATTTCTACTACCTCCAATATATTGTTTTAAAGAGATAGTGAGATGAAATGGAAAGATTATAGGTTGAGACTGGAAAGACAAATTTGAGAGCTAGGGGTACTGTGTACCCTTGGGAACATCTCTTGCCCTCTCTGAGCCTCATTGGTATTGTCAGTAAATGGAGACGATTCAGTAAATGCTCTCAAAAATCCCCATATTTGGAAATCGACTTTCCTGTCATTTATAAAAACCTCCATAAAGATACAGTCAGAGGGAAATAGAAGAAACTTAATTCAGATAAATGTTCTCACGGATTGCATTTGCAATTTCAAATGAGCTAAATTAAAACAACCAGCAGATTTTAGATTTCAAAATAGTTGGTAGTGCTAAAGTGTATTGAATATTGGTAATCGATGGAAATCTTTATGTTTAAAAATATGGAAAATCGAAGTTTTATGTTTTCTGTATAATTACAGGGAATTAAATTGTATAAAACTGGTGGGAAATCAAAAGAGATCAACCCGGGGCTTCCCTGGTGGCGCAGTGGTTGGGAGTCCGCCCCCTGATGCAGGGGAGGCGGGTTCATGCCCCGGTCCGGGAGGATCCCACATGCCGCAGAGCGGCTGGGCCCGTGAGCCATGGCCGCTGAGCCTGCGCGTCTGGAGCCTGTGCTCCGCAACAGGAGAGGCCACAACACTGAGAGGCCCGTGTACCGCAAAAAAAAAAAAAAAAAGAGATCAACCCACCAACAAAAAAAGAGCTTTAACCTTGATGAACTCTCACTAATACAAAAGTTCTTGGCCTTCTGTTGACAAAACATTGGATTTTAATCAGGACTTTACTGAAATATAGGTGAAGCTGCCATTCAGGAGAAGGGAAAATAATGTAAACAGTTTTACACTGTCTATACGTGAATCATTCCATCTTTGTAAATCAATCCCCTTCCAATAATTTTAGGATAGACAAAAAAAAATTTATACTACTTTTTCAGGGTTAAGGAGTGTAATCACCAAAATTGATAAATGTTGTTGAAATCAGAATTAATAGCATAGTTATCTAACATTGGATTTTTCTGATTACAGCTTTGACATTGGTAATAGTTGCCATAATACAATAATGACCTTTTCTCCTTTTACTGTATTTCACATCATTTATTTATTTATTTAGCCTCACTTTCTCTGTTTTCAATATACAGTTGTCCTTTGGTATCTAGGACCCCTGCGGATACCAAAATACACAGATGCTCAAGTCTCTTATATAAAATGTAGTATTTGCATATAACCTATGTTCATTCTTCCATATACTTTAAATCATCTCTAGATTACTTAAAATACCTAGTACAATGTAAATGCTATGTAAGTATTTGCCAGTGGATGGCAAATTCAAGTTCTGCTTTTTGGAACTTTCTGGGATTTTTAAAAAAATATTTTCCATCTGTGATTGGTTGCATCTGCAGATGTGGAACCCAGGGATGTAGAGGGCAGAAATGCCCTCCCTCCCGCTTTTCTGGGTGCTCTTTGGTGATCTGTCTTTATAGTATACTGTGTTTGGAGGCTGTATACTATGAAATTACATATCTAAGAGAGCACGTATCTTTCTGGAATAATCCACCTTCACAGTAATGTTAGGGAATGTACTATTTCCTGCCTCTAAATCCTGCTGAAGCAATTCTAACCAAGAGTGGTTTGTGTTTTGAAAGCCCACTAAAGAGATTTATGGGACTTCCTTCACCAGAGAGCTGTGTCCAGGCTAATTATATGCACTGGACCCTGAGTCCTGGGAATAATGTCATTCAGGAGTCACAATGCCCACTCTCACTCCTGGCCTTATTTGTGACCTTAGCTATGAGCAGGTCCAGCCATCTGCACTCATTAGGGCTAATTTAATAAATTTCTAGGGCTCCAGATTCTTCAAATGTGCCTTAGGGTCACTACGTAGGGTGCCTCAGATGCTTAAACATAGAGTTACAGATCTATATCCCTGGCTAGACTGGACCAGCTTTATTTTTCTGACCTTATACTGTTGCAATTCAGGTAGAATTTTATTTGAACAAAGAATTGGTCAATTTTGATATTCTCAGACTTAAAATAAGACAGAAAATCTCAGATCTTTAGACTATAAGAGCAGGAAGGGTAAGCTGTGACAAAGCGAGAGAGAGGCATGGACATATATACACTACCAAATGTAAAATAGATAGCTAGTGGGAAGCAGCCACATAGCACAGGGAGATCAGCTCGGTGCTTTGTGACCACCTGGAGGGGTGGGATAGGGAGGCTGGGAGGGAGGGAGACACAAGAGGGAAGAGATATGGGAACATATGTATATGTATAACTGATTCACTTTGTTATAAAGCAGAAACTAACACACCATTGTAAAGCAATTATACTCCAATAAAGATGTAAAAAAAAAAAAGATCCCACGATAATCTCGGTTGTAATTTAAATATTGAATGGAAATAATGGTCACTGTAGGTTCAGAGCTTTCATCTTGCTACCAACTTGGAGTGCTATGTTGAAGATACTAAATTTTTAGTGTGATGTCAGCCATCAAACCTAGAAAGAAGGGGGACTTATAGTTGTTGACACTAATATTAGGTTAACAGTCTCATTTTTGTTTGCTTGTTTGTTTGTTTTAGATGAGAAATGTGTATCTCTAAGCCAGGAATCAATTTGTCCAATATCACAGTGATTAGATAATATTAGGAATAATTTGGAGAATTGTGATACTATAACAATTTCACTTCCCTAGATAATCTTAAACAAGCAATCCTATTGACATTAACACAAACAGACTCATTGTTTATGTACCACTTAGGAAAATCTTGAAATGATGTCTTTGATATCATCATTCAGAGGATTTTAGGAATTTACTAGGCCAGGATGAGCAAAATAAAGAAGAAAAAGGAGGAATGTCCCTGATTCCATCCTACAAAAAATGTACAGAGTCAACACCTTGTATTTTGAGTGAAGAAAGAAGATATCTGCAGAGCATAGACTTTGTGCCAGGTAGCATTCACATGCACAACTTAACATATCCTCTCAACAGCTCGTCACCAATGACCAAGGGGAAAGGTGTATAACAGTTCAATTTCCTTCCTCTTTGGGTGGGATAACTCCAAGGCACCTTCTCTACTATTTCCCAGGTTTTTCCAATGGGATTGAGCCCCAGTTGCCTATAATAGTAACCTGTTTCTTTAGGCTCCCTTAATCAATTTCCTTCCTTCTTCTATGTCATTTCCTCACCCTATGATGTTCCCTGTGATCATTTCCCAAATTACCAACTTGTACTTTAATACTTATCCCACAGTCCTGTTTCTGAAGCACTCTAAATTTAAGACACCCAGTTGCTAATTCATGCACTTGGGTTTCCTGTCTAGCTTCCTCTAACTCTAAAGCCCATGATTTGTTAGCTGTGCAATGCTGTTGTCTATAAATGGAGAATATAATCTTTTATAGTGTTTATGTATTTTTTAGGCAGGTGGGATTTTTCCCAAAATTGTGGATTCAATTTTAAATTTGATTTCACAAAGTAACACGTTTTTACACAGTGTTAAGATGAAAGCACACATGGGCTTATTAGAAACAATTGAATGTGGGACTTCCCTGGTGGTCCAGTGGTAAAGAATCCACCTTCCAATGCAGGGGACGTGGGTTTGATCCCTGGTCGGGGAACTAAGATCCCACGTGCCACGGGGCAGCTAAGCCTGCACTCCACACCTACTGAGCTTGAGCGCTCTGGAGCCCACGTGCCACAACTAGAGAGAGAAAACCCGCACGCCACAACTATAGAGAAGCCCTGTGCCACAACAAAGAGCCTGCATGCCGCAACTAAGACCTGATGCAGCCAAAAAAAAAAAAAAAAATTTTTTTTTAATAAAGAAAATTAAATAAATAAAAGGGCTTGTTTCATTAGGTAGAGCCACCTGGATAATTAAAAATAAAAATAGGGCCTCCCTGGTGGCGCAAGTGGTTGAGAGTCCGCCTGCCGATGCAGGGGATACGGGTTCGTGCCCCGGTCTGGGAGGATCCCATATGCCGCGGAGCGGCTGGGCCCGTGAGCCATGGCCGCTGAGCCTGCGCGTCCGGAGCCTGTGCTCCGCAACGGGGGAGGCCACAACAGTGAGAGGCCCGCATACCGCAAAAAATAAATAAATAAATAAATAAAAATAAAAACAATTGAATGTGACAACATTCACATACGGGTTCCATATTGCTGCCTCTTGAAATAAGAGAAGGGGAAGGTCTATGTGATAGTCTGGAGTATCCACAGCAGCCCTGACTTCCATCTTTGGGGCCTTGTGGTACAGGCTTCTTGATGAGCTGGGCCTTGTGGACAGACAGAGTTACCTTGTGGGGCAAGTTATCATAGGAAACCCAGGGAGTTTGTAACTGCCCAACTATAATACACAGTGAACTCTTTTCTCCGGAAGTCTGATTTGAACCAAGAGCAGCTACAGGCCTAAAATTTAAGGAATAAATTCAGTTACAGTAATTACAAACCATAGTAATACACATAAATATTTTTAAGTTACTTTAAAGTAATTACTCTTACATGTTAAAAGTAATATAACTATGCTGAAAAATTGTACAGAAAGTATAATACATGATCCCATTACTCCTTCATACAGAATAAAATAACATTTATTTATTTACTTTAAAGTAAAGTGAAATAAAAGACTAGCACCAGCCTTTAGTTTTATTTGTGGGTCAATTTAAAATTTAAATCAAAACAGTTTATATTAGATCAACCAGAAAAAAACCAGTTTATATTATATGAGTTTTTTATTCCTTTGATTTAAAAAAAATATTTATTTATTTATTTGGCTGTGCCGGGTCTTAGTTGCAGCATGCAGGATCTTTGTTCTTCATTGCCACGTGCAGGATCTTTAGTTGTGGCATGTGGGACCTTTAGTTGAGGCATGTGGGCTCTTAGTTGCAGGATGCGGGACCTTGTTCCCTGACCAGGGATTGAACCTGGGTCCCCTGCATTGGGAGCACAGAGTCTTAACCACTGGACTGCCAAGGAAGTCCCTATTCCTTTGATTTTTAATTAACAGTAATTTTATGTGTCTTTTAAATTATTGTTGTATGACTTATTGGAACATCCTGAAAATTTTACACTGACCTTAGCCCCTATAATTGGACACATAGTTTGTAAACATACCTTAGTTAACTGAGGAAAGGCTAAACAAAAATTATTCTTCTTTTCTTCCTGTTTCTACTTGCTGTTTGCTATTTATAAATCATCGTGCTCCTGGTAACTTAGGATTCAAATGTGGGTTCAATCCATATCTCATGGATTAACGATGGAGAGTGTGTAAAACAGTCTATAGTCCACAAGAGGCATTAAATAAATGTGAACAACTCTTAAGCTCCTGTCTCACCTCTCAGGTTTTGTGTTTCAGTCGCTGCTCCCTTAGTTCAGGCCCTCACGGCCTTCATTCTAACTTCACTGTTAATTCTGCAGGTTTCGCTTTTTTATCCTTGGCATAGCACCCAATATAGGTAGAAAATGTAAAAGAACATAAGTTTTTCAGTCAAGTAAGCTCAGCCAGGATTGATCCCTAGCTCTGCTTTGCCCCTGCTGTATGAAACTGAGAAGTAGCTTACCCACTCATATCCTCAGTTTTCCCCTCTGTGAAGTGGGGACAGTAATACCTAATTAGCAAGGTTTTGTCAGGATTCATGATGACCATACATTAAGTGCTCAGCACAGTGCCTTATAAAGCATATGCTTCTGAAAGAATAAATATTCTTATGAATGGAGTCTTCTGTCCTTTTGAGAGTTGCCACTTGACTGAGGATGAATATTGTTATCATAATAATCCCAGTACTAATCCAAAGGTCTGTCTTGTCCGACTTGGGGAAAAGAGAATTTCAGGCTATACTGCAGCTTCTAGACCAGTCATATGATCCTTGCTTTTTTTTTTTTTTTTTTTTTTTTTTTTTTTTTTTTTGCAGTGCACGGACCTCTCACTGTTGTGGCCTCTCCCATTGCGGAGCACAGGCTCCGGACGCGCAGGCTCAGCGGCCATGGCTCACGGGCCTAGCCACTCTGCGGCACGTGGGATCTTCCCGGACTGGGGCACGAACCCGTGTCCCCTGCATCGGCAGGCGGACTCTCAACCACTGCGCCACCAGGGAAGCCCGATCCTTGCTTTTAAGGATGTAAAAGTGAGGAATAGCTTTGTCATTGTCATATTTGAGAAGAAAAAGGAGGGGGGAGCATGTGAGAACGAGCAAAAACAACAAATTTTAGAGAATTCCTATAGCAAGAGAAGGCAAAGACATTTATTTAACTCTCTTAATCAATTATTGTGAAAATAATCTGACTACAACCCATTTGATCAATGTGAGTGGGGCCCAAAACTCTGGGAAGTGGTGTTTTTCTTCTCTGATTTCAATTTCATTTTCTTTAGTCCTTATATGAAATTGGATGAATTACAGCAGCTGAAAAGATGAAGTGGCTGTTAGTTTCTGTAAGAAAGACTGATGACAAAAATTGGCCTGGACAAAAATACCAGTTATAATCACCAGCCAACTGGTAAGGGGGAGGAAGTGCTATTCATCCCTAATTCCAACTGTTAATTACCTAAAAATATGTACATTTCTTACTTATATTTTTGTCATATCATGATTTAATCAAAACATGGTCTGTCATAAGTTTAAGAGAAGCATATTCAATTTATAGGGCATCTTTTAACAGTGTAATATTACTGATGATTCAGTGCAATAAAATATAAAAGAGTAACAGGCTAATAGACAATATTTAGTGTTGTTAATATACTAATATCCTAAATTAGGTGCCAGATGACAGAATGTTATACTTATTCCTAACCTATTTTACAGTTTGCATGATGAAATCTGAGCTTTTTGGCAGAGAAGTTCTGTAGGGTTAGGCAGAGATGGTAATTGCAGGTGCTTGGAAGTTATATCCAGGATTCTCACGTGGAAAATAAACTCAGTGCTAGATCCATGGTGAGGAATGTGCATACGTAAAGAACATTTACACATATATTAAAGTATCTGTTATAGAACCTACCTTTTATTATTTATAAGACATAGGTCAAGACAGCCTTTTTCTTTGAGTCTCAGTTTCTTGTCTGTGAAGTGGAGTAATAATAAGTTGAAATAATATTAACATTATTAATGTTTCAAATGATTAGAATTAATCAAGTGCTTAACTTAAATGTTCCAAGAACTACTCAGATGGCAAATGGTTATACCTCACATTATTTACTTATACTTGAATATAAGTGTATTTAAACATTAGTATACTAAGTATAAACTTATTATACATAGATCACCCAGTATTCAAGGTAGATTCTATTACTATCTTTCTCTGTAGAAGAGAGGACACCAAAGCACAGTGAGATTAAGAAAATTGCTCAATTTTATGCAGCCATCAATGATGAACTCTGTATGTGAACACAGGAAGTAAGACACCCAATCCTGCCATCTTAACCAATTCCATCAACACCCTTTCCTACGGGGAGTATATTCAGAAGAAGGAATTGCAATTGTAACTATAGTTGTTATTACCTAGGAAAATGATGAGCATTGTTACTGAAGTTGGCAAGAGTCCAGCCTATCATACAAATACAGATGTTGCTAAAACAGAATCATTACACATGTTTAGGGAAGATTTCACTAAGAAGAGACTTTTCAGCTGGCCCTTGGAAAGTGCACAAATTTTGAAGGTGAAGGGGATAGTGTCTTAGTCAATTTGGGTTGCTATAACAGAATTTCATTGATTGGGTGGCTTGAAAATAACAGAAATTTACTTTGCATCATTGTGGAGGCTGGGAAGTCCAAGGTCAAGGTGCCAGCAGATTCAGTCTCTGGAGAGACCTGCTTCCTGGTTCATAGACAGCCTTCTTGCTGTGTCCTTACATGGTGGAAGGGGTAAGAAAGCTCTCTGGTGTGTCTTTTGTAAGGGCACTAATTCTGTTCATGAGGGCTTCACCCTCGTGACCTGATCATTTCCCAAAGATCCCACCTCATAATACTATCCCATTGGGGGTTAGAATTTCAACATATATATTTTTGGGGGAAACACAAACATACAGTCTGTAACAGACAGGTATGGTTGCTGGAGGACGAAAGGAGGTAGAAAACTTTTTTTTTTTCAATTAAAGGGAGGAATTGTTTCATTGGTACAGAGTTAGGAAAAGACTGATATGACTAGAAATTTGAGGAACTCACTCTAGCAGATTCTAGATCATGTTGTGGTGTGCAGAAGAGGAGGTTGTATGAGAATTTGACACTAGGCAATGAAGTATAGCAATCAGAACCACTGGAGCTTTACCATCAATAATCTAATGGCCAACGAACTTTTTAAATGGCAAGTGGGAAAAGAGAAGTGAGGAGCTGATAGGACCCACTTACATTTTTTAGAATTCTGTGGTTTTCATAACGTTGAAGTTCAGACTAAAGGAAAGAGAATCTGTTGGCAAGGGGAACCAGCCAGCGATAAGATTTCTACTTCCATTTGGCTCTCCTGTAGAATAATGCAGCCCTATTTCCTGTCAATGAGAATCTCTGTTGTTTTTAAGATCTCTTATTTATAGCATTTCTTCTAGATTTCCCCAGCTTTGTACAATTTAGAGAAATATTCCAGAATGCTGAGTTCTATGCTCATTATAAAACTGTCAGAAGTGATTTTGTTGTGACCTAATGTGTGGGCAGCTACAGAAAAACACATTATCAGCTGGTACAAAAAAAATGTCCTAATAGAAAAAGCTGTACAAGGATGGGTTTGGTAGTTCTAGAGGTAGTGAGCTCCCTGAGAGCACAGGACTGCACAAGAGAGTGCAGATGGGATACAAGGAGCAGTTAGATTTAAAACATTAATGTATGTAAGAATCATCTGAGGACCTTGTTAAAAATTTAGATTCGAGTATTCAATCCTAGAGATTTAGTAAGTCTGGGTGGGTCCCAGAGATATTCATATTTAATAGGGCGCTCAGATGTTTTTGGTTGAGATAAGCTGTCGGTTCACTTTTAAGACACAACAACCTTGATATTCTCTTTATGCTTTTAATATTAAATCTTAGTTACTCACTGGAATGAGCCTTTTAGATCCTGGGCAACATATTTGGAACCCAAAGACAGTGAGTTGGAGGCACCATATAGGGTGGCGGCGGCAACGGTGGCGGTGGCGGCAGTGGTGGCGATGGTTTCTGAATAGAACTTACACTGTGTTTTCTTCTTTGTTTGGAACTATTTTAAGCTTCAGTCTAAAAAGTGTGGCCTGTGGTCAGATTATGAGATTTTAAAGGGGTTATTTCCCCAAAAAACAGGACATTTAAAACAGGGTTGTTTATGCTAACATGACTCTGGCAGCAGGAAACATTGATTAGACCTTCAAGAAGTTGATCTTTGGTTCACACTTGGAATGTATGAAAGATGGCAGGGACCTTGGGTGTGCAGTCTTTGTGCTGGGCTCCCATTCTACAATCAGGAGCTTTGCGGAATTCTTATTGCCCTGCAGTATTGTTCCTTCCCAATCAACAGAAAAGACTCAGAGCAAAGATTATAGGCACTCTGACTTGGGTATGGACACAACATTTGGGGAGAGTAACAGGAAAATTATGAGGTTATTGAAGTTGGTTAAAAGTCAGTTCAAATTGAGTGAAATTGATCAACCTTGGAATCACTAAACAGTAGTTACGGACCTTTGTCTCTGGGCACTTTTCTTTTGCCTTTGAATGTGCTATCACTTATAGTGGCGTGTACTCTTAGTTTTCAAACCCAAGCTCATTAGCAACCTCACCTGGGAAACATCTGCTACACGCGGTCAGAGTAGAAATTGCATATTATTTTCTGGGCAGTAGAACTGTGTTTGGATTTCAACTGGATTGTGGTCACTTACAAGCAACATCACCCTGTGAGAACTGCTTAAATTCTCTCAGATTCAGTTGATTTGTCTGTGAAATGGGAATTTAAAAACTGTTCTTGTGGGAGTTCCCTGGTAGCCTAGTGGTTAGGATTCCAGGCTTTCACTGCCGTGGCCCAGTACAATTCCTAGTTGGGGACCTGAGATCCCGTAAGCCACTCAGCATGGCCAAAAAATAAAAAAATAAAAACTGTTCTTGTAATGTGAACTTAATTAAAATATCATCCAATATTGGAAATCTCTTTATGGTTTTCAGGTATCATTCATAACTAAAATCATATAAGAAGTTCTGCAAACAGACTATACTTTGTTTTTCCCCTAATGTTCAAGTGATGACTAATTTTCATTCTTTGGTCAATTTGACATATTTATTGAGTACTTATATTGAATCCACGCTTCTAAGTGGATTCACCTAGAGGATTCCTAGAGGAGTCCAAAAAGAGGGCTCACTTTTAAAGAGACAAACAAGGTCCTTACTCCCTTGAAGCTTATACTTCAGTGATTGAGAGATACAACAAATAAGAATACACATAAAGAAGATGTCAGAGGAATCTATTATTATCATCTGTTGATTAGTTGGTTTCTAAACTTTGTTTTCTTAATTTTACATGAGGATTGTATTGAGGTAAAGCTACAGTCCCAGTTGCATGCTTCTGACCCTCCCATCCATGCCTGGTTCCTTCACAAACGCAATCCTAACTTCAACTCTGGTACTGATATCTAACAGCTTCAAGGGCTGTTCTTGGCCTTTGGTAGGCAACAGACCATTGTTTCACTACTGGGAATAGCTGTTGGCAGAGAGAAGGCACCACACTGAATCATAAGTGGAGAGAAAGCAATATTCTTGTTATGACAGATGGCTGTTCTGAAGTTCCAAAAAACAAAATAAAAAAATATACATATACATACTTAATACACACACACATACAATTATATTGTCTGTTATTTAACTACCATATTATTTAATCAGTAATTATCTTCAGGGACTTCCTTGGTGGTCCAGTGGTTAAGACTTTGTCTTCTAATACAGGGAGTGTGGGTTCAATCCCTGGTCGGCGAGCTAAGATCGTACATGCCTTGCAGCCAAAAAACTAAAACATAAAAGAGAAGCAATATTGTAACAAATTCAATAAAGACTTTAAAAATGGCCCACATCAAAAAATCTAAAAAAAAAAAATTATCTTCAAAAATGAGTTTTGAGACTGAAGATCAGAGATGCTTTAAAAAAAAAACCTACTTTTGAAACAGGCAGCCTCTCTTCTAGTCACACTTAGCTCAGTGTAAACAACACTCTCATGTCTGTTATCTTCACATCTGATTTTTCCATTCTCTACTCCACTGCCTATTGCAAAGACCTCTATGAAGTACATCAATGAACTCCCCTGCCTCTGGTTCTGGAGCTGGATTAGGACATTAGGGGGCCTGGCAGGAGATGAGAGAGAGAAAGGAAACTAGGGTGAGTGTATTTAGGTCCCCAGATTTCTTTTTGCAGGGTCATCTTGGGCTTGCTCTGTCCTCTGCTCAAAGCCATTGGTTTTCTCAAGGTGGCCTTTTTCACACAATTCTATATTTCAGTAACTACTTACTGCCCTTGCCCCTTCAGGTCCAGGGATAGGAACAGCTCTTCTCTTACTAGCCCAGGGTTTTTGCAACATTCATAATGGTTATCCTACCACCCGCACTTCAATATATTGTCCCTTTTTAGATAAACTTTCCTCAGATTGTCCTCATTTGAGCATAGCATCTGTTTCCTGTTGAGCCGCTGACAGTTCCAACTATCACCAGTAAAAGCATTCATTCAAATCTATTAAGTGACTCAGGATGGGGGTAGTAGAAAGTACATCAGAATTGGAAGTTTGGGATTCAAATCATGGCTACACTTTTCATAAATGTGTGCCTGAGGCAAGTTATTTGGACTCTGTGAGTTTTAAATCTCTCATGTGCCAAACGGGGATAATAATGCCTCAATTGCAGAATGAAAGCATGAGCCAGAGGTATTGTTTGTAAAAAACAATCTATATGAGGCATGAAAAACGGTATCCCCAATAGTGTTAGTCTTACTAGTTATATTAGTAGTCATTACATGAAACACACCCTTGATTTCACCAACTTTATAACATTAATAAAGTAACTGTTCTTAATTTGCATCTCACCCCTGTGATTCCAATTTGGAGTATGGGTTAATATGTCTAAGAATAAGGGGTTATGCAAACGCCTAATACCAATATAACAGCTGAATATGCACATCTTCTACTACTTCTCAGAAGCCCTTTCACATTTTTTCCTGAAAGTGCAAGTTAATTCACACTCATAACATGCTTTAAATGCCTGATACTGAAAGCTGAAAGAAAAATGCTAGTGTTAAAAGTCTTCAATTGGGGCCTCCCTGGTGGCGCAGTGGTTGAGAGTCCGCTTGCCGATGCAGGGGATACGGGTTCGTGCCCCGGTCTGGGAGGATCCCATATGCCGCGGAGCGGCTGGGCCCGTGAGCCATGGCCGCTGAGCCTGCGCGTCCAGAGCCTGCGCGTCCGGAGCCTGTGCTCCGCAACGGGAGAGGCCACAACAGTGAGAGGCCCGCATACCGAGAAAAAAAAAAAAAAAAAAAAAAAAAAGTCTTCAATTGGTTGCTGACTAATTGCCCCAGAAGACAACTGTCACCGGTAAGGAAGCATCTGTCAATCTTGTGAAATATTACAAATCCAAGACCTCCTGTTAAAATCTAATTAGTTTAAATGTTGCAGATCTCTAAACTTTGTTCATACAAAAGGTTGAGGTTTTTTTTTTAAAAAAACGGATAGTGAAAGCAGAAACTAATAAAAAAAATAAAAATAAAAAAATAAAAATAAAAAAAAATAAAAACAGATAGTGTATTTATTAATCAGAGGAACAAATGGTTTGGTGAGGGCAATTCTGTGATCAAGATCAACACCACCAGATATTTCCAAGCAACTCCCATATTAGGGGGGAAGAAGCCCAGCTGAGGGATTTGTTTATCCCCAGATAAATTCAGACCAATCTCCAGCTAATAGGCCCAAATATAATAAGGTTATACTTTTCCTAACTTTGGATGGTTTTATTTCTATTGTATAGTGAGAAATTGTATGTGGTTGGCAAATTTAACAAAATCACTCAGAGTGGTATTACTGATAAAGGTAATACTTAATGAGTTCCTCCTATGTGCCTAGAACTAGGATGAACTATTTTACATGATCTCATTGAATGCTTGCAGAATCCCTTTGAGGTAGATACTAACTCTAAATCTGTACTCTAATTCAGGCAATCTCACACTACATTCTGTGGTCTTTACTATAAAGCTATAAAAGTATACCTACTTTTGTTAATTATTTCCCCATCTTATACCAAAATAAGATACTTAACTTTCCATATACAAATGAATTGTATGACCTTGTTTCATTGTGTTATTGACACTTGAGTTCCATAAATATCAGACATGTTTACTTTTCAACATCAAATTTAACTGGATCAGACCCCACTTGTCAGTTTTTTCCTGATTCTAATTGTGCCCACTATCAGGGCTCCCTCTCTCTTTGGCTATATTATGCAGTGTTCCTAAGGTGCACCTGTTCAGGGGTACATGGAGTTGATTTTGGCATTCAGTCTTGGTGGCTTCAATGATAACTTTCCGTCCTTTTGAATGGAATGTATCTGCCTAGTCCTAGTTTTTATACAACTCTCTGTCCACAACTCCTTCTACAGGTGGGTTATGTATATATACCTCACAGAGGTCTTCTCTGCTAACAACCTCAGAGAATATTACCCACTGCTTCCATGGTCACCATCTTTAATGTCTGACTCCTCAGAGCCTTCCATGAAATTATCCACTCTTCTCTTCTTTGACAGTGCTTATTATTTGTTCCAAGACCCCTGTCATTCATGGGAATGTCACAGCCCATCCCCTTCCATTTCTCCAGAGCATGACTTCTTTATTCAAGTTGAGCCACTCTCACTTCAATTAAAACTTTAGGCTTTTATCCATTTTTTTTCAGTAGGAAAACATCAGATTAAATTATTTTGCATCATAGCCTTGCATCATAAAGCTGTTTTGGTGTTTTTAAGCTGACTCCTGAAATGCAAAGAAGCTGTTAATTCTCTAAGGGTAGGGCTATATGTATAATGAGGAGAGCCAGAATCAGGATCTCAGACCACAGCAGTGGTGGAGGGGAACGGGTAATGTAGAGTAGGGTAGGGTGGGGTTGAATTTAAGCACTCTTTCTTTTTTTTTTTTTTTTTTTTTTTTGTGGTACGCGGGCCTCTCACTGCTGTGGCCTCTCCCATTGCGGAGCACAGGCTCCGGACGCGCAGGCCCAGCGGCCACGGCTCACGGGCCCAGCCGCTCCGCGGCACGCGGGATCCTCCTAGACCGGGGCACGAACCCATGTCCCCTGCATCGGCAGGCGGACTCTCAACCACTACGCCACCAGGGAAGCCCTAAGCACTCTTTCTTTAAATAATTTATGTCTTTGAAAAGATGATTTAGTCCTTCCCCCAACAACTGGTTTAATTTTCCTGCTAATAAGGCATGAGTTTGCAGCTGACTTTAATAAAAAGTTTGACATATGTGAGCCATTTTACATTAGAGAAATGCAAACTACTAAAATCCCATTCATAATTTCCCATTCATAAAGCTCCATTGTCTTCTCCACCATACTGCTTGTCTTCTTCTCTCTCTCTCTGTCTCTCTCTCAGTGATTCCTACTTCCCATTTTCCACCACACCTCAAGTCCTCCTTTTATTATGTAGTATAAATTACCTCCCCACTTCCTGTTCATCCCTAGGCTTACCTTGGATAGCTGAACATTTATTATTGTGTGCTTTAAAGGACAGAAAATCTATTCTAGATCCAGCAAGGTAGGACACAAATCTAGGTACAGAAAATCTAGAAACAGCTTTAAAATGTCATTCCTCTTTTTCTCCCTCCTCTACTGTCTCTGGAAGAATAAGGAAAAACAGATTTTCCCCACTAATAATGAATTATATTATTTCTTTATTATAATGTAGAATTTTTTAAAAATTGAATTGAACTTCCTTTCCTAACCCCCCTCAACACTATTTTAGTATAACCACAGGGTAGTATTGTTATTCCAATATCACAAACATGGGAACAGACTCAGGTTAATTGATTAATATCATTGATTTAATTGACTAATATAAATCTCATATCTAATAAAAAACTGGAGTTGGGATTTGAATCTAGGAGTTCCACTTCTGTCCATTTTCATTACGTACCATGTTTCAGATCCATAAAGATAATCAAGTATTCAATATAAGCTAGGCAAAAAAATATAATTTTCAGAATTATCTTAGAAATGGTAAAGACATGTCCTAGTTTCTGACATGTCATGCAGAATAAATTTGGGAAATGAGAGTATTACATGGTTAGAGCTAATTCCCACACCAAAATGACTTTTTCCCTAACTGCATTAGATAGTTTCTGAAACATGATAGGAAAAGGTTCTAGAACTTCTCGAGCTTTTTTTGTTTTCGGTACGCGGGCCTCTCACTGTTGTGGCCTCTCCCGTTGGGGAGCACAGGCTCCAGACGCGCAGGCTCAGCAGCCATGGCTTCACGGGCCTAGCCACTCCGCGGCATGTGGGATCTTCCCAGACCAGGGCAAGAACCCGTGTCCCCTGCATCGGCAGGTGGACTCTGAACCACTGCGCCACCAGGGAAGCCCCTTTTCGAGCTTTAATAGTGATATTTAAATTCTGTCTCAAATTGTGTAAGTTTTATGATTTTGATCAAGTAATTTCTTAAGAGTTTAAGTTTCTACCTCTATTAGGAACAGATAAAACTTGTCTTGCAGTCTATTTTTTTTCTTTTTTTTACCTGAAACCTTTTTATTCTCCCCTCAGAAACCCATGGCGTTTCTTCATCGGTCTTCTCTATATCTTCTACTTCTCCTCCAAACATTCCCCTTTCCTTTTAAGATCTTCCCTGATGACCTCTTTCACATCTATTATACTATTGGACAGAGAGATGAGGTAGTTCTCAGTGAACTTTATGGTTGCTTCCTAGCAATTATCCCACGCCCTCCCTCAAAGCCCCCAAACTTAAACATCATGTCATCATATCAAGCTATACTCTAATCCTTTGTGTTAGTCATCTTCAGGTTACTCATCATTCCTCTTCATTGCTTGAAGATGTTAACCCCTGGCTCACTGTCTCTATCCCCAACACAACTGCACTCAAAATTCTTAATGATTTTAATATCCATGTAGATAATACTTTCAAGACCCTGGCCTCTCAGTTTTTCCACTTATCCTATAATCTAGTCTTCAACCTTACATAGGTTGAAGACTTACATGCTCATAACTCTGACTTTGATATGACCAAAGTACACATTCCCTCCTTAACAGAAATTTCAAGCACCTCAACTTCTGACCATTCTAATTCAGTCCCTCAAATATACCAACTCCAATAATTCTTCGCCCCACCTAGGTTTTTAATACTTTAACACTATTACTCTTTAATTGTTTCTCATCTCCTCACATTCTCACTTCACTTCTTCCCAACTTTAGATTCTATGGTCAGTCATTATCATTATACCATCAACTCCATTAGTTCTCTCCCTCTTTTGAATACTATTCTGCCAAGTCCCAACATTAGTTCAGTTCTTCTGCATTCTTGCAGCTTCATGTAAATGTTGGGGGGGAGACGAGGCTCACAAAACCATGCTGAATGGTCTCACTTTAAATCCACCATGCTTAACTCAAGCCAGGCTTCAGTGCTGCCAGGCAGTCCTACTCTATTTCCCTAGTCTATGTGCTCTTCCATCTCCTATATCATATTCCTCTTTCCTCAAATCTTAAACATCCTCTACTTCATCCTACTGTTGGGTGATGATCTCATCTCATCCAGCATGATGACTTTAAATACTATCTGTATATGGATATCTGTATGTTTACCTGTTGGGATCTCTTCACTTACCTCAAAACAATTGTATCTGATTTCTTACCCCTGTTGAAAACTGAATGCCTGTTTTCTCATCTTTCCGTATCAACTCTTCCCCCAATCTCCCTTCTCAGTTAATAATAACTTAATTTTCTGTTTCTCAGCCATAACCCTTGAAGTCATACCTGCCTGCTCTCTTTCTATTCCCCTCACATTTAATCCATCACCAAATCATATCAGCCAAGTTTATTTGGTATCTGACCACTTCTCATAATATTCTCTGTCCTCTGAATGGAGTTCAATTGTCTTTTTTTTTCCCTCAACACCCAGTGGCCTGTTTTCAATCCCAAAGCAAGAATGAGCTTTTAAAAACACATCAGTTATTTCCATTGCACAACCTTCCAGTAACTTCCTGTCTGATTTGGGTAAAGTAAAAACCCTTATACTTTCCTTTAAGGGTCTGGTCTCCCTCTACACTTTGACCCTATCTTCTACAACTCTCTCCTTTACTCATTTACTCTAGCCACTGTGGCTACCTTGCATTTCCCCAAAACATTAGCACCTAATCCCAGGGAACACTCTCTATATTTATTTGTTAATTTATGTATTATCTGTCTTCCCATCCATCTCCATCCCATACATGTTACTAGATTATAATCTCCATGAGAGTAAGATAAAAACTGTGGGTCTTCACTGATGTATCTCAGGAACCAAGGAGAGTGCATACTACACAACAGATGCTTAACAAATATGGGCAAAAGTGTGATGAATTAATTAACTCCAAAATTATATGTGATACTCATGTAATTTTGGTGGTAGACTCCTTTTATTTTTACCTCCTATGAAAAGTATCAGGGGGACCTTCAATATGGCAGAGGATTAAGACGTGGAGATCACCTTCCTCCCCACAAATACATCAAAAATACATCTACATGTGGAACAACTCCTACAGAACACATACTGAATGCTGGCAGAAGACCTCAGACTTCCCAAAAGGCAAGAAAATCCCCACATACCTGGATAGGGCAAAAGAAAAAAGAAAAAACAGAGACAAAAGAATAGGAATGGGAATCTCCAAAATATACAAGCAGCTCATGCAGCTCAATATCAAAAAAACAAACAGCCCAATCCAAAAATGGGCAGAAGACCTAAATAGACATTTCTCCAAAGAAGATATACAGATCGCCAACAAACACGTGAAAGGATGCTCAACATCACTAATCATTAGAGAAATGCAAATCAAAAGTACAGTGAGGTATCACCTCACACCAGTCAGAATGGCCATCATCAAAAAATCTACAAACAGTTAATGCTGGAGAGGGTGTGGAGAAAAGGGAACCCTCTTGCTCTGTTGGTGGGAATGTAAATTGACACAGCCACTATGGAGAACAGTATGGAGGTTCCTTAAAAAACTAAAAATAGAACTACCATATGACCCAGCAATCCCACTACTGGGCATATACCCTGAGGAAACCATTATTCAAAGAGTCATGTACCACAATGTTCATTGCAGCTCTATTTACAATATCCAGGACATGGAAGCAACCTAAGTGTCCATCGACAGATGAATGGATAAAGAAGATGTGGCACATCTATACAATGGAATATTACTCAGCCATAAAAAGAAATGAAATTGAGTTATTTGTAGTGAGGTGGATGGACCTAGAGTCTGTCATGCATAGTGCAGTAAGTCAGGAAGAGAAAAAGAAATACCGTATGCTAGCACATATATATGGAATCTAAAAAAAAAAAAAATGGTCCTGAAGAACCTAGGGGCAGGATAGGAATAAAGACGCAGATGTAGGGAATGGAGTTGAGGACACGTGGAGGGCAAAGGGTAAGCTGGGACGAAATGAGAGAGTGGCATGGACATATATACACTACCAAATGTAAAATTGGTAGCTAGTGGGAAGCAGCCACATAGCACAGGGAGATCAGCTCGGTGCTTTGTTACCACCTAGAGGGGTGGGATAGGGAGGGTGGGAGGGAGACGCAAGAGGGAGGAGATATGAGGATATATGTATATGTAGAGCTGATTCACTTTGTTGTACAGCAGAAACTAACACAACACTGTAAAGGAATTATACTCCAATAAAGATGTTAAAATTTAAAAAAAAGGTAACCAACTACCTTTTGTAGTAGAAAAATTTAGAATATCAGCTTAACTCATTCTTAAGGAAGGATGTTCTCTCTTTTCCTGGTTCATGTTAATAGTATCATTATCTAACATATGTACATATTCTGCGCCCAGTAAAATTTAGGCAGGTATGTGCAATGTGTTTAACTGGTTGCCTTTATGATTTTGTTTAGAGGGAACCTATGTTATACCCCTGATTCAGTCCTGAACCTTTTTATGATATCTGACAAGGATATCCCCTTATTTCTTAATTTCACCCATTCTTTATTTCCCTCACAACTCTTCTTCTAAATTCTTTTTCCATCCACTTTCTAGAATATTTCATCCAACCTACAGAAGTGATCAGGATTGAGTCTTGTCGTATATCTTTACAGTTGCAAAGCCTGAAGTATTAAGGGCTTATGGAGTCGTTTGGAGCTGTCAAGTTATTGCTACTCTGCGAATAAAAGTGTGGAGTTTGGCCTTGCTACTGGAAGATTAAATGGTAAATTGCTTTCCTATAGATAGTGGTAGTGGCTATGCCAGGTGTCAAGGGAAGGATGTTGTGCAGGGGAGCTTCCATTCAAGGCTGTAGTAGTTTATTCTCTAGAGTATCTAAAATCATATCTTGCCAAAATGTGAAATAATATTCTTCCCAAACCTCTACTGAGTCTGTATGGTAATTCAATGTAGCTTCTAATAGCGCTAAATTTCATAGAAACTACTCATCTTTAACCTTGCCCTTATTATGCTAAGAAGCATCCTTACCCCCTACCTATTCTACCACCCTTAATTAGTGCACAAAACATCCTATATTAACTGGTGGTAAGTAGTGTGGTCTCCAAATTGTTTCCTTTGGAACTCAGAGGAGAAAATATTAGTCCTCCCTGCTATATTCATTACACTTCCACACACACAAATATTATGAAAATGCTTGTTCTTCCCTTTCTTTTCTACTAGTGTGTATTAAGTCAGTTATTTCACATTCATTATCACTGAACAAACTCACAGTAGATAAACAATAGGAAATATTGCCCATGAAATTGCCACCTGCCTAACTGCCCAAATGTCTCTAATACCCACTTTGCTTTTACTGACATTATGTCTGATTCTGATTAATACTTTTACTTTAATATTGCCAGCAACTTTGTACATAGTTAAGGAATGGATAAAAATCCATGGACCCTTCAAGTAGCACTATTAAAGGAAGCATTCCATAGAACTATAAACATTTTTGAAATAGAAGGAATGAATGTGCATTTGTCAAAGAAAAATTGCATCAGATACAGTTAAGTAAGGAAGACTTCATTCAAGATTTTTTCAGTAGGGAAGGGAAACTGAACACTACTCTGCTGAAATGAAAGGTGAAGGGTTTTCAAGGGCTGGGGTGATCTAGTGGAAAAGTACTGGAGGATGTTGGAGGGGAGGTTGGCTAATGTGCTCAAGTCAACCGTGTTTACTAATTGTCACTTGTGAAATTTAGGCCCCTTCCTCCCATAGAGAGATGGGGGATAGCGACACTAGTTTTCTTGATGATTGCATTTCAAGAAATGACTCCCAGGTCCTTCAGAATGACATTCCTGGGTTTTAAAACAGGCAAGAGGCAGGAAGAAGATTTACATCTCACAGGGAAAGAGAAAGACTTTACAACTGCAAGTTTTCTAAAGTACAGCTCTAAGAAAATGGAGGTAGGGGCCTATAGTCAGGGAAGAATAGTGTCTAAAGTTTACTTAATTTTAGGGGAACATTAAGAATATCTAGGTCACATAAAAGTTCTTGTACAGTAGGCACTTTTTTTTGAATAACCTTATAACATTCCTGAACAGTAGGGACTATAATATACATTATATATAACGGAAAACACACTCAAAGTGTTAAGTTGCCAGCCTAATAGAGAAAAAGGGGAGGGGTGGATTCTCTCAAGATGCTCTAAGAATGTCTGGTCTCCTTACCTGTCACTGTCCAAGTTATCTCTTCTTTTCTCAGTATTTCATAAAATGATTGGGGAAGCCACAAAGAGCTCCTCATACCACCTGTCCTGTCAGCTAGACCACACTATCCACAATACATCCTGCAGAATAGAAATGCTTCCAAATCTCTCCAGGATCACCTCAAATAATCCCAGACCTCTCCCCTCTAAGGCTTGAGCCTCCCATTGCTTCTTCCCCACCTGGGAAGGATTATCCCCATCCAACTCCAGGTGGCTTGCATCAAGCAGTTTTTTCTAAAACAGCAACTCACTTCAGATCCAGCAGAGTTCTTTTTAAGTGATCATCAAGGAAATCACTTTGAAGAGTCCTGAGGTTAAAAAACAAAAACAAGAACAAAAATAAACAAACAAAAAAAACAAGCTACAAGTGACAAGGCCTTTGGGTTGGTGACAATAAGATCAGGGAAGAAAAAATTCAGTTCTTCTTTGAGCTGATATCTCCCTTCCGTAGTCATGCCTAATGCTATCAGAGTCTTGGTCTTTAGCTTAGGTGAGATCTTACACACAAGGAAAATTCTTGCGTATTGGAAAAATTGTCCCCATTTTCAAAATAATTTCATAACTCTATTGCCAAATGAATGCTTGAAGAAATGACTTAATTAGACAACATTTACTCTAGCTGTGATAAGCTCCTGTTGTTTACTAGGTCAAAGATGTGGTGGATAATCATTTTTTACTCAGCCTGAGATTGTAGAGGGAGAAATAAGCAAGTCTATGGTGCATTTGATTAGCACAGACTGTGATCCCAGATGACTTAGGTCAAAACCCTATGTTTATTTCTCAAGAGGAAGTATTTGAACCTGGATAAGCCATACAAATGTGATTGAATATGATTGTGTAAACTTGGATTTGGTGAGAGAGCAATTCAACAAATATTTATTGGGTACTTATTTACTTTTTCCTGTAACTCAACCTCCATATTCTCAGCTAGAGTGATCTTTTTAACTCACAAAGTTGATCACACCACTCTTATAGTTTAAAGCCCCCCAATGGCAGGCTGTTTGTTAGCTGTCGCTTTAACTTGAGGGCCCAAACACTAGGGGTACAAAGTGGTCTGCCAAGGATATCCATAGTATAGGATAAGGAATTGATTCAGGATTTATTTTTTCAAATATTTGGACACTTTACTTTTATAATTAAAAACAACTAATCATGTTTGGAATATAACATTCACACACTTTTTAAGCTGAAGTAGGACATTGTGTAAAACAAATGACCTTATTGGTGGCATTTTGGGCTGTATCTCTAGACCCCAGAGGATATGCATTCTAGCTTATCTTCTATTAGCAATATTTGAATGGAAGAATTTGAGAAACATTGGCCAGGGTAAGATCCAAATTCTTCAGCAAATAACACTAAACCCTGCCTTATCCAACACTGGTTGTTCTTGCACTGTTACCTTTTGGCACCTCTTGTTCACAATTTATTCTCCACCAATTCCAAACTGTACTTTGCTTTCATGAAAACTGTTTTACTCACTTAGAATGTCTCCCTCTCATCCTTTTCTTACAAATACATTCCTATGTGTCCATCCTTCTCCATTAGCTGAGAATCATCTTCCCTCTTAAATCTTGCCTGAAAATTCCAAGTATAATTAATTCGCTGCCATCTCTATGAAAACATTATGACCATCTTATAGTCTGCATACTTTTTTATTGATATTTTATGTTCATATAAATGCTTTGCTTCCCAAGAACCAGTTGGGTAGTAAAGACAGATGCCAGGGCTTCCCTGGTGGTGCAGTGGTTGAGAGTCCACCTGCCGATGCAGGGGACACGGGTTCGTGCCCCAGTCCGGGAAGATCCCACATGCCGCGGAGCGGCTGGGCCCATGAGCCATGGCCGCTGAGCCTGCACGTCCGGAGCCTGTGCTCCACAATGGGAGAGGCCACAGCAGTGAGAGGCCTGCGTAACGCAAAAAAAAAAAAAAAAAAAAAAAAAAAAGACAGATGCCAGTAATCCCCATATTGCTAATGCTTTCAAGGTAAGCATCAAGTTCTTCTCCAGCTCCCAGTACCCTAGCCATGTCTTTGCTCTCACCTAGAACTTCTCTCTTCTCATTCTCTGTGTTCACATCCCACAGTCCTTCATTTAGTTCCCCAACTGGACGATCATCTCCTTTGCTTCGTGTTTTTTATACATGCTGTTATCTCCCCCTGGATGCCTAGGAAAATGACCAACCTTCTCCCATGCCCAAACTTTTTTCTAGTTAACTTATATTCAGCTATTGGACCCCAGTGCCACTACTGGTTTCTTGAGAAAGTTTTTCCTGCTTCCCTCAATTAAATATCTCTTGAATACATATTTTTCAACATATATTTCATGACCCCTATTAGATGACAGGAAATATTCTAGATCCTATGAATTTAGCAGGAATAAGATAAACTCAGTTTCTACTCCCAGGTTACAATCTAGAAAGGGTAGACTGGCAATAAATGAGTATGTGTCATTTTCTTCTTTGTTCACTAGTGTAAAAATATGCTATGCAGTAAGTAAAGCAACAAGGATTACCAAGTTGCTATTCTAATTTGAATAACCAAGAGAATCTCTCTAAAAAGTAACATCTAAGCATGGATCTTTAAAGGGAGCTCAATCATGCCAAGTTTAAATAGAGAATTCCAGCAAAGGGAAGGACTGTTGCAAAGGCCCTAAGTTAAAACTAAGCTTGACATGTTTAATAAAGAGAATAATGTGAGTATAGCTTAAGAGTAATGGCAAAAGCAGGGGGTATGATATTAAGGGGAAAAAGTAGACAGAGGCCATATATACAAACCAAGAAAAGGAATTTGGATTTTTATTCTAGTTTGCTGGAAAAACACTGAAAATTTAAGCAAAAGAGAATTATGATTTCTTAAAAAAGCAGCTTATTTTTGCTACATGAAGAATGGAATATAGTAGTAATGAGAATGGATGCAAGAGGGTATTTAGGAGGCTTTCAAGGTCCAAAAGAGAGGGTATAGTATCTTGGAATCAGGAGATAGTAATAGAAGTGTAGGAAGGACTTGTGGATATCTAGGATGTGAGGTATGAAGGAAATAAAAGATGCAAAGGAAAATCCTTTATTATCCAGGTGAACAGCTAACAAGTAGCTTTTGTTTGATGGGAAAGATTGAAAAAAGAGAGGTTCGGAATGGGTTAGAGGGATTAAGGGTCAGGAAGAGTATTTGTCCACGTTAAGTCTTCTTTTTGTCTACACACTCAGAGATGCCAAGTAAGAAATGTGACATATAAATCTGTGTTGAACAAATGAATAATTTATTGAAAGCTTGGCCAAAAACTAAATAGATAAAATCATACTGAAGGTCAATTCACAGGAATAGAATTCTGCCAATGTCGTTAATTTTTTTTTTTTGGTACCTCATTGCAGTTTTTATTTTATTTTATTTTTAACATCTTTATTGGAGTATAATTGCTTTACAATGGTGTGTTCGTTTCTGCTTTATAACAAAGTGTATCAGCTAAATTTTGTCTCAGTATTGGAACATCCCAATCCTTTCCCCATCACCATTAAAGCACACTTCTCTTAACCTGCGATTACAACATATGAATTGATCTTATTATTGCGTTGCTTTTGGTTTTCTCCTCTTCTACCTTCACTTTATTTAAATCTGCTTCAGGTCAAAATTTTAAAAAGGCACAGTTTTCAGGAGAATCACAAGAAGATATCCTGGCATGTGCTCTAATGCAGCACCATTGTACTAACTGGAAGGGGCTCAACCTCAGCTGTGGTTTAACCTTTCTCCTGTGAATATTGTGTTTTGGTGTGCACACTGGTATTGAGTTTGAAACCTCTTACTAGTATGAGAATGTTTGGGGAATTCTGGCACCACTGTCCTTCCCAATGCACAACCTGAGTCATCAATGATAAGGTTGCCAAGATTACACAGAACCTAGATAACAATTGGCTGTAAAACCAAGCTGCAAATTTAACTGTATCCTAATTACAAGAAAGATTATACAGTATCCATGTGATAACAGAAGCGTCTGCAAGATGGCATAAAGCACAAAGTAGTTCTAAGTATGAATTCAAGACATGCTTAGCCAAAAAAAAAAAAAAAAAATTAAGGCATAAAGAAGCACCATATAAGGGAGAGGACTGTAGAGGGAAAACCACAACATAATTTTACCACAGTTACCTCAACAACACAACAAAAAAAAACCAACAGTAACAAAAGCAACAATAGCAAAAGTATCACCAGTGGAGAGGCAGACCCAAAATAACCACTGAAAAACCTACTTTCAAGCAGTGTCTGGTAAGCAAGGTTTCCCCCAGTTTCTTTATTATCTCATTTTTCAATTTTAGTTTTAATACCCTGGAGCATATTTAAATTCTTTCCACTCATCTCTCATTTTTCTCCCCATGAAGTTGTTTCTTTCTTTGTTGAACCATATGCCTTCTACATTTGAATCCACAAACATTCTGTCATGATAGTCCTTCTAGCTCACTCTGAACTTCAGGGAGGAATGAATGGTGCACAAGATAATAATATTCAAAAATAGAGAGTAGAAATGAAGTCACTGCCTTACAGGAGTGATCCTTAAATCATTAGTTTTTCCCAGAAACACATAACACTTATTTATCTAGTGCCTATACTAGCACCAAGTAATCTACTAGGTCCTTATTCATGTAATGGTATAGCAATAAATATTAAAATGACACAAATAATCAAAAGCATGATGGATTTTACAAAAGAGGATGTAGAGGGTGCTATGGAAGCTTGACTTTTGGCACAAACATCTTGGGCCTGGGCTCTTGAATGTAAAGGACCAAATGATTTCCCACTGTCCACACCAAAACAAAAATGTTACAACACAGGCAAGCTGAAGTGGGATAGAGAATCATTTTCTCCTATCTTTTATTATTAATTATTAATAACTATATATTATTTATATCTAATCAGAGGAATTCCTTCCCACATCCTCTCCAGTACACCCCGATACACACACCCATCCGCATACACATGTGTCCAGTTGAAAAACTGAACCTGCAAACTTGAAATATAAAAAGAAAAAATGACAAAAAGAATATGGCTTCTTGGTATGTGGCAGATTCTCCCACTCCCCTCACTTTCCCTCCTCTCCCCATCCCTAACCCTCCTCTGCACTCTGCCCTCCTCTGCCTCCCTTCCTCCCTCCCTTCCTTCTTTCCTTCCTTCCTTTCCTCCTTCATCTGTAATGTGCTAGGTAGTGTGCTAGGAATTGTAATACAATATTAAACAAAGGAAATAACTATTGGGATTGCCTTATCTCCTAAACATTTCACTAACATGGATATCTATCGTATGTTACAAATTCATAGCCTCCAATCCTCTGAATCTGTATTTTAACCAACAGCTCAGGTAATTCTGACATTGACAATAAGCAAGTCCCTCTTTGAGAGAAGAAAAAAATGTCCATTTTGTAGGCAACATAGCTAATTCTAAAGTTACCTCACATTGGTAAATGAGCTATCTCAGCACTATTATTTTTTTGTTTTAACTATTCTTATTCCACCTATATTTGGTGATTGCTTTAAAATCTTGTCCCTTGTCATCTTCCACCATCACCACTCCAAATGTGTCCAGCAAAACCTCACTTGGATCAGGGCTCTGCAGGCTCTGTGGAGCTGCTGCTCCAAACTAAATGAGAGTATATCCCATTCCCCACAGTTCCAACAATGCCAGCAAAACCCAAGATCACTGGCTAACAGAACAATCATGGAGGAATAACACAAAATAAAATAATGCATTGTAAAATATTTTTTCAACATATGCAACAAATACAGAACTCTATCATCTAGCTTAACCCATAAAGAAACCAAATCCAGAAGGACAGTCCACCTACAAGATAGAAGTAAAATTTTTGAGAGATATAGGCCCTAGTATAATTTAGGATATTAGTATGGACCTGTGCCATTTTTTATGACTTTAGTGTAATTCTTTGCACTTTTCCAGGTATCCTCATTCCAATAGTTTGATTGCTTCATGAGCATTCTTGGGTAAATTCTTCAGAAACTTTGTCAAGATTTTATTTGTCTTAGTTTTCTCAGATTCTATTGAGAATTCAGCAAATATTTATTAAGAAACTAACAGAGAATTATCAGGGCTTGAAGAACTAACAACATAGAATAGGATATTTAAATCCTTAATTGTATACCTATGCCTAGCATTGTAGCCATATATCTATATTTATATCTAAATGGTATTTATATCTAGTGGTATTACTTATGCATATAGGATTCTAAAACAGTGAGTTGGTCCGTGTAATCTACTCTCTACTTCTCTGTTTATTCTTCAGTAAAACAGGGAAATATGAAAAACATTCCAAATAGGTTATGACATGCATTTGCATAATAAGCAGCAGCTACTATTATTATTTTATGATTATGTTTTTACTCTTTATTTTGGGCCTCTTGACATCAAGAACACTGCTTTATTCAAGTCTCTATTTCCTATGCCTATCACAATTCCTGATGACCTTTAAAAATCTTGCTATGTCTCATATGTGCCATTTATAACAAATGTAAGATGAAATCCCCAGGAATTTTTCTTAGAAAGGTTTTAAAAATATAATATTGACAGAAATAGCTTGGAAAGTGATGGGCATATGGTAAGTGCTCAATAAATATGATTTGTAAGTATTATCCTTAATCCTTTCCCTCTAGTGTACCATTTTCTTATGTTATTAAAATGGATAATTGGTACCAGGTACTTATTTGATTGTCCATTCTTCCGCCCTAAAGTGGCTTGAGGATAAGTCTCTAGTTTGAGTGAGGAAAGTATTGCAGGAAAGCTGTCATATATTCTTAAAACACCCTGTGGAAAGTTATCTTGCAAACAGAAAGATAAAAGGTAATAGCTACACCTGAGAACATGTATGCATTTGAAATGCAATTATCCTTGCCTAGGCTTTTAGCCAGATAACTTGGGACTAATGATAAAATGAGTTTATATAACCCTTTCCTTCATATCTTTCCTCCTTTCCATCTCGTCTAATCTTCTGGTTAGCCTGTCCCAGAGGTGGTCTTAGTGGGATCCAGTGGGGAAGTTAAGTAACATTTTAATCACATCTTTATGTGTGCAAGGCACTTCCCATACATAATCTCACTTAAATGTCAAGGTGCATTATGTATTATTCAATTAATGACTATACTTAATACTTAATACTTAGTAGTTTAGGTTCAAAGAAACTAAATCGTTGGCTCAAATGAGAATGGCCAAGTCAAGATTTGAACCTTGGTCTCTCTTTCTTTGAAGTGCTTGCTCTCTCCAGTATGCCACACTTCCCCTGAGTTTGCCATCTGTTCCCATAACATCTGCCCAGGTATTACTAAGTGTCAATTGTCCACATGGTAAAAGGAATATGAGGGCACGGATTTCTTTGTTAATTATATTTTCCGTATCTCTTAGGTATCCTGCCAAGGCTCTCACTCATCCAGGTGGTGACCTTCAGAGAAACACAGACTTTAGTCCTTCAGCTCCTAAGGAGCCATCCGAGTGGATGACTCATGTGCAGCCAGTGGCTTCACAGGGACTGGAATGAGAATGGGCAAAACATATCAGTTAATACAATGCTTCTAATAAAATGAGCTAATTGCAGCATGTCATGTAGTTCTCGGGGACATATTCTATTTTTATGTTTGGTTTGAGTTCTCCATTAAAAAAAGGAAGAAGAAAAAAGAAAACCATGTCATTTTTTGTTTTATTCACCAAAAAGCACATTCTGAGGAAGATAATACTGATGTGCTTATTAGGACTTTGTAAAATAGATAATAAAATTAGGGACTTTACATGAAAAATGGAGTTTCATGGAGAGGATACTGAATAATCTCATAAAACCACCAACCCATATCGGGGGGTGGGGGGCGTTCGGCCACTGGGGCAACTGTTGTGGAGATCTTGGCATTTTGGGAGCTCTCAGTTTTATGCCTTGGCTTCTGTCTGCAGGGCAGTTTTATGCATCTTTCTGTACATGGCAGGTTTTGGTGTTTTTTTTTTCTTTTTTAATATGATGGAAAGCACAGCCCCTGACAATTCTTTATTAGTATAACTTTAGTCTCTTTTTCCTGTGTCCAGTCAGGCCAAGGAAGGGAGATATCCACCCAGCCCATGTCCAGTTCTAGAGCAAAGTGGTCAGTGGGAGTCTGGATATTATGACTGACCTAATTTGTATCAGGTGATCATTTATGATCTAAACAAGTAGGGGATGGGGGGTCATGCAAGTTCTTATCTAGTCCTATCCGAAAATTATATGGGCAAGGTGGTGAGAAGTCACAAGAGTGGTATCTGACAATAGGAGCACGATAGCAATGACAGTGCACGGATCACTGGGGTAAAAACACAAAATGCCTTATCTTTCCCACACCTGCTCTGTGCCCAGACAGAGCTCTGGCTCATTCAGCAAGACTGCTAACTTTCAGGACTTTGGCCATTTCTCTCTGCTACAAAGCGGTTTCACGAATTGCAGATGGGGAAACTAAGATTCAGTAATGAGCTCGGACACTTGGGGCATCACAACTAGTGAGTATTCTGGGACCTTTTATCCACATCAGTGGTTACACACAGGTATAATTTGAAGGACTTCAGGAAATTGTGCTTAGCAATGTACTTCTCAGAATCCTGGAATTTTATCAGAGAATTATAAAACTGTTTGATATCAGGGTGTGAAGGAAATATGACTTTTTTTTTTTTTTTTTTTTTTTCTTTTTTTGCGGTATGTGGGCCTCTCACTGTTGTGGCCTCTCCCGTTGCGGAGCACAGGCTCCGGATGCGCAGGCCCAGCGGCCATGGCTCACGGGCCCAGCCGCTCCGCGGCATATGGGATCCTCCCAGACCGGGGCACGAACCCGTATCCCCTGCATCGGCAGGCGGACTCTTAACCACTGCGCCACCAGGGAGGCCCCGGAAATATGACTTTTGATGCTCTATTTTAGCTGCTTTTCACATTTCATATAACCTAATAAGGGTCACTAACCTCCTGCTGGTGGGACAGTACACCAGACTAAAGTCTTCTAAAACCTTAAAATTGTTCTTCTTTCTGCATAAATACTTTATAAATGTAGAATGAATACAGTATAAAAATGAATGCTTTATATAATGTGTGTTTTCCCCAATTGGTTCATCTTTCTTAATTCTTTTCACCTATCTGAGTTCATATATGTGCACTGTCTGGCCCCTGTCTGTTTGAATCTATACACTCAGAACCCATTTTGAAGAATTCTTCCAGCTTGAGTGTGAATGCTTCCAGTAACAAGTCCTCTACATCCAGACTCAGACTTCTTCATTACCAGGTGGCTTTAATTATTAGAAGATTATTCCTTATATTGATGTGGATCTGCCACCTTTCTAATAATGATCTTTAGATAATCTAATGATCTAATAATAACTTTCTAATGATGATCATTGTTCTTTCTATGGCCATTGGGGAAGATCTTTTTCTCCTGGATATGGAAGACATTAGAATGTTTGAATCTATTCCTGCCCTTCTGCATGACAGCATATCTACCCTATGCTTAATTTTGCAGATGCTTCAAGCTTTTCTATTTTTCCTGATAAAAACTTTCACTGAATATGTGTTTTCCCTCTATCTTACCTTATCCTTTAGTACCTGAAATCCTATCTCACCACTGTCTCAATGTAGTCAATGTCTGGCTTCTGTACTAGACAGTATCCAACAGGTAAGGACAGGGACTCCTCTCCTTTTCACTACTGTTACTAAATGCCTATTGCAGTGCCTGATATATTGGAGTTGTTCATTGAATGCTTTGATAAGCAAATGAAGAGTAGGTCTTCAGAAGTATTGTAAACGACTCACTTATCACCCAAGTGAGAAAATATTAAATTAAATATTAAATTGGAAAAATGCTAACTTTGTTGAGAGCTTTCTAGTCTATGTTTAAAACTGAACTAAATCTAGTAAAATACATTAGTTATTCAAGGGTGTACTTTTGTATTTCTCTGCTCTGAGGGAGAAAGCTGAGTTGAATTCTACTTTAAACATTCCACTGTCCTCTCTTGGGCTTTTTGCAAGGAAGGCATGGATGCATTTTGCTTCTGTCAGTGTTGGTATAAGCTCAGTAAATCCCTTCTTCTCACTTGTCCCTTGTGTACCATCAATTGCATTTCCTTCTGAAAGTTCTACTAAAATTGTTTGGGTCTCTTCATCCCTCTGATTTTGAAGATTAGCTAAGGTGAAGGGGGCTTGAACCAAGTCCAATTCTGATGACTCCACTTTATCATCTGTGGTGTTAAAAAACATAGTCTGGAAGAACATTTGACCATTATTCTCCCATGCTTTGATGACTCCATAAGACCTGAAGACTAAAAGTCTTACATGTCTCTCTAAAATTGTCTTCATGCACCTTATAAAATGGCATTAATTACATATTTATTAGTGTGTTTATTTGAATTGCATGCCTCCTCCACTAGACAGTTCCATATCCTCTGAGGAGGCGTGGGCCATATCTATTTTAATCTCACTCTGCTTCCAGCCACTAGGGGAGAAGGAGTTTAAGAAAAACGCATCGAATGACTGGGTGAATTACAATTCCTAATGCATAAGCTTGTAAAAAATCTCCTTGGGCCTCCCTGGTGGCGCAAGTGGTTGAGAGTCCGCCTGCCGATGCAGGGGATACGGGTTCGTGCCCCGGTCTGGGAGGATCCCATATGCCGCGGAGCGGCTGGGCCCGTGAGCCATGGCCGCTGAGCCTGCGCGTCCGGAGCCTGTGCTCCGCAACGGGAGAGGCCACAACAGTGAGAGGCCCGCGTACCGCAAAAAAAAAAAAAAAAAAAAAAAAAAAAAAAAAAATTTGCAAAAACTTTTTAGTTTATAAATAATTTTATTTCCTTATTTCCTCATAAATGTTTCAATGACTTCTGTCCTTTGGAAGAAAAAAAAAAGCAACATAAGTTCTCTTTGTCAATATGCCCTGACTTCTTTCAGTTTGACAAATGCACCAGAACATGTGTAGCTGTATGGAAAGATTGAAGGGAGGCAGGGGGCAGCTTTCACAGGAAACAGCCCATCAGGCAGCATTAGCCATTTCTGGTAAAAAGATGTCTGTGCTACAAAGACTAGAACTGCACATTTCCATAGTAATTGCTACTCAACTACAATGTGATACATACCTTGAGATGCTACAGAGGAGCAAGTTTGTAGCAAAAATGATGTATTTATGTTTTAGTGATCTTTAGAATAGTGTGTGTGTGTGTGTGTGTGTGTGTGTGAGAGAGAGAGAGAGAGAGAGAGAGAAAGATTTTAACTGGTAGTTTTGATTGTCTATGACCCCTTGATTGTTGAGAAACAATTCAAATTCAAGTTGGGGGAAATGTTGTATAATAAATGTATTCAATTTGCATAATAATCCTATTTAATAATATGGTCATTCTGAACCATCTAACCGACAGCAAGCTTCTGAAAAAAGGCTCAAGATGCCTCATCTTCTTTTTCTCATTGTTTAGTAAAGTGTCTGGCATGAAGTCCACTCTGATTTCAGGCCAAAAAGTAATTTATTCAACCTGGAATAGAGACTAATACAGTATAAAGTCTAATATATTTGAGAATAAATAACCCAGAGAATAAACACACCAATAATCTTGGGAATTAATACAGTTATCATCACCACTATTGTTTGAAATCTTCCTTTTTTTCCATAGTAATACTCAGGCTGACTTCAAAAACCAAGGGCAATTGAAAAGCACCATTACATTTACAGTTAGTAGTACTAACTTTAAATCAGACAACTACCTGCCCGTATGAGTTAGGAAAATCAATTAACCTCTCCGGAAAGGTTTCCTGATTAAAAATGAGGCCAAAGATTCCTTTGTCACCTGCATCTCCAGGTAGTGTTGAGAAGCAAATGAGATAATTTTAAATGAGAAGTTTTCTGCAGCATGAAATATCATGCAAATATAGGCTACCATAACATCTCCCTAAAAAACAATAATCTAGGGCAATTTCAGAAGAGGCAAAACTATCGAGATAGAAAGCATATCAGTTGCTTGAGGTTGGCGTGAGAGTGGGGACTGACCTTCAGGTAGACGTGAAGTAACTTTTTGGAGTGATGGAACTATCATAAAACTGGATATTGGCTATGTATAAATTTATTGAATATGAATTTACTATGTATATGTACACATACAATGGGTGACTTTTAGGTACATAAATTTTATCTTAATCAAGCAGTTAATTTACAAAGCTAGATAAGAACTAGAATTTTAGAATATATTGCCTCACTTATATATAATAATCAGATTACAAAGCTGCAGGTTCACCAGTATTAACATTTTTTGGCAAATAAAGTTTAGAAATTGTTCATCTGTGAAGAAGACTGAGAAACAAAAATCATCATTTAAAGACTACAGGTGGGCTTCCCTGGTGGCGCAGTGGTTAAGAGTCCGCCTGCCGATGCAGGGGACACGGGATCGTGCTCCGGTCCGGGAAGATCCCACATGCCGCGAAGCGGCTGGGCCCGTGAGCCAAGGCTGCTGAGCCTGCGCGTCCAGAGCCTGTGCTCCACAATGGGGGAGGCCACAACGGTGAGAGGCCCGCGTGCCACTAAAAAAAAAAAAAAAAAAAGACTACAGGCGCTGTGAATACTTGTGGAAAATGGAAATACCTGGAGTCAGAGCATTTTACCATTTTAAATAAATCACACACACACACACACACACACACACACACACACACACATTGTATACAATGTAGTAAAATCTATTCACATTTTAACAAAAAGATTCAGATGTACCAAAAATAGGATTCAGAACTTAAAGAATAATAGTCTTGACACTAGGCATTCAGAGCATGGCACAAGTTTAATTATAATATTATAATAATGTGCATTCTATGTGGCAGGCACTATTTTAACTACTTTACGTACATTATCCCAATCAGTCTTTACAATAACACTATGCATTAGTGCTTCTATTCTCTGAATGTTACATTTTCAGAAATTGAGTTTCAGAAGGGTAAAAGTAATTGTCTACGATTATATGAACCTACAGCTGTTTGACTCCAAAGTCCCTGTATATAACCTTAACGCAACTCATTGCCTTATCACCTTCTGTAATAAATCATAGCATATATAATATACACCACTAAATATGGCATACACACACACATACCACTAGGTGGTATCAGAGGAACTTGGACCTCCTGGAAAAGAGAGGCAACAAAGTAGTCATACAGTCTCAAATTTTAGTCCTGTATTCACATTTCTCAAGCATTCTTTGCTAATATCAGCTACCGCCACGGAAACTTTGCCTGAGGTGTTACCATTACTTCTTTAACACACTGGTGTCAAAATAGACCAATCTCCCACCCACCTTCTTTTTAAAAAAGCTGAGATCTTTCAAAAAGACTAGCTAACTCAGGTTCCCCTACAAGAAACTAGAGCTAAGGGGAGGAGTGAGACATGGTGATTTGTGAGAAGTAAAATTTCATTTCAGGCCCCAAAGCTGTCTCATATCCACCAGGGGGATGAGGATAACTTCAAATGTATCCTTTTTCCTGTTCAGGGTTATCTCTGTGACTGGGACAAGCAGGACGTATGACCTCAGCTAAGCAGGGCATAGGACTAAAGCATATACATAGCTTATAAACCGCCTAACCACCAGAATAAACCATCTACTAACTCTTTTTCTTAAAATTAAAAGAGAGAGAGGGGGCTTCCCTGGTGGCGCAGTGATTGAGAGTCCGCCTGCCGATGCAGGGGACACGGGTTCGTGCCCCGGTCCCGGAAGATCCCACATGCCGCGGAGCGGCTGGGCCCGCGAGCCATGGCCGCGGAGCCTGTGTGTCCGGAGCCTGTGCTCCGCAACGGGAGAGGCCACAGCAGTGAGAGGCCCGCGTACAGAAAAAAAAAAAAAAAAAAAAAAAAAAAAAAGAGAGAGAGAGTCAGATAAATTAGGCTAAGAGGGCTTCCCTGGTGGCGCAGTGGTTGAGAGTCTGCCTGCCAATGCAGGGGACACGGGTTCATGCCCCAGTCTGGGAGGATCCCACGTGCCGCGGAGAGGCTGGGCCCGTGAGCCATGGCCGCTGAGCCTGCGCGTCCGGAGCCTGTGCTCCGCAGCGGGAGAGGCCACAACAGTGAGAGGCCCGCGTAAAGAAAAAAAAAAAATCAGGCTAAGAAAATACTTGGCAGTTTATGTTCCTCCATTTGGTTAACTAAATCCTTCTCCCTCGGGCTAAAAATTGTCTCATTAAGAAGGCATTGGTGTATTGACAGTTATAAACAATATTAGTTGTGCTTGTCAGTGATCCATGTTGTCCCAATTACCATTACTCTAAAAAGATTTCAGTCACCAGTCGGGCTTTATACAAAGAAAAGATCAAAACAAGCTTGCAATTAGATGTGTAATTTTAGAGCATCATTTTACATTAACACATTACTTGAGTCTTCTGATAAAACCCTTTTGGACAACAGCAAATAGCATGAGCTTTCCTCATTAATAACTGATTCTCTTTAAAATTCTTTAATGTCCAGAATGAGATGATCATGTTTCAAAGCAATTAAATACCTCTATTCTCCATTGCAGTTAAGCTGAAGATAGCATGGTGGAGGAACACTGTTATTTGAGTTACAATTAGGGTACCTTTTAAAGTTGTGACAGCTAAAGGTAAATGTAATCACAAAACAATTAGCAAGTAATTATACTGTTACTACTTAAACTCATGTCTGGAGTGAGCAAAGATCCTGAATTTCAGTCTGTGACAACTTAGGTGAATTATTTATTTTCATTGAATAACTATTGAGGAAAGCAAATGAGGCAAGAACAAATACCATCTGTTTACCTGACAAAGCTAAGTATAATAGTCAGACTATCTACACAATAGGTGGAAGTCCATTTGAAAAATATTATTTACATAACTGTTCTCTTGGAAAACAATTATGTGACAAGAGACTTTTAAAAATAATGTTTTAAATTATAGCTTGGCAGTTATATTATTAAAAAAAAACTAAGTTGATGTAGCCAATATGTCATTTATCTCCCACCTTTTTAGTCCTTACAACATTGTTTTTGAACCTTGAAATAGTCTTTCTCTTCGTGAGTTGTAGATAACTTTTGATTTCTCCAGGGTCTAAAAGATTGCCTTGCACGTAGTGCTTGGTGAATATCTGTTGAACAACTGGACTGTGTACCTGCTGCCTCAGTTAGATTTCAAGTATTGACTTCTCTGCCATTCCATTTGGAATGTTGTTGGAAATTCTAAGTATTCCTGTCATTAAGGGGTTTTCAACCTGGTAAGGTCAAAAAATACATATAGTTAACACTTCAATGATATGCCCCTCAGTTGAGAATTTGTTCCTCAAAAGATGTTTATTGAATCCCTACTATGTTCCAGACCCTGGAATAGCTACATTCTTGCATCACATGTAATCCTTACAAACACCTTGTTGGCAGGCTTTCTCACCTCTTTTTTACACTGGGAAGAGAGGTTCAGAGAGGCAGCAGTGATCAGTGAAAAACAGAGGGCTTTTGACTCTGTCCAACCTGGTTCAAATCCTGACTCATATGTGGACCAGGCTGTTATTTACATCTATGATGGTGTGTTTTAACCAATTGTAATATGGAGGCAATAAGGAGGCTGCTATTGGGCTTATAAATCCTGTATTCATAGTGCTCAGTACAGAGCTCAACTCATGCCAGGCATTCAATAAGTGGAGGATTTTTATATTACTGTTGTTTTCTTGTAGTAATAATAAAAGTGTTAATCATAACAATGGCTGATGAGTTTGCTGCCCAAGCACATGATGAGAGATGTGAATTAAAATAATGGCCCTTACTCTTACTGTTGGACTCCAAGGCCAGTGATATTTCTACTTTAAATCATCATTTGTTTGTGAGATTACTGAAAAACACATACAATGATGCACTTACAAACAACACAAACCCACACGTGTGTGCATCAGAGATAATAGAAAATATCTGAACTTGGCTAAGTAACCAAAAGAAGAACACAGAATAGATTTCCTGTATCAAATAGATTCAGAAAATACATACATTAGGCCCCTCTAGGAGATCCATAATATATATATACATTACCAGGTGAAAGTTTTTAATAGAATTTAAAGAGCTCCTACTTTTGTCCTGACACATTTCAGATATATGGCAAGTAACGCATAATGTAGTAGAGAGGAGCAGATATTAATCAAATAATAAAATAAATGCATGTAAAATCTCAGTGACAACAAGCACCACACACACACTGTGTGTGTGTGTATACATATGTATATATATATATATTTTGTTTGTTTGTTTTAAACTGGTAAGTGCATGGTATTAGAAGAGTGTGAGGTACAAAACAGGTGAATGCAACCTAGACAGGGCAGTAAGGGAATACTCCTCTGATGATCTGATATTCAATCTGAGATCTGAGGTAAACAGAAGCTAGCTCATTGAAGAGAGGTAAGCAAGACCTATGAAAAGAAAATGCATTTGGAAATACCGTTGTTCAGTAGTTGTGTGGAATTTATTAGATATGGTGTTTCTTGAATGGAAAAAAAGAAAGAGGGAGCTAGTGTATTTGAATTTGGAAATAAGCAGGAGGGCTTAGTACTTCTTGTTCTTAGTCTTTTTTCTATGTATTTTCTCCATTTTGAGCTCTATTTACACTGTTTTTAGCAGTTTCTAATGTCATTTTAATGTCTACTTTTTGGAATTTTTCTCTTCTCTATTCTAGTTCTTTTACCTTACTAGTTTCCTGTTGCTATATGGTTGCCTATTTTTGCATCTCATTTTATGTTCTATTATAAAAAAACTTCATATTCTCAACAGTTTTCAAAAGTGTCAAAAAGTATTTTCTGAAATTTTAATTTCTGTCCAGGTTAATTTTTGAAATTAAAATTTCATTGGTCATTTAAAAATCTTTAATATTAAAAATGTATTCATCATTTTCCTCTGCCTCTCATTGGTTTTTCTCTCCTTTTTCTATCCCCCAACTTCTTGTTTTTTTAGTATTCTTGCATATATCGTATCTTAAAATTTTGACTTCTTATTCTTCTTTGAATAGCCCTGAGGGCCATTTTAACATTTTTCTTGTTTGTGTCTAAGGTGTGGTGCTACTATTTTTCTCATGCATCCTCATTGTCCTTCACTCTAGAATTATCAGTACACTAAGACATTAGGTCAGAGATTTTTCCAAGAGAAGCTTCCTAAATCTCGTTTCTGGTTTGTTTTTAAATTTAAAAATTTACTGAGGATTTCTCTATGACATTTTTAAGTCAGCTCAACAGATGTGAAATGTATCTTCTCCTTCCCATTAATTGATAGGGATATTCTCAAGATTAGTGGTATAGTTTTGAGGAAGAAATATCAGTTGGATAGAGTAGTGAGTAGTAAACTAAATATCCAAATGAGAATATCTCACACACACACACACACACACACACACACACACACACACACACCTTTCATTGACTTAAAATTTATTGCTATGTGTATATGTGCATGTGGAGGTGCATAGATATTAATTACCTCATTACCTATTTTTTTAAAGCTCAGCTTTTTTTCATTTCTTTACCTTGATAAATAGTATTTTTGACAAATGAAAGTGTTATATAATGATGAAATCAAATTATATACCATTGTTGTTTTCTGTCATTATTAAAAAGTCTTTCTTCAAAGTAAGACTTTGATATAAATATATCACATTTTCTTAGACATTTAAGGTTTAATATTTTCCTTCAATCTTATGTTTACTGAAATGTATTCTACTGCCGCCTTTTCCCTAAAATCCTAACCAGTTATTCCAGTTGCACTTATTAAAAAACACATCCTCTCTTGCTGACTTAAAAATGTTGGCATTATCATATTCTGAATTCAGTATGTCACATTAACAGCTAATTCTGTTTCTGTACCAAGACCAAATTATATATGTGTGTAAATATGTGTGTTCTCAAGTTTATGTTTTATAGTTTTATTACATATATATGGTGAAGCTCTTCCTTCTACATTATCCTTCTTTTTGTCCTGCCTCCCAATAGCCTATTTGTCTATTTTGTTTTTACCAAATAGACTTTTAAAATTTGTTAGAGAAATATCTTTATGGTATTTTTATTAGGATTTCTTTGAATTCATGTGTTAAACTGAAAATGTCTTATATCTTTGTAATAGGGTGCCTTTCTATCCATTGATTTGAGCCCCCTTTCATGACTCTGGCAACGAAAAATAAGTGAGTGAACCATGGTAGATACTTTCTCATGGCCAAATGCCCAAGTGTGAAAGGAAGAAGCCCTGAACTTGGGCAAAGACAACTTGTAGAGGAAATGGATTAGATTAATATGTCATTTCTGTAGTAAATATAATGAACCTTTTTTTGTTAGAGATTGAATTTGGATTTTTAAGGAGAACCAATAAAATATAAAGTTATTTTTACTTATAGAGTAATTGTTTTACTCTTAAGATTACTGAGAATTGAAACCAAAGTAAAAATAGGGATCTAGAGCTGGTTATTTAACAGCAATTTTTTGTTACTCCCTCTCACTGAGCCTAAATAACAGATGGAGATCTATAAGAATGACTGGGGAGAAAGCAAATGAAAATTAAGAAAATTAAGTGAGCAATTGCCTGTTAGGTTAACTAAAGAAAATTTTGTATAGCTGTGGATCTAGGAGGCTTTGAGCGTAATTGTCATATATGCACATAGTAAGAAGTCTTCTAATGTAAATTTATTTTTTTGCAATTTGTACACAAATGGCTTCATTTTGGAGATCACTTAGTCATGTATTTATTCATTATATAATATTTTATATAAAATAATATTAGTAATGTATTTATATAAGCATAGTAATAAAATGAAAACACCACCAAATAAGAACCTATACATCTGCAGTATCTTTGCAGATATCATTGTGTGTTGGACTCTATTTAGCCACATGGGAGGAAGATGTGCAAAATTATATATTATTTTTCCCTGCTCCAAATCTGTTTCTTCACCTTCTGTATTTCTCTTAATATGTACCATCCACCTAATTATGTAAAAGATCATATTTAACTTCTTCTTTTCTTTCATCACCTACCTCCTCTCTGGAATAAGGGATGAAGCAGGGAGTTTACCATTTATTCCTCTCATCTCTAAATCTTTGTAACTGTCCTCTGAGATATTTTTTAAGCGAGATACATATCACAAAAATCAACAGCATGGGATAGCATTTCAAAGGCAATCGCGACATTTATTTCTGAAGTAGAAAAACAAAGCTATAAAGAGAATTTTTAGGAAAGTTAAAACTGTGAATGGAGTCAATGGAATGAAAACAAAGCAGTAGAATGAGGCTTGAGGACTATGTCCAGGAACTGAAATAGAAACATAAGGAGGAAAGACATAAGGAGAAAGATGGAAAGAATCAAGGAGTTCAGAAAGACATATCCATGACAACGAGTGTATTTTGGATACACATGTTAAATGCCATCGATAATGGACAGGATGCTGTCTCAATGAGTGTCGTATGTTAAATGTGAAGTACTTATTGGAAGCCCAGGTAAAGATGGCTGGAAGACAGTTTGAAATCAAATCTGAGGTTTTAAAAACTGGCCAAGACTAGCCAGTGTAAGTTCCAGACTCTTCTGCATGCAAATAATAATGTAAACATCACAAAGCAATGAATTTATGAGAAATTTAGTATTTAAACTGAGATTAAAAGAAAGTAAGAGACAGTAAGGAAACATCTACATGTAAATAATGAAAGAAAGAATAACAGCTATAGAATAAATGCATGTTGGAGTACAACTTAAAATGTACAAATTTGGGATGGTAAAAAAACAACACTACAAAAAATAAAGACAATTTAGTGTAAAATTTATGAGCACGAGAATTGAGAGGATATGATTGAAAAAAATACTTGGGTCCTCTTTAACATTTGATTCTACTGTGGTATGAGATTAGTTGACTGAGGAATGTGAAGGTGGCAGGTATAAATTAAATTTATGCAACAAACCTGTTTCGATTTTAAAGGGTAACATCCCAGAACCCCAGGATTATCTCCTAACTTCATGGCTGAATTTTCTAGATTATAGAAGATTTCATTTTTAAAGGAAATAACCGTGGTTAAGGTGGATTGTCTCATATCATCACAATTTATAGTATGTATTGTTAACTGCATACCATGCATCATAAAGATTTTAGTATTAATCCACTAAACTCTTAAAATAAACTTTTAATTTTATGAAGTTTTAGATTTATTGAAAATTTGCCGAAGAGTTCTCACAAACTTCGCACCCCATATCCCTTATTATTAACATCTTATATTACTATGGCAAGCTTGTCACAATTAATGAGACTATATTGATATAACTAAAGTCCATACTTTATTCATATTTCCTTAGTTATTTCTTAGTATCCTTTTTTTTTACTCTCTGGGATCTCATCTAGAGTATCACATTGTACTTACTCATAATGCATCGTAAGCTCCTTTTGTTAAGTTTCTCAGACTTTCCTTGTTCTTGATGACCTTAAGTTTTGGTCAGGTATTTTATAGAATGTCCTTCAATCAGGATTTGTCTGATGTTTTCCTCATGATTAGACTGGGACTATGAGTTTGGAGGAGGAATATCACAGGGGAAAATGATGTTTTAATCACATAACAAGGGCACATATCAACATGATTTATTACCATTGATGTTAACCTTGATCACCTGGCTAAAGTAGTATGTTAGGCACTTCCACTGTAGTTTTTCTTTTCCTCTGCTTTTTCATGCTCTTCTCTCTGGAAGGAAATCATTGTGTACAGCTAACATTTAAAGTGTGGGGAGGTATGTTCCACCTCCTGAGGGCAGAGTATCTATAAATTATTTGAAATTCTTCTCTATGGGATATTCGTCTCTTCTCTCCCATTTATTTATTCATTAAATGATTTATTTATATCAGTATGGACTCATTGTTTTTTATTTTATACTTTGGTTTATAATCCAATTCAACTTTGTCAAATTCTTCCAACTTTTGCTATTGGGAACCCTTCATTTGGCTCCTGTTTCCCTTTGAAATACTACCACCATTGAGGGATTTTCTTTTTAAGCACTATCTTACATTTTCTTACTACAAGCAGCTGTAAGCTCACCTTGTATAATTCCTTTCCTGTGCTATAATCAGCAACTTCTCCAAGGAGCCTTTGTTTCTTTTATTGAAGAATGGTATTTGAAACCAAGTTCTGGGTGCTATATGTGATTATTGCTACTCTAGTAGAGATGCTTCTAGACCCTCTCAGAATGAGAGAACATGGACTTATATGTGTGTATAGTAAACTGTATATATACATATATCTATAAATATTTCTATTTGTACACATGTACATCTATATTAAGTTAAACACGGCTTCATACCGGTACCTTCAATTTAAATTCATTACCACATGGATCATTCTAGCCTCCTCTTGTTTATTAGTAACCTCCCACTCCAACAGTGAGGAATCTAGCTCCCACCATTGGGCATTTATTTACATAAATGTTCATTTCCATTATACATGTAAGACAGTATCACAACTGCTAACCTATCCCCTCATGGTAAACCATTTTATCAGCTTCAGTATACTGCTTATGTAGTTTCTTTTGCTTTTAGTCTTAAGACTCCACTCATTTCCAAAGTTACTTAGGTCAGCATCCTTTCTCCCCACATCCTGTAGTGAGGTTACTTCATATATGTGTAATATAGTTAGGTTGTTTTATCACATTCTGTATTCCATCCAAGGATCCCATGACATTCTAAATGATTTTTTTAATTTGCATACATTAAGGTTCACTCTGTCCTACATTCTATGGATTTTGGCAAATGCACAGTGTTATGAATCAACCCTTAAGGTATCATATAGAAAAGTTTCACCTAAAAGAATCATTTGTACTTCATCTATACAATAGCAACCCCTCCTCCCAAACTCATGGGAACAACTGATTATTATTTTTTTACCATTCTTAGAGTTTTCCTTTCTTCAGAATGGCTTGCAATTGAGAGCATAAAGTATGTAGTCTTTTTAGACTGAATTCATTCACACTTTTTTGCAGGTTTTTGTGTGGACATAAGTTTTCACATAAGTTGGATGGATACCCAGGAGCATGACTGCTAAATTGTAAGTTAAGACTGTATTTTACTTTATAAAAATTCCCAAACAGTTTTGCAAAGCAGCTTTACCATCTTGTAGTCCCACCAGCAAAGAATATGAGTTACTATTGTTCCTCATTCTCTTCAACAGCAGATATTGTCAGGGTTTTCTTGTTTTGCTTTATGTTTTGTTTTGTTTTGTTTTGTTTTTGCGGGGGGAAGTGTGTGGATCTTAGTCATTCTAATGTCAAGTGATGTCTTCTTGTTATTTGAACTAGCAGTTCCCTAATGTAAAATTATGCTTATTTTCCATCTGCATATCTTCTTTGGTGAGATGTCTGTTCAGACTTTTTGCCCATTTTTTTTTAAATTGTTGATTATTGAGAGTTCTTTCTATATTTTGGATACATGTCCTTTATCAGATATGATTTTGCAAATAATGTTTTCCAGTCTGTTGCTCCTTTTCATTCTGTTAACAATGACTTTCACAGAGCAGAATGTGAAATTTTAATAAAGTCCATCTTATCAAATTTTCTTCTTATAGATTGTGCTTTTGCTATTACATGTAAACACTCATCACCAACCCTAAGGTCCTTGAGACTCTCTTCTTTGTTTTCTTCTAAATGTTTTATAGTTTTCTATTTAACATTTAGATCTATAATCCATTTTTATTTCATTTTTGTGAAAGACGTACAGTGTGTGCCTGGGTTCCAGTTTTTGCACATGGATATCCAGTTGTTCCATTACTATTTGTTAAAGTGGTTGTAATTTTTTTATTAATTGGACTTTGCTCTGTCAAACATCACTTTGACTACTTATGTATGAGTCTATTTCCGGGGTCTCTATTCTGTTTCGTTGATATTGTTTCACCAACACTATGTCTAGTTTACCATAGTTCTATAGTAAATCTTGAAAAGGGATAGTGTGAGTTCTCCAACTTTCTTCTCTTCTTCCTCCTCCCATTTCTTTTTCTTCAGTATTTTGTAGGTTATTCTGTCTTTTGTCTTTCCTTATGAATTTTAAAATTATTTTATAAAGATTTATAACAGCCTTATGATTAAATATCAGCCTTTAGTAGACTTGTGTCCCTAGGCTGTGACCTTCACAAGTAGTTCTCATATTTGTCCACAATCGTTGAGACAGATAGGCTACTGTAGGTTGTAATGGTAGAAATACCCTTTTCCCAGTTGGGATAGGCTGTGATAAAGTCTCTTCTCTGGAGAGCATCCCTTTGTTATAGAGAATGCTCAGGGAATATTTCACAATGTTTATTCTTCCTTTCTCCTTCTCAGAATCACAAGAGATCTTTCTTAACTCCTCACTATGAGAACCTGGTAGGGTTCCTGGAGGTAAATCCCTGAAAAATGTGGGATTCCCTAAGACTGCCTCCCCCAGCAGTTTCTTACTCTCCCCCACATCCACTCTCCACCTCTAACAATTAGTCAAAATCATCTTTTAAGTTGTCCTATTAGTTCATGGTTCTAGTGGTATTTGCTCCAAGTAGGTTGATCTCTACTGTGACTCCATGAGTTCACCTGTCTCTCCTGAATTCAGAATATTAGTTTGCCCTATATTCTTATTTCTTTGGTTAGTCTTTAAAAAGTCACTGATTTACAGTTTGTTTAGCTTTTTCTTGTTTTAAGGCAGGAGTGATGTCTGCCAGCTCTTCATTTGTTGGAGCTGAAACCAGAAGTATCAAGACTGCTGACTTTTACAATAATGGTATTATTGGTCCACCTCAGGGTTACTGAACATGAACAGAACTTGGATTTGACAGTAAAGGGAATCAATTGTTTGCTGTATCTTATGGCTCAGGAATTTCTTAACCATTTTCACACAGTATTTAGAAGTTTAATTGATACCTTGCTCAGAAGAATGCACAAGGAGTCTGACCCCAGGGCTTTATAGTGGTAAATAAACTACTCAAAATGGAATTAATTGAGTAGAATTAAACTACCTCATAGACCAACATTTATAGAAATATTTTTAATAGAAATATTTTGTCAACAAGAATGCCATGTAGTGGGCATGTTTTTGTTTGTGTGTTTATTGTTGTTGTTGTTTATATTACCAGCTCAGCATCTCTTTCACTTCCTTGGTTATGGGATTATTCTTACATGTAGGCAAAGTAAGAGTTCCCTTTTTTTCCTAATCAGAGCCCAGAGATAATCCTGGCGTAGCTCAAGGATGGAAATATTGCCTAAGTCTGGCCAAAGATAGACTACCTCAGAACTATCAGTTGTGCTGTTCAGAAAGGGGTGCCTTCTTCTACTTAGCAATTGTATGTAGGAGGAACAGAAGCCTGCACCTAGGAGGTGGGAAACATTCTTGCTTCTTTGTAGGAAAGTCTTCCCTGTGAGTTAAGCAATGACAGAGAAAAGCAGAGATGAGAGATGGAGCAAGACAAATCCTAATGACAGAATGAGCAGGATCTGGCCTTGTCTGAAGCTCCGAGAAATTTTGGATATATGAATCCATGAAGTCTCTCTAGTGTATAACTAAATTTGAGTTAGGTTTTTGTGACTAATACATAGCCTCAATTTATACCAGTCTCTGGATCTTGGAAACAGTCTTCTAAAATTAATTTTGTCTCACAAAATTGCCTTTGAAATAGTTAAAAAACAAACAAACCTGGACACTGTCTGTACTGAAAGGGATTCTTTATATAGGTGAGCACTGTAAGACCTTTGCCATCCAAAACTTTTTTAAAATGACATAATGAAAACACTAACTCACAAAGATATTTGTACCCCCTCCCATGTTCATTGCAGCATTATTTTCAATAGCCAAGATATGGAAATAGTCTAAATGACTATCAGTAGATGAATGGATAAATAACTGTGAGATATATATATATATTTTTTTCTCCTTCCCTTGATCATTGGTTTTCCTGTTTCTCAGCAAAGCCCCTACAAGAGTCTCTATTATCACTTACTGAACATTGTTCTTGTTCCTCCATCAACAGGGTCCTCTCTATTTTCTTTTTTTTAATTGCAATTTTTGCAGCTTTATTGAAATGTAGTTGACATACAATAAATTACACATATTTAAAATGTACAGTCTGATAAGTTTTGGCATGTGTGTCCACTTATGAAACTGTCACCACAATCAAGATTATGAATATATCTATCACCTCCAAGGGTTTCTTCAAGCTCCTTGGAAATCCCTCCCTTCCCACTTCCCCAGGGAACTATTTATCTGTTTTCTGTTACTATGGATTAGTTTGAATTTCTAAGATACCAAATGAGAATGCACCATGTGCTAAGTATCATAATTTATCTTATTATCACATTAAATCAATTCTACAAGGCATGCATTAATATGCCCCCTTTGAGGATGATACGCTGGGGCTCAGAAAGGTTAAGAAACTTACCCAAGGTGCTAACAAGTGAGCAGAGCCAATATTCAAAGCTTTGTTTGCTGACACCTTTCACAGTATCATGTTAGAGTAACATTGTGGGGAATCAGTGGCCCAGAGCTATCTGCATTGAGAATGAAATTATTTTGTGCAAATTAAATAATGTTTTTTGCATACTAACTAAGGACCAACTAAAGACTTTGGCCAATTACTATGGGTCCTGGGTAACTGACAACCTACTCTCCTGCATCACTTAGGGTGGCCACAGGAAACAAATGAACCACTCAAATTAATGTAAGTAGAGGAAAGTTTAATAAAGGACTATTCATAAATGTATGTATTGGTGGAGAGCAGGAGAACACAAAAAAATAGGGCAGAAACCCAAGATTAGTGAAAACAGAGATGTGACTACTGCGAGGCCCAAAGAATTGGGGGAGGGAATAGGTACCAAGAACCCAGAGCCAGAGATGTGAAGAGAAAGTTGCCTGGAGAGGATCAGTGACTTCTGGGTGAGTGACACAGCCTAGACAATGTATACATTCACTGTCTTCTTTCCCTCCATGCCCACCAGTGCTTCCATTCATCCAGACACAAACCAAAGCAACATGTCAGGGAGTCTGCAGATACAGTTCTTTTATTAAGCCTCCCAGGACAGTGAGTAGTAGAAAGAATGGAGGAGAGTAGGCATGGGAAGAGCAGTGGGCAATATCCAGCATAGCAACCACTTCTTTGTTAAAAACCATGACTAAAACAATGATGTGTTGCTCAATTTGTCTATCATTTTGAAATGTATTACACACACACACACACACACACACGCCACACCTTGGTGCACCCCAAAATGATGTTAACGTTCCATTTTAAAAGCTGAGGATTGGGTTTCCCTGGTGGCGCAGTGGTTGTGAGTCTGCCTGCCAGTGCAGGGGACGCAGGTTCGTGTCCTGGTCCGGGAAGATCCCACATGCCACGGAGCAGCTGGGCCCGTGAGCCATGGCCGCTGGGCCTGCGCGTCCGGAGCCTGTGCTCCGCAACGGGAGAGGCCACAACAGTGAGAGGCCCGTGTACCGCAAAAAAAAAAAAAAGCTGAGGATTGATATGAGGGATAAACATACTCCCTAGAGAGAATTCAATTTTCACTTTTACAGAAAGCACATTCAGTGTTAATTCATGTTTTTAAGAACTCATGTAAAAACAAAACAAAACATTGCCAAAAATTTAGAGGAATATTTATATACACATATATACACACCTATACATATATGTACATATATATAGATATACATATAGATATAAATGTAGGTATAGTTTTGTGCAAAATTTTACTATCTTCCTTTTATGATTGTTTTAGGTGTCCATTGTCTTAAATGAATTATAAACATCAAACAACAGTTAACAAGCTGACCATTAAATTTTATCTGACACTTGCTAGGTACAATTTAACATTTTTATTCACTTGCACAAACATATATTAAAAGTCTAATATGTACCAGACATTATGCTATGCATTGATTTATTTCTTCCAAAAAAAAGTAAAGTGAATATGCTAGAGTTATTTTACAGTTTTAGTGGCTTGGGGTGGAAAGTCACAGTATTGGCCTTTATCTCATAAAGTGGGATTTGATCGACAAACCTAGTGATAATGTGAATGTGTGATGTCAGGAAAAAAAAGTAAACCTTTTCCAAATTGAAATAACTAACCCTAATTTAGTCATAATTTGTCTGTGGGCTTTTTCTATGGCAATTCAACAGTTCTAGTCCTCATGTAATTCACACCTCCTTTAGGGAAACATTTTTGGCTGTAAATGTAAAAAGATATTGAAGTTGATGAGCTAGCATTATATAAAATCACAATTTATTTCCACAGGAGTGAGTCAAGAAAGCATGGAGTAGAAAATCTATGTGAAAGAACTTCTGTTTATGGTGGTGGGAGTGTCAGGCTAGGTTAAGTCAAACAACAGCTATCAAATGCTAAGTTAAAACCAAAAAAAAAACCCAAAACCTGATCATCTGAAAAAACATAGCAGAATTTCTAGTCCAATTCTGGAAAGAAAGCCTATAATCAGAAAGGTATACAGAGTATAAGAGCACCAAAGCTCCACATAACCTAACGTATTCATCATAAACAACTGTTTCTTGGCTCTGTGGCCCCTGTGAGCCAGAGTCAGAGATTAGGACTCAGGCCTTGAACAGGGGAGAGGCTTACGGGAGAACCATCCCATATGGATCTGGGGTCTTAAAGGCTATGTTCTCAGAGTGAGAGGAAGTCAGATCTATAACTGACTCCTCACATCCTTTGGGCATAGTGCTTTTATCTATCCTGAGAATTCATATCCTTGATGGTCCCGGGACCCTCAATCTTTAAACAAGGTTGAAAGCAGTACCAAGTGGAAGGGATCTTAGGTACCTTTAGGTACTCAGCAGAAGCAAACACAAAACCTCTCTAGAGAAAGACATATCAATCTAAGTTTCTAGGAAGACCCCAAAATTAATGTTATTGGGCAACTGCGAGCAGGCAGTAATTAGGAGGCTTACGACCAAAAAGAAAAGGGAAAAAATATATGTCAAAACTAACCAAGTTAAAGCTCATACATCTATATTATTAACAGAAAAATGGAAGTCAAGGCAAAATCTGTTACAGAGATAAAGGTAACCATTACTTGAAAATGATAAATTGTGAATTAAAAAATCACAATTTTAATTACTCTTTTCCATTTAGTAATATGGCCTCAAAATATATAAACAAAGATTGATAAATGACAAAAAAATGGGATTTCTCATGGGCATATTTTAACAGAACATTTGAAAAAGCAATAGAAAAACTTGACAAGATATTATAAATAATATAAAACATTCTTTTGAAGTATTCACAAAAAATTGACCATGTATTTCGTCATAAAGCAAATCCCAAACAGTTCTGTTTGTCAATAGTAAGATTTAGTCAAAATTCAAATATAAAAATAAAACTAACATTGCTTTGTGTTAGTAATTTAGAAATGTATTGCTTAATAATCTATGAGTGAAAACAGCAAATAAATAAAAATAGGTTATATGTTGACTTGAGTTATAAAGAGAAAAACATATCAAAAAATTGTTTCATTGAAAGCAGTACTTGCAGCACAATTTAAAGCCTTCCCTTTATGTTACAAAAGGGAGAGAAAAAATAAAACTAATGAACTAAGCATCAGAACAAAATTTGTGAAAGATTATCAAAATGGTTTCAAGTTATGTATAAGGAAAAAAAATTAAAGGTGAGGGCAAAACTGAATGGAACACAAAGCAAAATATATGGAGGATTTACAAGATCCAAAGTGAATTAGTTGTTGATTAGCTTTGGAAAGACTAGTAATATTGACAGATCTATAATAAAACTTATCAAGCATTTAAAAATGGAAGAAGGGCTTCCCTGGTAGCGCAGTGGTTGAGAGTCCACCTGCCGATGCAGGGGACGCGGGTTCGTGCCCCGATCCCGGAAGATCCCACGTGCCGCGGAGCGGCTGGGCCCGCGGGCCATGGCCGCGGAGCCTGTGTGTCCGGAGCCTGTGCTCCGCGGCGGGAGAGGCCACAGCAGTGAGAGGCCCGCGTACAGCAAAAAAAATAAATAAATAAATAAATAAATAAATGGAAGAAGACCATGAACATAAGTCATTTGCTACAGATATGTAGTTAATGAATACTTAATAACATAATAACATTAACAATTTTAGGCTGTTAAATTTGAAAATGTAGATGAAATGGACATACTCCATATATGGAATTGATATGTCATTGATTAAGTTTTTGACTATTTTCAATAAATGGTGTTGGATAAAGTATGTATATACAATTCCATGTGTACCTACCATCTATCTAACAATTCATGTATATATATATATATATGCACTCAATATGTACACCCACTTCTGTATAACATGTTTATATACATAGATACTCACATATGCATATACATACATAGATAAAAGAAAAATTGAATCATGACTTTTACAATATACCAAACACAAAAACACAATTCCAGATAAATTGTTAATCTAAATTGGAAAGGTTAAAAAACAAACAAATAAGTAAGTAAATAAATAAAACTTTTAAACAAAACATAGGAAAATATCTTTATGATTTGGGGGTAAGAAAGGTGTACTTAAATAGGACCCAAAAGTTTCAGTCATAGAGTAAAATATTAATGCATTCAAATAAATTAAGAGATTTTAAAATTATCTCTCAATATGATTTTCTTTGATATTTTCAAATAAAAATTTGTACTTTTAAAAAATATGAAGATAATGAAGAACAAAGACAGGCTGAGGAAAGTTTCAGGTTGAGAACATAAATGATATGACGAATGCACCTCATGACCTTCAGTTTGATAACAGTCCAGATTCTTTTTCTTTTGTTATAAAGGTAGTAGCGGGACAAATGGCAAAATTTGAATAAGGCTTGAAGATTGGATGATAATACTATATCAGTATTAATTTCCTGATTTTGATAATCCTGTGGTTATGTAAGAGAATGTACTTATTATTAGAAAATGCACTCTGAATTTCTTAGAGATAAAGTGACATTGTTTATGTGATGTATTTTCAAGTGATTCAGAAAAGAATACATGTGCATGAGAATGTTCCGGAAGGGGAGAAGTGAGAGGGAGAGAGGAAGAGAGATCAGGGTTGGAGGAAGGGAAAGAGAAACTGGAGAAAGGGTATATGGAAGTTCTTGGTATCATTTTTGCAACATTTCTGTAAGTGTAAAATTATTTTAAAATATTTCCAAATAAAATGAAAAAATTAAGAAATGCTCATCAAAAGACACAATATTAACTTCTACCAATCGTGAGCAGAGCTAGGATTTATTTGATGTTTCTAATAAATATTCAGTATTACCTCATAAATTTCTCTGAGTGGAGATAATAGAAAACTCTGAATTTGAAAAAAATTTTAGCCTTGCTTCACTTTTACAAGATACATGATATTCAATTTAATTAGTGACAGTAATTAGGTCAAAAATAATTTTCATACTGCAATGTGGCATTCAGTGAAGTTTTTGGAAATATTGTTTAAGTGTTTTATAAACAGCTTTGCTAAGAATTCCTTGTATGTAGTAATTATACTTGTCAAAAATTATTGCCTGTGTATGTATATACTTAAATGTGTCTATCAGAATTCAGTAGAAATTTTTTTGCCTGTACAGTCTTATAAACATGAATTACTTGTCCACTATAGCACATAAAAACCTATATTTCTGGCTTTCCTTAAAAAAGTTGACATCTGGCAACAGTGAGCTTTCATTTTCCCATGGCAATAATTCTCTGGCACATGTGTTCTCTAGTTAGCCTAGGTCTCTGCCTCACTGTTTTGTGTATTTCATAAATATGCATTTCACATGCCTTCCTGCCCTTTGTAGGCATCTTAGTTTGTGATTTTGGCCTGAACCTTCCCACTGAGATTTCATTTATGTAGAAATCATTTTTCTTATTTTTCTCCTATAGCTAGTGAAAAATAAAGCTCAAATCCAGCCCATGAAATAGTATTATTGCACCCTCCAAATGAAGAGAATTTTGAGTCAGCCTGATATGAGGGCATGGAGCTTGGCATATCTGAATTTCAGTTCCCAGCCTGAAGGGCTGTCATTCTTTTTCTTTTATCTCAGTTTTCTCATAACCGAAATGGGGATAAACATGCATACTTATTTTGAGGCTAAGGTAATTGCCTGACATACAGTAAGCACTCAAATATAGTAACTATTTCTTTTCCCTCCCTCCATACTATACCAGTGCTTTCAAATGTCCTCCTTTCCAGACACATTCCTTCTCACTAACATTTCTGTGTATCATGTAAGGAAAAAAGACATTTAATTTATTAAGTTTAATAAGGATCTAATAAATAGAACTCCTGTGACTAAAGTATAAATATCAAATATAAATAGAATTAGATAATTACTGCAGGTTTCCTATGAAATGACAACAATATGCATTTACATGGCTTTAGAAATTAGACCTAAAAATAGTAGAGCGAGTGCAGAATGCCCACTTTGTAATACCTGCAATTCCATGTCATATTTGGGGCCTGGTCTTGTCCTGTCACAATTGCTGTGATGCTCTATTCTCAGAGGAAATTGTGAGTGTAATTATTGGTAGAACCATGTTCTTGTGATAGATGGAAGAGAACACATTCTCCTTGTAACACATCATCATATCGGCTCACGAGCTAATCCTTTCTTAGGTTTAATAGGAGCACCTCTTAGAAACATTAGATTCAATCCTACATCATGCATGAGGGCAGTGACCTTGTATGTCTTATCTTCATTCGAATCCCTAGGCCAAACATGGTTCCTGGGGCATAGTTGACACTCAGCATTTATCCATTGATTGGATGAATGAATGAAAGCATTGCTTGTTATAGAATATCCATTTTATAAGCAATTGAGATGGTTTTGATTGCAAGTGTCAGAAAACACCAATGCAATAGACAGCAACAATACAGAGTTATTAGCTCACATAATAATGACTTTAAAGAATGGGAGCCTAGCTCAAAGGTGAGTTACCTCATATGTTTTCAGGAACCCATGATTTTCTGTCCTCGATACTGGGACTTTCTTCTCTGGTTAGATCTCTATAGTAACCACTTGGTTGCAGTGGTTTCATAAATCACATCCAGCATTTCAGTGACCAAAAGTGGAAGAGTAATCTCCTCTGTCTTGTGTCTATTTTTAAGAGAAATGAAATTCTTTACCATAAACCCACATCTGGGCTTCATCTTATTTCTCATTGGTCACCATTGGGCCATCTAATCAGCTCTACTGGCAAAGAGAAGGGGCTTTTCCATGATCAGTTTACAAGAATTAGATAAGCTCTGAATTAAAGATGAGGTTAGTTCACCTTATCTGGGATAAGAGGAAGGCACAGGATGTCTAAATAACACTGGAATTTTGTTAATAAGAAATAAAGGGGAAAGGGGCATCAACCACACTGAAAAATGTATTAATCAGAAAGCGGATTAATATTTCTTAAAACATAATTTCTGAGGAAAGAAGATTATTTTGTTCAACTATTTAAACAGTAGATTCCAAAGGTAGTTTGTTATAAGTTTTTCTCTCCATCCAGTTTCATGTTACAGCCCCTTGTAGTAAGGACCAGAAAAAATACTTTTAAACAAAGTTTACAAGTTTAGCCTTGCTTAATAAGCACAATAGTCACAGATACCAGTTTCACCTGTTTCCTAAGAAGACAAGATACTTGCTTAAGGCCTCCTTGCACTGCCATGTAAAGAGTGTTTACTGAAAGTTTACCATAACAGCTCCCCATTTTCATAGATGAGGAAATTGAATATTAAAAAGCCTATTTACTTTTCAAGGTTATATAGGTGAGAGTGATAGAGTTAGGTTTTAAGACCAGAATAGTCTGACTCTGAAGTCTAAGGTCAGCTGCCTCTAAATGAAGCAGATATGTTCAGGAAAATTCTTTCTGTCCACTGTGAAATGATTTCAAAAGAAATAGTAGTCAAAAGAATTGCAAATAAGGGACATTAACATTTCAACCATTTTCATGTATTCAGTAAATGTTTCTTCAGCATCTACTCCATATCCAAAACACTGCAAAATAAAAACTCAACTGTATCTTCCTTTATCTTGTGAAGATGTGGAATACATTATTTTTAAAGCTAGAGATCATTTCCAGTGTAGTAGATAAATGAGTGGGAAATGTTGAAAGAAATATGCATAGGGTCATGGGCAAAGTTCATTATAATATCACGGAGTAAATTTTATCCAGTAAGCTTCATAGAAGTACAAAACAGAAATCTAAATTATGTCTCAAGACTCAATAGAATATCTATTGGTATATATATCTATCTAAATTATGCCATATATTCCCTTAACACTCTTTTTTAAAATTTACACTTTTTTCTAGATCTTGTAACTTCTTTTTATCCAAGTTCCTTCATCAAATAATGTCTGAAAAAATAATATAAATTAGCTTAAAAAGAAATATACTAAATGGAGATATTAGCTACAAGCAACTTATTTGCTTCCATAAAATATAAGAACTACTATTTTAAAATTAGTATGGAGAAATATAATCGGAGGAAATTTAGATAAAGGAATAAGTAATTCACAGAAATGAAAAATTCCACTGGGAAATTTAACATATAAATAAGTGCTTAATCAAGAGAATGGTAATGAAAGCAATGATCATATACATATATATGTATATATACACAAATATTATAGTGTATATATATATATGTTATATAGTTACAAATAAATATATGTCTATATACATGTAAATATATGTATATGTACACATATAACTATAATTGCGTATGTGTATGTATATACCATTAGATTGGCAAGCAAAAAACTATCAATGTTGATTGTTTAGACAAGTATAAGGTGAAATGAACTTTCTCACTGCTGGAGGGAGTTTAAATATTGAATATTGGCTCTGACATATTGAATAGAAATTTGGTAGGTAGGACCTAATAATTCTAATATATATGTATCTATTAATGAGAAATTCCATCTTTGAGTGTATGTGTGGATATTCACTGCAGCATTGCATATGATAAAGAACAAAAAAAAGTGAGAACAATATAAGTATCTTTGTATAGAGGAATAATTCAATGACATGTAGTGTATTGAGAAAATAAATTTTGAAAAATAGTCCTGATAGCTGGCAGCTGGTTGCTGACAGCTAGGAGTTGACAGGTCAGCAGTATTCCCAGCTGAACATAAAGAACTTTCACAGAATTTGAACAATACTCAAGCAGGCTACTATGTAACCATGATGGAACAAGAGAGAGATAAGGTCACTCTGAAATCACCACTGAAAAGAGACAGAACAAGGATACCATGCAACCACAAAAAAAACTAAGCATCCTTGTTTTTTGATTAACTGACACTATTTCTTGAAATAAAATACTATAAACTCTAGGAACATAATGAAAATTCTAACTCCACATTACTGCTCCCACCTCCTATTTTATATATTTTTTTAATATTTATTTATTTTCTTTATATTTTTTGGCTGTGTCCAGTCTTTGTTGTGGCCCACGGGCTTCTCTCTAGCTGTGGTGCACGGGCTTCTCTTTAGTTGTGGCATGCGGGCTCCAGGGCACATGGGCTCTATAGTTGTGGCGTGCAGCCTCCAGAGCACGCGGGCTCTGTAGTTCACGGCACGCGGGCTCTCTTGTTGACACTTGAGAGCTCAGTAGTTGTGGCACATGGGCTTAGTTGCCCCGTGGCATATGGGCTTAGTTGCCCTGTGGCATATGGGAACTTAGTTCCCCGACTACGGATAGGAACCCACATCCCCTGCATTGTAAGGCGGATTCTTTACCACTGGACCACCAGGGAAGTCTCTGCCCCCTTTATATTTTGACCATAACCAATTCAAAACAGGTCATTGCTTTACTAAACCTTTCTCAAAGACATTTAACACAGGACAGGCTAAGAGTCCCTCCACATTACTTTCGTAGTTCTGTGTATTTACTTTAATCATGGCACTTCTCACGCAGTTATTACTGCATTTTTGTGTTTCTATACCTGCTTCTCTTCAAGACTTTGAGTTCCTAGAGGGAACAGACCCTGTGTTGGTTTAGCATTTTGCATCCAGCACGATGAATGGCACATATGCTCAAGAACATCTTATTGACTGAGAGAACAAGAGTGGATTGATCAGTGCATTAATAACCAAATAAATACAATCACTGGGAAGCAATCTACATTTCATTTAATTTATACAATGTTACATACAAAGAAGATAATATTAAAATTAAAAACTAAGGAAATGTAATTTTTTTGACATTTCCTACCATCATCTCACATCTCACCCCTCCTTAATTCCACAAAAGGGAGAGAAAAAAATAAAAAATAAAAGGAATGGAAATATCTATTTATCGATTTTCAAACATGAAGCTTCTATTTGCAACGTCCAGAGCCCTGTTTTGAAAGTTGTGTGCACAGTAGTGTATTAATTATGGGGATTATGAAACCCTGAGGCTTGATGTGTTGAAATAGAAAAGGGTTTTAATTCTAGGGGAACCATCTCTAGATTTTGATGTGAAATAAAGTTTCTTGCATCGACCCTGCGCTAATGAAGATCGGAATGTTCTCTTAGTGTGATCAGAGCTACTCCCACGTTAATTACCTCTCAGTGAGTTGAGAGGAAATGGAAAAGCAAAAGCATTGATTTTTGAAGAAATTTCTTGTCTTGCAAACCACATATTACCCAAATAGATTTACTCTTAATCTTTTAATAAACTGAAACAGTTAGTGATTTCTGCAAATGATGCCTCAGTCTAATCTCACAGAAGACTCTCAGTTCTGCAGTGGATTACAAATGTCTCCCATCTTTCAATATTTGTCTTTGCTTCTTTCAGCAGCTGAATTTAATTCTTATTATCCTCAATGACAAGGCAATTTCAGATGATGAAATTTCTCATGTGAAACCTACACCTTTCAAATAATAATTTACAACTCCAAATTGGATTTGTGTGTATGAGTGTGTGTGTACATACACACACAGTTCACCTGAAGATGACAGTCTGATTTGTGAACTTATAATTCATTTCATAGATTAAAATGTTTTTAGCCATGAGAAATGAAGCATCATTGTTTTCAAAGAAAGATTAAATTCACATGATCCTCGGGTTCATAATAAGAAATGAAGTGGCAAAAGTGAAAACAACAACAAAATAAACAAACAAAAAGAAACCCCTCATATTCTTAATCAATGTGATGAGTCACTAGTCTTAGTTGAGTTTGAAGATCCCTCTTGCACCTACCCAGGTTCACATGTGCATTATTTCTTGCCTAGTTACTGTATCATCTTCCTAATTGCTTTCCACCTGTGAAATTTCACCTATCCATCCTTATCATTGCTATCACAATGATCTTTCTAAAAAAGTATTTAAGATAAAGCAAAACAAACATGTAATTTGCCTGCTTAAGTCTAAAATGTTAAAGCTCTTAACTATGTGCCAGACACTGTTAGAGATGTCATGATCCATCTGGTTTTTGATTGTCATGACTCCTATGTAGATATGGCTCTCCCCTCTTAACAAATGAGAAATCTGCAGTTCAGAAAAGTTAAGATGATTTATATAAGGTCTAGAATAAGATTCCTCAACAGCAGTATTATTGACATTTTAGGTCAAACAATTATTTGTTGTGAGGTACTATCCTGTGCACTGCAGTATGTTTAGCAGCTTCCCCGACCTCTACCACCCTATGCCAGTAACAGGCCCCTGACCCCAGATGAGAAGGCCAAAGATGTATCCAGACATTGAGAAATACCCCCTGGGAAAACTGACAAAATTATGATTGAGAAAGTTAAGAACCATTAGCCTATACATGTATCTCTTTCATAATAATGTAATCTACATAGTTTAATGGCCTCACGGATGCATGCTTTATCATTCCCAAATATTCATTAATGCATTCATTTCTTGACTCAGTTTTGGGATATGTTTTAAGAACTTGGACTCTGTGCCGGTCTGCCAGAGTTTTTATCCCAGCTCTACCATTAACTGGCTTTATGACATTGGGCAAGTTCTCAACCCCTCTCTGCTTTAGGACCCTCATCTGAATTTGGGAATGACAATCACACATCATTCATAGGTGTGTTAAAAAGACTAAGTAAGGTTTTCTATGTAAAGGTCTTAGAAACAGTGGATGCCTATGGTGATCAGGGAGGAGAGTCTGAAAGTTTTCCATTGAGCCACCTTTTTAACATTCTTACACCCGACTACCCATGTCAAAGAGCAGAGAACCAGCTCAGTAAAGCAACCCCATTGCAGACAGGATATCGAGGATCTCCTTCCCTGCCTACAACCCCTTTGCTACAACTTCTCTCCCAAACATACCATCACTATAATGCCTGCTCACAATGTAATCTGCCACAATCACTCTCTTTCTCCTTATAGTGATCACCACATTCTTATCACTAGTAGGGTTGTCCAAAGTTATCAAATTCCAGGAGATAGAAAACAAGGATCCACTGTCATATATTCTCCTAAGACTCCTCAGTAGTGTCTTACTCTGCAGTGCATTGTGAACCATTTTCCATAAGATTGTGTGAATACATGCGCTAGTTTCACCCTGCTCCTTGTAGGTCTTCTGCTCTTCCTTAAACTAATTATCTTCTCCTTATATCTTTTATTTTTTAATTGTATTTTATTGTGATAAGAGCAGTTAATATGAGATCAACCCTCTAAACAAATTTTTAAGTGTGCAATACAGTATTATTGACTACAGGTACAATGCTGTTTGGCAGATCTCTATGCATCTTGCTTCACTGAAACTCTATGCTTATTGATTAGTAACTCCCCATTTCCCCTTACTTTCAGACCCTGGCAAATACCATTCCACTCTTTGATTCTATGAATTTTATTATTTTGGATATCTCATATAAGTGGAATCATGCGGTATTTTTCTTTATGTGACTGGCTTATGTTGCTTAGCTTAATGTTGTCAAGGTTCATCCCCTTTGTTGCATAATGCAGAATTCTCTTCTTTTTTAAGGGTGAGTAATATTTCATTGCATATTTATACCCATTTTCTTTATCTGTTTATCTGTTGATGGACATTCAGGTTGTTTCCACATCTTGGCAATTGTGAATAGTGCTTGCAATGAATGTGAGAGTACTAATATCTCTTCCTTACTTATTTGGAATGATGATACATATTTATCTACAGTTTAAATAGAGAAATGAGCTCAATATAAGAAAAGAAACTCGTATATGCTTATACTCAAGGGTCATGGAAACCTTCCACAGTACATGATATTTGAACGTAAATCTAAAAAGAACAGTAGGTACTAACCAAAAAAAAGCGTGAGGCAGTGGGAAAAATGTACAAGAGAAAAGCCAACAAATGCTTGGTTCTAGAGTTGAGACAACATGCATAATCAAGAAATTGTACAGATATTTGTGAAATACATAAATGTTCTGGCATTTGACATATAAGAATTTCCTGGTTGGAGAAATGTCTGGTTTACATACTGATCTATCTGAAACAGTCCACCTCCACCCTCCCCATCTCCATTCCTTGGTCTTCATATGGCCAGTTCTGTCTCGTCTTTCAGTTGTTAGCTCAGAACTTACCTTCTCAGGAAGTTCTTCTCTAGCTACTTCATCCTAGTATGAAAAACTCTAATAATTGTTATGGAGAAAATTTTTTTTAAAATAGAAAGTCTTCCAACAGGAACTCTTGACCTAACTCTATTGTTTGCTTTCCAGATAATAAATGCAAGTTCCTGAGTGCTGAGGACTTCTGCTTTATTCATCTTTTCATTGCCAGTGCTTAGAATATTGTCTGGCACTCAGTTCAGTTGGTGCTCAAAATATATATACTGAATGAATGAATGAATGAATGAATAAAAGTTGTCCGTTGTAATGTCACTCACCACTTGTATTCCAGCAACCTGAGGGCTTGACAACAGCTGGATCCCTGTAATACTAGGCACATCTCCCTAATTAGAAAGTGGGTGGGGGAGAGGCCTTTCTTTCAGTAAGTCAATTTTTTTACTTACTTACCCAAGAATTTGGCTTTTCTATCCTTGTACAAGGCCAAGAATACATGGATACCAGACCAAGCAATTGTACAGGGGCTTAATTTGGAATTCTCTCCCATTTCTGGAGGCTAAAAAAGAAGAGCTACCCAATCTCATAGCCAGCAGGGTTAGGAACAAACACACATTTTTAACAGCAAAAATTGTTTATATACTTGATTGGCATTGAAACAAGCACATACTTTTTCTGAAAGTCAGTTGTCATTTTTTTGGTGGAGGTGGGTTGTGTACTTTAATTTTTAAGACAGCTGACATCAAGCAAAATACATCCAGAGGGAAGTGTTAGTTCTGTTCTAAGCATGGGTGGGAAGCAAGATTTAAGTCTTTACTATGAAGGACATTTTGGATGTCCTAATTTGCTCAGTTTCATGGGTCACATTTTGTTCTAATTAGCATTAGGGGTAAGAAATAAGAGCATGTGAATCACATCTCACTATGGGCTCAGATTTCTAAAAGTCTAATATGGTAAAATATACAATTTACAATGTATTTTCAGTTACTCACAATAATTTGAAAGCTACATGAATAGAGTACAACAATGGATTTTTTCTCAACTAAAATCCAGCTAATGTCCAGCTCATACATTTGCTATTTTCATTTCTGACCCTTTCTGCAGCTGTGGGTCCATGAAGTCATAGTTTTGTTGAATTCATTTTATATTATGCTTCCTAGTACAATGTTTTGACCATGTCTGATTATATAGCTCAATTGGAGTGGAGAAAATTACCCGTTCATTTAGAAAAAAATTCCCTTTCAAAGCCTGAGGGAATCTGGTCTTCAATTTTGAAAGAAATTTACAGAATCAGGTTGTTTGTATCAGTTGTAAGTATTGTTTAGTGTTTGACCCAGGGTTGCTTGATATATCACTCAAGCAAATATGACTTTATGTTTGTCTCTTTTCCCTTTTCTCTGTGATACGAATTCTGATGAACTCAATATCTTCTCTGCCATTGAGTTTTGCACACCCTTCTCTCTATAGTTTTGCCATAAATTTCCATATATATGGCTATATATTCAAGCCATAACTACAATAAATAAGGCTCCCATTATAACCTTGCTTAAAATAAGAGATGGGTGCATTTTCTTCTACTTTCTTACAAGTACTTTTTAAAGGCACTTCTATTTTTAGAAAAAAGAAATAAAAATTAAGAATGCATATGTTAACAATCTGTGTTGATTGGAAATACCCAAAGGTGTTTGTGAAACCGAGCTTTCATGAGATCATTTTCTCTTCCTTTTATGTCCTAAACTTCATCTTCATTGCAAATTGCCTGACCCTTGTGGAAGATTGCTGTTGGGCACACATATGAAGAGGTTAATTACTACTTTATTATATCTTACATGTTTCTCTATTTTACAGCATCCAGGTTTTTTCTCTGTTACTCAGTGGGGATGTGTTAGATTTCTTTCTTCCCTTGTTGAGAATGATTCTGGTTCTCTATATACTTAAGAAAAAAGTCCTTCCATACAACATAATCACATTTTGGGTGTTTGCCATGCTCCCCAAATCAATTATTTAACATAAAATGCTGGTACTGTGTGTTCACAAATATCTAATGCATGCATTCTGTCTAGTGAGAAGATCAGGCAGGTACATGAGCAAAATAAAACATGAAAATCCAATAGTAGGGTACCAGACACAGCAGACAGGGATAAATGAGGGACAGGTGGTTATTGGGCTCGGCAAAAATCTATCTAGAGAAAGATATCATGAGATAGAACTTTGAATGGCAGGCAAAGGAGGAAGGACATTTTGGAAGGAGGGTGTAATATATGTAAAACGATGAAAGCATGGGAGATATAAGATACACTTTAGGAACTACAAGTGTTTAATATTTTAGGGTCTCAGGACTCATGGGGGAATGAGATTATCAAATTTGAGAGCAAGGGCCAAAACATGGGCATGGGTCATAAAATTTCCAGTTATCAATCTATATCCACAGAGTAGACCTAGACAAAACCCTAATAACATCTACTGCTTTGATGTCGTAGAAAGAGCATAGAGCATGGAATCAGAAGTATTGTGCTCCCACCTGCTGAGTTACTTTGGACAAGTTGTCTTCTAATTTGAGCCTTCACTTCCTCAATTAAAAATTAAAAACAATAAAATATTAATCTCCTAAGGCTTTTGGATAATTTTGCATGTGTCAAAAAAGCTTTGAAATTTAAAAAGTACCAGCCAAAGTAATGTCCCTCTTTCACATAGTCATTCACATATTTTCAAATATTTGAGGGTTTAGAATCTATCAGGCACTGGTCTAGCCAACAGGCAATTTATCAGTAAGCACAGCAAGTAAGACCCCTTCTAGGATGGAGCTCATGATTCCCTTTTCTGTGGCATTTAATCTGAGACCTATAAAGATCATAGGGAGAAAGATTTCAGGAAGAAGAAACAGCAAATATAAAGATCCAAAACCAAGAATGTTATGGGCATGAAATACACACACATTCACAGAAGATGAGAGGATTGGAGTACCCCTTCAGATACTGGGCCCCTTGGGGAAGGATTGGGCAAGTGGGATTTACACCCAGCAAAGCAGTTCTCCTAATTATAGACATACAGCATGTGGGCCAGAGGCAAGTGACATATATGCAAGGCTTTAGCCTTTAACACCCTCTCACCAAAAAAGAAGAAAATTCCTTTTGTGTTGCTAGGATACCTCTGCATTTTAGAATCTGCAGTGCATTGGGCTCTTGACTCTTGCCCTTTCATGTCTTTTTCATCTGTCAAGGTTCTCAGAAGAGAGTGTCAGGAAAACTTGCAGTGGTCTCCTGCTTCAGAAGCTAGAGGTCAACTTCTCTTATTGCTCCTATTACTTAATATTTTCCTTTCCTTTCTTCTAAATGGTCCTGGGATTTTTTTATAAACGTGTCATATTAAGTCAGGAATGCAAATATATGCTAACTTAAGTGCTCACTCTGATCCATTGATGGTAGGTGCCTAGAATACCATGTGGAAAAACATTCTAGCTAAGGTGGGGAACTCAGCAGAGAGTGAGACAACAAAATTGTCTACGTCTTCTTTGGATTGAGTGAGTAGCAAAGAGGCAGAATTGGACTGAATCTTACTTAAAGTAAATCTGCCTTTTTGCTCTAAGATTAAAGTCACAATTGGGTCATTCTTTTCTTTAGCATATTTTATTTTTAATATATTTTCCTAGGTAAAAGAAAACTTATCATAGGTATGCTAAATAAACATTAGTACCAAGAGTGCAGCCTAAAAAGCTATAGATAGTATCATCTATGGCACTTTTTTCCCTTAATAAGTCCACATACACCACCACTGATATTCTCAGCTTCTTGGACATTATACAAATGACTTAGTATTTCCCAGCCTGTTTTCTTATCTGTACGGTGGAGTAATAAGAGAACTTACCTCCTAGAATTGATGTAAAAATTAAATGAGAAAATCTCTTTAAAGAACTTGCACTAAGTTCAAAACAGAAAAGTTTCTTAATAATTCCTTAATAAAAGTTAAATGGGGACTTCCCTGGTGGTCCAGTAGTAAGGAATCCACCTTACAATGCAGGGGACGTGGGTTTGATCCCTTGGTCGGGGAGCTAGGATCCCACACGCTGAGGGGCAACTAAGCCCACGTGCCACAACTATTGAGCTCGTGCACCTCAACTAGAGAGCCTGCGTGCCGCAAACTACAGAGCCCACGCCTTGAAGTCTGCTGAGTCTAAATTTAATATAGCTACTCCTGCTTTCTTTTGATTCGTTTTAGTATGGTATGTCTTAATCCATCCATTTACAGCACATAGTTGGGGCAGGTCTTGTTTTTTGATCTACTCTGGATCTTTGGTGCATTTATTTTATTGAAATTCAAATTGATTATTGATATGTTGGATTAATATCTACCATATTTTTACTCTTTTCTTTTTAATGCTTTTTCTTTTTGCTATTTGTGTCATACTTTTTCCTGCTTTTTGTAGTTTTAATTGAGCATTTTATATGATTACATTTTCTCTTTTTTCTTATCATATTAGTTTTATATATATATTTTTTAAAATTTTAACTGGTTGTCCTAGAGTTTGCATTATACATTTACAATGAATCCAAGTCCACTCTAAAATAACACTGTCCTGCTTCATGGGTAGCATGAGTAACACACATACACACAAAGATATATACATAAATATACATAATCAAATACATTGTTGCTATTATTATTTTGAATAAACTTGTATCTGTTAGATCAATTTAGGATACAAAAAAAATGTTTTTATTTTACCTTCATTAATTACTTCTTTGATGCTCTTTCTTTATGTAGATAGAAATTTCTGATCTATATCAGGTTCCTTCTCCCTTAAGAACTTATTTAATATTTCTTGCAATGCAGATGTCCTAGTAACAAATTCCTTCAATTTTTGTTTGAGAAATTATTTCTCTTACACTTCTGAAGGATAATTTTTTCAGAGTAAATAATTCTAGGTTCATTTTTTTTCTTTTTTGTCTCTCAACACTTCAAGTATTTCCTTCCATCCCTCTTCTTGCTTGCATGGTTTGTGAGAAATTGGATGTAATTATTTCCTTTCTCCCTCTGTAGATAAGGTGCTTTTCCCTTCTGACTTTTTTTTAGGATTTTTTTTTTCATCTTTGATTTTCTGTGTTTTGAAAATGGTATGCCGAAGTGTAAGGGTTTTTTGGCATTTATCCTGCTTGGTGTTCTCAGATTCCTGGATCTTTGATGTAATTAATTTAATAATTAATTTTGGGGAAATTCTCAGTCATTTTTGTTTTTAATATTTCTACCAGCCCTTTCTTGTTTTTTTGTTTGTTTGTTTTTTCCTGGTATTCCCATTATATATATATTATACCTTTTGTAGCCGTCCCACACTCCTTGGATATTCTGTAGTATTTTTTTTTGCAGTCTTTATTCTCTTTGCTCTTCAGTTTTGGATATTTCTTTTGAGGCTTTCTCAAGCTCAGAGATTCATTCCTCTGCCATATCTAGTCTACCAATAAGCCCTTCAAAGGCCTTCTTCATTTATATTAGAATTTTATATCTATTATTTCTGTTGGTTCTTTCTTAGGTTTTCCAACTTTCTGCTTACATTTGTCCATCTGTGCTTGCATTCAGTCTACTTTCGTCAGTTCCCTTAGCATTTAACCATAGCTGTTTTAGATTCCCAGTCTAATAATTCCAACATTCCTGTCATGTCTGGTTCTAATGCTTGCTCTGTCTCTTCAAGTAGTGTTTTTTGCCTTTTGGTATACCTTGTAGTTTTTGGGGTTTTTTTGGTTTTTTTGTTTTGTTTTTTTGCGGTACGCGGGCCTCTCACTGTTGTGGCCTCTCCCGTTGCGGAGCACAGGCTCCGAATGTGCAGGCTCAGTGGCCATGGCTCACGGGCCCAGCCGCTCCGCGGCATGTGGGATCTTCCCAGACCGGGGCACGAACCCATATCCCCTGCATCGGCAGGCGGACTCTCAACCACTGCGCCACCACGGAAGCCCTACCTTGTAGTTTTTTTCTTGATAGCTGGATATGATATAGTGGATAAAAGGAGCTACCCTAAATATGCTTTTAGTAGTGTAGTGGTAAGTTGTGGGGGAAGGGGGGAAGCATTCTATACTTGTATGATTAGGTCTCAGTGTTTTTGTGAGCCTCTGCCTCTGGACTGTGAACTTTACAAGTGTTCATTAGTCCCCATCCCACACCCACACCCCCGCCCCGCCTTTGGCGGATCAGGATGGGTAGAGTGGGCTGGCGTTGGGTATTTCTCTTCTCCTTTGTAAAAGCTTAGAGCTGACTGGAGTTGGATATATCCCTTCCCCCAAGCAGTAAGGCTCTGGTTAACTAGTTTCTTCTGAGGGCAGCACTTGTAAAGAAGAACAGAGTGCTCTGGTGTGTTTCAAACTGCTTCCTTTTACCCTTCCCCTATTGGAAGCCTGAGGAAATTTTTTTCTCTAATTCTTACTATGAGAACCTGCCTGATAAAACCAGATAAAACTCACAAAAATTTTGGGGGTCCCGTATGACTGGTTCCCCCAGAGTATTTAACTCTCAGACTGTCTGTACTGAGTTTCCAGCAATTCATCAATTACAGTTCAGGTTTTCCTACCCTGGCACTGATTGCCATGGAGTTTTCTGCTCATGAATGTCTCCTTGGATAAGGTGTGACTCCCTGTTTTCATCTGTCTTTACAGTCTTGGGGGAGTGGTTTGCCCTGTGTCCTTACCTCTCTTATGGATTCAAGAAGAATTGTTGATTTTTTTATTTACTCATTGTTAGAAGAGAGGGGCAATTTCCAAGCTCCTTATGCAGTACAGGAAATCTGAAGTCACTGTCAATTCTTTTTTTTTTTTTTATTGCTGAAACAAATCTTGTAATATTGTTTACTTTATTATTTTAAAATACCATTTACACAGTAAAAAAAAAAAATGGAGTTTTATTTTTGCTCTGCCACAGTGAAGTACATTTGTTAGTCAATGTGAAATATTTGATATGCCTACATGCAGTTTTCTTTCTTTCTTTTTTTTTCTATCCTTGATGTATTACAGCTCCTCTGCTGCATCTACACGCAATTCTGCATCATTAGAATCCTTTGGTTTTTAATATAAAAATTTGTCCACACATATTTCTTTTATACCAGTGAAAATTTATTTATAGTAAGTATTTCAATTTAATTACCAGTTACAATTGCATTGTTATCATTTTAACTACTGCTGTCTGCATAAAGTATTCAAGTAAACAAATTACATACAGCACATTAGATTGATACATAGAAAAAGTCATTTGAACTGAATCAATCTGTTGATTCCAACTAGATCAGTGATGTGTTTTGTGTTATACTCAAAATGACATACACATTTAACATACCCAAATGCAACAGTACCGTACGTGTTGCATCAGATAAAGTAAAATGCAGTCCTGACAAACCAGTCAAGTTACATTCAGTGTTCCAATGAATGTTTCAATGGAATAAGAAATTACTCTTCTTCACTTTTAAGTGTAAATTTAAATTAATTAAAATTAATATTAAATGAAAAATGCAGTTCCTCAAGCATACTGTAAGCCACATGCCAAGTGCTTTATGGTCACATGTGGTTAGTGGCTACGTTATTGGACATTGCAAGTCAAGATTTTCTTATGGTCAATTTATGAGAACTAATCATAGGTGAGTAGTTCCAAGTATATATTTTCAAATATTTATAATTGTAAAATAGTTTGCCTTAAATGTGCTTTACTATGGAGAGTGATTGTAACCATTCATACTGGAGGAAAATCTCCAATCTATGGCTGGAAATTCATTTTTGTTATATAAAGAGGTGCTTTCTCCACTGGATAATGTATAGTTCAGCTTTCATGAATACTGTGTAGTGGTCAACTTTTCAGTAATCAATTTAAATAACCAAAGCTCTAAGAGGGTATTACGGATATGACACATAGCTATTCTAATCACATTTCATTTTGTTCTTAAGTGGAAAATATGATGCCATAAAAACAAATCATTGTTTGCAACCCCTCATTGAATTTATTTCACTCTTGGTAATTTCACTTTCATATTAAGGTTCATCTTTGGACAAAAGTAGACCATCAGGGGGCTTTAGCTTACATCACATAGACAATGAATCCATGCCTACCTTTAGATGAATTTGCCTGACTGAGTGTTTTTAGGACTACAGTGCTAATTAGAGCAACTGAAAGTTAAGGCAAGAAAGAACAACATTCAAGAATGTAAAGGTAACTAGGTATGGAATCTTCACAAGGCAGACTCTGCCACTTTATTCAGATCTGTGCTCAAATGCCGTCTCCTCAGAAATGGTCTCTCCAGTCACCGCTGTCAACCATTCCCTTATGTGATTTAGCATTCTTCATATTAACAATCTACAATTTTTTATTTTTCTTTAATATTTATTTATTTATTTGGCTGTGCTGGGTCTTTGCCGTGTGCAGGATCTTCGTTGCAGCGTGCGGGCTCTTAGTTGCGGCATGTGGGATCTAGGTCCCTGACCAGGGATCGAACCCAGGCCCACTGCATTGGGAGCTTGGAGTCCCAACCACTGGACCACCAGGGAAGTACCATTTTAATTTTTATATATGGTTTTTCTTACCTTCACTCCCATAAAAAAAATAAGCTCCATGAATATGGGAAGCTTGTCCCTTTAGTTCATGACTGTATTCCCCTCAAATAGAGGAGTACCATGCATTTTTTGGGTGCTCAATATATATTCAGATATCCACTGAATAAATTAATAAATTTGTTAATAATAAATTCTTCATTCTTAAAGGTTTTGTGTATATATACATACATAAATACATACATACATACATACAAATGTGTATATGTGCATATAAACACATACTTGTGTGTGTGTGTATGTATGCCTTTATTAATTGGGCATCCATTATGGGAAAACACAATGAGATTATAATGTTGAAAAAACACAGATAAGACCCCTTTTGACTTCAGAGATCTTAGAGTCTAATTGGGGAAATATATTTTAATCAAATTATCAAATTACCCCAAACAATAATTTCTAAGAATGGTTACTGCTATGAAGGAAAGTGACCAAGTGTTATAAGGGCGTATAGGACCTTAGCTTCATTTCAGGTGTCAAGGGAGTCTTCCCTCATGAAATGATATTTAATCTGAAATATTAATAATGAAAATAAGTAATAGACAAAATGGAGAAAAGATCTTTCCCACTGAGCAAATAGCATAAGCAAAGGCCCTATGGAGGGAGGTCACATGGAGTTCTTACAAAACAGAGCACAGTAGCTGAAGCATAGAAACCAAGTCAGCTTTATAAGAGATGAAGCTAGGGAGTTAAGTCAATTTCATAGGGACTTGTATGCTGTGCTAAGTATTTTTGCTAAGTATTTTGATCTTTATTCTAAGAGAAATAGGACACTATTGAATGGTTTAAAGCAGTGGGTATATGGTGTTTATAAAATATGGAATTGATATAGATACCTTGGATTAGAACAGTGATGGCACATGTCTTTTTGCTTTAAGAACAAGTATACATAAATCAGCACAAAGTCTGCCTTCATGTTCCCAGTAGGATGTTCACCATATCAACTTGACTTCATGTTCAGCCTGATCATTAAAACTAGACTCTCTTATCCTCTAAACAATCATTCTGTAAGTGGAAAGGTGAGTTCAAATCTTAACTGCCCCCTTATAGTACTCAGTACTCATCTGAATACAGATACAGACTTTCATTTACCCTGAATGTAACAATTATATTTAATATTTATAGAGCACTCATATAAAAGGTACTATTCTCAGTCTTTTACTTATATTAAGTAATTTGATCCTTCAGCCACCCTATGAGGTAGGTGATATTATCCTCATTTTACATATGATGAACTGAGGATGTTAATGGCTGTGTCCATCCACCTGTCCCAAATTAGAAGGTGACTGTCAACCTCCAACACTGTGATCATTTTCAACAGTGAAAATGCGAAATATATAGCCCTTCCTGACTTCCACCTTAAAGGCATAGCATTTGTATCTTCTACCAGAAATATACAGAGGCAATGGCATGATCATAAGTCCATGTTACATCAAATGCATGGAGAGGTCAAGCAGTAGACAAAGTTATAAACTACCTTAGGGATATATTTAACAAGGCCAACACTTCAGATGTAGGCTAGCTGGTAAAGTCAGCCATCAGACTAGAAGAGGAAGCAAAACATTAAAGAATATTCACTTAGCTCTTCAATGACATTTCTTTTTAAATGACCATGATAAAGTCTAGGGCTTGAAGGAAAATTTAGATGGGGATATTCCTTCAACAGCAGCTTAAAGTCCCCCAGATATGCTTAAGGAAGTACCAAAGAGACTAAAATAAAAATAATTACAAGTAATATTGTTTTAAGCTTAGGCATTAACTATAGTTAAGCACAGAATCATTGTTTGAGAATTACTGAGGGATTCTGTGCTGGTTGAAAAATAGACTACAAGGTCGCAAGATTGTAACCTGCTCTCATATTCTTTCTCTTCTCTGACTTCTTTTTTTGTTTTCACCTTTAGCTTTTCAAAGAGGGACTTATGGCAACTCATTAGCAGCTAGAGTAGAAATCTGGAGCCTGACAAAACTGTGTTAAATCCCTGCTATTCCACATAATTCTGTGACCTTGAACAGTGCTTCAACTTCTTAATTCCTCCCACCTTCAAAAGTGGGGGTTGATAGACTACCTTGGAAAGTTGCAAAAGTTAATGGAGATAATGCATTAAGTGTCTAGGACATAATAAGGGCTCATTAATAAATGAATGATTGAATGATTTCATGTTATTTCCCTTACAATTCAATTCCATGTTCTTTAGAGGTAGAGGTTAGGACAAAATTTTGGAGAATGATGACCGAAAGGAAAATATAAATAGTACTTGGGAAAAGCACTATTTTGCTTAAATTTTTTTCTTGGGCATTGCTTTCTTAAGTTCCAAGCTGAGGAAATTTAAATAACATTTTTATTATTTTTTTAGAAAGAGCAATATTGTGTCTGAATGCAGACTGTCATATTCAGATATTTAATTCAGACAGGAAGTACCTGACCAAAATCTTCTGCATGTAATTGGTGGGTTGAATAAAATGTCTTCCTAGGTGTAATTTTTCTTTAACAGCAGGTACCTTCCATCAGGTAAAATTATAGTTCTTATGTGGCATTAGAAAAAATCCAAGTGCTTTCAGCTAAAAATTTGCATCATCACTAATAGCTCTTATATCCTTTAAATATATATATACTGCCTTCCATTTTAGGATTTCTATTTCTAGTACATAAACGCAAATATGAGATTCATTTAAAGATCTATAACCACATAAGGACTTGGCTTATATTAATGAAGAGGAATGCATTCTGATTAGTTTTGATTAAATTAGAAATATTATATTGCTTTCCTGAGACATAATAAAAGGAGACTTTTTATAGGTAGTGAGACACTTAACTTTGCCCTTAACCAGCTGCTTGGCATTACCTATTCTGATGGAATTTAGCTGTCTTTGGAAATTAACAGAGATGGCTGAAATTAAAGACATTTTCTTAAGAAAAGGAGATCTTGGATTTTTTTTTTCCCCAAGGAAAACATTTTCACAGTTCTTCCTTTGGTATAAGGTACTTTTCAGCAGTAATTATTATTCTGTTGATCCACAAGCCCAAAGAATTTTAGTTATTATTTTTCCTAATAAGTAAAAGGATTCACACACTGTTATGTAAAAGTATTGACATAAGGTCAAATTTCTGATAAAGCAGTGGAAAATCAGAAGCCACTCTGTCCAATGTCTTAGTTGAATCTTGAATTCCCCCAGTATACCTAAAAAGCCTGTTATTAGAGCCTCTCTTTTCACAAAGTAATAGTGCTCCCTTTTAATACTACTACTGAACAAAAGAAACACCTCCTATGACTTTACCAAGAAGTCTTACTTCTGTCCTATGTGGTTACATGTAACAATCTAACAGTTTTTCAAAGATGCCACTGTTACCTTAACTCTACAGGAATATCAAACATATGGAAGGGTGTCAATGGGCATTCCATTCTCAGGAGTGGAGTACAGTTGATCAGGACCACTCATGGTCCAAGATGGTGCGCAGCATGAATCATCTTTGAGTGTGTTCATTCTACATATGATGAATGTCTGAGTCCCAGTTTTCTCTGATCTCTTTTCTCCTCTCCCTTTGCTCCTCTTCATCTTTTCTGTCATTTCCTTAACACCCCATTCCCCTTTCTGGAGAGATTTCTTAAGGTTCTTGGCTCCATCATGGAAGACAGACCAAAATGGTCAATTATACCAGATTCACTGGGATTGGTTCTCTATAAACAATAAATGTTTCTAGTTCTGATAATGGTAAACTCTACCTCAAATTATAATAAAGATTAATTAGGTTACCATTATTTCAAATCTTGGTCTTTGTACCCACCCCCAGGAGTGTGGGGTGTTTTCTTAGATTCTGTATTTGTCTATTTGATATCCATTCATCATGGGGTCAATTATACTGAATCTGTTATCTTATTTCCTCTATTCTTGTTGCTCTGACATTTATGGCCTCACTGACAAGGGAGAGAATGCCCTTCGAGGGCAGTCTTTTTTAGCGAAAGCAAATGGCTTGAGGAAGCATGCCTTTCATGTACAGACCAACCAATCCCAAGTCTAAACTTCATACAAACCCTCTTTATCTAACTTTCATACACCAAAACATTATTTTCCCTGCTCTAAATCAACCCAGAGCCAGGTACCAGATACTTAGAGACCACTCATATCGCCCAGAGCCCATGTGCATTATTCAAACTATCTAATCCTATGCTATTTATCATGTCCTGTCTTGCCTTTCCTGTAGAAACCCCAGAAAAGGCTTCCTATTGGCTTTCCCATTATTCCTGCTAATAAAAATCTTCTTGAAAAGGCATTAGCCTCTTCACATTGTCACTCAGTCACCTATATAAATGGAGACCTGGGCACAGAACATGTGGAAATGGGAAAAGAGGACGATGTCTGAGATAGAGAATATCTAGTCCTGCTCTGCTCCTACAACTGAAATGACCTCATATTACATAAACTCTACTTCCAAAAAGGCCACAACAGGACACTCCAAGTCTCACAAATATGAGGAAGCACATCATTTTATAACTTTTCTTCATCAGATAAATCCCAACGAAAGGATATCATGCTTCTATATCTGACACCTTGGCCCCGTGGTCAGTATTTCCTCAGTCAGCTGAATCTTTCTGTAAAACCTCATAACTTGTTCTTGATCAACTCTTATTTCAGGTTGTGTGTGTCCCTAACCCCTTCCCTCAATGTAGCCTATTTCAACATAATATGAACAAATCTATAGATGTAAAATATAATACAAGATGCATTATACAAATATATAATAATTCTGAAATGCGAACACTCTTTTCACTAAAGTCTGTATTGACCTAAAATGTGTTATTTTATAATCTCTTTTCAATAATTGTCAAGAGCTTAAAGCTAGTTTTCAAATTTATTTGGTATATATATAAAATTTTAAAAAAAATCTTCCTCCTGGAAGATTTGAATCTAGAAGGACCTTGACTCACCTTTTTCTGGGTAAACATATCGAACCCAGAGCTGCATAGATTCCTGGTGACTAAGCTTCTCCTTTGTGCTACTTGCTGTGCCCAGAAGGCGACTCAGCAGTGAAGGCGGGTTAGGGCTGGCCTGTGGGTGTTTCAATTGCCGTTCTATGTTGTATAGTCTTTCCTGTCATCAAAAAGTAACTGTTGGGCTTCCCTGGTGGTGCAGTAGTTGAGAGTCCGCCTGCCGATGCAGGGGACACGGGTTCGTGCCCCAGTCCGGAAGGATCCCACATGCCACGGAGCGGCTGGGCCCGTGGGCCATGGCCGCTGGGCCTGCGCATCCAGAGCCTGTGCTCCGCAGCGGGAGAGGCCACAACGGTGAGAGGCCTGCATACCGCAAAAAAAAAAAAAGTAACTGTTGAAGGGAACAGTGTCCAAAAATGTTAGGAGATTATGCCATGAGAAAAGGCTCATTTAAGTATTAGTTATCCTGATAAAACATTACAGAGGCATGGGGAAAGAACAGATTGCTGACTTGAGGCTTGTTAACAAGAATCTTCTGTAGAGACACAGAAGATCATGGCCCCCAAATAATGAATATTGTAACAGGGAAATGGCATGACAGGTTCCTTCTTGTTCCAATTGAGCCAGTTTCTGCAAGAACAAAAGGTCAGTTGTGCTAAAGATATTTAGAGAAGCATAGTTTGGACATGCCTTTCAGTGCACCAGAGTTCGATGGTTGCTGTAGAATTGATTTCTTACACCAAGGCCAGATGGCGGCTAGGGAAAAAAGTCAGAGTATGCCATTCTATTTACTAAGAAGGATTCAAAATAAAATCACCCTCAAGAGAAGATGTGGCTCTTCAGTGGGCCACAGAGGTAGCGTTTTATTTAAGAATAAATTTAGCTCAGTGAAATGATCAAACTACCATTGATGACCCATTGAACCAAACAGAGCTTTTTAATAATCAATAAATCATTATTTACATCAAGCATATTTGAAAAAACAAAATGAATCACTTTTAATATCCAACTGCTTTGTGGAGTTCTGAACAGATTTTCTTTTCTCCACTTTGGGTATTGTGTGTGCATCTTGGTATAAATGTACATAGTATATAATATCAGTGCTTCTCAAGAAAAAATTTTAAGAGAACAAAAGAAAAAGGAGGAGATAGGTTCAAGATGGCAGAGTAGAAGGACGTGCACTCACTCCCTCTTGCGAGAGCACCAGAATCACAACTAGCTGCTGAACAATCATTGACAGAAAGACACTGGAACTCACCAAAAAAGAAACCCCACATCCAAAGTCAGAGGAGAAGCCACAATGAGACGGTAGGAGGGGTGCAGTCAAAATAAAATCAAATCCCATAACTGCTGGGTGGGTGACTCACAAACTGGAGAACACTTATACCACAGAAGTCCACCCACTCGAGTGAAGGTTCTGAGCCCAACATCAGGCTTCCCAACCTGGGGGTCCGGCAACGGGATGACTAATTCCTAGACAATCAGACTTTGAAGGCTAGTGGGATTTGATTGCAGTACTTCAACATGACTGGGGGAAACAGAGACTCCACTCTCGGCAGGCACACACAAAGTAGTGTGCACATCAGGACCCAGGGGAAGCAGCAGTGACCCCATAGGAGACTAAACCAGACCTACCTACTAGTGTTGGAGGGTTTTTTGTAGAAGCGGGGTGGCTGTGGCTCACTGCAGGGACAGGAACACTGGCAGCAGAAGTTCTGGGAAGTACTCCTTGGCGTGAGCCCTCCCAGAGTCCGCCATTAGCCTCACCAAAGAGCTGGATAGGCTACAGTGCTGTGTCGCCTCAGGCCGAACAAACAACAGGGAAGGAACCCAGCTCCACCCATCATCAGACAAGTGGATTAAAGTTTTACTGAGCTCTGCCCACCAGAGCAACACCCAGCTCTACCCACACCCAGTCCCTCCTATCAGTAAGCTTACACAAGCCTCTTAGATAGCCTCATCCACCAGAGGGCAGACAGCAGAAGCAAGAAGAACTACAATCTGCAGCCTGTGGAACGAAAACCACACTCACAGAAAGATAGACAAAATGAGAAGGCAGAGGACTATGTACAAGATGAAGGAACAAGATAAAATCCCAGAAAAACAACTAAATGAAGTGGAGATAGGCAACCTTCCAGAAAAAGAATAATGGTAGTGAAGATGATCCAGGACCTCGGAAAAACAATGGAGGCAAAGATGGAAAAGATGCAAGAAATGTTTAACCAAGACCTAGAAGAATTAAAGAACAAACAAACAGAGATGAACAATACAATAACTGAAATGAAAAATACACTAGAAGGCATCAATAGCAGAATAACTGAGGCAGAAGAACGGATAAGTGACCTGGAAGACAGAATGGTGGAATTCACTGCTGTGGAACAAAATAAAGAAGAAAGAATGAAAAGAAATGAAGACAGCCTAAGAGACCTCTGGGACAACATTGAACGCAACAACATTTGCATTATACGGGTACCAGAAATAGAAGAGAGAGAGAAAGTACCCGAGAAAATATTTGAACAGATTATAGTCGAAAACTTCCCTAACATGGGAAAGGAAATAGCCACCCAAGTCCAGGAATCACAGAGAGTCACAGGCAGGATAAACCCAAGGAAAAACATGCCAAAGACACATAGTAATCACAGTGACAAAAATTAAAGACAAAGAAAAATTATTGAAAGCAACAAGGGAAAAACTACAAATAAAATAAAAGGGAACTCCCATTAGGTTACCAGCTGATTCTCAGCAGAAACTCTACAAGCCAGAATGGAGTGGCACAATATATTTAAAGTGATGAAAGGGAAGAATCTACAACCAAGATTCCTCTACCTGGCAAGGATCTTATTCAGATTCAATGGAAAAATCAAAAGCTTTACAGACAACCAAAAGCTAAGAGAATTCAGCACCACCAAACCAGCTCTACAACAAATGCTAAATGCTAAGTGGGAACCACAACTGAAGAAAAGGACCTACAGAAACAAACCCATAACAATTAAGAAAATGGTAATAGGAACATACATATTGATAATTACCTTAAACATGAATGGATTAAATGCTCCAACCAAAAGACACAGTCTCGCTGAATGGATACAAAAACAAGACCCATATATATGCTGTGTACAAGAGACCCACTTCAGACATAGGGACACATACAGACTGAAAGCGAGGGCATGGAAAAAGATAGTCCATGCAAATGGAAATCAAAAGAAAGATGGAGTAGCAATACTCATATCAGATAAAATAGACTTTAAAATAAAGAATATTACGACAGACAAGGAAGGACACTGCATAATGATCAAGGGATCAATCCAAGAAGAAGATATAACAATTATGAATATATATGCACCCAACATAGGAGCACCTCAATACATAAGGTAACTGCTAACAGCTCTAAAAGAGGAAATTGAGGGCTTCCCTGGTGGCGCAGTGGTTGAGAGTCCGCCTGCCGATGCAGGGGACACGGGTTCGTGCCCAAGTCCGGGAAGATCCCACATGCTGTGGAGCAGCTGGGCCCGTGAGCCATGGCCGCTGAGCCTGCGCGTCCGGAGCCTGTGCTCCACAACGGGAGAGGCCACAACAGTGAGAGGCTCGGGTACCACAAAAAAAAAAAAAAAAAAAACCTTTACATTAATATAACATAGCAGCAAAGAACTATCTGGGAGGTGAGTCTTAGTAAATACAGATCTCCATTAATAAAACTGGGATTTGGGGGCTTCCCTGGTGGCACAGTGGTTGAGAGTCTGCCTGCCGATGCAGGGGACACGGGTTCGTGCCCCGGTCCAGGAGGATCCCACATGCTGCGGAGCGGCTGGGCCCGTGAGCCATGGCCGCTGAGCCTGCGCGTCCGCAGCCTGTGCTCCGCGGCAGGAGAGGCCACAACAGTGAGAGGCTCGCGTACCGCAAAAAAAAAAAAAAAAAAAAAAACTAGGATTTAACATTCATTGAAACAATCTTTTTCTCTCTAAAATTACCCTCTTTTCTACTGAATGTAACCAAATTAAGACTAGTTTGTTTGCAAAATAAGTCTGGTCTCAATACTTGGCCTGATGATTTATATAAGTGTAATTGATCATCTAGACATGCTGAAACTTCTATAAGGAGTCTCAGACTGGACTTTTAAATGACCTCTCAGGGCCAGGAACGTCATGCCAAGGGCTTATCACAGATTTTTGCCTAACAGATGTAGGTGAATTCCTCCCTTTCTGAGGTCTCCAAAATACCTTGGGATTTCTGTACCTGCTAGTGAGGTAGCCTTCCTAATTTATCTGACAAAGCTGCTGGGAACCTAAGAGTTTCCAATCTCTGGAGAGAGCATATAGAGAGAAAAAGATAAATGTTTCAATTCTGCTTACAAAAGTATAATTTACTAAATTTCTGTAAGTCATAATGAGTTTGAGGGGAAGGTTTCCGTATACCTGGAAAACACAGATTTAAACCAGCAATTTTTCGGATAGAAACCATAAAAATTATAACCATATTCGCCAGTTCACTCAGTCCTATGTAACTAATCCTTTTTGTTAACAGCTTTATGAAGCCATCAGGTTTTTAATTAGAATTCTTCAGTTTCTTACCCAGTTCAGCATTATGGTCTGAAAGTCAGAAACTTGTATTTATCCAAAAGTCCTTTCTATAAATCTTCTTGAAGAGGAAGCATTTTTGCAAAGGCATTAGAGTGAAACCTTAACTGTCTATAATGACAAAAGACTTGAGAAGGCCCATTTAAATCTGATTACAATGCAATTAACAAAGAGACTTGGTTACTGCTGTGACATAACAACACTTTAAGATAATAACTAGAATACTGACCCGGACATATCAGAATTTTAGGAACTCCATATAAATGTAGAGTATCTATATTAGTAACATTTACCATAGAGTATAACCTGAGAAGATTTATTGCTCATTTGACAATACTTCCCATGTAATTTAACATACCAAATGAACCTAATTAGTTTGATATTTCTCTTTGGGATGTTTCAGGGGCTCTTTGAAGCATCCCAAAGTTAGCTAGAGGTCAAAAGGACTTCATTAGAATTTGATTTAGGAAGTTTTGTCAAAAAAATATCAAAAAGGGTTTAGAACACTCAGTCAGATGGGATGACAGGTCACTGTGAAACAAAAGTTATTCACTTAGCCAAAGTAACAATAAAGATTTCAAAGGCAAATACAGAACAGATCACTTAAAAGGTAAAGAAACTTAAAATCTGTTGTCAAACGCAGTTCAACATTTTAAGAAATCTTATCCTCTTAAGAGAGAGAAAAGCCAAATTCAAGTTTTGTACCCGTTTAAAATTCATTTACTCAATTAAATTTATTTTAACCTTAGTCAGTCCTGACCATGCACAAAACTGTTTTCTCGGGGTCCACTTTCCACAAACTTTTTTTACCTCTTTCTGTATTCATCACTTTATTTTTCCATCCAGAAACAGCCACCTGTAAGTCAGACCTACTTCCTTTTCCCTTAATAAAATGCAATTTCATTCCTCATACCTTCTTTACTAAAAACACACATCCTACTTTCCTTAGTCAACCATGAACTGTCCTTTATATCAACACTGTGTAGATTGGTAGACATAAATCCAAATAATAAATCTTGAAAAATGTGCTTTCTTATATAAAACATCTCAGTGTGGCACCAAACGTATTTATTAAGAGTTCTAAATCTTTTGTTTCTCTGTAAAAGGAAGCTAATGTTCAGTAATTAATGTTTTAGTATGTTATTTTATTCCTAAAAAGTTCACCCAAAGCTCTTATCTCATTTGCATTTTCTTTCCTTAAAAGTTTCTTCACATTGAGTTACTTTCCTGGCTGACAAATTTGCAACAGATATAATAAGATCTTATTTAACTTCTATTAAACCTAGGTACAATAAAAGTACTATACTTAATCTTAATTACTCTAAAGACGTGTATATTAATTAGATCAACAAACTTAAACATTAATACCAGATATGAATTTAATACTGAATATTTCTCAGTTCACGTGAACCTGAAATTTATTCAGCTTAATTTCTCTTGTATTTAGAATTGTTTGATTTGTAAGTGCTTACTTTTCTTTAAGCTAATTAAATAGAGCTCATTTACAAATTAACCTCAGCAATATTAGCCAAAGACACATACTGAGACATACATATATCCAGACAGACACAATGAGAGATCTAGCTTCCTTTTCTAAACTTAGTCATGAATCAGATATCACAGTATAAAATTCACTAGTTTATAAATAACAGTTGGAATAAGTAAATTTTTAAAGGCTTTTTCCCGTTTTTCCCTCAATCTCAGGAATTAGAGGTGGTCTAGATAAGTGTTTCCGAGAGCCCTGATTGCAACGTACAGGGAGAGAAAATCAAGTTCTCCTAGTAGGACCTGTTCCCTCAGAGTCAGAATTCTGAAAAGGTGTTTGATCAAGTTTGCTTTTACTAACTGTATTTGCAAAAGAACCAGTTTTGGAATTTTCAAGAGTGTTACCTAGACTGACTTTCTCTGGAGTCTAAACAAAATGGTGGCCACACAGTGTTATCCCATTTCACAAGGCAGAATGGCCATCACAAATCACAACACAGAATACAAAGTATAAAACACATACAGGCCTGGCTGTCCTGATCAGACACTCCCTTAAATACAAGATTGCAGTCTCTCATAAAACCTCCTACAGAGACACAGAACTTCAGATCTGAGTACTAACAGAGTAAATGGAAATATCTCAGGTTTTCAAAGATTTCAAAGGGGGAAAGGAGGCCAGGTAAGAGGGGAAGGAGGGGGGACAAAAAGGTTGGCCTTACAGATGTCTCTTGCCACCTGCAGACACCCAGGTGTTATGGGACTTTTCCCTGGGCTTCTAGGAAGGGAGGACGGGAACTCAGCCCTATCAGAAACCAGATACCGAACCAGAACCAGAATTCGAGTTCTCTGCCCACAGGAGGTGATCAGGCTCTGACCCTCAGATCAGACTGAAGGCCTTCAACAAGACTCCTGCATCCAGGACCAGGACAGAAGGGAAAAAGGGTAGGATAGGAGGGGTTGAAAAGAGGAAAGAGAAAGGCAAGGGGAAAGAAGTCAACAAAATCTCTTGTTCCTTACCCAGTCGGGGCACTCTGGCCAGTCGTCCGCGTCAGGAGGAGACCAGGGACAAAAGGGTCCCAGTTGTGGCCACTGGGTCTGGTCCGTCAGTGGGTGAGCTGGTCCCCGAGTACCTTGAGTGGTCAGGCAGTCAGTCATAGCGAAGAAGAGATCCCACCAGAGTTGCCATTTGTTGCAGGAAGGGGGACCCCTTCCAAGGCCTGAGAGTGGGCTCTTGTCTAACACTCAGAAATGAATTGTCCGAGGAGACACACGTGCTGACAAAGCAAGAGACTTTATTGGGAAGGGGCGCCCGGGCGGAGAGCAGGAGGGTAAGGGAACCCAGGAGAACTGCTCTGCCACGTGGCTTGCCGTCTCAGGTTTTATGGTGATAGGATTAGTTTTCGGGTTGTCTCTGGCCAAGCATTCTGCCTCAGGGTCCTTTCTGGTGGCCCGTGCATCACTCAGCCAAGATGGATTCCAGTGAGAAGGATTCTGGGAGGTTGGTAGGACATGTGGACTGGCATCTCCTCTCTCCTTTTGACCTTTCCCGTATTCTTCCAGTTGGTGGTGGCTTGTTAGTTCCATGTTCCTAATCAGGATCTCTGTCATAAAATAACTCATGCATATTGTTACCGTCTTTGCCTGGCCAGGGGAGGTGGTTTCAGTCAGTGTTTCCCCTAACAAATTTAAGCTCCTTTCTTTAAAGGTCTAGATGGGTAAGAATCCTGGTCCTAAATTGAATATAACCTGCCTGGCCTCTTGTTTTAATAGAACCATTTACTTGGATTGTTTCTTTAACAGTAAGAACAATTCTGTAAAACTTTGCATCCTGCTGTGTCCACTGTAATTGCTTCCTATTTTCCCCCTGAAAGGAAGATTTAGCTAATTGGACTTTAAGCGTAATACCCTTCAGAGAATATCTCCTCTATATTTTTTCCTTGATAACTCTTTCAAAACTACTTAGTATACCACAAACCAACAATCATTAGTATTGTTTTACTGTTACACAGTGCCTGCAAAATAAAAAGGTTGCATGCATTTAGTTTGAAATGTTTTACTAGTTGTTTTAACAGCTTTTGAGTGGTTTTGCAATATAATTCTTTTTAAGAGGATAAAAAATAATATTGAATGGAAAATACACTGAAGTATTAACTCTGGAGAAGTTAACGCTTGAAGTAACAAAGTAACCGAGTGAGAATAAGTACTTAGTAATCATTCCCAAAGAGGAGTGGCATCAAACTTTCTTCATAGCTTATCTGTGAGCTTCATAAGAAGCAGCCTCTTGAAGATAAACTTCATATTGGAGTGTCAAAAACTGAGGCTGTCCATTTCCTGTCTGTGTGAGAATAAGCTAGAGCACACAGGCTTCTGTGCCCTCAGAACCATAGTGTTTAATCACAAAGCCATCTGCATGTGCTTTTCTGAATCCCTAACAGTAAATTTTCACCTTACACTACCACTAAGGCACTTTTCTGTTGCCCCTTCATTTCTATTTTGTCTTCCTTTATATTCTCTAGCAGTCATCTAAAAGATATTCAACCTAGTTTTATTGAATGAATGAAAAGAATTTAACACAAGAGTAATCAATCCAACGAATTACAAATGCTTCTTGTATTTTTCCCCTACCCCCTCAGCACTTACTAATCTGGTGCACATGGGATTCAAGCAACATCATCTACCTGCCTGAGGGCCTTTCTGGCTGTGGTCACCAGAGTCATTTGGGCAATAATAATTTTGCTGTTTTAAGCCTCTAAGTTTTGAGGTGGCTTGATTTTCACCAATAGGTTATTGATATTAGCTCCAATGCGCTCACACACACACACACACACACACACACACACACACACACACCATGGTTCAGTTTATATTTCTGCTGCTAGCAACTATATAGTTCTAACTTAAACATCTTTATTTATCCACTTACTAGCTATGTTATCTTTAATTAATTTATTTATTTAATGTCTGCATTGGGTCTTTGTTGCTGCTCACGGGCTTTCTCTAGTTGCAGCGAGTGGGGGCTACTCTTCGTTGTGGTGCACAGGCTCTAGGCGCGCGGGCTTCAGTAGTTGTGGCTCGCGGGCTCTAGAGTGCAGGCTCAGTAGTTGTGGTGCACGGGCACAGTTGCTTCACGGCACGTGGGATCTTCCCGGACCAGGGCTCAAACCCGTGTCCCGTGCATTGGCAGGCAGATTCTTAACCACTGCGCCACCAGGGAAGTCCATAGCTATGTTATCTTGAATAAGAGACTATTCCATTTTTTTCAGCTGTTATAAGGGTAGCAATATGTGGTGTGGATATGAAGATTGGAATATTGCATTTGAAATTCTTGCACAAAGAACAAATTTTCAAAAAAATTTTTACACTTGTAATTATAAAGTAATTGTTTATCTTTGTAGTTCCCAGAAAGTGACAGAGTGTCTTGTACAGAATAGGTACTTTACTGGATTCATGAATTTACAGAATGAATAGAAGATGTTAGTCGATATATTGATACTAATTCAGATTTATCTTAGGAAGACAGGAATCTGATCTAAAAGGAGAATTCATGCACCTACAGATACACAAAGCTATGCATATACATTCTAACCACATGCCCTTGAAAAATATTCAAAATTAAATAATACCTGTACTTTGGCATACCTAATGTTTGTCTACATTGTCTGTGATAAAATTAGTTAATGTAAATATTATAGGACAAAGCATTTATTTACATTATGCAATAGAAATTGCTTTCATGTATTTTAGTGACTTTAGCTAAGTAGTTACTTTTTATTCTCCCATATTAATTCAAGCAGTTTAAAATATTATTAATGAGAAAGATATGGGCAAGGAGAAACACAAATTACATAGGTCATCTCTTTAGCTTCTTAAAGGGATGAGTACCTTTAAATTTAAGAACCTAGACAGGATGACTACTTATAGTCTCAGTACAAATAACAGATTTTTTTAATGAAAAAACTACTTTGATGAAGTAAACTTTTACAACCCGTTTGATAGATGGATTTGGAAAGCTCAGAATCAGAGAGTTTAATCAAATATCACTATAAATTTTGTCATATGCATGTCTCATTATTTTGGCCCCAGATTTTAAAAATTCTAGAAAGCTAAGGTTAATAATACCTTTTGACCAAGTAATTTCTTATCTAGAAAGACATCCCACGTAAATTATTCAAAATACAGAAAAAGCTTTATATAAAAATATTATTATATAATTATCCATGTTATCGAAACAAAAGGAAAATAAGCAAGATGGTCAAATTATAAATTAGGCTAGGGAAACTAAAGTATATACTTTTTAGTGTATATAAATGATGATGATAGAGATCATGTAATAACATAGATAAATAGCACACTATTTAAGAAATTAAGGGTAAAAGTTAATGTATAATGTAATGATAAGCTTAGAATAAAACTGAACGGACATGCAGCTAAAAAGCTACATAGTTACTTGGGAAAAAAAGACTAAAAAGTCACATGCTGCAGTAAAAGCATAAGTAAGGTAGTTCTGTTTTGAAACTTGGTTCTGCCCTTAATGGTTCTATGATATATGTGGCTTGTCATGTAATCCCTCTGAATAGTTTTCCTCATCTGTAAAAGGAAGATATTAGTTATATCTACTTTGCAAGGTTAGTACCATGATTAGAAATAATTTACTTGAAAGACCAGGTCCACAGTAGTACTCAGTGAATTCCAGTTAATATTATTATTATTTCTCTTGCTTGTGATTAGGTAGAGAGACTAAGGGTGATTTTTTTCTCACTTTTATTAAGATATAGTTGAGGTACAGCAGTATGTAAAGTATAGGTGTACAACAGAAGGACTTGACTTATATATTGTGAAATGATTACCACAGTGTGTTTGGTTAACATCCATCATTTCATACAGATACAAAAATTAAAAAAAAAATAAGAAAGAAAAAGAAAAAATGTGTTTTTTTCCCCTTGACATGAGAACTTTTAGGATCTACATTCTTTATATATATTTATTTATTTATTTATTTAGGCTTATTGCAGTGGCTTCTCTTGTTGTGGGACATGGGCTCTAGGGTGCATGGGCTTCAGTAGTTGTGGCTCGTGGGCTCTAGAGCACAGGCTCAGTAGTTGTGACACATGGGCTTAGTTGCTTCGCGGCATGTGGGATCTTCCCGGACCGGGGCTTGAACCCGTGTCCCCTGCACTGGCAGGCAGATTCTTAACCACTGTGCCACTAGGGAAGCCCCTAGGATCTACATTCTTAACAACTTTCAAATATAGCATACCGCAGTATTAACTATGGTGATTTGTTTTCTCTCTTTTCACTGATTCTATGGTCATTAGCTTTACAGTGGAAAACATTTATGTATGAATAAAGAAACTAGAACTCAGATCTTGATAGTCCATCTTGTTTCAACTTCAATTCATATTCGAGAGTCTAAGGATGCCGTTCTTCATGCACCAGGTGATCGATCGTTGCCTCCCCAACTACACACCTGCACTTTTTGTTTTCATATAAAAGGAGAGCAAATTCCTTCCAGGGACCCAAACCTGAGCTACAGAGAGTACTTGAGAGGAAACTCTAAACATCGTCAGTTCCATCAAATTGAATTTTTTAAAGTTTGATGGCAGTCACATCACTTCATCACTTCATCTTTTAAATCCAGCTATATAAGTATAAATATCACAACATAAAATATTAAAACTAGCCCCATAAACAGCACTCCAAGGATGTGAAAGAGACTTGGGGATAGATTCACCGGGTGAAGCACATTAGTTTTCACCTTCCTGCTGATTTTTTTTTCTTCTATTATACCGAGTAAGTTAATTACAATTCTCATTTGGCATGCATTGGGCGAACGGGAGATTTTCTCCAGTCATCTGCCATTGGAAGGTATGTGTTCCTCACCAGAGGAAAATCCAGCAAACGGCCTTAGTAGACTATGTAGAAGGGGACTTATTTTTAAGTCTTCTTTCCTTCTTTCTCTTTCTAAGTCTCACCATTTGCTGGTCTGAGGTTTCTAAAAATATCTGATGTCATATAAATCCCAGGGCATCTACTTGGAACACTATATAATTAGGTTTATGAACACCCACATTTTTATTGCATTATTCCTGTTACTTTTTTAATTGCACAGTCTGCTTACACACTGTGCATCGAAGCTAGCTTTCAGTTTTGTTCTGATAGATACTTTTTAAAAGTAAAATAGAAGAAAGTTATCATTAAATGTCACTTCTCAATTTAAATGGAAGAAGCTTTTACTGATCTAAGAGAATGGGCTTTTTCTTCCTGTTATACTGTGTCATGCCAACCTATGTTTCTTCCACCCTCTCCCTGTCATTTGACTCAACGTGTTCCCTCTTATCACAGGCTCTTTTCCCATTCTCTTCCCACTCTCTCAAAGTTGTTTTTCCTCCTTTCTTCAACAAATTAACTCTGCTAATTCTTAAGATCTTAGCTCCATCACTGCTTCCTCAGGCAAACCTTCCCTGATCTCCATGACTAGGAAAAATCCTCTTTTGAAGGGCACACACCAACACTGTACATCACCACAACACTTTTCTAGCTGAATTTTACACTTGTGCATAATTAATTTGATTGATGTCTTTATCACTGTTAGCCTATTACGGATGTGAGGGCAAAAGCCAAGTCTATTTGCTAATAATTATATCCCTCGGGTCTAAAACAGCACTGGAAATATGGAAGGTACTCAATAAATATTCACTGAATAAGCAAAGATTTTAGCATTAAATAAATCAATATATGTAGAAAGTCTAGTCTATATTAAGTGATCTTTTATAATTAGAGTAACTTCTTTTTGAGTAGATTTGGAATTTGAAAAGTAACAAATATCTCTCAATGAAAATAAGATGAGTAGTTTAGGGTCAATTATTCTCTAACGTATTAAAAGAGACAAGAGGTGATATCAGTGTGAGAATTGGTTCTGACTGCATAAGAAAGAAGTGTGAACGTTGCATGGATACTGACTGTTTCATTGGCAAAGTACCTGACCTGAGTGGAATTTGTGGAAAAACACTAGTTTTTCCTTTTATATAATTCTGGAAGATTTGTTAAAAAATAACATGTTAATTATGATCTAGCATTTTTTAAAATGTGGCTATGCTTTCCATGGAGAGGGATATTGTATGATAAACAGAAATGCTTTGGAGGCAGACAGATGTGCTTTTGAACCTAAGCTCTGTTTCTTCCTAACTGTGTGAATCCCACTGCTTTGTAAAATGGAGGACATGACTCTTGCCACTAAGGATAACATCAAAAATTAAATGAATATGTATAGCAAATGTTCTGTGCTATAGAGCAACTTGAATAGTGATACTCCCATGCACCCCCACCACCACCACACACACATACGAAGGCAGGCCTACCAATGATAGTTACCTAGTTGTCCTACGAAGGAGGAAAAAGAGCAAAGTGATATTTCTCAAGTAACTTTCATATGCAAAGCACATTCATGTGAATTATCTAATATCCTCTGCAGTGGCCTGAGAGGTTGATGTAAGAGAGGAAACTGAGTTCAGGATAATTAAGCATGTTGCTTCAAAATCACAAAGCCACAAGCCTTTCTTTTCAGAAGAAAGATGTAAGGGCATAACCTCTGAGGCATATTCTAATTTTGTTGACATAAAGATTTAACTAGATGGACCTGAACACCCTACAGAGATGAAATCACTTTGAAACTCTGGCAAAGGAACCCGTAGCTTTTCTTAATGTTCCTATTTTTCTAGCAAATTAATCTATTAATTTCTTAGCAAACAAAATAAAAGGATATAAAAGAAAGATTCAGTGTCAAAGTCATGCAGGCAAGTCATCATCTTGGTGAGCTTGCCAATGAGAAAACTGCCAATATAAAAATATTTTTACTGTGATTTTTTTAGGGTGTATTTTATCTTGAAGAATATTTCTATTGCCACTCTTTTAGGAAGTGAATAATCCTGAGAAATATCTGCTAAAACTATGGTGAACCTTAATGAATTAGAACAGAAAACACCATTGAGGAATAGGAGGCTTCCTGCTTTCCCAAATTCAGGATAACTCTTCAGACTTAATGTGGTCCAAATACTGACTGCATTTGGTCCTGTTTCTGAGCATTGGCAAATCTAAATAGAAATTGTATAAATTGCCTTTTGTCCACATGGCATTAGGAGAGAAATGAGGGGAGGTTCAAGTTCTCTCTGTATATCCATGCTATTTAATAATCCTCAGGATTCTAGAGACATGCAACCCTCAGCTCATATGTCTTCTGTTACGAGAGGGAAGATAGCCAGGTAAATAACTATCTCCAAAGGTGAAAACTACCATTTGTAAAAGAGAGGACGAAGTACACTGTGGGAGTTCAGAGAAGGGTCACATGGCCTTAAGGTGACCTGAATAGGAGGCTCCTCAAGAGGAGGGGGCATTTAAACTTGGCTTTAAGAATTGAAAGAAGCCTTTTTAGTCGAACTTAACTGGGTGATACCAGTGACATAAAGTCATTTCCACTATTGCAATGAATGTGCTTTATGGGACTTAGAAAATCTATTATTGAGAGACAGGTAAGCACAAAATGTTTCTAGAAGCATAAGATCAGATTGAAATCCATTTGTCATTAACAATATTTAGAGATATCACTATGAAGCTTATGCTTCATTTTGGAAGATACAATGTTGAACTATCCATCCTCAACTAATTTTGAAAATTCAGCGTAAGCCACTTTTGCATGTATTGCCTAAGAAATTAACACGTTGCTATATACACAGAAACACAATTTAAATAGTGATTGAAAAAGCCAAATGGAAATCTGACAGCCTCAAATCCCATTTGATATCGTATATTAATGCATATATATGGAATCTAGAAAAATGATACAGATGAACCTACTTCCAGGGCAGGAATAGAGACGCAAACATAGAGAACGGACCTGTGGACACTTGGTGGGGGGGGAGGGGTGCGGGGGAAGGGAGGTTGGGATGAACTGGGAGATTAGGATTGACATATATACACTACCAAGTGTAAAATTGATAGCTAGTGGGAGCCTGCTATATAGCACAGGGAGCTCAGCTTGGTGCTCTGTGATGACCTAAGTGGGTGAGATGGGGTGGGGGAGGGAGGTCCAAGAGGGAGAGGATATATGTATACATACAGCTGATTCACTTCATTGTACAGCACAAACTAACACAACATTGTAAGGCAATTATACTCCAAAAAACAAAAAATGCCATTTGATCTCATTTAATCTAAGAAACTGCTTATAGTTGATCGATTGATAAAAACTAAGAGTTAAAATATTTTCAAAGAACCACTATTTGGCCAGTGGTTCAGGGAGTGATAAAACCTAACGTGTGCCTTCCAATTTAGCAAAAAATTAGCAATATTTAGAACACTTAAAGTGCAAACTGCAGATAAACTTGTGGATCGACCAGTTACATAACTATCTAGAAACATTTTATTTTCAAGGAGCACTACACCTTGTCAAATTCAGCTCTAAGATGAATTTAAGTAGATATTGTCAACAAGCTACAATGGAGTTGGAGTAATTATCTGAACTGTAGAATTCCACTCTTTGCCCTCTTGGATTTAGCAAAATTTTCTCTTTTCCCCCCTCTCCTCAAAAATTAAAAGGGATTTCAGCATTGAGATCACTTTTTCAGATAGTTGGTTTTTTTTTTTTTAATAATTTAAGTTCATGACACTACAAGATTTAGTTTCTAGATCCTATATCTATTTATTTGTTCAGAACATTAGGTGGAAGCTGTTATACCACGTGTCTCAATACCCCTGATTTCTCTGCCCCACATCTATCTCTGCAGTAATGAGATTGACTAGGGAGGGCTTACCAGTGAATGAGCAGGAACTTTCCACAAATATTTCAAGTCAGATATCAGAGCAACATCTACATTCACAAATACCTCTGGTTAATCAATCAGCTAATTCAACAAAACATTAGTTTCATGGGTTAAGTAGTATCCATGCCTGGCTTTCTCTGGCCAGCCCATCAGAGTCTTTCTCTGTACCATGAGGCAGGTAAGAGGAAGTAGAAGGCTGCCGCTTCTCCAAAGATGTAAAAGTGCAGCTATTAAAAATAAATGAAATGCAGGAGAAAGCCTACTTAGTCGGGAGGACTGGGTACAAATCTATTTCCTTTATTTTTTCAGTAATGATTTTTTGAGTGCATATTATGCACTAGTCACTGTGTTAGGTGTTTGGAGATAAGAAAGTGAAACATCTAATTGAGGACCTGGTCCTTGGAGCTTACAGACTAGTGATGGGACTTACTTTAATATATATTCATCTTAATAACTATAGATTTCTAATTTTGATAAATGCTTGAAGGAAACACATGGTGTTCTAAGAGTATTTGGCCTCAGAAGTGGAATCCATGACTCCTTCTAGGAGGAAGTAATTTTTCTGATGAGATGCACAAGTAGAGTAAAAATTGATTAGGTTATGGTTGAGTAGATCCATGAAATGAATATCAGACGGAGGACGCAACATACGCAAAGGCCGTGTGACAAAGGGAACAAGGCCCATTCAACAAATTTGAATAAGGTTGAATTGCAGAGAAATTTAATAGTTTCGGTTCACATGGTGGGAGGCACAGCTGGACAGGAGGTTGGTGTCAAGAAAACATAGGGTCCAGTAGTAAATATTTGCTACCTCCTATGCGTAAACATTGGAGAGTTCCTTTCTAACAATGGCTGCCTTTTTTGTTGAGTCCTTATTCACTAACTGGAAACATAATGTCCATTCTGTATCTCCACCACACATTCTGTCTCACTGTGAAGCCCATGTCCTTTCTTCTCTGTGGCAACATTTCTCCATTTCTGTGGATTTCAGTTCTCTCATCTATCTTTAGAATCCCTGGTCAAACCCAAAGATAGCTAATATACATTTTGAGCCAGATACTTTTATACATTTTATCTCATTTCATCTATCTATCTATCTATCTCTCCATATCACTTTTCTTTAATGCAGGCATCATTGCTCCCATTTACAGAAGAGAGTTTCTCACATGTGTTAGGTGGGCAGAGCTATATGACATCCATGCCCATGAACTTTGCAATGCCTCATCTGCAAACTCAAACCAGTTCTATGAATGTGTGTTTAGTGAGGTGCCATTCTATAAATTATAACAACCTGATAATGTTCATATAATCAATAACACATATAAAATAATGTGTAAAATAGCTAACTTTATAGTACATATTTCGTATCTAATGAGGATTTTAGAATTTTAGATTTATTTAAATATTTATATTTTACACACCCAAAATTTCAAAATTTTTGAAAAGAATTTCAACCAGTAATCTCTTATTTGGTCTTAAATAACTAAGAGGTTGGTACCTGTATGTATTCTTTTGTGTCAATGTGTTCTGAGTCGAAATAAGTGCTGCCATCTATTTATATAAAATGGTATATAAAATGCACTATAATTGAACACATTATAAAGTAATCTAGTGTAATGTGCACCAAAAATAAAAAAAGAGGGAGGGTGGGAATGAAGATTCAGTGCTTTCATCTTGTTGGGGAGGGCATAGGCAATGGAATCATGTAGATCAATGCTCTATCCCTGGCTCTGCCACTAGTTAAATGACCCTGGGTGAGTCATTTCTCCAATCTAAGGCTTAGTTATTTGTGCAATTTGTAAATTTGTAAATTTTTAAAATAGGACAGTTGTTAGGTGATATGTGACATATGGATGATACCCATAGCAGTATCTGCTTCTAACAGAGGCTTTTAAAAAGAGGGAAAACACTATTATTGTAAAACATTGAGTTAGACCTATTATCAAGGTCACTTTATTCTTCTTAGACAGTCCAAGTTGTAATTAAATCATGTTTCCAACTTATCAGAAAACCTCTCATCTCAGAGAACCTTCCTTATTAACTTTTAAATTAAAAAAATAAAAGTCAAGCTTACTTTCCTCTCAGTCAAATTATGGTTGACCATTTTTCCTTCCTACATGATTTATTTAAAGTATATACTTTACCTTTTGTTTATTTCTTCTTTCCATAACTAGCAAAGACATTGCTATCCAAGATACACTCATGCAGCAGCTGGCTAGGATTTTTCTCTGATGCCCCAAGGGACAAATGTCTGAAGGTCACCACAAGCATTTTTGTTCCAAACATTTGTTTTGGTTTTGTGACATTGTTTTAAATCCTTTTCCTCATAACTGGGAATCAGGAAAGTCTCTATTCTAACTGTGGCTCTGCATCTGTTGTTGTGGTATCTTGCTGTTGGCCTCCAGGCAATTGATTCTCCATGTATTGGAATTTACATCTATAGTGTGTACAGGCTGGATCAGTTTGGTATAGAAGATGGGCATTATTTGTTTGGCTTTCTGAAGAAGAAGTCATATTGCCTAAAGCCCTGGATGGAGATGTAGAACCTAACTGTGAAGAAGAGCATGTAAAGATGGATTAGATATGTCTGCCATGAAAACAAAAGGTGTACTGTACATTTCCCCAACCTGAGCTTCTAATGGTCTTTCCAGCATAGATATTCTGTGATTAGGTTAATCTGTGAGTGAGTATGATTAGCACTTCTTCACATCTCCAGTGTGAAATAATACTAATGATGCTGAATAATATTTGGAACTTCATGTGTCTCAGATGCATGAGTTACCCTTTCGCAAATTTCCCACTCCAATCTCTCTTTCTCTCTCTGAATCCATTTCACTTATTTTCAGAAAGAGAAACATGATAAAGAACATTTGTAAACCTGCACTAGAAACCTTTAAGACATAAACAACAGGTGAGAGAAAATATTAATTAAACATTTTATCCATAATCTTGAAATTAATAAAAATATTACTAATCTATAAACACACAGGCAATGTAGTAGTTCTTTTCACTCTCTTACTGGTTCTATACCTTGCTGATAGCAACTCCATTAAGCAGATATTATTGTCCTCATTTCACTGATGGAGAATAATAGCAGTTAGGGGTAAAATGACTTCTAATGGTCCCATAACTAGTAAGAGATAGAATTGACACTAGCCTCCATTTTAATAACTAGCTCAGGATTGTATATCCTCTGGTTCACCTGCTTCCAAACCAATATCTGATATATTAAACATATCTCAGTGTGAACCATTAAATATATCTCCTTGAGTAGCTTTCATTGACATCATCACAGTCCAAAATAAATAAATAAATAAATGACAGTCCACTGTGTGCTATATAAAAAGATGATTATAGGCCCAGGTAGGCATCTTGATAATTGACCAAGATGGTATGTGTTTATTAAACTAAACAACCTCACTTGTGACAGGAAGTTTTCTCTCTGATATTATGTGAATCCTATGGATGTGTGTGGAAATTCACTTTGCATGTATTTGTGACTGTACATATGTATGTGGGGGAGTACACTCATATAAGAATTTGTGAGCTTGGGAAGTTGTTTATTGGAACAAGGACATCATTTGCCTTTAGATTCCCTATCTCCAAAGATAGTCCCTTTGAAAATAGGACCATTCTAATCCCAGTGTCCAGCACAGTGCCTGCACAAATTGAAGACAAGGTCATAAATATTTGATCAATAAGAGGGTAATAGTCTTGGCCATATTTCCTCTTCTTTCCTTTCACATTCTTTCAAAATATATGTTAGGCACTTTATCAGTCATAAGATAAACCTAGTGAAACACCACCCTTTATCCATTCCTAAGATGAAACACTCCTCATCACTGTTGTAGTCTTAGAGGGACTGCCTTTTCTTCACCTCTTATGCAACAGGAATAGTTATGTGATCTGGGATGGTCTCTGAAGTTAGTATAGCCAAAGCCATATCAATTGGATTTTCCTTGGGAAGATTGTGTCGCAGATAACAGGAAAATTGACTCTTTCTACTGGAGTTCCTAAATTGGGAGTAGGCAAATACAAGTTCATTGGGGGATATCTTCATCACCATGTGGAGAGATCCCATCTAAGTAGTAAAATTAACCAAGAGCATCAGAGTTGAGAGGGGAGAGCAAGTACGAAGGATACCACTTGGGGTGCTCAATATGGCAATGACTTTCTTTGTGACAACTCTAGACTTCCCAATCAGAGGAGCCAGAACTTCTCTTTTACAAATTGACTAGTTGTTGCTTGCACCAAAAATATCCTGGACAATGCATGGTACAAAAGATATATAACAATATTTTTCTGCCTTTAAGCACCCATCAGCCTACCAGTGGGGTGGTTGTGTGTATTTAGCAGTATCACAATGAGATTCAGAATCTGAATCTTCTATCACTGGACTCCAAAAGACCAGGAAATATTAAGCAGAGTGAATTAGCAGAGTCAGAGGATTATTAATCACACTTACTACCCACAACCCCTACATTTCATGGTCATTTTCAAGTGACTCTTTTGGACCTTCCAGGGAGGAGTGGTATGTCAACAGTGTGAACATTACCATTTTCATCTTTTCAATAATCAACACACTTACAGAACATTTCATATATGCCAGGTACTATGTTCCAGTGAGATTTGGATAAGACTTCACTCTGGGGATATATACACCCTACTGATGGAAACAGAGATGTCAGTAGAATATCACAATAGTCAGTGATATACACTCTGGTAGAAATATAAGCAGGGGTTATGAGAACACAAAGGACAGAAACATTTCTATGTTTATTAGATTTATCTTAGCCAGGTAAAGCCAGAGAGAATACAGAAAGTGTTTATAAGAGAGAATAGCCAGTACAAAGGCATGGAGGCAAGAAGGAACTTTAAACATTTGATATATATGTGTTTATTGGTATATTTGGAATGGAGGGATGGTGGGTAGCGTTAGGAGGGGAGATAAGAAAGGTACAGAGGTACATGATAAGGAAGAGCCACAGTAACTACAAATAAAGGCATTAAAGTATTTAAACTAAACTTTGTACCATATGGAGATTGGATTGGAGGAGAATGAACCTGAAATTGGTTTGATGCTTTAGTAATCATGATGAAATTTAGTAAAGTCTGCCATTACATAGGAGGAATACGTCTTCGAAAGGCCACTCTTTGCAAGAACTTCTGATGACATCACGTTTGTTATGTCCCTGTAGGAAAGTTATTTCTCATTTCTGAATCTCAGTTCACCTACATGGACTATGGGATCTGCTGGGCCAGATAGATCCTAAAGCTCCTTCCTTCTCTAAACTTGGTGACTCTATGAACCATACATCCCACATGAGAAGAATTGGAAGGATTTCACAGACTTGAGCCTAAAAACGTAGTTGAAGCAATTAGTCTGGTTCCAATAATGCAAGTGACAGTTGTGGCTATCCACATCAAGGTACTTAAATTTATTGAATCTCATTCTAGTTTCTATAAAGGTGCTAAACCCACCACTTACTTGAATAAAAATTATACTTATTTTAGTGTAGATCTGATCTACTCTCATTCCAAAGCAGCCTTTTCTGCACAAAGATCTCTCTCTATCTACCAATGTTTTCTTTTTTCCTGGATATATCAAATTTATTTAAGTGCCAAGTTGTTGGCAAGCTGAATTAAAATTCTAAATAATATTTAAAAAAACAGAGAAGCAGACATAAGTATGCAGAATAATGATGCAGGAAAATTTTAACAGGGAATATAATCAAATTTTGATAATTTAGGTAAAAACAAGAAAATCTGTGTCATGACAGAAATACAATTCTGGTAAAAGAGAAATCATCATTCTGTTATTTACAACGAATATAAATCCTAAAGATAAGGATTGGAAAGAGATATGGAAATCACTAAAAAGTTTGTGTCTATCAATGTTTAATATAATTAAAGTGCTTATTTTTACTGTAAAAACAGTTTAGAGGGTATGCTTAATCAGTATTTCTGTTTAAAATAGACTGTGGCTAGTAATGTACAGCCTGATCCAAATGTTAAAACTTCTGATGAAAAAAAGGAAAAGAAGTTCAATATGAACTTAGAACCAACTGCGCTCAGCATCAAGTGCTGTCTTAGAATCAGCAGCTCTCTTTTGACATTCACTTTCATTTCAGGCTGTCTGTTTCCCACTGAAGTGAAACAGTAAGAGTTCATCAGAAGATCGGAACATGATTAACTCTTACTCATACCATATGGACATCGTTGCCATTCAGGATCCTAAATAGTATCTGTGGCAACTATAAAGATATCCAGTGGATGTCAAGCATCATATATGGAGAGTAGCACAAGGGACTAGGAGAAAAATGCCAGGTTCTTAATTTAGTCCAGTATGTGGGTCCTGACCTAAGCTGTGTGACTTGGGGAAACTGCCCACTTTGACTCACATTCCCCTTCTGGAAGATGTGGATTGTAATACAATAACTACATAAAAGATTATAGTTTGGTATGCCCCACCCCCCCACCTCTCAGTCACCTGGAACTCATATTATTTTCTGAAAATTAAATACCCCTAATCGTGGAACTTGGTTGGTACTCAACTTAGATTCATGAGATCTATTTTCTCACACCTTTGAAACCATTACTCAGCTTCTGTGTGCTTTGTTGTTAACAGCAAGCACCAGTACCTTCTGGGGCTGGTTCCTGGGCATGAGAAACTCCAAAACCGAGGGAAGATACAGAAGTAACTGAGAGTTTTACTACCCTCTCCTCCCAACACAGGGTATCCCATAACCAAAGTCGGTGGGCGAGTACAAAAGCCCATCTCCTTTGCTTCAAAGTGTCACAAAGTCAGGTGTAATTTCTTCTTCTTCTAAGCCCTACTGGGGATCACACTGCATGTGGGACTTCATCTGAAATCACACCTTTGGCTTCTCCCCTTCCTATTCTGGCCCTCCACATTTCCTTCCTAGTTCCTCCTGGGAGCATTTCCTTAATACATATCAGTACTACTGAATCATTCACCCAGGATCTGCTTCTGATAGAGCCCAGCCTAACATACATCAAGATTTTCAGTGTTAGTCTCATGTATAGATTTTGTTGAGACTATAGTATTTGAGGGCATGAATGACTAGATATTAAAGACTGTTATCTGGTGTCTTAGAAGATGATGTTGGACTGGAAAGAGATTGGGAGTAAGAAAGAAGAAAAACAGTCAATTCTGTTTAGAAGGCTCTGTTAACCACAAGAAACTTGCCAAGTGAAAGTCAGAGAACAAGAACTCATGGGTGTTCATCCAAGGTCATGCAGAGAACACCAGCCTTGGTGAAAATGAATGCTCCAGTCACTGTTTTATTTAAACAAGCCTCACCCTTCTCTGGATGGAAAATCACTCAAGACAGGTTGCTTTTGTTCACATTCTGTGATTCTCAAACAGATGACTCAGTAATGTGGAGAAAGAGGGTGATAGTCCAGGAAAAAAAGATGGGAGACCAGTTCTACCTGGTTCTAAGACATTGTTTTTGTTCCCCATTTGTAGCCTTCATACTATCCTTAGAAAACTTCTTACTCTTTTATTGCAATTATTTTGTTTCATACTCTGATCAGAGACCTTTTTGTTACTCTCCCCCCACACACAAATCTTTCCAATATAGACTGGCTGAGGTGGGATCTAGGATGTCCTGTCCTAGTGCTAGCTCCTGGAACCCAGACTTCAGCACCAGACCATTTCATTCATCTGTGTCTGGAGAGGCCTATTCTAGGAGGACACTGTCAGCCACCAGGATGTATTACTAGAACTATTTCATAGAGCTTCATTTATATGCTTTCTGTGGGAGCCGGGGAAGCCTTCTCAGCATATTATCTCTGTCCTAATGTACCCCCATACTTTAAATATATATATATAATATATATATAATATAAATATATATATATAATATACCTATATTATATATATATGTAAATATAAAAAAATATATATATATAATATATATATACACACATATATATATATGACTTGCAGCCATGCTGCCAAAACTGTGACTTTACCTTCTTTACAAGCTCAGGTCTATTCCACTGTAAGTTAAAAACCCAGAGCACTGCAGGGCTATTTCAGTAAGTAAATGTAATCATGATTGAACCAAGAAAGTAATGATGCACTGATCACAGGCTGGCAGCCAGGTTAATGATAAATACATGGTCAGTTTTGGGGTTTTTTTTGGTTATTGTTTTATCTTCTTGCTTAAGAAGATTAAACACATTCAGTGAGTCATTTCACATAAATTAACTCATATCTCCACCAGCATTTGGATCAGTACACACACACTTTGTCTTTTACACATTTGATTTGAATATACATTTTTGGGAAAAAATGTACATTGACACAGTACATTTGGACTCTACCAGACTATCACAATCCACAGGAACTTATTACATGTATACTATTGTGACTCTGAAAGAAAATTTCTTATGCAAATTCCTTAATATATCCACTTGAAATATCTGAGCATTTTGAGCCAGTACAAGTGTGCTTTTTTTTTTTTTTTAATCAAAGAGCCACTGTTTAGCCTCAGAGGCTGGATAGTTAGAGCTTCCTTAACTATTTAAACATGACTTTTCTAAAATGCCTGTCCTCATATCAGGATATCTTAACACTATAAAGAAATTTTGTTTAAAGCTGGATTAGGGCATTAATCTCTATGCAGTGTGAATTATGGCAGGGAAATATGTCTACATAGAATGTAGATAAGACCTATTAAGTAAGAGGCTTTCAAAAGAGGCAGGATACTTATTAGATGTCATGTACACACTTTTCAGTGATATATGAGTTTACACATAATGGTAATATACGTTTCAGAATGCTATGCTTCTCATATAATATGTATGGTTAGAAATAGGGGATATAGAAAGACTGTAAGCCCACGAAAAATCAATTTGTTATCATTTAGCGTGCCACACTGCCCCTATCCTAAAGTAATAGGCGGTTGAAAAGAGTGCAGGATATTCCATTTCTCTCACTGCTCAGTTATGAAAAAAACATATTAGTGGCTTCCATTTTTCAACATTATGTTAATGGAATGCAAACAGAAATAGTGGAAAGGAAAACTGGATGGCAAGATGAGACTTTCTGCTGGATTCAACATTTTAGAAAAAAGTCCACAGCACAAATCTCATTTTCTGTGTGAAGCAAGAAGGTTAAAATTTGTACTTAATCATGGATTGGACTTGCTACAGCTCTGAAAAGCCATCATAAAGCATTGCTAGCATGGGCACATTTGTTGGCCGGATTGTAGCATTTGATTCAATTTTCCACCCTTTGCAGTTCAATACAGATAAAAAAAAGAGTGAAATATATAAATTCTCTTCCCCAAAATGATATTTCTAGTCGATGATATTCAGCTGTATCAGAATCTGCAAAATTTCTTGGCTTTCCAAAGACAATGACTAAAAAGAAACCTGAAAGTTGACAAGCTGACATCCTTAAAATAAATAAATAGAGATAAAAACATTTTTTAAAGATTAAAAAGTAAAAGTAAATAAACAGAGAAGGCGGATGGACAGTATGTAAATTGTCCCACTTTTCAGCTGTCCAGGTCCTTGATTCAGCTAACGAAAATTCAGCTAACGAAGTCCCAGCTAACAAAAGGTAGCTCATACTCATGGCCTGGTGAGAAGTCTTGGCCTAGTAGGAGTTCTTCTCTGAGACAGCACAAAGTACCAACAATGCAAAGTGATTCCAAGTCTTTAGGAAAAGCCAAGTATACTGGCCCCAGAGGTCATAGGAAGAATCAAATACATGACCCTGAATGTGTTAACATCAGGGAGAAGTGAAAAGAGTCCAGAGAATTGTCAGTAATAGCAGACTGGCAAAAGGAACAAGTAGTGGGACAGGTAGCTAGTGATATCCTCAAAGGTTAGCCTAACTGGATAATGGCATTAGATGAGTAAGTCAGAACTACCATAACCAGGCTGATGGCAAGAGCCCAGGTTTCAAGTCACACATGATTTTGAAATATAGTGATACTCCTTTATGGGCCGAGAAACCTTAAATTTATAATCTTCCAACATCTTAGTTTTATCACCTGTAAAGCAGGTTCATAATTTATGTGAAGACTAGAGAAACAGTATTTATCATATATCTGGTTTGATCCTTATCACACAGCATACCTTAAGTAAATATATTTTTTCCCTTTCACTACAAAGGGCAGCAAAAGTTTTATTAAAAAAGAATCTCATGGATTTGCATTTCTACCTAGAAAATCAATTTGAAAACTTCAAATTACAAAGTGAAATGTCTGTTTTTTACTCAGACAGTTGGGGGATAGTCAAAGCTTTCTCCTGATTTTATCCACAAGCAAAAACAACATCTGAGAAAAAATCAAGGTTCAGTATTCTAGAGAATAGTCTTCAATTCAAATCTATACATCAAAAGCAGAAATAAGTCAGGGTTCACAGAGATAGGAGATTAGGGATGGAGCAAGAGGGTGATTGGATATTACCAAGATTGCCAAGATCTCAGCAGAGTGCCTGTGTCATGGGCAGTACATGCGCATGATTTGAGACTATATTAAGCTTTATTATGGAGCTATAGTTGAACATCTGTGAAATAGGAAGCAGAGTCTACTTTATCTTGACTATTGAAGGAAACCCAAACCACTACTGAGTCATTTGCATCTAATTCATTATTTCCACCTCCACTGTCTCATTGCCCTTCCAACTGGGATACCAGGCCTGCAACTTCATAAAAAGAAGAAAGTAGGTAAGAACCTGAGGACCTGCTTGGCTTCTTCTGATATAAGCACAAGTACTATGAAACCCTATGTCTGGAGGAAGCCATGATTTCCTTTTACTAAGAATTTTAATTTGAAAGAGGTAGAAATGAAAGTGCAACCACTAAGCTCCTGTGTGTGTGTTTTTTGTAGCTGTTTAGTGTGGCTTTTCCTTATTTAGTCAGTGCTGAATAATGTCCAGCCCTAGGGACCCAAATCCAAGTCAGCTTTCAACATGAGAAAACTCATTTTGATTCCCCCATTTGACAGAGGTGATGAACCTGTATTGACCTTGGTGACAATTACATGCAGGAGCTGGGCACAGAGTGTAAAAACAGCAGGCATCAGTGAACAGGCTCTCAGAGGTAATGAGCCAAAGATGAGACACTCTTCCAGTTCCTTTGGGAAATTGCTAAAAATAGACCCTTTGCTGACTCTAAGTATAAAACTAGAATAAAGACTGGGGAATATTGAGACCATGAGGTATAGACATTAACTTAAGGTCTACAAAATGATCCAAAGGTGAAAAGATGGATTCTTGAAGAATATTAAACTTGATTGAAAGTGACAACAAAAATCTGTGTGTCCATGGGGTGTAATAGCCGAAAGGGCCCAAAGGGAACCAACTTACCGTCTTGATTTTACAGATAAGGAAACAGGCCCCAGAGAGTTTGTCTAACTTGCCTAAGGATGAGAATAAGTTAGAAGCAGAGGCAAGTTTATAACCCTATACTTTGCAGTACTATTTTGCACTTATGTTCCACTATCACAAATTGTCTCCTGTGTAGAAGCTATAAACATGTAGTTGTTTTCTTAGATACAGTAAAGGTTATATAAAATATTTTAAAATGATATCGATTATCTCAAGTACCTGAAAACTATATTCTCCCTGAATAGCATTCAATTCTAACCTTGGCAAATAAAGAATGGTGACATTCAGGTAATTAAGTGGATGTGTATGTCAGGGTGGGGGGTTTCTGAGAACTTTGCTAAATGCAGAATGATTAGGTAAGTAAATTATCAATCAATATTCAGTTTTAAATCTTGTTGGCCAACCTGTACATCTTTACTGAATTAAACATGCTCTAACTCTAGGCATTTAAACAGGAAAATAAATACTTGATTTTTAGACAAAGAATAAAAGACACAAATAGCACCAATTTACCAGCTGACCATTCTCATTCTTGGCCCAAGGGATGAATATTGCTTTAGCCTTTGGATGCTTTCCTTTAGGATGAATGTGGATAACAGAAGGCATGTTATGTAAAGCTTTACATCGATCACAGTTCCATTGTGTGGGTCTTCATCTTTCCCATCCAAGAGAAAGCCGGAAGTACAGGTTTACACCTTCATACATTGTCCCTGTGGAATGAAATGCCCAAGGTGCAAACCTTCTATTATATGCTATGTTATTAGTTGTTAAGACATTTATTTGGCAACCTCAAGTTTGTTTTACCCTTCCTCCTTAATAATAACATTAAAAACCTCAAATTTTAGCTAGCCACAGACTAATCATGAAGAAAGACTACATCTCCCATTTAGTTTTATCTCAATAACTGATTTCTTAATGAGACGAAAATGGAAGTGTCACGGGGTTTCTGAGTGTGGTATAGGGAAATATTTGACCTCTGTTTGTCATAATTTGATTTTTCCTTCTTCCATTATGCTGTTTGAAACACAGATGTTATGGTTGGAGCTCCAGCAGTCACCTTGGGTGATGAGTTTTAAGATACATAGCCAGGTTCTTGAAGGCTTCATGGAGCCACCACATCAGACCTAAACTGTCCATAGCAGGCTAGCCTTGGTTGAAGAAGATAATAATAATTTATTACCTATTTAACACATTTTTACAAATCATATAACACATGAAGTTAAAATTTCTAATATATCTGTCTAAGATTCAGGAAGATAGAGGATCTCATTATTATTGAATCAACAACTTCGTCTTAGAAATTTTGGTTTTTATACTTTTTGATCTGCTTTAAAGGAAAAAAAGTTAGCTTTGTTATGACACGTATTGTAATGTAGGACCTGAACAACACACTAAGTTTTCCAAGGGAAGAGAAACACTAGCAGACAAATATGACTGGTTAAAATATTCTCTGACTTTATTATTTTAACTCAAATGTTAGATAATCACCTATAGGACATAAAACAAATAAACATAAAACTCTACATGAAACTCCTTCAGTACTATACCATCATCCATTTCCTTCTTTCGTTTTTTTTTTTTTTTTTTGGGGGGGTGGGTGGGTGGGGGCGCTGTGCTGTGCGGCTTGCAAAATCTTAGTTTCCCAACCAGGGATCGAACCCAGGCTATGGCAGTGAAAGTGCCAAGTACTAACCACTGGACTGCCAGGGAATTCCCCCATTTGTTTCTTTATTGAACAATTATTGAGTATCCTATGCTGTGCCAGGCACTGCCCTCTGTGCCTTTAGATATTTTTTCTTCTTCAATACTCCTAAAAATCTAGTAGATAAACTTTTCAATCTGTTTTTCAACAGATCCTAATTAAGGTTTTTCTTGAAAACATTACCCTCATTTGTTTGCATAAATTCTGTGTGCTCCAGACTTGCTTTTCCATCTAACCTGGCTTTTCGACATGGCTGAAAGAAACAGAGGAAGAGGAAGAGAGGAAAAAAGAGGTAGAAAGAATGAGCACTGGGCCATATTTGTATGTGTTCATGGAGAGGCATGTGTTAGTGTGTATGGTAAACCTTGAGCAGTTCTATTTTGGATTCTAGAAAACAACATTTGCAGAGATCCTGAGGGTACTGTAAGTGCTATCATCTACTGCCTTAGATTTGTCAGGCTAGTTACAGGCTTGCCTGGGCCCGTGGAGTGGTACTTTTAATTTTCTGGCACTGTGACTCTACCTCCCAGCTGGGGTCAGCACTGTCAGTGACTTTGTTAACCCCCCAAAGGGCTTGTAAGGTTTAGTTCCGCAAGAGGACCAGAGAATTTTAAGATTTCTTTGTCATCTCAGTGTCAGCTATGCATTCTGTGACAGTCTTTGCATCCACTAAAAATAAACGTATGTTTTAAAGGGCATGCTAAGGACTGGGTGGCCCAGTGTTTCTCTTACCCATACTAGCGATGGTGGGAGTTGGTGGGCTCTTAGCATGGTCACAAATGACTCTACTCACTGGTCACAAGCATTTAAACCAACTTCACTAATTTGGCATAATTATGTCTTAAGAGCTGGCTCTGTTGAAGTAATAAAATATGTCAATTATTAAATATCTTAAAATATTTAAATATGGATTTTGTTTTGGGAAGGTGTATTTAACTCCAGTAAATTGCTAATGTGTGGTGAAAATCAACTTTTAATATTTAGATGAGAACTTCAAGGATGCTGTAATGAATAGATATGACTAACCATGTATATTTATGTGTGGCAATAATGGGTTTCCACACTTAGTTTGCTTTTATCTAGGATCTACCATGTGGAGGACCTTATGATACGTGCTGTTGTAGTTAGATACACACATCAGTTGCACATAGTTCCAGCCCACAGGCAACAAGATGGCAAAAACAAAATGAATAGCATTGAATTCAGATGTGGATTCAAATCTCAATCCATACATTTAAAAAACTGTGTTTTGGATGATTATGTCGTCTCTCTGAGTCTTTATTTGAGCATCAGATATTTGCGATGGTCAAAAGGAATAGTAAAGTCAGTTCCAGGCTCAGGATATTTGTTTAAACTGTGTTAGTTCCCTTCAAGTTTATAAGAGAGATGGGAAAATAATGATTTAGAAATGTGAAAAATGGATTGCTCCCTTTGGACCTGCATAGCAAGGCTTTGGAGGACAAGTTGGGGTGGCTCTTGCAGTAGATACAGTGCTTGGAGAAATAGAGGTATGAGTAGTGCTTGGAAAGGTAAATTTTACTTAGCAAAGTGGAAACATTTGAGCAAAGTGTTGAAAACAGGAGGGCATGATACCTGTGTAGAATGTATGGCTTGTTAAATGTGGTTGAAGCATAGTTTAATTTTCTAAAATAATTTTCTTCTGCAACCTGAGTCTTATTTAGAATCTTTGTTGGATTATTAAACCTGTTTTTTTTTCTGACATCATTAAAATGAGGTATTTCAAATTGCCAGGACTTGAATTATCACACTTATTTGATTAATAGAATCTGAATAAACACCCAGTAGACACTGAGCTTCCAACTCCACTGTGAGAATAAATTTATCACCTTCACTTTCATCAGTGGGCACTTGACACAAAGGAACCCATAGAGACATAACACAATGTCTATGTCACTGCTGCTTTTTTAAAAAAAAACTTGACCTTTCTTTCTTTCAAATAGATATGCATAGAATTGTTTATGAGATGAAATAACCTGACTCTATTTGAAGTGTTTACGGAAAAGATTTCCCAAGCTGCTAAAGAAGAAAGATTACAGAGACTATCAAAGTCTTGTTAACAGCCATCAATAAAACCATGGCTTAGTTTATCTCATGTTAATCTAAGCAAAATTTTATGATCCAAGGTCAGCCTTTCATCTTGGTTAGACCATCAAACCAGGAATGAAAATTAATTTCAGGAATTATTGAGTTGCACTGGACATTGGCATTAGGAAAATCTTGATTTGAATTTTAGTTCCACCATTAACTAGTTATATGCACGTATTTTTAAAGTTCTGTTTTCTAATTAACAAAATGGGAATTAGAACTTTTTCATAAGGTAGTTGCATTAACAGTTTAAAGATACATTTTTAAAACCTAGCAGTGTGCTTAATAGTAAGGTTTTAATACTTATTTATTATCTTTATTTTATTGTATAAATGACATTTAGTATACACAACTATATGTCAGAACTAATCGCTATTTTAATGGTACTTTATAGTGGAGGGAGGACTGATTTATTAATAATAAATTATGGTAGGGTAAAATTAATCTTTAAGAAATTCATAAATGTAATTCTAAGAGAGTGCAAATGAAAGAATTATTAATTTGGGTTTGAAAGATTAGGGGACGCCTCCAAGCAGCATTGACATTTGAGTTTAGCCATGAAGGATGACTATTCTAATAATCTGAGAATGAAAGTAAAGATGCTATGAACGAGGAACTGCATGGAACCCAGGGTCAGGAATAGCAGTCCTCTTGAAATTTGGAATGGGGGAATATATGATTAGTCTTTCAGTTTTTGAGAGACAGTAGGCTGCCTTATCTCTGTTTCCATCTGAGAGTCCGCTATCATTGCATTACATCACTGTCCTCCACTTCCTCTTCACTCTCCAGCTTATCCTTCTCCTCTTATCTTTCTACTTTGCATTTCACAGAGTCCTGTTGCAGGTCTTTTTCCATAAGACCTCTCATATACAAAGGAGTCACCAATACACATCGTCACTAGCACCATAAGAGTTTTGGGGATAAAATATACAAGTAGAGGGGTAATAGAGTGCACATGATCCCCCCACACTCTAATTAAACCACAGCTTTGTCCAGCCATAGTTGCTTATTCATTGTAGCCAAAGTTCCAATGGAGAGTGCCCCTGCATCCATGATATTCTGTGTATTACAGAGACAAGAGGCAGGGAACATTGATGCGTCTGTATGATGATGGAAGCTCATTGGTCAAAACACAAACAAAAAAACTGCCATGCTAAAAAGAGGAAATTTCTGGACTTCATGAGCTGCTGTTAGCTTGTTTTTCAGTTTAGCTAATCAGAACTGTCAAATCAACGTTCTTCTAAGCAACAGGGTCTCCAGATTTGTTTCTCACCCACCTTATAGACCCAAATATTGATTAATTGAGTCACTGTGACTCAAATCTAGATTTGAAAGAGAAGACCTGACTGTCCCAGCCTGGGTCAGGTGAGCACTCAGTGCACACACAGTGGACAGAGCCCAGCAAATAACTTGACTGACATGAATTCCTTGATATGACAAGAAACGTGAGCTAATATGTGACTCCAGACTCTCCACAACAATGGGGAAATGATGTCTAAAAGGAAGAGGCAGCATGGCAAGTTTTAGAGGAATTATAGACCAGTAGCAGAACCTAAGGGCATAAAGATACAGATCAGGAACTAACAGTGAGGATCACCAGATGTCTGGCACAAATGTGGCAGATATGGTTAATTATGCATGACACTGTGCTCCCGAATACTCTTGAACTTTTAGACCCTTTCTCAAGCTATTGCAACCATCACATATTTTTACCCCAAGTTGATCCATGAGGTAAAACCTATCTTGGCATTCTAGAGTTCTGTACTCTAACCATGGAAACTTACCTCTACAGATATTGCAGACATGGAAAGGACTTTAGATGCTGGACGACTCCCCGAGTTCCTACCTCCTTTGTACTTATATTGGCTAGAGATCTTCTAAGATGAAAAATAAAGTGCACTATGAGAAATGGGGGTCTAGACATGATTTTTATTCCTATCAGCCCATTCTCTTATCTTAATTTGTAACAATAATATAAGATAGAAAATAAAGATGGTGCTTATGAAAAGTTCCAAACTAAAAACTAACTAACTAAATAAATAAAAATTAAAGGGAGGGAAGAATAAAAATAAGACAGGCTGAAGTGCCTGGAAAATGAATTTCCTGCAAAGATAGAGAGATAGAGATTGAGAGACTTTAATCAAAAACTCGGAATATAACTTAGCTTCATTAATATGCTATATTTTTAGGTTTTTGGGCCATACTTATTTGGGTAACATATGAGTTTATACGAGCAACATGGACTCCCCATCTCTGGAATAATTCACTTCAGCACAGCAGTAGAAAACAGGATAGAAAACTTCCATGGTCTCATATAATAGATTCACAGAACACTTTATTAGTCTATCAAACTGTCCATTTTATCAACTTAAAAAAATAAAGAAGTATGGGAAAGATTATGTTGTCCTAGATATTAACTAAGATTCCTTCTAGATTTAAAATCATGCAAAAATGGACACGATTTTTTCCCCAAGGAATGGAGGAGCCTAGGAAAAGTAATCCGTGTATAATCAAATTGCATGTGTGGTTATTTTTGTATGTGAACAATGACAGTGTTGAAGTTGGGCTGTAATATTGGTTGTTCCTGAATCCATTTGGAAAGCACTAAGTAAGAGCACTTGCAATTTAAATAACATCATTTTGTGGTGTTGATTTAATCCTTCATATAAATAAGGTTTAATAGACTTCCTAGAAAAGGAGTATAAATGGATAATGACATATATGGAGTTTAAAATTACGTGCATCACACCCACAGATGAATTAGATCAAGAGAATGTTGGAGAAATGCTCTCTGAAAATAGAAAACAAAAAAATGTAATTGATGAAGTAGATTTTCCTGGGGCTCCTTCCTGAAAATTCCCAATAAATTATGATAAATACAAAGAAGAGATTGAAAATGGTGATACTGACTTTAATTGTTTGAAATTACTCAGTTTCTCATAGACAAAAATTGACAGTATGGAAGCAAAAGCTGGAATCATATTGTGTTTTCATTTGTTTGTTCCCCTCATTCCAATGTAGCCAAGCATGGCTCACGTTGCTTGGCACAAACAAAAAATAATTCATGAAATCTTAATAGGCTAGGGAGTACTTTTTGAAGAGGGAAGAGGCATGGGAGAAAGAATAATATTTATTCATAGCTTTTTTAAAAATATGTGGTTGATATAATAATTTTTGTATTTGTCAAATATTTAGTACTTCTTAATCCTCACTATAATGACAGTATAGTAGCAGATCACTGCCTTCTCTTCACAGATGTGTGAAATAAAGTCTGGAGGTAGTAGGTAATTTTTCCAATCACCCAGGAGGCTTAGATGAGAAGGCCTTTTGCAATCATCTTAGGAGGCAGACCTAGAACTTCAGAGGCTTAGAGCTCACCTCTGCCTCCTAAGGCGTTAACCATCTATGGGTAACTCTTCTCCCAACAGATGTTAGAAAGTGGTAGATTTTCAGACGCAGGATATGTTTGGCCAGGCTCTTTGAACAATGTAGTAGCCCAATATTTGGTCAAAATAAGTCAAAACATAGCATTCATTATATAAAGCTCAACTACTCATTTATAAACTATAAACTCTGCAACTTAAGTGGGAAATTGTTCAAAAAGTAACAAAAGCCTATACTATGTGAACAAATTAATAAATGAACTGAAGAAGTAATAGTCAATAAAGCAAAGTATATAAAATTATAATAAATATATCCCTGACAATTGTATCGCTCTTTGGAAACAAATTGGTTGTATAAATTTTAAACACATTAACACAGGCACAGGTACACTAATGAATGTCCCACATTCACACTGAGTGGAATTTACTACTACTCCCACCTAAGCCCTGCTAAGCCAGCTATGCCAATGACACTTTTTTTTTTTTTTTTTGCCTGACAGCAGCATCTTATCTCTGGTCTGATGTATGCTACAGTACCCCTTATAATATAAGCTCCATGAACACCATTTGTGGTGTGCTTGTTGTTTTGCAAACTGTCATATCTCTAATGACTAGAACAGTGTTGGATACACAGTACATACTCAATAAAATACTTATAATGAGTGGAAAATGCCAATTTCACTTCAAACCATTTACATTTCCATAAATATGAATGAGCTTTGCAGCTATTCTTTCTCTTAGAAGTAGCCTCCGACCCAAGAATGCCTGAGCTTTTGTATATAGTCTCTTAATACATTCTCCTATAATATTATCTCCTACAGTGACTTTTCCTCTGGCCATTATTTAGCAAATAATAATGCTGACAAAGTCTTATTTAGCAACTCTTCTGTGTCATGAAAGATGCTGGCATCCTCTAAAAGAGTCAGGTGCCTCTTTTTATATTATATCTCAGCTATTGCTGAAAGAAGCAGTTTATGGAAATATAATAGAATGTTGGGAAAATAATTATTCTGTCACATCTGAACCAGCAGTGGTAAGTAACATGAAATTAAAGTCAGATTTCTAAAAGTACCTTATATGTACCATATAAGTATGGAAGTTACTTTTCCAAATGAAATATTTTGTTATATTTGGTTACATTTGTTTACATCCTGTTGTTTTTTCCTAAAGACTACCTTTTAGAAAAAAAAAATATATATATATATATTTCTTTTATTGGCACTGAAGAAAACAAAATGTTCAGCGATGTTATTATACAAATTATATAAGTAGAACATAATCTCCAAATAAATACTGAGATTCCAAAATAACTTTGATCACATGGTATTATACTTGGAGGGAAAACTGAATAACCAATTGTAAAGAGCCGGAACTTTTTAGTGAGTAGGTTTGGGCTCCTATTCCTGACAGTTATTAGCTTTGGGGCTTTGAGCAAGTTACTTACATTACATTTTTTTTTTTTTTTTTCGCTGTACGCGGGCCTCTCACTGCTGTGGCCTCTCCCGTTGCGGAGCACAGGCTCCGGACGCGCAGGCCCAGCGGCCATGGCTCACGGGCCCAGCTGCTCCGCGGCATGTGGAATCTTCCAGGACCGGGGCACGAACCCGTGTCCCCTGCATTGGCAAGCGGACTCTCAACCACTGCGCCACCAGGGAAGCCCACCTACATTACCTTTTGAGTCATAGTTTTATCCTTTGCTAAATGGGGATTAAAAATACCAACAATGAGAGGGCATGTAGTTCTGTAGAAAATGTGGGTAAACATTGTGATTCATAGCAAATGATCAGTGCGTGATTTCTGCTATTGTGATAGTATTTATGGAACTCCCTTTTCCAAAAAAAACCAATTTAAACACTTGTTTTTATCTCCATCTATATGCTGACCACTTTAAATAATAGAAGTTGCATTCTATCAAAAATCTGATTCATACTCAATAGATTTCTATGTAACTACTTTTGCAATCACCTAAAAATAGTGAGTAAGCTCCATAGGCAGTCAATAATTTACACTTCATAGCGTGGCTGGTTGTTGAGCTAAGCAGACTGGCACATGACTTTTTTGTAAAATAAATGAATTTCATATGAGGAGTTTAGGGCAAGGCTTTTCTCTCATGGACTTTCAACTGCTGTAGTACCCATTACAGAGGAATTATGAGCCTTATTTGACCCACTTTAGTTGTTTTCTGTCAAGTGAAATGCTAAGCAAAGTGAATACTACAAAATTCTTCCTATGAGAAGCTTATTAATATAAAAAGCTGGATATCAAAAAGGTCAAAACTTAATTTTAAAGGGCTCCAAGCAATTTTGACAAACTCCCTAGATAAGGGCAGATGGTACGTAACAATTTTCTACATGGCTAATTTTAATAAGACCGTTTTCCCAGTTCTTCTGTGAAATTAGTAAGAGGACTACAAAGAAAGGAATACCTATTGATGGCATATTATATTCCCAAAATTATTAGATATTTTGCATGTATTAGTTTGTTTTGTGTCCATAACACTATTCTGTCGTAGATATTTGTACACCTGTATTAATCAAAACTCTTTAAAATTGTCAGAATTAACTTAGATGACTTTGGGGAAAAAAAGAAAAATAAACTACATGGTTTACATAACTGCAGGAAAGGCAGTGAAAAGCTATGCTTTCAGGGCTTCACGGAGGAACCTGAGACTTGAATGCCACTAATGTTCTATTTGCAAGCGATGAAAACCAACTCTGGCTATAATAATGAGAAAAGGGAAATTTATATGAAAGATATCAGGTACTCCTGTAATTCAGTGTAGCTTAGAGGCTCAAGTTTGGAATGTGACCGAAACAGAGGAAATTCCAGAAGTCCAAAGAGCAGTAAATTTAGCTGTTTTTTTCGTGAGAATGTTTCTCTAGGAAGCCACTTATACTCTACCAGGATGAAGCCACCATTGGCAATTAAAGATCATCACCAACACCGCATAAGCAAATAACATTTGCACCGTTGCTCTGTTTTCCACATCCAGTACAGACACTGGGAGAGAGGAATCCAATTAGCCTAGCCTAGAAATTGGCCTCTTCTCCTTGAGGCTTTCTCCATGGGAGGATTCTGACCATTTGCAAGACTCCATACAAAGAGGGAATTCCTTAAATGAGTAAACATAATTGGAGGCCTGACAGTCCCTCCAAACAAGAGATAGTCCTCATAGCTCTCTCCCTTTGCCCAGTAAATTTGCCTCTCTGGATTGGCAGCATCATCTCCTTTATGTCAACTTCTTCCATTTGTTAGGAAGGAAGACTGCCAACAAATTCCAAACTTACATATTCATCACCAAAGTGGAAATAATTAATTCTCCTTTTTGCATCTTTATAAACTGTGAGAATCCCTTGCATTATCAGTATTTGGATTGCATGCCTGTCTCTGATGCCAGGAAAGTCCCCAGTTGACATCTCTCCTTAAAACATGGTTGAATTGAGCATAGAATCATTTACTCTAAAGATACTAGCTTTATATAGCTACCCAAATTTTCACTTGACTGAAGAGAATAATGAACTTAGAAGATATCAGGCAATTTCTATACAGTTACAAGAATGCTGGATGCTGGAATATGTATTGAAATTCAGTGTGTGGTTGTCTTTAAAATGCACCATTCTGCCTTCCAACTTTTCCATAAATGGAGAGTATGGTCACACAAGCTGTTTAACTCTCCATTGCTCTAATAATTTGATGAAATAATGGACAATTTGAACAGCTTCAAAAGTGAAATGGCAGTAAAGATTTTAATTAAATCTTCAGAAATCAGCTACTTTGAGCACTACCAAAAATATCTGATTGACATTTTCTAGTCAACTTTAAAAAAATAAAATTAGCTTGATTTAGCAGAATATCTCTGTGGGGGGTGGAGGGGAAGCACCCCCCCTTGATTTTTCAAATAATGATTTATGAAATAGTCTTGCTATGACCTTTAGTTATTTGGGGGTTAATTACCAAAGATAAAATGTCATCCCAATGATTAGAGGATACTGTCTCACTAATGATAATTTAGGCAGAAATTTTATATCAAATTATACAATGGTGTATTTATATTAAATCATTGTTTCCAAACCTGGATAATCATCAGGCTATCCTTAGAGAATATTCAATATTTTATTAATACAAATACGTAGGTCTCACCTAAGAGCTTTGAATTGTAACCTCTTGGGTTATTTATAATAGAGAAATACATATTTTTTAAATGCTCCCAGAATAATTCTAATGATTAGATGGGATTGGATACTACAGAGCTATATGATATATGTAACAGGAAAGTTAAAATTAAATGTTTGCTTAGTTTTTAAACCATTGCACTGCAGGATTTTAAAGTTATATGTGAAAGGACTTTCCTATGGCTCCATTACTGTGCAAATTATAGAGCTGTTAATTTATTTGTACTATTATTCAGTGTCTTCAGACATTTGTTGATGATGAAATATTCACCTATAGGTGAACTTGTACATGGAAATTCAGAGATAACTGCATGTTTGGGAAATAGGATATGACCTCTGTCTTGGCAACCATTAGCCTCAGTTAATTCAATTTATTTTTTTATGCATTTATTGAGCAACTTCTATCATGTAGACAGTGTTAGGGTCTGTAAAAGTAGCAGAGAAATATAAAGTAAAATTCTTAAATTTGGTCAGTTAAATCACCATGTGAGATATAGTTTAAAAGACAGGGAGGGTAGAAGTGGTGATGAATATCATAAAGCAGATTTTTCTGTTTAAATGATAAGTAAGGTCTGAATTTTAGGCAGAATTAAATGCACCAGCAAAAACAAACAAACAAAAAACAAGCTAGAAAATAAAAAACATAAAGATGGAATGGTTAAAAAGAACAAATAAGAATTGCCATTATGGTATTACTCTGGAAGCCAAGGGTAAGATTTTTTTTTTTTTTTTTTTTTGCGGTACGCGGGCCTCTCACTGTTGTGGCCTCTCCCGTTGTGGAGCACAGGCTCCGGACGCGCAGGCCCAGCGGCCATGGCTCATGGGCCCAGCCGCTCTGCGGCATGTGGGATCTTCCCCGACCGGGGCACCAACCCGTGTCCCTTGCATCAGCAGGCGGATTCTTAACCACTGCGCCACCAGGGAAGCCCCAAGGGTAAGATTTATCTGAGTAAGAGAGAACGTTGGAGTTTTGAGAACTGAAGAATTACGAATCAGAGTTTGACAAGATGAAGGATGCGAAAGTACAATAGGATCTCCAATTCTGCCAACTGCCAAACATCCCTGTTGGGTTATCTCTAGACTTAAAGGAAACAAGTGCAAATGCTTTGTCTTTATGCAATGTTATAGATGACGTTTAGCCTAGATTCCCTAAAAAGTTCAGATCCCTGATTGTTATTTAATGGGACTATGCTGCTATCTAGACATAGTGCTTCCTAAGACAGAGTGAATGGTCCACATTCCTCAGGACTTGGCTCAAGATAACACTATTTTTCCCAACTAGAAGAACGGCAGACTGTCAGAAATTGTATACAGCTAAAAGATCATTCTCTTTCCCACTCTACTCCAAGAAGTGTTGCTAAAAGTCAAAGACTATTGCTTCACAATGCAGCCAATATGATTTGCTCCCTAAGGTTTAATTACCTCTTAAGGTAATTAAACTTACCTTTAAATAAAACACTTCAGGTTTTATCTGAAGTGTTTCTTATTTTGGCTAATCAACATTTCTTATGCACTGTCCATTTCCTGCTCTTATACTGTTCCCATTCCCCTCCCCTTTTCCACATACACTCTCATTTCCCTTGCCTTGTCTATTGATGGAATACGACTTCCTAATGGAAGTCTTTCCTTTTTCACTTTTGTCTACTTGTAGGTGATATCATGACTATAAAGCCTAACCTGTACTCCTGTGCTTGTATTGCTGGAATGACTTCCTTTGTGACAGGAGACTCTTCTCAGAAACAAATGTTCACATAAGCTTTTTTTCTCACCCCTAAAAGGACCCTGTGGTGAGGCTGAGAATGTTTGTTTATTTATTATACCTTACCCTTTTTGCTCCCTTCTCTTCCTGAACCTGTAGAAAGCCTATATCTCTAGGCCCCCTATACAGTGAATTGTGACCTTGTAACTGAATTCTGGCTATAGGAGAATGTAGGCAATGCTGGTTATTAAACAACAGCATCGGCAACAACAACACAATTCCTAATCCTCTGTGTTCTCTCTCTTTCCTACTCTTGCTACCTAATGCAGAGGACCTATCTGAGGACCCCAAATCCCTTGGGGATGTCAGACCTACCAGATAGGATAGACACTGGTGCCTGCCAACTTAAATTATATTGTGAAAGTGCAAGAGAACCTAATTCCCACAGTAGTAAGCTGCTGAGACTAGGTTTATTGAAACAGTTATCTTTCTGAATAATATATCTGAGCACAATTTAGCAAGCAGCCTTGAGCTAAACCTGAAATTGCTGATAGACCTTGCACAACTCATTGAATTTACCTGAACCTCAGTTTCCTTATCTGTAAAAATAAGAAGAAACAAAGCAAGACAACATTTCATCTTTAAGCCAGTGGTGATGTTATAGACTGAATATTTGTATCCCCTCAAAATTCATGTATTGAAGCCATAAGCCCCAATATGATGGAATTTGGAGGTGAGGCCTTTGGAAAGTAATTAGCAATGAAGTCATAAGGGTGGCCTCTCCCCTTCGGATTAAGGGCCTTATAAGAACAGGAGGGGACACCAGGGCTCATTCTCTCTGCCATGTGAGGACACAGAGAGAAGGCATCCATCTGCAAGCCAGGAAGAGGCTATACTATACTATACTATATAGTATAGTATACTATACTATATAGTATATAGTATAGTATAAACCTGAAATTGCTGATAGACCTTGCACAGCTCATTGAATTTGAGTTGTGCAAGGTCTATCAGCACAACTATCCTATTGAATACAACCCAATCCTAATTTTATTGTTCAAATTATATCAGCTTGGTCCATTGAGTGCTCTTTCAGTTGGATCCTGAGTTGTTTTGATAAACCTTTCGTCATTGTGTTTTTGTTTTTAGTATATCCTTTCTGGCACTTCAAGATGCTACATGCTCACCTTATATATTTTCTGCTCCAATCCTAGAATCAGTAATTACTCCAAGTAGTTCTTGTCCCTTTTATTGGACAGTGGTTTTAGACACTATAAGATCAGGGTGCTAGGTGTGTTCATTGTTAATGGGGTGTTGCTTCTAGGCATCCCAAATGAAAGAACAAAACAATATATGTGTGCATACACAAGTCTATAAATATTTATATATGTAAACTTCTTTATCTGTTTTAACCTAAATATAAGTTCATACTGATGTTTTTACCTGTAATCCATATCACACAGATAACTGTTGACTCCTTCCTTTATTTATCTTTAAATTCCATCTTCAGTGGTGAAAAGCCCAGCTTCCACTATCCACATTCTATTTACTTAATATTTTAATTCCAGAATTCACTTATAGACCTATCAGAATTATTAGCCCATACCCCTGTGGAAAACAACTATATCAACTAGAATACAGTACTTCTATAACTTTTAGTTTTACAGACTCCACTCATTTTCAGTGTTTCCTAGGTCAGTAACATTTCCCCCACCCTTTTTATTGAGGTTGTTCTATCCATTAGTAGTACGGTTATAACGTTTTCCCACAGTCTGCTTTCTACTTGAAATTTCCCAGAACTTTTAGATTATTTATTTTTAAATTGCCTGCAGTGAGGTTCCTCTTTGTGCTGTAATATTCTGTGCATTTTGATAAATACGTAGTGTCATGTATCCACAATTACAGTATTAAATGGAATAATTTTACCATCCTAATAAATCTCCTGTGCTTCAACTATTCAGTCTTCCTTCCCCTGTAACAAATGTTCACAACTTTTTTTCTGTTTTATCCCTTTTCCAGAACATCATATCATTAAAATCACACAATATATAGTCTTTTCAGACTGACTTCTTTCAACCAGCTGTGGTCATTTATGCCTCATCCATGTCTATTTGTGGCTAGATAGATCATTTCATTTTTTTGGTGAACACTATTCCATTGTATGATAGCATAGATCTATGTTTATCCATTTACCCATTGAAGATCACATTGATTGCTTATTTCTTGACAATTTTGAATAAAAATAACATAGACATTCATGTGTAGGTTTTTGTGTGCACATAGTTTTTGAATCATTTGAGTAAAACCTAGGAGTGTGATTGCTGAATTATCTGATAAGACTATATTTAGCTTTGTAACAGACTGCCAAGTGGTTTTCCAAAGTGGCTGTATGATTTTGCATTCCCACTAGCAATGGATAAGAGATATTTTTGCTCAGCATCCTCACCAGAAATTGGTAGTGAGTTTTTATTATTTTTTATCATTCTAATAGGTATATAGTTGTATCTATTTTTTGCTTTAATTTTCAAACTCCTAACAATATATGATGTTGAACATCTTTTCATATGATTATTTTTCATGTTCATATCTACTCTTTTGTGAGATGCCTGTTCAGCTCTTCTGGCCATTTTTTATTTGGGTCCTTTGTTTTCTTTCTCTTGGGTTTTCTGGCCCTAAAAATCCTCTATGTTCTACCTATTTATAACTCCCTATACCCCCCAATGCCTGACAACCACTGATCTTTTTATTGTCTCCATAGTTTTGCATTTTCCAGAATGTCATATAGTTGGAATCATAGAAAACTTAGCCTTTTCAGCCTTTTAGGCTTTTTTCACTTAGTAAGATGCATATGTTTCCTCCATGTCTTTTCATGGCTTAATAGCTCATTTCTTTTTAGTGCTGAATAATATTCCATTGTCTGACTGTACCACAGTTTATCCATATATCCACTGTAGGATATCTTGGCTACTTTCCCATTTGGGCAATTAAGAATAAAGCTGCTATAAACATCTATGTGCAAGTTTTTATGTGGACATGAGTTTTCAACTCCTTTGAAAGTAAATAACAAAGAGCTGCTGGATTGAATGGTAAAACTATTTTTAGTTTTGTTAAGAAACTGCCAAACTATCTTCCGAAGTGGCTGTACTATTTAGCATTCCCACCATCAATGAATGAGAATTCCTGTTACTCTACATCCTCACCAGCATTCCATGCTGTCAGTATTCCCAGTTTTGGCCACTCTAATACATGTGTAGTGGTATCTTATTGTTGTTATACATTGTTGAGTTTTAAGAGGGTTTTTTTGTTTTGTTTTGTTTTTGTTTTTGTGTTGTTTTGTTCTGGTTTTGTATATTTTGGATACCAGTCACTTATCAAATACTTGTTTTGCAAACATTTTCTCCTAGTCTGTAGCTGGTCTTTTTATTCTCTTAACACTGCCTTTCCCACAGTAGAAATTTTAATTTTAATAAAGTCCAAGTTATTATCAAGTTTTTCTCTTATAGATTGTGTTTTTGATATTGTATCTGAAAAGTCATCATCAAACCCAAAGTTACTGCTATGGACTGAATATTTATTTTCCTCCAAAATTCATGTGTTGAATGTTAATGCCCATGATGATGGTATTTGGAGTTGGGGTCTTTGGGAGAAAATTAAGTCATGAGAGCAGAGTCCTCATTAATGAGATTAATGCCCCTGTAAAAAGACACAGGGGAGAGATGATCTTTCTCTCTGCCATGTGAGGAGATAGCGAGAACGAAGCTGTCTGCACACCAAGAAAATGCTTCTTATGGGTACAGAATCTAGCAGCAGCACCTTGATACTGGACTTCCTAGCCTCCAGAGCTATGAGAAATAAATGTGTTTTTCATTTATTTGTTTGTTTAAGTTCACCCAGGTTTTTCACTACAGCAGCCTGAACTGACTAAGATAGTCATCAAGAGTTTCTCCTATGTTTTCTTCTAGAAATTTTATAATTTTGCATTTTACAGCCAACATCTATTATTCAAAATAGGTTACTTTGTGTTAAAGGTGTAAGATCTGTGTCTAGATTAATTTTAGGAATATGGATATTCAATATTTCCAGCATTATTCTCTAAAAGATTATTCTTTCTCCATTGAATTACCTTTGCTCCTTTGCCAAAGATGAGTTAACTATATTGTGTGGTTCTATTTCTGTACTCCCTATTTTATTTTATTGATCTATGTCTCTATTCATTTGCCAGTACTATCCTCTTTTCATTACTTTAAGCTCTGTATTAAATCTTAATGCCATTAGTCCTCTCTTCTTTTCTTCAGTATTGTGTTACTTATTCTATGTCTTTTGACTTTCCATATGAACTTTAGAATCATCTTGTCAGTATCTACAAAATAACTTACTGGGATTTTGATTGGAATTTTGTTGAATCTATGCATCAAAGTTGATTGAACTGGCATTTTAACAATATTTAGTCTTCCAATCCATGAAAGCAGAATACTTCTACATTTATTTATAACTTTAATTTCTTTCTTCAGTTATATATTTTTCTGCATATAAATTATATACATAATTTGTTAGATTTATATTTGTTATTTTTTATTTTTAGTATTATTATAAATGGCACGTTGTGATGATGATGATGATGTCAAACTCCTATTTTTTGTGCTGGTATATAGGAAAACAGTTGACTTTTTTATATTAACCTTATTTTCAATGACCTTGCTATCTAGATATTTCTCAACTTATGATGGGGTTATGTCCCAATAAACCCATCATAAGTTGAAAATATCACATTTGGAAAATGTATTTTGTATACCTAACCTATGAAATGTCATAGCTTAGCCTAACCTACCTTTAAAGTGCTCAGAACACTTATATTTAGCCTATGGTTGGGAAAAATCATCTAACACAGAGCCTGTTTTATAATGAAGTGTTGAATATCTTGTGTTATTTTATTGAATGCTGAGTTGAAAGTGAAAAACAATGGTTGTGTGGGTACAGAATGGTTATGAAGGCATCGGCTGTTTACTCTTGTGATCAAGTGGCTGACTGAGAGCTGGGGCTTGCTGCCGCTGCCCAGCATCATGAAAGATTATCTCACTGAGTATCACTAGGGCAGAAATCAAAATTCAGAATTCAAAGTATGGTTTCTACTGAATGCATATCACTTTCACACCATCATAAAGTCAACCATGTAAAGTCAAGTTTCCACCCATTGTAAGTCAAGGACCACCTGTGCTTGCTTACTATTTTCAGAAGTTATTTTTTTCAGTTCATCTGTGAACAGTTTTCCAATGTATTTTCCTTTCCAATGATTTACCTTTTATGTTCCTTTCTTGTCTTATTTGAACTAGCTAAGATATCCAGTACAATATTGAATAGGATTGATGAGAGAGGGCTTTCTTGCCCCTTCCGTGTTTACACCTAATCTCTCATCGTCCACTATGATATTAGCTTTAGGTTTTTGTTTTTGTTTTATTTTGATTATTTGAATGTTCTTCATTAAGTTGAAGAATTCCCCCCACCCCATTACTAACTTGCCAAGAGTTTCTCTCATGACATTGTTGGATTTTGTCAAATGCTTTGTCTGCATCAACTGATATGATCGTATGATTTTTCCCCCTTATCCTGTTAACATGGTTCATACACTGATTGACTTACGAGTGTTGAATCAGCCTTGAATATCTGGAGTGAATCCCACTTGGTCATGATATATATATATATATATATATATATATATATATATATAGAGAGAGAGAGAGAGAGAGAGAGAGAGAGAGAGAGAGTTGAGTTTGATTTGCTTATATTTCACTGACAATTTTTGCATCTGTGTTTGTAAGAAATATTGATGTGCATATACATCTTCATTTTGTTTTTTTATTGGAATAATGCTGGTCTCATGAATGATTTAGAAAGTTTCCCCTCTGTTTCTATTTTCTGGAAGAGATTGTATTGACCTGGGATTTTTCTTCATTACATGTTTGGTAGAATTCACCAGTGAAACAATCTGGGTGTTTTTTTTTTTTTGGGCTGTGTTGGGTCTTCATTGCTGCGCGTGGACTTTCTCTAAGTGTGGCGAGCAGGGGCTACTCTTCATTGTGCGGGCTTCTCATTGCAGTGGCTTCTCTTGTTACGGAGCTCGGGCTCTAGGGCACGCGGGCTTCAGTAGTTGTGGCGCGTGAGCTCAGTAGTTATGGCTTGCAGGCTCTAGAGCGCAGGCTCAGTAACTGTGGCGCACGGGCTTAGTAGTTGTGGCTTGCAGGCTCTAGAGCGCAGGCTCAGTAGTTGTGGCGCACGGGCTTAGTTGCTCCGCGGCATGTGGGATCTTCCTGGACAAGGGCTCAAACCCAGGTCTCCTGTGTTGGCAGGCAGATTCTTAACTACTTGCCACCAGGAACGTCCCTATGCTTTATTTTTTGAAAGGTTATAAATTATTTGAATACCTCTAATAGGTATAGGCATATGCATATTATGTATTTATCCTATCGGTGTTTGTGTTTTGGTAGTTTGTGTCCTTCTAGAAATTGTTTCATTTTATCTAAATTATCAAATTTGAAGTCATAGAGTTGTTTGTAGCATTCCACTGTTATCCTTTTAGTGTCAAAGGGCCAGTGATGACCCCTTTTTCGTTTCTGACGTTGCTAATGTGTATCATCTCTCTTTTAGTCATGGTTTTCCAGGGTTGAGGCTTATCAATTTCATTGACCTTTTCAAAGAAGCTTTTAGTTTCATTGCTTTTCTTTACTGTTTTCCTGTTTGTCATTTATTTCTACTCTTAGTTTATATTGTTCCTTTTCTTTTGAATATTTTAGATTTAAATGGCTCTTTTTCTCTAATTTCTTAAAGTGGAAACCTGCATTATTGATTTTAGATCTTTCTTCCTTTCTGATATATTCATTTAATGCTACAAATTTTTCCCTCTCTCTGCTTTTGCTGTACCTCACAAATTTTGATAAGTTGTATTTTCATTTTCACTTAGTCCAGTGTGTATTAATTTATATGTAATATCCCTAGTATGTAGTATATAATATGTAATAGTATATATAATACAATATGTAATATAATATTGTATTACATAATATATAATATTACATAATATATTAACTTGAGTCTTATTTTTTGAGGTATGTGTTATTTAGAAATGTGTTTTTTAATCTCCAAATATGTAGGAATTTTCTAACTATCTTTCTGGTTTTTATTTTTAGTTTAATTCAGCTGTGGTCTGAGAACATACTTTACATGGTTTCTTTCTTTTAAGTTTGTTAAGGTGTGTTTTATGGCCCATAACGTGTTATAAGTTGCTGAATGATCCATGAGAGCTTGGAAGGAATGTGTATTTTGCTATTGCTAGATGGAATGTTCTAATAAAAGTTAATTAGATCAAATTGATTGATAGTGCTGGTAAAGTCAACTATATCCTTACTGATTTTCTGCCTTCCTGATTTATCAATTTCTAAAAGAGGTGTGTTGAAGTCTCCAACTATAATAGTGGATTTGTCTGTTTTTCTTCACAGTCCTATTAGTTTTTGTTCCATGAATTTTAACACTCTGTTGTTAGGTACATACGCTTTTAGAATTGTAATGTCTTTTTGGAGAATCAACCCTTTTATCACCAAATAAACACCCTATTTATTCCTGACAATTTTTTGTGTTCTCAACTATGCTTTGTATGCAAATAAATGACTGCTTCATCTTTATTTTTGTTACTGTAACCATGGTATATCTTTTCTCCATCCCTCTACTCTTAACCTGAGTCTGTATATTTAAGTTGGTTTCTTGTAGATAACATATATTTGGCTCCTTGTTATTTTTTTATAGAGAATCTTTGCCTTTATACTGATATGTTTAGAACATTCCCATTTAAAGTGATGATTGATGTGCTTAGATTAATAGCTATCAAGTTTAAAACTTTTTTTCTACTTTTTCATTTTTTTACCACCTCTATCTTTTTATGCCTTTTTTTTTGGCTTTTAACTTATCAGTTTATATGATTCTATTTTATCTACTTTCTTAGCATATCAATATATTTCTTCTAAAAAATTTTAGTGGTTACCATAGAATTTGCAATACATATTTTTAACTAGATATACCTTCTAATAACATCATACCACTTTATCTATAGTGCAGATGCCTTATAAAAGAGTATTTTTAACTCCTCTCTCTTACCCATATGACACTGCTGTCATTTATATCACTTATACATTGCTACTATTATTAAATTAAAGAAACAATTATATTTTAAATAAGAATAAGAAAAATAAATGACTATTTTTCTTTTAGTTATTCTTTTCTGATGCTTCATCTTTTTTTGATGTAGATCCAAGTTGCAGATCTTTTTTATTTAAATTCTGCCTGAAGAATTTTTAAAAATAATTTTAGCAGCACAGTCTGCTGGAGATTAATTTCTTCAGTTTTTTTGTTTGTTCTGTTTTTGTTTTTGGCTGTACCACGTGGCATACGGGATCTTAGTTCTCTGACCAGGGATCAAACCCGTGCCCCCTGCAGTGGAAGCGTGGAGTCCTAACCCCTGGATCACTAGGGGATTCCCAGTTTTCGTCTATCTAAGAAAGACTTTTTATTTTTCTCTCACTTTTGAAGGATAATTTCACTGGTATTGAATCCTAGGTTGGTTGGGCGGGGGGCGTTTCTAACACTTCAAATATTTTATTCCACTTTCTTCTTTCTTGCATGGTTTCTGACAACATATCCAATATAATTATTATCCTTGTGACTCTATAGGTTTATTTTTTTCCAAGATATTATCTTTGTCTTTGGTTTCCTATCATTTAAATATGATAATATGATATATCCAAGTGAATTTTCTTTACCTTTTTTTTTTTTTCCTGAGTCTGTAGTTTGGTGCTTGTCATTTTGGAAAGTTATCAGTCATTACTACTTCAAATATTTCTTCTGCTACATTCTTGTTTTTCTCTTTTTAGTATTTAAATTGCATGTATGCTACACATTTTGAAATTCGTCCATTGTCTTAGATGTTCTGTTCTTTTTTTTTCCTTCATCCTTCATTTTTTTAGCATTTCATTTTGGGAGATTTCTATTGACCTATCTTAAGATCTCTGTTTCAACCCTCAGTTATACCCATTTTACTTATGAACTCAAAGTTATTCTTCATTTTTATTATACTGTTTTCATTTCTATTTTTTTGTTTTTTTAATTTTGTACAGTTCCATCTCTGTGGTACATAATTTTATATTTCCCATCTAGTCTTGTCATCTGAAAAACTGGGTTCCTCTCTTAGTGGGTAGAGTCAAAAGACACATCAAGCCAAAGATCGGGAGAAGGAAGGGTTTATTACTTGCAGCAAGTAAAAGGAACACTACAGATTTTTCCCAAAGCAGTGTCTTCCCAAAACAGCAAAATTGAGGCAGTTTGAAGCTAAGGTTACATGCATATTCATGAAGGGGCTTGAGCAGAGGAGAATACAGCATAAAATTGGGTCAAAGTTTGACAGAGTCCAAGCTTTAGTTGAATGAAGTCATGAGGGTCAGAAGAGGTCAACATCATCATCCCTTAGGTTCCAGTTAATCTGGTGGTTGAGAACATTAGGCTAATCTTTACCATTGAAACAGAACTGAGAGTCTTTACACCTGATATACTATCTTTTCTATTGTAACTTCTCTTGCCTAATAACAGTTGTTTGTTCCTGCATTCTTTTATTCCCTTAAGATCATTAATTTCTGAGACCTGTTCAAGGACAAGCACTGTGGCCAGGCTTAGATCACAGAATGGCTTAGACCCAAAATGGCTTCTCTTATGTCCAGAAAGCTAGGTCTGGTTCTCTTTGTTTGGGGACACATACCCCATCTGCTAACTTTCTTACATGCTGTCTACGTTTTCATTAGACCCTTATAGCATATTAATCATAGTTATTTTAAATTTCATGTTTGATGTTGACAATTACAACATCTGTGTTTTATTTGAGTCTGGTTCTTATACTTGGTTTGTCTCTTCAGGTTATGTTTTTTCTTGCATTTTAACAAGATTTGTAGTAATTTTGGTGAAAGATAGATATGCCATATCAGGTAATAAGAACTGAGTTAAATAAACCTTTAGTGTGATGTTTTATATAATTTGTCAGGATTGGACTGTAATTTGGTCAGCCAGAGTCTTTTTCCTCTAGTGTACTTTGTTTGTTTGTTTGATTGTTTATGTCTCCCCTGTTGTCATTAGGATTAGGAAACCGATGCCGAGACTGGAACAGCACAAGCTTTATTCAATGCCCAAAGAATGGAGAAGGGGGATCCTAGTTTGCAAATCAACTTCTCAACCCAATTCAGAGGGAAGACACCAAATATATAGGAAGGTTAAAGTAAAAGGAAGGGATCTGGAAAGAGTTGAAGGAATATTCATGTGTTATTAGAGAATAGGGGTGTGGTTTGGACCTGGAACCAATGCAAATCTTTTCAGTCCTTGTTTGGGCTTTTCCGGTTGTTGTCACAGCAATCATCAACTATCTTGGTGTGTTATTTAGCGTGTTAATGTATTATAATGAGTGTATAATGAGGCTCAGGGTCTACAGGAAGTTAAATCTTCCACCATCTTGGGCCTAGCTGGTTCTAAGTAGTTCTTGTTTTTTTGTTTTTTGGGGTTTTTTTTGTCTGTTTGTTTTTTCTCTTTGCAGCTTCTTTCTGAAACTTAGAGAAGAGTAATTGGCTTCTGTTCTAGGGAGGGGCACAGTTATTATTATGAGGTGACAGTCTTGGTAACAATCATAGTGATAATGAAAGAGCAATGGGTTTTGAGCCCTATATGCCTGGTTCAGATTCTTTAACCATACCTTACTATGTGAGTCACACCAAGAGATCTGTTCTTTTAGAGCTCCATGGACAAAATGAAAAGTGAAGGCTTTTTTTTAGTGTGGTCATTGTTAGCAATAGTAGATACTCATATTATTTTTATTTATTTTTTAAAATGTATTTATTTTTAAAAATATTTTTGGCCATGCCATGCAACATGCAGGATCTTAATTCCCCAACAAAGGATCAAATCTGTGCCCCCTGCAGTGGAAGCACAGAGTGCTAACCACTGTACCGCCAGGGAATTCCACACATATTATTTTTTTTCCCACTCATATTATTTTTTTTTTTTTTTTTTTTTTTGCGGTATGCGGGCCTCTCACTGTTGTGGCCTCCCCCGTTGCGGAGCACAGGCTCCGGACGCGCAGGCTCCGGACGCGCAGGCTCAGCGGCCATGGCTCACGGGCCCAGCCGCTCCGCGGCATATGGGATCCTCCCAGACCGGGGCACGAACCCGTATCCCCTGCATCGGCAGGCGGACTCTCAACCACTTGCGCCACCAGGGAGGCCCCATATTATTTTTAAATTGTAATATTCACATGCAAAGTATTATATCATCATCATAATTAACAGCATTATCAGTGCTTTTTTGGATTATTGATTTCTTATTAGAGAGCTAGCTGGGTGAAAAAACCTTTTGAAATAGTGAAGTGTGACAATGATGTAATAAAAAGGGCATTGAAAGGAAAGTGATATCAGTTATAAGGTATAATGAAAGAACTGAAAACATACATTGCCACCTTTGTGATTTGCCAAAACAACCCCTTGTGTGGTCCTTTTGTGGCTATAAAGTGCCTGCCATCTTTTCATGTTATCTTCACACCTATTGTGTGATATAGACAAAAACTAAAACATTTGTTTCCCTTGATAATCCTGAGATAGGAATGAGAATAATAATATTTTTCTTGTTTTAATATGTGGGAACTGAAGTTTTATCATCAAAGGAATAAGTCTAAAGCCATACCTTTTGTTTGGAAGAGTAGCTGGAATTCAACTCAAGAATCTAGAAAATTTATTCTCAGACTTAGGCCAAAGCTCTTTCCTCTACACAGTATGGTCTCTTGCCAAATGTAGGTAATTTGATGCTCCATTGAATCCCAAATGTTTTTGAGTCTCAAACTCCAGAACAGATAGGAATTCATGAGTGAAGCTGTCTGTGTGCTACTGACACTTTAAGACTCCCCCCAGGTTTCAGTAACCTTTGTCACCCTAGGGGGAAAATAATGCAGGCATCACAGTTGAGCAGAGAATTCAAGTTATCAGCCCTAACCTGAGCAAGACAATGAATTCTGATGTGAATGTTTACTGCATAATCTAAAGCTTTGGAAACATTCTAATTAGCTGTGGAATGCCACTGTTTTAATAGGTTGTCATTCCACTCAAATTTTAGAACTATAATAAGAAAAGTGAAAAAACGGGCTGCCTAGAGCCCAGAGGTACTTGTTTTCTATAGCCGATATTATGGTAATGGTGATAATCTCTTAGACTCACTTAGGAGAGAGAGAGACATACCCTCACCCCATAGCATCTTCAAGATTGCTAAAGGGCCTCCAAACAAGAGAGATTTCTTCTATAGCTGTCTGGCAGGGCATCTTTGTATTGTACAATTAATCTACTGTAGGATATGGTTTTCTCTTAAACAGTAGGAAGAGGAATTGGGTCTGATTCTCTACTAACTAGCAACCAATTCATAAACTATAGGTCACTGGAGGAGCCACAGAAATTCTAGGAGAGGAAAAAGCCACAATGACTTTTACTGGTCCCTTAAAGGCCATCCAGTAATCTGAAAGTGAAAATGCAGTAATACTTATCTTCTCCCCAGACACTTGTTGTCCAAGAGTGTGCCTATGCTTTCACCATTAGAATGGTAAACTCATGACTTGGCTCTGGGGGAAGCAGTGTGGCAGAGTGCCAAGGGACCATCTGTCCTCTGCCTCAAAGAGACATGAGCTTTGTGGCCAAGCTCTGTCTCAAGGCACCAACCAATCATAATAAAACATATTGCATCTTTTGACCAATGGGAGTAAGATTGGATGGGTAAATATTCCCTCTTTTATCCTCAGGCAGTAAATTGTGATATGTATTTCATAAAACTCTTTAAGAGTTCCCAGTAGGATTTATCATTAGTTACTGTAGGGGAGCAGAATTTGCCATCCCAAAATATGTCTCTTTGGCATATTAATTGCTTTAAGCTGATTATTTTCTAAGAAACAGCAGATATCGGAAAAACTCTGAAAACTAAGTAGGAGTTACCTACTAAGTAGGAAACATTTACATTTATAAGAGAAATCTCCCTTCCTGTACCAGGAAGAAGAAGTTGACTAAATCTAGATACTCTTATCAAGGGAGAAGGCATTGACTTAAACCTGAATAACGACTTTGCCCTAGTTCACTGTGCTTTTCTTTGTAGCCTCCCTTAACTGACTCTCTCTACCCTCAACATCTTTAGCCTCTTTTGCCTTTAGCTGAGAATGGTATTTAAGGTGAGGGCTTTGGCCATTTTGGTGAGTTACTCAATTTACTGGGTCTCTCCCATGTGTACATATCATTAAATTTTTGTTTGATTTTCTCCTGTTTATCTCTCTCATGCTAATTTAATTCTTAGACCAGCCAGAAGAACCTAGAAGGGTAGAGGCAAATTTCTTCCTCCCTGATATTACCCATCCTGGCAGCCAACTTGATAATATATGATTGTATTGGCTTTCATGCCTTCTCTGTTTTGCTTACCTGCCTTGTACTCTTATTCCTTGGTATCCCATTACCAAACAAACTAGTTTCACATAAGCCCTTTTCTCCAGTCCCAGAGGAAGACATTTACTTTAAGCTCTCATTACTTAAAGTATGGCCTGGGTACCATCAGTACTGGCATTACCTGGAAATTGATTAGAATTGCCAAGTCTACTGAATCTCAATCTGCACCTCAGCAAGGTCCTAGGTGCCCCTTAAAGCTTAAGAAACACTACCTTAAAATTCAAATGTCATAACGATTTAAATTAGATGGCAAACTTAAATGCCTCAGAGCCCAGACAAATTATTTAAATTATATAATGATATAAATGAGTTAAGTGACCTTATTATAAGATAATAGAGAATACTGTGGACTTTGAGTTGGAAAGCATGCATTCTATGCCGTTTCAAAGATGAAGATGTTACCTGAAAACTGGGTTCGCCTCTTGGTGGGTGTAGAGCCAAAAGACACAATCAAGCCAAAGAGCGGGAGGAGGAAGGATTTATTACTTGCAGCAAGTAAGGCGGACACCGGCGATCTTTCCCAAAGCAGTGTCTCCATGAACAGCAAAATTGGGGCAGTTTTAAGCTAAAGATACATACATATTCATGAAGGGGCTTGAGCAGAGGAGAATTAAGCATAGAATCTGGGCAGAGGTTGACAGAGTCCAAGCTTTAGTTGATTGAAGTCACGAGGGTCAGAAAAGGTGAACATCATCATTCCTTAGATTTGGACCATTCTGGGGTGTCAGCATGTAGTTACCATCCTCCACCTGGGGGCCCTAATTCCTGCAGAACTCTCAGATTGCTATGTACATCCTTTGAGGAGGAAATAGGACTGTTTTATCACTGAACTTTTGTTTCTTAACTGCTTTTCCTGTTCCTGCATTCCCTCCCTTCCCTTAAGATCCTTAATTACTGAGACCTATTCAAGGACAAGCACTGTGGCCAGGCTTAGACCACAAAATGGCTTAGGCCAAAAATGGCTTCTTTTATGTCAAGAAAGCTGTGCCTAGTTCTCTTTTTCCAGGGATCCCCTACCCTATCTGCTTACAAAGCCACCATATGAGTATTGAAAATTGATACCATTATAGTAAAATGGTCCTGCTTCTTGCAAATTTTTCTGAAGGTACAGGAAATCAAGGCTAAAAGATACATTTTTTGTAATTTTTAAAACATTAGGAAGCCCAAGAAAAACATATAAAGATTGGAAATGTTTTATAGGCTTCTATTTGTCTTTCTCCCCAGACATTAAAGCTATTTTACTTAAGAAGCACCAAGTAGTCAGGTACACCAGCAATGAGCAATCCATTGATTTTACACGGGTATCTTGCTAAATCACAACCTTCTTCTGTTCTAAGCTTATACACACCTCTGACCTCCAAATGCTCTTAATTCTCAGTTCCATTTTAATGTATTTCTGAGATTTCTTTCTATGGCCTTGAAGTTCGATTTGGTCTCAGCCTGATTTTATTCTATTCTCTTTATTCTACAAAGGGCTCAACTGTCTTTTATTCTTTCAGCTTCCTTTGAGGGGATACACTACCATAGAACCCACTAAAACCAACGATGGAAATCACTCCCTTAGACTTTCTAGGTTCCTTGAAGGTCAAGAATAATTTGAACCTCAGAGAATTGTTTTGGTTGTTGTTGTTACTAATGATCACAAACTCTGCACATTTCCCCATTTCTAAATTGATCAACTTCAGTATAACCATTATTTGTCAGTAATGTTATTACATTGAAAAATCTTCCAAAATATGATACCCATGTGGAAAAACTGCAATCAAAGTACTCCTTCTCAGAAAACCAGTCTTTCCCTATGTTGGGAGTGGAAAATAATAATAAAAATAATAATTGGACCAAGTTATCACTAAGAATCCTTTGATATTTTACTTTTTATGATTTTCTCATTCACTACAATTTATTTTTATCAGCAATTTACAAGGTTCCCTTGGACAGAAACATTACATGCACCATGCTGGGCTTATTTTCCTCTTCCCTTTTGATTATGAATTTTGTTACCAGAATGTAAGCAACTTCTACACTGAGCCTTGTGATTTAAAGACGAATAATAAGAATCAAGAAATCAATACTTAGTAAAATAATTTAGGGAAAAAAAAAATAAATTTTTGCATTTGAAGATTAACTTGGTTGGTTGTCTCTCCTTATAAAATTAGTTTTGTTCAAGGTCTACTGTGCAGGGAAGACCTTAGGAAAATAAAGTGGTGCATTCTTCATTGTCTTCAAATCTATTTTCTGCTTGAACAGAGTTAGCATTAAATTAAAAAGCAAGGAAATCACTTGCTGATGGAAGTCTCAGTGTAAGAAGCATGGTAGAAAGGTCCACTCTCTTCTGGGTGTTGATTTTTAAGTCACTCAACTGCACATATTTCTGACCACATAAATGCCAGGAATTTGATTTAACACAGCTTGATCACCTAGCCTATATTACAAAAAGAGGAAATTCTTTTAAAAACACAAATATTGCTATTTACAGGTAATCTGGTAGAACAAAGAGGCTCACCTTTTAGATCTCAGAGACCTGGCTTCAAATCCTTACTCTTAAACTTACCAGCTGTGTGACCTCAGGTATCATACTTCACTTCACTGAGTATTAGTTTCCCCATCTGACCAAATTTGTCTGACTCCTGTGACCCATGCTATTTCTACTACATCAGGATTTTCTTAATGTGTCTGTATCCATATAACCATTGTTACTAAACAATTTCCAATACAATATTTTCTTCAGGCCCCACTATTATATGCTGTGTCCTCAGAGTCCATAGCATGTCTATTCTCATCCTCTAATACCTTGTCTGTTTATCACATAGAAATGTCCATCAACTTTTTTTTTTTTAATTTTATTTATTTATTTATGTCTGTGTTGGGTCTTCGTTTCTGTGCGAGGGCTTTCTCTAGTTGTGGCAAGTGGGGGCCACTCCTCATCGCGGTGCGCGGGCCTCTCACTATCGCGGCCTCTCTTGTTGCGGAGCACAGGCTCCAGACGCACAGGCTCAGTAATTTTGGCTCACGGGGCTAGCTGCTCCGCAGCATGTGGGATCTTCCCAGACCAGGGCTCGAACCCGTGTCCACTGCATTGGCAGGCAGATTCTCAACCACTGCGCCACCAGGGAAGCCCTGTCCATCAACTTTTTAGCACTACCTAGTCTATTTAATCCAATCAGACTGTGACCTCCATAAATCTGTTTCACATGTCTCTATCTCTCGAAATCAAAGGATCCATCATGGTCGTTAGAAATTGGTAAGTGCTTAGTAATTATTGCTTCCTCTCCCTCCATTTAAGTATAGCGTAATTTCACTAAATGTAAGAAGTTTGAGAAGAGGGTTATCTCCAAATTAACGCTAAATTTGGAGTTCTCTGATTCAAAGGAAAGCAAGGGAACTAAATCAAAAAGTCTAGCAGCATTTCATGCTGGAGAAAGGGATGTAAACAAGCTGGTTGCCACTAAACAGTGTCCCACGTTGATGGCTCAATTTTTTTCTCCTTTTAACTGTGTTCGTTTTTCACAGTAATATGTGTTGCTGGAGGGAGAAAAACATCACAGTAGGAGGTGACATATGTCACTTCCTGTGTCATTACTAAGAGAGTCTACCTTGCCATGTTTACCTCTCAGTAGTCTGCTGCTTACTTTCCACTTCCCACTAAAGCAAACCCGTTTCAAGTACACAATTCAGGGAGCAGTGCTGCAGGAAGGAAGGCAGCAGCAAGGGTGGTACTCACACAGTATACACCTAGAAAGCTTTCCAGGGACAAGTATTCAGTTTTGTACCCTGCTTCTGAATGCAGATCTGCCAGCTGGGTGACTCTGTTGCAAAGAAGAGGCCCAGGGAAATGCTATTTGCCTCTTTGTTTAACCCAGTGTTCTGCTCAGAAAAATTCCTCAGTGTACAGTGCACGCATAGAATGTTAAATTTTAAATAATAAGATAGGCAAATACAAGTTGGAGAGAGAAAAACATGATTGAGATGTACTCATTTATTCAACCAAAATTTAAGGAGCATTTATTATGTGCCATGCACATAATTTCTGGGATTCTAGAAGTCCATGCTGTGATGAATGAAATTGTGTAGTCAAGAGAGGAAAAAGAGAACAAGTATTTTATTATTTTAACAAATAATTTTAAAATGATTACAAATTGGGAGAGTCGATATTATAGAAGGAAGGATATTATAGAAGGAATTATAGAAGGGATGGAATAGATGGTGACGAGGCAAACAAAAAAGGAAAGTTCATAGCAAGACTTATCGGAAGTGGTGACATTTGAACCTGAAACTGACGGATGATACTTCTGCTTCTAATAAAGATGATATAACAAGGACTACTGGTGGCTCAGTGGTTAAGAATCCGCCTGCCAAGGCAGGGGACACAGGTTCAAGCCCTGGTCTGGGAAGATCCCACATGCCACAGAGCAACTAAGCCCATGTGCCACAACTACTGAAGCCAGCACGCTCTAGGGCCTGTGTGCCACAACCAGAAAGAAGCCACTGCAATGAGAAGCCCACACACCACAATGAAGAGTAGCCCCCGCTCACCACATCTAAAGAAAGCCTGCACACAGCAACGAAGACCCAACTCAACCAACAAAAAAAAAAGAAAAATTAAAAATAATCTTTAAAAGATGATATAACAGGTACTGAATTTACTTTTGACCTGGAACAATCATAAAACAAATAAAATAGTTGAAATAAAAGTTTTTCAAGACATAGGACATCAAACAATAAATGCATCAGGTCTAAGTGTTGGCAAGCAAACAAGAAAGCCCTGCTGTTGGCCGAGCTTATTGCCTTGAGAAACTTTCCAGACAACAGTGCAGGCAATAAAACCCAGACAGCACACAGCTGTCTCCTTGAATTGAAGAGGCAGGATGGAGAATATAGGATTTGGTGATGGATAAAGTTCACAGGACAGGGCAACTGATGAGAGAGCTACATACAGAGAAAAGTACACATATCTGCAAGGGTCCCCAATATGTATCAGCACATGCACAAGAGGAGACCACCTGAAACTGGGAAATGACCACCCAGAAAGATAAAAGTTAACAGAGCCTGGCATTTATAGAGGTTTAGAGTAGTGCTTGTTCCCAGCAGCCAGATTGGGAATCTTTATAATTCATGGAGCATTGGCTACAATACACAGGGAAATAGCCTTACACTGAGCATTGACTAGTTCCACATAAGAAATAATAAAAGTAAGACCCAGAAGGACCAAACTGATTCCAAGTTTCTGAACTATTATTAAGCCTAATTCTATGTTAAGAATTAGGCTTAATAATATATATGGGAATAGAGAAACATCCAGCACTCAACAAAGTAAAATCCACCATGTTTAGTATACAATAAGATTATCAGGCATGCAAAAAAAAGAGGAAATCTATAATTAGAAGATAAATAACTTAATTGAAAGAGATCCAGAATTAACATAAGTATTAGATTTAGCTGGGAAGAACATGAAGATGGTTACTATAACTGTACTTTATATGAACCCAAAGATAGGTGGAGATATTAAAGATATAAAAAAGATAAATCAAATTTCTACAGATGAAAATTATAATGTCTGAGGAGAAACATACAGTGGCTGGAAGTTATGGAAGATTAGCTATTTCAGACAAGATTGGGTGCATTCAGGGTGGTATGGCCGTAGATGAAGATTAGATATTTCAGAAAAAATGAACAGTGAATTTGAAGACATAGCAATAACAATTATTCTTAAAAAAGAAAACAGAGAAACAGAATTTTTAAAAAAATTACCAGTGAGTTGTGAGATAAGTTAAACTAACCTAATATACATGCAGTTATTATTCTGGAAATCGGACAGTATACAGAAAAAATGTATTTTAAAAAATAATGGCTGACTAATTTCAAAATTTGATTAAAATTAAAAATGCACAGATCCAAGAAGCTCAATAAACTCCAAGTGTAACACCAAGGCAGATCATAGTCAAATTTCTCAAAACCAGTTATAAGAGAAAATCTTAAAAGCACACATTGTGCGTGCACACGCGCACACACACACAAAGATAACCTAGAATTCTATTCCAGCAAAAAATCCATAAAAATAGAAATACTTTTTCCGACATAAAAAAGCTGAAAGAATTAATCATCATCAGGCTCACATTCTAAGAAACGTTATAAAGATGTCCTTCAGACAGAAGAAAATTGTACCATTTGGAAATCTACCTCTAGCCAAAGGAACAAAGAACACTGGAAATGATAGCTACGTGGGTAAAAATACAAGCTAGTTCCCTTTTATTTAAATCTCTTTAAAACACAATTGACTGTTTAGACAAAAATAATAACATATAGAAGCAAATTACATGACAACAAGAACACAAATTTCAGGAGGGGAGAAATATAAGTATACTACTATAAGTTTCTTATGTTAGACATGAAGTGGTATATCACTAGAAGATAGATGTTTGCAAGGTTAGGATGGATGCTATAAACCCAAAAGAAACCACTAAAATAACAAAACAAAGAGTTATAGCTAATAAGCTCCCAAATGGAGATAGAATGGAATCAGAAAAAAAAAATTGCATTAATCCAAAAGAAGGCAGAAAAAGAGGGGAAAAGGAACCCTAAACAGAGGGGGCATATACAAAAAGAAGTAATAAAAATTGATAGATATAAAATTAATCATATAAATATTTAAATTAAATGCAAACAATAAATAGCCCATAGGTTAAAAACAAGACCCAACTATATGCTGGCTGCAAGAAATACTCTTTATAAGGACACAAATAGGTTAAAATAAAAGAATAGAAAAAGACATACCATTCTAACACTAACCAAAGGAAAGGTGGATATTGTTAATTATTATTATATAATATTAAAATCAGTAGATTTCAGAGCAAACGTTATCACAAAGAAGTTCATTTCATAATTATAAAGGAGCCAATTCTTTGCTAAACATTTATACACCTAATAACAGAGCTTTGAAATACATGAATCAAAAATTATAAAGCTATACAGAGAAATAAACAAATCTACAATATAATCAGAGATCCCCATACTGCTCTCTCAGTATTTGATAGAACAAATAGAAAACCAGTAAGGATATAGAAGATTGGAACAGTATCAGTGACCACCTTCAACTAAGTGACATTTATAGAAGAGTCTTCCCTAAAACGTGAAGTAGTTGTACCCATTAAACTTCAAGGTACAATACTGAATAATGATTGAAAATTCAGGTGAAAAAAGTAAAATTTTGGATTATGTCAGTCTGTCCCTCCATTGATCATTACATGCTTGTACTCCTGCAGTAAATCTCCTAGTTAACCTTCTTGGACTTTTCCCATTTAAATACTTCTGCATATTTCTCCAAGAAAACTCTTTGGTTTCTGAATTTTCCCTTGATTTATACTGCCAAATGGATTCGTTCTAGAGCCAAACCATGGAAGTTCCTCTCATGTATCCCACCCAAGGGTCTGGCTATATCCCCCATAGACTTCAATGTTAACCTTCCAATCTTACTAGATTATACTTAGTCGATTATTTTCATCCTTCACCCCAAAACTTTTCTCCCACTTCTTCTCCATACTCCTCTATCATCTCCATGAAATGTTCAATTCTAGATTAGAATTTGTATATATTTGTGGTCATTTAATATGATTTATATTGAAGCAAAGATAATCATATTCCCTCCCTCCCCTATGATCAAGAAATGAGAAATCTAAGTTTAAGAGAAAAGTGTATGAGCAAATACAGTTCTGATGCTTACTAGGTAAAGAAGAACAAAAAATTCCTTTACCCTTTCCTGGAATCCTGGGATGCTATGAAATGAGCTCAAAATTAATATGTAGAGACCTGTCCAGTTGTCATCATATTCAGACAGATATCCACACATATGTATATATGTGCATATGTATATATTAGATGAATCCAGTTTCTGTCACATACAAACTATAAGTTCTTAGGTAAGTCATTTAACGTTCCTGACCCTCATTTTCTACAGCTATAAAATGAGCATAAGAACCCCTGCTATGCTGTTACAGGGTTGTTTTGAGGTTTATAAGGAAAGCATAACCTGAAAGAGCTTGAAAAATATATTCAATACTTTATGTGCATGAGAGACTTTTACTGTGTGTAGAGTTGACTTGGAATGAAAAAGGATAAGTTGTAAAAAAGTTGTAAAACTTAGATATCACATTTGATTATATTTAATCAAAATGTTCACAGTTTGTTGGAGTTTCATATGAGAGTATTGAGTTTTATCTTGACTCTTCCTATTATAGTTTATATTTAACCAAGTTACTTAATTTCTCTGAACCTTACTTTCAGCATGAATTGAATGTAGGAGGATGCATTCTGCTTAAAGAATATTTGGGAGGATTGAATGAGATAATGTAAGAATTGCATCTGCGAGATACACATACACAGTCTCCATGCTTCATACATAGATACAAAGATAAAGGCATAGAGAATATGGGAAAATGAATTATTTAGTACATTTCTTTGTTCACATCAGACCCCTAATTTGTTTTGTAATGTAGTGGTTCTTCCTGTTGACCCCAGGGAACATTTGGCAATGTATGAAGACCTTTTTGATTGTCACAACTAGGGGGCAGAAGGATGCTAGTGGCATCTATTGGGTGGTGGTTAGAGATGCTGCTAAAAATGATATTATGCACAGGGCAGCCCCCAACAACAAATTATTTGGCCCCAAATGTCAATAGTTCCAAGGCTGCAAAACCCCACTGTAATGAATAAATGAAGACATGCAGGATTCTACTCCTCACATGTACAGCTTCTAACAAATGAAAAATCTGTCTGTGCTCAGACAAAAGGAAAGACAAATCAAAAGGATATATTCTGTGATTTTTCTTTCTTTTTGCCTCTTCTTTTTTTGCTTGTATTTTTCCATGGGCATTTCTCTAGTTTTGTCAGTTAGTGGTCAGCAGGGTCTAATAAAACAACCACATCTTGTGGAGAAGTCCTGACTATTGCCATAATAAAACTAGAACATTGTGCCCAGTGTGTGACATTATTCTTGATTCATTTTCATCTTTTTTTTCTTGCAATATATTTAAATTATTTCTTAGAGGCTTTGTGTATGTCTGGCTATATAAACTGTATGCAAGATGTAGGCTGATTTGTGCTAGAGATAGACAGTCTTCCAAACCTTGAGTCCTGTTACTAAGACACTAGCAGGATCATAACTTTTAATTATGATTGGCAGGCATCATGCATTTCCTGTTTATGCCAGTTTTATCAAAAAATTTTAAAAATGAAGGAGAAAACCTTGCAGATGTATCACAAAGCCTTGTATCCAGACCTAGACTAGTAATAATTTCTCGTTGGGCAAGACAGATATCCGATGGTCATTGATAACCTCAGATCATAAATCCTGTACACATGACCCTTCAAAAGATTCCTGATCTCTTGTTGTAAGCCAGGGTATTGTTCCTCCCATCAAGAATTCATTCATGTGTGGCAGCACAAATGCACAGAGGTTCAAAGGTACAAAGACAAGTGATATCATTCATAGTTGGGGACAATAAAAGCCACGAGTGACATGAACACATGAACTCTCTCCATAGATGAGAGCAGATGGACAGTCATCCTGGGAAAGCAAACAGCAATCCAGTAGGGAAGGCCATTTATGCCATGTTCTAGTCAAGGAGATCACTTTGACTTGTTATTTTTAAATATCTTATGGTTGTAGAAGAGGGTAAGGACATTAAGACAGATTTGCCATAAAGTGGGCCCTCACTAAGCTGAATTAGTTAATACTTGGGTAGTTACTTGAGATGAAACAAATGACTTACCATTGTTCTTAGGGTAAAAGCCAAAATCCTTTACATGGTATGCAAAGCTAGCTCTCTTTCAGTGCCTTGAATCTTGTCCTCCACATCTAGCCTTTATTTAAGTTCTTCTTTCAGCCCCAATTTTCATGTAATAAGCCCCTGTTCATCCTTTAGGTTGTAGCCTAGACTCCATCTCTTCAGAGATATTGTCCCTGATTGTCTGACTATGACATATATCTCCTTTACGTTACCTACTGTGATTTTAATTTTATATTAATCAGTGTAGTTATTTGGTGAGTCTCCTATAAAATTGTAAATTCAATAATTAAGGCAGGGACTGTGATAACCTTCACTCATCAGTTTATTTCTGGTGTCTTTACGTGGTACCTGCTATCTGTTGGGCTCTCAATAAACAATTATGGAATAAAGAAATACATAAATGAATGAATAGATTAGTCTACACACCCTATGTGTTTTCTCAGGCCATTCTAGGTGCAGAAGAAAAATATAAAATGTATAAACTATACTCTTGTGAACTATAACTATACTTTTATCTCCCAATCTAATAGGGGACTTAGATATTTAAACATTCAAAGCAAAATAAATATGAAAAATAGTTTAATAATATTATATAAAATAGTTATAAGAACACTGAAGGAGGAACGTGTACCGATACATATTTTTTTACCTCCTGGAGAGCAAGATATCAGTTTCCATTGGCTTACCACATTCTAATCAAAATATTCTTCTTTCTGTCATTGTTCCTTAGCTTAACAAACTTGGTCACAATTAGATCCTTTGTATTTTTTTCTATATATTTGAACCTCTGCCTGTACAATTCATCTCCATTTGCTCATTCAAGGATCATTTCCTAAGAGACATCTCCTTAACAATCAAGTTTATGGTAATCCTCACTCTTCCCTGGTATTTTTGACTCTTACCCTGCTCTTACTTTTTCATTGCACTTGTCACTATTTTAAAATATATTGCTTATTTATTTGTTCATTTTCTATTTTTTCTATGCTCTAGAATGTGTTATGAGGGGAGACAATTTTTCTGTGTTTCTCAGCATGTTCTCTCTGACCTCTCAAAGAGGGTCTGGGGCCTAGAAAACACACAATGTTTTTTGAGTGAATGTATGACTAGGGAAAGGAAGAATACATAACTGGAGAAGACTTTTTAGAATTTTTAAAATCTGAATTTGATCTCACAGAGTGAAAAAAAATTATTAGTCAAAAAATGAGATAAATTTGAGGCAGAAGAAATAGTGTGTGCAGAGTCACTGAGGGAGTCATGGTGTATATTGGGATTTTTTTTTCTTCCTGAAGCATCATCTGTGTATTTGTCAGGGGCCAGAGACAGGCAGCAAGAGTAGAAAGGTAAGAGCAAGGCAGAGTATAGAAGAACCTCAAAGTTAGTAAATTCATCTTTTCTTCTTTGAGCAATAAGAAGTCACAGAAGGCATTTAGACTAGTAAATGAAATGATGCATTTTGCATTTTAGGAAGATCAATTCAGCAGTTGGATGGAAATGAAATGGAAGAGATAGTGGCTACTGGCCAAGAAACCAGCTAGAAGACTGTTGCCAAAATCCAGGGAGTATTTCTAAAGCATCTCCTATATGACTCTCAGTTTTACTGTCTTTAAAATGTGGACTTGACCATTGTAGTGTTACGACAGGGCTTAAAAACATCTATTCTTCGGCTACTATTTCATTAAAAAATTTTTTTGCACTTAATAGCTTTTATTCTAAGTTTATAGATATAGGGAAATGTAAAGGGAAATAAGAAAGAACAGAGACATTTTCTTAAGCCTGCTGTATTTAACAGGCATGTTGTCAAAGGTTAAACTATATAAATGCATTTATAAATAAAGGGTAAAAAGAGGCCAACATAATACACGCAGAAAAACTAAGGCCAGATGATACAGAGGCCCAAAGAAGGTCAGTATTACCATATGAGACTCAATAGATTAAAGGATTGCATATTTAGAAGAAAAACAGTGATACTAAAATAAGAAATACTGGCAGGTATCAGAGTGACAAAGACCATTATGAGGGCAAAAAGGCTGATACGAATGCAAAGTACCAGGGACTCAGCCTGACCCAGCCTCCAGTTCTGGCTCTGATCCTTACTAGGAGCCTGACATCGAGTGAGACTATTCCTTCGCTCCCTGAAATTCACTTCTTTTATCTCTCAAAAGAAGACATTGGTCTCAACAGGTTATTAAAATCAGGGGTCCCCTGCTTCCTAAAATACTTCAAAGTAGTGATGGAGCTATGAAAACTACATTCAGTGTTTTAGAACTCCAAAAGGAATTCTGCATTTTCTGATGATAGAGATACAGCAGTTATCCACAACATCAGAGCTTTTTTTTTTTATGTCTGAAAATATGATTCATTGTAGTCATTTTGTGTTGTTGACGGCTCTCATTAATGATTATATACTCTGGGCTCACAAAAATGGAACATTATTGCTGCACTGAAATTATTTAATTCCCAGACAAACATTTACCAAACTTGGATCAAATGGGAAATGTATATAACCAAAGTGATGGCTGAGAGACTAGCTCAAATTTTGGGAGCCAAGTGGTGAATGGAGATTGATCATTCCAGCTCCTTCACTTGTTTCCTCCTTAGAACTTTTTAGGGACAGAAAACAGTAGTTTTCATTTGCCAGCCTTAAAGAAGCACCTGTCAGAAGATTTCCTCAGCAGAACCATGGTAGAGTTAATATTATGAAATGTTAATTTGTGAAAGGGAAAGACACAACTGGGAATCTTGGGTCTGTTTTGTCATCCCTTATGCTGAAGTTTTCTGTGGATGGTGAGGATCTGTCTCTGAGATTATAGGAGCTCTGCACGGATTTTTCATATGCCTTTGGAACTAATTTGTTGGCTTTATGCATGAAATAAATTATTCTATTTCTGAAAGTTCTCATTTTCCCCCAGTGATAGAGGGTTCATGCTTTTCATCCTAGTTATTTGGCAAGAAAGCCTACTTCCTTTTTGATAGAAAATAATTTAGAGCATGTAGAAATGTTGGCCTTTGGGGAAACAAGCTTTCCAAGTTTGTCTAGGGCATTACAGGACACAATTCTAGGAGCAAATATGACCTGAGAAACTGGCAAAATGTGGAGGGATATTAATTGGCATCAGAACAAGCTCTGAAGCCCTCCAAGGCGTGGCCTAGTGTTACACATGTATGATCAACACATATTGAACTTTGCTGGAACAGGCCTGGTTTATGAGTTTTTACCCCCAAGTCTAATTATTAATAGGGCCCTTTTTCACTGTCAGAAATGGCCCACTTTGGATGTGGGTAAATAATATGAGTAAATAATGTAAATAATATGAGTAAATAATACTCATATTATTTAAACAGAACTGGGTGCAGAACCCAGGAGATTTCAGAAGTTTCTTACAGTTTCTGCTCCATGACTTGGGGGTATACCCAGCTGGGGCATGTGTCCTTAATTTGTGACTTTTGGCATGGTGCTTAACTCTACTTCTCTCTTTCACCCTATTCTGAATAACTTGGGAATTGGATTTTAGTTACCCTGTCTGGACTTGTAAATGGGTTTCTTTGTTTCAGGGGAGTAGGGAGTAGGATGATTTCTTTCCCTAGCAAATATCCAAGCTCTACTCTCCATTCTCCACACTGTTATCTTTGGATCAGATCTGAGCAATTAGTGTGGAACTCAGCTGGGTTCTGGGCTCCAATTTCTGCCTATTTTAGGCCTGTCAGTTTCTTGCTAGCACATTTCTACTGGAGAGAGTTAGACTTGGTATCTTGACTCCATCATTTATTTATCCACTGACCACCATATGATACTAGAACATCATCAATTTTAGGTAATTTTCCATTTCCCCAACTCTAAAAAGGTGTGCCTTCGTTCAGAAAAAAACAATAAACATGTAGGACAATTACTGACCAGAGTATATGGCATCTAGTAGTTGTTGATTAAATGTTAGTTCTCACTTTTCCTAATCTGCAAATGCCAAATAAAGAAAAAGATATCAGGAATTTGACATGTAACTACTCAGAAATTTTGACTTTTTTTTTTTTTTTTTTTTTTTTTCAGTATGCGGGCCTCTCACTGCTGTGGCCTCTCCTGCCGCGGAGCACAGGCTCCGGACATGCAGGCTCAGCGGCCATGGCTCACGGGCCCAGCCGCTCCACGGCATGTGGGATCCTCCCGGACCGGGGCACGAACCCGTGTCCCCTGCATTGGCAGGCGGACTCTCAACCACTGCGCCACCAGGGAAGCCCAGTTTTGACATTTTTGACCTAAAATATCAGTTTCCATGATTGTGAAAACTCTAGATATCTCATATAAGTGGAATCATATGGTATTTATTTGTCTCTTTATGAACTGGTATATTTCACTCAGCATAATGCCCTCAAGGTTCATCAGTGTTATAGCATGTGACACCATAGGATGTCTTTTTTTTTTTTCTTTTAAGAGTGAATAATATTTCATTGTATGTGTATAACACCTCTTGTTTATCCAGCCATCCCACTATGGACATTTGAGTTGCTTCCACTTCTTGGCTGTTGTTTACAATGTTGCAATGAACATGGGTGTGCAAATATCTTTTCAACATCCTGTTTTCCTTTCTTTTGGATATGTAGCAGAATGAAATATCAGAAAGGTATCAAGCAGATCTGGCTGGAATCAGATTTTTTGTTTCTTATGGTGGTTTGACCAAAATGTGTATTTGAGAGCCTTGCATTATGTATGAAAGAACATACTTGAATGATTGTTTAAGAGAAACTTACAGATATAAGAGGCATATAACATTTGCATCATAAGACATCGTTTTGCATACTGGTTTCCTCATTACAGGAGACACATATGATTGGGAGTAGTAAACATGACACCTTGTAAAGCAGAAACCCAAGAAGTTGAATGGTCCCTGCATTTGGTGTACCCTGATTAAATAAGGTGTCATCAGGTCCTCAAGAACTTCTTCCTTATCTTAAGAAAAGTACATTGCCAGTTTTAGTAGGGCACTGCCTGCATGGAGCAACTGTGATTTACAATAACTGCAAAGCCTTTTAATGAAAAGCAGGAGAAATCAATGATGATGACTGAGGGAGAATACAAAGTCATATCAATGAACTTCAGTATTTATAAACATCAAGGCCTAAATAGGGAATTCCCTGGCGGTTCAGTGGTTAGGGCTCCATGCTTCCACTGCAGGGGGCAAGGGTTGGATATCTGGTCAGGGAACTAAGATCCCACATGCCACATGGTGTGGCCAAATAATAATAATAATAATAAACATTAAAAATATTTTTTAAATCCAGGCCTAAATAAATAAATGTAATAAAAATAAATAAGTAAAATGGAAGACACAAAGAAAAAAATAACCTATCCTTTATCTGGAAACGAATCTCAATGTTCACCATCAAAAATGGTACATGTGCTATGTTTCCTTACTTACCTCAAATAGAAATCAGGTGTACCCACTCTTTCTCTTCCCACATTTTAATTTGTGCTATATACTGATATCTAAAAAATTCAAAATCTCAGGGACCATTTATAATTCTGCTTAAAGTCCCAGAAACCAGTGATATAAATTTATTGGAGACATGGATTAACAGGGTAGCAGAAAATGTACAAACTTACAGACTCAGGCAAGGAGATTTTATTGGAAGTGAGCAATAGAAACACAGCTTGTTTCAAAAGCAATATATTTGGGGGTGGTTCTCATTCTTCTCTTAGTATCACATATGCAATTTGTGAAAATCAGTTGGCTGGCATGTACCCTATGCTTATTGACCCAACTGGTAGAGACAGGCCTGAGGTGTTTCACGCAATCCCTAGGTTTCAATGGCCACTTACAGACTCTGCAGTGTATGTTCATTCTCTTTCCATCCTCCTTCTGATGCCCTCCCCACAGATAAGTAGCAAGGGAAAACCTGATGGAGTTACTTCTCAGGGAAGAATTTTGTTGTTTTATTCCCAGAGCCCTGAGTCAAACACACACACACACACACACACACACACACACACACACACATTTTTGTTTGTTCTTCACTGAAGTTTTAACACTTAAAGTGTCTCAGTGTTAATACTTGACCTTGTCTGGTCCATTGTTTTGTCCATTTCTCCCTTGAGACTTATTGGATCAGAATTGACTAATGCCCGCAGGATAGCTAAAGTATCAAAGGCAGCATGCCACTGTGTTTTTCAGCTTCTGCTGAAAGTTTGGCCCTTGGGGATTTCCCTTAATTTCTAGTAAATTCAGCTAAGCAATTCAGTGCATTTTTGTTATGTTTTTCTAATATTTTAAGAATGCTGGAGTGTTTAGTTTTTCAGGAATCTAGTCTATCATATGACTGAAAATGAAGTCAAATTATTCTACTAACAAACACCATAATATAATATATGTGTTTTAATCCTAAAAAGGCATTACCACATACAGAACTTCTTACAAAGTGAATTTCCTGGAAAAATTAATTACTCTTTTGAATCAGTGGAAGTCTTTCCTGGTGAGTACTACCATCCCCGAGCGTGCAGTTTTCAGTTCTTCATCATGAACTGCAAGGTCTTAACAATACGGAAAGCTTTCCCAATGCAGCTCTGGTTCTCATGGCTGCTTCACTCTCACCAGGACTTGCCTCATCCCCTGGTAATAAAGTAAGACTAATATTTCCCACTTCTGACATTTATGCCATATTGTTCCCATTATCTCGAAAACCCTTCTGTACTTCATTACCTTGTTACTCTTCTTCATGTATGACAACTGAATTCAGGTGACACATATTCTACAAAGACTTCTTGAATCCCTAAAACTAACTTAAATGTCCATCTTTCATCTTAGGCAAATGGTGCTTTTTAGCAATTGGCATAAAATTATACATAATGAAAAGCAAATCTCTTATCCCAAAGTCCTTAATCCATATTCCAGAGGCAATCTTTCAATAGCTTCCTGTAAACCCAAGAGAAATAATCTAAGCAAATACATTTAAGTGATTATCCTTTAATTTGTTAATCAAACTAAACTGTGTAAATTATTCTTTATTCCTATTTTGTACTTCCTAGTTGTACATATTGGATATTGTTCTCTATCACATGGTGCTTTATAAACCAATTATCATAATTCTCACAATGCATTTAAGTTATTGGCTTAAACATTTGTTTTGTAATTGGCTTAAACATTTGTTTTGTAATTGTTTCCTGCCTTTAAAGACAGGGTATAGCTTGCTCATCTGTGTAGCTGGATATCAACAAGGTTGGCAGGCATGAAGACATTCAGGATATATTTGTTGAACAAATGAAAATGAATTTAGTTTCTACTCCTTAATGTATTTTTATTTCACTGGGTAATGTTCATACTGTATCAACATTGCTCAGGAAATTCCAATAACTATTATGTTAATGTTTCAGCTTTATAGGGACAATACTATTCACCTTAAATTGTAAAAAAAATTTTATTGTACTCAATGTGGCTTTAAAAAAGGAGACAGATTAAGAATTTGAAGTACCTTGAACACTGGCTCATTTAAGGAGAGAAACAATTCAGAAAGCCATCACTAGTATCCTCCTGCACAAGCATTGCGTGCATGGAATCAGCTTTGCCCTTTCTAGCTGACCTTTAGAGAAAGCTGAGCTTCTGAGCTCAGCAGTAATCACACAGTGTCACTAGTACTATTACCAATTTTGAACAATGGGAAACTCATTAAACATTTAAAAAGATGTCCTTGGTTACTTAATTTTTATGTTTTAAGCTCATGAATAGAAATGGGCTTTTAAAAACAGTAAAAATTTAAATGCAGATCTCATCTCTGTGTGTGTGTGTGTGTGTGTGTGTGTGTGCATTTTTGGAAGTCTTAATCTGCTACTTACTAGTTGTACAGTTTGATCAATTTATGTTATTCTTTTCCCCATTTCTTCACCTGTAAAATTGTTACAGTCACAGCAAGGCACATAGCACAGTATCTTTGCAAGGACTGAACACTGAAAAAAGCACAAAAGTTATGGAGCACACACCCTGACAGTGTGTGTGTGAAAAACTTGGCTGTTAATTGGGGGTTGGCAGTTCTAGTTCTGGTTTTGCTACTAACTTCCTTTTGATCATTCGCCCCTTGTGATCTAATGAGAAGTGTGGACTGGATGCTCAGAGGGTCCCTTTCCATTCTTCAAGTAGAACACCATCATTTACACTTCATCTGTATCCTCTCAGGGGCATAGCTTCTCACTCAACTTAATTTTAAGTTTACAGCACATTCCTTTTCCATATCATGCACAGTTTTCAAGAACTTATTGAAGGATTAACTCTTCCAAAATTAGGAAATATACTGAGGAAAAATAAATACAAGGGGATTGTCTGATGAGAAAAACCAATGTTGAAGAGAAAGGAGGGGGAATTCCAAGATGGCAGCTGCACAGTAGGTCTGGGAAGCAACCAGTGTAGGCTGAAGCAGGGGACCATGGGCATCTAGATGGAGATCTTCAGGGAAAACAAAAAAGAAAAAAAAAAAAAACATGAATAAATTGTCTGCCTTCTTGACTGTTTAATGAATTGTATTGAAAGGCATTTTTAAAGAGCCCTTGGAAAATGTAAAAACACTTGGATTTTTACAGAAAAATAGTTTTAAAAATGAGACAGTTATTAATAATCAAAACAAAAACAGTTGTTCAAAACAGACAATTAAGTCAATATATTTCTTGGCTCAGTAATGAATACTATTTATATAGATATAGCATACAATGAAATATGTATCTGAAAATTGAGACATAATTTATATGGTAGAAGGGAGAAAGGGCAGAAGTGTGAAAGAACTCAATCCACGTCTAAAATAAGAGGAAAACAAATTTGACTAGTTGGAAAATAACAGGGTGCATGTATTATTTAGATGTGTGGAGGTAAATACCAATATAAAAAGCTAAATGAACTAAAAAATAAAAATTATTGGGCGGGAGAGTTGCTTCTGGTAGCAGGATAAGGATAAAAGAAGGAAACTATTGGATTACATTTCCCTATTGCTTTTAAACCAGATACATGATCTCTTTTTTTTTCTTTTAAGCATCATCAATAAGGCTATAGAATAACAGATACAAGGGAACTTGTTAACTATGGCATATGTAGAATGAGATATCAACCTCACTAAACATTGACAGTACTAAATATATTCTTTCACCTGTTTCCTACAGACACGTTGTATGGTAAAATTTATTATCAACTAATATTATAAAGGAAGAGAGTAAGGTTTAAGGAAATCATGATCTCAACAAATAGTAGTAAACAGAATCATATTTGAGTCTTTTGACTTTAAATGACATTTAATTGCCCTTGCAGAGCACTACCACTTTGACATTGACTGAAAACTTCTACTCCTAGTTAACTGAGTGAGATACAAGATCTTTGGAGTTGCTTGTGACTCCTTCTACTCCTATTTCCAGATAAATAGAACTGCTTCAGATACAGTGTCCTGCACCTGTCCAAGGGGAAGCATGACGTCAGGGATGCAAGTCCTAGGAGCCTCTTGCTATCGTACATTATGGCAATAGCTTTGCAGTTCAAAAGGTTAAAAAAAAGCCACAAGGAAAACACAAGAGTGTTATCATATTACAGTGATTTCCATTGCAGCAGAATCTTATTTGTTGTCCCTGGGGAAAAAATACAAATAATTAAAAATAATGTGCACAAAACTGACATGACCAGTAATGAGATAATAATTTTTCTGTGTGTTTAGACATTGAGTTTGCAATTTTATCCTCCAATGCTTCTGAGTGTTATACATTTATCGATTGCTGATAACAGTTGCCATTAACAAAATGATATTCCATAGGCCAAACCTTAGCAGTTCTGGCAAAAGAGGGAATTTCACCATTATAAAGAACTACATATGCTTCCATATTCTTAGTACTCTGTTTCTGTACAAACATTTCAAATAGGATGGAATCATAGGGGCACTTTCTGTCTTTACTATAAACTATCTGGTACCTGGTATCTATAAGTTCTAAGGATAAATAGTAGTAGAAGTAGTGGTATTACTAGTGATAATAATGCAAGTGGAAAATGTTAGAAAATTATAATTGTTGCAATATTGTTTCTTCCCTGGAACACCTATTTATATGCAAGGACAACATAGTTTGTGCATGACTAATACTTACTAATGCATACTTTGTTATCTTCTAAATTCCACCATTGATTTATCCATCCAGGCATAGATGGATGCATGCATCTGTTCACATGTTCAACAAATATTTACCAGGTACCCACCACATGCCTGACCTGGTTCAATGCCCAGTGGACACAGAGTTGACAAGCACAGTTCATGACCTTTATAGTAGGAGATGGAACACAAGAACGTAGTTTCAATATGAAATGGCAGATGGGGTAATTGAAATAACAAGGCACCAGCTTGAGTCCAGGGTAAACTCATCTCAGTCTGGTACATTAGGATCCCCTGTATAGTTGCTGGGTATTTCTCTCCACAGGAAGGGAGAGAGCTAAGGCTAAGACTCAAGGAAATACATCTGGGTCCAAGGGAAGGGCTGATTCTAAACATGTCTGCATGTTGCCTCTCTGTCCTCCAGCCCAAATCCCTCCAATTCTTCCTGACCTGGGGAGAGGCTATAGAAGAATGATTAAGAATTATAGTCTCTCTCTCCTCTCTCGTATATCATCTCCATGTATCTGATGTTGAGTAACTGGGAGAGTCAAGAAGCAGAAATCAGACAATGATCAAAGCCCAGTTTCACTCAATGTTCTCCATATGGAAGAACATCCTAGAATTTGCATTAAAAAAACACTATCCTTATGATATGCCCTAATATGATACTCTGAAATGACCTTAAATAAATCTTACCTGCCCTCTGAGCTGTAGGTAGAGGGAATGTGAAACAACATCAATGGAGAGTCTTTTTTTTTTTTTTTTTTTTGGCCTCAGGGCCTTATTCTTTAAATAAGAATAGGTGACGACCTAAAACAGATATTTTGGCTCACCTTGTCCCAAAAATTTAGAGCATTTTTTTCTTACATTTAGCATATTGTATTACTGAACTCATTTTGAGATTGGGAGGGGAATTAGGAATATATAATATATTTAAGTCAAAGCAAATCCTTTGTTCTTTGTTTCAACAGCTGTTAGGAGACAAGGATTTTAAATAAGAATTAAAAGGATAAATTAGAGAAGAAAATACAATTTCAGATGTTGTCTATATTTCTAACTTAAACACATTTCAAAGCATCTTCAAATATTGATGACATGAAGTTACTACTTTTATTCTCCCTGGACAGAGAGAAAAGATGTTTATCTTATACAGATCTTTGCCTTACTGAACATGGTTGTTTTTTTGTTTCTTTGTTTGTTTTTTTCTTGACAAAATGTCATTTCATTGGTTTAATAGCTGAACAAATGGCACTTTCAATCTTTCATAATTTGGTCTAAGTATCTGTCATTTCCTAGGATTAATGCCAGATGGACACTGGGAACATTCTAAGAATTCGCTGCTAAAATAAAGAGAGGGTCCAAATACACACCTGGTCACAAGTGATGAGAGTGTGATGGATAACAGAGGCATTTATTGAACAAGAGGATATACAGATGGCTTTGCCAGATTCAGGTTGACCTCTTTTTTTTAAATTATTTTTTTAATGAAGTATAGTTGCTTTACAATATTGTGTTAGTTTATATGGTACAGCAAACTGAATCAGCTATATGTATACATATATCCTCTCTTTTTTGATTTCCTTCTCATTTAGGTCACCAGAGAGCATTGAGTAGAGTTACCTGTTCTATACAGTAGGTTCTCATTAGTTATCTTTTTTTTTTTTTTTTTTTTGCGGTACGCGGGCCTCTCACTGTTGTGGCCTCTCCCGTTGTGGAGCACAGGCTCCGGATGCACAGGCTCAGCAGCCATGGCTCATGGGCCCAGCCGCTCCGCGGCATGTGGGATCTTCCCAGACCAGGGCACGAACCCATGTCCCCTGCATCGGCAGGTGGACTCTCAACCACTGTGCCACCAGCGAAGCCCCTAGTTATCCATTTTATACATAGTTTCAATAGAGGTTGACCTCTTAAAATACAATGCAACAAAACAAGGGCCAGAAGTCTCCTTTACCTCTTCTTTTAAATCACTATATACTCATTTCACTAAGAATTTACCAGGTATAGGGCACTGGGCTAAGCATAGTCTTATCGACAAGGTTCAATGCTTATATGCATTTTAAGGATGAGGAAATAGACTCCAAGAGGTTAAATAACATAGCTAATTCACATTTTAAAAAGTGACAGGGCTTCCCTGGTGGCGCAGTGGTTGAGAGTCCGCCTGCCGATGCAGGGGACACGGGTTCGTGCCCCGATCCCGGAAGATCCCACATGCCGCGGAGCGGCTGGGCCCACGAGCCATGGCCCTGGAGCCTGTGTGTCCGGAGCCTGTGCTCCGCAACGGGAGAGGCCACAGCAGTGAGAGGCCCGCGTACAGCAAAAAAAAAAAAAAAAAAAAGTGACAAAAGTGAAATGTTAATCCAGAGCTCTCCAACTTTAAACCTGTGTATACTCTACCACATTTTGGAGGATTATTAAATCTTATAGTTTGGAGGCTGAAAAGGAAAACTAATCTCACCCAGCCATGTGTTCATAGTTATTTGCTTACAACATTTATAACAAAACAAGCACATCTTGATTGGTTTCAAAATGTTTTCTCTCTCAATGGATTAGGAACATACTGTGGACAGTTTCCATGTTATCTACTTTGTCCCCCTATGTTGCCTTATGTTACTGGAACATAGTAAATGCATAGTAATTATTTGATGCATGAATTTAACATCAACTGTAAAGCTGCACTCTATTCCATGTGACTTCCTACATGGTTGGAAGTTTTTAGATCCTGGAAGCCAATCATGGAAGAGAGAATTAAAAAGTGTCGATTTTGTTAGGAATTGGGTGCTAAGATATAAACTGACTGCCGTGTGGCTGACAGGGTCTTGGTACACCGGCCAGATGCCAGGCCTGAGCCTCTGAGGTGGGAGCAGAGTTCAGGACATTGGACCACCAGAGGCCTCCTGGCCCCATGTAATGTCAATCAGCAAAAGCTCCCCCAGAGATCTCTGTCTCAACGCTAAGACCCAGCTCCACTCAACGAACAGCAAGCTCCAGTGCTGGACACCCCATGCCAAAAAACAAGCAAGACAGGAAAACAACCCCACCCATTAGCAGAGAGGCTGCCTAAAATCATACTGAGTTCCAGACACCACCGGACATGGTCCTGCCCACCAGAAAGACAAGATCCAGCCTCATCCAGCAGAACACAGGCACCAGTCCCCTCCACCAGGAAGCCTACACAACCGCTGAACCAACCTTACGTACTGGGGCAGAGACCAAAAACAACGGGAACTACGAACCTGTAGCCTGCGAAAAGGAGACCTCAAACACAGTAAGTTAAGCAAAATGAGAAGACAAAGAAACACACAGCAGATGAAGGAGCAAAGTAAAAACCCAGCAGAACAAACAAACAAAGAGAAAAGAGGCAGTCTACCTGAAAAAGATTTCAGAGTAATGATTTTGAAGATGATCCAAAATCCTGGAAATAGAATGGAGAAAATACAAGAAACGATTAACAAGGACCTAGAACTAAAGAGCAAACAAACAATGATGAACAACACAATAAGTGAAATTTAAAATTCTCTGGAAGGAATCAATAGCAGAATAATTGAGGCAGAAGAACGGATAAGTGACCTGGAAGATAAAATAGTGGAAATAACTACCACAGAGCAGAATAAAGAAAAAGAAAAAGAAAGAAAAGAAATAAGGACAGTCTCAGAGACCTCTGGGACAACATTAAATGCACCAACATTCAAATTATAGGGGTCCCAGAAGAAGAAGAGAAAAAGACAGGGACTGAGGAAATATTTGAAGAGATCATAGTTGAAAACTTCCCTAATATGGGAAAGGAAATAGTTAATCAAGTCCAGGAAGCACAGAGAGTCCCATACAGTATAAATCCAAGGAGAAACATGCCAGGACACATATTAATCAAACTATCAAAAATTAAATACAAAGAAAAAATATTAAAAGCAGCAAGGGAAAAACAGTAACATACAAGGGAATCCCCATAAGGTTAACAGCTGATCTTTCAGCAGAAACTCTGCAAGCCAGAAGGGAGTGGCAGGACATATTTAAAGTGATGAAAGGGGAAAACCTACAACTAAGATTACTCTACCCAGCAAGGATCTCATTCAGATTCGACAGAGAAATTAAAAATTTTACAGACAAGCAAAGGCTAAGAGAATTCAGCACCACCAAACCAGCTTTACAACAAATGCTAAAGGAACTTCTCTAGGCAGGAAACACAAGAGAAGGAAAAGACCTACAATAACAAACCCAAAACAATTCAGAAAATGGTAATAGTAGCATACATATCAATAACTACCTTAAATGTAAATGGATTAAATGCTCCAACCAAAAGACATAGACTGGCTGAATGGATACAAAAACAAAACCCATATATATGCTGTCTACAAGAGACCCACTTCAGACCTAGGGACACATACAGACTGAAAGTGAGGGGATGGAAAAAGATATTCCATGCGAATGGATATCAAAAGAAATCTGGAGTAGCAATTCTCATAACAGACACAATAGTCTTTAAAATAAAGACTATTACAAAAGACAAAGAAGGACACTACATAATGATGAAGGGACCAATCCAAAAAGAAAATACAACAATCATAAATATTTATGCACCCAACATTGGAGCACCTCAATACGTAAGGCAAATGCTAATAGCCATAAAAGGGGAAGTCAACAGTAACACAATAATAGTAGGGGACATTAACACCCCACTTTCACCAATGGACAGAATTCATCCAAAATTCATTTCATCCAAAATGAAAATAAATAAGGAAATACAAGCTTTAAATGACACATTAAACACGATGGACTTAATTGATATTTATAGGACATTCCATCCAAAAACAACAGAATACACATTCTTTTCAAGTGCTCATGTAACATTCTCCAGGATAGATCATATCTTGGGTCACAAATCAAGCCTTAGTAAATTTAAGAAAATTGAAATAGTATCAAGTATCTTTTCCGACCACACGCTATGAGACTACCTATCAATTACAGGAAAAAACCTGTAAAAAATACAAACAAATGGAGGCTAAACAATACATTACTAAGTAACCAAGAGACCACTGAAAAAATCAAAGATGAAATCAAAAAATACCTAGAAATAAATGACAATGAAAACATGACGGCCCTAAACCTATGGGATGCAGCAAAAGCACTTCTAAGAGGGAAGTTTATAGCTATACAATCCTACCTCAAGAAAGAAGAAAATTCTCAAATAAACAAGCTAACCTTACGCCTAAAACAATCAGAGAAAGCAGAACAAAACCCCCCAAAATTTAGCATAAGGAAAGCAATCATAAAGATCACATCAGAAATGAATGAAAAAGAAATGAAGGAAACAATAGCAAAGATCAATAAAACTAAAAGCTGGTTCTCTGAGAAGATAAACAAAATTGATATACCATTACCCAGACTCATTAAGGAAAAAAGGGAGAAGACTCAAATCAACAGAATTAGAAATGAAAAAGGAGAAGTAACAACTGACACTGCAGAAATACAAAAGATCATGAGAGATTACTACAAGCAACTCTATGCCAATAAAATGGACAACCTGGAAGAAATGGACAAATTCTTAGAAATGCACAACCTGCCAAGACTGAATCAGGAAGAAATAGAACATATGAACAGACCAATCACAAGCACTGAAATTGAAACTGTGATTAAAAATCTTCCAACAAACAAAAGCCCAGGACCAGATGGCTTCACAGGCGAATTCTATCAAACCTTTAGAGAAGAGCTAACACCTGTCCTTCTCAAAGTCTTCCAAAATATAACAGAGGGATGAACACTCCCAAGCTCATTCTACGAGGCCACCATCACCCTGATACCAAAACCAGACAAAGATGTCACAAAAACAGAAAACTACAGGCCAGTATCACTGATGAACATAGATGCAAAAATCCTCAACAAAATACTAGCAAACAGAATCCAATAACACATTAAAAGGATCATACACCATGACCAAGTGGGGTTTATCCCAGGAATGCAAGGATTATTCAGTATCCTCAAATCAATCAATGTGATACACCATATTAACAAATTGAAGGAGAAAAACCATATGATCATCTCAATAGATGCAGAAAAAGCTTTTGACAAAATACAGCACCCATTTATGATAAAAACCCTCCAGAAAGTAGACATAGAGGGAACTTACCTCATCATAATAAAGGCCATATATGACAAACCCACAGCCAACGTCATCCTCAGTGGTGAAAAACTGGAAGCATTTCCACTAAGATCAGGAACAAGACAAGGTTGCCCACTCTCACCACGATTATTCAACACAGTTTTGGAAATTTTAGCCACAGCAATCAGAGAAGAAAAGGAAATAAAAGGAATCCAAATCGGAAAAGAAGAAGTAAAACTGTCACTGTTTGCAGATGACATGATACTATACATAGAGAATCCTAAAGATGCTACCAGAAAACTACCATGACTAATCAATGAATTTGGTAAAGTAGCAGGTTACAAAATTAATGCACAGAAATCTCTTGCATTCCTATACCCTAATGATGAAAACTCTGAAAGAGAAATTGAGGAAACACTTGCATTTACCACTGCAACAAAAAGAATAAAATACCTAGGAATAAACCTACCTAAGGAGACCAAAGTCCTGTGTGCAGAAAACTATAAGACACTGATGAAAGAAATTAAAGATGATACAAATACATGGAGAGATGTACCATGTTCTTGGATTGGAAGAATCAACATTGTGAAAATGACTATACTACCCAAAACAATCTACAGTTTCAATGCAATCCCTATCAAACTACCAATGGCATTTTTCACAGAACTAGAACAAAAAATTTCACCATTTGTATGGAAACGCAAAAGACCCTGAATAGCCAAAGCAATCTTGAGAAAGAAAAACGGAGCTGGAGGAATCTGGCTGCCGGTCTTCAGACTATATTACAGAGCTACAGTAATGAAGACAGTATGGTACTGGCACAAAATCAGATATATAGATCAATGGAAAAGGATAGAGAGACCAGAGATAAACCCACACATATATGGTCACCTTATCTTTGATAAAGGAGGCAAGAATATACAATGGAGAAAAGACAGCCTCTTCAATGACTGGTGCTGGGAAAACTGAACAGCTACCTATAAAAGAATGAAATTAGAACACTTCCTAACACCATACACAAAAATAAACTCAAAATGGATTAAAGACCTAAATGTAAGGCCAGACATTATAAAACTCTTAGAGGAAAACATAGGCAGAACACACTATGACATAAATCACAGCAAGATCCTTTTTGACCCACCTCTTAGAGAAATGGAAATAAAAACAAAAATAAACAAATGGGACCTAATGAAACTTAAACACTTTTGCACAGCAAAGGAAACCATAAAGAAGACGGAAAGGCAACCCTCAGAATGGGAGAAAATATTTGCAAACAAAGCAACTGACAAAGGAGTAATCTCCAAAATATACAAGCAGCTCATGCAGTTCAATATCAAAAAAACAAACAGCCCAATCAAAAAATGGGCAGAAGATCTAAATAGACATTTCTCCAAAGAAGATATACAAATTGCCAACAAGCACATGAAAGAATGCTCAACATCACCAATAATTACAGAAATGCAAGTCAAAACTACAATGAGGTATCGTCTCACACCAGGCAGAATGGCCATCATCAAAAAATCTACAAACAATAAATGCTGGAGAGGATGTGGGGAAAAGGGAACCCTCTTGCACTGTTGGTGGGAATGTAAATCGATACAGCCACTATGGAGAACAGTATGGGGGTTCCTTAAAATCTAAAAGTAGAACTACCATATGACCCAGCAATCCCACTACTGGGCATATAACCATGAGAAAACCATAATTCAAAAAGAGTCATGTACCACAGTGTTCATTGCAGCACTATTTACAATAGCCAAGACATGGAAGCAACCTAACTGTCCATCAACAGTTGAATGGGTAAAGAAGATGTGGCCCATATATACAATGGAATATTACTCAGCCATAAAAAGAAACGAAACTGAGTTACTTGTAATGAGGTGTATGGACCTGGAGTCTCTCATACAGAATGAAATAACTCAGAAAGAGAAAAACAAATACCATATGCTAACACATGTATATGGAATCTAACAAAAAAAAATTGTCCTGAAGAACCTAGGGGCAGGACAGGAATAAAGGCACAGACGTAGAGAATGGACTTGAGGACATGGGAAGGGGGAAGGGTAAGCTTGGGGGGAAGGGTAAGCTGGGACAAAGTGAGAGAGTGGCACTGACATGTATACACTACCAAATGTAAAATAGATAGCTAGTGGGAAACAGCTGCATAGCACAGGGAGAGCAGCTTGGTGGTTTGTGACCACCTGGAAGGGTGGGTTAGGGAGCGTGAGAGGGAGATGCAAGTGGGCGGGGATAGGGGATATATATATACGTACAGCTGATTCACTTTGTTATAGAGCAGAAACTAACAGAACGTTGTAAAGCAATTATACTCCAATAAAGATGTTAAAAAAAAGAAAAACTGCAAAGCTGCAGACAAGTCATGTTTTTCTCTCACTTTATTGTCAATTTATCCCCTTCTATTTAGACTCTCATTTCATCATCTTTCCACCATCCTCATGCCTTAATTTTATCTAAATTATGCTTACATATGTTTGTCCAAAGTTTAGCTCATCTAGGCATCGTTATCGCATGATTACTCTTCTAGAGAACTCAGAGTTTGGGGGAGAATGGATACACGTATATGTATGGCTGAGTTGCTTTGCTGTGCACCTGAAACTATCACAATACTGTTCATCGGCCATACTCCAATATAAAGTAAAAAATTAAAAATAAAAAATAAAGAACTTTTGTGCACATAGGGAGGATATGCAAATTACACATTAATTTATGATAATTTATGGACAATGAGAGGTAATGTATAGACAATGATTGATATTGGAAACTTTTGCATTACTGTTTATTTTATTTTTCAAAATCCAGGAATTAGGAATTCCTGGTGTACAACTTTACAAAACTGCAGAGTACATAAAGGTTGTTTATAAGGATTGTATGTACTTTTGGCTTTTAAGTAGTCAAATATTTTTAAATATTTAAGAAATTGGTTTAATGAAAGGGTTAAACATATGAAAAGTATAAAATTGGCAACATGCTAAAAAATGTTTGAGGAGGAATCACAGATACTACAGATTTAAATTAAAATCTCTGACAATTAAGATGAATAGAAACATGATGGAAAAGAATTACTGTTAGAGGGCCTCCCTGGTGGCGCAGTGGTTAAGAGTCCGCCTGCCGATGCAGGGGATACGGGTTCGTGCCCCGGTCTGGGAGGATCCCATGTGCCGCGGAGCAGCTGGGCCCGTGAGCCATGGCCGCTGGGCCTGCGCGTCCGGAGCCTGTGCTCCGCAACGGGAGAGGCCACAACAGTGAGAGGCCCGCATACCGCAAAAAGAAAAAAAAAAAAAAAAAGAATTACTGTTAGAAATAAGAGTGAAATGTCATAGCACTAAACCAGCAGTCTGGGTGTGAACAGCCAATAGCTACAATTAATATGAGAAGCCTAGCAAGGGAAGTATGTATTCCAAATGGGAATATTGCAATGAAAGCTACCAGGGATAAGTTAAACACATGTAATGAATACTCTGAGTTTTCTACATTTGAACTATGAAACACATGAGTAATCAAAATTCAATCCCTGCTTACACTAAGAGAATCTAGAATCTAGAATGGCTTAGTAATGTCAGGTCAGGCAGTATGCAGTTGACCCTCGACCAACATGGGCTTGAACTGCGCAGGTCTACTTTGTTTTTTCAATAAATACATACTACAGTACTACACAATCCATGGATGGCTGAATCCATGAATGCGGAACTGAGGATATGGAAGGCTGACTTTAAATGCGGATTTTCAACGGCCTGTGGGGTCAATACCCCTAACGCCTGAGTTGTTCAAATGTCAAGGTGTTCCAATGAGTCTGTGGTTATCTCATCTATGAAATAAAAATGACCATGCATGTCTCATGTGATTCTGATAAAGGTGAAGTAAATAAAAAGATCTGCGAATATCTCAAAATGAGAATTAGGCAAGAGAAGGTAGTTAATATATACTGTTTACATTTTTGTATAATTGTACTTTTGATAAAATTTTGACAAAATTTATATGGCTTCCAGATATCTCAATATCTTTGTGACGTTTCAAAACTAATCCTTTTTTTTTTTCTGATGAGAATTGGAAGTAAAACTTAGATGCAGGTCAAAGCAGTCAATAGAGTGTCAGTTATGAGTTTCAAGACAGATTAATCATCTTTCTAGTTTTAACTCAGCATTTGCTCTCCCTCTTTTAAAACTTCTCATGACTCCTTGTTGCCAATATGTTTAGTCCCAAAGCTAGGTAACAGAAAGTAAGATTTATATCCTACTGTATTTCAGTTCACTCATGTAGTGTCTATCTATATTCCTGCCAAGAAAGCTATGTGCATTTATTCAGTCATCAAAAATACTGTGGCATCTACTTTGGGCAGGTTACTGTGCCAGACACTGAGAAGATACAGATGAATAAGAAAATTCTCCATTCTTAATAGGAATCATAGTATTCCTACAGAGATAGCTCAGTTAAATGAACATTAGAACTTAGCAGAGGAAATCTCAGGCAAGTATTGGAACAGGAGAAGCAGGCATTTAAGTTAGACTAGAACAACAAGATGAATAAGTTTTAGAGATCTACTGTACAATATAGTGCCTATAGTTAACAACATGGTATCATTAACTTAAAAAATGTTAAAGGAGGGGCTTCCCTGGTGGCGCAGTGGTTGAGCGTCCGCCTGCCGATGCAGGGGACACGGGTTCGTGCCCCGGTCTGGGAAGATTCCACATGCCACGGAGCGGCTGGGCCCGTGAGCCATGGCTGCTGAGCCTGCGCGTCCAGAGCCTGTGCTCTGCAACAGGAGAGGCCACAGCAGTGAGAGGCCCGCGTACCACAAAAAAAAAAAAAAAAAAAATTAAAAAAAAAAAAAAATGTTAAAGGATAGATCTCATGTTAAATGTTCTTCACATACACACACACACACACACACACACAGAGGAAACTTTTTAAGGTAATGAATATGTTTATTTTGATTGTGGTGAAGGTATCATGTGCATATGTGTACATCCAAACTCAATGATTGTAGACATTAAGTATGTGCAGCTTTTTTTTGTATATCAATTATACCTTAATAAAGTTGTAAAAACATAAATTAGGCTAGAAAATATGTTCAGGGAAGGCATTAAATATGAAGAGATGACTTGAGCTGTTGGTTAGAAATAAATTGAGGTCATTCAGTGCATGAGTTAAAAACAAAATCTAGATTAACTGGAAGAGCATGGAGCATGACATTGTCTAGACATGTGGAAGAGCATGGGAGTTTTAATGTTACTTAAATATGCAACACCCCTTAATGCCTCCATGTGTTGCAAATGCTAGTTGATTCTACATATATCCCTTTATCTCTTCTACAGTTGGCTCCTGTGAATTTATCAAGATCAAGTGAAAATATAAATTCTTTCATGAGGTCTATTTAATTACTCAAGCTGGGGTATTTATGTCATTCTTTGACTTGGTGCTAAAAACAATGGCACATATTCTTTTTAGCGGATTCTGTAGTATTGCAACAAGATCCTCTCTTGAAGGCCAATGTCTCTGATCACCAACTGATGGAAAAGGAAATAGGGTGAATGTGTTACTTGCAAAGGTTGGCTCAATATGTGGGTGTGAGATAAATATTGACTGCTGTAGTACATCCTCACTAATGAGGGGTCATGAAAGATATCAGGGAGAGGAAAAAAAACAACAACTACAGTTGGAAGATATCTCGGTGGTGCAATTGTCATCCAATATGTGTGAAAAGTATAGTGGCCTGAGATAAGAATGCACATGGAGTCATAGGTAGTAGCAAATGGATAATCTAATTGGTCATGGGCCTAGAAAGAAAATGATTGGAAGCCCATGGGTAAGGAGATCTAGAGCAGTGGTCCCCAACCTTTTTGGCACCAGGGACCAGTTTTGTGGAAGATGATTTTTCCTCAGATCAGGGGCGTCAGGGGAATGGTTCAGGCAGTAATGAGAGCAATGGGGAGTGATGGGGAGTGGCAGATGAAGCTTCACTCACTCCCCTGCCACTCACCTCCTGCTGTGCGACCCAGCTGCAATATCAGCTCTTCTCTGGGTCTCCAGCCTGGAGGTCTGCCCTGAAAATTTCAGGCTCATCAGCTTCCTTAATTGTGTGAGCCGGTTTCTTAAAATCTCTCCCTTTCCCTCCCTCTGTCTCTTTCACTCTCCATCTCTCTCTCTCTCTCTCCATATATATATATTATATATATATATAAAATGTATATATATATTATATATATATATATATATACATAATATTGATTCTGTTTCTCTAAGTAAACCTGACTAACACAGCTCTGTAAAAGAGACTAACTCTAGAGAAGCCAAATTCAAACTTGTCTTTGTAACATATGACTATATACTTTAATACAACATGTAATTTATCCAAATTAAATTTAGATTACTGTAGTTTAAGCAAATATCAATGGGAGTTGTTTTGGTTTTGGTTTTATAATTTTATTTATTTTTAAAAGCAGAGTAAAAATTTTTTAAAATATAAAAACTCCAATACATTCATGGTGCACTGTCTGTGGCCATCAGAAATCAATCTATTTTCGGATAATCTGCTTAAGGATTAGAGGGATTAGTCAATACTTATTAATCAACCCTTCCGCTTTAATTTCATTTAAAACCAGCTTCACTGGAATAGAGATGGGTTATTTTTTATCTCTTTAAAAATAAGCAAGAAAAGCATTTGTGAAAATGAAGCTGGATTTTGATTAGTGTTCATAGTTGTTATATTTATGCTTGAACTTTTAAAATTGAAATTGCTATTTGGCACACAATAGTAATACAAATTTGATCTGATTTTTAAGGGTTGATCATATTTTAATGCTTTATATCTTTTTCAGTTTGTGACATATTACTTGAATAAATTATTTCAAAAGGAAGGAAGATGATGGCACTTTTACAATTTCACTATTTTCATACCATAATAAGTTTATTATTCATTTTCCAAAGAACACAGAAGTGATTTTCCTTTCAGGGAGGATGAATCACTATCATTAATTCATTAATTGATGTATAACATTGACAGTCAATGGCCTGGTCCTTGATTCCTGATTCTAAGTCAATGTTTTGGAAACAGGAGCAAGACTTATTTTTGAGTACTTCTCTGATAAGTTGAGATATATAACTACACGGTAACTAAATCAAACCATGACACAGATGTCTAACATATTTCCAACACACTAGTCAAATAGTAAGCAAGAGCATCTGTATCAGATTCAAGCAGCATCATTTGCCAACTCTTCTTTGGTCATGAGAAGATGCTTGCCACTTTATTCATAATCACTCCTGAGTTAGTGCAGTGGAATAAATTAGACAAAAACCTAAAGGAGCTATGGGAAGCAATATAATTAATCTCCCTCAAAAAGTAGATTTTCTTTCACAACAGAAATACAGATGTTGCCTCTGATGGTTTCATTCAGTAAGACACAAAATACCTGATTGGGTAATAGCCTGATTATTGACAATTTGAGTGGCTGACCTAGCACTGTGATTAAAGTATTGACTCTAATTTATGGGTTCTGGGAAAGTTGCAATTAAATGAAAGCAACACACAAGCCATAATGAAAAAAATATTATATTGCATTCTCTCCTGCATATGGAAGAGTAGGAGCAAAGTGTGCATGGTGGTTGAGATTAGGGTGGATCTTCACAGTCTGAGTCTCCCCAATTCCACAAGAGACACAGAGCAATAAGCCAGATAAAGCATGTGTAAGTACTTCTGAATCAGAAACTTGATATCTCAGAGACAACAATCTGTCCTCCTTTCCTATGAAGTATATATCTTTGGGAGCTAGAGGAAGGTGGAGTGTGGATGAGTAGTAGGGCTATTTCTCCAGAAATTCTAATTATAATTATTTATATGGTATTTTCAATCAAGTATTCAAGGAAGCTGAAATGAACCTATTCTGTAAGCGAAGGAGAAGGATACAAAATTATCTCTAAACCTGATGTATCCTGACTAGATTTAGATATGGCAATTTTAAAAAATAAATGAAGAAAATGCTTTACCAGTTCTAAGATATTGTGCTCAGTGATTTTAGTTATCTCATATAATTTTCAGAAAAAATTCTGAGGGTTATATATTGTCTTTATTATATAAATAAAAATGGCAAATCTTGGAGAGTTTCAGTATTTTGCTTGTAGTTACAATGCATATACAGAATTCAAACACATGTCTGCTTTACCCAGTACCTGTGCTCTTTCCACTGAACAGTTATGTCTTTCTATATGATAACTTAAATGATTATGTAAGTGGAAAGATTATGCTTTTCTATCAAGTCTATGGACATTGTTAGATGCTATAAGTGACAAAGTTGGGAACAAAAGAAAGTCCTGCATTGAATGAGACCAGAAGTGTGGATGTCTCTTTTAGTGTCACTCTGTAGGACTTGTGTCCTAATATCATTTTAGTGTGTTGTAATAGGAAATCTACATATTCCTAATATTTCTAATTCTTCCCTTGAGAGCACATTGGAAAATTGGACTTTCCTAACCCTTTAATGTTGTGAATGGTTAAATATCTAATTGTGCCAATGGAATATATGAAAAGAAGTGGCCTGCCGTTTTCCAGGACAAGACATTTAACTGTCAGTACTTGATTATACAGCTGTCTCCTTCTGTGCCACAAAGAATTTGAAGGCATTTGTGTGCAATAGCATATCATAAGATGGCATAATATTATAAAATGGCATAGGGTGAATGTGTAGGGTAATGTGTGTTGGGCATGTAGCATGAATATGAAAAACACAATTCAGTCGTGCTAAGCCTTGAAGATTTTTTGTATTTTGATACTGCAATATAGCTTAGCCTCTCCTGACAGATGGAGATATAAAAGGATAATTATATTTCTTTTTTTAAAACTTATTTATTTTATTTTTGGCTGCGTTGGGTCTTCATTGCTGCCCACGGGCTTTCTCTAGTTGCAGTGAACGGGGGCTACTCTTCATTGTGGTGTGCAGGCTTCTCATCCCAGTGGCTTCTCTTATTGCAGAGCACAGGTTCTAGGTGCACAGGCTTCAGTAGTTGTGGCACGCAGGCTCAGTAGTTGTGGCGCCTGGGCTTAGTTGCTCCGCGATATGTGGGGTCTTCCCAGACCAGGACCAGGGCTCGAACCCGTGTCCCCTGCATTAGCAGGCAGATTCTTAACCACTGCGCCACCAGGGAAGCCCTGTTATATTTCTGATGTATTATTCTTTCCTCACAAAGCAGAGTAGCACATAAAATAGCTTATATGGGAAGAAAACATCAGAAGTAAAAAGCTGCTTCCATATTATTTACTGCATTCCATCTTCCTACAGCCTATTTTTTTATTTTGAAAAAGAGAGTGTTCAGGTTCATGGGGATAAAGAAATATGTTGTGTGTCACACAGCAGTTATTTGGAGTCTGCATGTGAATGAAGATACTGTAGCTTTTAGACCAAGATTTCTTTCTCTTGTCCGTGGCCAGTCCTAATTCTTAGTGCCAAATCCGATTAATGTGCTTCAGCCCTAAATGGACTCTTTTACTAGGCTTTTCAGCTGAATTTAGCATTACTCCTAAACTTCTCTGTTCCTTTGACTCCTGTGGCACCACTTCTCTTTATTCACTCTTTTATCTTTCTTTGCTTCCTTCATGGACATCACTTCCTCTGCGTGTCTCTTAAATATTCATATTTTATGTGTTCTCTGCTAATGTCATTTTTTTCTCTAACATCTCCAACTGGGTGATCTCATCCACTCTCATGGTTGTAATTCTCATTTTTATGCTAATGACTCCATTTATAGGCAAGTATGAACTCATTCTGAAATTCAAAGCTCTATATCTAGTGCTGTAGATGCATCTCCTTTCGAATGTTCCCAAGACAACTCAACGTATCATATCCAAAATTAATGCATCTTTCTTCCTAATGTGCATGTTATCTGTATTCCAGATAAATGTCATCATTCACCTAGTCACTAAATCCAGAAACTTGGCCATCACCACAAACTCTTCCATCTTTGTCACCACAACACAATCGGTCAAGCTCCAAAATAAGTTCATTATAACTTCTAGATAATATGGTCGTTTTTGAGCACATTTTCCACTTTCTGCCCAAATCCCAGATTAGTTTTTTTTCTTTTAATTTTGTTTGATACTCCCATTAAACTGATGTATGAACAATAACCAGGCGTTCTGCTTTCTATCTTCATCCTTCTTCCTCAATAAGCCACATTTCTCTCAGCATGCTGGCTCAATAACATATTCCTAATCAATTCTATTGAAGTATAATTTATATATAAATTTTATACATGTTTAAATGTAGAGTTTACTAAGTGTTAACATATATAAATACCCATTTTATTAGTGAGTTTGAACTCCTATAACAGAAATAGTATAGACGAGGTGGCTTAAACAGTAGAAATTTATTTTCTCACACTCTGGAGGCTAGAAGTGTGAGAAAGTAAAGGCACAGACTTTGCTCCTAAGAAAGTCACAACTTTTGCTCCTAATAAAGACACAGCCTTTGTTATATACTAAATGGTGTAGAGCTGAGATAAGGTAATAAGGAAATCTTTATTAGGAAGGAAGACTGAGATTCTGGTCTATTTGGTTTCTGGTAGAAGCTCTCTTCCTGGCTTGCAGATGGGTCCAAAAGAGAAATAGAAAATGCTCTCTGGTATGCCTTCTTATAAGGACACTACTCCTACTGAATCAGGGTGCCATCCATCCTTATGACCTTATTTAACCTTACTTCTTCAAGGTCCTATCTCCAAATGCAGTCACATTGGGGGTTAGAGCTTCAACACATGAATTTTGGATAGACATAATTCATTCCATAGCACCCATGTTTTCACCAGCTCCATCCAGATATAAAACGTTTCCTTAACCAAGAAAAAATAATTTTATGTCTCTTTACATTCAACACACTTATACACTCAAAAACAAATAAACAACCAAAAAAATAAAATAGAATAAAACAAATCTAGTAAGTCACTGATCATCCTTCTGTCCCTGTATATTGCTTTGTCTTCTCTAGAGTTCCTTATAAGTGGATCATACAGCGTTTTGCTTCTTTTACTGTGTATAAGGTTTCTGAGATGTGTCCATTTTGTCTGTTTCAGTAGATTTTCCCTTTTATTGCTGAATAAGTAGTATTTCATACCACACTTTGTTTATCCATTCACCTGTTGGTAGATGGATTGTTTCCAGTTTGGGACAATAATAAGTACAAATGCTATGAACTTTTATGTACAAATCTTTGAGTGAATGTATGGTTTTATTTCTTTGAGGTAAGTACCTATGTGTAGAATCGTATGTTCAATTATGGTCTGATCATCTTGAACTTGTACAGGTTTCTCTTTATACTTTGCTAGGAAACCCAAGGTATTTTCCACGTTCCTCTAACTTTTGAAGGAGCGAACTCCACTCTGTTTCCCTTACAAATCTTATCAATCTTCATTTCAGGCTTTCTTCATCAGGAAAGTACATCTTACTTTTGTGTGTGATATTTGCTCCTAATAAAGGCACAGCCTTTATCAAATACTAAATGGTGTAGGACTGAGAAGAAGGTAATAAGGAAATCTTTCCACTCTGATGGGGCTGGAACTCAGACACTACCCTTCCCTATTCACAGCCTGATCTCTACTGTCTCCTTCTGTTTTCAACTCCATAGCAGATACTCTCTGATAAGCCTCAGGTGACCCCACCATGCACATGCACAACCCAGCTGTCAGCCACAAACCTAGGTAGGAATTTCACATGAATTCTGGGCCCTTCTCTGAAGTTCCATCTTTCAGACTCAGCTGCCTTTATCTCTGATTTCCACTTCCTCAACTCAGTGGACAGCTGTACCCTACTCAAACTTTATCCTTATGTGCTGAGAAATTTTCCCTAGACAGATATTCGGGCAATGGGATTCACCTTATGAGCCCTCCTCCCCTCAGAGATGACCCAGTTGCAATGCCTATTCTCTGAGTATGAAAAGTGTCACCTTATGTATCTTGTCTACTTTTATGGTTTTCATGGTAGGAGTGCTAGCCTGATCTGGTACTAGCTGAAACATATTTTACAATAAAATTTTAACTACCTATTCACATGCTGAAAATCCTTAAAATATATATATCACAATCAGATCAGCATAGTTTTCAAGGCCCTTCATGCCTGGCTCCTCGAGTTTGCTCTTTATTCTCTCCTAATCTTCTTCTCATTTCTGAAATTCTAAATTTCTTACAAACACCACGCTGCTGTTAGCCCTCACCCATGCCTACATACATGTTTCGTTGTTTGATACCCCAGCTTATACATGTGAAAAGAGTTGGAGTCCCTCAAATGCTTAAGATGTCATTTAGATATGTTTGCCCCATATATTGACAATAGGCTGCTGGGTGTATATGCAACAACTAAATGAACGAGAGTTCTGTGGATCCCCTCAAAGGGGAGAAAATAGTCTTTAAAATTTTTTAAGTAGTAAATGACCAAATGTCAGAAGCATCTGTCAGATAAACAAACAATGCCAAGGTCTCCCTTTGTTCAAGGAGAGGAGCATGGCTATTCTTTCGAAACAATAAATCAGGTATAAGAAGTTCGTTTAAATTTTCTTTAAAAATATTCTAAATAAGAGGACAGAATGAAAAAGGATAATCAAAAATTCTAAAAATAATAAACTTAGAAGAAATACTTCTAAGGTATTCAGCCCACCATATAAGGCTTTATAAATCCCATTCATTTATCTATCATATATTTATGAATCACCTCCAATAAGTAGATCTTAATGGGGATACACAAAGATGAATGAGGTATTCTTTTCCCAGAATGCCCTTCCAAATTATTTTCTGATCATCCCCTAAGGAAAAAAAAAAAATTTCTCTTCAATTGAAAAGTCCAAAGGTATATGGCTTAAAAGACAAGATAATAAGGAAAACTCTGATATATCTCTCATTAGTTTAACAAAGATAGATGGAGTGAGAAATGATAGATTTTTTCACCATAGAAGGGAACTACTTAAAGTAATTTAATAAGATTTTGCTACAACAATGTAACTAACAGTTTCACCAAAAAGGATAACAATGGTATTTGCTCAGATTTTCTTCAAATCATTTCAGTATTCATGTTATTTATACTTTAATGATCTCTAGTCAGACAGGGAAAGTATTACTATCCTTATTTTCTACATAGGAAAACTGAGCTTCTGTGAGTATAGCAGATGCTATCAGTGCCCCATCCATATGTCCTCAGCATTCATACTTTCTATATGCATTGATGGTTTTCTACTTCCAGAACCTGTGATATTTTGACTGATGATGTTTTCTGGCAGTTGGAGCAGGCTTGCCTCCTCAGGGTAGACCAGAAATGATAGGGATTAATGCCTCTAGTGCAGTCTTTGCTCAATAATGACAGGAGTTAGTGGATACAGGAGTTAGTGGATAAATGTGCTACCTTCCTCACTTTTCTTCAGAGATGTGAGGCTCTGATGCATGTTCTTTGCAGTGTCCCAGAGGTCTCAAGTGGGACTGAACCTTTATACCCACAATGAACCCAGAGTTCATTAATGTTCTCTGCATTGACTTCCATCTCTTTCCCATATATCTTCCCCATTTCCCTACTGTGCCTTCTAAGATGGCTTCTTAAGAAAATACTTGCACACAAATTTTGTCACAAGGTCACCCTTTGGGGAAACAACTTTATGAAGATCACTGACTATCTTAAAGTCACACAGTTAAGAATTGATAAAGGTGACACAAGGCTACATATATCCCAAACCCAAACACATTGTAATTTTTAACCTCAAGAATTACACTGAGATAAAGGTCTTCCTATGGATATTCCTCTTATATCATCCTGTTAGCAAATGGCCCTTCACTCTACAATTAAAATAAGGGCATTTAGCCTATGTAGCTTGATTTCCAGTTCAGCTCTATTTCCCACTAACATGTGCCAATTAAGTAATATTTTTTAAAAGACAGTCTAATTTAATGGAAAGGGCAGGCCTTTGGAGTAAGAAAGATCTGTGTTTAAATATCTTTTCCACCTCCTACTTGTGTGAATATTAATGTAGTATTCTAAGTTTCAGGAACCTCTTCTATATAATGATGCTAATAATAATAGAATCTAAGTCATAGGGTCTTTGAATGGATTAAATAAAATAATACACATAAACCACTTAACATAGCTTTGTTGGCACTACATATCTGGCACCTTCTGATATGATGGTAATTTCTTCCTTGAGGGTAAAAATTTTTCATTAGATTTTGTATCAGTGGCAGATTAATACTCGGAATAAAATCAGGGATTGGGATTTATTGATCTCTTGGAGTAAATGGACAGACTTAAGACTTCTTATATGAAAGAAGCTGCACTGGCTATTTTAGTGCACAGGTAAAGAGTTCCAGCAGAGCAGTAATTCTCTCACAGGCTTTGGGAAATCTGCCTGTAGAACCATCATTTCACAAGCCCAACTTAGAGAGCAAAGAGCCCTATCTATTTCTACCAGTTGCTTTCTCACCGATATTCTCCCTGGCCCCAGGTAACAATATAGGAAAGTTGAGCTTATCTGGAAGGCCCTAAATTACTTCACTTTTTTTGTTTAAAAAACAGAATAATAATGTGGTTCACTCTAGGCAGGACTGTTTATTCCTAACAATCCATAATGTGCTTCTATAAATAGCCAAGCCTTCTAACCTTTGGCAATGCTGATGTAATAGTTATCAGCTATTAGGTGTCTTCAAGGTGTCAGATCCTTTATAGATTTTATATGAATTTTCACACTGATGCAATGTAGGTAGAAGGGACTCTAGTTTGTTAAGTTACCTCTTGAAGGTCAACAGCAAGTGCTTGATGCCAGAGTTTGTTTTGATCCTGCTCTGTATGATATCAGCTTCTACATTTTTTTCCAACTAATATTTTCTTACTTTATGTTAACCTTCATACATGTATACATATACATGTATGTTGGAAAAAAATTTATACATAGGAGTATAATATAAAATATATATATAATATATAATGTATATCTATGCTTAACCTTAGCCAGCCTCAAATATGTTGACAGATGCATTGATTAATTCATTTATTCATTTGGATTCTGTTTCATGAGTATCTAATCTCACAAATTAGATAATCTAATCTGTGTCTCACATTTTGAAAACCACCAAGAATGCAGCAGTAACTTAATTTCCACTCCAAGAATGCATTCTCTAGTGGAGAAACAGGCTTCAAAACAAATAATTATAAAATAGTAATATTTGTTATGACATATGTTTCAAAATATGTTATGGCAAAAGGTATGGGAAAATGAAGCCAACTGGAGGATTCTGAGAAGTCCTCAAAGAAACAGATTTTGAGTCTTATAATATTGAATATGTTTGAGTTTCTACAGCATGCCTGGTACTATTCTAACTGCTTTATGTGCATCAAATCTTTAATTCCTTATAATAACCATGTATCCTAAATGATCAATGCAAATTTTAGCACATTAAGATTTAAAAAGTAGAGGCCAAGAGAGGTTAAGTGACTGTCAGCGTTTCACAGCCACTAGGTGGCAGAAACAGAATTTGGATACAGTCAACCTAGCTCATGAGCTAGCTTAACTAACTTTTTTTTTTCTCCTTTTTCTTTTTTTTTTTTTTTTTTTTTTTTTTTTGCGTTACGCGGGCCTCTCACTGCTGTGGCCTCTCCCGTCGCGGAGCACAGGCCCCGGACGCGCAGGCCCAGCGGCCATGGCTCACGGGCCCAGCCGCTCCGCGGCATGTGGGATCCTCCCAGACCGAGGCACGAACCCGTGTCCCCTGCATCGGCAGGCGGACTCTCAACCACTGCGCCACCAGGGAAGCCCCTCCTTTTTCTTTTTTTAAATAGATCCTTATTGGAGTATAATTGCTTCACAATACTGTGTTAGTTTTTGTTATACACCAAAGTGAATCAGCCATATGCATACATATGTGCCCATATCCCCTCCCTCTTGAGCCTCCCACCCATCATCCTTATCCCTCCCTCTAGGTCATCGCAGAGCACTGAGCTGATGTCCCTGTGCTATGCTGTTGCTATCCACTAGCTAACTATTTTACATTCGGTAGTGTATATATGTCGATGCTACTCTCACTTCACCCCAGCTTCCCCCTCCCCCACCATGTCCTCAAGTCCATTCTCTATGTCTACATCTTTATTCCTACCCTGCCACTAGGTTCCTCAGTACCATTTTGTTTTTTAAGGTTCCCTATATGTGTTAGCATACAGTATTTGTTTTTCTCTTTCTGACTTACTTCACTTTGTATGAAAGACTCTAGGTCCATTCACCTCACTACAAATAACTAAATTTCATTTCTTTTTATGGCTGAGTAATATTCCATTGTATATATGTGCCACATCTTCTTTATCCATTCATCTGTCGATGGACACTTAGGTTGCTTCCATGTCCTGGCTATTGTAAATAGTTCTGCAATGAACACTGTGGTATATGTCTCTTTCTGAGCTATGGTTTTCTCATGGTATATGCCCAGTAGTGGGATTGCTGGGTCATATGGTAGTCCTATGTTTAGTTTTTTAAGGAACCTCCATTCTGTTCTCCATAGTGGTTATATCAATTTACATTCCCACCAACAGTGCAAGAGGGTTCCCTTTTCACCACACCCTTTCCAACATTTATTGTTTCTAGATTTTTTGATAATGGCCATTCTGACTGGCATGAGGTGATACCTCATTATACTTTTGATTTGCATTTCTCTAATAATTAGTGATGTTGAGCATCTTTGCATGTGCCTCTTGGCCATCTGTATGTCTTCCTTGGTGAAATGTCTATTTAGGTCTTCTGCCCATTTTTTAATTGGATTGTTTGTTTTTTTGATATTGAACTCCATGAGCTGTTTGTATATTTTGGAAGTTAATCCTTGGTCTGTTGTTCAATTTGCAAATATTTTCTCCTATTCTGAGGGTTGTCTTTTTGTCTAGTTTATGGTTTCCTTTGCTGTGCAAAAGCTTTTAAGGTTAATTAACTCCCATTTGTTTATTTTTGTTTTTATTTCCATTACTCTAGGAGGTGATTCAAAAAAGATCTTGCTGTGGTTTATGTCGAAGAGTGTTTTTCCTATGTTTTCCTCTAAGAGTTTTATAGTGTCTGGTCTTACATTTAGGTCCTTAATCCACTTGGAGTTTATTTTTGTGAATGGTTGTCAGGTAGTGTTCTAATTTCATTCTTTTACATATAGCTGTCCTGTTTTCCCAGCACCACTTATTGAAGAGGCTATCTTTTCTCCATTATATGCTCTTGCCTCCTTTGTTATAAATTAGGTGACCATATGCGCATGGGTTTATCTCTGGGCTTTCTATCCTGTACCATTGATCTATATTTCTGTTTTTGTGCCAGTACCATACTGTCGTGATTACTGTAGCTTTGTGGTATAGTTTGAAGTCAGGGAGACTGATTCCTCCAACTCTGCTTTTCTTTCTCAAGATTGGTTTGGCTCTTCAGGGTCTTTTGTGTTTCCATACAAATTGTAAAATTTTTTGTTGAAAAAGGAGAAGTCACAACTGACACCGCAGAAATACAAAGGATTATAAGAGACTACTACAAACAACTACATGCCAATAAAATGGACAACTACGAAGAAATGGACAAATTCTTGGAAAGGTACAATTTTCCAAGACTGAGCCAGGAAGAATTAGAAAATATAAACAGACCTATCACAAGTAATGAAATTGAAACCATAATTAAAGATCTTCCAACAAACAAAAGTCCAGGACCAGATGGCTTCACAGGCAAATTCTCTCAAACAGTTACAGAAGAGCTAACACTGATCCTTCTGAAACTCTTCCAAAAAATTGCAGCGAGAGAAACACTCCCAAATGCATTCTATGAAGCCACCATCACCCTGATACCAAAACCAGAAAAAGATATCACAATAAAAGAAAATTATACACCAATATCACCAATGAACATAGATGCAGAAATCTTCAACAGAATACTAGCAAACAGAATACAACAACACATTAAATGGATCATACACCATGATCAAGTGGGATTTATCTCAGGGATGCAAGGATTCTCCGATATACGCAAATCAATCAATGTAATACAGCACATTGACAAATTAAGTAATAAAAACCATATGATCATCTCAATAGATGCAGAAAAAGCTTTTGACAAAATTCAACACCCATTTATGATAAAACCTCTCCAGAAAATGGGCATAGAGGGACCTACGTCAACATAATAAAGGCCATATATGACAAACCCACAGCAAGCATCATACTCAATGGTGAAAAACTGAAAGCATTTCCACTAAGATCAGAAACAAGACAAGGATGTCCATTCTCACCACTCTTATTCAACATAGTTTTGGAAGTCCTAGCCACTGCAATCAGAGAGGAAAAAGAAATTAAAGGAATACAGATTGGAAAAGAAGTAAAACTGTCTCTGTAGATGACATGATACTATACATAGAAAATCCTACAGATGCCACCACAAAACTACTAGAACTAATCAATGAATTTGGTAAGGTTTCAGGATACAGTATTAATGCACAGAAATCTCTGGCATTCTTATACACCAACGAAAAATAAGAAAGAGAAATTAAGGAAACACTCCCATTTACCATTGCAACAAAAAGAATAAAATATCTAAGCATAAACCTGCCTAAGGAGGTGAAAGACCTGTACTCAGAAAACTATAATACACTGATGAAAGAAATCAAAGATTATACAAACAGATGGAGAGATGTACCATATTCTTGGATTGGAAGAATCAGTATTGTGGAAATGACTATACTACCCAAAGCAACCTACAGATTCAGTGCAATCCCTATCAAACTACCAATGGCATTCTTCACAGAATTAACTAACTTTTAATGACAGAATATGAGTTCATCATAAGGAAGGAAAGGCAAGGGAATGAGGGATTCTAAGGAAAAGAAGTATCATGTGCTACAATTGGGGAAGTCCTGAATGTAAGTGGTGGTGTTTCCAAACCATGATGTACTGTGAGTTAACATTAGCAAATTTGATGGATACTTTCAGAGAACAACTAAATACACTGTAGTTGTTATTTACTTAAAAGCATCCATGCATTACTCAAGAGGCACCACCATTTCTAAAAAGCTTGAATTACATCCTGTGCATCTTGATGGTTTAAAAACTATGGTATCATGTCCACTAGAGGACAGATTTCAAGAACTGACCCTTTCAACCAGTGGGAAGCTGATTATTTAGACCCTGGTTTATTTGACCTACATACTGATATGCTTTTCAAACTAAACATCTGTCTATCTTTCCTTCCTTCCTTCCTAGCCACTAGACCTGCTTATACAAAAAGTTCATATACCACATATATGTCCTTGCTATGTTGAAGTCTCAAAGAAAAGGCATTCTTTACAACTATTTTTAAAACTTAAGATTCAATCTTTTCATTTGGAAAATGTATGATCATTTTACTGCTAATCTCCATCTAACTTTAATCATAGCCTGAAATATTACCTTTCATCCCATCACCTTCTGTGAAATTTTTTAGGAATTTAAGACCATCCTTGCCTTTAACTATACAGTTGCCAGTTGGTATTAATTAAATTACTTCAAAATTTAACAGCTTAAAATCACAACCATTTGGCTGTATCTCAAGTTTTGGGTATTCAACTGAAACAAAAGTCGTGACACATATTCAATGACAAAGGTGAAAAACCAAGTACATGTGTGTAAACTCATATAATATAGTAGCTAAATATTGAACATTCAATGTGTGCAAAATATTCTAAGCACATTGGATTGTCTTATGAAAAGATGAACTCAAACAAGTATATATGAAAAAAATCAAACATAGTGTATATATAAATAGACACACAAGTGTACATATTCATGTATGTGTATGTGTAATTGTATTAAATTGCTTAATATTTATTTATATATTACATGAAACATATAAAATATTATGCATTCTGTAAATACTTTTTTGTAGTATGTAGTATTTATGGTAAAAACATCCTTTACATGCACATATGCTCACACACAATATTTAATACAGAAATACTGTGATAAATAAGAAAAAAATTACTGCTCCCAAAGAATGTCACTATCCAGCAGTGAAACTAATATAAAAACAGATAGTTAATATACAGTGAGATTGTACAAATAATACACATAAAAGCATTAATTTCCTATAGAGATTGTCCTTACTTGGTGGATTTGCAACTTTTGTGCACATGAATGTGTCCATTTGCCAAAACAGAAATATCTTCTCTCACTTCTTAATCTACTTCTGCTCGAGGTTGGTATCATCACCTGAGATATGGTGGCACTTTGTCTTCAACATGCATCAGTATTCTTATATGTCTGACTCGTAAAAACTTCATGTGATTAAATACCAGGAAGGGAATGGGGAAAATGGAAAATAACTTACACTTATAAATCACCCACTATGGCCTAGGGAACGGAAGGCACTTTGCCTATGTCATCTTACTGAATCATCATGAAGTTCTCTGAAACATATTTTTAATCTCAGTACTGAGTGTGCTAGGTAGAATCATGCCCTTCCCTCGAATGCTATCCATATCCTAATCCACAGAACCTGTGACTATGTTATTGTTGCCAGAGCTCGTCCAGGTCTTGGCTCAAAACCCATCAACCCCCACCTTTAGCAGGAGTGTCCTTGCTCACAACCCTCCAACTCCCACTGTTACCAGAAGTGTCCTTGCTCACAACCCTGCAACCCCTGCCATTAACAGGAGTGTCCTTGCTCAAAACCTGCCAACCCCACCTTTAGCAGGAGTGAACATAAATCTTTAAGTTAAAGGGTCCAGAGATAAGAAATGGAGCAACACACAGAAAAAGAAAAAAAAAACAGATGGAACTAGCTGGGACCAAGATGGTGATTAATCTGACCTCCAACAGACCCTGAGTCTCATTATAAGTTGATTTTACTATATTAGCATATTAAATGACATACCTACCAGTGGCCATGACCAGACACTAAGTACCAAAGAGGGATAGAAAGAGGGTGGCACCCCACTCACTCGAAAAAGCCCTGTCCCTTCCCCAGTAGACTAATGCATATTCTCCCCATCATTAGCCTCACTCCTCCTCCCTTTGTCTCTACTCTTTAAAATTAAATCACTCTCCAGGTGGGCAAGAAGTTGATCTGCGAACCTAGTTCCCACTTCTTCACTCTTTGGCCACTGAACATAGCTTGTGCTTTGGTTTTGGTATTCACCTACTAGAACCCAAAGGGAAAAAGAGTCCTCCCCTGTCAAGGCAGAGAGCCTCAGCGAGGCTAGGGCCCAAGCGGGGTCCATACGACTTAATTCAGTAACATTATCTTACATGGCAAGAATGACTTCTCGAGCTTCCCTGGTGGCGCAGTGGTTGAGAGTCCACCTGCCGATGCAGGGAACACGGGTTCGTGCCCCGGTCCGGGAAGATCCCACGTGCCGCGGAGTGGCTGGGCCCGTGAGCCATGGCTGCTGAGCCTGTGCGTCCGGAGCCTGTGCTCCACAACAGGAGAGGCCACAACAGTGAGAGGCCCGCGTACCGAAAAAAAAAAAAAAAAAAAAAAGAATGACTTCTCTGATGTGATTAAGGTTGTGCACCATGAGATGGGAAGCTTCTCCTGAGTGGGATCTCTAATTAATGAGTCTGTGAGCCCAATGAAACTACACGAGTCCTTAAAAATAAAGAACCTTACCCAGCTGTGGTCAGAGGGAGATGTGACTATGAAAGAATGGTCAGAGAGATGCTATGTTACTCACTTAGAATATAGATCAGGGGACCCAGGAACCAAGGAGGTTGTGTGACCTCTAGAAAATGGAATAGGCAAGGGAACCAATTCTCTCCCAGAGCTTCCAGAAAGAAATGCAGCCCTGCTGACACCTTGATTTTAGCCGATAGAGACCCACGTCTGATTTTTGACCTAAAGACCTCTAAGATTTAAAAAAATTGTGTTGTTTTAAGCCACTAAGTTTTTGGTAATTTGTTGCAGCAGCAATAGAAACTGAGAATGAGACAGAGGGTCAGAGAAGGACACACACATACATGCACACACCCCAGACTTAGAGTTTGACTCTGGGGCCCATAATCTATCACACTAACCTGTGTTAGAGGAATATATTTTCTCTAGAAGCCTTTCCTTTGTGGATCAAGGACAGATTTTATAGCAGGAGGAGACATAATTTCTGGGGCTGACATGAAAATATTTTCACAGGGTAAAGATATTATATTATGACATCAGATTTTATGGAAGGTGAGTATAAAAAACATCATTTTGAAGAGCGTGTCTGTGTCTTCTCTAAACTTACAGTAGAATCTATTTTCTATTATGTTTGATGATGCCACTTAAATTCACAACTGACTGATAAATACCATCATGCTATCCACTGATAGGAGATACTGTGCCACTAGAATGAACTTAAGTATTACCACTCAACAGTAACTTTATAATGCAGTGTGTTTTACGTTACCCTTGTTTCTCTGTCCAGTAAAGAATAACATTCACAATTTTTTTTTTACAATTTTTAAAACATGAAAATGTAGCAACAAAGGTTAAACAAATGAAACTCTAATAAGTAAATCTAACCTTATAAGCTTGGTCAAAAATATATCACTTTTTTGTAAAATGGGCAGAAGACCTAAATAGACATTTCTCCACAGAAGATATACAGACTGCCAACAAACACATGAAAGGATGCTCAACATCTTTACTCATTAGAGAAATGCAAATAAAAACTACAATGAGATATCATCTCACACCAGTCAGAATGGCCATCGTCAAAAAATCTAGAAACAATAAATGCTGGAGAGGGTGTGGAAAAAAGGGAACACTCTTGCACTGTTGGTGGGAATGTGAATTGGTACAGCCACTATGGAGAACGGTATGGAGGTTCCTTAAAAAACTACAAATAGAACTACCATATGACCCAGCAATCCCACTACTGGGCATATACCCTGAGAAAACCATAATTCAAAAAGAGTCATGTACCAAAATGTTCATAGCAGCCCTATTTACAATAGCCCAGAGATGGAAACAACCTAAGTGTCCATCATCGGATGAATGGGTAAAGAAGATGTGGCACATATATACAATGGAATATTACTCAGCCATAAAAAGAAACAGAATTGAGCTATTTGTAATGAGGTGGATGGACCTAGAGTCTGTCATACAGAGTGAAGTAAGTCAGAAAGAGAAAGACAAATACTGTATGCTGACACATATATATGGAATTTAAGGGAAAAAATGTCATGAAGAACATAGGGGTAAGACAGGAATAAAGACACAGACCTACTAGAGAATGGACTTGAGGATATGGGGAGGGGGAAGGGTAAGCTGTGACAAAGCGAAAGAGAGGCATGGACATATATACACTACCAAACGTAAGGTAGATAGATAGTGTGAAGCAGCCGCATAGCACAGGGAGATCAGCTCGGTGCTTTGTGACCGCCTGGAGGGGTGGGATAGGGAGGGTGGGAGGGAGACGCAAAAGGGAGGGGATATGGGAACATATGTATATGTATAACTGATTAAATTTGTTATAAAGCAGAAAAAAAATATCACTTTTTTGTATTAGTATTTTGTTCTATATTAAATTTCCCTGTTTTGTGTTTTATCAGATACTGTATGCCACATCACCTTTTTTTAAATAGCAAGATTTCAAATAATTCTATTCCATATATTATAAAAATATGTCATTATGTAATGCAAAATTATAATCTTTTAATGTATGCAAGAATACATATATTATTGAAAATATATATTGTGTGTTGCTCTAGTATATGTGCATACTTTTGAGTACTTACCTTCACCCACTTCCACCACCACACACATTACATTTAAGCTATGCAATATGGTGTATACTGGGTATTAAACATAGTTTTCATTTCCAGTGGCAACTCGGGATATTGAGTAGTCATTTTCTAGAATGCTATTTTGGAAAGGATTCAGATGGCTCATCTAACTGCCATGGGAAAGTACAAGCATAATGCATAATGAAAGATAGCACGGTCACAGTAGGAGGACATTGCTGCAAGCTTACTTCTTTTTTTTTTTTTTTTTTTTTTTTTTTTTTGCGGTATGCGGGCCTTTCACTGCTGCGGCCTCCCCCGCTGCGGAGCACAGGCTCCGGACGCGCAGGCTCCGGACGCGCAGGCTCCGGACGCGCAGGCTCAGCGGCCATGGCTCACGGGCCCAGCCGCTCCGCGGCACATGGGATCCTCCCAGACCGGGGCACGAACCCGCATCCCCTGCATCGGCAGGCGGACTCTCAACCACCTGCGCCACCAGGGAGGCCCTGCAAGCTTACTTCTTATTTGCCAACTCTAAGTATATGCAACATATATCCATACACTGTTCTATATCCTGTGTTTTTGAGTGGGTGCATAAATGCAGTTAGTTTATTTTGGGAAGTGTTCCTTGAGACTAGGAGTAAGGAACTAGGAAGGAAAAATGAGGAAGAAGAAAAAGCCTGTCTAAGAGTACATAATCAAACTAGTCATCATGATAGGCATCTGGCCCTCTCCATCTCTGCTAACGTCTAAGGAGACATGCAGAATGCACCTCAGAGTTGTCCATCCAGGGGACAAAAAAGGGAGCATTTGTCCACCTAGTTCTTCTACCATGCTAGTCAAGGATTGACCCTGGGTTGTTATTGCCCTTGCTCTTCCAATTTCGTGCATTTATGGGATTAGTTTCCTCCAGATATCCCATACTATGACATCAGAGAAATCCTCAGACAGCAAGAGACAGAAATGTAGTTTAGCTGAGGCAATCCGCTCTAAATATATACTTTTAAAAGCTCGTTTTTGCAGCAATGACTGGAATAAAAAGTGGGGCATGAGATAGTTGAAACGTATTCCTAGATAGGTAGATAGATAGATAGATGATAGATAGGAGATAGAAACTTCATATGCAAATATTTGTTTCCATCCAGTCTTTTTCCAAAAAGAATTTGTCAGCATTTTAAATGTGTGTGCATCCCCTCATGTGCATGCACAAATGCAAATAATTTCTGTGAATGATTTCCCATGATTTAAACCAGGGGTGAGCAAACCTTTTAGATAATACATTAATTTTAAATGTGCAGAGTACATCAGCATTATCCAGGGCCATCTTTTTTTTTTTTTTTTTTTAATTCATTTTTGGCTGCGTTGGATCTTTGTTGCTGAGCGTGGGCTTTCTCTAGTTGCAGCGAGCGGGGGCTACTCTTGGTTGTGGTGTGTGGGCTTCTCATTGTGGTGACTTCTCTTGTTGCAGAGCACGGGCTCTAGGTGCGCGGGCTTCAGTACTTGTGGCATGCGGGCTCAGTAGTTGTGGCACACAGGTTTAGTTGCTCCGTGTCATGTGGGATCTTCCCAGACCAGGGCTCGAACTCATGTCCCCTGCATTGGCAGGTGGATTCTTAACCACTGTGCCACCAGGGAAGCCCTATCCAGGGCCATCTTAATACAATCAAGTAAAGAGCTACACAGGTGGAATAACACCAACACAAGGGCTGTATTTAGGACTGGAATTCTCAATTCCATTGCAGGACTCTGAAAGGGGACCAACTGTAAATATTTTAGGTTTTGCAGGCTATAAAGTCTCTGTTGCAACTACTCAGCTCTGCTGTTGCAGGACAAAAACAGCCATGGAAAATAAATAAACAGATGGGAGCGGCTGTGTTCCAATAAAGCTTTATTTACAAAAAAGCAGGTAGTAACTTGCTGAACACTGTTTTAGTAATGGGAAAATAATTTTTATAATATGAGATTTCCAGAAAAAATATTTATATATATTTGAGGTATTTATAAAATTAGAAAATAAGAAGTTTGGAAATAGAGGTAATGAACAGAAATTACCAGGCACCATCTGATCATGACGTGTTAAATCCTATCAAGTAAACACAGAATGAGTGAGAGCATAGAAAATAACATTAGGATTGGAATCAGGAAACCTAGTTTCTAATCCTTTCTCTGCTACTTCATCTTAGTGATTTTAAGCAAAAATACTTAAATCATCTGTGCTTAAATTTCATCATTTTTAAAGTGGGAACAATATTAAAGACCTCCAAAATTGTGAAAGTTAAATGCAACCATGTGGAAATGCATCAGCTCCGTGCCTGCCATATAATAGGCATTCAGTAAATACTAGTTAAATCTCAACCGGATAGCTTGCACAGGAGGTGTGGTCATTCCAGTCAGTGAAGCTGATTGCTGTGCCCACACAATCTGTGTGGACATTTTGCCTAAAATCACACGTCAACTGTGTGAGAGGCAGCAACAGCACCTCCTGTCCATGGTAGAACCCTAACAGAGACCTCTCAAAGGAACGACTGGGCAGTAATTCAAGTACCGCAATGCCACCAGGTAATTTCTGAGGCTTCTCTAAAACAGAAAATTCTATGATCCTGAAACATATCACTGGTTGCTTTTAGAAAAAGTAATTAACAATACTAAACTTTCTAACTCTTAATAATAGCTGAATTGATGAAGCAAAATTATCTTAAGGGATTTCAAAGCAGAAATCTTAGCATGCAGTTCATTTTGGCAAGTAAGAATATGGCATCACCCCTCCCCAAAGATTATTGTCTAATGGATATGCTTTCCTGAGAGATAGGTAACTACATGATTCACTCGAAATGAGCTCACATCCTGGAAGAAAGCCTTTCCAGGAATACATCACTAGAGAATGGGGAGGCCTCATCATTTTTTTCAGTAGAGTCAGCTTAGTGGGTTAAGCACAACTTCTTTTAGAATGGGCTTTAAACTTCAATATCATGGAGTGAGAATTCACAACTGCAACATTCACTTACCAAGGATCAATAAGATTTATTCTAAAAACTCTTCCATCATCAGCAGGGAGATTCCTCTCCCCACAGTTGCTATCTTTCTTGGCTGCTGTTTTGGAGTGCCCACTGTTTCAAAGAATGGGGGAAGCCCCTGTCAGACGGAATGGTTAGGGAGGCAGGGTTACAACATGAAGAGACATGTAGAGGCTTGAAAAAGGTTCAGAATGTAATGTATATCATTATGAACTCCCGAAGGATGCTAGAAAGACAGTGAATTAAGAAACTGCATTATAATGAACAGTTCAAAGCTGTTGGATTAAAGAATGCAAAGACTAGAAGCAAGAGACAATGGCTAGATTCAAGATGCCAAGTGACAAGGGCCTGAAATATAACAAAGTATTAGGGATGGAGAGCATGAAAAAAGTGGATTTTGAAAATATTCAGTCTGTAGAGCCAGTGTCATATTGGTAGACAGCAAGTTGGCAGAGCTACACACAGATTTGGAAGTCAGACAGAATTTGATTTGAAGATTTTTATTTGAAAATTATCTGCTTAGGCATAGTAACTGAAACCACTGACATGACTCAAATTGACTAAGTAGAATGTGCTGGATGAGAACAGAATATAAGGCGTACAGTCTAGGGATCATGGAAGACCAGTCATTCAATGTTTATTGATGGGCTTATTTTAGGCCTAAGATTGGTTAGCTTCAAGCCCCCAAAGAGACAGAGAGAGCGAGCAAGAGGAAGAGAGAGAGAGAGGGAGAGAGGATATGAGAAAGAATCTAATATTTAAAATATTTTGAAAAGAGAAACAAAGTGAAAAATGCCAACTCCAGTTCACTTATACATTCATCAGTCAATTTTACAAAAATATTTAGGGAGCACCTGTTATGTGTCAGGCAACTTGGATACAGCAGCGAAAGACAGAATCATATACATCTGCTTCTCGGCCTCTTGGCGTCTTCCCCTTGTTCTCTGTGCTTTCACATGACTTCCCCAGATTGCAATCTCTAGCACAATGCTATTTACACAGAATGTCACTTGTAGAATAATGGGCATTATAATTAATAACTAGGAAAAGAAAATCTGACTATGTAATGAAGATTATGAGAGAAACACAGAAATCTGCATTACATTCCTCAGAACTGGGGTTACATGGTTAAACTCATGCATTCAAATGAAAACTTATTTTATCTTGCCAGGTAATTCACCTTTTGAGATATAAAACTAATCAACTGGGAACAAAGTGAATATGATTTCACTTGTATTGTCCTTTAGACTTTTACTAGGGAAGGGAATTGACACCATAAAGAATGATAATGTATTCTGGATGTTCAGCATCACTGAATTGAGTACTCCATTGTGTTCTATAGCTAAACAGCACACTTTTACAAGTCACAACTTTACTAATATTAAATAAAAATTGACATGTACTGTTTCCATTTGCTCTTATGACAAAGGTGCAAATTTCATCCTTTAAACAATGTCTCAACTTCTACTTACATAAAGGACATCTTGTTTAATGTAAGAAAGAGGAGAAAGATGTTGGTTGATCACTCTGCCCAACTGGGTACCCTCAGCAACTGCAGTTATCCAGGCTTATTCTGATACGATGTAGTTGGGATGTTTCAGTACGACTTGTAAGAATGAACCCAAGACAGAAGAACAAGCCCAGATTGCTAAGTTTCATCTGATATCAAAGCTTCATGTTATCCATATGTGAAGATGCTTTGAAATGTATTTAAGTTAGAAATATAAGAAACATCTGAAATAGTATTTTCTTCTCTAATTTATGCTTTCAATTCTCCTTATTTAAAATCCTTCTCTCCTAACAGCTGTTGAAACAAACAACACAGGATTTGCTTTCACTTAAATATATTTAAGTGATATATTCTTAATCCCCCTCCCAGTCTCAAAATTACTGTAGTTTTCAAGTTTCCACCAAGTGAGTGTTTAGTTAGCACTGGGAAACCAGGTGGTCCTATCTAAAGAAGGGCACTGAAAGAAGAGAAAATCCAAATGGGTGGGATATCTAAAAGCAGAGGGAGACGGAGACGGGTGAAGCAGAAATCTGTGGCAGGCGGTAGCACTCCAAAGTGAGAAATGACAAACTGTGTTAAGACTAAGGACATGGGGAGGGGGAAGGGTAAGCTGTGACAAAGTGAGAGAGTAGCATGGACATATATACACTACCAAACGTAAAATAGATAGCTAGTGGGAAGCAGCCGCATAGCACAGGGAGATCAGCTCGGTGCTTTGTGACCGCCTAGAGGGGTGGGATAGGGAGGGTGGGAGGGAGGGACATGGGAGAGGGAGGAGATATGGGGACATATGTATATGTGTAACTGATTCACTTTGTTATAAAGAAGAAACTAATGCACTGTTGTACAGCAATTATACTCCAATGAAGATGTTAAAAAATAAAAGACTGTATGTATTTGATGGATGTGTTTTGCTTTTCTTACTCTGTGTGTCTTTGCAGGTATGTATATTTTGGAGGTGGAGAAGCAGGTAGCAAGAGATGCCGATAGGTTTCTCAGGTCAGTGTTGAGTTATGCCTTTTCTCTTTTCTTTCTTTTTAAAATTTTCTTTCTCCCCCCGCACCCTTTTCTTCCACTGCAATATGTCCAGATCAGTAATATGTTCAGAGCAGGTAAATGGAATAATCAACATATTAGATTAAAATGTTGGATTTCAATTGTGTAGGCTTCTCAGTTTATGAAGATGGTCTTGTATTGTGCCAGAACCCTTGGAAAGACGACAGGCATTTTCTGTGAAAGAACAATATTAATGTTTTTCTCCTGAGAAGACTTTACTCATTTGCTCTATGATAAGTAGGTAAGGATGATTGCACAGTTCCTTTGTGTGTGTGTGTGTGTGTGTGTGTGTGTGTGAGAGAGAGAGAGAGAGAGAGAGAGAGAGGTGTTTTCCTTCTTTCAAGAAACAGAATCAAAATAGACAAATATTATACATGAAGTACATGTTAATACATAGGATATATGAAGTACAAGCTGGAGAGAGGACCAAAATGTTATCATTGGCTTTTGTCTCTTTTCTGCTCACTCTTTCTCTGTATAAAAATATAAAATATCAGGGCTTCCCTGGTGGCGCAGTGGTTGAGAGTCCGCCTGCCGATGCAGGGGACACGGGTTCGTGCCTCGGTCTGGGAAAATCCCACATGCCGCGGAGCGGCTGGGCCCGTGAGCCATGGCCGTTGGGCCTGTGCGTCCGGAGCCTGGGCTCCGCAACGGGAGAGGCCACAACAGTGAGAGGCCCATATACCGCAAAAAAAAAAAAAAAAAAAAAAAAAAGAAGAAAAAATATAAAATATCAGTACTTCAAAGAAATCTATAGATCATTTTGTCCAACTATCTCACATTATATATAGTTGAGAAAATTGATGTCCCTAAAATTAAACTGACTCGTGGTAAGTCCTAGAGCAAAGAGCAGAACCAGGACTAGAATGCAGTTTGCCCAGTTTTCACTCCAGTATCCCATAAAGTGGTTTTCCTTAGAGACTTTAACCATGATCTACAATTACATTCTAGCGAAAAATTTTACAAAGTGACCATTCAAGTCTCTGTGACTCTATATAAAACTGAGTAACTCCGAGGAAATTAAAATAAAATTTTTTAACTTTTTGTCATGTATAACTTGAATCAGGATCCTGCAGCATTTTTTACTTTCCAAAATAAATCCTGATGATGGCTGTTGAAAAACCATAATGAAATTCAAGAAGTTTTATTTTTTTCTTTTATCTTTTACTGCCGAGCAAAAAGAATCTCTAACACCCTGCTAACATCTGCATGGGAGTCTGCTGCTATGGAATATAGGGGGATTAGTAGAGAAATAGTAATTATAACAACAACAACAATAAAATAATAGTGTTCATTTGCTAGGGTTCCATAACAAAGTACCACAAACTGGGTGGCTTATACAAGAGAAATTTATGGTCTCAAAGTTTTGGACATAAGAAGTCCAAAATCAAGGTATTCACAGTTTGCTTCCTGTTGAGGGCTGTGAATTTTTTCATTCTTCTCACCTAGCTACTGGAAGTTTTCTGGCAATCTTTGATGTTCTCTGGCTTGTAGAAGCATTGCCCCAGTAGCTGCCTTTATCATCACAAAGTATTTCACCTACATGCCTGTATTCCTCAAATTTCCCTCTTTTATAAGGACACCAATCATATTGAATTAGGACCCACCCTAATAATTTCATTTTAACTTGATTACCTCTGTAAAGACCAGAGCCCCCACTCAGGTCACATTCCATGTTACCGGGTGTTAGGACTTGTCTATATAAATTTATGCAGGACACAATTGAACCGATAGGACTTGGCTATATAAATTTATACAGGACAAAATTGAACCCATAAAAATACTAGTGACTAAACAACAATAACACTAATTATTGTTTTTCTCATCAGAGGTAAGAATTCCTGAACACTTACCAGATAATATGCCAAGCTATATTGAGCACATTTAATAACAACAACTCTAAAACTAATATATTAGTACCCTGATTTTATAAAAGGAAATAAAAGAGTTAATAACTTGCCAAGAGTCACACAACAAGCAAGGCAATTGTTTGCAAAAGGTGGCTGGTTTACCCCTCAAGGGACATTTGGCAATGTCTAGAGACATGTTTGGCTGTCATAGGGAGATATACTACTGACATCTAGTGAGTAGAGACTAGGGATGCTGCTGAACTTCTTAAAATGCACAGGACAGCATCCTTTCTCCCACCACAAAGAATTATCTAAACCAAAATATCAATAGTGTCAAGGTTGAGAAATATTGGTATACGAGTACAATCCAGGCTTTAAATCAAGTCAGACTAACTCTAAGGTAAAGTTCTCAGTTACAAAAGCAATGAGGAGTGGAGAGAGTCAATAGTGGGAGGACTTTTTGCCTGGGCAGGAGCTAGGGTTCAGAGTTTGCATGAGAACAGTGGCTTAAAAAGGTAGGCGTAGAGGCTTTCTTTTCCTTAAACACACCATTGGGTTGTTTTCTTCCAAACTCGATTTTTAAAATTTTATTTTGCTATTTTAATGTAGAAGTAATATTATTGTTCAGACAATATTTGAAAAATACAAGAGCAGAAAAATAAGAATCACTCATTTAAGTACTCAAAACCAGCCATTGCATACATTTAAATGTATTTCTTTCTAGGCTCTTTCAGTGCTAATTATGACATAGTTTCAGTCATATTGCATGCATAATATAATTTGGTGTCTAACTTTTTAAAATTAACGCTAGTAGATATTATTTTTCTTCTATGTGAGATCATTATTTTGTACAACTTCATGTAGTTTTTTATATGCAAGTAACATATTATGTCAGTGTAGTAAAATGTCTTAGTTATTAGGTTGTATCCAATTTTTTCTTTCTTTTGTTTTCCTTTTCTTTCTATCTTCCCTCCTTCCTTCACTTATTATATATAATTTATTTTTTATTGTTATTACAATATTTGTTGCTCCCTACCATTCCATAGGATTGCCAGAATCAGGATTACTAAAACAAATAGTACACAAATTGTTCTTTATTCATTTTGTCATATTATTTTTCCAGAGTGTTGCATTCACTTTTCTGTATCAGTTTTCTGCCCTCCTTTCAGTACTGAACATGATGATTTAAGGGTAGAAAAGCATATTTCGTTTTCCTGGATGTTTTCCTGATTGGGGGAAGTTTTTCTGTGTTAGCCAATATATTTTCACAACTATATTTTGTGTGTTTTTATGTTTTTTATGTGTGTGAGGGAACATCCATGAAGCTTCTATGCACCTTATTCATATTACATGTTTTAACATTTTCCTGTCAAATTTAATCATTTTAGGCTGAGATCAACGTATTGTTTCTTCCATCACTTATACATTTTGTGTAATATCTCATTATAAACATAACGCAAGGGATTGGCCACATGCAGTTTAATTTTCTCTCCCTCTAAAACCTCACTACACTAATGGAAAAATGTGGGTAAAATCACCATTTACCCAATGACAATGAGACAGGTGAGAAGAAAAGGGCAGATGAATTTTTTCAACAAATTCAGCAGGTAGAATATAGATGGAGGAGTTGGAAATGTCACACTAGGACAGAAGTTAAAACATAAGTGGCTTCTGAGGAGGAAGACTAGTAAGAAATTGGGCAGTTTGCCCTGCAGAACCCCTGAGGTGCTCAGAATTTGGAGGTGAATTGAAGAGGGTGTGAACACAGGGGAATTCTTTATACATTTTTTGTTTTTTACAAAGTGATTGGCATTTCTCAGGTTTCCCCTTCATCCCCACACTCCAGGAGATTAAATTAGTTCTTCCTTTCCCACTGACTCTTCCTCTTCACCAAAGACAAGAAGCCTGCCATGTAAAATATTTAATCAAAAGACCTGAACTCAGCCAAACTAGTTGAAATGTTAAGCTGAGATGGGGAGGGGGTGGAACAGTTAAATAAAAGTGAAAAAAGTATGGCCTATGTACTGTACAATGGGGCACGTTCATCATTATCCACCCTAATCACAAAATTCAGGAAGCATGGCTTATGCATACCAAAGCAGGAAATTAGAGGATTCTTCTGTAGAGAAACTGAATGACCCCAATTAAAAAAAAAAAAAAAAAAAAAAAAAAATATATATATATATATATATATATATATATCCACAAGACAATGGCAGGCACCTATAGACAGTAAACTGAGGACCCCTGGTCATCAATATTCCCTCCCTTGTGCAAAGTTTAGTGCTTCGTTGAATGAATAGACAAGAATCACCCGATATTTGAGGAAATCCTCCAACAAGAGAGTTGTTGGAGGATTATGCAAACAAATAAGAAACTGATAGAATGCAAAGAGCAACTAAAAACTAAAAAAACTTTAAAAATGAATGTTTCATATATAAATGAATATATATGTATATAAACTTACTCCTTAAACACTAGAACGTTTGAAAGATAATATTGAAAGAATTTATAAAGAGTAAACCAAAATCATAAAGATATGGAAAGTAGAAGAGTCAAATGAAAAAGATTAATCAGAAGGCTCAACATTTAATTTAACAAGTTTCAGACAGAGAAAGTAAAATTAAAGGGAAGGAAAGGACATTTAAGGATCAACAGGAGCCTAAAGAAGAACAAAACTATTACACACATATGTAGACACACACACACGCACACCAAGGCATACAACTGTGAAATTTCAGAATACCAAGGATAAAGAGACAATCCTTGATGGCTTCTAAATAGACTAAAAGGTCATGACCAAAATAATGTAAATGTACATAGTATTGGACTTTTCAAGTAGTACTGGATAATAAAATATATTGCAGCAATGCCTTCAAAATTCATAAGAAAAAAAAATCACTTGCATCCTAGATTTCTATATCCAACCCAATTATCAATGAAGTGAGAGAGCAGAACATGGAAGGGCTAAAAATTGCTTATATAAATGGATATATATGTATATCCATTTATGGAAGTATTAGAAATGTCCTTAAATGAAATTATGTAATAGATTTAAATGAATGCATGGAATACAGGAAACAGAACTCCATATCAAGAGGATAGCAAATGGATATCCCATGATTCTGCAACCTCAAATTTTCATTGTAGATCTTGGAGAGAAGCACCAATACAAATTGCAGCATAAACACAAAAGGCTATAGGAAGAATGTCTTAGGGGAATGCTTATGACAAAGTATGCTATAGGTTACAACATTGTGGGGTAAATATTGCTCAGTGTCAACTGAACAAGGAAAAATAATAAAGCAGCACACATACATAGGCTTCTTAGAGAGGGAATCACATGGAGACAATGATAACTGGTATGTGGGCTCCTGTTGCTCACTACTTTCAAGGTCAGAACACAGAGACCAAGGAGAATTGGATACTGGACTTTCGGAGAAAGACCCAGAACTTTATGCTGTGGGAACTTCAATATATCTGATTTGGGAATCATTAGCTCCTCACCTACCATCATTAGGGGCTCAATGTAGTAAAAATATAATGTGGCAGTACCTCGTCTCTAGCCTTATCTTGACAGCTAAGCAATCTGTGGAATGAGTTTGAGTTTGAGTTTACAGCTCTGTGATGTGGTGAGATGTGGCATGATCTCACTGTAAATGGTTAGAAGAGCACCATCCCCTCCCCTGGAGTGTTGGAATGTTGGGATACAACCTTGTCACTGTTATAAGTACTTGGGTGTGTCTAAGTTCTGGAGTTTAGCAAGAGGCAAAGTTCTTTACTGGAAGGCCAAATGCAGGAGATCAGTCTTAGACAAGTTAATCCTTACACAAGTTAAAATATTAATTCTAAGAAGAATATAATGTTTAAAAATGTCTACATAATATTTGGCTCAGTTATAAGTAAAATTTACATTACCATGCACACTATAGATTTTAAATGACAATTGTGATATCAAAGTATTAGCTAAATGATGGAGCAATGGGAAAGAGATATAAGAAGAACAAAAAAAATGCATAAATTTTATAAATCAAGAAAAGTTAATTGATTATATATAATTTAGATAGATGGAATAAAATATTATAAGAGACGTCTAAATGAGTTGAACCTCACCACCTTATGGAAGTGAGACTGGGGAAGGGCTACCCTATTTTTTATTATAAATCCCCTGTTACTATTTGAGTTTTCACCTATATTCGTGCATTAACTTAGATACACAAAATATAATAAAATATGCTAAAACAAAGTATATTACACGGACACATTTTATTTATTTATTTATTTGTTTGTTTGTTTGTTTGTTTGTTTGTGTATTTTGCCTGCATTGAATCTGTTGCTGTGTGCGGGCTTTCACTAGTTGCGGTGAGTGGGGGCTACTCTTTGTGGTGGTGCTCAGGCTTCTCATTGTGGTGGCTTCTCTTGTTGCGGAGCATGGACTCTAGGCACGCGGGTTCAGTAGTTGTGGCTCATGGGCTCTAGAGTGCAGGCTCAGTAGTTGTGGCGCACGGGCTCAGTTGCTCCGTGGCATGTGGGATCTTCCTGGACCCGTGTCCCCTGCACTGGCCGGCAGATTCTTTTTTTTGTTGTTGTTGTTTTTTTTTTTTTGCGGTATGCGGGCCTCTCACTGTTGTGGCCTCCCCCGTTGCGGAGCACAGGCTCCGGACGCGCAGGCTCCGGACGCGCAGGCTCAGCGGCCATGGCTCACGGGCCCAGCCGCTCCGCGGCATATGGGATCCTCCCAGACCGGGGCACGAACCCGTATCCCCTGCATCGGCAGGCGGACTCTCAACCACTTGCGCCACCAGGGAGGCCCTAGCCGGCAGATTCTTAACCATTGCGCCACCAGCGAACTCCCTTTGGACATATTTTAAAATGTTAAAAATCATGACATAACTATCCACCCATGTGGACAACACAAATGGTAAATTTTAGATATTTTTCTAGTCATTGTATATATTTCTTTATGTCTCTGTTGTCATACTGTTTATGATTTTCTAACTTGCTTTTGTTATACAGCTTATGGTACATGTTTCATTATATTTAAAAATACACATGCATGGATTTGGGGCATGGTCCATATAGCTCCTATTTCCACACTTTTCTGTGCCAGGTGTGGTAGGGATGGATTACATCAGTGGCCTCCCGTGCCCTCTGGCTTCCTGTTGAGTTTGGCCAATGGAAGCGAATATCAGAGGGAATAAGTAAAGTGAGGTGGAATAACTTATTTCACCAATTTTTTTTTTCATGAGAAATTTGCCTCAGCTTGGTAGATTCTTTGACCAAAGTTCTTAGTTCCTTTCAGCACAGCCATCTCTACCCTTAAATTGTGTTAACCTCTACCTACTCTAATTTATTTCAGACCAACTGAGGTAAGATCTCACTGTTATTATCTTTTTATGGTGTTTCTACATCTTGTCCACAACTTGTAAATAGTACCTTTAATAAACCCTCTTCAAATTACAATTTGAGAGTTCTATTTCCTGCTAGGACCTCTAGTGAAACAAGCATGTAGTGCTAAATAATGGGGGAAAAAAAGTAAGATCTTTGAAAAAGAAAAAGTCTTGCTCTGAAAATTGTCTCAGACATTATCAAACTGTGTTGTCTGAACTCTCTTCCAGCCAGTTTCCTTATCTTTGAAATGAGAGATAACTCTTTTTCTTTATAATATTTTGTTGTGAAGAATACATGAGCTAATCAACATAAGGGAACTAAATGCAGTACCTGGCATGTAGCCAATACTCAATAACAACAACAAAAATAGGTAATTTTTTACCATATCTCAACACTTCTCAAGCTTTAACATACATGTGAAACAACTGACGATATTATTCAAAAGGAAAATTTTGATTCAGTAAGCATGGGGTGGGTTCTGTGATTTCACATTTTTAATAAAAGCCCCCAAATGATGCCAGTGCTGCCAATTCATAAAAACACAGTGCATGACCAAGTTCTGTATTATTCTAAATGCATATCTATACATGCTTTGGTAAGTATTCAATAATGTAAGAATTCAGGCATTTTAAAATACGTTTTTATGTTATTGTTACAAATTCTCACTTATATGGCATGCTACCTCTACCATTTCTTCAATACTGAGTTTACAGCAGCCACTAAGCTAAAAGTGGCTACCACCTCATTTAACTATTATAGCAACATTATAAGGCATGCATTGATTCCTTTGCTTCAGATGAGAAACAATGCGCAGAGTAGTTGGGTAACTTGTTAAAGTTTCCACCATGGGAAGATCTACCTGATTCAAAACGTTTGTTGGGAGAAGGATGATACACAGCATTAGAAAATGTTAAGCACGTCCTCCAGAAAGGACCCTATCTAGGCTGGGGGTGCCACTTACTATAGTAACTGTTTCTTTCCCTGAGGTCTGGGGCATCATTTGATCAGGTGAACATTTTCATGGCAACACAATGCTTAGCTGATGACATCTGTTCAGAAAAATTTTCTTCAGCTATCTATCTATATTTATATATCTGTATCTATATGAGATGTGAGGGAGGCTGGGTATCTGAAGCTCATTTTTGTCTATTTTAATTTCACCAGTCTTGTAAAGAAACCGGTCCCATAAATATGGTTGGCACCCATGCTCTACTATCTATAACTGTCTAGGAATAAGAGTAGTCTGCTCTCACAGCATTATCAACTTATCCTTTGTTCAGTACTCAGTCAAGGGTAGGGTAAGCTGTGCCAGCTGGAGCTCAGCACACAGAACTCATCCACTATTAATAAATAACTTATCAGGCACTCATTTTCATCCAGTGAAGTACCCATGCAGTGGTGGTCTAAAATAAAGTGAAACATAGAATTCGGCTATATTCTCTTTTCTTACTTACACACAGCAAAATAAAACTTACAAATAAACTTCACATGTCAGGGTTATTTCATGCTGGAACATAAAAACAATTGAAATTACATTTCTTTTAAATGCATTTCCTATCATTAAAATTACATTTATTTATTTTCATTTATGCAAAATATACCCTCATGCTTTGTTCCCAGTCGCTATTTACACAAGGAAGAGAAGACTTGGCCTTGAGAGGTAAATTAAACCAAGAGCAAGGAATGGGCTTTGTAAGCCCCATCTCAGGACCAAGTATGAGATAATAAGATATAACTCACACTTTTTTTATTATGTGGCCAGTCTTGTTAAGTCACCCAACCTTATTGGACCTCAATGTCTTCATTTACAAAATGAACGGGTTGGGTGAGATCAGTAGGTTTCTACAGTAGAGTGGAGCACTGGTGTGGTGAGATTATCTGTCAAGGGTTCAAGAAACAGTAGAACAGTAAAATAGTCATGGAAAAACTGCCAAGATTTCAGAATGGTTTACTTAAAAAAATAATAATTGGATTCAATTTGTCACTGTAAGCTGGACTGGATATATTAAATAAGCAGTGGCTGGCCATTCTGATATGGTTTCTAGGTGGGTAGCTCTATAATTAAAATGTCTAAAATTGTAAAAAATCTGAAATTTACCTGATCTAGGCCTGCAGTGAACCAAGTGATATTATCAGTATGTTCTTAACGAGTGTGGTGACTAGAGATTACTGTAGTAATTTATACCCTTACATTTTTACCCAAATAGGTATTCCCCAGAGGTGGTGTTTGCAAATGTGGCTGTTATCTGTCATGCAAACAGAATGATTGAGAATCCCCAAATATCCCTCCCCCTCCCCCTAGGGGTTTGGAGTTTATAAATCTGTGAGACGACTTTGCAGAGGGGATATCTCAGTTGATTGTTTCTTTTCAGTTTGGCACTTAGGATGTACCAGGCATGGTGCTTGAAACTGGTGACACATGGATAAAAAGTCTGAGTACTTCCTTAAGAGGTTCACAGTCTGGTAGTGGAAACAAACAGAAAAAAAAAAACCAATGTCTTACTGTAATAATAATGATAAGCTGCAATAGTAGAGCTGTTAAGAAACCTTGGGAGAGGGATTACCTAAAGAAATGGTGCAGGAGTTGTACCATATTATAGGAGGTGAGTTCTATGTGATGAATATTGTAGGGAGAAGAAACTGTATAGATAGAAGCATAAAGGAGTGACAGCATGAAAAAGTTTGGCCATAGAGAAATAGTTTGTAATTGCATTTGTAATTGCAAGGATGGTTTTTGGGTGGGAGACAATTAATTGCCCCTATGAGTGTTTAGATAATTGAATTAAGAAAGTCCTTTAAGGAGAAGCTGACAATGAGGTCTGCTTTGGCTGCCCTTAATCTTCTATGGATTTGCTGTCAGAATTTAGTTGCTTTTAAGGAATCGGGAACCTTTTGCATGTTATCTCACCCTAGAAGTATTCTAAGCGTTAACACTACTGACATATTTACCACACATCCTGGGCCAGCTTTACTCTTTGAGTTGCAAGTTAAGATGCCCTGTAGTTGACAAGAAGAAGCTGCTTCCTTTGAAAAGACTGCGATGATGATTTTGGCTCTTCCAGGTCCATTCTTTTCCATCCCCCGCCCAAACACACTGGAAGGCCTTGAGAGCTAGTAAGAAGCCCTTTTGTTGGAGAGGGATGCTGAAGAGCAGATAAGGCCCACTCTGGGAGGGTGCTCATGAAAGTCTTGTTTTAAAACAGAGATTTATCGTTTAGTGACCCCTTGAATCTCCCTTGTGATGAAAGAAATTTTCCAATGTTGAAGTATGGGGAAGTCACTGTGGCTTACACATGATTTAACATGAATTTTTTACTAACTAAAACAGCCTGTTTGTGGCCTATCAAACATACACTATACCTCTGCTTTAATTATTAAAGAAAAGGGTGTGTGACCAGAAGTAAAGAATATCCATGTTAAAAACAAAGATTAAATGCATCCCTTCTTGAGATGTCAATGCTGGTACTCTTTTGATGATAAGACTCCCTTCCCAGGTGCCAAGGCCAGTTGTGTACATGTTGATCTGTTTTTTGTTTTGTTTTGTTTGTTTGTTTGTTTTTAAACCTTGAAGGAACGTATCCCAGACTTGTTTGATGTGCTTTGTTCTGACAAGATATAAAACTTCTGAAAACCATGCTTCTCCAGAGCAGTTCCTCAAAGTTATCTGAGAGGCTGTCTCCCAGGCTATAGTCCTTAGTTTCGCTAAAATAAAACTCTTTTTTATTCCTATTGTAGATTGTATACTGACTATTTTTGTCGACAGTGGCTTAGACTGGACTGGAGGTCGGATTCTCAGAACAGAAATATGGGAAGGAAGTATCAAATGGCTTCTTGTGTAGCCCATGAGAGTGCTTCCCACAGTATCACAAAAGCTCAAAAAAGAGCTACTGAAAGTATAAGCTGTAAAAAAATCTTTTCCCCATTGCTCTACCTCTTCTTGCACAGCCCTGGGTAAATAGTAAGACTCAATAAATGCTCGTTGAATTGATAGTATTGGCATCTCACTCACTTTATTCTAATTAAATTTCTCTCTCTAGGTGTAAAATGACTTTTCATTGAGCACATTTCAGATAGAAGTTTTTAGACACAGACAATGCAGCCACAAAATGAACTCAAATTCTGTTTGGTTTGATGAGTGCATTTTATTATCTGCCATTTGCTAGCAATTAGATACCAAAAATCTGAAGCTTTTGTAAACACAAGGGGGATTAAAGTACAGCAAGCTCACCAACTACTTGTGATGCTTTTCAAGGAGATTCAGATGATCTATTTTGTTTTGTATTGTTTGCTTTGCTTTGTTGTAAAAGATTCTCTAGAGTATATCTGTTCTCTCAGAGGAACTAGGTGAAAGTAGCATTTGAGTATTTAAGAAAGAGCCTCAGGACATATAAATAAACTCTCATGTATCTAGAGAAGAGTCAGCTTTGGAAGATGTTCCTGCTTACAACCCACTTTGATCACCTCCCCAACAGAGCTCCATTTCAGCTTAGCTGGTGAATCTTGGAAGCTCATATGTGTTTTGTCACAGCTGTGTGTGAAATATTATGTAATTAAATTTTACATTACATCAGTCCAACTGCATAATAAAATGTCATCTGGTTAATTCTGGTTTCCAAATGTCCTTTATAACCAACCCAGAGAAAATATTACATGTGATTCATACCACAAATTGTTATGTAGGCATGTACTAGCATATTTATGGTATTATACTGCATGCCAAATGATGCACTAAATTCAAATATGGACATGCTAATTTCCCTTGTGTTGACAATATGAAGTTCTAAGCATTATTCTTTAATCAGAACACAACCAGTTCACTGAAGTCATAAAGTGGACTTCTCCCAAATCTGCTTGCTTCCTTCCTTTTTCAAAGAAGTCAACTCATTAATTCTTCAAAGTGTCAGTAGACAAAGGAGTGTCACACACACACACATGCATGTGTGTGTATGTATGTGTGTGTGTGTGTATATACATATACATACACATATATATGTATATATATATATATATATATATATATATCCATAAATGTATTGCAGATTTCATAGTTCAATTACAGAACTGGGGATGCAGGGATATTTTGGAACAAATATTACTTATCTGACTGTAAATGTTTTTGACAGTGTTTCATGTCAAAATCATTAGAAAAATAATACAGGTAAACAAATGACCTGGGTATAGAAAATGACTGGGATTTGGTATGGTATTTGTATCAGGCTGTCTTAAACCAGGAAAAAATGGAGATGATGGTGTTAAAGAGGTATTACACTGTATCATGAAAAAAACCTGCCTTTAATTTTGTCCTTTTTCCAGAATTTAAAAATGATCTGGAAGAGAATAATGACATTAATTGTGCTTATATTAGGTTGTGTAGGTATTGGACTATTTCCTTTATAAGTATTATCTAATTGATTATCACTAAACCCATTGTGATTGGCTTAATTTTTTTTCTGTTTTCAACATGAAAAAAACTGGGATCAGGCCAAGTATCAACATTATGATATAGGTGTAACTATTGAGTAGATTCCAAGATGAAATATATGTAACAATTCACTTGCAGTGGACTGGTACCAAGGATATGGTAGAATACCCATTAAAGTTATTTAAATGTATGGGTTTAACAGTGCCAAACTACCAAACTATCAGCTCATTTATTTATTTAACAAAACAGAGAACCATTGTCAGCAGTTGCTTGAATATACTGAAAACAATGGCACTAGAGATAGTGGCCAAGGGGTATTTTGGGAGAGCTTTAGCTACTCATTAGGACTCCAGCCTACTGTCAAGAGGGTACCACTAGGGTGAATTATAATATGAATGGTCCTTCCTGGAGTTGTGCAATGTAATATAGCAACTCTTGTAATTTTGTCAGTGCTGATCTCCCAATCCATGCAAGATGAACAAATAATCCAAGTGAAAACACAGAGTTTACTATGCAAATGTGCCTCCAAGAAACATCTCTAATACACATATTGACAACTCCAAGGCCCTCCTATATAGAAATTTTAGATTCTTCCATTTTAATGAGCTAATAAAGCTGATCAAGGCAAGATGGACTTATTTGATTTGATTTGTTTAAAATAATATCATTGGAAATCAATCCATGTATCAAAGTATATACATATATAAACATTTAGAAACTTTAGCATTTGTGCACCTTATTATGTAAGCTGTATGCCTAAACGCACACAAACACACACACACATGCTTTCACAATAACAACCAAGATAACATCAGAAGCAACAGATTTTTGCCACACGAGAATAAATAATTTTGTTCATTTGCTTAAGCTTGGAAGTTTGAAAGTTTGGAAGTTTGAAAATGTTCCTTGTTATTCACATGTATTCATTCTCATTCATTTGTTCATTGAACATTGCTTGAGCACAAAACATTGTTTTAGTCACCAGGGATATAATTGTGAAAAAATAAAGACATGATCCACCTATCTTCTTAGAGACCTCCTATATGGGGGTAGGGGGAGAGTTAGAACAATTAAAAAGTATACTTTTATGCAACATGATAAGAATTAACAAGAAGAAAGGACAGGGTGCAAAGAAAGCTCCTAGGAGGGAACACCTAACACTGATGGGGTGTAACAAAGGCTTCTGAGCTAGTTATGGTTTATTTGCCTCCTAAATACATTCTGTGCCCTTCTCTGCTCTGTCTTGCTCTACGATCTCCAAGGATGGTATCTCCTGAGCTCCCATGCTCTCTAACTTCTGTTGGGTTGACCAATAGGAGACACCAGCAAAAGATAATAAAGCAAAAGGAAAGTTCAGGGATTATGCTTCAGCTTCCTTTCCTGCTTTGCTCTGTCTTTGGAAATGGATTAATTCCCCTATGGGTACAGTTAAATGAGTTATCTCCAAACCCCATTTCACACCAGGTTCTAGGTAACCCAGTCATTTCCCTTACCCCAATCTAGGAATAGTAACAGCTTCCAGATATCATTAGTCTTTGTGTGACTCATCATCACTTGTTGGTTCTTATAACCCTGACTACAACTCTATAAATAATCCCTAAATTACATTCTCTCTAGTTAGGTCATTCTGTGTGTGCCATAATTTCCTGCTAGGACCTAGACTGAGAGAGTTTCATACAAAGATAAACCCTGGGGACTTCCCTGGTTGTCCAGTGTAAGACTCCATGCTCCCAATGCAGGGGGCCCAGGTTCCATCCCTGGTCAGGGAACTAGATCCCACATTCCGCAACTAAGAGTTCACATGCCGCAACTAAAAGATCCCATGTGCCACAACTAAGACCCGGCACAGCAAAATAAATAAATAAATATTAAAATATATATATATATATATAAACCCTGGATAGTCTGTAGATTACAACAATGAAGAACGTTTATAGTTAGATATACTCAAGTTTAGATGCTCCACCTACAGTTTACACTGTAAGCTGTTTATATTGGTCTCTCTAAAGCTCAGTCTTCTCATCTGTAAAGCCATAACATCTGAAAAGTCATGGAAAAAAAGTTTAGACTTTGTCCAGGACGCAATGAGAAGGTATTTTGATAAGCAAAGGTCTTGTCTGCCATGTGACTTTAAAAAGATTGTGCTAGAATTTACAGTAGGGAGAGAATAATGGATATAACATTGAAAGCCAAAAGACTGAGATTTTTATGGTTTTGTTCTTCAGTTTTAGCCAGTGTGATTTTATAAGGGCAATAAGAAAGGATCCAGGAGTTGATGTTGCTTATACAGGTCAGGAGAATGGCTTTCATCTGAATTCCAACTCTTGTTTTCATTTTCTTTCACTATGCTGATGAGTCAATCTATCAGGAAAATGGAAACATGGTTAAAAACAGAGATGGGTGTAGTTTATATATTAATCAAGGACTCGGGAAGCCTGGATTGAGAAATCCTGAGAATTGTGGGCCAATTAGTAACATGAGAGAAAATTGTAAAGACTTGGTAGAGATTACGTTTCACAGGACAAGAACCAGCAATCTACAACAAATCCAGTGGAACTGAAGGGACAGCTTATTATCCTAATGGTTGAAATTAAAATAATAAATATGTTAGGTAAGAAGATAACTAAATTAAATACAAATAAAGCTATCTAGTGAAGCTTCATTTGAAATTGTAGAGAGACTATAAAATGTGTATACTTGTAGGGACTTGCTAAATACTTTGAAGTTTTGTGGAAAGCAGTATATAAATTAAGATTGAGACTATAGTTCTTTTAGTATATAATAACAAACGTACTGTGGGGACATGTTGAATGTAAATTAGTTTAAAAGAAACAAGGAAATGCTACCTTAGTGTTATCTACAAAGGAGCTGAAATAATTCATTAAAGTGGTTAAGAGTATGATCTGTAAAAATATTTAGACAAAACTGCATTTAAATCTGGACCTTGACAGTTACTTCCTGTATGACCATGAACAAATTAATCTTTCTGATCTCAGGTTTCCTCAATAGCTGAAATAGGACTTCAGCCTCATATCCTGAGGATTGAATAAGTTTATTAATATAGATATTTTGTACAGACCCAGACTCTCAAATGCAATTGCTATCATTATTATTGTTAAAAATGAAGCATTCATAAAGTCCAAGAGAGTAAGTCCTAGGTAAATATAAGTTAAATGATGATTATTAAAAGCATGTCAATACATAAAAATAATAAATGTTAAGCAAAAGGCTAAGTAATGTAGCGTTAGTTATCACTCTCTTCTCTCCCTTTGTATAGCTTTCCAATATCCAACTAAATATCTTAAAGTAAGGATTAGGGATTTAGGGGAGACTTTTCTTTTATAATATAATTAATATCATTATGTAACTTCTTTTGAACATTTTTAAGTTAAAAATTTGCTACCTCTCAAATGTTATTTCATACATATATATGAGTAATTATAAAAAGTCAGAATGTTGGTTATGTAGTTTAATTATGGCTCACATGTAATGTAGGACAATCAAAACCATCAAAAAATGGTGCTCCAAATTTTTCAGGGTAGGAAAACTCTGAAAAATTAGCCTTGTATAAATCAGAAGTGAATTTCTTACTTCATCTGTCCATATAATTTTAGTGGCCCTTCTACCATACAGTTTTCAACAAATTTTGTTCTCAGAGTGAACAAACAGAGGTGATTTGGAAATATCTCGGAGTTTAAACAGACAGTGTTAGTTTATAATTCCATGCCTCACATTAATTTATAGATTATTTCAAGTAGAATTCATGAAAAATTCCAAATAATTACATTTTCAATGCTGGAGTTGATGCCTTTGGAAATACAAATAATTTCACAACTAAAAAGTTATCTTTAACTTAAATAGTCCAATTAAACCAATTCAATTGCTATATGGTGGCAATTTAAATTATGTTCTTACGTTTAATGAAGTAATTACCTGCTAAGCATTGCCATGCAAATTCTTCAATATTTTCCAAGAGTAACTCTTTTTTTTTTAAAAGAAGTTTAGAGAGGCCAAGCAACCGTAAAAGAAGATGAAAATTTGAGCCCATAACTTCTTTCCACAGTAGATGAGATGGTACATGAAGTATCTATCTCCTGACTGTGCCCTCATTTGTGATATTCAATGAATTGGATTAGCAATTAACCATGGCTACACTCAAAGCTAAGATAAATTATAGGAATAAATTCAGGGTGGACGTGTGTTGTGCAATCCGTATTGATCAGCTTGCAGAAAATGACCTCGAAATTACTTTCAATTTTATGTGGCTAGAGATAGTTCTTGCACAAGTATTTTGTCCAATTATATAGGAGCTGTCATTAGAGATGTTGGGAAATTACTAAGGAAGCAATTAGTGTAGGATAGACTCCAGAAGAGTCATATTTATTTTTAAACTCAAAGAAAATAAAACCCATGTTCACAATCTCATACAATCATGATGTTATTAATAGCTCAATCATTTCTGACACTTTCTTGGATTGTCATTGTCATCTACTCATCAGTTATTCAACCATGAACACCTTGGGAACAGATGCTATAGTTTGGATCTCTACACATTCAATATCTAGCATGCAGTAGGGAGTAATGAATGTTTGTTAAATTGAATAAGGAATCTGAAAACTCTAGAGCATTGAAAAATATAGAACATGTTCTCATTCCACACATTTGATTTTTTTTCTCCCTTATCCTATGGATCAAGATTTTTCAGATGAGGAAACTTACATTCAGAAATATTTACAAGCTGTAAAGCAAAAGAATAACCAGCCTTTTGCTATTTTCAAATGTTTTCCATAGAAAATTAAAATGTAATGAAATTTTAGATACTGTTAACATCAACCATTCTTTGGGCAGAAGAAGAAACTAAAGGAGAACCAGTTTTAATTATTTTACTCAAGAAGACATAGCTATTTAGTAACATATTTGTATTCAATGTTAATAATAACATTACTTGGCTTTAAATAATAAGAATCTTAGTATATATTGAATATAAGCTAATATTCAAACTCTTTATCAGGCCAATAAGTTTCTGTATAATCTTGAAACCCTGTAACTCAAATTTGAGCCTTTCTCTCCTTCCTTCACTTTATTCTGGTTTCCCAGTATTCCTTTTAGTTTTCAAATTAACTACAATACTTTTGGTGTCAAATACTTTGTACATACTCTGTATTCATCTTAGAATTTCATGTCCCTCTTATCCTCTAAGCCTTCCATTGATTTTTTTTTAGAATTACTCTCTTACCAGGTCTTCCAAACTAAACCTATCCCAATAACCTTCTCTAATTAATCTCCATCGGGTGTATTTTGTTTACTAACATCATAGCATTCATTTCTCACTTTCTAATTCTATTATTATTGGTTGACTTATGCATCAACATTCTTTCTTCAGGAAACATTATGTTCTATGACATCAGGGGTGATCTTTGTTTTACTAATTACTATATATAAATCATCTAAGATAGTGCTCAGTACATGTTAGTCATTAGTAAACATTGCCTGATTTAAAGAGTAAAAGAACAAATGAATCATTGTCTTACATACTCAGCAACCACACTATTATAAAGATGCCTGAGGGCTGATGTGAATCCAGCTCAGGACATACACATTTCATTACAGTGACAGAGGTGTGAAATTGAGGATCCAACTTTTCTAATCAACTATATTCTGTGCATTATTCAGAGTGTCTTTAACTGGAAGAAAATGCCTATTAGTTACAAAATATAAATGATCTTTTAATATTCTCCTCCATAGGCTTATTTTTAAAGGGTCATGAATAATGCTGCTCCGATATTAAGAAAGCTTTTATTATTTTTCTATTAAGAACTTATTAATCTTCCCAATGAATGACTGATAGATGTAACTTATACAGATTTATATTAATTGATAGAAGAAAGCTATCACTCATAAAAAGATGCTAAAATTAATTTCTACTACTTTATTAAGAGTTATGTATTCTCTGTGTGTAACATCCTTTTAGGAAATAAGATGCATGTCATGTTTGGGTAAGACTGCTCAGGGCAAAGTAGCCTCAAAAGATTCCCTGGGAACCCAGAAAGAAGTCCAGACTCTTTTCTTCCCCAGCACTGTGAGCATGGTATAAAGAGGATCAAGGGGCCATTGGCTGAATGTTGGCAGTTCCTTACCATTCCAAAAGTAGCAAACAAGAGAAAATCTGTATATGTCTGTACCATTATATGTAATGCAAATTAATGACAGATACATTTGATAGACGAGTACAAAGCCTGAGGAAATCTTTGAAAGCCTCTTTTTTAAAAAGATTCATCTTCCAAGACAACTAGAATGGTGAATGTCTTATGGTGCATTGATGAGAATATGTTTATTTCAGTATAGAAAAACAGGGGTTACTTCGAAGTGTGAATTTAATAAATATTTACTGAATTAATACATATATCTAAGACTATTTTAACTAATAAAATATTTGCCCATCTGTCCATCTATCTACTCACTCACTCATCCATTCATCTACTTATTTAGTTGTGTAACATAATTTTGAGAAATAATTTTATTTCAGGTACTGGATTGGATGACACATACTATATTAAGCAAAAGTACTTGGTTCCTACCTCTATGGAGACTTTATCTAATAACAACCCACAATGTAAACTAGATACATATTCAATCCATTTTTTCAACATTCCATCCTTCAGAAAACTACCTTTCTCCCATTCCATGTGGTACTAATTGAGCTGACAGTCTTAGCAACTTTTATGTCTCTGAGAAGAGATGGCCCATGATATAGGGCCTGGTAAAACATACCCTTTATTCCCCTGGTTTTAATAGTTAATTCAAGTATTTAATTTAAGGGCAATTGCATTAATGAGGTGACATCAAGCAGAGAAGGAGCCTTCTCAGAAGTTGATCTACAGTAACTGGATGAAGAAGCTCTATTTTTACAAAACAATTTCCAAGACTGGGGAGTTTGACCATAGGGCTATGACATCCTTTGTAACTGTTATATGTGAAAAGCTTGTTTTCAGAGTAAAACTGGGCAGAGCTAAGCAGAAAAGAAAACAGAGGGAGGCCTTTCCCTTTATAACCCAGAGCCAAAGTATGGGATGAAGGATGTGGAACCCTCTCTTTGAATCTGTGAGCTACCTTGGCATTCTTCCCAGAAAACAAGGTATCTTGATGAACTCAGCCACTTAGATATTTATTGATGGAATTGATGGATTTCAGAATAAAGGGGAACAATTACAAACACCCATGCATTTTTAAAATAAAGTGAATTGGAGATGTCGGAGAAACAAAATTCAACTTAGCCTTAGATTTCTCCTTAAACTAAGACCCAGAAAACATAGACCATGAAAAGCTCTAAATGTTGGAGTAGACCCAAAGGAGAAAGTAGATCAAAATTAATGCACCTTATTCTGTGATAGCAGAGACATGTTACCTGCTTTTCTCCATCAGCACTATAACTGCCCAATCCAGGTACTATCACTTCTTGTTGTTTCCTCTATCACCATCTTCCTGAGTATCACTGAGCTCATAAATAGGGACGTTAATCTCTCCTGTACCTGTTTGGTGGGAAGATTGATGGAATCAAATGACAGGTTCATGAGACAAGTCTGATTTTCATGCTAGGCTCAAAAAATAAATCTAAGATAATACAAACATGATCCACAAATACTGTGATATCATAACTATATAAAAATCCATAGTAGCTTTCCATTAAACTCTGATGACATCTGGTCTCTCTTTAAAATCATCCTTTGTGTTTCAAAATTCATATTTACCACCAAGGTTTTTTTTTTTCTTCTTCTTCTTGCTTCTCCTGTTCCTCCTCCTCCTTCTTTTCCTCCTTGTCCTCTTCCTCCTCTTCCTCCCTCTTATCTTTCTCTCTTTTTTGGGGTTAACACTCACAGAAACAAACAAACAAAATATATAATACCACTAAACTTTAGTGTATAGCTGAATGATTTAACATAAGCAAGCATATGCAGCCACCACCCAGATTCAAATATAAACTATTCCCAGCACATCAAATAGCAGCATTTCCAGGTCCAAGCAAGAAAGTAATAATTGAGATTAAGATCAGAAGGCTATGTGAAGTCTTTGTGATCACTATATCTTCCTTGCATGAAGGAGGAGGAACTAATCACTCTAAGCTCAGCATGTGTATCAATGATTTTTTTATAAAATTCCCATGACATGCGGAGGCTGAAAGGGGAAGTAACCTGCCCCAGTTATGAAGACATGCTATGAACCTGGATCTGTGTGACCCTACATGCTCTTCTCAATACTGCTGGATTCCCAAACCTTTCATATAAAATTGTCACAGTGCATACCATTTTATACTTCTGAAAACCCAGTAGAGACTACACATTTTGAGCTCAGGGACCTCGTCAAATCTTTATATTGACAGCACCTAACACAGAGCTTAGAACATCTTAGATTTTAGAAAAATTGTGGGATCATGTTTGGATGGATAGAAGGAAAAAAATGAAGGAACTAAAGAAAGAAAGGCAGGAAGAAGAAAGAAAAGTAGGAAAGAAAAATGTAACAATTATAAAATGCTAGATTTTTCTTGCTTTTTTTCCTCTTTTTTCCTTTAAAATTTGTGTGAATCATGTTGGAGGGGATAGTTCTAAAGCAGAAACCAATGAATGAATGAATGAAAGCAAATAAGGGAAGTAAAGGTGAAAGTTGGTTAATATAATTCTTACTCACATACTCCATCTCCACCACTACTTCTACCCATAGCGTTTATAACTTCCCAGAAACAGTGCTTCTGGGAATTGCATCTCAAGGCTGGAAAAATAAGCAAACAAACAAAATCTGTCAGATAATTCCAGCATCTGATTCATGTCAGCGTTAGTATCGATTGGTTATATTTTCTTGTACATGTTGTGATTATCCTGGTTATTGATGCTGAGTGATTTTTTATTGTATCTTGACTGGACATTTTTTATTTCATATTTCATATTACGAGGCTCTGGATTCTATATAATGTTCTTTTTAAACAGTCTCCCTTTTGAGGTGTAATGGGAAGGATTGGTATGTATTTATGTTCAGATTCCCATTGGACTCCTCCAACTTCGTCTCAACAAAAGTGGACACTGACTCAAAGTGCCTTATTGCAGATGTGTGCTGTGGAATTTCAGCTACCCCTCAGTCCCTCTTACACCTCCCTAGCGATATGGAACACTGACACATACCACCTCATTTCCTCTGAGTGGGGATGTAAGCTCAGATCACTACTAGGACCCCTGTCATTAGCCAAGGTAGACATGGAAGGCTGGTGACTCATACCACTTCTACTGCAGAGTGATGATAGAAGCTCAGCTCCCTGCTGGGATCCACAAACATCAGAAGGGGGAGGGTAGAAGAGGAGTGACAAATAGCCGCACCTTCTATCACTTTATTCTCTCTTGCTGATGTTGGATGGGGGTGGACACTCAGCTCCCCAATGGGCCTGTTGACGCTAAGGATGGAGGGAAGCAGTATGCTTCCTATCCCTCACCCATACCATTTCCTTCAAACTTGTCAATGCTTACGTGGGTCAGCTCTCCACTCTACCACACTGTCAACTATCCTGGCAATGAAAATAGAACACTGTGTGCTTCCACCATGTGGGGATGGAAGATCAGCTCTCTGCTCAGCCTCACTGTCACTATCTAAATGGAAGGATTGGAATGCCACCACCTGCTCTTGGTGGGCAAGGAATAGAAGATCATATCTGTGTTTGGTCCTACTGACATCACTTGGTTGGGGAATAGTAGCACTGCTGTTATTTTCCGCAGGTGGAAGGGGGATAGGGTGAAAAATTAACTCTCCACTTGGTCCAAGTGCAGGTTTTCCACCGGTATTTGGCTGTAGTTGAGCATGTATTGCCAAAAAAAAAAAAAAGGTGTTCTTTTGTTAGCCCACCCTTTTCCCCATCCTATGGCTAGGGGAAAAAACTTTTTTATTTGGAGTTTTTTTTGGTCAGTGCCTGTTAGTGGTTCAAGGATGGAGTCTTCCGCAACTCCCTCTGTGGGCTATATAAGAGCAATAGTAAACCCAGGGGATTCACTGCAGTGTAGTTCAAGTTTCAAGCTCCTTAGCAGCAAACCTTCTTTCCACCTTTCAGAGTTTGTCTACCAGTGGTTTTTATGTTATTCCCAAGGTACTTTAGTTGTAAAGGAGAAGACCTAGGAGGAATGTGACTACTCCATCCTGGTGAATTCAGAGGCTGACCTTACCTTTTGTGATAATTTTGTTTGGAAATAGTTCTGAAATGTATAATGCTAGATGTGGTTGCAGTTTTTCTTGTTACTTGCTGAATATCTCAAGTATCCTCTGAGGTAGTTTTATCCATGCTTATAGATTAGAAAATAGACAGAGAGTTTAATTTAGTCCACTTTGTTCATACAACTACTAAGTAGTAGAATTTGGATTTGAACCCACATGTGTCTGACACAGATCCTATGACCTTCAAATGAAAGCAGTGGTGTTAAATTGTAGTGGAAAGTGTGGGTTATTTAAGTATTCTTTGAAGAAGCCTCCTTTTAGGGAGGGAAGAAAGGATTGAAGAGGTGAGTGTCCAGTGTTCCCTATTTTTGTCTCAACTACAGGCCTAATGAGACCTACCTATGGTATTTAGTTAAGTTTCTACACTGTCTCCTAAGATTAATAACTATTGCTTTGTTCACAATCTTTAATTAGTAAAGCTATTAGATTCCAGAAAGTGATGACCATTCATAATATGTTCATAATATGAACAGTCATCAATATGAACAGTGATGACTGTTCGTATTGATGACTGTTCATAATATACACTGAGACACACATTAAGGACACCATCTTTAGTGGTACCTCCCTCACCTACCTATTCACTTAAATCCTAAAGCAAAATTTTATATATTAAGTTGTTATAGTGCTTGATATATACATACATACATACACACACACACACACACACACATATATACACATGGCACTCAATTGTTAGTCCCTTTTCTTCATAAATAGATTTTGCAGAGAAAGTAGAGAGAGGAAAAACAGTTCTTTCCTTAATTGACTTAGGTGTATCACGTCAAGGTCTGTTGCACTGGGATATCTCCATATTTTAAATATATACATAAATCTATATAACCTCATTTAAACACTAACTGCCAGTTTAACTAGCTGGAAGAGAAATTCAGGCCTCAAATCTCTCTGCTCTCTAAGTAAATAGTCAATGTCCCCCATTACATTGGATTATATAGAATTTGTCACTGGTGTTTTATTTGGCTTCATATTTAAATGGGGAATCTCAACTCTGATACTTCACAAATACTCCTGGTCTTCTTCATCATTCTAAGATATAAACAAAACAAACAAAGAGAAAATGTTCCCTGGTGAAAGAGGTGTTGATCTCAGCTTTACTCAATACTCCTGTGTAGATCACCTTGGAAGTTTCAAGTAAGCAAACAAAGGTACAGTGTGATCCATAAAGATGTTTTTTTCTTCAGCTTTTAAAGCATGCAACATATAAAGGAAATTGTTTGAGTTGGTGTAATCTATTCTTTGTGTGTGTGTGTGTGTTTGTTTTTGTTTTTTTATTATTATTTTTTTATTTTCAATATTTTTTTTTTTTAGTTTCTGCTTTATAACAAACTGAATCATTCATACATATACATCTGTTCCCACATCCCTTCCCTCATGCATCTCCCTCCCTCCCACCCTCCCCATCCCACCCCTCCAGGCGGTCACAAAGCACCGAGCTGATCTCCCTGTGCTCTGCGGCTGCTTCCCACTATCTATCTACCTTACGTTTGGTAGTGTATATATGTCCATGCCTCTCTTTCGCTTTGTCACAGCTTACCCTTCCCCCTCCCCATATCCTCAAGTCCATTCTCAAGTAGGTCTGTGTCTTTATTTCCGTTTTACCCCTAGGTTCTTCATGACATTTTTTTTAAATTCCATATATATGTGTTAGCATACGGTATTTGTCTTTCTCTTTCTGACTTACTTCACTCTGTATGACAGACTCTAGGTCTATCCACCTCATTACAAATAGCTCAGTTTCGTTTCTTTTTATGGCTGAGTAATATTCCATTGTATATATGTGCCACATCTTCTTTATCCATTCATCCGATGATGGACACTTAGGTTGTTTCCAGCTCCGGCCTATTGTGAATAGAGCTGCAATGAACATTTTGGTACATGTCTCTTCTACATTATCCAGTTGGAGACCAACAGGTAGAATTCCCATATTATTCCATTTCAACTGTGTGCCAGATTTCTATAAAATCAAATAAGAAGAATGTCATTTATTTTCTTACCTGACTTTTAAGTGTTTATAATGATAGAAGTAGAGTCAACACACGTCTAAAACTTTAGCAACTTTCCTTACACAAAGTAGTAGCAATGTTAGTAGTGCAAGTTAGACGAGTAGAGTGAGGAGAAAGTAGTATTACTACTAACTAATCAAGCACATTTAAACTGAGTCATGCTGGGCCCTTTACCTACTTTTTTCATGTCATCCCTTCCCACCCCCCACACCCAAATCAATTAGGATTATCAAAATACCTAATTTATACATCAGGCAACTGAGGCTTGGAGAAGTTTAGTAACTTGGCCAAGAACATACAGATAATTCTAGCTGGCAAAAGTAGAATTAGATTCAGGCAATCTAAAGGCAGAACTTATGCTCTTAGGAAGTTTGGTATGTAGATTTCATACAGTGAAAGTGTAGTAATCAGTACCCATTATTATTACAGTCACAGAATTTGAAGTGATTGTTTCAAGTGTATTGGTATACACATGGCACTCAATTGTTAGTCCCTTTTCTTCATAAATAGATTTTGCAGAGAAAGTAGAGAGAGGAAAAACAGTTCTTTCCTTAATTGACTTAGGTGTATCACGTCAAGGTCTGTTGCACTGGGATATCTCCATATTTTAAATATATGATCTGTATATGTGATGTGTGTGTGTTTGTATATGTGTGTGTGTCCAAGCAAGATGTAGGTATTAGGTCTAAGGAAGGCTCCAGGAAATTCATATGTGTGCATTCACAGTAGTCGTTAATTTTTCGAAACACGTGGGATTTGGAAAATACGAATATACCTCTTTCTTCTTAAGATAAACTAATATCTAACAGCTTAATCTACACACAAAGATGATCTGTAGAGGAGAAGACAGTAATTCAGTATATCAGTCATCTGTTAGGCTATAGTCCAGTAATTTCATTTAAATGCAAACAAAGCCAGTGGAGCAAGGTATCTTCCTTTTGTCACTCCAGATCCCCTGCCCACCCTTCTCCAATCTGCTCTGTGCATCCCCCCACTCACGTCACCCCCACTAATAAGTATCTAGTTTATCAATGGGCCTTCTTTGCACTCTGGCTTCCCATTGACTTTGGTCAATTGGGAGCCATGGCAGAAGACTAAGGGAGAGAAGAAGAAAGTGAGATCAGAGTATTCATTCCCTTTCCAAAGAATCATCTCTGACTTGTTGTTTCTGAATTAAATGAAAGCTTCTCTCAAGTTTGCCCTTAATATAGGATATTCTTCTTTCAGATTACCTTAACCCCGTGTATTCAGTTATCTCTTTGTACCTAAGGGTGGTTAAAACCTTGGGATGATGCACTATCCTCGGTAGTATAACTTAAACCTTTCTACATATGTTTAAGTAGTGTCTTTATTAAGACATTCTCAAAATCCTATAATTTCTTTGTTCCATCTGCTTCTTTCTAGTATGCTAATATATATATATGTATATATATGTATATATATATATATATATATATTTAAAGAACCTCTTGTTTCACTCCTTATAGAAACTTCTTATAATTAAGTAAGCATATTTTAAAACACCCATCCACATAGGTTTTAAAAACTACAATTCATAAACTCAAATCTGGAGGAATTGAGAGAGAGGTTATGTGGGTACAGTCCTTTTACTGAACAATGGAGAAGCCTCTCCTAGGTCATAGTGTATGGCAGTGCCTAGATAGGACCATGATTGTGACCTTAGGAGTTCTGTAGAGGTTGATGCTTTTTCCACTGTAACTTGCTCCTGTGCATTGCACATGTTTGTACAATTCAGAATTCCATCCTTCTATCCATGAAGTTGTATTGTTGTATTCAATGCATTTTTTTCACAGAAAATATGTTGCATTCTTTTTTTTTTAAATCGTGATTCTTTTTGGTTTCCAACACAATAAATAATATAGTGTAAAGTATAAATAAATAACTTCACTTAAAATGCCATTTTCAAAATTACTGTACTTTTGTTCCACTGTGAAAAGAATTTAAGTCAGAGTAACAATGAATTGACTATAAAGAATATCCCATTTGACAGGTATAAAAGCTCTGAAGTACAAATATATTTCAGGTCATTCTTAGACATTCCCTGTTTCTCTTCAGTAACCAAATTGATTGTCCTTGACAAATTAGCCTGGTCAGGCACAAAATAGGACCAGTATCACGGTGTCTAAGGATTTTTTTCCTGCTAGTTACCAAGCTGATCAGGCGTAATCCAACTTCTGACTAAAATAATTAGAATGACACTTATCCATGGGGAGCTTTTTTGTACTAAGTCATGAAGGACCACAAATACATTCCCTTTGTTCTCTATGCTTGTATTTCATGGTGTTTAAAAATAATATTAATCATTTATTTCTTATGTACTGTTTTAAAATTCATTAAGTGCTTCTGTACATATGGCAGATCCAGTCAGAAGTAATCCTTGTTGAAACAACATTGTGTTGTGGGGGGAGGGGCTGTGTTCCCCTTTGTTTACACCCTCTGGGCACCTGGATTTTGACTTAGTAGTCACATAGGCTTCTCTCTCTTTATTAGTACCTGTGCTGTCTGGAGGGATTCTCTAGTTCATGGCATTATAAAGATAACAAAATTTTAAATTGAGAATGGCTTAACTTACACTTCAGTATGAGACTGAGACAGAGTTTACTATGCCCTTAGTGTTGCAGTTATAAAATTAAAAATTTTAATATTATGCAGTTTACTCTGATATTAAGGTTAATTCCTCTCTACTTAAGGACTAATGGGAATTTTTTAACAATATGGCAAAAAAGGTACAGTGTGGTCTCAATGCCTTTGTACATATTCTTCTGTCATCTTTATGTGCCCCATGGCTTTCTTTTCCCATACCATCTGTGTTTTTGATTGGTCATTTTAAAAAGCCTTCATTACTATTAGAAATTTATTCTCAACCTCTACTGCCATTTATAAATGTCCCCATTCAATGCAGTGTTTAATCAACTAATTTCTGTGGATGTTTGTTTCTTCAATTAATTTAGCAAAATGCTTTCTTCTTGCTTTTCATTCAGGAAAAGGCTTGTCTCCATAATTTAATTGCTTTCTCTTGATTCTGGGTCGATTCACAGTACAGGCATGCCTCATTTTATTGTGCTTCACTTTAGTATTATGATTCTCAGACAGTGCATTTTTAGAACTTGAAGGTTTGTGGTAACACTGCCCCAAGCAAGTCTACCAGCACCATTTTTCCAACAGCATTTGCTCACTTCGTGTCTCTGTGTCACATTTTGGTAATTCTCTCAATATCTCCCACTTTATTATTATATGTTATGGTGATCTGTGATCAGTGATCTTTGAATTTGCAATTGCAAAAATAGCATGACTCACAGAAGGCTCAAATGATGGTCAGCATTTTTTTAAGCAATACAGTATTTTTAATTAATGTCTGTACATTGTTTTTTTAGACATAGTGCTATTGTATAGTGTAAACGACAGTAGACTACAGTATAATATAAACATAGCTTTTATATGCACAGGGAAAAATTTGTGTGACTAGCTTTTTTGTGATATTTGCTTCATTGCTATGGTCTGGAACTGAAACCACAGTATCTCCAAGGTGTACCTGTATGTGCTGTGCTATAGCAGAGCAGAGTGATACTCTGAATGTTGTCCAAGCTGAGGGATGAATTCTTTATTCAACAACAATAAGAGCAAATCTTGGATGCCATAATCCTTCCTGTAAACATTCTTTTGATATCTATCTCTCTCTTATTTTTTCACCGTGACCCCATACTCAGTTTACAACTCCACTATAGTAGCAAATCATATTTGTCTCTGCTTATTTGTTTGTTGTTTCTTGTATCATCATTCAATGTTAATATTGAGTATAGTACCAATGTATTATTTATACTTGCTCTTATAATGTTATATAGGTGAAATTAATCCCATATAAAATAGGAAAAGGAACCCTGAAATCTAAAGAACTTAGATGCATTTCTAAGACCTTTGAATTTGAGTTCTCAATACCCATCACTGCTCCATCCCCACTTCTTACTTGTCATATTCCTAGTATATTTAGGTCATAAGTAAAGTGTTTTTGGCCTAGGAATGATCGACCCTATCCAACCTGCAATCACATATTCGTGGTTTTCCAACTTCAGTGGGCATCAAAATCACTTGGAGAACTGGTTAAAACACAGATTTCTGGTCCACACATCCAAAGAATCATTAATTTGTACTGTTTCTAGAAAATGCATTCTTTTGATCAGTTTGGTCTAAGGATATGTACCTTACCCAGGTCTTGTTAATAAAAAATACAAGTAAGTTTGCTAGGGAGGACTTCTCTTGTGACATAGAAAACAAATTTATTCAGAGGCACAGCAATCATCTTTAGCAACTTCACGGAATTGTGAGGTGAGAATCATAAAGATGTAAAGCCATTACTTCTAGGATGATGCAACAGAAAGTTTGGAAGAATTAGGTCCTGGATGACACCTTTCAAGTCCTGATGCAGCTCTAAGTAGCCTCCTTGGAATTTCTAGTTTTATTAAGACAAGTAATCCCCAATTAATTTAAACTGAAGCTAGTTAGGAATTGAGTTGCTTTCTTTTTTTTTTAAATATTTATTTATTCAATTGCACCCGGTCTTAGTTGTGCCAGGCAGCCTCCTTAGTTGCAGCATGTGAACTCTTAGTTGTGGCATGCATGTGGGATCTAGTTCACTGACCAGGTATTGAACCCAGGCCCCCTACATTGGGAGCACAGAGTCTTATCCACTGCGCCACCAGGGAATTCCCTGAATTGCTTTCTATTTCAACTTATACAGACACCCAGTAGTTTAAGAGACCTGAGATTTCAAATTTGGTTTAGACAATTTTTGTTTAAATTTGGCATTCTAATATACTCATATTTTCCCTTCCCTCATGGTTTGTGTTGTACTACCATTGGGTCATCCAGTCCTCCTACCCACTTTACTCACTTAGTTGCTTTTTCCTCCTCTGAAAAGAATTCCAAACATTGGTTCTGTTATTGAGATCCATCAAAAGATATGCCAAAATGGAAAAGGCAACTTTTAATTAATAGGCATCATTTTAAAAAAAGAAAAAAAATCTGAATATTAAAATGTCAGAAGAGTGTTGTGTGATGAATTAAACATGAGAACAAATTTAAAATCTCTAAATCATGGCAAGACAGCTATTTAGGTGCTATTGTTTACTCTTGGAAAACATAGTCCAGCTGTTCTAGAAAGCATTACGGCAACCTAACCTGTTTAAGAACCCTGATCCTGAGCATGTTTTACTCCAGGCCATTGCTGAACACATGGATGGAAATTACTACAGACATCAGCCCAAGCAAAGTCAGGCATGGCTCCACTTGCCTCGGTGACTTGGCATAATGCAGTAAGTGTTGTGCAGTTAACACTTCATTTATTATCTTTGAAATCTTTCTTTGCCTGTCACACAATTCAGACACACAAAGAATTATAATACCTTTATTCATTCTTTTAACAATTATTTTTTTTGTCAATATATAATCAGAAAAATAAAGCCTGTATTTTATGATTCTTAGAGTAATTTCATATTCATCGTCTTATTTGAATCTTGAAACAAATCTGTGCTCAACCAGTGTGACAGAAAATATCAGTATTTTACAGCTGAAGATATTAGGGATTTGAATGTTGAAATATGGGGAGAGGATCTTCAAGGTCATTTGTACCCTCCTATGAATGAATTCAGGATTCAAACAGGGATTCTCTGGCCACTGACCCAACGCCCTTTGCTTAGGAAACATAGGGACTTGTGCATGGTCACTAGTGAATCAGTGCTAGAATTAATACTAAAACCTATATCAGCTGACATCCAATCAAGTATGTTTCCAATAGTTTATGATCCTTTTTGTGTGAAGCTGATATTATGTTCTTTCTTCTTGATTCCAAGTATAGAAATCTAATTAACTCTGAACTTTGGATCCAGAGGTCTCCTATGCCATGCCTCAGTATATTATTAATACCCCTTCGAATTACTAGAGTGGTAAAGATGAAGGTGTTGTATCTGAAGCTCTGTGATATCCCTGGGGAAACCAACAGGGCAACAACCTGAATCATAATAAGAAGCATTTGGATTGCATGGAATGTCTGTTAAATTTTAAGACTGTCCTTGACAAAGCAGAAGAAATATAAAACTTAGGTAGAATTTTCTAGTGATTAGGGGATAAAATATAGAAATGTAAATGTAATAGAATAATTGGATCACCTCTCTCGATAGATAGATAGATAGATGATAGATAAATAGATTGTTTAACTGTTAGAGGAAAAGTAAATTGTGGGCAGTTGCTGTGATGATTCCATTATAGATTTTGATTGAGATACAAAGATAAGCAAAGAAAGCATTTGCTTGTCAAGATTTTTCCAAGTTAAAGAAAAAAAAACTTTCTAAGTTAATATATATATAAATATTTATATATATTTAAATATATTATATATATAAAACAGGTTTTTTTTCTGTTGCTATATATATATAGTTAAAGGATAGATAAATGAATGGATGGATGGATATTTAGGTAGGCAGATACATAGATAACTGTATAGATTGATAGATAGATACATTTTACTCCATATGAACTCTTTAGACATAGAAACAGGTCTATTATTATAATATATTATTACCTGAGTTGTGAAGCAACCCACTGCCTTTTACAAATATTAATTCAAGCAGCATTCAGTAAGTTCCGCCTTTGTAAAAAGCCCTGAGAGAGGCATGTGGAGTATGCAAAGATGAGTAATACCTTGGTCATGTCTCTATTAGAGAGTTCATCGTATTGTTGCAAACATGTTGGTATCCCTATTAGACTGTGTAGAGGAAAAGAAGTAGCTGAGATGGGGAAATCAAAGACCATAGTTGATTGTTCTTTGTTTCTGTGGTTCCTGACAAGTAGCATGATGAATGATACACATCTTATTTTGATCTACCCATTATCTTGTTCTTGTTGTCAAGATTAGGAGAGACATATCAGAAGTCAAATCGAGCAAACATGGAAGTCTCTCTCTGAGTTATACAGACCTTTAAATTAAATGTTCTATGACAGGACAAACAAATAATTCCAGGGCATATTCCAACTTTGCTAGTCCTATTTTTCTAGTGTGGGATAAATAAGAAAACAAATTATGTTTATGAACTACACCTTGTGTTATACTTTTCTGGTACATAATAAAACTGATAATATGTCTTTTAGACTCATATTAACAGGCCTCATTAATTTTGTAAATCATTCAGAAAAGATGTATTTCTTGGTTGCGTGGGAAGAGTGGTGTTCACAAGCTATATCGTGAACCTGAACTTTATTTTTTTGCCAGTATGACAGAAAACAAACAAGAATCATAATAAAATCTATGTTTATGTATAAACAGACACACACACATATATGTACATGTGTACATTTTATCTTACTAAAATTACAGGAAACCGATAAAAACCATGACTAAATGTACATTTGTGTATAAACACACCGCACAAACACACACATAGCCTTTTTTTTTTCTTAGAAGTGACAGTGTTGTCAAGATATAACTTTTAAAGTATTGTGTTTTTACTGACAGTGAACGGCACCAAAATTCTGTTTTTAAAGGCATCTCATTGAACTTTGGATTCTGTGACCCTGGTGACACGTCCGTTAAGACACTCAAAAAAAAAACACAGAAAAATCTGGCATAAATGTATTGGCTTATATAACTGAATTGTTCAGTTTTTCATGAATTGAAGCACAGCTGGATCCATGGTTCAAATGGTGATAGGTGTCAAGTTCCAACTTTTAGGCTGCCTTCCCTTCTGCAGCTTTAGTCTCTTCAGTGGCATAGTAGCTAGATGGAAGGAAGAATTCTAACATACTCAGAGATTCAAGTGCATATGGGATGAGTGAATCTCTTTTTCTGAAAGCCAAACATCTGTTGGTTGCATTGGTTTAATTTGGACATAAGCTTATTCCTAAACTCTAAAGAAAAGGAAGGCTCTGGTTGGTCAGGCCTCGGTTTAGTTACTAGGATCCTGCTGCCTAATTTGAACGCTGGCTTCCTTGATAACTATGATATCTTGATAAATTGATAACACATGGTATCTTGATGACCTTGATATCTACATGGCCTTAAACAAGTTACTTAATTTTTTTTGCTTTCAGTTTGTATCTGTAAAGAGTGAATAGTAATAGTTCCCGACTCATAGGTTGTTTTATAAAATGTGTTTGATTCATGGGGATTGCCTAGGACACCTGGTGCAAGGGTCTTGAATAAGCATGTCTTTATTATCACAGGTGAGCTCTGCCTCATAAAAAAGTTCATGAGGAGTGGAGGATGAATGGATGTCTACAATGAAATTGAGTTATTTTTTAAAGTAAATACATAGTAAGTCATACCAATATATATATCTACAGGTGTAGTTAAATAGCCAGTGCTTGATCACTGTGGGGAAATGTAATTATTGGTTACTGGAGAGCTCAAGATCACCTTGAGAAATCACTTCTCAGGGTTGCCTTGGCAGTCTTTTAGACACATTTCCTTAAGCCTTCTTTCCTCTACCTCAAAATTTTCATCCTTATGCTGAGTTTGAATTAAGAAAGAGGAGCGTGGCATTAAAAAGTGTGTGGGCGGGCTTCCCTGGTGGCGCAGTGGTTGAGAGTCTGCCTGCCAATGCAGGGGACGTGGGTTCATGCCCCGGTCGGGGAAGATCCCACATGCCACGGAGCGGCTGGCCCCGTGAGCCATGGCCGCTGAGCCTGCGCTCCGCGGCGGGAGAGGCCGCAGTGGTGAGAGGCCCTCGTACCAAAAAGAAAAAAAAAAAAAAGTGTGTGGGCGTGGAGGAGGGGCAGATCTCCTTCCTGGACAGAATGAGTAGCTCAGTGAACCCTTTACCAGCAAAACAACCACTTAAGTAGAAAAATATATTTAGAAAGGAACAAAACAAACAAACACATAAAGTCAGAACTCTTAAAATTCTTTAGAAATTGTCCCAAGAGCATATAGCAAGTGAAAAATATTTATTCAAAAAAATTTAATAAATCTTAGTAAGGCAGGAAGAGTCTGACATGTGCGCCAGAGACTGCTCCTGTTCCCAGTCCTACTAGCTGCAGATAACGGAAGCTCTAAACCAGAGGCTTTATACTGGATAGGTATAGCCAGGATATGAGGACTCCATCTTATCACAGCTCCCAGTCTAGGGCTGTGTTTTCACCCTCAGCCGGGGAAACTGCTGGAATTTACTCATCACCTCATGATGCAGAAACTTTGTTCTTGGTGGGAATAGCCAAGAGGAATAGCTGCACGCACACACACACACACACAGAGAGACACATGAAATCAGAAATGTCAGAAGTATAAAAGAGAGAGGGATACAGCCCAAAGGGTCCTCCTAGGATCACACATAATTGTGGGTTAGGAGGCTGTATGCATGAACTAGCCTGTACCCACTCAGGAACACTCAGAGTAGGATGTAGGGGAAATGTGAAGCATTTTCCAAGCCATACACAAATCCATCAACAAAGGGCAGAATCCTTACTGACACAGTGGGGCTTAAGATCAGTCTCTAAGTGAAAATGGCAAAGAATGGAGCTCCAAGGGCCTCTTCCTCCACAGGTAAAAAAAAATGGACAAAGACTGTTAACGTCAAGTTTGGCAGAACTCTGGAAAGTAGTCAAAAGTTTATAGCAGCCAAGAAAACAACAAGTCAAGAATAAGATGACCGAAACATGGTAGGAGAGCTTTGTGGCATTTTAACTTACCCTTGCCTCAGATAGCACTTCAAATCAACATCAAAAAAGAAAAAACAAAGCCCTAGTCAAGGTAATTATATTGGTAATTATAAAAGACAGTATCATTTTATATTTTTCCTTTCAACTGATTTAAACAATAATTACAGTAAACAATATATGTTAGAGAACTGTAATAATCTACATAGATAGTTATAAAAAATATTGGTCAAAAATCATAAGGAAAATTAGAAAACACTTTCAGATGAATGAAAATGAAGCTACTAATACCAATACTTATGCGATGCAGCTAAAGGAGTACTGAGAAGGGAATTTATAGCTGTAACATCTGTATTTAAATAAATAAGTAAATAAATATTTTCTATATATATGTATGTTTCAAATTGGTAACTTAGTCTTTCACCTTAAGAAAATAAAAAAAGAGAAAGGTAAACACAAAGCAAGCCTAAAGTAGCAAATAATAAAGATCAAAGAATAAATTTTAAAAGATTTGGAAAATAAATTTAGAAAATCAATGAAATAAAAAGTTGTTTCTTTCAAAAGATGAACAAAATGGATGAGATTTTACCTCAACTGACAAAGGGAAAAAGAAAATAAGATAGAAATTGCTAAAATCACAAAAGAAAGAGGGGACTTAACTACTAATTTTAGAAATATAAAAGAATGTATAAGGTAACATTATAGGCAATTACATGCCAACAAGTTGGGTAAGTTATATAGAATGGAAAAATTCATACAAAGGTACAAAATTGACTAAATTGACTCAAGAAGAACAGTAAACTCTAAATAGACATATAAGAGGTAAATAAATTAGTAATTTAATACTATCCACAAAAGAAAGCCCAAGACCAGTTGGCTTTACTGGTGATTTCTATTGAATTTTAAATAAGATAATCTCAGAACTTTGAGGGCAGACTAAGTACCAAAACCAGACAAAGTAAGTACAAGAAAACAAAACAACTAACACTCTTTATGTAAATACATACAAAACATCTCAACAAATAATTTTAAAATTAATACAATAATGTATAAAACTATTATATACCATGACCAAGAGGGCTTTATCCCAGAAATGCAAGGATGATTTAATATCTAAAAAATAATTAATGTAATATACAATATCAACAGATTAAAAATATAAACTAAATGATCTCAGTATTAGCAGAAAAAAATATATCACAAAATCAAACATGATTCATGCTAAAAATACTCAACATATTAGTAATAATAGAGAACTCTTTCAACCTAATAAAAGGCACCTAGGGAAAAACCACAGCTAACATCATAATCAATGGTTAAAGAATGACAGTTATCTCCTAAGATTAGGAACAAAGCAGGAATATCTGATTTTACCACTTTTATTTTTTTTTATTTTTTATTTTATATTGAAGTATAGTTGATTTACAGTGTTGTATTAGTTTCAGGTGTATAGCAAAGTGATTTATACATATATCTATTCTTTTCCAGATTCTTTTTCCATATAGGTTATTACAGAGTACTGAGTAGAGTTCCCTGTGCTATACAGTAGATCCTTGTTAATTATTTATTTTATATATAGTAATGTGTATATGTTAATCCCAACCTCTTAATTTACCACTTTTCTTTTACATTGTACCAGATATTCTAGGACAATTAGGAAAGAAAAATAAATAAATGGCATCCAGATAGGAAAGAAAAAAATAATTTATCTCTATTTGTGGATAGCATGATCGTTTATGTAGAATATTGTAAAGAGTTCACTAAAACACACACACAATTAGAACTGATAAGCAACCTAAGTAAAGATGAAGGATACAGGTTCAATATACAAAAATCAATTGTATTTCTATACACAGGGAATGAACAATGTGAAGATAAAATGAAGAAAATTCTCCTTACAATAGCATCTAAAAGACTAAAATACAATACTCAGGGATAAAACTTAAAGAAGTGCTGAAAACTACAAAACATTGGTGAGAAACTAAAGTAGATTTAAATAAAGGAAAATATATACCATTTTCACAGATTGGAAGCCTTAATATTGTTAAGAAGAAGACATACATACAACTGATCTACAGATTCAATGCAATCTGTATCAAAATCCCATCTGTTTTTTTGGCATAAAGTGACAAACTTATCCTAAAATTTATATAGAAATAGAAGTGATTTAGAAGAGTCAAATTATCTTGAAAAAGAAGAATAAACTTGGGGGACTCATACTTCTTGTTTCAAAACTCACAACAAAGCTACCGTGATCAATACAGTGTCTTTCTGGGTTTACAGTACACTTATAGATTAATAGAATAGACTTGAATGTACATAAGAAACTCTTAACTTTCTGGTCAATAATTTTTTTTTTTTTTTTTGCGGTATGCGGGCCTCCCACCGCTGTGGCCTCTCCCGCTGCAGAGCACAGGCTCCGGACGCGCAGGCCCAGCAGCCATGGCCCACGGGCCCAGTCTCTCCGCGGCATGTGGGATCCTCCCGGACCGGGGCACGAACCCGTGTCCCTTGCATCGGCAGGCGGACTCTCAACCACTGCGCCACCAGGGAAGCCCTGGTCAATAATTTTTTTGACGAGTGCCTAGAACATTTCAGTGGGGCAAGATTTGTCTTTTTTTTTTTTTTGGTACGCGGGCCTCTCACTGTTGTGGCCTCTCCCATTGCGGAGTACAGGCTCCGGACGCACAGGCTCAGCAGCCATGGCTCACGGGCCTAGCCGCTCTGCGGCATGTGGGATCTTCCCAGACCGGGGCACGAACCCGTGTCCCCTGCATCGGCAGGCGGACTCTTAACCACTGCGCCACCAGGGAAGCCCAAGATTTGTCTTTCAATAAAGGGTATAGCGGTAACTGATCATCTATATGTAAAATAGTGAGTATGACCTCTACTGCATGCCATATACAAAAATTAAATCAAGCAGTAATTTAAGCATAAGAGTTAAAATTAAAAGAACTATTACAAGAAAACAGTGCAGCAAATCTGTATGACCTTAGATGAGGTGTTGCTTCTTAGACATGACAGCAAAAGCACAACTGGCAAAAGAAAAACAGAAGATGGTTCTGTATCAAAATTCAATACTTTTATGCTGCAAATGATAACATCAAGAATGTGGAAAGACAACTCATAAAATGGGAGAAAACATTTGCACATCATATATCTTTTGTATATAGCATATATAGAAAATAGCTTACAACTCAAAAATAGATACAGAACCAAGTAAAAAATAGGCAAAGTATTTGGATAGACATTTCTCTTAAAAAGATATATAATGTCTTATAAGCACATGAAAAGCTACTCAGTATCATCAGTTGTTAAGGAAATGCAAATCAAAACCTTAATGTGATATCACTCCGCACTCACTAGGATCATTATAGTAAAAAAGATAGACAAAACAGATGTTTGACCATGATGTGAAGAGACTGGAAACAGTAAACATTGCTGGTGGGAATGTAAAATGGTGCCCATTTGGAAAACATTTTGCCAGTTCCACAAAATGTTAATTATAAAGTTACTATATAACCCAGCAATTCCACTCCTAAGCATATACTTAAGTAGAACAAAAATGTACATCCACAAAAAAAAATGTGTATACAAAGGTTATAGGAGTATTATCCAAAAGGTGGAAACAACTCAAATGTCTGCCAACTGATGAATGAATAAATAATATGTGACATTTTCATATGATGGAATATTATTCAACCATAAATTGGAATGAAGTCCCAATATATGTTACAACATAGATGAACCTTGAAACCATTATGTTAAAAGAAAGAACACATTCACAAAAGACCACGTATTATATTATTTCATTTATATGAAATGCTGAGAATAGGCTCATTCATACAGGCAGAGATTAGATTTGTATTTCCTTAGGATTAGTGGTGAGAGGATAAGAAGAGTGATTTCTAATAGGTTTGGAATTCTTTGTAGATGATAGAAATGTTTTTAAATTGGATGTGGATATGGTTGTGTTTTGTATGTTAAAATTGGTGAATTTTATGTTATGTGAATTATATCTCAGTAAAACTGGAGTTTTAAAAAAAAGGAAGAGGAGGGTTTTATATATCTGTACATATTCCCCAATAATGATTCAGGTGGTAAACATTTTTTTTTTTTTTTTTTTTTTTTTGCGTTACACGGGCCTCTCACTGCTGTGGCCTCTCCCGTTGCGGAGCACAGGCTCCGGACGCGCAGGCTCAGCGGCCATGGCTCACGGGCCCAGCCGCTCCGCGGCATGTGGGATCTTCCCAGACCAGGGCACGAACCCACATCCCCTGCATCGGCAGGCGGACTCTCAACCACTGCGCCACCAGGGAAGCCCGGTAAACATATTTTTAAGCCACAACATAAAAGGGAGATGACAAGGCAGTAAATATGATTATTTAATCTCTCACTGACCCTCTTTTTTGGGGATAACATAGCTGACTGCTGTCTCTTGTGAAGTTCTGTAACTAAGTAAAATTGTATAAACATGGCTTCATCTCCTCTATCATTTGTTTCAGTATCCTTGGCTAATGAATTGCAAACTTTACCCAAACTTAATATGAAGGGTGTGTGTGTGTGTGTGTGTGTGTGTAAATCTCCCCACCCCAAGAATCTGTTCACCAATTGTAAAATAAAGTTTTTAACTAACCTAATTTCACATACCTGTAACCTTTGAAACAGGGAAAGTAGAAGTCCACCGTGGATTATTATTTATAGTGTGTTCATATAGACTTCTGTGGTCATATTTATAAAAATGTGTATTATAGCTCCTTTTCAAAATAGAGTCAGTATGAATAATAAGAAAAATATACAGTGAGTGTGAACAGAACATAATACCTACAGTCAAACTACTTTGCTACTCCTTGTTGCTATTTGGGACAAAATCGTCTTTTGTGTTGATACATTGCATACCACCACCTGGAAATAACTATTGTATCATATTGGAAGCATTTTTTCCCTAGGAAAATAGTTGCAGAAAGGCTAAATGAGCTTTCTCCATCCTTTGACAGGGAGACTCTAAAGTTGTTGTTATCAATCCTTTGGAGCTTCCAGGGTGTATAATGTTGACTGGGTAAATCTCAAATGTCAAGTCAGTTAAATCCCAGAAAACACTTGCACAGCCAAACCCAAAACTTCCATCTTTTCATTGTCTAAGATCAACTTACGTCACAGGAATTCACTAATGAGTGTAATGATGGATAGTATGCTGTTTGTGAATAAGAGATATTACCACACTAGAGTGACCTCCAGGAAAATTAATTGAGTGGTAGAGGCCTCAGTGAAAATGGGTTTCCTCTTCTGCCTCTGCTCACTCTCTAAATGTGACCCTGGATTCTTGATTCTCTGATGGTCCAAACTATACTTTGGTCCCAGGATATTTGACAGAAGTATCTTGAGGAGTGTGAAATTTCCTTGGTGGTGCCTGAACACTCCATATTGTTGCACAGTTTTAGCGCTGAAGAGCTCTTGCTCTGTTTCCAAAACTCCCTCTCCTTCTTCAGTTATACCTCATAACACATGCTGTTGACACTGCCTGTTTCATTCTTGTTTTCCCTACTATTCTTGAAGCTATGAGAGGGTAAAGGCAACGTGTACCTTCCAAAATTCTGATCATTAGTAACTAACACAATTAGGGAAATAAAGGAGATTTTAAAAATTAAATGTGAATGAATTAATGGATGAATGGACAAATTAATCAAAATCTTGAGATGTTTAAATTTTTATAGGCTTGGTGCTGGAGAAAACCGTTTAGGTCACCCAGTTAAGACTGTCTCCAAAGAAGAAATAACATTTCTCTCATTCCCTTTAGTCAATGAACTGCACTACTGAATCAAGGTCAGCAAATTAAACAACTGTGGAACACTTCTTAATGTTTTTCTTTATAATAAGCCAAGTTTCTCCTTCTTTTAAATGTACTCTTCTTATGAGCAGGATAAATCATGCCCAATGTCTTTTTCCCATTAAATTTTGGATAATGGGAATGCCAACATGGAGACTTTACCTTTATGTACTGAACAGCTCAAGTTTTTCTTCAATTTTCATTCCTCTGATATTGTTTCAATACCAACTGTTAATCATTCAGAAAAAATGTTTTCAGGCGTCTATAAAATAGCTGGGCATCAAGCCAGGCGATCATCCTGCTTCTACTCTGTCCTTGTTCTAATTAAAACAGGAAGCTATTACTATTAAAATTTATTATATAATTTATTGTCTTGAGATAAGTATCAAAGGAGAACTATACTAAGGGGTAAAATATCATATTTTCAGTGAGAAAATTATTTATAGCATAATCATTTCAAATTAGATATTTCTTGAATGCCAGGTATTTCTTATTCCTGTGGAGATGTTGTTTATTCTTATGGCTGAGAATAATGTTTGGTTATTATCTAAACCAACACACACACACACACACAGTATTTCCAATGATTTAAATATGATGAGACTATTTTAAAGCATTGCCAGATATATTCAGACAGTTTACCTGGGAGAACAACTTTTTTCATCTCAATCCATCTCTCTCTATACACTTGTTTTTACCACAATTTCATTCTAAGGAATGAAGGTTTAGTTTTTTTCTTTCAGTAGACATTAAAGGAGGTATTTCAACTTAAATTCTTCAAGAATTATCTAGGTCACATTCACAGCTTTTAACTCGCATGGTGAGAACTGTTCTTCTTTCCCAGATGACAGAGGCTATGTAAGTGTATAGGAAGATGGATAGGGAATCATGGCTTCTCAGTCTTATTGTCACATTTTCCTCAGTCCCAGGGGTTTTTTTAGCTTTTCAGATTCACAAACTTAATTTCACTGGTTTACAATGTGAGAGGACTCTAGCCTTGGTGAATTGATTCGTGCTATTCTAAAACACAAGAGACCACTACAGAAGCTACAATACTAAGACATTAATTTATATATTTTAAAGTTCCTAATGGAAGAAACACTAATGCCTGTTTACCAGGAACATCTTCCCTCAGGAGATAAAAAAAACCTATAGAAGCTATAGTTATTTTGTTTCTCCAACAAATAGTACGTGGCTATTTAACTTGAAGTGCATTGCTGATGCATATTGACTTTCACAGGAGACCATAAATGCAGTGGTATCAACGTTTTGTACTCAACCACAACACAAAACTACCCATCAAATGTTTTTTTATCTTGTCCAGTGAAATAGAATCTCATTGGAAGTATCAGTCTCTGTCCTGTGTAGTGCCTCACCTCATCCAATGTCAATGTCCTTTGACTCCTCAAAATTATCTCTGCCCAGTTTCTTATACAAACCTAACCAGGATAATGTTGGCAACTATACATTTAGCCCAATCTCCAGTGAGGATTAGAAATCATTCTGAGGTCTTATCTCAAACCCCTGGTTGAAACCATAGGTACCTGTTTGAGCTTTGATCACAGCTGTCCTCGTAGTTATCTATAATGCCTTACTATAGCATTCCTATAACTAAGAGGCATATATTTTTGGATATACTAAAGATTCCACAAATTCTACATCCCCTAAATTTGAACTCAAGATCCTTTCCCCAAACCAGTTTTATGTCCTGTAGCTCTTATCTCAGTGAATGGAAACCTCATGCACAAAATCATCAACAACCATCTGTTGTTTCAGATATAGAACAACAAGTAGGACATGACTGTGAAATTTGAGAGGAAGCAGATAAGATCAGTTCAACATTTTTACTGGGCTTCTGACTGTGGAAATGTGACAGATCAAGGTGACAAGGCTCAGGCAGAGTGTGGAGATTTCGCTGAAGCCCATGGAATAAGCATTCTACTGAAACCCATGAAAGATCAAGTCTTAGGAGTAAGAATCACACATTAGAATTAAAGCCACACTGCAGAATTGAGGTCAAAATATTAATAGATTACCACTGACAAAGAATAGAACCAAGCTTGAAAGGCTGAAAAGGAATTACCAGTTAAATAACTACCAACAGAATACAACTCAGTATTGTTTAAGGGAAGATGATATAGTCCAGATTCCACACAACTTATTCCCAGTGTCCAACAAATCATAAATCAGTAAAATGTAAACCAAGGATGATCAGGAAAATCTGAGTCATAAAAATAAAACAAATCAATAGAAACAGACCTTGAGATGATTCAAATGTTTCAATTTGAGGAAAATAAATTTAAAATTATGATCAAAGACTAAAATACACTGATAAGATGTAGTGAAGTAAATCTCAACATCTCAGCAGATAAATAATAAGTATAGAAACAAACTAAAGAGAGCGGTTATATATCCAAGATTTCAACATGAGGTATTCTGTAGATCTGCTCCCTAGTGAAACTCATAAAAATTATGACATAGCAACAATTTAAAGTCTCTGGAAATGGACTGATGGCATACAGTAAATAAAGAGACATTTATTCAAGAAAATCTGCTAACACACAGTTAGAAAATCAAGAGTTTGAGGGCATTTAAACCCATTCCACTCCCACTCTTTCTCAGTCTTGTGACAGAAATTCTACTACAGGTGAATGCAACAAAGATAGCCTCTATCCAACCATTAGTAAGATAGAGGTCCCATGCTGGGAGAGATAAGCTGAGAAGACCAGAGGCTACTGTCTTCCGTCATCAAGTACCCAGCTCTTGGGAGATTGGCTGGGTGCTTTGTGACCGCCTGGAGGGGTGGGATGGGGAGGGTGGGAGGGAGGGAGACGCAGGAGGGAAGGGATGTGGGAACAGATGTATATGTATGACTGATTCACTTTGTTATAAAGCAGAAACTAATAAAAAATAAAATAAAATAAAAAAATCAAGTACCCAGCTCCTGAATCACAGATGCTAGGTGGAGAGAAGTGGCTGCTATGTCTGTCTTCTGCTTCAGAGCCATGGCTCAGAGATTCTGTCCAGAGGAGAGACAGGTTATAAAAGATAATGCAGTGAAGTTCTTCCCAAAGGAACTGACTTTGTTTGCAATAGAATGTGGGGAAATTAAAGCCTAGTGGTACTCTTCAAAATAATGGAGATTGTGGTGAAAAGCAATTAAGACAGGCAGATAACTTCATTGAGATATAAGGTAACTTGTGGGCCAGCTTAGTTTATCAGACAGAGCTATACTGGAATAATATTTCTGTATTTCACTGGAATTAATTTAGTGTAACTCTAAAGTAAATTCTCATAAGTAAATATATGGTAAGCTCTGGAGCAGCCATTGACAAAATAACTCAAAAATATAGTTTCAAAGCTAAAAGAATTAAAATATTACATTGTAAAAAAAATCATTTAACAAAAAAAAAGCAGAAAAGAAGGAACAGATAAAAAACACATGAGACATACAGATTAAAATAAAATGGTAGAATTACATACAGCTATATATGTAATAACAGTAATAATAAAAGGGTCAATCCATAAGGAAGATGACAAAATATGCTCTATAACCACTATGGAGTGAAATTAGAAATCAATAACCAAAAGAAACTTGAGAAACTCAGAAATCTACAGAAATTAAACAACATACTCTTAAAAAGCCAATTTGTCAAAGAAGAAATCACAGGAGAAGATGGAAAATATTTTTGAGATGAATGAAAATGTAAACACAACACTATGTAACGCAGCTAAAGCAGTTCTTGGAGGGAATTTTATAGCTGTAAATACCTCTTTAAAATAATAAGAGTAAATATCTAAAAATCAATAATCTAACCTTCCACACTAGGGAACTGGAAAAATATAACAAAGTAAACCCAAGGCCAGCAAAAGGAAGGAAATAAAAAAGATTAGACTGGCAATTAATGAAACAGAAGTCCAAAAAAAAAAAAAAATAGAGAAAAGTCAACAAAACCAAAAGTTGTTTCTTTCTTTGAAAAGATCAACAAAATAGACAAATTTTTAGGTAGATTGATCAAGAAAAAAAGATACAAGGCTCAAATTATTAAAATCAGAATAAAAAGACTGGACATCACTACCTACCTTACAGTAATAAAAGGATTATAAAAGAATACTATGAACAATAGTACACCAATAAAATAGACCACTTAGATGAAATGAGCAAATTCCCAGAAAGACTCAAACTACCAAAACTGGCTCAAGAAGGAATAGATAATCTGAATAGACCTAGAACAAGTAAAGAGATTGAATTAGTAATTTTAAAATTATCCCCCAAAACCACCAAAAAAATCCCCTACAAAATACTAGCAAGACAAATCCAGGAACATATAAAAAGCTCTGTACAACATGACCAAGTTGAATTTACCCCAGGAATGCAATGTTGGTTGAACATCCAGAAATCAACTGATGTAATAGGACATATTAATTTTTTAAAACCACAAAAAAACCTACAAGATTGTATCTATAGATACAGAAAAAACATTTGTCAAAATCCAACACACATTGTTGATAAAAACACTGAACAATCAGTACTTCGTGTCAGAACTTAACCTGGTAAGAGCATCTGTGAAAGACCCACAACAAACATCATACTGAGATCAAGGACAAGACAAGGATATCAGCTTTCACTGCTTCTATTTAACATTATACTGGAAGTTATAGTAACATCAATTAGGAAAGAAAATGAGATATTAGAAAGAAAAAAGTAATGTTCTCCCAATTCAAAGATAATGTGATCTTATATATATAGAAAGTTCTAAGGAATCCATTAAAAACCTTTTTTTTCCTGGAAGGACATATATTATTTTATTAAAATATTTTGTAAAGTTTTCAAACTAGAGCAAAGTGATCACCCTTATAAGCTCACAATTTATATAACAAATTAACCTAAGTTTATATTCATTTTAACATAAGGTGATGGAATGAAATTGCAAAGAAAATATGGAATTTATTTTGTGAAATCTTGGTATGTAGTTAACTGAATATTTTAACAGCTTTATTAGTATATAATTCATACATCATAAAGTTAACTCAAGGTGTACAATTCAGTCATTTTTAATAAATTTACAGTATTGTTCAATAATCACAATAATTTTAGAATATATTTATCACCCGAAGAAGATAATTTTTGCCCATTAGCAGTCATTTCCCATCCCCTGTCACCCCACCTCCTCATCCCCCAGTCCGAAGCAACCATTAACTTTTCTTTGTTTATAAATTTTCCTATTTTGGACATTTAACAGAGCAGAGTTGAAAAAAAAATTATTGCAGCATAATCCTAATTATGATATAGCCAATCTATCCTTATAGATAAGCATCTACATATATATCTCCATGTTGAAGGAAGTACACCTAAATATTAAAGTTGATTGTCTTCAGTTTTTTTAATGTAACATCATTTTCCAACTTTCTGCACTGATATGTTAGTTCTCTATCAAAAGTGGGGTTTTTTTGGTTTGTTTGTTTGTTTTGTTTTTTTGCGGTACGCGGGCCTCTCACCGCCGCGGCCCCTCCCGTTGCGGAGCACAGGCTCCAGACGCACAGGCCCAGTGGCCATGGCCCACGGGCCCAGCCGCTCCGCGGCATGTGGGATCCTCCCGGACCGGGGCACGAACCCGTGTCCCCTGCATCGGCAGGCGGACTCTCAACCACTGCACCACCAGGGAAGCCCAAAAGTGGGTTTTTTTAATTTTAAAAGTTTTTACAACATTTAGGTCATATCAATTATGCTATGAAATGACTGTAAAGGGTATATATATGATCTCTATTTTTATGAAATAAAGAAGTACTAGAGTTTCTACTTAATGATGAACAATTCCTTTTCAAGTTTAGCAGCCTTGCTTTTTAGTCTGTATTTTTCCAATCCTTTATTATAAATTTTATTTCAGCTTATATATGATACAGTTTGTAAGAAGCTTTAAAATCCTTTCTGGAATGAGGCCCAATACAAACATATAAGTAAATAATATAAAAGATTGATGAATTTAATACAGGTATGTTAGCTAGAGATAGATGGAAGAAGAAAATAATTAGATATTGAAACCTGTAGTTAAATACATCAGCTTGCCTTTTCAGATTTGCTAAGTAGGAGAAATGTTGACTGATTTGGATTCTCTACTTTCTTTTCTTGTTCCCTTGAGGAGTTCCTTAGATGTAAGGAAATGTGTCAAATTTGGGAACTAGATGAACTATATCAGAATTATGCATGGTGTTTATTAAAAATGTGAGACTTACTGCATCAAAAGCTGTAGGGGCAGTGTCATGGTATTTAACTACTCCCCCAGGTGCTTCTAATGTAAACAGAAATTCAGAACCTCAGAATGAAAGCTGAGGTGAGGACTTTCCTGGTGGCACAGTGGTTAAGAATCTGGCTGCCAGTACAGGGGACACTGGTAAGAGCCCTGGTCCGGGAAGATCTCACATGCCGCAGAGCAACTAAGCCCATGCACCACAACTGCTGAGCCTGCGCTCTAGAGCCCGTGAGCCACAACTACTGATCCCACATGCCACAACTACTGAAGCCTGCATGCCTAGAGCCTGTGCTCCGCAACAAGAGAAGCCACCGCAATGAGAAGCCTGCACACTGCAATGAAGAGTAGCCCCAGTCGCTGCAACTAGAGGAAGCCCACGCGCAGCAAAGAAGACCCAGCGCAGCCAAAATTAAATAAAATAAATAAACAAATGAAAGCTGAGATGAGAGACTGGAAGTGTTATAGACTGATAGACATATGGCTCCTTGTTGACCACCTTTCCCACAGGACCCTCCTTTTCTGGAAAAGGGATTACTATTCCAGAATATTTAAAAAAAAACTAGAATATTAAAAAATGAAAATATAAAAAAAAACAACTAGAACTCAACAGCAAGAAAATAAACCCAATTTAAAAATGGGCAAAGGACTCCAACAGACATTTCTCCAAAGTAGATATATGAATAACCAATAAGCACATCAAAAGATGCTGAATATCACTAATCATTATGGAAATGAAGATAAAAATCACCATGAGACCATTTCATATTCGTTAGGATGACTATTATCAAAAAATAAAACAAAACACAGAAAATAAGTGAAGGTGAGGATTTAGAGAATCCAGAACCCTCCAACACAGCTGGTGGGTATGTAATGGTACAATTGCTTTGGAAAACAGTCTGGTAGTTCCTCAGAAAGTTAAGCACAGTTATTTGACCCAGAAATTCTACTTCCAGATGTATACCAAACAGAAACAAAAATGAATATGCACACAAAACTCATACACAGACATTCATGGCAGCATTATTCATAATAGCAAAGGTGGATACAACCAAAATGTACACCAACTGATGAATGGATAAATAGTATATGACATATCTATACAATGGAATATTCAACCATAAACTGGAGTGAAGTACTTATGTATTTTACAAAATGGATGAACGTTGAAAACATTATGCTAAGTGAAAAACAATCACAAAAGACCCCATATACATGATTTTATTTATATGACATGCTCAGAATAGGCAAACCTATACATAAAGTAGTTTAGGTGTTGCCTAGACGTGGGCGGGGAAGGGAGATTAGGGAGTGACAGCTAAAAACTATACTGTCTTTTTTGGGGTGATGAAAATATTCTAAAATTACATTTCAATAAGCCTGTTACCAAAAAAACACACAATATGCTAGGCAATTGGGAAGATGAATCTATTTAAGGACAAGTTTAGAATAAACACCTCCAGTATTTATCACTGTTGTGTTACAGTGAGTGATAAAATAGCTCAACCACTGAGGGACACCTGGTCTTGTTAAGGTCTTATTTCACTGAGGGAAATCCTACTCCACAGCCCTTTATCTCCCTCTGTTAGTTGTCCTAGGATTCTGTGTTAATTCTGATTTTGGATGATTAACCAAAAAACATGCATTTGGCCTCAAATGTCCTTCAAGAAGAAGGAATTGTAAGTAGAGTCTAAAGCAAACAAACAAACAAAAACCAGTCTTATGCCAAAGCCAAAGGGAGATCTCCTAAATGCTGGTTCCTTGGACTTATTAATAGGAATTTTCAAGTTTTCTTTTTACTAAGTTTCAACCAGCCTCTGGGATATAGTCCTCACTCTACAAGACAATGTTACATTTCTGATTTCTGAGTTGGCAACATTTACTGTTATGTTGAGCAGTTTCATTGGTGTGTTGTACAGTACAATAAGCCAATAAGACACTCTCTAGGTTTAAGGTGTCACAGTCAAATATATTTTGAAATCATATGTCTGGATAATCTTAACATAGATTCCTATATTAAAATTTCTGCAAATCTGTGAAATTCAGTTTAACTCTGCGTCATGGTTTCCCAAATTGAATTGACTAGGGAATATGATGCTACTACCTCTTTTTTATTTTTACTAATTAACATGTGAAGGAATTAGTATTCTACAAAACACACATTAGGAAATGCTGTTTAAGTGCCTATGTTATATAGTTTTTTATGTAGCCAGATTGAAAATAAACCTATTGACAGATGATTTAGCTGTAAATGGGCACGACCAAATATGAGCTGATGAAGTCAAATATTCTGTTTCAGTGTTCACATGGGCCTATTGAATCAGTTTGAAAAAGATTGTGATGTGCTACAGTATTCTAGATGGCAGTCTGTGTGTTGGCATTCCTAACCTCCTGTTGGTGCTATGTGTAAAGACATGGTATCAGCTATACAGGTAGTCTCTGCTTGCCTCAAGTTGTCTCAGGCAGATTGCACAAATTCCCTACACTTTCCCTAAAAAATGTTGATGGAAATTTCCAAGTAAGGCATTATTGACCTATGCATGTTTATTTATTTTGTGACTGGCAAGAATATTTAGCTAACCTGTTTATTCTGCATTAATAATCTCACTCCAGATAACAAAGAAAAGGACATAAGTAAAATATTAAATAGGCCATATTCACGTGGTTTTAAGTCCAGTGAGAGATGAACATTTCTATACCACCTAAATAAGGGGAGTTACATGGGAAAATATTCCTGTAATGTGTTGCTTCTAGGTTGCCAATTAATACTCTGTTAAAATGGCTACAACCATCTGGCTATTACAGGATGTTGGAGATAAAGTTGCCATTAAATTCAATGATATGGGGCTTCGCTGGTGGCGCAGTGGTTGAGAGTCCGCCTGCCGATGCAGGGGACACGGGTACGTGCCCCGGTCCGGGAAGATCCCACATGCCGCGGAGCAGCTGGGCCCGTGAGCCATGGCCACTGAGCCTGTGCGTCAGGAGCCTGTGCTCCGCAACGGGAGAGGACACAACAGAGAGAGGCCCGTGTACTGCAAAAAAAAAAAAAAAAAAAAAAAAAAAAATTAACCATATGTTGTCCAAACAGAATTTTCAGTCTTCTGTAGATAATTCATCTGCATTTTCATTCATATGTCCATTTATTTACTTAATCAATAATCATCAATGTACTAGCTGCAAGTCACTGATTTTAGCTATGAAAAGAAGGGTGCTAAGTAGGGATTATATTATTTTGACATCAAGAATATATGTTCTTAAGAGAAAAGGATGTGTATGCAAATTATAAAATTAAGAATGTCATAGAAGTCATAAGTGGGGGAAATGGAAAAAATATTTACTAAATGCCTCCTATGTATGGGCATTATGTTATGCTCTTTATATTTAAAGGAAAGTATATTGATTTGCTAGGACTACCATAAAAAAATACCACAGACTGGGTGGCTTAAACAATAGAATTTTATTTAGTCACAGTTCTGAAGGTTAAAAGTCCAAGATTAAGTGGTTGGCAGGTGTGGTTTCACCCAAGGCCTCTCTCTTTGGCTTGCAGATTGCTGCCTTCTCCCTGTGTCTTCACATGGTTGTGCCTTGATTTGTGTATGTCTACACCCTAATTAACTCTTCTAGTAAGAATACCCGTCCTATTGGAATAGGCCCATCCTAATGACCTCATTTTAACTTAATCACCTCTTTAAAGATTTTTATCTCCAAATGTGGTTACGTTCTGAGGTAATGGGGATTTAGGACTTCAACACATGAATTTAGGGGGGAAACACAATTTGGCCAATAACATATAGTTTTTTTTCTCAATTCAGATATGAAAACTCAAAGGGGATAACCAAGTTACCACTGGAGACCCATGTGTCTTCTGCTTCAAAACTCTTCATATCAATAATAATAGAAGCATTTTCAATAAATTGCCATGTTTTATGTTGAGAATTTTGCTTATACTAATTCATTTGGTGCTCCCAACAGTGCTATGAGATAGGCAGTGACAATTGCACCATTTCAGAAATGAGAAAAAATGAGGCTTAGAAAGATTAAGCTACCGACTCAATGTCACATAATCAGTAGGAGTCAGAGCCTTCTTCTAAATCTTTTTTTACTCTAAACTTATCCCTTCTTTTCTGGAACTTGCTAGTTTCAATTTTTCTGACTCAAAAAAAAATACATCAGCGTGTATTATAATATTGGATTTTATAAATATGACCCAATGTGGGTAACATCAGTATGTTTGGAAGTTTGGAAGAAAAAGAATATTGCCTTCTTGAATACATTGGCATCCAAGCAGAGGCCCAGAATTAAACCAGGAGAAACAGCGGAAAAGAACATTAAGTATGTAAACAGACTGTCCTCTGAACTTGAAAAACAATACACCTACACTTAAAATATGCCATGATCTTTTTTCATTGCAAATATTTTTGAGGAGTCTACATATTATAGTAATTCTACTTTCATTTGATTAACTTTTCATTAATAATGAAAACTCCTTACATCCTTTGACAAACCCAAAATATCTCTCTGGATGCAAATTCAGTGTGCTGTGATTTGGAGACAAAAGGAAGAAGAAAGAGACTATCTATCTAATGGGCAAAGATGTAAATGATCAGTGTAAATCAAAGGACAAAAATAAGCACCGGATTTTGAACACTGTCAGGTTGAATAACAATGAGAGTTCATCTGACTGAGATGGTAGAAATGTATGAGTGGGGAAGAGGTGGAGAGGGATCCTTTAAAGATGAGAAATGAAAATGTCACCAAAATTCTGAGAAAATACTACTTCCCAGGAGCAGGTTAATGAAGCAGAAGCAAAGCTCCAACTGTCAGCAGCTGAATTATTAAAGGAGGAAAAGCAGAATCTGTGGACAGGTTCAGGCTGTCCAGAAATTGAAAAATCTTAAAGCAAATCTCCAAGTGAATCACAAGAAGCTTCATTTAACTTTTATCTGAACACTTTAATGGTGCATTTGCTTTAGATTTTAACATTTTTCAGAGTTCATTTTTTTCATACATCTATAACCATTCTCTTCCAAAGAGGAATAGTCACAAATCCGTGTCAAGAATTGCAGGTGGGAAAATGGAAAAAGTAAGCAGACTGTCATTATACCAGTGCACTCATCAGTTAGACATCCCAAATGCAAGCATGCCTTTGGAAAACTTTTCTCTCAAGTGAAATAGAAGAGTAGTGGGTTAAAACCTGCACTTTGGGTCAACAGAACTAGGTTTAATCCTGTCTCTGCAAAAATATTTCACATGTGACCATGAATAAGTTTATTTAAAATCATTAACTCAGATTTTTCATTTGGAAATACCTCTTGATTCGGGTATACTGTGAAGATTAAAAGAAATAGAATCTGTAGTGCCCAGGTGTTTCCTTTCCTTTTCTCTATAGTCTCTGCTCTTCTGGCTTTACCCTGTTCTGGTTTTGCCACCCAGAACTCATCTTAAAGGAGTGGCTTGACTTCTTTATATCATTTCCCTTGGCTACAGAAGAAACCACCTGAGATCCACAGTTAGGGAGGAATCAAATGCTTGTATGACAGTTTGCAGCCCTAAATATAATGATGAACAATGTGCCCAACTATGGGCAGAAAATCAGGGCCACTCACAGAGGCTTTATTTATTTTTCTTTAATACTGATATATAGGTAGAATCTACAATATCATTAGTCATCTGGATGCAGGAATTCAGAAATTGTGCCTATAATGGATAGCAATCAATTGCCCTACTTCAAGGATCTAAAACAAATTTAAGGTATAAACACATTGATTTTTGCACTTGAGCAATTCATGAACTTTTCAATGAGCCTTTTCTATCTAGGTATAATACAGATTTAGATAGAAATGCACATGCATATCTTGTGTATGTAAGTATGTATATTAAATAATTTGTAAGGTGTTAATGCAGTAACTAATTGACTATGCTGTAATCTCATTTGTTATTTATAACAATACATTTAAGCATATAATAGAATACAAGTGTATATGCATATGTGTTCATAATTTATACTATTTTGCTTATAAATTAAATAAGAGATTCATAATTACTATGGTGGATGCTGTGATGCACTACACAGTCCCACTTTAGGAATGAAAGGCTTTTTCATCCACCTGATGGGAGTGATGCCAAGATACCCCTTGGCCCTCAGTTGTCAATCCTCCTTGAGGACTGTCTCAGCTGAAGAAAACAACAGCATCCAGAGTTGTTTCTGGATGCCTCTTTTCTTTGGCACCCTTCATGTGGCTATAGATCACCACAAAGATAAAGACTCAGCCCCCAAATTTGAATATACACCCAGCTCTCCATCAGACTGACACCTTCCTTTCTCAGACATCAATCTAAGAATACGCCCCGCTGAAAAACCTGCACTGTTACTGCATCTTAGAATCTGCGTTCCAAGGGAAAAACCTGAAACAAATGCTCAGAAGGAAAGGTTGATTGAAATGGAGAGAGATAGACCATTAACAACAACAACAGAAACAAATACAAAATAAAATAAAATATGATCATTGCTTTTTGGGGGGTGATAAATGAAAGAGGAAAAAGCAATGGTAAAACATAGTGACGGTATCTTCCCTCATGGAAGGATGGTATTGACTGTACATAGAGCACAGTCAATTGTGCTAGCCCTAGAAGCCACTTAGGGTAAAATGTTGGCTCTGCCTCTATTTAGCTTGTGTGTTTGTGAGCAAGAAACTTCAACCTTCTAATACTTATAGGGAATCAAATTATAGAGTACATGCATGGCACATAGCATTGTGTCTGGTACATAGCAAACACTAAATAAATATGTGAACAAATAACTTGTAAAAGCTTGTAATTGTTAGCAGCTAAATTACCCACAGAGCTGAGGTTCCACAGACATTTTTCAAATAAACTCTTTTTCCATTCTGCTTTATAATAGCAGTATTACCATATTTACAAAACAAAGAACACACAGGGTGATTATTTGTTTACAAAATAATAATCCCCCTTCCAAAGGATTTGTCATAGAAGCCTTTTAAGGATGAGGGTGTTTTCATTTGCCAACCTAGATGCCCTCTTGACTCTATTCTGTACTGTCCCAGGAAACTGGTCTATACAGGTATCTGCTTTCCTCTCTGCCTGCCATATATGTTTGGCCAATCGGAGACACAGCATGAGGTCAGAGGATGGGAGGAGATTCAATCAGGCTACCAGGTCCCCCTATCCACCCAGCTCTCTTCTCCCTGTTCCAGTAATCACTATTTTCTCTTGTTTCCTCAGCCCTGATATTTATCACATCTTTAGGCTGCTGTTAGATCTAGGGCATTTCACTATCCCTTGATTAATTTACTGTACTCTGACCACATCTTGGTAAATAGTGACTTTACTGGACTTCCTGCAAATTACCCAGCTCGAATGTGAATGCTCCATCATCCTCCTCCCGCTAGAAACTTGACTAACCTAAGTGAGTCTCCTAGAGGTTAAAAAATGCGTTTTTATTTGAAAAAAATGTATTTTCATTCATATTCTTTTCAGAATCACTTTTTTTCCATCATATGGAACATTAAAGCAAATGATCTGAGCTGCATTCAACATGAAATCTCTATAATTTTACTCATAAAGTAAACTTTTTTTTTAAGATTTATTTTTTATTTTTGGCTGCCTCAGGTCTTAGTTGCAGCATGCAGGATCTTTCATTGCAGCACGCAGGCTGCAGGGTGCGTGGGCTCTGTAGTTTGCCACACGCAGCCTCTCCGCGTCCCCTGCATTGTAAGGTGGATTCTTTACCACTGGACCACCAGGGAAGTCCCCAAATAAACTTGTATACTCAGTTCTATTGAAGTGTCTCAAATGAGCAAATGGATTAATAAACCTTATTTTAAAATTGAAAGACTTCAGCCAAAAGATTCACCTACAGTGACAAATGTCATTTTTTTTCATACTGATTATCTCTAAGAGACAAAAATAGATTTCCTTGGTTTCAGCCAACTTAAAAAAATAAATGTTAAGAAAAAGAAATTAAAGCACAAAAAGAAAACAAAAAGTTCTGTATTCTCAGATATGTTCACTACCATTAGCTTAATACTGAAAATTGCCTACAAATCAAAACTATTTAAAAATCATAATATAAAGCATGATACGTCCAAACTTTGGAACATCATGTAGGCACTAAAAGTGGTTTTATGAAAAAGTATAGTAGTACTTCAGTGGAAGATTATGTCTTCATGTTAGATGAGAAAAAATATCAGGATATTCATTTTAAAATGTGAAAATTTCTAGAAGAAAGCACATAACAACTATTGATATGATTTCATCCAAGTTGTAGAGCATAGGTAGTGTTGTCTGCTACTTTAAATTTTTTGAAGTCACAAATTGTCAATAATAAGAATAGAATTCATTGTCAGAAAAAGACTCATGGTATTTAAATTGCTACATGAAAAGAAATTAGTGAAAAAACAGATTATTTCTTCACGTATTTTAATATATTCAAGAGAATTAGTTTGCTTTAGTAATATATCTAAACTAGTCTGTCTCTGGGATTTTAAAGAATGAAGTGAACAGCTCCAAAATTACTATATATACATATATATATATATATATTTTAGTAAAGATCTTATTTTAGACATAGAACCTTGGCTAAGAAGAATATAACAGGTCTCTTCCTAATTCCCTGTAAATTATACTTAATTAATGCACTGATCTTAGTATTATCTCTTAGAACTGAATCATTTTCATAAAAAACCACATCAGTTCAATATAAATTTTCAAAGACATGGAAGTACTAATATAACAATGCAGGAGATTTCAGAACAAAATCACCTTAATTCCCTGGGATTTAACTCGTAGGTAGTCTTTCTTTGTTCCTGTGACATATTTTTATTTCAATATTGCCAGAAAAAATCATAGGAACTTGGCTTGATGTTAATGCTAGTCTAGGAATAAAAAGAAAAAATACTTTAAAAATATTTTTTGGAGGGAGCAGATATTATTCAGTTTGTACAAAACCCCAAATTTTATCTCAAGACAAGTTATATCAGCAAATGATAAAACACAAAAGAACTCCTGTGATAATAATGCATCAGGATGGTATATCCCAATTTAGAAATCTTGATATTTCTAGTCTCCCTGGTCTAGTTCTTCCAACTTTCCCTTATTTCAGGAAGACCTGATATTGCATGCAGTATTAGCTTTCATCTCACACCTCCACCATATGCATTCTTTGTCATGAATGCACAACCATCCTTGAAGTGGAGGTAATAAAGTTTACTTGATATTCTTCTCTTTTGTTAATTTAGGTGATTTCTATTGTCCATAACTATAAATAGCATCATGATAAATAGTGACCCATGCTGATATTTTTATAATGTAACCCTAAATCAACCAGTTGTAAACATGCAAATTAATCACAGAAAAATATATTGATGTTTTCAATACAATAGTAACAAATCAATTGGACCTAGCCTTCCTTTAGTTTCATTTTTCTTGAATTCTGTACTCAAAATATTTTCAACATCTTGAAATCCCAACCCCTTCCTTCCACATACCTAAATATTTCTCTTGTTTCCCACCTACTCTTTCTTGTGCCTAAATTGCCCTTAACTTTATTGTCCAGCCACTAAAAATTCTTCTCATTGTCTCAGAAACTCAATATTGCCTTTTGTTTGAAGCCTTTCCTAAGTACCCCACTTAGGATTAAACTCTTTTCTTTCTTCCACAGAATTTTACATACCTATACATTAACATTTACCATATCCCATTGTTGTTACATGTCTGTGAGAAACAGTTAAAATCAGGCCTAGTAGGCTTCCCTGGTGGCGCAGTGGTTGGGAGTCTGCCTGCGGATGCAGGGGACACGGGTTCGTGCCCTGGTCCAGGGAGATCCCACATGCCGCGGAGCAGCTGGGCCCGTGAGCCATGGCCGCTGAGACTGCACGTCCGGAGCCTGTGCTCCGCAATGGGAGAGGCCACAGCACTGACAGGTCCGCTTACTGCAAAAAAAATAAATAAATAAATCAGGCCTAGTTACTACAAGTTGGCTGGGAGTGACCTGGACTTTGGTGTTCCTCATCTCACAGTAAAGTTTCCTTGGCAACTCTAGAGTTAAGATAAATGTATTTTTATTTCCATTACTCTAGGAGGTGGGTCAAGAAAAGACCTTTCTGTGGTTTATGTCAGAGTGATTTTCCTGTTTTCCTCTAAGAGTTTTAAACAAATGGGACCTAATTGAACTTCAAAGCTTTTGCACAGCAAAGGAAACCTTAAACAAGATGAAAAGACAACCCTCAGAATGGGAGAAAATATTTGCAAATGAAACAACAGACAAAGGATTAATCTCCAAAATATACAAACAGCTCACGGAGCTCAATATCAAAAAAACAAACAATTCAATTAAAAAATGGATGGCATACCTAAATAGACATTTCATTGAAGAAAACATACAGATGGCCAAGAGGAACATGAAAATATGTTCAACATCACTAATCATTAGAGAAATGCAAATCAAAACTACAATGAGATATCACCTCACACCAGTCAGAATGGCCATTATCAAAAAATCTAGAAACAATAAATGCTGGAAAGGATGTGGTGAAAAAGGAACTCTCCTGCACCATTGGTGGGAATGTAAATTGATACAACCACTATGGAGAACAGTATGTAGGTTCCTTAAAAAACTAAAAATAGAACTACCATATGACCCAGCAATCCCACTACTGGGCATATACCCTGAGAAAACCGTAATTCAAAAAGAGACATGTACCACAATGTTCACTGCAGCACTATTTACGATAGCCAGGACATGGAAGCAACCTAAGTGTCCATCAACAGATGAATGGATAAAGAAAATGTGGCACATATATACAGTGGAATATTACTCAGCCATAAAAAGAAATGAAATTGAGTTATTTGTAATATGACAAATACTAGAGTCTATCTGTATGTATGACAGACCTAGAGTCTGTCATACAGAGTGAAGTAAGTCAGAAAGAGAAAAACAAATACCGTATGCTAACACATATATATGGAATCTAAAAAAAAAAAGGTTCTAAAGAACCTAAGGGCAGGACAGAAACAAGGACACAGACTTAGAGAATGGACTTGAGGACACGGGGAGGGGGAAGGGCAAGCTGGGACGAAATGAGAGAGTGGCATGGACATATATACATTACCAATAGATAGCTAGTGGGAAGCAGCCACATAGCACAGGAAGATCAGCTCGGTGCTTTGTGACCACCTAGAGGGGTGGGATAGGGAGGGTGGGAGGGAGACGCAAGAGGGAAGAGACATGAGGATATATGTATATGTATAGCTGATTCACTTTGTTATAAAGCAGAAACTAACACACCATTGTAAAGCAATTATACTCCAATAACGATATTTTTAAAAAATCCCATGGGATACTGAAAAGATAGGTAGTTTGTTATTTTTCATGAAGGTTAAGGCATATTTCGCTGGGGAAAAAACACAACAACCCAGTCCTAAAAAGAGCAGAATCATAGTCCCAGAGATCACATACAAATGATGCTATAATAAAACCAGACCCATTTCATGTCAAGATTTTTTTTAAAGCTTCTTGATTTAAGATAAGTTGAATTTAGAATGAAATCAGTAGGAGTGCACAAGGAAAGCTATCCTGATCCTTGGAACTCCTCTAAATTCAAAATAGAAAACAAATGAGAAGATGGAATTGAAAAATGAGAAAATGGATCAAAACTTTAGAAGCATTATGCAGTACTTGATCCTTCAGGCAGAGAAATGGTTAAGTGGGATGACAGAAATCTCTGTTAACAATGGTCTCTAATGTTGGGGTGTCTGTAATTATCCAATTTCTAGCCTTTGAGTCTTATTTATGTTGTGTCTCTTTATAGCAGAAGATTGTGAATCATTCTTAGGATAGTGCCAAAGACCCCAGGAAGTTTTATTTCTCTTTTTTTTTTTTTTTTTGCGGTATGCGGGCCTCTCACCATTGTGGCCTCTCCCATTGTGGAGCACAGGCTCCGGACGCGCAGGCTCAGCGGCCATGGCTCACAGGCCCAGCCACTCCGCGGCATGTGGGATCTCCCTGGACCAGGGCACGAACCCGTGTCCCCTGCATCGGCAGGTGGACTTTCAACCACTACGCCACCAGGGAAGCCCTTTCATTTTTTGTAATAACCACATTTTGAGAAGAGTATTCTTCCAATTGTCTGTCTGAGGCATCAATCTGTGGGGATTCTAACTGAATCCAGCATCTTTCTGGTTTGTAATATCATAGGACATAGATAACCCAATCTAACTTGAGCAGGCCTGCTCATCATTTCAGCTTCAGAGAATTCATACAAAAGGGCCAGCATATTAAAAGAAGTATGTTTATATTTCTCTCTTTTTATTACTGACTACCATCATTTCCTTAAGAGAAGAACATCAATACCATAGCACACATATTTATGTAGCAGATATTTATCATGAATCTTGTGGTTCCCACATTTCGACCCATATAAGATTAACTTTGGAATTTTGATAAAATGCATAGGTATAACCTCTAATATTCTAAGTCAGGTTTGTGTGGACTATGGTCCTACATTTTATTGAAAGAAAAACCTGGTGACTCTGATATTGGTGACCCATAGACTGCACTTAGAAAAACACTGTTAAACATTGGACATTATTTAGCCATTGTAAAAATAAGATGTGTTATGCATATATATTCTGTTCTCAAGGAGCACACCAAGGAAGGAAGGAGAGTGCCAGCAGATAAAAAGAAGCATAGGAGGAACTATAAGATGAAAGCATATGACCAGAGAAGGGAGAGGTAACAAAATACTGAGTGCCTTTTATATTTCATGCACTCTGCAGGGCATTTTATATATATACATTATAGAATTTAAGGGGAAAATCTCCAATTTGCATATAAGGAAACAGGTTGAATTAACTTAATAAATCAGTCAGGGGACCCATAAAAAGTAGCAGAATAAAAATCTTATCCCATGTCAGTCTTTCCAAAAAAAGAAAGAAAAAATCAATGGTTTTACATTGATAACACAGCAGATTGAAAAATGTGTGCATGAATAATTATAATGCAAAGGAGACAAAGGCACTCCATAATATAGGCACAACATTCTTCACAGGTTGTAAAATAGCACAGTGACAAGCCCAGAGTAGACATTTAATCAAAGTCTCTTACTTCCTGTTTGTTTGGAGAGGTTAATTAAGGGCTCATTCAAGGAGACCAGTGGATATGGAATATTTGACTTGTAGCTATTATTTTCATGTTGACACATGAGAGTAACAGCTAGGTACATTTAAAAAAAGTTAAAGTCCTGAAACTCTTAGATATGTAACCAGCTCTTGTTTTTTATGATCAAATGAGTCCCTGAAAGTGTTAGTAACTTGTTAAAAGTCACAATAAATTAGTTTTGCTAGCAAAACTTTTCATGATAAGGTATTTTTTAATATCTCCCATTTTTCTGCTGTTACTTCCCAAAACACAACCTAAGATCCTTCCATGCCAAATGTAATAATGGATATTGTGTTGTGCCAGCAATTCAGGTCTTCCCTTTTGTACCAAGGCTCTCCCACAGTGGCAGCTGGGACTGTAGGCAGCTGAAAACTCTCAACTGGTCTTTCTTGAGGAATTGTCCTCTGCCAAAGAGAACATCCTCACCCAAGATGATGCCCCCTCCCACCCATGCAGTCTACATCCTCTGACTGGTAAGTGTCAAGGTCTAACCGCCTTACATTAAGACAGGACAATTCTGAAGGGCCAACCCATCACCAGAGCCCCCCAATGACTGTCTAAGCATTTTTTGCAACTCAATCACAATCCATTTCCTCCCTCTAAGCAACCCTACTGCCTTCATTCCCTTAGAGGTGTTGATCTTGAGGACACTCCTAATGTGTAAGTCTGGGCCTATTATCCTAGGAACCTGACTTAAGACATCAAATTATTAGATCTTCACTTCAGGTGCTTTAATTTTCTGCATATTTATGACTGAAATGCTACCTTTTGGGGTATTATTCTTCCATGGACAACCCAATGCCATTTTCAGCTTAAACTGCACATTAATTAGGATACCAGTGGGAAATTGATGACATCTTTAAGTTCTTATAATTTCAGGAGGGATTGTTAAAGGGAATATTTTATTTTTTTTGAGGGATGGGGCAGGGATCTTCAGTTTTTCTTTTTTTTTTTAATTAATTAATTTATTTATTTATGGCTGTGTTGGGTCTTCGTTTCTGTGCAAGGGCTTTCTCTAGTTGTGGCAAGCGGGGGCCACTCTTCATCGCGATGCGCGGACCTCTCACTGTCGCGGCCTCTCTTGTTGCGGAGCACAGGCTCCAGACGTGCAGGCTCAGTAATTGTGGCTCACGGGCCCAGTTGCTCCGCGGCATGTGGGATCTTCCCAGACCAGGGCTCGAACCCGTGTTCCCTGCATTGGCAGGCAGATTCTCAACCACTGCGCCACCAGGGAAGCCCTAAAGGGAATATTTTAAAAGGAGAAGATAGAATATATAGAAGACACCAGGGATATTCCTTCCTGAACCATGGGACAGAGTGATGCCCCTCTTGACTCCATTGAGATGAGGAAAATGAAAGAATATAGGAGAAAAACCAATAGAGAGAAGGGCTGGGGCTGTTAGCTGAAGGAAACATTTGGTTCAAATGTACCTTGCAGGGAAGGATCTGGGAAAATAAATACATCAAGGATGAGAGTAAGGGGATGAGTGGTTCTGGATGAGGAAATGGAAGAGAAAATAATGTCCAGGTACAATGGGTATCTTGCTTAAGGCCATAAAGTTAGTAAGTAGTGCTGACACTATAGAGCCACCCATAAGAATGTCTGTGCCATCATTTGATATAATAAATAAGTATATTCCATTTTATTATCATGTTATATTTCTGTGTTTATATCTGAGGAACATTTTGAGCTTCCTAAGATGAGGCGTTAACTGTTACTCATTTCAGAATTTCTAACACCTAGTACAGTGTTGCAGGAAGTATAGAGCAACTTCCTTTTTCCTTGCTTACTCTTTGCTTAATATCCTCTTCATTCTTTGATTTTCCTTTGCTAAAAAAGTTAACCTTCCTCGCTTCTAAAAATTATGCATTATAGTTTCCTGGGAATGTACATGGAGGTGTTAAAGAGAATGGGACATTCTCTTTCTGCTGTCCAGAAAGTTACAGCAGTTGACAAACCTTGGAGATGAATGGGGCGATGGCTGTCATAGCCATTATATTCAGAAAAATCAATAAAATGTATTAAGTGACTGAGTGAGTGAAAGAAGTTAATGACACAACTAGGACGAAATATGAGTTTCTTCATATTTAGCTCCACTATTTCTTGCCAACACATGATAAGGCCTCTTTAAAGGAATGATAAACATATGAATGAACTACTAAAATACTCAAGAGCAGACAGATATATTATAAAAAATATATTAAAGTCATGTTAAAAGAAGAAAAACAGATATTCTGCATCTCTTTGGAAATAAGGAGGTTACCAAAATATATCGTCAGAGAGAATTCAGCTTTGATGAAAGAAATTCAAATGCACAAATCACTGATCTTAATTAACCGCTATTGATTCCATGGTATCAGGTTGAAATTAATGTAGGCGAGTTCATCAAGCACAAGAGAAATGAAAGTTATGAAGCTCTTCTCCTTTTAAGCTAGAAAGAGAAAGGGAAATTTAGGCCTATCAGGCAAGAGGCTCTGCCAGGTTTCAGAGGCCAAAGAAACAGGCCCCAGATGGAATCCTGTGGACTTCTGCCATCTCCTTGACTGGGCTGAATTTCTGCCATTTGCCTGCATCTGTCAGTGCAAAAGGCAAAATCTCTCCCCTCCCACCCGCCTACTTCTACCTCCACCACCCATCCCGGCCTTTGCAAAATACATTTTATTTTATTGTCTCATTACTTTTTGGAGACAAGCTCTGGAGCTCCTCTCTCCACCAAAAGCAGCCCACTTCCTGCTGTATGAGAATTTACTTTTCTGTCTGGAACAGGTGTTATTGTTTAAAAATACCAAACAAAACTCCTTTAGCTACTATAAAAAGCATAGCATTAGAAGCTTTATATAATTTTCAGAGCAAATGGCATTAAGAAATTTGCTCTTGCACCTGCCTACTCTGCAGATTTGCATAAATGTTTGTTGCTGTACAAATGTAGCATGGCGTTTGGTTCTATTTAATGCAAAAAAAACAGAGACTCTGTCCATCTCTAAAGCATCTTCCAAAAGAATCGCAGACATTCACTTTGCTTAAGCACATGAAAGAATGAGGGGAGGTTTCAAAATTTTCACACTAAAAGAAATTTTTAAAAACACAAAATATTAGAATATGACAGGTTAAGGCTATGCATATATTTTTGTCTGTAAGATTTAAGTATCTACTTGAATACATTACATTCTGAACATTAGGCATTGGCTTGTGAGAGAATTTCCTTCATAACATAAAGCTAACAAGCCTAGTTTGGAGTCAGTAATGTGAACAAATGGTCTTAAATTCTAGTACCATTTGTGGTGATATATATGGTCCAGCAAATTGGCAAGGATATAGAGTTTTCAAAATATAAAATATTTTAAAAGAATAATAAAGGAGGAAATAACACATAGGGGAATTCAAACTGAGTTAGAATGCTGCTCTAAATGCATATTTTTCTTTACATCTTGCTTCAAATGTAAATCTTTTCATACATGTTGCATTGAGCAAAGTAGTAGGTCTCTCAAACTTGTTTTATCCACTAAGTGCTGTTGTGTGTACTTTTTAATGATTTGCTATCCTGTATATTGTTCTACCTCTATAGTCTTACTTCATACTCTCATAATTACTTGCCAAAATTAATACAATAACTACTGCAATACTCTAGTTATTGGTATCACAGCATTTAATTTCAGTACCAACAAAATTATCTTCCATACTTCAGTTTGTAGAGTTATCTTGGAAAATAAATAGGAAAATGTAATTATCCTGTTAAAACAATATCACTTCCTCCCATGACCCATAATAAGATGTCCAAGCTCCATATATAAATTTTTTACTTCATTTACGAGCTCTTTTTCTATTAGTCCTTTACCGGCTTTTTTAAAATCACTACTGACGTTTTAGACCAAATTTTTTTTATTTTTAGATTTATTTTTTATTGAGGTAACATTATATGTTTCAAGTATACAACATTTATTTCTACTTCTGTATACCCACAGCAAGCCCACCACCAAAAATTTAGTTTCCATCCCTCACTGTACATTTGATCCCTTTTAACCATTTTGACCTCTTCCCCCCACCGCCCACACTGTGCCCCTTCCCCTCTGGTAACCACTACTCTGTTCTCTGTATTTACATGTCTGGTTTTGTTTGCTTTGTTCATTTATTTTATTTTTTTGTTTGTTTGCTTGGTCTTTATTCCACATATGAGTGAATTCATGTGGTATGTCTTTCTCTGTCTTATTTCACTTAGCATAATACACTCAAGTCCATCCATGTTGTTGCAAATTGGGCTGAATAATTTTTAATGTTGGATGTGGAACCTGTCTTGTGCATTGTAGGGTGTTTCGCAGCATACCTGGCCTCTACTCACTAGATTCTCATAGCATCACCCCACAAGTCATGGCAATTAAAAATGGCTCCAGGGCTTCCCTGGTGGCGCAGTGGTTGAGAGTCCACCTGCCAATGCAGGGGACACGGGTTCGTGCCCCAGTTCGGGAAGATCCCACATGCCGCAGAGCGGCTGGGCCCGTAAGCCATGGCCGCTGAGCCTGCGCATCTGGAGCCCATGCTCCGCAACGGGAGAGGCCACAACAGTGAGAAGCCCACGTAATGCAAAAAAAAAAAAAAAAAAAAATGGTTCCAGGCATTGCCAAATGTCCCATGGTCACAGAATTTTCTCTCATTAAAAACCATTGATCTTAACATGGGTTTCATGGAACCCATGTATATCCTCACATCCAAATCCATTTACTCATGAATTTAGTATCCACTTAACACATGCCTACTCATTCATCATGATCTAACTCAAGTGCCATTGCTCACGTGAAATCTTCTTCGATACTTCTAACAATTAATTCTTTGTACCACCTTAGACATAACCCTATTTCATCACATATTACCCTGTATTTAAACAATTTTTATTTCTGTCTTCCCCATAAATCTCTGAACTTATCAAATGTAGAACTTGTTTTTTTATACAGATCTTTGATTATGCTATTACCTAGTAAAAAGACTGCCACATGAAAGAGAGGAACTCATTTAATATGTTTGAAAGAGTGATTGAATGATCAAACAAACGTTAAGATGATGAATAGTTGTTTGTCTGTGTGCCACACACTAGCATATAGTAGATAATTAATATACGTTTAGACAAGGGATGAGTGAAATAGTCAATGTAATGGCACTCAAAATGGTGGGAGTCTATATAACACTCTGTCACTCCAGCAACAAATCCCATTATAGCTTCCTGGATATTCATTTCAAATTATGAAACCTCTCAGAATATTACCCCTTAAGTGTAAGCTAAGTTGTCCATGTAAAAATTATCCTTATTTCATTTTGGATGTGCTGAATTAAACAGACTCCTGTTCCATCTTGTCTATGCTGTAACCTTTACTAGACTAGAAGATGAATCTTAAATGGCCCTGGATAGTCTGTGATCCATGCAGAATAATTGCACTCCACTTACTTTTCTCTCTTATTTTTATCCTTTCCTCACAGGGCCACTCTCTTATCCTCCAATTCTTTGTGTGGTTTAGCATGAACTAATGACTGCACATTTATGCCTATGAGAGTTTATAGTCAATAATAGCAGGAATGTCTTTTGACAATTTGCATTGTGCATATTGTTATAAAAATAAGAGAAGGGGAATAAGTTAATGGACTGTTTGTGAACTCTTTTCTCTTCTCTGACATCATGTGAGTCAGAGGAAGACAGGTCAAGATTGATGAGCAGATTCTTAAATCGTTTATAAATTGATGAAACTCAAAGAAAGGATAGGGCTCTGTCTTTATCCTCTTATTGTTTACATTCTAATTTTTTTGACAGGCCTTAAAATAAGCTCTTTTCCTTCCACATGGTATCAATAAAGCAGACACAAAAACTCTTCCTTGGTGATTTCAGTACACTCGAACTTTTCTCTGTTGATTTGAATGGAATGCATTTAAAAAGTGATAAGGAATTCTGCAATGATTTGAATACCCAGCAGATATAAGGTAGAATAGATCAGTAGGTATTGGATCAGGAAGTGAGGATGAATGAAAGTACACTTCAGGTGGAAATCTCTGTATAAGTGTGTGTGTGTGTGTGTGTGTGTGTGTGTGTGTGTATGTAAATATAGCTATAGGTCTACATATATCTATCTATCTATCTATATGGAGAGAGAGTTATTATAGGAAATAACTCAAATGATATGGAGGCTAAGTCCCACAGTCTGCTGTCTGCAAGCAGGAGAAACAGGAAAGCCAAGATGGTGGTATAATTCAGTACAAGTCCAAAAACCTGAAACCTGGGGAGCCAGTGGTTAAATCTCAGTCTGAGTCCTAAAGCCCAGGAATCAGTAGCACCGATGTCTGAGGGCAGGAGAAGATGGATGTCTCAGGTCAAACAGAGGGAGGGAATTTGCCCTTCCTCTGCCTTTTTGTTCTGCTCAGGCCTTTAGTTGATGGATATTGCCCACCTGCACTGGTGAAGGCCATCTTCTTTATATAGTCTACTGATTCAATGTTAGTCTCTTCCAGAGACACTCACAGACACACCCTGAAAAAATGTTTTACCAGTTATCTGGGTATCCCTTAGCCCAGCCAAAATGACACATAAAATTAATGATACCAGGTGTGTTCCAAAAACAGAGAATAAAAAATAACAACATAATGGAGAAAAGAGAAAAAAAGATTGGTGAGGCGTGTAAAGAGTTACATTTTAGGCCTTCATTTCCACTTCAGTGTATGTGCTTACTGATAAATGGAATAGAAGCCACTCATAAATAAGAATTTATTATTGTTATAGAGATCTTATTCGTGGGACTTCCCTGGTGGTCCAGTGGTAAAGAATCCACCTTACAATGCAGGGGACACGGGTTTGATCCCTGGTCAGGGAACTAAGATCCCACATGCCACGGGGCAACTAAGCCCTCGCGCCACAACTACTGAGCTTGCACGCCTCAACTAGAGAGCCTGCATGCTGCAGACTACAGAGTCCATGTGCTCTGGAACCCGTGGACCACAGCTACAGAGCTCACGTGCCCTGGAGACTGCACACCACAACTAGAGAAAAGAAAAACCTGCACACTACAACTAGAGACAAGCCCACGCGCCACAACAAAGAGCCCACGTGCTGCAACTAAGACCTGACGCAGCCAAAAATAATAAATAAAATAAATAAATAAATAATAAATAAATATTTTACAGAAAAGATCTTATTAGTAAGCATTAGCACATAATTAGCAAATATGCTAATTATGTAGCTAGGTTTAGAATATCTAGACATGTTTTGAAATCCAGACCCTTTCAACAATGTCATTCTTTTCCTTGAGCTCTGGTTTCCCAGTTTGGGACACTATCTGGATACTATACATTTCTTGCAACTTATAACTGTTGATGTAATATTGAGTAATGTTTGCTTTATTTTGACAATCTAATATAGCTTTTCACTTTATTTAGAGTTCTAAAAAATAACGTTAAAGGTATTTTAAGGTTATATAGTTTTAAGGTTCTATATTTTAAGGTTATATATTTTACAGTTATAAGGTTTTATATACTTAAGGTCATATATATATATATATATATATATATATATATTAAACATATATATGTATATAAAATATATACATAAAATCCTCTCTTCTGGAAAGCAGCTGAACATATGAAAAAATATTATTATCTCCCATAGTCATTTTCCATGACATTATGGTCTCTTTTTCCATGAGCAATCAGCTTTTTTCCTCTTCATGCTATCACATACATATTGTTGTTTGTGAGGATAAAAATCAATGGCTTGATTCATATATCCATGTATCAAATATGTTACACAAAACCATTTTCTAATATTGAAAAGCAAGGAGAAAAGTTATTTCTCTCAGAAATTGCAGTTTGTTTTCTGGTGATTTATCAGCAATGTCTGCTGAGTTTCAGAAAATCCCATAACTGGATTTATTTTTCCAAAAGAAGTGTTGGGGTGGTGATATGTTCAGCTTTTCACATCATAAAAATTAATTACTCTGATAGGACAATGGAAGACAGATTAGAAAATGATGAAATGGAAGCTGATTGGAAAGCGGTGGCCCTAGCCTTGAGCAGACTCCCAGGTTATAGCAGTCCAGATGAGGCAAATACATCATGGTATTTTTCACAATATATTGAATTAATTTTGTGTGAACTTTAGAGCACTATCCAATTGCTGGTACGTAGTAGGCAGACAATAACGATGTTCATTTTTCGAAAGAGGGATTATTTCTCCTCATTGAAACTGTAGAGTCACATAAAATTCGATCTACTTTCTGGAAATAGGATTCATAATGTTGACTGCCTCTCACCTATGTTTATTCTTACATCCATTTGTGCAAAATGGGTAAATGTGTAAACCGTGCACAGATGCACACACACACATGCATACATTATTTCAGTTTTTAACTACAAGTAACTCTATGGTGATTTTCTTTCCATAATTCAGTAAAATTATTTCTAAAATTGCTTTTACTTCATAATGAATCCTCTGTTTTAAGGAAGAAGTGCCAAACCATGGAACCTGAAATGGATATGACGTGACCCAGCGAATTAAAAATCGAATTTCTCTCCTCTCATTGTATAAGCACCATAAATTTTCTAATCCCCTTTTTGTTCTCAATATTCATAGTCATGTGATTATTAGACTCTTTTTCTGAAAAAGAAAAAATAATGAAGACTTCATTTATAGTAGAAGATGTTAGAGTGGATCTACTTGTTCAGAATCACTTGAGGTAATTTAATAATTTACATTTCTTTCATGTGTATTTGAAAAGTATGCTCTGTTATAGGTAATAGGTACTGAAGTCACTCACATCAAACCTTGCCTTCTCATTCCCTCTCCTGTGAAATGAAATATCTGAATCAAGAATTACCATATCCTAGAGGCTCAGACTGTGTAATTATGCCAATTTTCAAGGCAGCTCAAATGGTTAGATAAAATGTATTTGAAAATCAGTATTTTACACTGATCACTTGATTCAGTCTCATTAGATAGCATTACCTTACTCTCAGACATCAATTAATGCAATGGCTAGAGGATGAATCTCTCTGTATTCCAGGCTTTAGTTTGCCATCAAATTAGGTGCAGAGAAAACTGAAGGACGTAGAACACTAGGCATGCAAAGAAAAAAATAATAATAATGATGATTGAATGTGATTTTATGAAAGAATAGAAATATTTTGAAGCCATAGCTGAAGTCCTGGCATCTCAAAGAAAAACGATTCCATAGGAGATTTAAGTCTTTTTTTCTTAAAACCCTAGGCCTTTTTGCCAAGAACAGGGCCTGGGGTAGACTGAGGCTTTGATCTCAGAAATCACCAAATGAGCCCTTTTCGTTTACTAGTAAGGAAGCCAGGTGAACAGTAGTGGGGGCAGTGAGTAATTTTTTGGAAAGGCAAACGAAATCAGTAGGACCAAGGGTTTTTTTAAAAAGAAAACGATTCTAAGTGTTAGATGCTTCCCAACACATTGTGGCCACAGCTAAAGCCAAGCTCCTGCCATCAGCAGCCTTTCTCTTTTCCTGAACTAGATAAGGTATAGCCATTTTGTTGTTCAGATTCTCCTAGGAAAAGAGCTCTTCTTTGTTTGCATCATCTATTTAAGGTTACCTATTTGCTAAAGTAAGGACATTTAGATACCAAACATAAGAATGTGCACAGTCTTTACTGCAACATTTTTTCTTTCCAAATGATCTTTATGAAGAAGGCAAAATATTTCTTGTGAGACTTGCAAACCTTCCCCCCTGTGTTGCCATGCCCTCCATTATGCCTAATGATGCTAAGTGCATTATAGGTTATGAAGCAAAAACATAAGCTAACCTCTGTCTCCCCACAGAACCAGGTATCTACATATGAGAGAAACTGTTGAGCACATCTGATCATAGTGGTTAAGAATGAGGCTCCAAACTCTGCCTCTTATTGACCCTGTGAGACCCTGACATGCTCTGAACCTACCTAAAGTCAGTTCACCACCCAGTTCTCTGATTTATTTTCCTTCTGGCCTTGTGTTCATCATAAGTTTCACTTCACAGTAAGCAGCCTTCGCGTCTCACTCATTTCTTTTTACTGATTACAACTCGCAATCTCTCTATTTCCTGCTTCAAAGGGTTTGTCCCTGGAGACCTCATATGAGATGTTTCCTGAGAAGTAGTAATAGGGTATTATGTGGGGGTGGGCGATGGGCTGGGGCTCTGTTTTCCTTTCTGTCTGTCTGACGTCCACAGCCATGGCCAGTGCCTGTCCGCAGTGAGGTGGAGGAGTGGGGGGAACTGCTGATCTGAAGGCCCAGAGCTGATAACTCATCCTGGTCCTCTCCAGTGTCCAGGGATCTGGAGAGATCCTCACCCACTCAAAAGAAAAAAAAAAAAAAAGGAAAATAAACAGAAAAAGGATAAAAAGAGAAGGATCAGGGAGTGGCCACCTGTGTCTGCTGGCCCTGTGTCTGTTCAAAGGTGTTGGTAGTTTGGTGTGCGTGGTGTCATGAGATCTTCTATCTCATAACAAAAGGTCTGTGGGTGATCTCAGGCTATACCTCCTAAGGCTTTGCAAAATTTTGAATACGCTGAAACCAGAGTAAGAAAAAAAAAAAAGGTGGTCTATTCTGTTGAGAATGATACCACTGAATATTCTCCTGTGAACTGAGGGCTATGTGGTGATAACTTAGAAAATCAATGAGATAAAGCTCTGTACCTTGATATTTATGCTAATTTCCCAAAGGACACAATCTTCCCCAAATATTCAGCAACTTTTAAGGGCATAAGCACTGTGTCTTCCTTACCTATGTTTCCTGTAGTTTCTTGGGCATATCACTTAACTTTAAGCTTCAGTTTCCCAGGATGAGTATAAAGCTGACAATTTGCTTTGCTTATCTGGAAAGCAAGGCAGAATAGACTGAGAGCAAGGTGAAATAGATTTTTTGTATAATTGTATACCAAAAAAACCTGTTTTGTATACAATTATATATTTTTTCTTGTTTAATGCCCAATATATTTATCTTTTGAATGTACGAAAAAACAGAAAACCAATAAAAAAAAAAAGAACTAGCAAAGATCAAGAAGGTATTCCTCTAAATTAGGCATAGGCAACAGGCAGGCAGGCATAGACAATATGTAAATGAATGGACATGATCATGTTCCATTATCATGTTTTTAAGTGAAGTGAGAAAATAAAGAAGGGGAAATTCCAGATCAGATTCACCACCTGGAGACAATTTCATGTTTTGTAAATTTGGTATTCTGACAAGGCCCTGGGATCTGAGCCCTCAGGACCCTGGATTCTCTTTTGGACCAAACACAAGGTGTGAAGGCAGTGTTATCCTGAGGCATAATCCTGTGTTTACATAGACTCTGCCTCCTGGTTTGTGCTCTTGAAGAAAGGTGCTCACTCAGCATCCACTGTTCAGAGAACTCTTAAAAACTGACCATTTGAAACAGTCTTTTTCCTGCTGTCACAGACTTTCTGTACAACTTGATTCACTTTAGAAGGGAACACAGTGCCTGGGATGTACTGAGCACTTACTAAGTTGTGCCATTGGACAGGGTGTTCTAGAACATGTTATCTCAGTGAGTCCTCTCAACAACTCTATTCAGTAAGGACTATTAATGCTGTATTTTTGTAAAGGAAGGAAAGTGAATTTAAGTGGCATGTTCAAAGTCATATAGCTTGTAAAAGAGAGGCGGAATTGGAACATGAGTCTTTTTGATGCCTAATGTCATGATCTTTTTATGATCTTTTCATGATCTTTTCATGACATCATACTGCTAAGAGAGTCAAGAAGAGGAATGTGGAGTTCCTCTTAAGGAGTCCATTTTTAGATCAGTATTACTGGGCATGGCATTTTCTCCAAGTAAAAATAGAGATTCAAACAACATGGCATCTAGGAAGTAGAATATAAACAGGCTTATTCTCTTAATAAACATCACCATTCCTAGCCTAAGAGTCCCTCAGAGAGATGGAAGTCTTGCTGCTTTGAGATTGCCTGAAAAGTATATTCCAAATAAATACCATATTCTCTACCTCTGGAGTGTTTACTTCAGAATGTCCAGGATGGACCCTGAATACCCTCATTTCCCTCTCCCCACTACCACCACTGTGTAATTCTTATGAGTGTCTGAGATTGGAAGTGACTGTATTCTTAATGTCAGGATAGTTCAGAATCCCACTCACAGAGAATATCAAACATACTCGCAAAGCCCTTAGAACATCTTATACTGTCTTCTTGGGAAGTCAAATTTTGGACATTTCAAGAGGCTGTCTGGTATGGTCATTAAGAACATGGGTACTGAATTTAGAAAGCCTGGGTTTATCACTTATTATTTTTGTATTTGAGCATGTTATTTAAACTCTCTGTGTCTCAAGATAATAAAACATTCTACAATTACGAGGATATCAAATGAGACAAGCTATAGTAAGCACTTGGCAATCTGTTACTATTGTTATCAATGCTGCTGGGTACTGGTGGTATACCTGTTAGATACTGCACAAATAGACATAACAAATGATCCCAAAACTCTGTGTCTTACAACAGTAAGCATTTGTTCTTACACGCAGGGAGGTACAGGTCAACTGTGATTTGGCTGAGCCTGTCTGGATCTCAGCTGGGTGGATTTGCTTCAGAATGCAAATACAGTTGAGCATGTCTTTAGGCTCTGGATTGGGTTCAGATCTGCTCCATGAGTGCTTGTTCTGGGACCCAGAATCCAGGGCCAGCAGATGCCTGGGACATACTTGTCTCATGGTGGGTCACCGATGTGCAAAAGCCAAGTCGAACTACATGAACACCTATAAGACCTCTGCTTGAGTCACTTTTGCTAACATCCTATTGGTCAAAGCCACGTCATTTGGTAAGGAAAATAGATTTCATCAATCTGAGATTAGAAGCAGCAGGAGTGAAAATATATGGAAAAATAATCCAAACTATCAAAACTATAGTAATAATGATTCTCAATTAATAAATATGATGCTCCTTAACATTTGCTGTGAGACTATAGCTTGCAGCATACTGTGCTAAACACTTTATATTGATTTTTCTTTAAAGGTATGAGAATGAAAAACCACTATCACTGAAACCATCATAAATGAGAACTGCCCTTACCTTTTCATCCTCCGGGAAACACATTCATGCTATGACACTTCTTTTACAGGTGGCTCAGAATAATTTATATTAGAACAGCTGATTTCTTCCAGGCTCTGTCCTAAAATTCCTAGAGACATCAGAAATAGGGAAATATGCCAGAGGTGTCCACACTCTGGGACATGGGTATTATCTGTGGGAGAATGTTAGCTGGGACTTGAGTAGAGGATAGCCAGTTAGAGTTGATTAATTCATTAAATATTTATTGCAAACTAATGCTATCCTAGTTTCAGGCCAGGTAAAATTTTAAAGTGAGTTTAGAAACATCACAAGATTTAGTAAGGAAGTTAACTAAAGAGAAAGGTAAAAGCTAATAAAATAATATAATAATAATAAAATAAAGTCAGATCATAGAGGGGCTTAAATATGATTAGATATTGTATAGGAAGTAGTGAGGGATTGACACTGGTGAGCAGATGTTAGTATATAGGAGATTCATCCCCCTAGGAATATTTTAAGTATATATAACATTGGTTTAGTAGTATAATTTTAAAGGACAAATTAAAAAAAAACAGAAGAACAATGATTAACATACCAATAAAAGTTGAAAACATTATGTAAACAGACTATTCAGTGACAAGAAAATACTAAAGACCATAGACATTTGAGAAGTTCAACTTCAATAGTAATTTAAAGAAATGCATATTATAACGACAGTGTCCTGGTTGGTTGTTTTTTCAGCAGTTATTCAAATTTTTTTCAGAAGTCTTTCAAATTTTTTAAAATTTATTTTAGTGTGATAAAGAATGTTTTACATGAGATATACCCTCCTAAATTTTTTTTAAGTTTATAATACATTATTGTTGACCATAGGTACTGTGAAAACCTTTTTAAATTAAATATAGTTGATTTACAATATTATATTAGTTTAAGGTATACAACATAGCAATTCAAAATTTTTTATAGATTATACTCCCTTTAAAGTTAGTATCAAATATCGGCTATATTCCCTGTGTTATACAATATGTCCTTATACCTTATTTATTTTATACATAGTATTTTGTATCTCTTAGTCCCCTGCCCTTTCTTGACCCTCCCCGCATCCCTCTCTCCACTAGTAACCACTAGTTTGTTCTCTATGCCTGTGAGCCTGTTTCTGTTTTGTTATATTCATTCTTTTTTTTTTTTTTTAGATTTCACATATAAATGATAACATATAGTATTTGTCTTTCTCTGTCTGACTTATTTCACTAAGTATAATATCCTCCAGGTCCATCCATTTTGTTGCAAATGGGAATTTTTTTTCATGGCTGAGTAATATTTCATTGTGAGTGTACGTGTGTGTGTGTATATCTACACACCACATCTTCCCAAAAACTTTTTTTTTTTTTTTTTTCTTTTTCCTTTTTGCGGTATGCGGGCCTCTCACTGTTGTGGCCTCTCCCGTTGCGGAGCACAGGCTCCGGATGCTCAGGCCCAGCGGCCATGGCTCACGGGCCCAGCCGCTCCGCGGCATATGGGATCCTCCCAGACTGGGGCACGAACCCGTATCCCCTGCATCGGCAGGCGGACTCTCAACCACTGCGCCACCAGGGAGGCCCCAAAAACTTTTTTAAAGGAGGAAATATTACTAATATCCAGCAGTGGCAACAGTATGAGGGTAAAACATAGTCTCATAAATTCTTAGTGGAAATGTAAATTGGTCTAGCACTATTGGACAAAAACTTGTCAGCATCTGTAGAAATTTTAAATGTGCATTACTTTTGCCGAGTATTTACCTTCACAGATATATATCCAAGAGAAAAAAACAATAACAACAATAGAAACAAAAACAAAAATCAAACCAAAATTATATCCATGTCCAACAAATACAAGTGGGTATTTTATTGAAACCTTTCAATAGCAAAATTGGGACTGAATTAAACTCTTACATTTACTGAATAGTTATTCACATTAATTTCCATCCATTATATAAAATTCTGTGCAACATTTTTTTAAAAACTGGTCTTGAGAAATGTCACAGAGAACCTAGTGTCTTTCATGAATGAAATATCACTGATAGTTGTTTTACTGTCAGTGTTTCTGGGTTCAGAAGCTTGTCAAAAGGTGTTTGCATTTTTTTTCTTTTCATTTTCTTTTCTGTGAAACTTGTTTTAAATTTTTTAAATGGCTAATTTATCATACTCTGTGCATATAGAAGATGGTGTAAAAACTGGACATACTTTTACAAAGCTGTGAGGTGTGATAAGGTATGGAAATTGCTGGCTTGAATTCTAATGAAGAGGTAAAACCTAAATCAAATCTCCTTTCCAGGTCTCTGTCAAGAAGAATTGCAACGGCCTTTCCAATTAATTATCATTGAAGTTAAAAAGGAAAACAGAATAGCTGTAATTAATGCAAGCAATAGATAATACACTCACTAACATTGCTCCTGTATCATTTTGTGAAACATACTTTTTTTTTTCTGTTTTTAAACACTAAAGAGCTGTAGGAACATCTTACACATTTGTTTCATGCATTTAATCAAATCTTAATCTTTGGAGTCTCTTATACCTGAAACAACTAGCTATATAAATTAAAATAGGAATGGTAAACTGGTAATTGATTAGTTCAGTATTGATTAAGGCTCTTGTGTGCTTCTCAGCCAGAGGGCTACCAGGAAAGCTTACCTTCCATATTTTGGGGGAAACTCAGAAGGAAATATTTAGCCTACAAAGAGGAAGCTGAACAAGAAAATAAATCTTCAGTATCTACAGAGAAATCTGCAAAAGGTGATAAGTAGAGGTTGTTACTCTTTATACTCATTATAAATGTACTGATTATGAAAAGAGCACAGTTGTTGCAAGATGGTGGACAGACAATGGGCTATGTTGTTAAGTATTAGGGACTCATACAGTCCTGTGGTCAGCAGTAATTAATTATAACTTTTCCTTTTCATCCAAGTAATTGCAGTTGTAACTAGGCTGAAATATGTTCTTTTTGCTTACTTTCCAAAAGAACATAATCACTGACAGAACTTTAGGCAATATTTCAATAACAACAGGCTTCAGTATCTTTATTTTACAGATCAAACTGCATGAGGTAATTGACATGGCTTGTCCAAGTGCTGGAATCAGAGTTGAACACAGTATCTCGTGGCTCCAAATCAGTACTCTTTCCTTTATTCCACACCTTCTAGTGTTTATAAAATACTAGTATCTGGGTCAGATGACACCATGCATTTAAAAATCGTTTGTGCACTACAAAGTTCTACTTAAATGGAAGTGATTATAGAACAAAGCAAAATGCATTTCTTTAAAGTTAGCAAAACCAGACCCATGTTAACAACTTACGTAAGCAAATTCCTTTCCAACAATAGTCTAAATCATTAAGTTATAAAATGGTGGTTTAATGTATTTAACAGACTTTCCATTGCATGTTCCTTAGAATTCACTTCTCAATTTTTGTGTCTTAGAACATGTAAAGAGTAAGATATGGCTCATTTTCTCAAGGGTGTGGTATTCTGAGGGGGACAAAATTAGATATAATAATTTCTTTAATTATAATCATGATAATAATACAACCATGCAACAACTGAAAGTAATATGTATCATTAAAGACAGAGACTAAATCACAGGGGTGAGGCATGTACAGAGTTTTAGGAAAATACTGCCTTAAGAAAGTAGCTATTGCCTAAATCAGAAGAAGCAGTATAATTTACACCTGATCCCAAGACATCCCGCTTCATCCCTGCGGTTTAACGAACAGCTGGTCTTTTTTTTTTTTTTCTGTTCCAGGGATTGTTCAAAGCACTGGATATGCAAAATGCATGGACACATTTTGTGTGTCCTCTTTCCCAAGAGGAAAGACAGGTACTTCAAGGTGAAGTAGGTGAAAGCTCAGGTAATGGAAGAACACATATCTTGCAGGTATGTGATCCAACCTAGTTTAGAAGCCTCATTTCCAACATGAGCCAGTATCTGTGAACCACTTCAGTATTATTAAGTCAGGTTCCAGGGTCTCTACATGGGAAATACCAGTTAAGAGATTCTCTTCCATATAGAATTTCAAAGCTGTGGCTCCAAATCAAAATTTTTTCAGCCATACATAGACATCTGAAACCAGACACAATTTGATAATCAGGGATTGTTTTTACCATAAGCAATGCTGCTAATAACACACCTGAAAATCTACCTTTATTAAATCTCCAGGGTAGCAGGAGGTGGCTGAAGGGAAGGAGACCAGCTGTGAGTATATGTCATCACAGGCTCTTTACTCCAATTATTTCTGATTTGGGACAAATTTTTGAAGAAATAACAACGTAAGTGGAGAGAAGCAGGAAGGTTTCAGAGGCTCATCATAGGCACATTATATAGATCTTGGTAACAGGGCTCTGAGAATAAGGGAAAGGAAGTGGTCAAGTGTCCGTGTGAAAGTTACCAAAGGTTAAGGAGGAAAATGGTTCTCAGAGAGTTTGATATGTTTCAGGTCTCCCACCTTATCTCCTATCATAATCCCTTTAACTGTTTGCTTTCTGACCTTGTTCATCCATCTTTCACTTGAATATGCCATATTACAACTAGTTATAGAACTTTTGCACAAGCTTAGCCTTCTGCCTGGGTAACATCAACATCACCATCACCATCACACACATATGCATATACATTACACATCATACATCCTTTACTCAAGGAAATAACCCTGATTACCACTGGAGGAATTCTCCCAATCAAATATCCTCTTGATATCTTATAACTGTATATCATAGATTTTAACAGTTTTCCCTTTACGGTCATTTCAGTATTCATTTATATTTTCCTCTAGATAGTAAGCTTGATGAATGTAGGGAACATACCTGGTTTTGTGCCTTTCCCAGTTCTTGGCACAGAGTGAGTACTTATAAAATTATTTTGAGTTCATTAATCAAAGGATAAATGCACAAATCAGACAAAGAATATCATGGGAGAAAATGTTGGTAATGGTTAGAAGAAAAATGTAATTTCAGTTGGTATATGAATTACCCATTAAATATCCAAATTTGAAAATGTTCAATTAATAGTAATGGGACTAGAGATAAGGATCTGAATGAAGGTGTGTATGTAAAAAGCTGCAAAAGTCTTAGGTCATCATGATCACTGAGGTTTTACATATCTAAAATACAAGAAATTACATGAGTCACAGGTGAAACTTACCATGTTTTGAAGAAGCAGTTGCCTAGAATAGTGTTTATGAATAAGTGGGAATTACCAATTGGCCTTTAAGTCTTGGTAAAATGTTGACACTATAAATGCTATCTCATTTCCAGCTAAAAGACAGAAAGGAAGGGTAGGACCTAACAGCCACTTAGTACTTTTTACTAGAAAGCACCACTTTCATAAACTCTTTTAATCATCACAAAAGGACAATTCTGATCTCATCATCATCTTTTTATGAATAAGGAAGAAAATGGATTTTAGAAAGTTAACTAATTTGCTCAGTGTAGCACAGTAAGTAAATAAAAATGGCAGGTCTCCCAAACAATATTTGCATTTTTTTTTCAATACCTTAATTTTTAAATAAATCTTTCGTATTTTTTGACCTTTTCAAATGCCCTTCACCTATCAACTCAGGTGGCCCTGTATATTTTGTTTAATGCTTCCCCGAGATCAGGATGACTAAGTCCTTTCAGGTTTTATCTTTTTACAAATGGAAACATCCCCTAGGCTATATAGTCTTTGCTTGGTGTTTTCTAAAAACAAATACACACCTGTCAGAGATCCCAGCTACAGCCTCACTCAGATGAATCAGTGTCATTTCTCTGAGAGAAGGTGGAGTAATTTCTATACCTTTTTTTCATCACCTGCTCTCTGCTCCAATTATTTCTAGTTTAGAGGCCTCTCTTCACATTCATCCCTCTCAGTTCGGGCTTCTCTCCCTTGTGCAGGGTGAGGGATCACAGTTCCCATAGACTCCTGTTAGGATGCCAAATTACCAGTTAGCAATTAAGGAAGCTCATTTACAAAAAGACATAATCATTCAATTATGTGAAAGTCAGAAGAATGATCTCTTTACATCCTAAGCCACATCAAAGAGGCTGGTATTTATTTCAGATCATTATACCTTGATGACTGATCAATTTGACCATCTTCCTATTCTGTGAAACAAAAAAAAGGAATCTTTGTCTGCATTTCATGGCCATTTATCATTCCTCTGGCTTTCAAATTGCAAGGCTGAGATCAAAGGAGGGGGGAGGAGTGATATTCTGCCGCCTAACACTGAGAGCAAAGCATGATCATACCTCAGTGTTTTCTAATTGTTAAATATCACCTCTGCTTACTATGTATTGTGAAAGAAACAAACACTGGAAACTCTAAGATAACTAGCTCTCTTAATATATTGCACATCAAATTCTATTTCTTCTCTTTGATTTTAGAATCAAAATAAGCTCCCAAGTAATCAATCTGAATATGGATTCTAATCCAAGTATATCCCTAGGCTCTGCCAGTAATTTGCTGTGTGATTTGGTCAGGTAGCCTTCCTTACCTGGACCTAATTTTTCACACATATAAAATGGAAGAATGGGAACTTGATCATTTTTGACATTTTCATTAGCAAGTTAAAGACTCAGCTTTGATATTCAAGTGATGCACCAAATTAATTTACTTGTTATCATAATTGTTTTTATTCCACAAGCAAATTTCATAAATAAGAAGAGTGGGTTATGAATATGAACACAGGAGTTTTTCTATATAGACTATAGACATATCATGATTTTCTGCTCATATACCATTTCATTTCTATAAAATGTGAAATCTTAAAAATCTAACACTTTTGTTTGTTTAATCATAAAATGCATAAATATGTAGTACATGTATGAAAACCTCAGGTAGTTCCTTAAAATCTCCTACTTCTCTCCAGGGGAAACCACCTTTAACAGCTTAGTGTACATCCCATCACAATCTGTTTTATGTACCTATATATGGATGATATTGGCATTTACCTTTTGTTTTATTGTTGTACTTTGCATATTTTTGTACTTTGCATATTGTTTGTGTGTACTTTGCATATTGGGTTGTACTTTGCATATTGTTTTGTGTGTCTTTTTCTCACCATTTAGCAATATGCTTTTCAGTGCTATCCACATGAGCATATAGAGCTATCTCAGTCATTGTCTTTGTGGATGCATGTTAATCAATGGCATAAATGTACCACAATTCAATGTATCCATCTGTTGATATACATTTAGATTTTAGTTTCTTTTCATTTTTACAATGACAAAAATGCTGGAAAAACTTTTGGTTTTTTTCCAATTGAAGCTGCACTTTTTCATCTGTTTATTTGCTAGAGCTCCTGGCATATGAGTAGTGACTCAATATATATCTGATGATTAATTCATGGAAAAATATTGTTATATATTACCCTAACAATGGATTTAAATTTGTAGCAGTGGAAATAAGATTCACCACTTTTTGCCTTTTACTCTCATTACTAGATGGGTCCAGGGAGCCAGAATGACTTTCAAACATGAGAAAGGGCAAATAATTGAAAGATTCAGAAGTATTATAATTCTTCACCCAGGGAGCAGAGGATGTCTTGTAACTTCTTCCTTCCAAATCTTCTCTTGTCTGATGTCCAGAGCACTGAAAAGATTAGAAATCTAGAAGAACTTCAAGGGGTGTGGGGAAGACTATCATGAGATTTCAATCCATTCATCCATTTATTCTTTTTATTCTTTTTCATTTGCTCAATTATTTATTTAACGTAGGAAATGTTTCTTAACCATTGGCATATACTGGTCACTCTTACTTGTTACCAAAGAGTCTAGTAAAAAATTGAAAAAGAATGCTATTTATTGAGGTTTACTGTGTTTTGTTTACTTTACCACATGAATATAATGTATTTCTTACAACAGTATCACAACGTAGGGTTTTTATTCCAACTATGTAGATATACAAACAGAGGCTCAGAGAATAACTTCTCCCAGTGTATACAGAGTATAACATTTGTAGTCAGACAAAATAGATTCTGAATCTAAGCTAAGCCAATAACCAACTGTATATCTTTAGTTTAGATGTTTAGTTTTCTAATCTAGGAAATGAAAATAATACTAACAATATCCATATGGTTAAGTTGAGCTTAGTACAAGACCTAGGACACCAGAGAAGACATAATTGAGACTATTGTTTTCATTATTGTTTCTTAGGCCACCTTAGTGGTCAAGATGTGCTGAGATGGATAGAAGCAGAAGTTGACTGATTAACCTTGCCTTGGGGTCTGGAGAAAAGGAGATGCTGATATGCTTTAGCTTATCTCCTGACAGTAACAGAGAATTCAGAAAGTAAAAACAAAGGTCCTACTTATGAAGAAGTGAAGAATGACTGTCCTGTAAAAATCAAGACTTATGTGATGGGAAAAGGCTTGGACAAGCTCAGTAGGGAAGGGAGGGGCCCAACATTACCATGCCCCACCCCACCCCCCCATCCAGAATGTTCTGCATCACTACCTTTACTTCCTTTTACTCACTTGTTGGTGATTTAATCATTTCCCCTTGGGTCTGCTGATGAACATTTACCAAAGCAAGGCAAGTTCTCAGTGGGCAAGAAGGTTTCTACCCTGCATTTCTTTAACTCAAAGAGAGTTGTAACCTCAGTCTGGCTTCCTTGCCTTTGGAGTTGCTTAGGACCAGTAAAATTCAGATCAGTTCATTTGTCTGCTTTGCTTTCTTTTTGCTTCTATTTCTTGCTGCCATTTTTAGACAGATGCCTGGAAGAAAAAGTTTGTTATTTGAGACCAGACAGCACGGGTTTTAATCTGCCTTGTACCAGTACTAAGCATCTGATTTGGCACATTGCATCACCTGAGTCACAATCTTCATCTTTAAATTACAATGATAATATTTAATTTCCAAGGTTGACATGCCATAAATAGAATAAACAAGGTGAGGCACTTGGCCAAAAAAATAACCAATTAGTACATATTTGCTATTTTTTTTCTTTACAGTAGATGACTAAGACTGAATAAGCTAAAAAACCATATAAAAATTTGAGAGTTTGCTTTTCACTATTGTTTGTATAACTCCTAATTTGACGTTTATGCAATATTTCTCTAGATGTATTATAATCAAGGTTTCAGTGGAGAATACTGCTTGGACTAGAATCTCCTCCAGCTGTTCTTGTTAAAAATCAGAGCTGAAGAGTCACACTTCTAGGGAAGTATTTGCATATAGATGAACTCAGTAGTTACTCTAGACCTTTTGACCCATTTCAATCTCTATGGGCAACAATCCTTAGTTCTTTTCAATAGCTTTGTTACTCAGTGCTAACATGATTCATGTTGTGAAACCTTTAATAAGCCTTTTAAAACACTCTACCTCCATTTATAAGAGCAGGGCATAAAATGTAATGTCGCAAATTAGTTGGAACTTGGATTTAAGTACGAGGAACTGAGCTTTTGTAGTCACTGACTGGTATGATCCTACCAATTTTCACACAAAACACCCAATTTGGTCTTTTGAATAAAACTTAGAGGGGGGGACAAGCCCAAAGATCACGCTGTAAACAATTTTCAGTAGTAACCCATAGCTTTTGTTATAGGCCTACTATAAAATAGATTTGATTTTATAACCTGTAATATTGTGATATTGTTTCTTTATTAGTTACACTATCTGACTAACTACAGATAGCGTAAGGAGGATTTTACAAATGAAGACACATAGGCTAAATGAAGGTGGGAAGAAGTGAGGAGATTATAAGAAAATAGTTTATACACTGCAGGGTGTTCAATATGCCTGGGAACGTATTGAAAGAGAAATGAGAGCAGTACTGAGAACTGCTTTCTCCTTCTCTCCATCTGGCTACATCCCAATCTTCCTTCATGAGTCATGTACTTTCAGAATCTGCCCTTGCACTCCTCCTAGTCTGATGTAGGTTGTCTTTCTCTATTCCCTTGGCATCTGAGGCCTTCCCCCAAATACCTCTGCAGTGGGCTATATTGTAATAGTCTATTTACTCCTCTATTTCCAAGACTATATTGTAAGCATCTCCAGAATGTCTTGTTTAGAACTGCATCTCCATTGGCTACCATACAGGTGGTACTCATCATACCTTTACTGAAATAAGGTTAATGCGTGTCTTTATAGTAAGGTGAGATCTTAATGAGATCATCAGAGCTTGGTACTTAGCTTCACTGATCCTAAGGCTGAATCTCATCATGTGTTTAGTGATCATGTACTGAATACAACACAGATCCTAGTCAAAGGATTAAAGGGGTATAGGGAGATACACTTCTAACCATGAAGAGATCATATGCAGGCTCTCTAGTTTTATAGCTGACCAATGTGTGGGTTTCTTGTGAAGGGCTCCTTTAAATGTACTCCTATGAGAATCTTGGGGCCAGGTGTAACTGCTATGAGCATTTACTTTTAAGCTAGGAGGCCACAAAGTTAAGGGTAAAATTGAAACCATAGTTAAGATGAGGAACTAAGTCAAAATGGGGGAAGTGGTACCAAGTAAAGAGATATTTAAGGAAATTGAGTCAGGAATCGGCTCTAAATGCTATTCAGCAGTGCAGATGGTTGGGGAGATGATGTTAGAGTTTGGCTTTCATGGATATCTCTGGATGTCACCACTGAAAATGGTTTGGCATGCATTAATATTCTGGTTGCTTTGTTAGGAGATAGATAGTGCTGGCTGGCTTAAACAACCCATGCAGGTCAGGGAAGTAGCAGGACAGCTTGACTTGAAAAAGAAACCCTTTGTAGAGCATTCATAAGTACTATTACAGGGACATGAGATAAGCATTGTGGAACAAAAAGAAGCTAAACCTTCATATGTATATAGAATTCTTCAGATTAAAAAAAAAGTGTAGCAAAATCCTTATTTTTCACACACACACACACACACACAGCTTTGTTGGAAAAGATCAGGCAAAGACAATTATCTCTCACCTAGAGATGAGGAAACCAAGGATCAGAGTATAGGTGCTGTCTAATGTTATCCTTTAAGCAACATATCCTGTGATTCAAAGAAAAATTTTCCCCTTGAAACCCTCTGTTCTTCCTTGTACAACATTCTGCCTTTCCAGGGGTCTCTGATGTATTTACATACAAAGAGTAGCCTAAATGAGAAAATAATGTCCTTCAGGAAAATTCAGTTGTTTAATCTCTCCCAAGAATGCTGATAATTTGATAAGGAAGTCTATAAAACTTAAAAAATCAAATGGGACTTCCTTAGGGTTGACCCTTTACATATATTAAACCTTTTAATACAAAAATAGTGGCAGGTAGGTAATTATGCACATTTACCAACATGGAAGAATTGCATTCTAGCCCTTAAAAACTCCACTTTCTTTCAAAAGCCACATATGTGTCTAAACCACATATTCTGTGAGAGGGTCTCAGATGAGATGTAGCAAGAAAGAAACACTGCTCTCCACGACTACGACTACGCACCATAAAGTAGAAGGAGTTCCTTGGAGCCGGAGGCTTTGATGGACTAATCAGGAGGAGATTGTAGTTGGAATATGGGAGATGCTCCATCCTAGCTGAAAATGCTGGGCTAGGAGTCAGCAAGTCTGGTTTCTACTGCCAGTAGTTATCACTCAGGGGCCCGAGCCCAAATATTTCCCCTAAACCTTGAATAAAATGAAGTGTTTGATAAGTTCTATGTTAACTAGCTTTCACAACCTCTGTTAGTTTCCTGTGGCTGCTATAGCAAATTGCCACAAACTTCGTGGCTTAAAATAACTGAAACTTATTTTCTCACAGTTCTGGAGGCCAGAAGTTCAACATCAGTTTAACTGGAATGAAATCAGGGTGTCCGGTATCAGCAGGACCATACTCCATCCAGAGGCTCTAGGGGAGAACCCATTCCTTGCCTCTTCTAGTTTCTGGCAGCTGATGGCCCTTCTTTGCTTGTGGCCCAATCACTACAATCTCGGCCTCCGTGTGCACGCTGTCTTCTACTCTTCTACGTGCATAATCCCTCTCATCCTCTCTTAAAACGTTACTTGTGACTGGACCTAGGACCTTCTAGATAATCGAGGATGATCTCCTCATCTCAAAACACTTATAGGTTCCAGGGATTAGGACCATCTTTGGGTGGTCATTATTCAGTACTGAAGATTAGTAGTAGTAGTAGTAGTAGTAGTAGTAGTAGTAGTAGTAGTAGTAGTAGTAGTATATTTTAAAATATAGTGGATAAGAAGACAGGATTTTGAGCCAAACTCTTTGCAAATTGTTGGGCAAAGTACTAAAACTTCTCATCTGTAAAGTGGAAATAAAAACTGAACCTATCTTATAGGCTTATTATAAGGATTTATAAGTTAATACTTAAGAAAGCACTTAGAACAGTGCCTATCACAGGACAGGTGACCAGAAAAACTTAACTTTTATTATAAACTGTTACTATTTTCCACCCGTGAAAAGCCTGCATATATTGAAGGATCTTGTCTACCAAAGACACTGCATGTATTCAGTAATATTTAATTTGATTCCTAATGTTTTATTAATCAAAGATATTTATCACTGCCTTTCAGAGCTGATTCAGCAGGAGATAACCAGTGTGTCTGCAATGAGTTGACACAACTCCAGCCAAAAGAACAGACTTTTAACATTTTAACCAGTGTATTCACAGTATGAGCCAAATTTCCAGCACTGATAACACTTGTCGAAATAGTGAAAATATCTATTTTACCTCTAATTAGGAATTCAAACATTAGATTTTTCTCTATATAAATCCTTTAAAATCTTATTTAATTATTCATTCTTTCATTCCACATTTTCCACCACTACCCAGGGAGCCCAGGCCTCGTTGAGAACTCTGCCCTTCAGCAACGTGGTACCTTTAAGAGACCATCAAAGCTTCATCATCACCTTGGAAGTTCTTCATCTGGAACATGTGTGGGAAGGGAGAGGCCATCACGTGAAAGTTGTTAACAAACAGCTTTAAATAGCCCTATCAAGACGCCAACTCAAGCAAGCTCAGCTCTTAATCCCACTGAAACTTACTGCCGCGGGGACAGAGAAGAGACAGAGCCATGGTTAGCGTTCTGTGAAGTCTTTAAGAGACAGAAATATGCTCCTTTTACATATTAGATGCTGGGATAAGCTAATTGCCGAATCCATCAACGTCGGTCTGCGACTGTTGTGATGAGCTCTAACCGAATCTACAGCCTGGTTTAGAGCTCTGCAACAACTTTAATCCTTCTAAAGGCCTTGCAAAAAACGGGGTCTCTCCTATCCTTAGGAGGTACAGACGGCCAGCGTCAGGAAAGCAGTGTTATCTAAAGGAAGAAGTCAAGGCAAATGATCCCATTTCACAGGTGACTGCCTAATTTATCTCTGTGCACATTTGTTGGGGTTAAAATGAGAAATTCATGTATGCTATATATGTGCCCTTTCCTCCTTCTCCTAGAGATTAAATTCTCTGTCTCATCCATTCTCCAGGTCTCCTGGCACCTACAAGACACCGAAGCCTGGCCTTTCAACAGATGGGGAGGTAGGTAGGACTCAAATCTAATAGAGACAAGAGATGAAATAAATTTGCTGGCTTATTCCATGAACTTCAGATAATATGCTTTAAATGCTTATCTAATGCTAGGCACTGTGATTTATAGATAATCACTCAGAAAAAACAGTAAAGATGGGGAAACTGAAGCTTTTAAGTGGTAAATATCTTAGATACTCCATATAGGGAGCAAGATGCAGATTGAGGAGTTGAACTGGGGTAGTTTGAACTCAGAGTTTAGGCTCTTAAATATATTGGAATGTATCACCTTCTGATGTGCTGAGTTGCCAGCCTGCTTTCTTATTCCCATTTCCCATTCTCTGCATTTACAGTAACAGTGACCTTCCATGTCCATCTGACTGATTCTTGGCAACTTCATTCTCTGCCTCCCCAATAATTTCTTGTTTGACTCTAGACACCTGTTTCCTACTTCCCCAGAGTACAGAACTATAGCCTACTAGAAACAGATGAAAGCAGGTGACATGTGACCTGTATTGAAAATCTTGCCTGAGGATGCTAACCCCTGACAATCCTATTATGAAGAGCATGGTACAAAATAGAATTCATAACTCCACATTCAGATGTGACATTTTCTACATCTCTTTGTGTTGTGTGACATTTTACTGTGTTTTACTATATGCTTTGTTCAATATTTTATTATAGTTCACTGAGCTGTAGAACAGATAAAAGAAGGTATTGAAAAGTCAGAAAAAATACATGTTTAGCTCCCACATGGGACTCTTGTTTAGCCATATTGCCTTGAGTTTCAATATTTCATGAGTAAAATAGTGATGATAAAATACACCTTGTTAAATGGATCAGATAAGAAAACATTTATAAAGCAGAGAGCACAGTAACAGGAATGTAGTAATTCCACGGTAACTCCTAGTTATTTGAAAAATAATTGTGTTCTTGTTTACAATGGTGTTTTTTTTTTAATAAGTCCTTCATGTTTTTCAACATTAAGACCTCATTTCGTTTTCATCTTCGAATCTTACTCTGGTACTTGGCCCATAGCAGGTGCTCCATATGCAGTAGTGAAATTGAATTTCTGAGAGTTGTTTAGACTTTAAATGAATCTGTGGAAATTCTATCTAGCCTAAAAATTCTTGCCCTTATCTAAGATTAATTCCTTGGAAATTGAAGAGGGAAGAAGGATGGGGAATGCAAGTAGAAAAGAAAAGAGAGAAAAAAGATTAGCTGTGAGATATTTATCTGAACAGTCTGGCAGTGAGAGTGGCAGGCTCTCGATGGTCTCCAGGTGTGGGAGGGAAGATGAATGGTTTCCAGGGAACCCTGGTGCTACTCCTTAACAGGAGCCTGCTGTGGCCAGAGCTGGCCTCCTTGACCCTGTTTCAATGTAGGAGGAAAGATGGGGAGAAATATAAAAGGAGCTCACACTATGACAGCAGTTCCCCTGGTAATATTGGATTTGTTGAGGCAGCTGGGATGTGAGGGTGCTTGGTGTGGTAAAAAGCACTTGAAATGTGACTTTGCTGCTGCAGCTCTGTGACCTTAGGCACATTATTTGGCCCTCTGAGCTCTTTACTCATTTGTGAAATTAGGAAAATAACATCTACTTCACAGGGCTATTCTAGTGGTTAAGAAGTACAAATCACATTAAAGCTATTAACAGAGTTTATATATCTATTATGCCAGCAGCTATAATCTGCTATGTGTTACAGATATTTATTTTAGGCTAAATGTGAAAAATAGTTTTTTCAGATGTTTGTTCATCTTTATTGAAAATTAACCCTTAAGTGCTGGCATCAATGTGTTTACTATATGATCCTGTCCTCTTGGCCAGATTTCATGGAACCAGAGGTAGATATTTGATATTGAATGATGTGGACTTTTCTTTCCTAAAATTTAGTTTGGAGGCAAAGCTTGGTGTACATATGGTGTGTGTCTGTGTGTGTGGTGTGTGTGTGTGTGTCTGTGTGTGTGTGTGTGAGAAGGAGAGAGAGAGGAAGAGAGAAAGGAGAGAATGAATTTGGAGTATCCCGTTCATACCTTTTCCTGGGAGCATACTCTTAGTAAATACTTTCACAAGAATCCCAGTCTCAGGCTCTGCTTCTAGAAAAGTCAGTTCTAAATCAACTGACATGGAAGTTGCCTGCCAGAAATAACCAGCTCTAAGGCATATGCAGGTGTCCATAAAATCACACTGCAAAGGCCATTAGGATTGTTTTTAATTAAATGGTCTGTAGAGTCTAAAAAATTTGGGTAGATATGCTATATCAGCTACTAACTCTTTGACCTTGGGAAAGTTAATGAACCTCTAGTGACTCAGTTTCCTTATCTGTAATATCTATCTCACAGGACTGCTTGGAGAAATAACAGATGTAGGTGTTTTCTCAGATGTCCTGGTACATCACATAAATTTAATAAATAGTAGCCTCTGTTATCACTATTACTACCACTACTACTGTTGTTTCTGTGTGAATGATTCTAGCTCAGATGCTCTGCTTGAAGCTTTTTGGTTATTTTTTTTTTTTTTTTACCCTTTACAACTGTGTCCTCCTAACTTACACTTAAACCAGAGATAGAAAGTACTCCCAAAGTCAATAGTGAAAATGGAAACATTAGTGTAAACATAACTGGAAGAGACTGGTTGCCATGGTGATGCTTTTGCCAAAATAATGGAGAGGCAAATTAAATGGCAAGGGAGGCTGTAAAAAGTTGCCTGTATTTTTAACTGCATGGAGTGTGATGGATAAAAGAAAAACACCAAAGTGTATTTAGCAGACATTTTTCTCTCTTTAAAATCTTATTTACAACAAATGCATTTTTACTTCAGTGCTGCTGTTATCCACAGTAATATTTACCTATCACTAGCAAATGTTTCTGCAGAAAGGAATTAGTATCATAGGGTGGTTTTAGAATCAGACATCCTGTTTTTGAACCCGAGTCTGGCAATTTTCTGTTCTCAAAAACATGCACAATATAGATGTGAGAGTTTTTAACTCTTTATACTTTATAGCTCTTTTAGTACCATTCTACTAACAGGCCTGAGTTGATAAGATTAAGGAACCAAGTTCCTGAAATTGAAAAATCATGAAATCGGGTTACAGACCCCAATTTTTTTCGGTTCATTTCTGGAGTTGTCTTTGTGTCTTGGCATCACAAAGAAGAAAGTGGGTAAGAAAAAATGGCAACCTAATGAGGAGGATGACCTCTGGAGTGAACTGAGGGGGTTCAGATTCCAGCATCGCCTCATGTTAGCATTGTAAACTTTGGCAAGTCAACAATAAGGTTAGTGTACTAATAGTACCTCACGGTTTATTTTAAAGTATGGTTAGACATGCAAGGTACTTAGCATTGTGCCTAACATATAATTTCTGCTCAATAAATTGTTACTCATTAATGTATTTTAATTTTGATTAAACTGCAAATAATTATGAATAAAGTGATAATATAGGAGGCATTTGATGACTGCAATAAAAAGAAAACCTCTTACTTAAAATGGTGGACAATACCCACCATGTTTGCTTTGGAGGAGCTTCTTGCTTCCCTAATGGAAGATCCCTGTCAAGGATTTGGAAGCTGATTAAATGAGTTTATCATTTTACCTAAGAAATTCATTTCCTCTTCACAGGCTTCCTGCTGAACTAGCACCTTTGAATGATACTCATGCAATATTTAACTGGAGTGGCCATTGGAATATATTTAGTTCAAAATGGTATTTTCCTTTGGGCATACATAATTCAGCTAGAAATGTTTATTTTCATATTGAGCCAGTCTAGTTATAGGTTTCCCCCACTATCTGAAAGTAGTAGAGTATTCTTATGAAACCTTTCATAAGCCAAAATGGTGTAAAGCAAAGAACCAATGATCTTAGGACATATCTTGCTAACAGATGCACAAAATAAACCGAAATAAAGCACAGATGCTCACAGAAACAATTCAAAGCTATGGTCGCTTGATGCTGAGTGTGGTTCCCAGGAAGGAGCTGGGGGGCCACTCTGACTGCTCAGGGTGTACACTTCCTGTATAACAGCTCTCTGCAAAACAAATGCTGAATGCTACTTTCAATTTTTGCCTTTTCTTGTAAAAGTGAAAATCCTCTTAGATTTCTTTACTTAGCAAAACCTGGTGCAATGTAGTTCTTTCATAAAAGTGAAGGTGCGGAAAGTGAATTTCGAAAAGCAGGGTGGTGCCTGTACCAGTTAATCACAGTAGTGATTGACCTCTGTCAGTAGGTTTATACCATCTGAGTAATTCTACATATTTATTCTGTAGTTTTGGATATTCTCAAATATTCAATCCTAAATATTTCTATATATATTTTAAAAGAGCAATATTAATTGGGATAGGCAGATGTTTATATGATAGATCAATCTTATTATCAACTTTAAAAAGGCTCTCTGTACACTGTAAGCTCACATATGTGCACAAACACACACTTGTCTATACATACACACACACATCCTCTCACACATATGCATAAATATACCTTTTCAATTAGAGTTTTGTTCTTGATAGTAACACAATTACACATTCAACTTATGAATAGTCTTGTTTTTATCTTAAAACCTCAAAGTCTTCAAATGATTTTTTGTGATTAATACTGGTCTCAATACTTCCAAGAAAAAAAAAGCCCCCTCCCCCACCCCCCATATATAGGAACTAACACTGAAATGCCTATAGAATTCTGGACTTGCTAAAATTGTCTTCAGTGCACCCTAAATAAAAGTTCAGGCATTCAGATTTAGAAATGTAAAAGAGGATAAGTAATTCAATAATGGCAATGATGTCTTGCTTGTATAGTATTTTTTCTCCATATCCGAAAGGTCTCCAAAACAATGCCAAGAAAGAGACAGGCTGGGTGTTATTACCCTCAGCTTACAAATGAAGAAATCAGGGCTTAGGTAACTTAAGTAATTGACTACTTAAAATAGTAGATAACCCCCCCTTTTTTAAAACTAAAAATATAATACTTTACAAACTACTTGATTTCCCCCCCAAATTATGAGAGTAAATAGGATACTAGAGACAAAGGAGATCATTTACAAAATTATATATCAATAATTAAAAGCGGGCCTCCCTGGTGGCGCAAGTGGTTGGGAGTCCGCCTGCCGATGCAGGGGATGCGGGTTCGTGCCCCGGTCTGGGAGGATCCCATATGCCGCGGAGCGGCTGGGCCCGTGAGCCATGGCCGCTGAGCCTGCGCGTCCGGAGCCTGTGCTCCGCAACGGGGGAGGCCACGGCAGTGAGAGGCCCGCATACCGCAAAAAAATAAATAAATAAATAAAAAATAAATAAAAAATAATAATTAAAAGCTAAGCAACCCTCTTATTTGGACCTCCAAATACTTGATAATTAAATCCCTAATAGGTGACATGCCCCATATGCATGATGCCAATTCAGATGACAGTTCCATATAGCTTTGAATAACCTTTGTACTCAAAACTAGTACATGAAACATAAATTCAGTCTATTGTCTCAGTATTAGACTATGATGGATCACATACTCAGGAACTGATCTTGGTTTTTACCATGAAATTTATCCTCAACCTCTTGATGTATTTTCCATGTTTCTCCTTCCTCTGCGTAAAGCTACTTGTCTCAGCCTTACTTGAGTCCATAGCTGATTTCAACAGTTAAAGTGTTTAAATAGCATGGATTTAAAGGAACTGGTATGACCAGTTTCCATTCCATCTTGTCTATCATGGAGGCAAAGAATTTGGACTGTGGAGGTAACCACAACTGAGAAATTTTGAGAGTGGTTACTATTTACCAGTAATGGTAGTGGTGCTGTCCTGTCATGGTGCTGCTTTGCAGATGAACATAATACTCAGAAGTGAAATAAAATACAGTTGCCTTTGTGCTACTCTGTAATTCCTTGGGTTGTCTGCTATTTCTGTTACTGGTTACATTGAGGATATGGGACCATACTACTCTATCTTTCAGGGATGGTAATATGCACACACACACTACCCAGCAACAGGTGAATTCTGGTTCCTTGAGAATTGGAAACCATCTACACACATGTACAGTATGGAAATTGAGTCTTTAGAAATGAGCAGAGTCGTGATCTGTTCAGATTTTTATTCTCCTTTGGCTTCTCCCTCTCTTAAAAGTTTTCAGTTCTTGCAAATTTGCATCAAGATTCTCATCTTGTGTGTCCTAAAGAATTGATACCTGTAAGCTGGGTGACACACTCAGAATTCAAACCACATTCAAGTGTGATTGAATTTACAAAACCACCACTTCAGTGAAGTCATATTGCAGTTTAAAGAAGAAAGTTCATGAAAGGTGTGATGACATTGTCTCCTGACCCATCCAACTTATTCTCACCTTAGTTTCATTCTTACATGATCAAGTGAAACCTTTATCTTTCACAGCCTAAGAATTTAAGATTTTCAAATCATTATTCATGAAGCATCAAGATATTTGATTCCACAACTAAATCCTTCCTCACAATCTCGTAGAATAAACAGTGTCGTTCCATAGGTCTGTAAATATTATCATCTGTTGTTTGAAGGCGGAAGACAACACAAAACTTGTTCTTCCTCTCTCATTTCACAGCTCCAAACAATATAATTTCTATGAAATAAGTGTTTTCAATTCTGCTTGTCATTCTGAAGTATTCTCATCTCATTCTCTCACTACCGTATTTTATAAAGGCTTTATTATTTCACCTTTAGACAAATCTAATGTTCTCTTAATCTGTGTTACTTTTATCAGTTTTATTCTTCATGCCCACCTCCAGGCCCAGTAATCTACTTTCCATCCTTCTGCAAGAGTGGGATGACTGAGAAAAAACAAATGACCAGGTCGTCCTTTTGTTATAACATCTCAGTTGTCCCACTATACAGGAAAATAAAAAGTGTGAGTTCTAAACAGATAATGCAAAGTCTCTTAGTTTGGTCAAAGTCCAACTGTGCTTCCTTATTCCCTACTGCCCCTGAGGCATTGAATAAATTAAGGAATAAATGAGTGAGTGGAGACACAGCAATTGGTAGTATGCTAAATATTTTGTCTTTATAAAACTTACAAACAGGCAAAGATACTCTATTTATGGAACAGTTTTTCACTGGTTTTTAAGTCATTAAAAATTGGGGGAAATCAATGTACAGCTCTTTTTAGCCATTCTATAGAGTCTTCAAACAACAATATTGGTTTATGAATGATATATTTCATTTCATTACCGTGAAATTTCACCATCATGTATTGGAAGAAACAAATTTAGACAATAAGAACTCCTATAATAATTATTCAACTTTAGGATATTTATTTTCATATTCTCATTTTGGGGGGATTTTCTCAATGAAAACAGCAGTAAATTGTCTTGAAAGTATTAACAAAGCACCCGGAATATGTCTCTGTAAATAAATGACCTTCAGGTGGAAATATCGTTGAGGAAATATATTTCTGCATCATTCAAACTCAAGCCTCTGTTAGTGTTAAAACAGAAAATGAGAGAAAAAGAAATCTTGATGAGGAACACAATACAAAATTGCTGGACGGATTTAATTTAACTTGGGAATAATTGTCTTACCTAGTCCAAGAAAGGGTAATTTAGATTCACAGAGAGCAAGGGATATATACCTGACCAGGAGTGATGTAAGGGTACAGTTACTCATCACTTAGAATCTGTACAGACTGACACATTTTTCAAGAATCCTCAGAATATTAACAGAAAAAAAGAAACATCAAAATCTTGTCCCATTAATTTCTAAACATTAGGGCTCTAATATCAGGTCCAAGAGTATTGCTAAAGATAGGATAAATAAGGTCATCACTTCAAAATAAATAAAGTCATCTTATTTATCATCTTTGCCTTTTATATTACATAACTGTATAACTTTGGTTTATTAACTTAATATGTCTAATGACATGTTCTCTCTGGAAAGACATCATTCTAAGCAAGGCTCCTACCTATGACTGTAACCTAGTATTCTAAACTTTATGCATGATCCTACTAAGCTAATGGTATATCCTAATGCGTTATGCTCTATGTTTGTTCCTTTGTTCATGTCTAGAATGCCTTCTCCTTTCCACAATCCTTTTAATGACCAAGTGAACCCCTAATCATCCTTAAGGCCATAAGTCATTTTACCTTCTTCAGGAAGCCTTGCCTGCATTTGAATTCATTCATGCTTACATTTATCAAATGTTTGCTAGATGAATTGGAAGTATTTATGCACTTAATATTTTAATCTTGTTGTCTTTGGGCTAATTACTTATCTCATGTTAAGGTGAAGAAACTTCAGTTCTTTGAGTAAGTTGTCAAATATCACAAAATGAAAATAGGATTCAAAACCAGCCCTCAAAACTCTCCAGTGACTGTCCAGTTCCTTACTGTACCTCAGAGCACTGGGTTTGATCAACTCTGACTCTTCATGCATGATGTTAATTTTACTCCAGTTAAAACTTTTAAGTCTCTCTTTTTTTTATAATGGCTAATCACATATACACATAACACAACAAGTACACAAAAATGAATACTTAACTAAAAAACCAAAATATTGTATTTTATTTTATTTTTATTTATTTATTTATTTTTTTTCTTTTTGCGGTATGCGGGCCTCTCACTGTTGTGGCCTCTCCCGTTGCGGAGCACAGGCTCCGGACGCGCAGGCCCAGCGGCCATGGCTCACGGGCCCAGCCGCTCCGCGGCACGTGGGATCCTCCCAGACCGGGGCATGAACCCGTATCCCCTGCATCGGCAGGCGGACTCTTAACCACTGCGCCACCAGGGAGGCCCAAAATATTGTATTTTATAAATACTGTTTTCTTTTTAACTCATTGTGAGTCTGACTTGGGTAATGCATGCAGTGTAAAGCTAAAATCTACAATGCTGTTATATCCACATGTGTAGCCATTACTTGAAAAAACAAATTCTGTCAGGAGCAGAGTGGCAAAGTTAAATTGGAAGGAGGATCAAGGCCTAACATCTTATATAAAATGAATGACTTTGGAATAACTATACATGCCATTGATATTTAATATTTCACAGATGCATGTATTCTGTTTGTATGTGCTATTACTCAAACAGAAGCATTTGATGAAATTCCTCCCTCAAGGTCTGCAGGGTTTTGTTTTTTTTTTTTTTCTTTTTCCCTTTGCTGTACGCGGGCCTCTCACTGCCGTGGCCTCTCCCGTTGTGGAGCACAGGCTCCGCGGCCATGGCTCACAGGCCCAGCCGCTCCACGGCATGTGGGATCCTCCCGGACCGGGGCACGAACCCGCATCCCCTGCATCGGCAGGCGGACCCCCAACCACTGTGCCACCAGGGAAGCCCTGCAGGGTTTTTTAAATTTTCATGGGACAATGAATTTCTCAGGTCAAGTCAATGATAGCAAGGAAAAACTGGCTATGATAAAATTTTTCTTTTCTCGTCTTCTACTAGAGTCAAAGTTGTCTCAATTTTTCCGTTACTTTGTCCTCATTAAAGTTATTCTGTCTGCAGAGCACTTTATTAGTTTCCATATGTGGAAATGGAGGACGGGGGAAGACGATGAGAATGAGTCCTTTCTTTGATTACACTGACAATAAAAACTGCCAAGTTGTTAATTAACTTATATAAGTTTAATAAGCAATATGAATAGAGAAATGCATAGATAAATGTACTAATGGGTTGAATATTATCCATTTTAAACATTTATGTGTGTGTCTACTTGCATTTATATTTTACATTTATTTTTCAAAACAAATGCCTAAAAATATTAAGGTGTACTTTTATCTATAGATTATCTGTCTATCCATTTCTTAATAGTTGTATCTGGGAACTAGATTTATGAATATTGATTTTTTCCTTATGCTTATTCTAGTTATTTTAAAGTAATTTATATCAATTGCATAATTACCTATTTTTTAAAATTGTAGAGCATTGTAAGAAATTATACATTTTGTTTTTATATATCATGTCTACTAAACATTTTAATTCCCTAGAAGTTCTTAGAAACTATCAGATTTAATCCTGAATATTCCTTTGTGAGGTCAGCTAAAGTCTCTCTCCTACTAAATGATTTGCAATTTGGTTAAACTCACATATCTGCTAAGTAAGCTGTATTTCTGTATCTTTCACAAATGGAATCCAATCCATAAACAACTTGCTTCTTCTAATTTTAGAAAAAGCATTCAAAATATGAGTGATTCCCCTCATACCATCCCACTACCTGAATTGAAGCCCCCATCATCACTCATCTTAATTATTGTAATTAACTGCAAACGGATCTTCCTGCTGCCTTTCTGGTCCCCTATAATCAATCACACACTGGCTTAAGGGGTTAGCTATTCTTGAAGACACCAGTGTGGCTTCTATTTCAAGACTGTTGGTTTAACTCTTCACTCCACCTGGTGTATTCATTCACTGGATGGCTGCATGACTTAATCCTTCATCTTATTCAAGTTTTGTTTGCAAGGACAATCATGACCAGCTTATCTTAAATATCACATTCTTTTTTTTTTTTAATGTTTATTGGCATTTGGATTTTCTCTAGTGTGAACTAGTTATCCTTAATTGTTTTCCAGTCTAAGGTTCTATTTCATTTTGTCTTCTTATCAATTTAACAGTTTTTCATTGTCATTACAAATTTTATAGCAAAAAGTCTCCCTACATTTTTAAAAATTTTATTGAATTATAGTTGATTTACAATGTTAATTTCTGCTGAACAGCAAAGTGATTCAGTTATACGTATATCTACATTCTTTTTCATATTCTTTTCCATTATGGTTTATCACAGGATATTGAATATAGTTCCCTGTGCTATGCAGTAGGACTCTCTATGTTTTTTTTTTTTAATACAGCTTATGCATTTCCATTCTTCTTTGAGAAGTCTCCCCCAACCCTTAGCTTTTACATGTAGCCTCCAAGGATTTACTTCTAAAATTGCTCTTCCATAATCCACCTGGAATTTATTTTGCATTATGATGTGAAGTGGGAGTTTAACTTCATTTCATCCATTCATTTTTATAACTCTTTAGTTCACTATCTTTATATTTCTCCATTGTATTTGTGTTGACTTCAATGCTGATTATTGTCTATTTCTCCTACTTGAATGTAATTATACCCATGAATGGGGACTTTTTTATCTTGATCATCACCATAAAATTTGACCTGCACATAGAAAGGACCCCATAAATGTATGTTAAATAAATTAATAAATACAGAAACTAATATCATTTATTGTTTTAATTCCTAAAGCAATACTCAGAATCTTTATAATTTTCTGTGGGAAGTAAACTTTATATTTTTAATTCATAAATGACGGAATTGAGGGATAAGAATATGAAACCACTTGTACTTGTTAGGTGAGTGGAAAAGCTAGATTTAGAATGCACAGCCTACGGATCATAATGTCTTCTGTTTTCTTCTGTGAAGAGGTAACTTCCCCTAGGTCTTTGTTACCTCAAATGAGGATAAGAAACGTGCTCCTAATTTCCTAAGCAAATAGTAAACCATTCCAGGGACCTCAAGATCACTGAATTCCATTACTTCTAGAATAAGTTTTGAGTTTTCATCAAGTAGCCAGAGAGTAAAGATTTCCATCTTCACATGAAAATTGAGGATCATGGAAAATACTCCTTAATATTGATTAGTTTAGCCTAGTGACTCTGCAGAGATTCTACAGATTTGCATGGATCTCTCCAATTTCCCCAGTCAGTCAGTTTGCCAGTCTGAGTTTATTTTTATTACCCTGGAGTAAATGGTCTTCTTGGTATCTACCTGAATTTTAGTGGGCTTGTTTGTTTGTACATAGATTAGTAGAAAAAAATAGCTTCCAATTACACTGGTATTTCCAGAAGTCCAAGTCCTAGGTGGATTTGTTTTAATTATATTTCAGACCCTTTGACACTCACAGGCACATAGAAGAAAATTTTATTCTGTTCATCTGTATCTTTAATTTGATTAATCAATTGATATCTTAGAAGTGGGACCCAAATTATATATATCCATGATAATATCTCTGGAGAATTGATAGAGTTACCATCCCTGGGATACTTGCAATAGATTCAGCTTTTTCCTAATTCTACTCAGGTAGTTCTGAGTTTTGGTCTCATATCCTTTTTTGGTAAGTGTTGCTGTAGCCCTGAGACAAGGATCTTAACTCTCTCACACTTTCTGCCAATATTCTACAATGTTTTTTTGTTTTGTTTTGTTTTTTTCTGCGGTACGCGGGCCTCTCACTGTTGTGGCCTCTCCCGTTGCGGAGCACAGGCTCCGGACGCACAGGCTCAGCGGCCATGGCTCACGGGCCCAGCCGCTCTGTGGCATGTGGGATCTTCCCAGACCAGGGCACGAACCCGTGTCCCCTGCATTGGCAGGTGGACTCTCAACCACTGCGCCACCAGGGAAGCCCTCTACAATGTTTAAATTGAACCATATGTCCCAAATTCTCAAGACATCCTGATCTAATTCCATATCCTCTTTGATTACCCACATTCAATCCATAAGGAAGGCCTATCAACTCCAGAACCTATACCCATATCTATATCTATACTTATATGTACTTTCACATCTATATCTATATATCTTTATTCTCTATGTACAACTACATCTATGTCTATAACAATATAGATACACATGCATGCATATATTAAACTTTGTTTATATATTCAAAATTCATCCATTTTACTGTTTCCTGTTACCACCAAAGTGAGGACTGTATTTTATCCCACTAGAGTACCTGTAAAATGTCCCTTTCTATCTCTTCATTTTCTTGACTAAAATCCACATGCCAATAATTCACTGTTGACCCAAAAGCCAAAATGACTTTGTTTTAAAGAAAATTCTGCCACATCTCAACTTACAACATTCCATGCCTTTTCACTGAACCAAGACTACTATATACATTATTGACCCTGGCCTAAAAGGCCCCTTTCTGCTTACTCAGCATCACCTCTTTCTCCACTCTCCACCCTTAGTAGTTTTTTCCTTGTTTAGTAGTATTACATTGTCTAGACACATCAAAATTTACTGAGTCATTTTTTTGCTTATTGATTAATATGAATTGTTTCTATTTTTTACTGTTATGATTAAAGCTACAGTGAACATTCAGAAAAAAAGTCTGTGAGGACATACATTGGTTCTCTTGGGTAAATACCTAGAAATAGAATGCCTGGGTCATGTGGTAAGCATATGGTTTAGTGTACATGAAGAGTCTGAGTACTTCAAGATTTATTGTACCACTTTGCATTCCCACCAGCAATATATGTTAGATATTATCCAATATATTATTAGATATATATCCTCAACATTTGGTGTCATCACTTTTAAAAACTATTTGTTCAAAGGTGTGTCGGTAGATCTCACTAATGTTAATTTGCATTTTTTCTGATGCCTACAAATATTGAATAGCTTTTCATATGTTTATTGGACATTTTAATAACTTTTTTTAAACATCTTTATTGGAGTATAACTGCTTTACAATGCTGTGTTAGTTTCTGCTGTATAACAAAGTGAATCAACTATATGTACACATATATGCCCATATCCCCTCCCTCTTGCGTCTCCCTCTCACCCTCCCTATCCCACCCCGCTCGGTGGTCACAAACCACCAAGCTGATCTCCCTGTGCTATGCAGCTGCTTCCCACTAGCCATCTATTTTACATTTGATAGTATATATATGTCAGTGCCACTCTCTCACTGTATTTTGGAAGAGTTTGAGAAGGTTAGGTGTTAGCTCTTCTCTAAATGTTTGATAGAATTCGCCTGTGAAGCCATCTGGTCCTGGGCTTTTGTTTGTTGGAAGATTTTTAATCACAGTTTCAATTTCAGTGCTTGTGATTGGTCTGTTCATATTTTCTATTTCTTCCTGGTTCAGTCTTGGAAGGTTGTGCATTTCTAAGAATTTGTCCATTTCTTCCAGACTGTCCATTTTATTGGCATATAGTTGCTTGTAGTAATCTCTCATGATCCTTTGTATTTCTGCAGTGTCAGTTGTTCTCCTTTTTCATTTCTAAGCTGACTTTACTGATTTGAGTCTTCTCCCTTTTGGATGAGTCTGGCTAATGGTTTATCAATTTTGTTTATCTTCTCAAAGAACCAGCTTTTAGTTTTATTGATCTTTGCAATCGTTTCCTTCATTTCTTTTTCATTTATTTCTGATCTGATCTTTGTGATTTCTTTCCTTCTGCTAACTTTAGAGGTTTTTTGTTCTTCTTTCTCTAATTGCTTTATGTGTAAGGTTAGGTTCTTTTTTTTTTTTGCGGTATGCGGGCCTCTCACTGTTGTGGCCTCCCCCGTTGCGGAGCACAGGCTCCGGACGCGCAGGCTCCGGACGCGCAGGCTCAGCGGCCATGGCTCACGGGCCCAGCCGCTCCGCGGCATATGGGATCCTCCCAGACCGGGGCACGAACCCGTATCCCCTGCATCGGCAGGCGGACTCTCAACCACTTGCGCCACCAGGGAGGCCCAGGTTAGGTTCTTTATTTGAGGTTTTTTTTGTTTCTTGAGGTAGGATTGTATTGCTATAAACTTCCCTCTTAGAACTGCTTTTGGTGTATCCCATAGGTTTTGGGTTGTCATGTTTTCGTTGTCATTTGTTTCTAGATTTTTTTGATTTCCTCTTTGATTTCTTCAGTGATCTCTTGGTTATTAAGTAGTGTGTTGTTTAGCCTCCATGTGTTTGTATTTTTTACAGATTTTTTCCTGTAATTGATATCTAGTCTCATAGCATTGTGGTCAACAAAGATACTTGATACAATTTCAATTTTCTTAAATTTACCAAGGCTTGATTTGTGACCCAACATATGATCTATCCTGGAGAATGTTCCATGAGCACTTGAGAAGAATGTGTATTCTGTTGTTTTTGGATGGAATGTCCTATAAATATCAAGTCCATCTTGTTTAATGTATCATTTAAAGCTTGTGTTTCCTTATTTATTTTCATTTTGGATGATCTGTCCATTGGTGAAAGTGGGGTGTTAAAATTCCCTACTATGAATGTGTTACTGTTGATTTCCCCTTTTATGGCTGTTAGTATTTGCCTCATGTATTGAGGTGCTCCTATGTTGGGTGCATAAATATTTACAATTGTTATATCTTCTTGGATTGATCCCTTGATCACTATGTAGTGTCCTTCTTTGTCTCTTGTAATAGTCTTTGTTTTAAAGCCTATTTTGTCTGATATGAGAATTGCTACTCCAGCTTTCTTTTGGTTTCCATTTGCATGGAATATCTTTTTCCATCCCCTCACTTTCAGTCTGTATGTGTCCCTAGGTCTGAGGTGGGTCTCTTGTAGACAGCATATTTACAGGTCTTGTTTTTGTATCCATTCAGCCAGTCTATGTCTTTTGGTTGGAACATTTAATCCATGTACATTTAAGGTAATTATTGATATGTATGTTCCTGTTACCATTTTCTTAATTGTTTTGGGTTTGTTATTGTAGGTCTCTTCCTTTGCTTGTGTTTCCTGTCTAGAGAAGTTCCTTTAGCATTTGTTGTAAAGCTGGTTTGGTGGTGCTGAATTCTCTTAGCTTTTGCTTGTCTGTAAAGGTTTTAATTTCTCTGTGAAATCTGAATGAGATTCTTGCTGGGTAGAGTAATCTTGGTTGTAGGTTTTTCTCCTTCATCACTTTAAATATGTCCTGACACTCCCTTCTGGCTTGCAGAGATTCTGCTGAAAGATCAGCTATTAACCTTATGGGGATTCCCTTGTGTGTTATTTGTTGTTTTTCCCTTGCTGCTTTTAATATTTTTTCTTTGTATTTAATTTTTGATAGTTTGATTAATGTGTGTCTTGGCATGTTTCTCCTTTGATTTATCCAGTATGGGACTCTCTATGCTTCCTGGACTTGATTAACTATTTCCTTACCCATATTAGGGAAGTTTTCAACTATAATCTCTTCAAATATTTTCTCAGTCCCTTTCTTTTTCTCTTCTTCTTCTGGGACCCCTATAATTTCAATGTTGGTGCGTTTAATGTTGTCCCTGAGGTCTCTGAGACTGTCCTCAATTCTTTTCATTCTTTTTTCTTTATTCTGCTCTGCAGTAGTTATTTCCACTATTTTATCTTCTAGGTCACTTATCTGTTCTTCTGCCTCAGTTATTCTACTATTGATCCCTTGTAGAGAATTTTTTATTTCATTTATTGTGTTGTTCATCATTCTTTGTTTGGTCTTTAGTTCTTCTAGGTCCTTGTTAAACATTTCTTGTATTTTCTACATTCTATTTCCAAGATTTTAGATCATCTTTATTCTCATTATTCTGAATTCTTTTTCAGGTAGACTGCCTATTGTTCAGAAACCCACCTTTCAGGTCTGATGGGTTTTTGCCTTGCTCCTTTATCTGCTGTGTGTTTCTCTGTCTTCTCATTTTGCTTAACTTACTGTGTTTGGGGTCTCCTTTTCGCAGGCTGCAGGTTCGTATTTCCTGTTGTTTTTGGTGTCTGTCTGCAGTGGCTAAGGTTGGTTCAGTGGGTTGTGTAGGCTTCCTAGTGGAGGGGACTGGTGCCTGTGTTCTGGTGGATGAGGCTGGATCTTGTCTTTATGGTGAGCAGGACCATATCCTGTGGTGTGTTTTGGGGTTTCTCTGACCTTACTATGATTTTAGGCAGCCTCTTTGCTAACAGGTGGGCTTCTGTTTCTGTCTTGCTAGTTGTTTAGCATGGGGTGTCCAGCACTGGAGCTTGCCGGTCATTGAGTGGTGCTGGGTCTTAATGTTGAGACTGAGGTCTCTGGGAGAGCTCTCACCGTTTGATATTACATGGGGCTGAGAGGTCTTTCATGGTCCAATGTCCTGAACTTGGCTCTCCAACCTCAGAGGCTCAGGACTGACAGCTGGCCGGAGCACCAAGACCCTGTCAGCCACACGGCTCAGAAGAAAAGGAAGAAAAAATAGAAGGAAAATATAAACTAATAAAATTATTAAAATAAAAAATACTAAAATATTATTAAGATAATAGAATAAGAAAAGTAATTTAAAAAAGGAGAGAGCAACCAAACCAATAAACAAATCCACCAATGATAACAAGCACTAAAAACTATACTAAGATAAACAAAACAATCAGAAACTAGTCTGTTGCATACAGCAAACCCCAAGTCTACAGTTGCTCCCAAAGTCCACCGCCTCAATTTTGGGATGATTCGTTGTCTATTCATGTATTCCAGAGATGCAGGTACATCAAGGTGATTGTGGAGCTTTAATCCTCTGCTCCTGAGGCTGCTGGGAGAGATTTCCCTTTCTCTTCTTTGTTCACACAGCTCCTGGGGTTCAGCTTTGGATTTGGCCCCACCTCTGCGTGTAGGTTGCCTGAGGGCGTCTGTTCTTCGCTCAGACAGGACGGGGTTAAAGGAGCACCTGATTAGGGGACTCTGGCTCACTCAGGCCAGGGGGAGGAAGGGGTACGGAATGCAGGGCAAGCCTGCGGCAGCAGAGGCCAACATGACATTGCAACAGCCTGAGGCATGCCATGTGTTCTCCCAGGGAAGTTGTCCCTGGATCCCAGGACCCTGGCAGCGGTGGGCTGCACAGGCTCCTGGAGGGGAGGTGTGGATAGTGACCTGTGCTTGCACACAGGATTCTTGGTGGCTGCAACAGCAGTCTTAGCGTTTCATGCCTGTCTTGGTATCCACGCTGATAGCTGCAGCTCGTGCCCATCTCTGGAGTTCGTTTAGGAGGTGCTCTGAATCCACTCTCCTCATGCACCCAGGAACAATGGTCTCTTGACTCTTAGGCAGGTCCAGACTTTTTCCCGGACTCCCTCCCAGCTAACTGTGGTGCACCAGTCCCCTTCAGGCTGTGTTCATGCAGCCAGCTCCAGTCCTCTTCCTGGGATCTGACCTTCAAAGCCCAAGCCTCAGCTCCCAGCCCCTGCCCACCCCAGCGGGTGAGCAGACAAGCCTCTTGGGCTGGTGAGTGCTGGTTGGCACCGATCCTCTGTGTGGGAATCTCTCCACTTTTCCCTCTGCAGCCCTGTTGCTGCCCTCTCCTCCGTGGCTCTGAACATTCCCCCCACCATCTCCACCAGTGAAGGGGCTTCCTAGTGTGTGGAAACCTTTCCTCCTTCACAGCTCCCTCCCCGAGGTGCAGGTCCCATCCCTATTCTTTTGTCTCTGTTTTTTCTTTTTTCTTTTGCCCTACCCAGTTATGTGGTGATTTTCTTGACTTTCGGGAAGTCTGAGGTCTTCTGCCAGCTTTCAGTAGGTGTTCTGTAGGAACTGTTCACATGTAGATGTATTTTTGATGTATTTGTGGGGAGGAAGGTGATCTCCACGTCTTACTCCTCTGCCATCCTGAAGGTCCTCCTCTCAATATCTTCTTGTGTGAAGTGTCTACTCAAACTCTTGGCCTGTTTTTATTATGTTTTGTTTCCTTATTTTTAAATTGCAAGAATTCTTAATATATTCTGAACACAAGCCATTGTTAGTTAAATGTGTTACAAATATTTTCTCCCATAGTTCAGTGTTTGATTTTTTATTTTTTCCATGATGCCATGATAAGAGCCAAATATTTCAATTTTGATGCATTTCTATTGATTTTTTTTCCCTTTTATGGTATATACTTTAGGTTTCCTGTGTAGAAAATCTTGGCCTATCCCAATTTCATAAGCATAATGTCTATGGCAACTTCCAGAAGTTTTACAGTTTTAGCTTTTATGTCTAGGTCTTTGTTTCATTTTAAGGTAATTGTTGCATATGGGATAAGATAAGGATTGAAGACCAATGTTTTTTCTAATTTTATATCAAAAATGAAGTTGAAATACAGATTTATTCAGAAATTTATTTATTTATCATTTTAGAGAAATTGACTTTATTTGGTTGAAGTATCTTTTGTGTAAAGTGAAGAACACCTGTACAGACTGGTTTGGGGAGGGGAGAAGTGCCAGTGGATTTAGGGAGGCAGGTTTGTGCCCCCACAGACCAGAGGACTGGATGGGAGCATTTCTTTTAGCCCAGTCTTCCACTTCTTTTTTGGCAAGGAAGAAGAAGATTGCACAAAGCTTACTTTAAAAATTCAAATTTCAGGGAATTTTTAATATGAAAAAAGTCTTTATTTGCCTGTGTATTATGTGTGTTGCTATGTGTTGCTTTGTTATAGATTCAAGTCTCCATTTTGAATGGACAATTCTTATGTCTGAAGAATTTTTTTTTCTGAAAAATTACTATTTACTCTAGTGAAAATTTTTCTCAATTATTTTTTCTGATTAAATCTTGATTTTCACTTCATTTTTGACAGATATTTTCTCTGGGCTAACTCTAGTTGGGTTTTTGCTTTCCCTCTCTCAACTTTAAAAATGGTATCAATTATTCTCTGGCTTGTATAGTTTCACAAAAGAAAACTACAGTCATTCTTATCTTTGTTCCTCTGTCTTTAATGAGACATTTCTTTTCAGTCAACTTTAAAAAAATTTTCCCTTTATTACTGCTTGTCAGCAGTTTGATTAGAATATGCCTTGGTGTGGTCTCATTGTGTTTATTTTGCTTGGATTTTGTTTACTGAATTTTTGGATGTAAAGCTTTCATCATATTTACAAAATTTTCATCCACTATATTTTGAACACTTGTTTTTCCATGGATCATTATTAGTGCTCTTCCTTTTTTAGTATTTAGTCTCCCCCCAACCCCCACCCCATGCTTATATCTGAGTTGTTTCTATCCCTCTATCTTTAAGTTTACTGATATTTTCTTCCAGAATGGCTTCCTGCTGATTATCCCATCCAGTGAATAATTAAATTACAGATATTATATTTTTATTTTGTAGATATATCATTTGGTTCTTTCATATTTTCCATTTCTCATTATTTTGTACACGTTTTACTTTAATCCTTGGGCATAATAAAATCAGGTGTACTTGTCTAAATTTCATCACCTCTATCATTTCTGTGTCTGTTTTTAGTGATCATTTAAACAAATTTTTGGTTCACATTTTCTTACATAATGTCATGCCTCACAAATTTGGAGCAGATCTTGGATGCTGTGAATGTTATGTTCATGAGTGTCTGAATTTTGCTATTCTCCTTTAAAGAATTATGAGCTTTATTATGGCAGTATTAATTCACTCATCTATTAGCTTTGGTTTGTTGAGACTTGTTTTAGGCAATTTTTAAGAGTACCTATTACTTTAGGAATTGTTTAGCCCTACTAAACTTGTGGGCCTTTTAGGGTTTCTACTGAATGCCCAAGTGATAAATGAAAAATCTATGAATAGTCAGAGTTAGAAGGTCTGCCTACCCAGTGTGATTTCTGAGAAGTATTCTGTTTACAGCACGCTCATCATTCTTTGCAAGCCCTCCTGGAATTTTACCCCATATGTACCGTCCTGGTTTGGAAACTGGAATGGGCCTCTAGGAAGAAAACTTGGTCCATAGCAGAGTGCACCACATTTATTTCTCTTCTCTCAGAGGGAACATTTCTGTGCTACCTGCTATCCAACATCTGAAAATAACTATTACATATATGTTGTCTGGCCTTCTATTTGCTAATGGTGGGAAGCTGTAATGGGCTGAACTGTGCCTCCCCCAAATTTATATGTTTAAGTACTAACCCCCAGTACCTTAGAATGTGACTGTATTGGAGATAGGACCTTTATGGAGGTGATTAATGTAAAATGAGACCATAAATGTAGGCCTTAATCCATTATGACTGGTGTTCTTATAAGAAGAGAGAATTAGGACACATATGCACACAGACCAAAGGACAACCATGTGAGGACACAGTAAGAAGGTGGCCATCTCCAAATCAAAGGGAGAAGCCCCAGAAGAAAACAAATCTGGCTATACTTTGATCTTGGGCTTTGATCTTGGACTTCTACACTTTGATCTTGGAGTTCTAGTCTCCAGAACTGTGAGAAATACATTTCTGTTATTTAAGCCACTCAGTCTGTGGTATTTTGTTATGGTAGCCCTAGCAAACTAATGCAGAAGGTTAAGTCAGATTTTCATTACTCCATTCTTTCAAAAAGAAAAAGGGCCTTAACATCATTATAAACTGCCCAATATCATTTAAATTATATTTAAAAAATCAAGTATTCTGCATATCATTTAGATGGCACTTAGAAGATTTATTTGAGGAAACACAAATGTTGTAACTATTAAATAGTGTAATATAAATTGGATCTTGTTCAATCTTTTATTTGAGTGATTCACAATATCTTATTTTATTATACAATGTAGCCTTTTTTCAGTAAATCAGTGAGGTAAAAGCACATGGCCTTTCCTTTCTCTAGCACTGAACACTACAGCAACTGTTATGCATTTTGAAAAAGAACACTTTTTCTATGAAAAGAAAAGGGACAGCAATTTCCTGTATATCTATTGAATCCTAAGGACCATACAAGTTATGGTTGTATATTATTTACTTTTTAATACACACAACACTAATTTTCACTGTGCCCGTTTACTAGAGGAGGAAAAAGAGATCAGATGAGTTGTTTGAATGTACTAGTAAATGAAAGAACTAAGATTCTTACCAGTTACCTTCTTGCTTCTGTGAGCTCTTGGTCTTTTTTCCACATCAATCAGGATAGTATCATTTTGCATAAGGTTGCTGTTCTTTCCCCATACAACCTTACCCAGTAGGATGTGTAGGAATTTTTGTTTGTTTGTATGTTTATGCTAAGAATGATCAAAACTTGTTTTAACAGATGCTTTTGTAAGCCTTTGCAAATTAACTAATGAGTATAAGATTTTGCTAAGAAAACTCTTTGTGTACTTCGAAATATTTTTTGTTTTGATTTGTAATATACATAGAAAAGCTTGGCAGATGGATATTGCAGAAATGAACTGTACACACATATCCACTGTTACTCTTGATATTCCTGAATAGATTATTAGGTGCAGGCATTTTACCATAGTTGCACTGTGAATTTGTAAAACATTAAAAAAAAATTAATGAGTATCCTATTCATAGAGTAACATTAATAATAAACTCTGTGTTACCTGGACTGTTAGATAGATACTTTGAATGAATGCTTTGCTTTGGAAATACATATGTTGTGCTCAAGCTGCATCAGATTTAGCTTTTGTTCAACAGATGGACAAGCTCTTTCATAATGTTAATCCTTGCTCAGAATTCTCACTGACTGCTGTCATCTCAAGTCTTCTTTGATTCTCTGAAGAATACATGTGCCCAAACTTAGCATTTATCTGACTCTGCAAGGAGTGAAATGGATTGCAGGAGAATTTAGTTAATGGTATTTTTATTGGAGAAGATAAATCTATTATCATCAATGCACAAATTTTCCTGACTGCAAAATCATTTCACAAAAATGGCATCTTCACAAAGCCAGTGTGCATATAGAGAGGCCTAAATAGAGTTACCATAAATGAGGTCACTAGGGCAAGTCATGAATGCCCCCAAATGACATAAGCAATACTCAGATAATCTTGATGACACACTGATTACAAAGGGCTGAATAGAGTTAGCAATGTATGCATTAAGACATAAACTCCTAAAATATTAAACATGTTATATCATGATATAAGGGAATGTGTTAAGATTGAGTAGACATCATAATGCTATGTCCCTCTGTCCAAAATACCATTATACGTGCTTCACAAACACTTAATGAGTGAGTCTTCACTTCCTTCAAGGAGTAAATGGAAATTAAATAAACACCAGCTTGTAATTAGATAGTTTGTGTCAATACCAAATGTTTCAATAACTAGTTGAATGATCTTTGGCATAATGCTGAACTTCATGTCATGAGCTTATTTTCTTATCTATAAAACGATTTTTTGTTTTCATTCAAAACATCAGTTTTTCAAGAAAATATTGTATATTCAACTGGGAGAACTCTAGTTAATGTACTGCCCTTTTAGAGAGTCACAGGAATCATTAATATATTAAAGGCTCTAAAAATTCTGATGGTAAAGACATATGTTGCATGTTAAGTAAAACTTTTTAAAACTTATATAACAAAGAGATCCATTTTTAATCTACCTTCTATAATACCTATTAATGATCCACTAAATGCATCACAGTCAAAGAGGAACAATTTGCCAAGGCTTTTTCCAGGTAATGTATTCTGAGATACTCTATTTCCCACATGATTCAGTATGTTACCAGACTCCATTTGGATGTTCAATAAATGAAAGAAATTATTTCCTTCCTAATCTTCACTGGTGAATATTCCTAATAGCTTTGCAAAGTGGTTGGGGTTTTAGACTTTGAGCTCCATTCTTTGGAAACCAAGGCCAAAAATAAATAAAATTCTCAAAATGGCTCATAGAACAAAGTGTAAAATGCAAAACTATAAAACTCCTAGAAGATAGCACAGGAGAAAATTCAGATGACCTTTGGTTTGGTGATGAGTTTTTAGATATAACACCAAAGGGCGTGAAAGAAATAATTGATAAGTTGGACTTCACTAAAAATTAATTGTTATAAAAAAGATATTGTCAAAGGAATTAGAAGACCTCCCACAGACTAAGAGAAAATATTTGTAGAAGACATTTGATAAAAGGCTGTTATCTAAAATATACCCAGAACTCTTAAAACTTAATAATAGATTTTTGTACTACATGGTATGGATAGGCAGCTACAATAAAAGAAGGAAATGTAACATTTAAAAAGAAACTTGATAAGAAAATAATTCAATTAAAAAATGAGCAAAATATCTGACAATCTCACCATAGAAGATATACAGATGACAAGCATATGAAAAGATGCTCAACATTATATATAATTAGAGAATTTCAAAGTAAAACAAAAATTAGATACTACTACACACCTATTAGATGGCTAAAATTCAAAACACTGACAATACTAAATGCTGACAAGGATGTGGAACAACATGAATCCTCATTCATTGCTGGTGGGAATACAAAATTCCCACCAACCACTTTGGAAGACAGTTGGTGGTTCTTGGAGAACTAAATATAAGCTTACCATAGTATTCAGCAATCATGCCCATTGAACTTTGACAAATGAGTTGAAAACTATGTCCACACAAAACCTGTACATAGATGTTTGTAGCAGTTTTGTTCATAATTCCCAAAATTTAGAAGAAATGAAGTTGTCCTTCAGTAGGTTAAGGAGAGTTAAGTAAACAAACAAACAAAAAACTATGGTGCATCCAAACAATGTAACATCATTCAGTGCTAAGAAGAAATGAGCTATCATGCCATGAAAAGACATAGAGGAATCTTAAATGTATATTACTCAATGAAAAAGCTAATCTGGAAAGATGACATACTCTTATGATTACAACTACATGACATTCTGGAGAAGGCAAAACTGTGGAGATAGTAAAAATATCAGGAGTTGTCAGTGTATTTAGAGAGGAATGGATGAATAGGTGGAGCATAGGGAATATTTAAGGCAGTGAAACTATTCTGTATGATGCTATAATGGTAGACACATGGCATTATACATTTGTCAAAACCCATAGAACATACAACACAGAGTGAAGTCTAATGTAAACTATAGACTTTTGGTGATAATGATGTGTCATTGTTGGTTCATCAGTTGTAACACGTTACACTCTGACCTAGGATGTTGATGGTGAGGAGACTATGTGAGGGGAGGGAGCATATGCCAACTCTGTATTCTCTGCTCAACTTATTTATGAAACTAAAACTGTTCCAGAAAAATAAAAACTGACTAAATAAATTTCTAATAATGACAACTCCTATTATCAAAAGACTAAAACAAATCAAGTATTCTTCCAATACCACCCAAATTGACAAAAAGATGATTTTAGGTCTATTAAAAGTATAAATGCAATAAAGTTAAGCATTATTTATGCATGATATGAGAAAAAAGAGGCCTCAACTTCCCTCCACCATTATCAAATTAAATCATCTCTGATTTATTCCATCTTCCAACCTGATCATAGTGTGGCATTAAGCCTCAGCTTTCTCATCTGTGAAATGAGGAGTTTGGACTAAAGATAACTGAAGGCACTCTCAGCTCCTTCATTGTGTTTCTCTGTGAACTGTCTTCAATTTTAGTAGCCTAACAAATTTACGTATAACTTTTAATTCCTACCATAATGACTTGTAGAATATATGTAAGTATATAAGAATCAAGGGATTGCTATAATTTCAGTAAATGATTTTGTCACAGATCTTAACTTTCCTTAAATGATGACAACTGAAAGGACTTAGAAATCTTACCTATTTGATTTCAGTAGCCTCAGTTAAGAACTACACTCAGCAGTCACAGTTAAAGCCATTTCTACCTGTTTAGTTACAGATTAGCTGGCAGACCTATACAAATTCTATAAATTTGGTATTAAGAGAACCATTTTATAGATGAAAAAACACTGTCAGAGTATTTAAGTAACTTGACCAAAATCATTCATCTAGAAAGGGAAGAAATGACAACTAATCCAGTCAACATTTAATGTGAAAGTGTGTGAACTTCAAGTATGACATGCTGTATCCAAACTATAAACCAGTATAATCTATGTGTCAATATGTCAAAGTTACCAATATGTGTATACCCTAAATAGCATTTTGAAGACACTATTTTACTAATACTTTTTCAAATTCATCTTAGGCCATTCTATATTTTAGAATCAAGCTAGAGCCACTGAGATACATTCTCATTATATTTTAGTTGTACTGATTTTACATATAATTTAATCATCTTATTAGTGTGCAACTGTAATATATTACATACTGGTCCAAACACTGAGAAGAAAATGAGACATTAACAGTGGTTCTTGGCTATTTCTAAAAAATAAGCTGTTCCCATATCTTTGGATGATTTGCTATCATCCAGGAGATTCAAAAGGTCATATGTAAGTTTTGGAAAGAAAACTCAAGGTAGCCTTGAAAACAATGTTTTGATTTGAGAGCCACATCAATGATCTTGGTGTTACCTAATATATAAAATCCTAAGCATATATTTTCTCATTTTGTATGACCCTATACATTTAGAAACATGAATACCCATGTTATTGGTGAGAAAATTGTTGTTCAAAATATTAAGTAGATGACCCTTATCACAGAATCAGGATAAGATCACATTTCTAGTTTTTTGGTCTGCCAACTAAACAATCAACCCCAAGCTATTTCATGCAAACAGTTCACATTCCTGCAAGTTAAAACATCAAAAATCTTGCATATTGTCCAGCTAAAATCAAGGCATCTACTGACTTAAATGGTATATGACTCTTCAAAACATTTTAATCATATGTATATACATCTCTTTATATCCAATCCAAATGTTTTGTGTTACACATGGTTTCACCTTTTAGGTAAACTTTTGAAGTACAGTTTAAAATAAAATGCACAAGTTTTAGTGTACAACTTGATAAATTCTCACAAAAAGGAGAAGATTAATCCATGTAACCACACTCTGATCAAGATAATAAACATAACAGAACTCAAGATACCCACCTGATAGGCATGATACAAGATACAGTCTTTTGTGTCTAGATTTTTTCATTCAACCTTATGTTTGGGAGATTTTTTTTTTTTTTTTTTTTTTTTTTTCGGTATGCGGGCCTCTCACTGTTGTGGCCTCCCCTGTTGCGGAGCACAGGCTCCGGATGCGCAGGCTCCGGACGCGCAGGCTCAGCGGCCATGGCTCACGGGCCCAGCCGCTCCGCGGCATATGGGATCCTCCCAGACCGGGGCGCGAACCCGTATCCCCTGCATCGGCAGGCGGACTCTCAACCACTGCGCCACCAGGGAGGCCCTGGGAGATTTTTTTAATATAATTACATACAATTTTAGTTTGTGCATTCCATAGATGTATATTTTTAATTGTATGAATATATCACCATTTATACTCTTGATAGACATCTAGGTTGTTTCCAGATTGGGGCTACTATGAGTACTGCTGCTATAACAATACTTATATGTGTCTTTGTGGTACATATGTAGGCATTTCTCTTGTTTATATATGTAGGAGCCAGTTTGCTGGATCTCATGATATATTTGGTTTAACAGATAATCTCAAACACGTCTCTGAAGAGCTTGTTCCAGTATGAGAGTTTACTGCTTCATCTTCTTGCACACTTGGAATTATCATATAATTTCAGTCATGCCAGTGGCTTGTAATACAATTCTATTTGTGGTTTTTATTTGAATTTTTCTGTTGACTGCTGGCATTAAGCAACTTTTCACATATTTGCTAAACATTTGGGTATACAGTTTTTGTAAAATTTCTATTCAAGGACTTACCAATTTTCTCTCTCCTTCCCCTTCCTTTCTCCCTCCCTCCCTCCTTTCTTCTTTTTTTCTTTGTCTTTTTTCAGTTGGGTTGTATGTCTTTATTACACATTTGTGAGAGTTCCATATATATTCTACATATGAGTCCATTGCCAAATATGTGTTCTGCAAATGTCTTTTATTTCTTGGTGGCTTTCATTTTCATTCTCTAAAGATGTCTTTTTTTTTTTTTTTTTTTTGCGGTACGCGGGCCTCTCACTGTTGTGGCCTCTCCCGTTGCGGAGCACAGGCTCCGGACGCGCAGGCTCAGCGGACGTGGCTCACGGGCCTAGCCGCTCCGCGGCATGTGGGATCTTTCCGGACCGGGGCACGAACCCGTGTCCCCTGCATCGGCAGGCGGACTCTCAACCACTGCGCCACCAGGGAAGCCCTAAAGATGTCTTTTGATAAAAGCTGAAATTTTTATTTTTTATGTAGTTCAGTAAAGGAAATATTTTTTTATGGTTAACATTATGTGTGTTAGCACTTTTTTCAATCCCAAGCCGTAAATTGATTATGCTATATGTTGCATTCTAAGATCTTTATTTTTCCACCTTTTACATTTATATTTATTATCCATCAGGGATTTATTTTGTTTATGATGTGAGGTAAGAGTATAAATTTGTCCACTATGAATATACTTGTATATTCTCAAATCAAATATTCTCAAATCAAAAGACATGCGTTTTTTGGTGCCCTGAATGGTATTTTTGTCATAAATCATGCTACTTTACATGTGTGGGTCTGCTTCTGTTATTTTTTTTTTTTTTAGATTTTTAAAAATTTATTATTATAATTATTATTTTGGCTGTGTTGGGTCTTTGTTGCTGAATGTGGGCTTTCTCTAGTTGTGGCAAGCAGCAGTTACTCTTTGTTGCTGTGTGTGGGTTTCTCATTGCGGTGGCTTCTCTTGTTGTGGGGCACAGGTTTCTCATTGCGCTGGCTTCTCTTGTTGCAGAGCACGGACTCTAGGTGCACAGACTTCAGTAGTTGCAGCAAGCGGGCTCAGTAGTTGTGGCACGCAGGCTCAGTAGTTGTGGTGCCCAGGCTTAGTTGCTCCATGGCATGTGCGATCTTCCCAGACCAGGGATCGAACCCTGTCCCCTGAATTGGCAGGCAGATTCTTAACCACTGTGCCACCAGGGAAGTCCCTCTGTTAATTTTTTTTTAATATTTTATTTTTTAAGAGCAGTTTTAGGTTTACATGTTGGTCCAAAGTCAGACAAATAAAATATGGAATAATTTAACACCACTGACTCTTTAGTGTTCTTCATATTATTTTAATATCTAGTAGTTCAAGATATTCAATTATGTTGTTCCTTTAGAGGATCTTGATGTTATCAATTTTATTCACATATAGAATATAAAACAACTAATAAATTAAAAGCAAAAAGACAATGAAACAGATTTAAATTTTTTTAATATTTATTTATTTATTTGGCTGTGCTGGGTTTTCATTGCTGCATGCGGGATCTTCATTGCTGCATGCAGGATCTTTAGTTGCAGCATGCAGGATCCTTTAGTTGTGGCATGCAAACTCTTAGTTGTGGCATGTGGGATCTAGTTCCCTGACCGGGGATTGAACCCGGGCCCCATGCATTGGGGCACAGAGTCTTAGCCACTGGACCACCAGGGAAGTCCATTTTATTTTCTAAGAGTTTTTTGCTAGTGTACATGAATGCAGTATAGTCTTGCATATATCTTGCAGTGCCTAAATGCACACATTAATATTAACATATGTTTTATGATCTTAAAAAGTTTTCATATAAACAATCATGGAAATTTTAATTTCTCCCTTTCCCATCTTTGTATATGTACATGTATATTTTGCCTTCATTTTTCTTGTGTATTATATTGGCTAGATCCTGTCTAAGTCTGTTGGGGCTGCTATAACAAAATACCAGAACACTTTGCAGTATTCTAGATATATCAGTTACGTTAACTTTATTAATCATTTTGCTAAACTATTTTATGTCCTTCAAATTTTTATCTAATTATTCTAGCAAATCTTCATAGACATATATTTACCTAAGACTGTGGATTTTTCTGTGAATTTTAGCTTAGCAAGTATTTGCTTCATATATTTTAAATTATGGTCTTAGATAAATACAATTTAGGATTATTATATGTGCCTAGTAAGTTGATCCTTTTAACGTTTTGAAATGCCCCTCTGCACATCCTGCAATGCTACTTATCTTAAAGGCTACTCTGTCTAATATTAGTAATGCTATATAGGTTTTCATTAGTGTCTGCATTACATATCTTTTTTCAATTGGGTTCAAACTTTGTTTTTTTTTTTAATTGGAGTATAATTGCTTTACAATGTTGTGTTAGTTTCTGCTGTACAATGAAGTGAATCAGCCACATGTATACATATATCCCCTCCCTCTTGGACTTCCTTCCCACCACCCCCCATCACACCCATCTAGTCATCACAGCTTAGCTCCCTGTGCTATACCACAGGTTCCCACTAGCTATCTATTGTACACATGGTAGTGTATTTGTGGCAAACCTAATCTCCCAATTCATCCCACCTTCCCCTTCCCCGCCATGTCAACACGTCTGTTCTCTATGTCTGCGTCTCTATTCCTGCCCTGCAAATAGGTTCATCTGTACCATTTTTCTAGATTCCACGTATATGTGTTAATATATGATATTTGTTTTTCTCTTTCTGACTTATTTCACTCTGTATGACAGACCCTAGGTCCATCCACGTCTCTACAAATGACCCAATTTCATTCCTTTTTATGGCTGGGTAATATTCCATTGTATATATGTACCACATCTTCTTTATCCATTCATCTGTTATTGGACATTTAGGTTTTTCCATGTCCTGGCTATTGTAAATAGTGCTGCAATGAACACTGGGCTACATGTGTCCTTTTGAATTATGGTTATCTCTGGGTATATGCCCAGGAGTATATATATGAGTATGTATGGAATTTTACTCAATCCAATTTGGATTTCTTTTATTTTTTTCCTTTTCCTGTTTGATTGCAATGGCTAGGACTTCCAGTATTATGTTGAATAACATTGGTGAGAGTCAGCATACTTGTTTTGTCCCTGATCTTAGAGGAAATGATTTCGGCTTTCACAGTTGAGTATGATATTAGCTGTGGGTTTGTCGTATAAGGTCTTTATTATGTTGAAGTATATTCCTTCTATACCCATTTTGTTGAGAACTTTTATCATAAATGGATGTTGAATATTGTTAAAAGTTTTTTCTGCAACTATTGGGATGATCATATGATTTTTATCCTTCAGTTTATGTGGTGTATCAAGTTGATTGACTTTCAGATATTGAACCATCCTTGCATCCCTTGAATAAATACCACTTGATCACAGTGTATGATCCTTCTAATGTATTGGGGTTTTTTTAAAAAAGATTTTTTTAATTGATTTTTGGCTGCATCAGGCCTTAATTGCAGTACGTGGGATCTTTGTTGAGGCATGCAGGATCTTTCATTGCAGCATGTGGGCTCTTCGTTGTGGTGCATGGGCTTATTTCTAGTTGTGGTGTTCTAGTTTTTTCTCTTCTCTAGTTGTGGTGCACAGGCTCCAGGGTGTGTGGGCTCTATAGTTGTGGCGTGTGGGTTCCACAGCGCATGGGCTCTGTTTTGCGGCATGCAGGCTCTAGTTGAGGTATTCAGAGCTCACTAGTTGTGACGTGCAGGCTTAGTTGCCCCATGGTACGTGGGATCTTAGTTCCCTGACCAGGGATTGAACCCACGTCTCCTGCATAGTAAGGAGGATTCTTTAACACTGGACTACCAGGGAAGTGCCCCCTTCTAATGTATTGTTGAATTCAGTTCACTAACATTTTGTTAAGGATTATGGCCTGTATTCATCAGTGATATTTGCCTGTAATTTTCTTTTTTTATGGTGGTTTTCTCTGGTTTTAATAGCAGGTGATGCTGCCCTCATAGAATGAGTTCGGAAGCACTACTCCCTCTGCAATTTTTTTAATAGTTTGAGACGGATAGGTGTTAACTCTTGTATGTATGTTTGGTAGAATTCACCTGTGAAGCCATCTGGTCCTGGACTTTTGTTTGTTGTGATTTTTTTTTAATTACTGATTCAATTTCATTACTGGTTATTGGTCTGTTCATATTTTCAGTTGCTTTCTGATTCAGTTTTGGGAGATATACATTTCTAAGAATTTTTCCATTTCTTCTATGTTGTCCATTTTATTGGCATATAACTGTTCATAGTACTCTCTTAAGATCCTTTGAATTTCTGTGTCAGGTGTAACCTCTCCTTTTTCATTTCTGATTTTATTGATTTGAGCCCTCTTTTTTCTTTCTTGATGGGTCTGACTAAAGTTTTCTCAATTTTGTTTATCTTTTCAAAGGACCAGCTCTTAGTTTCATTGATCTTTTCTGTTATCAGTCTTTTTTTCATTAATTTCTGCTCTGATCTTTATGTTTTATTTCCTTCTAACTTTTGATTTTGATTCTTCTTTTTCCAGTTTCTTTAGGTGTAAGGTTAGGTAGTTTATTTGAGATTTTTCTTGTTTCATAGATTTTGGATTGTTGTGCTTTCATTTTCATTTGTCTTCAGGTATTTTTTGATTTACCCCTTAATTTCTTTAGTAAACCATTGGTTTTTTTTAGTAGCATATTGTTTAGTTGCAACATGTTTGTTTGTTTGTTTTTACAGTTTTTTTCTTACAGTTGATTTCTAGTCTCAAAGTGTGGTGGTTAGGAAAGATGCTTGAAATTATTTCATTCTTTTTAAATTTACTGAGACTTGTTTTGTGGACTAACATGTGATCTATCCTGGAGAATGTTGCATTTGCACTTGAAAGTAATGTGTATTCTACTGCTTTGGCTAGAATGTTCTATATATATTTATTAACTCCATCTAATCTACTGTGTTGTTTAAGGTCAATGTTTCTTTATTGATTTTCTGTTCTGGATGATCTGTCAGTGAGGGTCTTGTGGGTGAGGCCAGGCCTTGGGGCTAGTCTGCCACACTGGTGAGTGGGGCTAGATCCCTGGGTGGCTGGCTGAGGGACTCAAGATATACTGGAGCTGCTTTCCACATGCTAGTGGGTGGTGCCAAGGCTCAGGGCATCCTGGGGTTAGTGCCACCCCACTGGTGGACCAAACTGGGTCCTGGGGTCTCTGGCTGTGGAGTACGGGGATCTCAGAGCTGGTGTTGATTGTTGATAGGTGTGGTTGGGTCCTAGGTCATCTGGTGGGTGAGGCTGTGTCTTTTCTCAGCTAGCTGCTTGGCCCTGGAGGTTCCAGGACTATTGCCAACTGGCTGGTGGGCAGAGTTGGCTCCTAGTTCTAATAAGCTAGATGGAGGACTCCAAAATGATGCTTGCCAGCACCACTGTTCTAACAGCAGAACAAGCTCCCCAAAATGGCTGCCATTAGTGTCTGTGTCCACAGGGTGAGGCCCTATTGCCTCCTGCCTCTCCGGTAGGCTCTCCACGATCAGCAAGTGGGTCTGACCCAGGCTTCTTTCAAATTACTGATTCTGCTCTTGGTCTGGGAGGTGTGAGATTTCTGTGTGCATCTTTTAAGAGCAGAGTCTGTTTCTTACAGCCCTCTGGCTCTCCTACAAGCAAGCCTCACTGTCCTTCAAAGCCAAATGTTCTAGTGGCTTACCTTACTCATGCAGGACCCCCGGCCTGGGGAGCCCAATATGGGGCTTGGACCCCTCACTCCTAGGGGAGAGCTTCTGCAATTGTGATTATCCTCCTCATTGTAAGTTGCCTGCCCAGGGTGTGGGGTTGACTATACTGCATCTCCACCCCTCCTACCCTTCCTGTTGTCATTTCTTCTTTATATCTTTAGTTGTAGAAAATCTTTTCTGCTAGTCTTCAGGTTATTCTCATCAATAGTTGCTCTGTAAATAGTTGTAATTTTGGTGTTCTTATGAAAGGAGATGAGCTTAGGGCCTTCCTTCTCCACCATCTAAACAACTCCCTCTACTGTTTTAATCATTTTTAAGTGTGTAGCTTGTGTTATTAGGTACATTCATAATGTTGTGCAACCACCATCCATCTCCATAAGTGTTTTCATCTTGTAAAACTGAAATTCTATACCCATTAAACAATAACTCTCCATTCTCTGCCCCCCAGCTCAGGAAACTACCATTCTACTTCCTATTTCTATTATTTTGACCACTCTAAGTATGTCTATAAGCAAAATCCTATAGTATTTGTCTTTTTGTGAGAGGCTTATTTCACTTAGCAAAATGTCCTTAAGCAACATCCATGTTGTAGCGTATGTCTTGATATCCTTTCTTTTTAGGTTGAATAATAATACATTATATGCAAATACTACATTTTGTTTATCCATTCATCCATTGGTAGATCCCAAATTTCTAACATTGTTAGCTATTGTGAATATTGGTGATGTAAACATGTATGTACAAATATTTCTTTGGGATCCTACTTTCAATTCTTTTGGGTATATGCTTATGCTATAGGCTGAGTATGCCCTCTAGAAATCATGTGTTGAATTCTTAATGCCCAATGTGATGGTATTAGGGGGTGAGCCTTTTAGGGAGTGATTAGTTTTTGAGGGCTCGGCTCTCAGGAGTGAAATTAATGTCCTTATAAAAGTGGCCCGGGCCTCCCTGGTGGCGCAGTGGTTGAGAGTCCGCCTGCCGATGCAGGGGATACGGGTTCGCGCCCCGGTCTGGGAGGATCCCATATGCCGCGGAGCGGCTGGGCCCGTGAGCCATGGCCGCTGAGCCTGCGCGTCTGGAGCCTGCACGTCCGGAGCCTGTGCTCCGCAACGGGGGAGGCCACAACAGTGAGAGGCCCGCATACCGGAAAAAAAAAAAAAAAAAAAAAAAAAGTGGCCCAAGAGCAATCCCATGTCCCTTATGCTGTGTCCACATGTGTCTTTTTAGCTCCATTAGGTTTATAATGAGAAAGGAACCATATGAATTTTCATTGGATTTTTATGACCTTTTGACAGCTAGTTATGACAAGTTATGATTGCCAAATAGAAATTACCTCTAGTAGTGTTAGGAGCAGTTGACATGGAAAGTGACTCTGTTTCATTGTAGAGGGGTTTTTTTGTTTTCTTTTTCAGGTTTTTTTGGTGTTATGATTACTACATTATACCCCTATTCCTTGTTTACTATTTCAGCTCAAAGTATTTACATGATTGCATAGTACTTAAATCACTTTCACCAGTGGAAATGAAAAATGCAGAATGCTTGCCACTTCTTGGAAAAGTTGGCATTATATGAGGCAGGGCGACATATTTTTGCCACTCTGTTTCAGACCGTGCCTTTAAGGCATCTCAGATATGTCATCAACATTAATCTTCAAAGCAGCACTGTGAGAGGAGTGATGTTAATTTCACCCTATATGTAAGGAAACATATTAAGAGACATGAGACCTTCCTGCAAATTACCAGATGTTTCACTTGAAAGCCTGTGCATTTTCTACAGCAAATTGCTAGCAGACAGTCCACACTGTCTCTGCCCTTCATCTCCTCAGCAACTTCAGGCCAGAGAGGATTTTTAAGGAAAATGAAACATGACCTTGTATCCCATATGAAAAAAAAGTAGGAATGCTTTGGCAAAATGTGGTGTGCGTGTTTGTTTGATGAACTGTTTGTAAGGTATCTCCACTCTCATCTGCCTGCTTAACCTTAGGACACCCCTAGACCATGAACAGATCTGGTTAAATAACGTTGCTAAATGAGGCCCTAGAATTCAAATAATTTGACTGGTTTTATAGCCAATCTTTGGCTAGGAAAGCACTTTTTTCTAATGCTCTAACTCCTTTAATCTTACAAAAAGAGCCTCCTATAAATAATGGCAATATTTTATTTCCACCATAGCGTAAATGATTTTCTGACTATAAAACAATACATACCTATCATAGGAACTGTAAAATAAATACATAAAATATGAAAAATACATATAGTATTACAATCAAAACAGAAATAGAAACAAATTTTACTTTTATTTGCATTTTTTAGTCATTTTATATATTTTCTTTATGTAAAGTGTGTGTATTTACACAGTTGAAATCCACTTGGATTTTTATTGTTTTGTTTCCTTTAGTTTGTGTGATAAGCTTTTTTGCATGTTTATAAATTCTTTACAAACCTCAATTTAATGGCTACCTAATATCCTCTAACATGAATATACTCTACTTCAGTTATTTATTCCTCAGTTATCATGCATTTAATGATTTCCATTTTTTGTGAGTCTAAACAATGTTGAAATAAATATCTTTTTATATAAATATTTCTCCTGATTTTACAGTATTATATATCATATTTATAGACAGTTTCTGAACCAAGAGGAAACATTATATCTATGTTTTATTTGTTCAGGGAAATTGTGCATTCTATAAAATTATGGATATAAATTTTAGTTTGGTAACTAAAAATTAGGCTTCGACATGTTGGAGGCTGAGGAGGTAAAAACTCAACAGAGAGAAAATGAGGTTCTCTGAGGAAGGGATAAATGGGTAAATGACACTGGCCTTATGTAACCTTGAAATCTGCAAACATAGGCAGTCATCTGCCTTATCTTGTGAAAGTGGCAAGGTTTTCCAGGACAGAGCCTGGTACATACTAAGAGTAAAATCTATATGCTTTGATTTCCTTTCCTCCCTGTCCCAACAACTTGTATCACACAGCACCGTTGTCCTGGCCTTCTATTCTTAGCTGGAACCTCCCATTCTCCTTCCAAAAGTGCATGCTGAGCCTCACTGTGTCTGTAGACAATCAACAACTGCCTTTTCTCCCTTTAGAGAAATTGCTATGCTTTGCTTTGAAATTGCAGGAAAGCCTTCGTTTAATGTTTGCATTTGGTTGAAAAGCCTGAGAAGATTCAGCAAGGACAAGCAAATGAATATAAAATAGAGGGGGAGAAAAGGGACAGAATAAGAAATAGGATTTAGTGGCACTGGGGTTTTTTTTCTTTTTTTAAATTAGAGAAACAGACACACCACCCACGTGTGCAGGTCACAAACTCAGAAATTCAAAGATGATGATTCTGAATATCAAAGTAAAATTTACTCAGACAAACTCAGACAGAATACAGATGTTTCTCCTTTAAATGAGTGACTACTCTGACTTAATGTATGAAATGTTGACTGTCTTCATGACAGTTATATGTTTTCAGTTCTCTCTTCATAGGTGCAATTAGAATGAAAAGAAAAACAGGAGGGACTATTTGTTGTCACAATTTGACATGACTTTCACAAAAGATGACCCATTTAATCTTTATGAAATCCAGTAGGAATTTCTATTCTCACCTTTAGGCAAAGAAATTGAGCTATGTTAAATTAAGTAAATTGCCCCAAATTTTCATTACTATCCCCAGTACTTTAAAATATATTAGCCATGTATTAATATCCAGTAAAGACATTAGGCATATACTTAGAAAAACATATATCAGAGGTGTGAATTGCAGAATTGTTTTTCCTAACAAAAAGCAGAAATAACAAAGTAGTCATTAGTAGGATATGGATTTTTAAAATATGAGATTCATGGACTAGAACCCTGTGCTGAAATCAGTTAATAAACTGAAATTATATGTACCATCCCCAAATTATAATATTTACCAAAAAGCAAGATACTGAATGATTCATGCTGTATGATAACATTATATAAAGTTTGAGTAGATAAAGACAGTCGCAAACATAGATTATAGCTACTTAAATAAATAATAATAGTATAATAAACACTTGTAGGAATGGAACAGAAAAAAATCAGAAGAGTGATTACTTTTGAGTAGGGAAATGGGAATAGAATCGGGAAATTTACAAAGAAAATCTCAATTCTATTTGAGTAACCATGAAGCCAATGGTAAAATCTTACAGTTTTATTTAATTAGGCTGTGGCACCCAGACATTTATTATATTATTATTTTAAGATAATTGTTGAGTGCATAAATCATTGGAAATAAAACAAAGAAGGAATGTAAGCAATATTTCTCAAATAGAAAATAATTTGTATCTGAATTACATTTTTTCCATTAAAAATGCAGATGTCTTGGTTCCACCTCAAATAAAATAAGTTGTATCTATGGGACTAAGCCTAGTGAAAAGAACTCGTATGTGCATGCACATATCACACACACAGCATCATTCCTGAGATGTGTTCTGCATGTTTGTATGTTGCCTACTCTGTTTTGAGAACCATTGGTATGAAAGAACAGTTATTGAATTCTCCGGAACCAAACAAAGAAATATTTCTCCAAGAACCTCTTGGATTATCTACTCAAGTTAACCTAATTAATAAAACAAAATGATATGAACAGGACGAATAAAAACTAATAACATAGGGCTTCCCTGGTGGCGCAGTGGTTGGGGGTCCGCCTGCCGATGCGGGGGATACGGGTTCGTGCCCCGGTCTGGGAGGATCCCACATGCCGCGGAGCGCCTGGGCCCGTGAGCCATGGCCGCTGAGCCTGCGCGTCCGGAGCCTGTGCTCCACAACGGGAGAGGCCACAACAGTGAGAGGCCCGCGTACCGCAAAAAAAAAACAAAAAAAACAAACAAAAAAACTAATAACATGGTTTAGATGTTAGCTTTGCCTTTAACTGGTTGTCCTGAGTAAATGCTTAATCTCTTTTTTCCAATTTCCTCTGTATAAAGGGAGAGCAATGGAATAAACCATCTCTATAGCACTTTCTTTTAACACTGTTCCAGCAAATATGAATCATCCAGTTTCTTCTAATATTGAACAGTGATTATATCAGATAATTCATTTTATCAAATACATTTGACCCTTGAATGACACAGGATTTAGGGACAACCACCCTCCACACAGCCTATAATTTATAGTCAGCACTTGGTATCCCTGGTTCCTCATATCCCTGGTTGTGCGTGTGTGGACCCTATAGTACTGTAGTATTTACTATTGAAAAAAACTGCATATAAGTGGACATGTGGAGTTCAAACCCACGTTATTTAAGGGTCAACTGTATTTATTGAGTGCCTAACACACACCAAGCACTATTTTAAAGCTCAATCCAGTCCTTACTATAGACCTGTCCTAGTGCCACAGGTGGGATTATGTGGTGCTGATCTTCTCAGCATCAAAGAAAGGATAGAATATGTAAAAGGCCCATACATTATGTAAGACATAATCACAACAAATTATTGCAGCAATCTTGAAGACATAAACATATGTCTCTCTTCTTTATAGGCAAGGCAGCTGAAGCTCAGTTATATTAAATAACTGTTTAGTTATGGAGCCATAATATGGAAAAGCCAATATTTTAATTACATCCTACAAGTTGTAAACACAGGCCCTTTTTTTGTGGTTAGTTAGTGGTGGTAGGAGCCATAATAATTGCTCCCAATCTGATATTGATGGGTCCAACTGTCTGGTAATTACCATCCTCTGGTACTTGGCCAGGGCCTTCGTTTACCACAACTGAAATGCAGTGTTCATTGAGAATATTTCTGACCATGCCTTCCACCACCCGATAGTATCATGCTGGACTTTGCTTCAGCCTTGGCTAAGATGTCCCCTATCTTTGTGGAATGAACACCTTGCCTCAGAATTCTCTGCTCATCAGTAGATTCATATCCTTCAATTGCATATTGGCACAGAAAAATCCTAGTTATGACCCCAAGTTGTCCATTCAAAGTAAGTAGAATAAAACCCTAATCCTTGGAGCTCTCAGTCTACTAGGGGAGGGAAAATAGTATATAATTCCCAGTATAGTCAGTGCATTGACATGGTCTAAGGCACGGGGTAGGAGTCCCTTCCTTTCCGTTATCCAGGAGATTGCTCACTATAACTAGTTTGATCCTCTGTCCTACAGGACGTGCCAACACTGTCCTTTGTTCTCACCATACAACATTCTTTAAAATTTGTTGAACTCAGCTTGGCCAGGAGAATTTGAGGACCATTTATGGATCTGAGAAACCAGGAAAATTATGATTTTGAGAAAAAAAATAGTGAAAAAAGCCATAGGCCTTTCCACTTTCTACTGAGGGTTATTTCCCAATGCCTGGTCAGCATCTTGGCTCTCTATTTCCTGTCAGCTGGCTACAGGATCCCAGACTATCGTGGTAGCTGCCTCCCATTCTAGCCTATATTACCTCCCTAATTATCACCTTATGTGGAGTCTCCATTTATTTCCCAGGGGAGAAAAATAGGAATTGAGAGATCTTTTCCCCATTCATAAAACATCTAAAACGTTCCAATACCTCACCCAAATTTATACCTGGCCAAATTCTACCCATTCTTTAACCCTCTTCTCAAATAGAAACTGTCTGTGAAGACTTCCATCATCACTCTTAACCATATCTATTGCACTTCATTGTAATAATTGTGTTATTAAACAACAGTTTGTTTCAATGCCTCCTTTTTGAACTATAAACATTTTGAAAACTGAGGACATGCCTTATGTGTGTATGTTCATAACCCCAAAACTAAACATAATGCAAAAAGTAGATTATACATTTATACTTGCTGAGGATTTCAAAGAAACCACCAGAATTTTCCCACTTATAAAATCTGCTTAATGGAAAATCCATATTCATTTATGTTTTGTAGACAGTTAATGATCATAACCTCAAAGAGACAAATTTCAAGCAATAAAAGGATCATATATGGATTACTTATAATGGTTTTATAATTTAACAAAGTTTTGTAAATGTATTCCCTGACTCCTTACTAAAGCAAAAAACCTTCAACTTCTTGCTTCTGCTTTTAGTTCTTGGGATGAGTCTCGTAATTCTCTAGTTTTGTTTTTTGGAAAAGATCTCACTAATTTTCCCCACTGTTACTACAACTCCTTCTATAATTCTGGCCAAGTCTGTTCTCACTACCTTGAATAGCTAAGGTAGTGGAGAATAATTGATGACCACTTACTATAAAGGGACAATTTGCAATTGGAGATATTTTTGGTGACATTTCACTGGGACTCTGTACCTCTCAGAATAAGCACGTTAGGAAAAAAAAATACTGCTTCATCTAATACAGTAGTAACTAAATAGATGTCTTTAGACTTCCTCAAAATATTCAGTATATTGAGGACATGAGAAATCACAGTAAAGTTAATATTACTATCTTTGTAAAATCCTTTCATTACACCAAAAACTGTGTCAAATACCACATAAATCCTCTTTGATTCTTGCAAAGCCTTGCAATATGGGCATTATTAAACTTGTTCTACAAATAAAGAAACTGAGATCCAGAGTCAGCTAAAGTGATATCCTAAGTCTAGATGACAAGAAGTGGCAGAACCATGAAAATTGTTTGGTTTTCTGGCAGACTGAGGTTTAGTGCTTTTTATTTTTCATTTAGGTCTAAGCTTCTGAAAAAAAGTCACTCTCCTAACCTTACAACAATGGCACTATTGGTGGCCACAGTCCAAAAATGGTTGCTGGCGAATAGTTACAGACACCCTGAGACACAAGAGGAATGAGTAATAGAGCTTATGATGGAAAGCAACTCTGGTATTTTGCTGCAAGCTGGCACTGATGGTTTCTGGATGACCTTTGTTGGCTGTGCCAATGGGTTTCCTTTTCTAATGCTGCTGCTAAATGCCATTAGTAGCAATGGCTGTGAATTTCTCCCTGACACTCTCATTAACCTCAGAAGAGAAGTTTCCAAGGGACCTCTTCTAGGAAAGGTCACTGGCTATTTCTTCACCAAACTACTGGCCTGTGAATTAGAAAAGGCAGGTAGGAAGTCAAAGGAATGGTAAACTGAAAATCTGGAGAAACATAGGAGAATTAAATTAGAGTTAGGCTTCAAGACCCGGAAATCAGAAACACTGTGGATCAGAAGGGCAAGTGACTGGGGACACTAGTGGAGACGAGGGAGTATTATTTTGTCCCCCTTTTCCATCAGAGAGACAAATTAAATTTTACATTGTTGTACCAAGTATTTTTTGGTATTGATTTTGAAATCTATGCTTGATGTTTAAAATGACAGGAAAGAGATAGGTGTAGGGGTGAGGAATCTAAGCCAGGCATATGGTAGAATGGTCTTTTATCAACAATGATTTCAAAGATCTCTGTAAAAATGGGACACAATGTGGATATTAAAACTATTTCCATGTCTTGGGTCTTATGTGGAATATCTCAATTATTCTCACAAATCACAGTGGATCTCACAAGGTGTTAGTTCCTCATTGAGGCTGTGAGAGTGCCAGCTCACTGAAAGAGAAAAATTTACATCCATGGAATTGATGCTGTCTGAGCTCCCTCTACTGCCCCTCCTTAATTCTAAAACCACAAAGACCTGTTCTGGGGAAAGCTGACAGACAGATCGAAATGTGAAGTTATTACGGGATTTTCCTGATGCAATTAAAGTAAGAAAATATGTGGAAAGGCTACAATGAAAGGGCACTTTTTCATGGACAATATGTTATTGTGATTGGGGAATGGGGTGATGGGGGAAGTGGGTGATGGAGTAAGTGTTAACGTCTTATAAGGCATAAGGACCTTTGTTGTTAAAATTATGCTTTTTTGGGGGGAGGGGTGCGGTACGAGGGCCTCTCACTGTTGTGGCCTCTCCCGTTGCAGAGCACAGGCTCTGGACGCGCAGGCTCAGCGGCCATGGTTCACGGGCGCGGCCGCTCTGTGGCATGTGGGATCCTCCCGGACCGGGGCACGAACCCATGTCCCCTGCATTGGCAGGTGGACTCTCAACCACTGAGCCACCAGGGAAGCCCCATAGGCTTCATTTTTTTTTTTTCCAATTTTAAAACATTGACATTTTATTCTAAAATTTTAAAATAATTTGTGTGCCAAACAAAGCATATCCAGAAGCCAGGCTTGGTTCTCGAGCCGTCACTTTAGAACTGCTGCTCTGAAGTCTCCTCAGCCTGGCGCCCCCAGTTACTGAGTAGGTGACTCTGAGGCAAGATACTTTTTTTTTTTTTTTTTTTGGTTTATAACAAATTTACTCAGTTATACATATACATATGTTCCCATATCCCCTCCCTTTTGCGTCTCCCTCCCATCCTCCCTATCCCACCCCTCCAGGCGGTCACAAAGCACCGAGCTGATCTCCCTGTGCTATGCGGCTGCTTCCCACTAGCTATCTACCTTACGTTTGGTAGTGTATATATGTCCATGCCACTCTTTCACTTTGTCACAGCTTATCCTTCCCCCTCCCCATATCCTCAAGTCCATTCTCTAGTAGGTCTGTGTCTGTATTCCTGTCTTACGCCTATGTTCTTCATGACATTTTTTTTCTTAAATTCCATATATATGTGTCAGCATAGAGTATTTGTCTTTCTCTTTCTGACTTACTTCACTCTGTATGACAGACTCTAGGTCCATCCACCTCATTACAAATAGCTCAATTTCATTTCTTTTTACGGCTGAGTAATATTCCATTGTATATATGTGCCACATCTTCTTTACCCATTCATCCGATGATGGCCACTTAGGTTGTTTCCATCTCCGGGCTATTGTAAATAGGGCTGCTATGAACATTTTGGTACATATCTCTTTTTGAATTATGGTTTTCTCAGGGTATATGCCCAGTAGTGGGATTGCTAGGTCATATGGTAGTTCTATTTGTAGTTTTTTAAGGAACCTCCATACCGTTCTCCATAGTGGCTGTACCAATTCACATTCCCACCAGCAGTGCAAGAGTGTTCCTTTTTTTCCACACCCTCTCCAGCATTTATTGTTTGTAGATTTTTTGATGATGGCCATTCTGACTGGTGTGAGATGATATCTCATTGTAGTTTTGATTTGCATTTCTCTAATGAGTAAAGATGTTGAGCATCCTTTCATGTGTTTGTTGGCAGTCTGTATATCTTCTGTGGAGAAATGTCTATTTAGGTCTTCTGCCCATTTTTGGATTGGGTTGTTTGTTTTTTTGTTATTGAGCTGCATGAGCTGCTTATAAATTTTGGAGATTAATCCTTTGTCAGTTGCTTCATTTACAAATATTTTCTCCCATTCTGAGGGTTGTCTTTTGGTCTTGTTTATGGTTTCCTTTGCTGTGCAAAAGCTTTTAAGTTTCATTAGGTCCCATGTGTTTATTTTTGTCTTTATTTCCATTTCTCTAGGAGGTGGGTCAAAAAGGATCTTGCTGTGATTTATGTCATAGAGTGTTCTGCCTATGTTTTCCTCTAAGAGTTTGATAGTGTCTGTCCTTACATTTAGGTCTTTAATCCATTTTGAGCTTATTTTTGTGTATGGTGTTAGGGAGTGATCTAATCTCATACTTTTACATGTCCCTATCCAGTTTTCCCAGCACCACGTATTGAAGAGACTGTCCTTTCTCCACTGTACATTCCTGCCTCCTTTATCAAAGATAAGGTGGCCATATGTCCATGGGTTTATCTCTGGGCTTTCTATCCTGTTCCATTGATCTATCTTTCTGTTTTTGTGCCAGTACCATACTGTCTTGATTACTGTAGCTTTGTAGTATAGTCTGAAGTCAGGGAGCCTGATTCCTCCAGCTCCATTTTTCGTTCTCAAGATTGCTTTGGCTATTCGGGGTCTTTTGTGTTTCCATACAAATTGTGAAATTTTTTGCTCTACTTCTGTGAAAAATGCCAGGGGTAGTTTGATAGGGATTGCATTGAATCTGTAGATTGCTTTGGGTAGTAGAGTCATTTTCACAATGTTGATTCTTCCAATCCAAGAACATGGTACATCTCTCCATCTATTTGTATCATCTTTAATTTCTTTCATCAGTGTCTTATAATTTTCTGCATACAGGTCTTTTGTCTCCTTAGGTAGGTTTATTCCTAGATATTTTATTCTTTTTGTTGCAATGGTAAATGGGAGTGTTTCCTTGATTTCACTTTCAGATTTTTCATCATTAGTATATAGGAATGCCAGAGATTTCTGTGCATTAATTTTGTATCCTGCAACTTTACCAAATTCATTGATTAGCTCTAGTAGTTTTCTGGTAGCATCTTTAGGATTCTCTATGTATAGTATCATGTCATCTGCAAACAGTGACAGCTTTACTTCTTCTTTTCCGATTTGGATTCCTTTTATTTCCTTTTCTTCTCTGATTGCTGTGGCTAAAACTTCCAAAACTAGGTTGAATAAGAGTGGTGAGAGTGGGCAACCTTGTCTTGTTCCTGATCTTAGTGGAAATGGTTTCAGTTTTTCACCATTGAGGACGATGCTGGCTGTGGGTTTGTCATATATGGCCTTTATTATGTTGAGGAAAGTTCCCTCTATGCCTACTTTCTGCAGGGTTTTTATCATAAATGGGTGTTGAATTTTGTCAAAAGCTTTCTCTGCATCTATTGAGATGATCATATGGTTTTTCTCCTTCAATTTGTTAATATGGTGTATCACGTTGATTGATTTGCGTATATTGAAGAATCCTTGCATTCCTGGAATAAACCCCACTTGATCATGGTGTATGATCCTTTTAATGTGCTGTTGGATTCTGTTTGCTAGTATTTTGTTGAGGATTTTTGCATCTATGTTCATCAGTGATATTGGCCTGTAGTTTTCTTTCTTTGTGACATCCTTGTCTGGTTTTGGTATCAAGGTGATGGTGGCCTCGTAGAATGAGTTTGGGAGTGTTCCTCCCTCTGCTATATTTTGGAAGAGTTTGAGAAGGATAGGTGTTAGCTCTTCTCTAAATGCTTGATAGAATTCACCTGTGAAGCCATCTGGTCCTGGGCTTTTGTTTGTTGGAAGATTTTTTATCACAGTTTCAATTTCAGTGCTTGTGATTGGTCTGTTCATATTTTCTATTTCTTCCTGATTCAGTCTTGGTAGGTTGTGCATTTCTAAGAATTTGTCCATTTCTTCCAGGTTGTCCATTTTATTGGCATAGAGTTGCTTGTAGTAATCTCTCATGATCTTTTGTATTTCTGCAGTGTCCGTTGTTACTTCTCCTTTTTCATTTCTAATTCTATTGATTTGAGTCTTCTCCCTTTTTTTCTTGATGAGTCTGGCTAATGGTTTATCAATGTTGTTTATCTTCTCAAAGAACCAGCTTTTAGTTTTATTGATCTTAGCTATCATTTCCTTCATTTCTTTTTCATTTATTTCTGATTTTTATGATTTCTTTCCTTCTGCTAACTTTGGGATGTTTTTGTTCTTCTTTCTCTAATTGCTTTAGGTGCAAGGTTAGGTTGTTTATTCGAGATGTTTCCTGTTTCTTAAGGTGGGATTGTATTGCTATAAACTTCCCTCTTAGAACTGCTTTTGCTGCATCCCATAGCAAATGGGTCGTCGTGTCTCTATTGTCATTTTTTTCTAGGTATTTTTTAATTTCCCCTTTGATTTCTTCAGTGATCACTTTGTTATTAAGTAGTGTATTGTTTAGCCTCCATGTGTTTGTATTTTTTACAGCTCTTTTCCTGTAATTGATGTCTAGTCTCATAGCATTGTGGTCGGAAAAGATACTTGATACAATTTCAATTTTCTTAAATTTACCAAGGCTTGATTTGTGACCCAAGATATGATCTATCCTGGGGAATGTTCCATGAGCACTTGAGAAAAATGTGTATTCTGTTGTTTTTGGATGGAATGTCCTATAAATATCAATTAAGTCCATCTTGTTTAATGTATCATTTAAAGCTTGTGTTTCCTTATTTATTTTCATTTTGGATGATCTGTCCATTGGTGAAAGTGGGGTGTTAAAGTCCCCTACTATGATTGTGTTACTGTTGATTTCTCCTTTTATGGCTGTTAGTATTTGCCTTATGTATTGAGGTGCTCCTATGTTGGGTGCCTAAATATTTACAATTGTTATATCTTCTTCTTGGATTGATCCCTTGATCATTATGTAGTGTCCTTCTTTGTCTCTTCTTGTAGTCTTTATTTTAAAGTCTATTTTGTCTGATATGAGAATTGCTACTCCAGCTTTCTTTTGGTTTCCATTTGCATGGAATATCTTTTTCCATCCCCTTACTTTCAGTCTGTATGTGTCTCTAGGTCTGAAGTGGGTCTCTTGTAGACAGCATATATATGGGTCTTGTTTTTGTATCCATTCAGCCAATCTGTGTCTTTTGGTGGGAGCATTTAGTCCATTTACATTTAAGGTAATTATCGATATGTATGTTCCTATTCCCATTTTCTTAATTGTTTTGGGTTCATTATTGTAGGTCTTTTCCTTCTGTTGTGTTTCTTGCCTAGAGAAGTTCCTTTAGCATTTGTTGTAAAGCTGGTTTGGTGGTGGTGAACTCTCTCAGCTTTTGCTTGTCTGTAAACGTTTTAATTTCTCCATCAAATCTGAATGAGATCCTTGCTGGGTAGAGTAATCTTGGTTGCAGGTTTTTCTCCTTCATCACTTTAATTATGTCCTGCCACTCCCTTCTGGCTTGTAGAGTTTCTGCTGAGAGATCAGCTGTTATCCTGATGGGGATTCCCTTGTGTGTTATTTGTTGTTTTTCCCTTGCTGCTTTTAATATGATTTCTTTGTGTTTAATTTTTGACAGTTTGATTAATATGTGTCTTGGCGTATTTCTCCTTGGATTTATTCTGTATGGGACTCTCTGTGCCTCCTGGACTTGATTAACCATTTCCTTTCCCATATTAGGGAAGTTTTCAACTATAATCTCTTCAAATATTTTCTCAGTCCCTTTCTTTCTCTTCTTCTTCTGGAACCCCTATAATTCGAATGTTGGTGCATTTAGTGTTGTCCCAGAGGTCTCTGAGACTGTCCTCTGTTTTTTTCATTCTTTTTTCTTTATTTTGCTCTGCAGCAGTTATTTCCACTATTTTATCTTCCACCTCACTTATCCGTTCTTCTGCCTCAGTTATTCTGCTATTGATCCCATCTAGAGTATTTTTTATTTCATTTGTTGTGTTTTTAATCGATGCTTGATTCATCTTTAGTTCTTCTAGGTCCTTGTTAACTGTTTCTTGCATTTTGTCTATTCTATTTCCAAGATTTTGGATCTGGGAAATAGAATCTTGGATCATCTTTACCATCATTATTCTGAATTCTTTTTCAGGTAGACTGCCTATTACCTCTTCATTTGTTAGGTCTGGTGGGTTTTTATCTTGCTCCTTCTCCTGCTGTGTGTTTTTCTGTCTTCTCATTTTGCTTATGTTACTGTGTTTGGGGTCTCCTTTTTGCAGGCTGCAGGTTCGTAGTTCCCGTTGTTTTTGGTGTCTGTCCCCAGTGGCTAAGGTTGGTTTAGTGGGTTGTGTAGGCTTCCTGGTGGAGGGGACTAGTGCCTATGTTCTGGTGGATGAGGCCGGATCTTGTCTTTCTGGTGGGCAGGTCCACGTCTGGTGGTGTGTTTTGGGGTGTCTGCGGACTTTTTATGATTTTAGGCCACCTCTCTGCTAATGGGTGGCGTTGTGTTCCTGTCTTGCTAGTTGTTTGGCTTAGGGTGTCCAGCACTGTAGCTTGCTGGTCGTTGAGTGAAGCTGGGTGCTACTGTTGAGATGGAGATCTCTGGAAGATTTTCGCCGTTTGATATTATGTGGAGCTGGGAGGTCTCTTGTGGACCAGTGTCCTGAAGTTGGCTCTCCCACCTCAGAGGCACAGCACTGACTCCTGGCTCCTCAATTTGGGATGATTTGTTGTCCATTCATGTATTCCACAGATGCAGGGTATATCAAGTTGATTGTGGAGCTTTAATCCGCTGCTTCTGAGGCTGCTGGGAGAGGTTTCCCTTTCTCTTCTTTGTTCTCACAGCTCCTGGGTCTCAGCTTTGGATTTGGCCCCGCCTCTGCGTGTAGGTCGCCGGAGGGCGTCTGCTCCCCGCTCAGACAGGACAGGGCCAAAGGAGCAGCCTCTTCGGGGACTCTGGGTCACTCAGGCCGGGCGGGAGGGAGGGGCACGGAGTGCGGGGCGAGCCTGCAGCGGCAGAGGTCGGCGCGACGCTGCACCAGCCCGAGGCGCGCCGTGCGTTCCCCCAGGGAAGCTGCCCCTGTATCCCGGGACCCCGGCAGCGGCGGGCTGCACAGGCTCCCGGAAGGGCGTTGTGGACAGTGACCTGCGCTCGCACACAGGCCTCCCGGCGGCGGCAGCAGCAGCCCCAGCGTCCCACGCCCATCACTGGGCTCCGCGCTTTCAGTCGTGACTCGCGCCCGTCTGTGGAGCCCCTTTAAGCAGCGCTCTTAATCCCCTCTCCTCGCGCACCAGGAAACCAAGAGGGAAGAAAAAGTCTCTTGCCTCCTCGGCAGCTCCAGAGTTCTCCCGGACTCCCTGCCGGCCAGCCGTGGCACATCAGCCCCTTTCAGGCTGAGTTCCCGCCGCCAGCCCCAGTCCCCTCCCTGCGCTCCGACCGAAGCCCGAGCCCCAGCTCCCAGCGCCGCCCACCCCGGCGGGCGAGCAGACAAGCCCCTCGGGCTGGTGAGTGCCGCTCGGCACCGATCCTCTGTGCGGGAATCTCTCCGCTTTGCCCTACCCAGGTATGTGGGGAGTTTCTTGCCTTTTGGGAGGTCTGGGGTCTTCTGCCAGCGTTCAGTAGGTGTTCTGTAGGAGTTGTTCCACGTGTAGCTGTATTTCTGGTGCATCCGTGGGGAGGAAGGTGATCTCCACGTCTTACTCTTCCGCCATCTTACCCGGAAGTATAAGCTTCACTTTTAAAAAGAGGTCACTGTTAAATATATTTGCCTTGAAAAATCTTACCAATTCAAGCTACTGTATTCCTGGTATTTTGATCTCTCTGGGGGACTTCTAAAGCTGATAGGAAGCTTTATATATTTCTAATGCTTCATAAAATCATGAGCAAAATTTCTAAAATGCAACCCCATCTACCCAACTAAAGGAGAAGCTTATGTATCTCATATTCATCTGTTTAAGTATTGTTTTATTGTGAGCCCTACTACTATGTGCCAATCCCCTTAAAGCTGGATTCAAAAACTATTCCTGATAAGCTTCTCTTCCCACCTTCCCACCTTCCCACCTTTCCTGTCTCCCCAGCAAGACTTATTTTTCAGTCTTCTCTATGTTTCCATTGCCCGCTGTTTATAACCTTAAATAGTATGCAACTAAATTTCTCCCACTGACTGCAGTCTCTTAACGGTAATTCCGGGAAGAGAGACCAGCAGTGTTCACAGACTTTGAGCTAAGAAAACCTACATTGGGAAGGACTTTCATGATCAACAACTGTTCAGTTTCCCTTAAGTACCAAAACAGTGACAATGAGAAGTGAGATGCTACTGAAGAAGTAGAAAGGAGATGATTCATACTGGTCCAAAGTCTATGCTAATCTTTAATTAACAAGCAATGTAAGGCCTTGGGTAGTATGGTCATTTTAGCAATGCTAAGTCTTCCAATCCAAGAAACAGGGATTATCTTTTTATCTGTTTTTGTTCTCTTCAATTTCTTTCATCAGTGTCTTATAGGATATGTTATACAACACAAGGAATATAGCCAATATTTTATAATAACTGTAAATGGAGTATAACCTTTAAAATTGTGAATCACCATACACCCATAACTTATATAATATTGTACAACAACTATACTTCATTTTAAAAAATAATAATAATCAGCCCAGGATGAGAAGGGTAAATGTCTTCCCTGTTGTGATGATCCCTGACTTGTTATTCCTCCCAACAGTAAAGACTTAAAATTTTAAAAAATAATAATAATAAGCAGTGTAAGGCCAAGGAAGGCTTCTTTTTAAGATTCTTTGGTGGTTGTCAAGAGAAGAGGGCAGACAAAAATTGGCTAGGGCTCTAAATAATGATTCCAGTCTTCAAGACACTTTCAGTCAGATAACTTAGAGGTGATATGTAAAACCAAGTAAATAAAATATTAGGGAATAGGATTTTTATTTAAACATTTCATTTTGACATAGTTGTAGATTGGTATGCAGTTATAAGAAGTAATACAGGAAGACCCCACATACTCTTTACACAGTTTCCCCGATGGAGATCGCTTAGAAAACCCTAATAAGATATCACAACCAATATATTATTAGCTATACAGACAAGATACTGAACATTTCCTTCACCCCCAAGGATCCCTCAAATTGTCCTTTGACAATTCATTTAGCCACATTCATTTAGCCCCTGCCCCCATCCCTTATTCAAGCCCTGACATCTACTCTTTTTCTCCTTCTCTATAATTTTATAATTGCTAGAATGTTATATAAACAGAATAATACAGTATGTAACTTTCTAGAAGTAACTTTTGTCACTGAGCATAATGTTTTGGAGATTCATTTAGAGTGCTGCATGTGTCACTATTTTTATAACTTTTTTTATTATTGACTAGTATTACATAGTATGATGCACCACAGTTACTTTCACCATTCATCCATTGAAGGATATTTAGGTTGTTTCCATCTTGGGGTCTGACAAATAAAGATGTTACATACATCCATGTACACATTTCAGTGTGAACCTAAGTTTCCCTTTTTTGGGATATGTGCCTAAGATTATAATTGTTGAGTCATGTGGTAGTTGCATTTTTAATTATTTAAGAAACTGTTTTCCAGAGTAGCTGTGCGATTTTAAATTTCCATAAGCAAAATATGAACAAATCAATTTCTCTGCACCCTCACCAGCATTTGCTGTCATCACTATTTTTTTAATGTTGCCTTTTTAATATATGTTTAATGATAACTCATAGGGTTTTAATCTACATTTCCCTAATGATATTGGTTAATGATATTAAATTTCTTTTCATGTGATTTTTCTTCTTTGGTGAAATGTCCTTTATGCCTTCTGACCATTTTCTAGTTGGATTTTTTTTTTTAAATACTGAGTTTGGGGAGTTCTTTATATAATTTAGAGACTAGTCCTTTGATGGTTTTATGGTTTGTAAATATTGTCTCTCAGTCTGTAGCTTATTTTTCATCCTCTTAATAGAGTATTTCACAGGGGTAAATTTATTAATTTTGATAAAATACTATTTGTCGATTTTCCATTTTAAAGGTTGTGATTTTGGCATCAGGACTATAACTCTGGCCTTAGCCCTTGCCTAGCCCTAGATCCCAAAGATTTTTTCCTTTTTTTATTTAAGTAAGTTTTTTTCTTACTTTGCTTTATCATTAAGTTTGTGATCTGTTTTGATTTAAGTTTTGTATAAGATGTAAAAGTTAGGTTGAGGTTCATTTTTACCTTTGGAGGTATAATTGAACCAGCACTACTTATTGAAAGACTATTTTTGCTCCATTAAATTGCTTTTCCATCTTTGTCAAAAGTCACTTGGGCATATTTGTGTGGGTCTGTTTCTTGATTCTCTCTATTCTGCACCCTTGATATATGTTACTACCTCTCCACCTGTACCACATGGTTTTGATAAGTGTAGCTATAGAAGAAGAGTTGAAACCAGGTAGACTTACCGCCTCCCACTTTATTCTTATTTGTTTATATGTCCAAAAATTCTTGTTGAGATTTCTATAGCAATTGAGTAAAATCTTCATATCAATTTGTGGAGAATTGATATATTACTAGAATGAGTCTTCTAATCATGAATATTCATGTCTCTTCATTTATTTGGATCTTTTTTTTATTTCTTTCATCAGGATCTTGTAGTTTTCAGCATATTACTCCTGCAATTTTTTTTTCAGCTTTGCACCTAGGTATTTTGTTTTTGAGTAATTACATATTGTATTGTTCTATTCAGTGTTGGTGTCCACGTGTGTGTGTGTGTGTGTGTATAAATTCAATTGATTTATGCAAACTTATCTTATATCCCACAACCTTACTGAACTCACTATTACTTCTTGGATAACTTTTTTTGGGGGTAGATTTCTTGGGATTATCTATGTAGATAATCATATTATTGGCATATTAGCAAAGCTTTTATTTATGAGCTGCATGCCTTTACATTTCTTTTGTTGCCTTATTGCAATGCCTAGAACTTTCAGCACCATGTTCAATAAAAGTTGAGTAAAAGATAAGAGCAGGTATCTTTGCCTCATTCTTGATTGTGGTAGGAATGCATTGTCTTTCTGTAGTAAGTATACTGTTAGCTGCAAGTTTTTATAAATGCTCCTTTACAAGTTCAAGTATGTTCATAATTCTTTGCTGAATCATTTTTATGATGTCACTTTAAAACCTTTGTCAGATAATTCTAACATATCTGTCTTCTGAGCATTGACATCTACTGATTGTTTTTGATTCAGTTTGTGGAATTCTCGGTAGGTGTTGGCCTTGTTACCAATTGGTGAGGCTGAAAGTCCTGAAGCTCTGCTAGGTCTCCTTTGATATCACCCCTGCTGGGAGGAGAGGAGTGCCTTGTTACTGTTGGGAGACTAGGGGCTGAAAGTCTAGGTTGCTCACATTGTTTCCTTTGACACCATGTTGTGAAATGGGGATGAAAATTACCACCTCTCCAGGGTGAAAGTCCAGACTCCTTCCATGTCCTTCTTTGACACCACCCTAGTGGGCGTGTTGGAACACTTCATTACAGCCTGGCAAGAATGGAAGTCTAGACTGATCACTCAGCCATTGCTGGTGTGGATGGCAGTGAGGCCACCATTTTTGCTGTCATGTTTGGCTAGAGTAGGTGGATTATTGTCTAAAAGGTTTCTTTCTTGATAGCCTGCATTTTTGCTGGTCTTTGGTTGGGCTTGGGAGAGCAGGTCTTTATTGGTAATTTTTGGCTGTGCCCTTTGGTATTTCTGTGGTGCTGGCTTCTTCAGCTCCAAGTCTGCAATATATAAGGCTGAAAGGAAACCCAAGGAACTCACAAACGTGACATTTCTTCAGGCCTGAGTTCCCTAGCTAGCCTTCCTTCTTCTCTCAACCTTTCAGAAACTCCTTATGTTTGATATACAGTATCCTAGGATTTTACTTGTACGTAGCAGGAGAAATAGGAAAAATTACATCTACTTCATCTTCCCAGAAGTGGAATTCTCAAGAACATACATTTTGATGAGGTACAAACTCATATGGGAACTCTTTGAAATGAAACAAGAAGGATGGTTAGTATTAGGATGCAAGAAAGTGAAGAAAGGGGGGTGTTTGAAAGAATTCCAAGCACAGCATACATTCTGAGGATCAAATATTAGGAGTTTATAAATGTATCATATTGATTACAAGAAATGAGTAGATTTCTGTGATAAAGTTTACCATAGCTTCATAAACTTTGTAATGTGAGCCTGGGTTTTGTTTGCTTGTTTGTTTTTTTCTAATCACTTTAGCCCTGATACTAAATATTCTTCTAATTATTACACACTGATTATTTTGAAAACACCTACAATTAAAACAAAAGAGATTATAGGACCATAGACTTTTCTGAGCTGATGTTAGAAAAAAAAATAAGGAGAAAGAGCACAGTCAATAATACTTTTAAAAAAAATAAAAGTTGGGACTTCCCTGGTGGCACAGTGGTTAGGAGTCTGCCTGCCAATGCAGGGGACACGGGTTTGAGCCCTGGTCCGGGAAGATCCCATATGCCATGGAGCAACTAGGCCCGTGTGCCACAACTACTGAGCCTCTGCTCTAGAGCCCATGAGCCACAACCACTGAGCCCACACACCACAACTACTGAAACCTGCATGCCTAGAGCCTGTGCTCCGCAACAAGAGAAGCCACTACAGTGAGAAGCCCACGCACTACAACAGAGTAGCCCTCCACTCACCACAACTAGAGAAAGCCTGAACACAGCAACGAAGACCCAACGCAACCAAAAATAAATAATTTTTTTTAAAAAATTAAAAGTCATCCCTTTAGAGAAAAATGTGATGATTGACAATATAGTCTATGGATGTACTGCAGTGCACAGTTACAGAAATTTAACTGTAGTTGTGGCTAAACAGCAAATGTTTTATTGCAATGGAATCATAATATATTGTAGAGGAGTAAATATTATGCTTTGGGCATTTGGTGCAAATCCAGTTATTTTGAAAGCCTGAGTTTTAAAATCAATATGTTACTGTGCTGGTTGATTACAAGGGAGGTGAGAATTGTTAAGGCAACTCCCAAAGACTAATCATTGTATTTAATGAAACCAAATTTGACTTATGGAGGGCTTTTGGACTCTGCTCACTCTCCAAGTTCCATATCAACAAGTGGAAAAGAAAAAAATAAACAATTCAGAATGTTGGAGAAAATGCTTTGGGCCATGAATAAATTTGTAACAATATACTTTTAAAAATGTCCACAGAATATTTCAGTACCACATGCTCTTCTAGTATCTAGCCAAATGGGAGGTTTATTTCTCTTCCCTAATTTTACCACCTTAATCAACATACGGTAGCAGAATTGACATTGTATGGTATTCATGGCTAGGTCATGAGAAGAACTACACTTTCCTTGTCTCTATCTCCTTGCTCAGCCCTTGGTATGAGGTGATCATGTAGTAAGGAATCCCAGGCTACATCAGAAACCATTTCTCTGTTCCAGTTAACAGACCCAGCTAAATTTTAAGGAGACATAAGATAAGAAAGTAGTCAAAAGGAACCATCAGATCTGTGAGTGCATGAGACTACAGATGATTTCAACCTTCAGCCTGCAAGCCACTAGAGCGGATGCCATGTGATAGGTTTGTGGAAAGAGAATATCATTGGGAGTCAAAGCAGACCTGTGATGGAGGTCAACTTATTTAATATTGCTGAGCCTTTGTACTACCTTCTGCTAAAATAAGTATAGTATCTAACTCTCCTGGTTTTTATACAAGTTAAATCATATAATTGTTTTAAAATGCCTCTTAGAGGGCTGTGAATATCCTAACACTAAACAAAGCTGATATTAACATCTTATTTATATACTTGAATATAACTATGATGTTTGAAATAATTAAACATCCTGATGATAGAAAATGTGAACTTCACTGGGAGTACATAGATAATTCATGCAAATAAGCTTTGGATCCAGGCTTCATGGAAGGAAACAGTGCATTTTTACAAGTTTTAATGTTACTAACAGAGAAAAATGAAATGAGAGAACTCCTGAGTAGAAATGTCACAGTAAATCAGGGAAAAAAAGAGACAAGAGAAGAAATCAAATTCTTAAGGAAATAGGAGAAGAGAAAGAGAACAAAAACTTGGAATGGATTCATCTAAGTCCGGATTTGCAGGACACATGATTTCTGCCCTGGGATTGGTGCTTGGAGAAAAAAGGCACTGAAAATTTTACTTTAAAAAAAAAAAAAAGAGGAGAAGGATAGATTAGCCAATTCTAGGGCCTCAGTGTTGAAATCCTGCCCCCCAATATATTTAAACAGCATGCTGAAACACTTAAACATCTTTTCCATTCTGGTTGTTACATATGTTTACTTTATGTTGGGTTAGTATCTTATTTATGTATGTATGCATGTATTTATGCTCTGCAGGGATCTTCGTTGCAGCATGCAGGATTTTTTTTTTTTTTTTAGTTGCAGCATGTGGACTTCTTAGTTGTGGCAGGCGGACTCTTAGTTGCGGCAGGCGGACTCTTAGTTGCGGCATCCAGACTTAGTTGCAGCATGCATGCGGGATCAAACCTGGGCCCCCTGCATTGGGAGTGCAGATTCTGACCCACCGGGCCACCAGAGAGGTCCCAGGGTTAGATCTTCTTCTGTACACACAGGGCGTATACCCCTTTTTCTGGAGCCACTAAAAGAAAATGTGTTATTCTTTCCCATGAAAACCTTTGTGATGTTCTAAGAGAGTTACAATCCCTATCCAGTCTTTTCTGGTTTCAGGAAAATAAAAAGGAAAACATTTTTTCAATGATTGTATGTAGGACTCACTTGGAACTCTCCTCACATCATGATATCATTCCTTTGGACATGGTTTGTTTGCTCCAAGCTAATTGAGTAACATGAAACGCATGTGAGCTTTACAAAGTATAAACAGTAGGAAGTATAATTGTGATTTACAAAATGTATTCAGTACAGATTGTATATGTTGTTTATAAAGTTTATAAACAACAATTTGACCATTCAATTTGAAAAACAACGAAATGAAGTGGAGATAGGCAACCCTCCAGAACAAGAATTCAGAATAATGACAGTGAAGATGATCTAGGACCTCGGAAAAACAATGGAGGCAAAGGTCAAGAAGATTCAAGAAATGTTTAACAAAGACCTAGAGAATTAAAGAATAAATATGTAGGGCTTCCCTGATGGCGCAGTGGTTGAGAGTCCGCCTGCCGATGCGGGGGACGCGGGTTCGTGCCCCGGTCTGGGAAGATCCCACATGCCGCAGAGCGGCTGGGCCCGTGAGCCATGGCCGCTGAGCCTGCGTGTCCGGGAGAGGCCACAACAGTGAGAGGCCCGTGTACCGCAAAAAAAAAAAAAGAAAAAAAAAAAGAATAAATACGTAGAAGAATTAAAGAACAAAGAAAAAGAGATGAACAATACAATAACTGAAATGAAAAATAAACTAGAAGGAATCAATAGCAGAATAACTGAGGCAGAAGAACGGATAAGTGACCTGGAAGACAGAATGGTGGAATTCACTGCTGTGGAACAGAATAAAGAAAAAAGAATGAAAAGAAATGAAGACAGCCTAAGGGACCTCTGGGACAACATTAAATGCAACAACATTCACATCATAGGGATCCCAGAAGGACAAGAGAGAGAGAAAGGACCCAAGAAAATATTTGAAGACATTATAGTCAAAAACTTCCCTAACATGGGAAAGGAAATATCCACTCAAGTCCAGGAAGCACAGGGAGTCCCAGGCAGGAGAAACATGCCAAGACACATAGTATTCAAATGAACAAAAATTAAAGACAAAGAAAAATTATTAAAAGCAACAAGGGAAAAATGACAAATAACATACAAGAGAACTCCCATAAGGTTAGCAGCTGGTTTCTCAGCAGAAACTTCACAAGTCACAAGGGAGTGGCATGATATATTTAAAGTGATGAAAGGGAAGAACCTACAACCAAGATTACTATACCCAGCAAGGATCTCATTCAGATTCAATGGAGAAATCAAAAGCTTTATGGACAAGCAAAAGCTAAGAGAATTCAGCACCACAAAACCAACTCTACAACACATGCTAAAGGAAGTTCTCTAAGTGGGAAATACAAGAGAAGAAAAAGACCTACAAAAACAAACCCGTGATAATTAAGGAAATGGTAATAGGAACATACATATCACTAATTACCTTAAATATGAATGGATTAAATGCTCCAACCAAAAGACACAGGCTCGCTGAATGGATACCAAAATAAGACCCATATATATGCTGTCTACAAGGCACCCACTTCAGAGCTAGGGACACATACAGACTGAAAGTGAGGGGATGGAAAAAGATGTTCCATGCAAATGGAAATCAAAAGAAAGCTGGAGTAGCAATACTCATATCAGATAAAATAGACTTTAAAATAAAGAATATTACAAGAGACAAGGAAGGACACTACATAATGATCAAGGGATCAATCAAAGAAGAAAATATAACAATTATAAATATATATGCTCCCAACATAGGAGCAGCTCAACACATAAGGCAAATGCTAAGAGCTATAAAAGAGGAAATCGACAGTAACACAATAATAGTTGGGGACTTTAACACTGCACTTACACCAATGGACAGATCATCCAAACAGAAAATTAATAAGGAAACACAGCTTTACATGACACAATAGACCAGATAGATTTAACTGATATTTATAGGATATTCCATCCAAAAACAACAGATTACACTTTCTTCTCAAGTGCACATGGAGCATTCTCCAGGATAGATCACATCTTGGGTCACAAATCAAGCCTCAATAAATTTGAGAAAATTGAAATCATATCAAGCATCTTTTCTGACCACAATGCTATGAGATTAGAAATCAATTACAGGGAAAACAACGTAAAAAACACCAAAACATGGAGGGTAAACAATATGTTACTAAATAACCAAGAGATCATTGAAGAAATCAAAGAGGAAAGCAAAAACTACCTAGAGACAAATGACAATGAAAACACGATGATCCAAAACCTATGGGATGCAGCAAAAGCACTTCTAAGAGGGAAGTTTATAGCAATACAAGCCTAACTCAAGAAACAAGAAAAATCTCAAATAAACAATCTAACCTTACACCTAAAGGAACTAGAGAAAGAAGAACAAACAAAACCCCAAGTTAGTAGAAGGAAAGAAATCATAAAGATTAGAGAAGAGATAAATGAAATAGAAACAAAGAAAACAATAGCAAAGATCAATAAAACTAAAAGCTGGTTCTTTGAGAAGATAAACAAAATTGATAAACCATTTGCTAGACTCATCAAGAAAAACAGGGAGAGGACTCAAATCAATAAAATTAGAAATGAAAAAGGAGAAGTTACAACAGACACTGCAGAAATACAAAGCATCCTAAGAGAGTACTCCAAGCAACTCTATGCCAATAAATGCAAAACCTGGAAGAAATGGACACATTCTTAGAAAGGTATAACCTCCCAAGACTGAACCAGGAAGAAATAGAAAATATGAACAGACCAATCACAAGTAATGAAATAGAAACTGTGATTTAAAATCTTCCAACAAACAAAAGTCCAGGACCAGATGGCTTCACAGGTGAATTCTATCAAACATTTAGAGAAGAGCTAACACCCATCCTTCTCAAACTCTTTCAAAAAATTGCAGAGGAAGGAACACTCCCAAACTCATTCTATGAGGCCCCCATCACCCTGATACCAAAACCAGACAAAGATACTACAAAAAAAGAAAATTACAGACGAATATCACTGATGAATATAGATGCAAATATCCTCAACAAAATACTAGCAAAAATAATTCAACACCACATTAGAAGAATCATACACCATGATCAAGTGAGATTTATCCCAGGGATGCAGGGATTTTTCAATATATGCAAATCAATGCTACACCATATTAACAAATTGAAAAATGAAAACCATATGATCATCTCAATAGACACAGAAAAATCTTTTGACAAAATTCAGCACCCATTTATGATAAAAAAAAAAACTCTCCAGAAAGTGGGCATAGAGGGAACCTACATCAACATAATAAAGGCCATATATGACAAACCCACAGTGAACATCATTCTCAGTGCTGAAAAATTGAAAGCATTTCCTCTAAGATCAGGATCAAGGCAAGGATGTCCACTCTCGCCACGATTATTCAACATAGTTTTGGAAGTCCTAGCCACAGCAATCAGAGGAGAAAAAGAAATAAAAGGAATACATATTGGAAAAGAAGAAGTAAAACTGTCACTGTTTGCAGATGCTACCAGAAAACTACTAGAGCTAATCAATGAATTTGGTAAAGTTGCAGGATACAAAATTAATGCACAGAAATCTCTTGCATTCCTATACACTAATGATGAAAAATCTGAAAGAGAAACTAAGGAAACTCCCATTTACTATTGCAACAAAAAGAATAAAATACCTAGGAATAAACCTACCTAGGGAGACAAAGACCTGTATGCAGAAAAGTATAAGATACTGATGAAAGTAATGAATAGATGATACAAACAGATGGAGAAATATACCATGTTCTTGGATTGGAAGAATCAATATTGTGAAAATGACTATACTACCCAAAGCTATCTACAGATTCAGTTCAATCCCTATCAAATTACCAATGGCATTTTTTTTTTACAGAACTAGATCAAAAAATCCTAAAATTTGTATGGAGACACAAAAGACCCTGAATAGCCAAAGCAGTCTTGAGGGAATAAAACAGAGCTGGACGAATCAGACTCCCTGACTTCAGACTATACTACAAAGCTACAGTAATCAAGACAATATGGTTCTGGCACAAAAACAGAAATATAGATCAATGGAACAGGATAGAAAATCCAGAGATAACCCCTTGCACCTATGGTCAACTAATCTATGACAGAGGAGGCAAGGATATACAATGGAGAAAAGTCAGCCTCTTCAATAAGCCGTGCTGGGAAAACTGGATATTTACATGTAAAAGAATGAAATTAGAACACTCCCTAACAACATACACAAAAATAAACTCAAAATGGATTAGAGACCTAAATGTAAGACTGGACACTATAAAACTCTTAGAGGAAAGCATAGGAAGACCACTCTTTGACATAAATCATAGCAAGATCGTTTTTGATCCACCTCCTAGAGTAATGGAAATAAAACAAAAATAAACAAATGGGACCTAATGAAACTTCAAAGCTTTTGCAAAGCAAAGGAAACTACAAACAAGATCAAAAGACAACCCTCTAAATGGGAGAAAATATTTGCAAATGAATCATCGGACAAACGATTAATCTCCAAAATATATAAACAGCTCATTGTGCTCAATATTAAAAAAACAACCCAATCCAAAAATGGGCAGGAGACCTAAATAGACATTTCTCCAAAGAAGATATATGGATGGCCAAGAAGGACATGAAAAGCTTCTCAACATCACTAATTATTAGAGAAATGCACATCAAAACTACAATGAGGTATCACCTCACACCAGTCAGAATGGGCATCATTAGGAAATCTACAAACAACAAATGCTGGAGAGGGTGTGGAGAAAAGGGAACCCTCTTGCACTGTTGGTAGGAATGTAAATTGATACAGTCACTATGGAGAACAGTATGGAAGTTCCTTAAAAAACTAAAAATAGAACTACCATGTGACCCAGCAATCCCACTACTGGGCATATACCCTGAGAAAACCATAATTCAAAAAGATACATGCGGGCCTCCCTGGTGGCGCAGTGGTTAAGAGTCCGCCTGCCGATGCAGGGGATACGGGTTTGTGCCCCGGTCTGGGAGGATCCCATATGCCGCGGAGCGGCTGGGCCCGTGAGCCATGGCCGCTGGGCCTGCGCATCCGGAGCCTGTGCTCCGCAACGGGAGAGGCCACAACAGTGAGAGGCCCGCATACCGTAAAAAGAAAAAAAAAAAAAAAAAAGACACATGCACCCCAGTGTTCATTGCAGCACTGTTTACAATAGCCAGGTCATGGAAGCAACTAAATGTCCAATAACAGATGAATGGATAAAGAAGGTGTGGTACATATATACAATGGAATATTACTCAGCCATAGAAAGGAACGAAATTGGGTCATTTGTAGAGATGTGGATGGATCTAGAGACTGTCATACAGAGTGAAGTAAGTCAGAAAGAGAAAAACAAATGTCGTATAAACACATATATGTGGAACCTAGAAAAATGGTACAAATGAACTCATTTTCAGGGCAGAAATAGAGATGCAAATGTAGAGAACAAATGTATGGACACCAAGGGGGGAAAGTGGCGGGGTGGTGGTGGTGCTGTGATGAATTGGGAGATTGGGATTGGCATATGTACGCTAATATGTATAAAATGGGTAACTAATAAGAACCTGCTTTATAAAAAAATAAATTAATTTAATTTTAAAAAATCTGATAAGGAATGTCTTGCTAATCACCAGGGAAATGTAACTCAAAACTGCAATGAGATATCACCTCACACCTGTTAGAATAGCTATTATCAAAAAGACAAAAGATGACAACAATCAGTGAGGATGTGGAGAAAAGGGAACATTTAGACACTACTGCTGGGAATGTAAATTGGCATAGCCATTGTGGAAAAGAGTATGGAGGTTTCTCAAAAAATTGAAAATAGAACTACTATATGATCCAGCAATCCCACTTCTGAGTATATATCTAAAGGAAATGATACAGTATCTTGAAGAATATCTCCCACGTTCATTGCAGCATTGCTCACAATAGCCAAGATATGGAAAGTATCCAAGTGTCTGTCAACAGATGATGGGATATTATCCAGCCATGAGAAAGAAGGAAATTCTACCACATTCAACAACATGAATGAACTTGGAGGACATTACGCTAAGTGAATTAAACCATACATAGAATGACAAATACTATATGATCTCACATGTGGAACCTTAAGAAAAAAAAATTGGAACTCATAGAAGCAGAGAGTAGAATGGTGCTTACCAAGGGCTTGGGAGGGTGGAAAATGGGGAGATGTTCGTCAAAGAGGACAAAATTGCAATTATGTAGGATAAATGTCTGCAGATCTTATCTACAGGCATGATAAACATAGTTAATATATTTACAATAGCCAGGACATGGAAGCAACCTAAGTGTCCATCAACAGATGAATGGATAAAGAAGATGTGGCACATATATACAATGGACTATTACTCAGCCATAAAAAGAAACAGAATTGAGTTTTTTGTAGTGAGGTGGATGGACCTAGAGTCTGTCATACAGAGTGAAGTAAGTCAGAAAGAGGAAAAAAATACCATATGCTAACACATATATATGGAATCTAAAAAAAAAAAAAGGTTCTGAAGAACCTAGGGGCAGCACAGGAATGAAGATGCTGACATAGAGAATGCACATGAGGACACGGGGAGGGGGAGGGGTAAGCTGAGACGAAGTGAGAGAGTGGCATTGACATATATACACTACCAAATGTAAAAGAGATTGCTAGTGGGAAGCAGCTGCATAGCACAGGGAGATCAGCTCGTGTTTGTGACCACCTAGAGGGGTGGGATAGGGATGGTGGGAGGGAGATGCAAGAGAGAGGAGACATGGGGATATATGTATACGTTTAGCTGATTCACTTTGTTATACGGCAGCAACTAACACAACAATGTAAAGCAATTATACTCCAATAAGGATGTTAATAAAAAACAAAACATAGTTAATAATACTGTATTGAATAGTAGAAATATGCTGAGAGTAGGTTTAAGGTGCTCTCATCACAAAAAAATAATGGTGACTGTGTGATATGATATGTTAATTAGCTTGACTATAGTAATCATTTCACTATGTACCTGTATATCACATAATCATGTTGTACACAATAAATATACATGACTTTTATTATATCTATATCTCTATATACATATATAAGATTGCTAGTATATCTCGATATCCTATAGATACTCTTGTCCCCACTTGCCAGTTTCCCAAATTCCAGTCATTCTGAAAATTAGATTCTTAGATTTTCATTATAGAACATAGCATTACTTGAATTTTCATACTTACGTTTTCCTGTTTTTGTCAGCTCACACCTCTTTTATTATTTTATAAATCCCGTGACATAAACATTGTGAGGATAAGGAACATATTACTGTTGTCCTCTACTGTCTAGCATTGGGCTTAACATAGTGTACACACACACACACACACAGGCACACAATCATTCTAGACTCTACCATGTTTTCTTCTGGGTCACTAGGGATTTCTTAAGTAGCTACATATGAATTTTAAAGTAAAAATGTAAGATCAGTTTTAAAATTGCATTATTAAAATACGTATTATTTTTTGTTTTTCTCATCTATCACACACTAAGCACTATCACACTTGGATAGCCAAGTACACTCCCACTGTTTTATATTTTCCAGATCCCAGGTGGATATGAGTGTATGCATGTGTAGACAGGGTGTTCCCCTTTCATATTCCTCTTTCACTTTCATAAACCTGCACAACTCAGGAAACTCTTTTTGGAGGAAAATATCAATATTCTGATTTTTGGGAACGTTCAGAGAATATCAAAACATAGCTCACCCTTGCCCCTCTCAAATGGCAACAAATCTATAGTGATAACATCAAAATCCTGTAGTAAGTAGAATGTTTTGCAAAGAGAACTCAGGAGCTGTTGTTACAATTTCAGGATTGTGTGTTTTCCCCACAGCTAGAACACCTGGATAAACTGAAACATTAAATATGTGTTTGTTTTTTAAGCTGAAATCACAATGACTTATTTTGGAAAGCAAACTTCTCTTGTGAAATGAAGCATTAGTTAGGGTTAATATTTATATTGGCAATTAATAAAAGTAAAAATGATTTTTCTTTAGTAAATAAAATATAGTAAACAACATCCTTTTTAAAGGGAGAGGTAGTAACAAAGTAAATTCTTATGGTAAACAGGAATATTTGTCCAAGCCAGTTTTTAAAAAGTGAATCAAAAGTCATATTTACTTTACAGTATGTCCCAATTTAATGAAATTTAATAGAAAAATTTAGCAAATTATTTTAACATATGTCTTTTTGCGGAAACTATGTTGCTGAAGAATTAGTGTCATTTCAAAAAGGTCTTTAAAAAAACCATTCAATGTTAATCTGCAAGTTTTAGTGTTTATAACGCCTTGGGGTAATATTTGGATCCACAGTGCTCTGTTTGCTTCTCTCGACATTAGAAAATTTAATAGGCAGAGAAAAATCTAATTCTGCTTCTTGTTCATTAGCATGCCTGAAGTTATGGATATTTGATTTTATTCTGGCAATTAAAATATGAATCAGGCACATTGTCACTATGAGTTTCTCCATGGGAGACATATCCCTTCCTCCCAGCTCTGTGAAGAACCATTTGCTGCACCATCTCCTTCAGCTAAAATTTCATTTTGCATTTATTCAGGCATGAAATGCATCAAGCTACCTGACACATGGCAGCAAAACATTTTGTCTAGTGTCACTTCCAACTTGTTGAACAACTATTTCAGATGGAAGGAGTAGTTCCAAATAGAGGGTTAGTTCCTACAGTGGAAAAATTGGCACCCAAAGTCACCTTATTTATCTCATTTTCCCAAACTTTCCCAAATGCCCCTGAGATTCTTAGTCTAACATGCTCTCTTGTGCATACACTTGCCTGAACCTACCTGGGATGACCAAGTATTTATACATACTACTACCAAGCTTCAGCATTATTTATTTTAGTTTCTTTTTCTGGAGAGAGGGCAACTCAGCTTCCTGAAAAGTGGCCTGTGGTGAGCCAGGGTTTAAATCCTTAGAGGATATGGAAATTACCATCTGCTATTGTCAACTGAATTATTGCTATCTTGGTCACAGAAATACTCAGTAAGGCAGAGAATAACTCAGATTTATATCTCCATATTTTTTATTCATCCATTCAACAACCTTTTACTGAATACAATACTAAAATTAGAATGCTAAACACAATCTTGTTCTTATATTTAAGGAGTTTAAATTTTTATAAGGGAAACAGATAAAAGGGAATCAATGATAAAATATTAAATCAAATCTCTGAATAGGTACAACATTATGTGAAGTGAAGGAATAAGAGGGGAAAATTCTCATCCTAGTTAGGGTTTTCCCAGAAGGAGACACTAAGGCCTTGAGTACAGATACTTCAGCTGGGAGGTGATCAAAAATTACAAGGGAGGGAGTAAAATGAGAAAGGAAGGAAGAAAGGTAATAAAAAGTTTGTTAGTTACTGCTGAGGGTAACTGAAGCTCCAAGGCCCTGAGGACTTGTTGAGAATCAGTGTGATGCATGCTCAGAATTATAAATCCAGAGGACTGGAGACCAGACTATTTATACACCAATTCCCATTCCCTAATGGCAGAGGGTTGCCCTCAGGTGTTGATTCCCCGTATTTCAAAATAGAGAACTGCTTTCAATTTAGCAAACCTCTGGTGCTGGAGGAAACTCTTGGAGAAGTAGAGCTGCAGATGCTTGAGTTAGGAAGCTATCAGTATTAATGCCCCTATTTTACAGAAGAGAAAATTATTTTTTTGTTAAGTGAAGGCACATATACCTACACATACTTTCCAAATCATGTCTTAATTCACCAATTTAGACTCTGAAAAGTTTTGAATGGCCACCTACTTTAGACTTTTGCCATTGGTCCATGAGCACTACTGAAAAGAAGTCCTTATAATCACACATCTTTCACTGGTTCATGTATAACACTTCTTTTGTTTCTCCTAATGCCTTCCAACACAGGTGGTGAATTTATAGGGGTTTGAGTGCTGTGACTAAATGTTTAGGACCATGACTAGACTCCTCAGCTCTGTTGTTCCTATACTGTCCTGTGTCCAAATAAAGGGGAAAACAACATCGTCATTCATTTATGCATAAGTCCTTCCCTGCTTGGCCGTGGAGTCACTTAGTGAACCTCGTACTGGATCGTAAGACATGTTGACCTAGCTCTACCTTGGGGTAAATGGGAAGAGATCAGATTTTAACTGGATTCCGCTAAGTAGCTATGTTTGCTTTACAATCCAATTCTGTGTTGACTCCTTCTTTCTTCCTGAGGCAAAATTCCTCAGAGCCTGAGGCTGTGCCTGGCCCCCTACCTTTTCCATCTCTATTCTCTTAATAACCTGATGCCTAAACAGAGAGGAGTTAGGACTCTCTGCATGCTGGGATTGTCCCTAATTATCTTTTGCTGGGTGACCTTGATCACAGGCCTTGGCGTAGCACCTAACATGTACTCTGTTAAGTGGATACATGAAGGATCAGTGCTTATAGTTCTGCTACCCAGATTACTACCTATATATTGCCATTGGAACAGCGTAAGAATAAAGTTGTGCATTCTTTGCTTTGCCACACTCTCATGATATAAAATAAGGATGAACCAAGCAGGTACAGCCAAATCCTGTTTATCTAGATGAAATGAATTTCAAATTGGCATTACCCCTCAAGACATACTCATGCATAAGCAGGTAATTGAACAAGACTGAAATATAATTTGTGTGAAAGGAAATAGATATGTTAGGAAGGTAGAACGTGAAGTGCCTTCTCTAGCTAAGAAGTAATGGGGAACTACTGATGATTTTTATCCACTGGGATGAGATTTCAATCTGGCTGATCTACAGTTGATAGATTTTTGCTGCTTTTGGATGGAATGCATGCAACAGATTTAACCCAACCCTTTGTTAAATCCTACTGGAGATACTTCTGAGATTAGGAAATCTGACTTTTCTGATGAATCCAGGATTCTAAATATTTTACTTTAGCCTAAATGATTCCCACTGGAAGCAGGAGATATCTGTGAAATGCTTAGACAAATGTGGTTAATATAGCCTATCATTAATTTGTCAGGTCTAATTAATGGTATCAGTTACCAGATGCAGAGAGAGACCATTACACTTCCTGGGAGTATAAAAAAGGCAGTCAAGGATGCTGCTGGAACTTATACTCTCCCTGGATCGCTGGAAGTAATGGGGTGAAAAATGGTAAGCTAAATAGATAGAATACTATATGAGAATATATATGGTGTTGACCCTCTGTCTGCCATTCTGGCTGGGCCGAAACACCTAGAGCTATAGTAAGGAAAAAAATAATCTAAGCAACAGACTTCCAGGTTGTGCCAAACTGGGGTTAACATCCACAAAGATATTGTCTGACTTCCCTGTCCTCTGGTTCCTCCATCATGGTGATGATTAGTTAGTTGAACTGATGGGGCAGTAAGGAAATACACGCTCACACACAGATACCTATATATGTACATATATAGGTATGTGAGTGCATTTAAAATATATTTAAACATATATATTAAAACCTTAATATTTAAACACAGATATACTTAAACATACATATATACTTAAATACACATATATATAATGCTTTATATATCTTAAACATGCAAACTCAAGCTAAATTTGATGTTCCTGTGTCAATCTTTCTTTCTTTCCAGGTTCCATGCAGCATGCAAGGTGGAACTAACTAGACAAGATGTAGCCCCATCTCTAATTAGTTGCTTTAGTTTTTATAATTATAGTGCTGGTAACAGAGCAGGAGCCCTGTTGACAAAAACACAGCAATCAGATAAGGAATAGGCTCAATTTAAGGTATTTTCACTACTGAACCTTGACATTTTTCTTTACTTTTATTCAATAGATCCTTCATACATCTCTTAGTGATTGATATCTCAACATATACAGCTTTGATATGTGTGTGTGAGTGTGTGTTTCCATTTCCCACATTTCTGCCCTTTCCTCTTTCTTTAAGCCACTGCTATCTTAACTCAAGACTCCATTATTTTTGTTCAGATTATTGGAGGTTTCTCCTGACTCCGTTTCCTCTTTCAATCCTTGCCTCATAATCATTTGACAGACTGTGAATCACCTATGAAAAACATATAAACCCCTTGCCCAGCTGTCAAAATCCTTTACTATTTGGAACCAATTTTACCTTGTAGGCTGTATCTGTCACTGGGCCCTTTTATCATTCTGTGTTCTATCCACATGGAATTTCTAACCCATTCTCTGGGATGGATCTCATTTTGTTTTCAAACTGAAGTGCCCTCTCCTTTCCATTTCATTGATAGAAATTCTATTCATCTTTTAAGAATCATTGTAGGGCTTCCCTGGTGGCGCAGTGGTTGAGAGTCCGCCTGCCGATGCAGGGGACTAGGGTTCGTGCCCCAATCCCGGAAGATCCCACATGCCGCGGAGCGGCTGGGCCCGCGAGACATGGCCGCGGAGCCTGTGTGTCCGGAGCCTGTGCTCCTCAACGGGAGAGGCCACAGCAGTGAGAGGCCCGCGTACAGCAAAAAACAAACAAACAAACAAAAAAAAAAAAAAAAAAAAAAGAATCATTGTAAATTTTCTCTTTTAAGTGCTCTCATATAGTTTCCTCCCCAAAAAAGTAATTGATCACTCAAATTATACATTCTTAAATTAAATTTACTTATAACTTTTGGCTCTAAATTTTTGTTTTCTAATTCTCTGATGTCCTGGCTTTATCTCATAAGCTTGAAGTATTAGGTTCTTATTTTATTTATCTTTTAGTATTCATCAGTGAACACAGCACAGTGTTTACACACATAAATCCTTTGTACAATGGCATTTACACAAATCCAGACTGGTGAAAAAGGGGCCTCTATACTAATGGTCTTTGAGTGCCTTCTATTAGCCAAACACACTGAAGGATTTTACACACATTTTCATAGTACATCCTCACAATAGCCATGTAAGTAGACCATATGATTTATTGTCCAAACATGGGTGCATTTTATAAAAGGTAGCACTGTTAATAATATCACCAGTAAAACAAAGATAAACTGGGACTTTCCTGGGTAAACCAAGACATATAGGCATCCTACCTGTAAACCTAGTAGAGATATGAAGTTTTACTCTTCAAAGGTAAAAAGTCTTTCCCAGGATCTTGAAGTTTAACCCAAGATAGTCTGAGTCCAAGTGTGTGTGTGTGTGTGTGTGTGTATGTATAAACTCCTTTTTTACCAGCTTGGATTTGTTTAAGTGCCATTGTACAAAGGGTGTATGTGTGGAAACACCATGTCATGATCAATGATGAATAATAGAAGATAAATAAAATAAAAACCTAATTATTAAGGCTCATGAGATGCAGTTAAGACATCAGAAAATATACCTACATGGTCATGCTGCTTCCCAATGAAAGACTATTCTGAAATCTCTTTGTTACATAAAGAACCTTCATTTATATTTTTAAGTTAGGTATAATTCTAAGATGTCCCATAAGGTTATAAGAGTCAGACCCTTAGGGTATATACATGTTATTTTGGCTGTTGAATCAAACACTAATCTAGGCACTGCTTTGAAGGAATTTTACAGCTGTAATTAAGGTCTTAAATCCATTGACCTTAAGATAAGGGAGATTATGCTGACCTAAGCAGGTGAGCCCTTTGAAAGCAGAGCACTTCCTCCAGCTGGTCCCAGAGGAAGAAAACAAATGGTGTTGTGAACTTCTTTTAGAGGCTGTTTGGCAGGGAACTATGGGCAGCATTAGAAATTGAGATTGGTCCCTGGTTAGCAGCTAGCAAGAAAAATCTACTTCAGTATTGCAACCACAAGGGATTCAATTCTAGCAACAACTTGAATGAGCTTGGTGTAGGACCCTGAGCCTCTCAGATGAGATGTATTGTGGGTGACACTTGGATTGTAGTCTTCTGAAACCCTGAACAGAGAATCCAGGTACACCATGCCTAGACTTCTGACCTACAGAACCTATGAGATGATAAATATGTAGGGTTTTAAGCTGCTAAATTGATAGTAATGTGTTATATAGCAATAAACTAATACAATGTTTAAATTCATTATCTGAATAAATGAATGGCAGAATGCTTTAATATGGATGAAACCACATATTTTATTTGAAGGTAAAATATTAATTTATTAATTGGAACATCATTCAGTAGTTAAACTGTCATCCAGAGGTTGGTCTTCAATGAAGGGAATTCTGTTACACAGACATTTAATATATGCCTACAAAAGTGTACAAATGGGAGGAGAGAGTGGAAGCCACTTATTGGCTAATGCAAGAGCAAAGCACTTTATTACAGATTGGTGACAGAGGTTAAATATGATTATTTTTGAGGGGTTTGGGTCAAATGGCATATCTATACAGTTGGCTTTATTCTGCGATTTCACTTGAATTTGTAAGCAGTAAAATTAATGAAAGAAATCTCAGATAATGTCTGTATACTGACCTTTCTTATTTTGAACAGCTTAATTCATATTCCATCTAATTTCTTACACATCAAATGTTACTACACCCAGAATAGTAGGGTAAGAGTCACCTCATTCTACATGGAATATATAAGCCTCCATTATACTTATTAACATTTTATTTCTAAAATCATTGTCAGCATACTATTTTCCAACTATTCTTTCCTTCTGTGACCCTATTTTATATACATTTTTCTGAACTCCAGAGCCTTCTTTTCTGTCATTTTAATTTTCAATTTCTATTCTAATTTTGAATGTAATCAGCACCATTATTTCAAGGGAGCAAATGTCAAAATTGCATTTGAATCTCTGTATAGCTCAAGACCAAGTAGTCATTTTCTTTAAAATCACCTGAAGCAAGGAGAGGTATGACCTCCTGTAGATGTAGATTCTAAGTACTTTGGAACACTGATCCTGAATAATAAATGGAAAACAGAGTCAAGTGAAGATGTGCCTGTTTGAGTGAGAAAGATACACTCCGCTGTATTCACTCGGTGATCTTTATTATGTGCTAGCTCTTCACAAATAAAGACTCTAATCCATGAGCATGACTAATATTTTAAATAATACATTCTGTTTTTAATATACATGTAGTACATAAGGAGAAAACATTTAATGTATTGCAACAGATGCTTGTTTATATGTATTTAGTACCATTATAAAAAAGAGCCTAGAGAATACACGACTGAAAGTTCTCATATATATGGCCAGTGCTGAGGGAAATGGATTTTATTTCTGGTAATTTAAAGCATCTAATCACTATCATTAAACAAATAAGGATTCATTACATGAACCAGGGGGAAATGCTGTGAACACTGTGCAACTTGGAAATAAATGTGATCTAGAACGTAAATTTCTACGCACATCTTATTTGAGCATAATTTATGTGGGAGGTTTATGATCTGTGACTACTTTTCAAGTTAATACAACTAACCACTGCAATGGTAGGTCTCAGCCACTTGCATAGTTGGGATGGAGAGGGGGTTAGCTGCAGAGGGGAAAGAGGCACTGCATTTAAAATTACACACGGACACACTTCAAGTTGGAGGTACCAACTGCTTTAATAGAAGAGGAGATCATTCACAGACATAATGGCCTAGTGGTCTGAGAGAGAGAATAGCCACCAGGAAAGGCTCTGAGACAAAAGAGCAATAACAATTATCAATCATGAGAAGTAGAAACCAGCCGGATAACACCCAATGGTTCCTCCAGTTGTAAATAGCCCTCTCTTCTTTGGTCTGGTAGCAATAGTAAAGACTTTGGATTTGGACAAGTCTGAGATAAATCTCAGTTCCATCATGATTGAATTTCCTACCCACTGACAGAGGTTAACTCTTGAAACCTCAGTGCTGTCTTCCTTGAAAGTGATTTAATGATTCTTCCCCTCGAAGTATTTTGTGAAGATTAACATGTATGAAAGTTGAGGTAAAGTTATTGACAGTTTGTCTCTCTTTTATCCCTAATTTTTTTTTTTTTTTTTTTTTTTTGCGGTACGTGGCCCTCTCACTGCTGTGGTCTCTCCCGTTGTGGAGCACAGGCTCCGGACGCGCAGGCTCAGCGGCCATGGCTCACGGGCCCAGCCACTCCCCAGCATGTGGGATCTTTCCGGACCGGGGCATGAACCCGTGTCCCCTGCATCAGCAGGCGGACTCTCAACCACTGCACCACCAGGGAAGCCTTTATCCCTAATTTTAATAGTAAATAAGAACCCATTTTAATGAGTAAAGAAACTTTCAGAGGGTATATCTAATAAGAATGTATAGCTTACCTTAGAACAGGTATATAACAAACCTATGATTTTTCAGAAAAATGAAAACTATTTTTGTAGCCTATTTGAATGGACCATTACAGAATTTTAGAAAAGAGAGAAATTGTCCTGAGAGAAAGTCCATGAAGAGAAAAGTATAAGAAAAAGGAGTTATTTAAAAATGGCCTAACAATAAGCAAATTAACAGTTTTGATAAATGTTTCTTTTAGCATATTTGTCATTGTGCTAGAATCTGAGGTCAGATTATGGTCTAAAGACCTAGTAATATCTTCTGAGGGAGATATATGCACGTAGGAACCAAATCAAAACAGTGAAATGATCTGCTAGTAGCTAGAATCTATTAAGTGTTCATGAATATTGAATAAATGAGAAAATGGGTAGATGGATGGACTGACAGATAGATGAATGAGAGCTTTGGCCCTAAATCCCATTTTTAGACTTCTAATATATTAGGGTTGTAGTGGCTTGTGAGGAGAATTGTATTTCTCTATTCTATGGCTATATAGCTCCAGGCCAAAGAAAAACTTAAAGCTGATTTCTCCATATGCTACCAGTGTACTCTTCTTATTCTTAGATTCTCAGATTTCTCTGTCCTTACCTAAATATTTCCTTTAGTTCTAGAATTGTATTCTCTCTCTTTCTCTGTCTCTCTCTGTCTCTGCCTCTCTCTCTTCTATAGATGTAAATAGAGATATAGATATAGATTTATATAGATAGATAGATTTACCATTAAGAACAGAGGGCAAGAAAGAACATGTTCCACAGAATTACTTGGAACATGTAAATTACTTGGCTGATAAAAAAGTTAAAGTTTCTCTGAAGTGACTATCTGAATGGAGAAGAGTTGAAGTTTAAACAAATCCTTTGACATAGAAAATTGAAAAAAAATGAGTAATACGGAGATTGTTGTATGTAATGAAACTAGAAGTGATCAAAGCGAAGGTCATGTGACTTCAAAAGAATTTTATGTAAACTAAAAGATGCAGGAGAGAGAAACACAAGAGCTTTCCCCCACCACTGCTTCTGTAGGAGAACAAAAACTATGCTGTCAACTATCATTAAGTGAGAATCCAGGAGTAGGCAGAGAGACCAATATGGTTATTATCTGGGGCAGAAGACTATCCCATCTGACCTTGGCTCCACCTCCTTCCCATCATTTGGGAGAAGCAGAGCTTAAGCATTTTATAAGAAGCAAGAACTCTGAAAAACTAAGAAAAGATTGCTTTATCAGCACATCAAAAACTACAACATCAGCTGTTGTATCAAAAATATGTCAAGTGGTGGGCTTCCCTGGTGGCGCAGTGGTCAAGAGTCCGCCTGCCGATGCAGGGGACGTGGGCTCGTGCCCTGGTCCGGGAAGATCCCACATGCCGCGGAGCGGCTGGGCCCATGAGCCATGGCCGCGGAGCCTGCGCGTCCGGAGCCTGTGCTCTGCAGCGGGAGAGGCCACAACAGTGAGAGGCCCGCGTACCGCAAAAAAAAAAAATGTCAAGTGGTTTTGAAACAGACAATCTGTTTTTGTGGTTTGACTCTGCAATGTCCAAGGTGAGTTACTTTGGACAAGTCACTTTGCCTTTTCAAAACCCTTCTAAGTGTGATTTTGGAGGGAAGGCATCACCAAAGAAATGAGCCAGATGACTCTGTGCCTTCTCTGGACACTGCATATTTCAGTCTGTTAAAATTCAACCCATATTGTCTAACGTATACAAAATGGTGTCATCTCTGGTAAAAAAAAAAAAAAATGGAGATGGAAATTCCATCATTCCAGAGGAATAACAAATGACATAGCCGGCCAGGAAATGGAAAAGGCAAAAGGAGCCCTCTTCTAAGCCTAAACCTTCTCATATGTAAACCAAGAACTATCATTTTTTGCTTTGCTTATTAGACAAGCTGTGAAGAAAAAATACAAAATAAATTCAAAAATACTATTTTATGGCAAACTATAACATGGCTGTTAATGTCAAATATTGCAGTCATGATTGCTTAATAATAAACATGAATTTTAGAGACAGTAATTATAACCTCTGTAGACAAGATCACTGAATTTTGATGTAGACATATCTGTGTTCAAGCTGTGTCACCTTAGACAACTTACTTTACTTTTCTAAAACTTAATTTCCTCATCCGATTGTGATATCCTAATACTTCAAGGGTTTTAAAAATTCAGTTTGACAATACAAGTAAAACACGTAGCACAAACCTCACTATATGGTAATTCCCTTCTTTCTCTATTATTCTAGTTTACAATCTAATTTCATCATTGTCTCTAAAGTTATTATTCTTTGTGGTGATATTTTGAGACAGTCCATTTCCTTCTATTTGTCTTGGGTGGTCAGAGTTGTCTTCACTAAAACCCTGTACTTCCTGTTCCACCGGATGGCTCTCATGTTCCATATTCATCATTTGGAATATATGGATATTCCTTGATGATAATTCAGATTGTGCTTCTTCTTCCAAATGGAAGACAGAAATCTGAACATAGTGAATATGATAGCACCCTAGGAGGACTGAATAAAGATTCCTCTTCAGATGATAAACCAGACAAATATGTTCCAATCATCCCTTCATTCATTAATTTATCCATGACTATATCACACATCTAGAGCTTGTGCACTAGGCAGTGTAGAGGATTCTGTAGTGCATTACTGAGATCCACTTTCAGGACTGGGACACTGATTGATGCTCCTCATAGTTGGAATTCTTGGCTGCTGAGTGCTAGTGGTTGAGTATTTCCCCTCTAATTGCCCTCAACAGAAAGAAATGCCTCACCCAAGGTTTTCCCCTTCCCTGAAGCAGTTCACTTCACAGGGGGCAGCTCATTTTCACTAACTGCAAGAATATCAAGGCCCATCTTCTTTTCTCAACTTGCAACATTTCTGAAAGGCCATCCAAACAGTGGAAGTGAGTTGCTTCCCCGTAGAATGTTCTGTGCCTTATTCTTGTTTTCTATAAAATAAGATAATATTAGTGTCTACCTCTTGGAGTTACTAGGCATATTATATGAATTGCTACATCTAAAGTGTTTAACATAGCACCTAGAACATGGAAATTACTCGCAAAATGTTAGCTAAAAATCAGTTAATTTATATTACTGATGAATAGTTGAAGGGGGCACTTTTTAAGCTAACCATGTTTATGATCCCCCAACTGCCCTTACGACGATCTGGGTTATGGTGATCATTTTCCCTGTTATTTGGTAAGAAAATAGAAGGCAGAGTTGGAGGAGGGTGTTACTCATCAGAAAGTAACACCTCTCTTCTTCATTGATAAGAAATACCTTGTAACCATTGGTTTGGGGTTCATTTTATAAATCAGCTTATGACTCCATGTGCATTCTCCTGTTAGATTCTTCAGAATTACCTCAAAAGTGTTCTCAGTAAGGAAGATGGCATTTGTAGATGTAATGACAACTGTCAGTGGTCTCTTCAGTACCATCCTGGCAAAACACCCTAAGCACAGTGGCTTAGGGCAGTATATGAGGAAGTGAAGTGGGTTGTCTGTGCTATGTGCAAGACAAATTCAGATTGGACTCTGGCCCCATGAACCTCAGCGGACGTGAAATGAGATGTCATTAAGGGCTGTCCTTGAGCCTCTCTAAGTTTTCACTGTTGTTGTACCCCTACCCTTATTTTTTATTATTATTTTTTTTTAAGAAATAAAGCCAACGCTTTTTTTCTTGCTCCGTTGTGCTGGAGTTTTCAAATTTTTGACTAAATCTGTGTAATTTCTGTAGGACTCCCATGGATTATATCCATTTTCCTGGATCCTGCCCTATATAATAGACACAGAATCTCAGACATCAGAAACAAAGTGTTTTTCAAGTAATTAGGAAGGGATACTCAATTTGATGTGTGGCTAGGTAAAAGACAACTTACAGTAACTGTCAGTATCAGGCTTTGGGCATTATAAGAATATAAATAGAATGAGAAATGCCTAGCAATATGTTTCAAGCATATAGGGACAGCTAGCCTTGAGCATACAGTTTTCTCCATCTAGAAGAGCCATTGCTCGTCCATGTTAATGTTCATAGGTAATTATTGATCAATCAAACCCATTTCACATTTATTAACTAAAATGGTAGCCTTTAAAAACAATAATTTAAAACCTCACATAGATATTCTATTAATGAGATATAGAGAATAGAAATAGAAAAGAATATTTTCCCCAGTTTTACTGAGATATAATTGACATATAAAATTGTGTAAATTTAAGGTGTATAGTGTGTTGATGTGATACATTTATTTATTGCAGAATGGTTACCACCATAGAAATAGGGCCATTTTCTATGTAATTTCTGACACTGAATACAGCATATGCATAGAAGTGATCAATTAGTTATCTAAGGTGTTAATGGTAATTAATTGGTCCTTTACTGTATTTCAACAGTAAACATGTTTCAATATTTAATTAATAAATAAATGAGTTCTTCTTTAAACACAGGAGGCATCTTGATGAATAAGTATATTCTGTTATTATTTAGTTTTTTTATGCTTATCATCATTATCTCTGGTCCACATTAACAGAATACACCAATATTGTCTTGAGTACTAAATTAGGTAAACTGAGAGTAAAAAAATAGGATTCAGAGGCTCTGAAATCATGATAATTAAGTGCAGCAAGTTTCTGTAGACTGTGATCTATTTTGAAAAATTGTGTACTATGACAGTAAAAGGGTTTACACCATGGCTGTTGAACAAGTAGCAGGATACAACTTAACACAGAGTTTAACTTTGGGAAAAGAAAGTAGAACTTATATAATCTAATGTGTCTAATAGGAATTTGGCCTTCCAGTGTGCAGAACATTACCAGCTTCCCTCCAAATGACGTGTATGACAGCAAGAGAGGAGGTGGAACTAAACAATGTAGTTACATAATATTGAGATTTGGGGGATGAATGTTCAGGCTCAATGATTTCTGCACCCATAGCCTTTCTTCTTCCAAGATCTTTGTGTGAGGGAAGAATCATGTGACCTCTTGGCAGCGGGGTGTATTTAAGTGGCATGCTCTGGATCTCATCTCGTCTGCAGGGCAACGTCCCTCGTGTGTTTGATCTTTCCTGTTCTTACTGGCTGATTTTTAGTCAGTAGCTGGTTTAGTTCATTCTCTAATCTGGATATGGTCACCCTCCGTTTGTTTCTTGCTAAGTTATTGAAACTGTCTGATTTCCTATCATTTCTGCTATCTGTTGCACTTGTTCCTGAAGTTCTCCTCTGGGCTTTCTGGCTCTGAAGGCAACATCCACACCAAAGGAGACTCCAGGGAGACTGCAGATTTTGCAAACTTCTCTGAATTTCAGCTAAATCATCTACAAAATGGTTACCTTTTCCTTCCAGAGTAGAGGTGAATAATAAATAATGACAAATATAATATTAAATAACACTTAAAAGCACTTAGCACTTAACATTTAAAAGTGTAACTGTACTGTTATACAGTTAAAATTCATTAAATTGTTTATAATTATCATAAAAATGATATAATGACAAGGAAGATGAAGAGAAGGTGTCCCTATTATTTATACCTTAATATTGTAAAAAGAAACAAAAGCAGATGAGAGTGGGCATTGGAAGACTGAATTCAGTTTATCTCGTTCATGCTATGTGTGTGCCCTTCAACCATTTTTTCCCTCCTTTGGTCTCAACTTCCTTTACCACTGACTCTAGCAAATTCTTCGTGAAGGCCTGATATGTATTTTAGTTAAGGAAGGTCAAGATAGGGAGATTTTCTGCCATGCAAAATTTCAACATCTCCTTGATTGCTCAATAAAACAACAGCAGCAACATAACAGAACAATAACAAAAATTCCCTCCTTAAGAAAGAACTTGTACTGAATATAGTTCAAGATATTAGAGACTCAATATCTTAATTCAGTCTAATTGTCCTCCAGTTCATTTTCGTGGGTCCATCTGACCTAGAAGTTCTATCCATCATGGACTACTCAATAATTTATTCAAACTTCTAGTTCCTCACAGAGTATGGCATTCTAAAGACTAGAAGCTAAAATGATCCCCACAAATATTACTGAGACACAGAGACTAGTGTCACAGCCCTGCCACGGACATATTGTTAAGATTTAGATTACTCATTTCTTCTCTTTGTGCCCTGTTCTTCATAACAATTTGGACTAGAACCAAGTAATTAAGAAAGGTACATCAAGTTTCAAAAGTAGTAACTTTTTTAATAGTCCCTATTCCCACATTAAAAAAAGAAAACTCAGCTATATGAATTTTGGCACCCAATGTATCCTAATGAATGTGTTTAATGATATATATATTGTGGACTCCAGTTCAAATGCCCTATGGAAGCAGATTTTTCTACTCTGGGAACTAACAGGCTGTGATGTAAAACAATGGATTTAGTATCAAATTCTGGCTAATTAGAACTAACAGCTGACTAAATAGGTATCAGTTGTCATATTTCCCATTGACTAGCGTTTCCACTAAGACATTGCATCTCTGTGAATGAATAAATCTGTTAGTTCCTTGCTAGCTGGGACACGCTCAATGCTGTGCTAGCCTTGGTGAGGATAAACAGATTTATACAATAGATTGGATACCACTAGGAGCATTCAGTAAAGCTTACTGGTTAAGAATGTGATCTCTAAATGTCAGCTCCCCTCTTACTTGTTCTATGACCTTGTGCCAGGTATTTAACTTTGGAAACTTAGTTTTCCTATTTTGGAAATAGAGACAGACACTAGCAGAATTAAATGAAATTAATGTATTAAATGAAATATTGTATGGTATGTTCTTTAGTATAATACATTGAGAATAATAATAATAAATGCTAGTTATCATTATAGTAATTATTAAATTTCTGGCTTGAAATGATACAATATATTTATTGATAACTTGAGATATTCCCACTCACACCACTGATTTTATTTGATTTTCAAAGCAGTTCTCTGAGTGAGACTTTATTATTTCCATGTAAACATGATAAATCCACAAAAATTCAAGACCACTATGATCATTTAGGGCATTATGGATCATTAGTGGCAAGATAAGCACTGAAATCCAGGTCTCAGACTGTCTTCTGTTACACATACCATGTCATTTCTCAGCCATAACTGGGAGCATATGCTTCTTCACCACAATGTTTTTCTTTTTTTTAAGAATTTTTAATAGACTTTATTTTTAGGGTACTTTTAGGGTCACAGCAAAATTGAGTGGAGAATACAGAGAGTCCCATATATAGACATACCTAAGAGATATTGAGGGTTCTGTTCTGGACCACTGCAATAAAACAGATATTGCAATAAAGTGATTCACATGAAAATTTTTGGTTTCACAGTGCATATAAAAGTTAGTTTACACTATCATGTAGTCTATTAAGTGTGCAATATGATCATGTCTAAAAAATAATGTACATATCTTTATTTAAAATATTTTATTGCTAAAAAATGCTAACCATCATCTGAGCCTTTAGCAAATCATAATCTTTTTGCTGGTGGACTGTTTGAAATATTGCAGTAATTACTAAAATGTGACATGTTTGGTCACATTGACCAAGTGTGAGTAAATGCTGTTGTACAAATGGCACTCACTGATGGTCTGCTCTGTGCGAGGTTGCCATAAACCTTCAATTTATAAAAAATGAAATACCTACAAAGTACAATAAATTGAAGCACAGTTAAATGGGGTATGCCTGCCTGTATCCACTGCCACCACACATGCACACCCTCCCTTATTTTCAAGCTCTGGCACCAGAGAAGTACATGGTTACAAAAGATGAACCTATTGACACATCATCGTCAACCAATGTTCATAGTTTAGAATAGGATTAAGTCTTGGTGTTGTGAAGTCTCTGGGTTTATAATGGCATGTATCCACCATTATCACACAGAATAATTTCACTGCCTTAAAAGTGCCCTGTGGGGGCTTCCCTGGTGGTGCAGTGGTTGAGAGTCCGCCTGCTGATGCAGGGGACTTGGGTTCATGCCCTGGTCTGGGAGGATCCCACATGCCGCGGAGCGGCTAGGCCCGTGAGCCATGGCTGCTGAGCCTGCGCGTCCAGGGCCTGTGCTCCGCGACGGGAGAGGCCACAGCAGTGAGAGCCCTGCGTACCACACAAAAAAAAAAAAAAAAAGTGCCCTGTGCTCTGACTGTTCTTTCTTCCTTCCTTCCCCCACCCAGTCCCTGGCAACTACTGATCTTTCTTCTATCTCCATAGTTTTGTCTTTTCCAGAATATCATATAGTTTGAGTCCAACAGTGTATAGCCTTTTCAGATTGGCTTCTTTCACTTAGAGAACAATAATTTTACGTTTATATTTTTTCTAAGTGAAATCTTCATTCCTAATGACACTAAAATCATTATTTATTCTAATATATACACAAATATATCAATGACAACACCCAATATTATTATTAACAATATGATTATGGAACTTTTTTTATGATTTGTTTTAATCTTAACATATCTCATAGGAATATGCAATTGATTTACCGTTTTTTAAATTAACTTAAAACAATTCAATTTTTTGCTTTTGGATTTTGAGTCAGAGAAATTCAAACATGTATTTCTTTTTTTTTTGCTGTACGCGGGCCTCTCACTGTTGTGGCCTCCCCCGTTGCGGAGCACAGGCTCCGGACGCGCAGGCTCCGGACGCGCAGGCTCAGCGGCCATGGCTCACGGGCCCAGCCGCTCCGCGGCATATGGGATCCTCCCAGACCGGGGCACGAACCCATATCCCCTGCATCGGCAGGCGGACTCTCAACCACTTGCGCCACCAGGGAAGCCCTGTATTTCTTTTTTTTAATAATTTTTTTGAATTTTATTTTATTTTATTTTATATAGCAGCTTCTTATTAGCTATCTATTTTACACATATTAGTGTACATATGTCAATCCCAATCTCCTAATTCACCCCACCACCACCACCCCACCACCCCTTATTGCCCGCTTAGTGTCCATATGTTTGTTCTCTACATCTGTGTCTCAATTTCTGCCTTGCAAACCAGTTCATCTGTACCATTTTTCTAGATTCCACATATATGTGTTAATATACGATATTTGTTTTTCTCTTTCTGACTTACTTCACTCTGTATGATAGTCTCTAGGTCTATCCACGTCTGTATAAATGACCCAATTTTGTTCCTTTTTATGATTGAGTAATATTCCATTGTATATATGTACCACACCTTCTTTATCCATTCATCTGTTGAGGGGCATTTAGGTTGCTTCCATGACCTGGCTATTGTATATAGTGCTGCACTGAACATTGGGGTGCAAGTGTCTGACTGAATTATGGTTTTCTCTCGGTGTATGACCTGTAGGGGGATTGCTGGGTCATATGGTAATTCTATTTTTAGTTTTCTAAGGACCCTCCATACTGTTCTCCATAGTGGCTCTATCAGTTTACATTCCCACCAACAGTGCAAGAGGGTCCCCTTTTTTCCACACCCTCTCCAGCATTTGTTGTTTGTAGATTTCCTAATGATGCCCATTCTGACTGGTGTGAGGTGATACCTCATTGTAGTTTTGATGTGCATTTCTCTAAAAATTAGCAATGTTGAGCAGCTTTTCATGTCCCTCTTGGCCATCCATATGTCTTCTTTGGAGAAATGTCTATTTAGGTCTTCTGCCCATTTTTGTTTGTGTTTTTTGTTTTTTTAATATTGAGCTGCATGAGCTGTTTATATATTTTGGAGATTAATCCTTTGTTGATTTGTCTGCAAATATTTTCTCCCATTCTGAGGGTTGTCTTTTCATCTTGTTTATAGTTTCCTTTGCTGTGCAAAAGCTTTTAAGTTTCATTATGTCCCATTTGTTTATTTTTGTTTTATTTCCATTACTCTGCATGGTGGGTCAAAAAAGATCTTGCTGTGATTTATGTCAAAGAGTATTCTTTCTGTGTTTTCCTCTAAGAGTTTTATAGTGTCTGGTCTTACATTTAGGTCTTTAATCCATTTTGAGTTTAATTTTCTGTACGGTGTTAGGGAATGTTGTACTTTCATTCTTTTACATGTAGCTGTCCAGCTTTCCCGCACCACTTATTGAAGAGACTGTCTTTTCTCCGTTGTATCTCCTTGCCTCCTCTGTCATAGATTAGTTGACCATAGGTGCATGGGTTTATCTCTGGGCTTTCTATCCTGTTCCATTGATCTCTATTTCTGTTTTTGTGTCAGTACCATAATGTCTTGATTACTGTAGTTTTGTAGTATAGTCTGAAGTCAGGGAGTCCGATTCCTCCAGCTCTGTTTTTTTCCCTCAAGATTGCTTTGGCTATTTGGGGTCTTTTGTGTCTCCATACAAATTTTAAGGTTTTTGTTCTAGTTCTGTAAAATATGCCACTGGTAATTTGATAGGGATTGCATTGAATCTGTAGATTGCTTTGGGTAGGGTAGTCATTATCACAATATTAATTCTTCTGATCCAAGAACATGGTATATCTCTCCATCTGTTTGTGTCATCTTTGATTTCTTTCACTAGTGTCTTATACTTTTCTGAGTACAGGTATGTTACCTCCTTAAGTAGGTTTATTCCTAGGTATTTTATTCTTTTTGTTGCAATGGTGAATGGGATTGTTTCCTTAATTTCTCTTTCTGATTTTTCGTTGTTAGTCTATAGGAATGCAAGAAATTTTTGTGCATTGATTTTGTATCCTGCAACTTTACTGAATTCATTGATTACCTCTAGTAGTTTTCTGGTGACATCTTTAGGATGATCTATGTATAGTATCATGTCATCTGCAAACAGTGACAGTTTTACTTCTTTTCCAATTTGTATTCCTTTTATTTCTTTTTCTTCTCTGATTGCCGTGGCTAGGACTTCCAAAACTATGTTGAATACTAGTGGCGAGAGTGGACATCCTTGTCTTGTTCCTGATCTTAGAGGAAATGCTTTCAGTTTTTCACCATTGAGAATGATGTTTGCTGTGGGTTTTTCGTATATGGCCTTTATTATGTTGGGGTAGGTCCCCTCTATGCCCACTTTCTGGAGGGTTTTTATCATAAATTTGTGTTGAATTTTGTCAAAAGCTTTTTCTGCATCTGTTGAGATGATCATATGGTTTTTATTCTTCAGTTTGTTAATATGGTGGATCACATTGATTGATTTATGTATATTGAAGAATCCTTGCATCCCTGGGATAAATCCCACTTGATCACATTCTTTTAATGTGTTGCTGGATTCTGTTTCCTAGTATTATTTTTTTAACATCTTTTTTTTTTTTTTTTTTTTTTTTTTTTGTGGTACGCGGGCCTCTCACTGTTGTGGCCTCTCCCGTTGCAGAGCACAGGCTCCGGACGCACAGGCTCAGCGGCCATGGCTCACGGGCCCAGCCGCTCCATGGCACATGGGATCTTCCCGGACTGGGGCACGAACCCATGTCCCCTGCATCGGCAGGCAGACTCTCAACCACTGCACCACCAGGGAAGCCCTAAACATCTTTATTGGATGTTTGCTAGTAGTTTGTTGTGGATTTTTGCATCTATATTCATCAGTGATATTGGTCTGTAATTTTCTCCTTTTTGTAGTATCTTTGTCTGATTTTGGTATCAGGGTGATGGTGGCCTCGTAGAATGTGTTTGGAGTGTTCCTTCCTCTGCAAATTTTTGGAAGAGTTTGAGAAGGATAGGTGTTAACTCTTCTCTAAATGTTTGATAGAATTCACCTGTGAAGCCATCTGGTACTGGACTTTTGTTTGTTGGAAGATTTTTTTTTTTTTTTTTTTTTTTTTTTTTTTGTGGTATGCGGGCCTCTCACTGCTGCGGCCTCCCCCGCTGCGGAGCACAGGCTCCGGATGCACAGGCTCCGGATGCGCAGGCCCAGTGGCCACGGCTCACGGGCCCAGCCGCTCCGCGGCATATGGGATCCTCCCAGACCGGGGCACGAACCTGTATCCCCTGCATCGGCAGGCGGACTCTCAACCACTGCGCCACCAGGGAGGCCCCTGTTGGAAGATTTTTAATCACAGTTTCAATTTCATTACTTGTGATTGATCTGTTCATATTTTCTATTTCTTCCTGGTTCAGTCTTGGAAGGTTATACCTTTCTAAGAATTTGTCCATTTCTCTTTTTTTTCTGTCCATTTTATTGGCCTAGCGTTGCTTGTAGTACTTTCTTATGATGCTTTTTATTTCTGCAGTGTTCGTTGTAACTTCTCCTTTTTCATTTCTAATTTTATTGATTTGAGTCCTCTCCCTCTTTTTCTTGATGAGTCTGGCTAAAGGTTTATCAATCTTGTTTTTCTTCTCAACGAACCAGTTTTTAGTTTTATTGATATTTGCTGTTGTTTTCTTTGTTCTATTTCATTTATTTCTGCTCTGATCTTTATGATTTCTTTCCTTCTACTAACTGTGGTTTGTTGTTGCTGTTGTTGTTGTTCTTTCTCTAGTTCCTTTAGGTATAAGGTTAAATTGTTTATTTGAGATTTTTCTTGTTTGTTGAGGTAGGATTGTATTGCTAGAAACTTCCCTCTTAGAACTGCTTTTGCTTCATCCCATAGGTTTTGGATGGTTGTGTTTTCATTGTAATTTGTCTCCAGGTATTTTTTGATTTCCTCTTTGATTTCTTCAGTGATCTCTTGGTTATTTAGTAACGTATTGTTTAGCCTCCATATGTTTGTGTTTTTTACGTTTTTTTCCCTGTAATTGATTTCTAATCTCATAGTGTTGTGGTCTGAAAAGATGCTTGATATGTTCTCAATTTTCTTAAATTTACCGAGGCTTGATTTATGACCCACGATGTGATCTATCCTGGAGGATGTGCCGTGCGCACCTGAGAAGAAAGTGTAATCTGCTGTTTTTGGATGGACTGTCCTGTAAATATCAATTAAATCTATCTTGTCTATTGTGTCACTTAAAGCTTGTGTTTCCTTATTAGTTTTCTTTGTGGATGATCTGTCCATTGGTGTAAGTGAGGTGTTAAAGTCCCCCACTTTATTGTTATTTTCGATTTCCTCTTTTATGGCTCTTAGCATTTGCCTTATGTGTTGAGCTGCTCCTATATTGGGTGCATATATATCTTTAATTGTTATATCTACTTCTTGGATTGATCACTTGATCATTATGTAGTGTCCTTCCTTGTCTCTTGTAACATTCTTTATTTTAAAGTCTATTTTATCTGATAGAGTATTGCTACTCCAGCTTTCATTTGATTTCCATTTGCATGCAATATCTTTTTCCATCCCCTCACTTTCAGTCTGTATGTGTCCCTAGGTCTGAAGTGGGTCTCTTGTAGACAGCATATATATGGGTTTTGTTTTTGTATCCATTCAGCGAGCCTGTGTCTTTTGGTTGGAGCATTTAATCCATGTACATTTAAGGTAATTATTGATATGTATGTTCCTATTACCATTTTCTTAATTGTTTTGGGTTTGTTTTTGTAGAGCCTTTTCTTCCCCTGTGTTTCCTTATTAGAGGAGTTCCTTTAGCATTTGTTGTAGAGCTGGTTTGGTGGTGCTGAATTCTCTTAGCTTTTCCTTGTCTGTAAAGCTTTTGATTTCTCCATTGAATCTGAATGAGATCCTTGCTGGGTAGAGTAATCTTAGTTGTAGTTTCTTCCCTTTCATCACTTTAAATATACCGTGCCACTCCCTTCTGGCTTGTAGAGTTTCTGCTGAGAAATCAGCTGTTAACCTTTTGGGGGTTCCCTTGTATGTTGTCACTTTTTCCCTTGTTGCTTTCAATAATTTTTCTTTGTCTTTAATTTTTGTCAACTTGATTAGTATGTGTCTCAGCATGTTTCTCCTGAGGTTTCTCCTGCCTAGGACTGTATGCTTCCTAGACTTGGGTGGCTATTTCCCTTCCCATATTAGGGACGTTGTTGACTATAATCTCTTCAAATATTTTCTTGGGTCTTTTTTCTCTCTCTTCCATTTCCGGGACCCCTATAATGCAAATGTGCATTTAATGTTGTCCCAGAGGTCCCTTAGGCTGTCTTCATTTCTTTTCATTCTTTTTTCTTTATTCTGTTTCCGCAGCAGTGAATTCCACCATTCTGTCTTCCAGGTCACTTATCCGTTCTTCTGCCTCAGTTATTCTGCTATTGATTCTTTCTAGTGTATTTTTCATTTCAGTTACTGTATTGTTCATCTCTGTTTGTTTGTTCTTTAATTCTTCTAGGTCTTTGCTAAACATTTCTTGTGTCTTCTCTATCTTTGCCTCCATTCTTTTTCCAAGGTCCTGGATCATCTTCTCTATCATTATTCTGAATTCTTTTTCTGCAAGGTTGCCTATCTCCACTTCATTTAGTTGTTTTTCTGTGGTTTTATCTTGTTCCTTCATCTGGTACATAGCCCTCTGCCTTTTCATCTTGTCTGTCTTTCTGTGAATGTGGTTTTTGTTCCAGAGGCTGCAGGATTGTAGTTCTTGCTACTGCTGTCCGACCTCTGGTGGATGAGGCTATCTAAAAGGCTTGTGCAAGCTTCCTGATAGGAGGGACTGGTGGTGGGTAGAGCTGGGTGTTTCTCTGGTGGGCAGAGCTCACTAAAACTTTAATCCGCTTGTCTGCTGATGGATGGGGCTGAGTTCTCTCCCTGTTGGTTGTTCATCCTGAGGCAACCCAGCACTGGAGCCTGCAGGCCTTTGGTGGGGCTAATGGCAGACTCTGGTAGGGTCATGCCAAGGAGTACTTCCCAGAACTTCTGCTGCCAGTGTCCTTGTCCCCGTGTTCAGCCACAGCCACCCCCTGCCTCTGCAGGAGACCCTCCAACACTAGCAGGTAGGTTTGGTTCAGTCTCCTATGTGGTCATTGCTCCTTCCCCGTGGTCCTTATGTGAACACTACTTTGTGTGTGTCCTCCAAGAGTGGAGTCTCTGTTTCCCCCAGTCCTGTCGATGTCCTGCAGTCTAATCCTGCTAGGTTTCAAAGTCTGATTCTCTATGAATTCCTCCTCCCATTGCCAGATCCCCAGGTTGGGAAGCCTGACATGGGGCTCAGAACCTTCACTCCAGTGGGTGGACTTCTGTGGTATAATTGTTCTCCAGTTTGTGAGTCACCAACTCAGTGGTTATGGAATTTTATTTTATTGTGATTGCGACCCTCCTACTGACTGTCTCATTGTGGCTTCTCCTTTGTCTTTGGATGTGAGGTATCTTTTTTGGTGAGTTCCAGTGTCTTCCTGTTGATTATTACCACATATGTTTTTCAAGATCATCAAAAGTAGTTATAATTTTGTCTATTGCTGTCCTGCAAAAGCCTCCTGTGGCCTTCCTACCCAATACCTGTTCTACTTAGACTTTTTCTTGAGCAATTAGCAAAGCAACAGAAGGATTTTTATGAAGCACCAGATGAGGGATAGAGCAATGATGTTCTAGAGATTGCAAAGGTCACTATGCCCTGAGACAGACTCTGTGGGGGTAGCCCCAGAGGGATCAAAGGCTGAGCCATGATATAAATTATAGAATCAGGAAGTTGTAACAGTGAAATCTATTCTCCCAGATTTTTAACATCTCAGGGGAAAAGAAGTTATGAACGAGGGATTAGAATAGATTTTGCATGTCCGTGAATGCCACACAAACAGACTAATACATTATTTTACTTTCTAGGTCAGTGTTTCTAAAAATGGATTCCCATGCTGTCACTTGGAGTGTGTGGTTATGTGTGTAAATATAGTGAAGAAAGAAAGATTCTGTAGTCAAATGGGTTTGAAAAAATTCTGTGTAAAATACAGTAAACAAAGTGCCATTATTGAGAATTTAATATATTTCCCTGAATTGTGAATGTTTAGGAAGAGAATATTTTGTTGCAGGGAATGTTTCCAAAATATATTTGATTCAGGATGATAATTTATGGGGGGCTAATTTTGCTCAGAATACAATTTGGGGAACTGTGCTCTGGTGAACAGAGCATGATTATAGGATTTTGAAATAAATGCTTCTGTGTGTTAGTTAAGTGAGGAGATAGTGGACAGAAATGGAAGATGACGTAAGCCACCTTTCGAGTCATTCTTTACCTATATTCTGATTGGAACAGAGATTCCTGTTAGACCTATGATAAACTCAAAAATCTCAGAGTTAAAACTAGAAGTAAACATACATGAAGGCATCACTGTTAAGGTTCTTCAAAGGCTTGATATGCTTTGAGGAACTTGTCACATCATTTGTATGCAAACTGGTTTGTCCAGGACAGGTAGCTCTTGCCTGTTCATAGAAAAAAAAAAAAAAAAAGCCTATTATTGACTTCAACCACTGAAATGCTTGGTCAGTAATGAATATGCTACCATGTGTGTATGTGTTTATGCTAGTCTGTATTTCACAGAGATTTATGCACATGTGATAGAGTGTGTGTGTGTGTGTGTATGCGAGAGAGAAAGAGAGACAGATAGAGATAGAGGGGTGAGAGGGAGAAATACCATAATTAGGGTCTTTAGAAATCTTCTAATTCTTGATTAATTATATATGTTTTTAAATTATTATTTATTAATTATTAATAATTATATATATATACACAGACACCATCCTGCTGCACTTTCAGAATTATTTAAGGATATTACACACACACATACAAACACATACAACACAGGTAGTTTCTGTTAGTCTTGGAAACATATAAACAAACATACTCCCCAGGAGGGAAAATTTTAAGGGTAACATCACAGTATAATAGAGGCAGTGCATTCTTTTCACTCTGTCCTTCCACTTACCGTACATCATCTCAAGGAGTCACACTCTGTTATACATCAAGGGCAGATGTCACAATGGAGCCACCTTTGGAAATTCCCTCCAATTCTTTCCTGCACTTGTGGAATTTTTGATGGGATAAAAGGGGGGGCAGAGTTTGTTTCTTACTCAATGCAATCTCTTTTCTTTTCTTAAAAAAATTCATGGTGAATTTGAAAATATTAGGGAAGACCATGTGAGAAGAAAATATCTCTTTTCATATGACTCCAATCTTTAGCTTTAAACAAAAAGAATGGATATGGGAGTGTAGAAGAAAGTGAAGAACTCTCAGCCCTCAGGTCATAGGAAAGAATAAGTATAAGCACATATGAATTTCAAACCTGCTAGAATGAGTGCTCAAATGTGCAAAATTAACCATGCCAGCTTCCTGTTTCAGTTATTCAGGTTAAAGTTCCAAACTCTTAGTCATGGCACATGAGACCGTTCCTGGACTTTCCTATATTTGCTTGGATAGTCTTCTTTTGCCATCCCAAACTCCTCTCATGGGAGGGTTGAAAGCTAATTTTCATTACACTCCACCTTTATCTGCTTCCTACTCAGTCTGATCAGTTGTATCTGTGTATATTTTTTTAGTCAGCCTGAACTATTTGAAATTGCACTTTCTGATATACTGTCTAATGCCCTCCTGTTACTCTTGCTTGGCAAACTCCTATTTATGTGCCAAGAGCCATCATCAACAGGATGGAAATAATTTCTATATCCAGATCAGGTATCCTTCTATGTGCTTCCATGATTTACTCCACTGTAATGCAATTGACTCTTATTGTAACCAAGAGTACGTTGTGAGCACAGTTTATAGAATAGACGTTTATTTTAGAATCTCTTGTATCTCACCTATGTCCACAAATATAGGCCATTAGGAAATATTTACAGAACTAATGAATCATTATCTGTTTATAAGGCAGAGAGATTTTGCCAAAGAGTATTCCTATAATGTATCCAAAATGTTTTATATTTTCCCACATATATAGTATTTTCCTGAGAAAATTAGGACATCTGGTTGAGTTAGAAGAAGCAATTCTGTAGACTTTTATTTTACCCAGTCATTTTCAAATACTCAGCAGGGAAGCATTTCTAAAGTCTAACTGATATATGAATATTTTTATTACAGACCAGTCCATTTCTATTTTTCCAAATTTAATTCAAACCAAGTAGATTTTGATAATGGAGGTGTTAAATTAGGTTTAAGCTAGGGTATGAACTAAACTAATAAAGACATGAATCAGGAAATACATAAAGTTTGGGATATGAAACAGGAATCAGGGGATATGTAGAAATTCCATATAGATTGCAGTCTGTCCTTTGTATCATATACAGCAAGTCCATAAATCTCTCTAAATCCTGACAGTAATGCTGTTTCTGGCCAGTAGAAATGACAGTCATTAAATAACCGTGTCATTCAGAAATGTGTTCTAACATGTATTTTTTATTATAATTATGAATAGGTCCCAAACCATCAAATTAAGCAGACAGTAAATCCCTAAGAATGCTAGATGGAAAATTAGATTTACAAGTATGGCCCCAACAGTGAACAATATTTTTCATTGTTAAGTAAAAATTGCTGGAGGTTGAGAAATGCTTTCTCAGCAGGTAAAATTAGGGTTTGATGATAAAAATAAAATCCATTTTTAGAATATATATATATATATGATTAGTATTTATATATAATTATATAATTGCTGCACAGGAGACAGGTTTTTCTTTGTAAACAAATAACATATAAAATTTAAATTTGTTAAGTGTAGTATTTATTATTAATAACAAGCTTTATGCTCTCTGATTAAAGGGATAATTGAGAAAGTAAGTTATGTGCCAAATCCTATGTTTGATGATTTTAGATATGTCATCTCCTTGAATCCTTTTGAAAACCTAGAAATGCAGACCTAACATTAATTTTTACAGATGAGGGATTTGGAATTCACATGGACTTTGGGGGACTTATCAAAACTCAAATAATAAGTAGAAATCCAGTTTGTCCTGGATTGGTTGTCCTATCTAGGTTATCAACCTCAAAGATATTTTTTATGTATCGTGATTTATGCTTCACCTTATAGTCAATCAAATGTATTTTAATTAAGGTAAAACTAAATGTTTTGAAGAACATTAATGGAGAGATATTATTAGATTATTTCAAGTTATAATAACATTTCTATGGTTAATGAGATTAGATTGGATAATATATAAGAAATTACTTTTTGAACTGTAAAGTGCTATATAAAGACTCTCGGTACTTAACACATAGCCAGTATTTGTTGAGTACCTATTATCTTCCAGCCACTATTCCAGGCTCAAAGTTTAGAGCAACAAACAAAATATACCTGATCCTTCCTGTTATGAAGCTCCTACTTTAGACTGGAGAATCAGGAAATACACAGGTAGACAATTAAGTGAGAGAAATAATGAGATAATTCATAGCCTGATGAGTGATATAAAAATTAAATTATGACAATGTAATAAAAACTGAGCTGCAGGAACAAGGCTGGTGGGAAGCATGGTGTCTCTAGATTGAATGGTCACCAAGGATCAAATGATGGCAAGTCATGGGTTGGCCTCTGGGAATAGCATTACATACAGAAACACACCCATGCATGTACATACACAAGTATGCACACACACATACATAGCACAAACTGCACAGAGTGCTCAAATGGCAAGAATAAGTTTGGAAGTTTCAAGGCACAGAAGGAAGGAGAGGCCAGTTTGACTATATCCTGGTGGACAAGAAGAGAATGGAATGAGAAATCAATGAGAGCTAGAGACAGGTTGAAGCCTCTTATAGTCAAAGATTGGAGAGCAGTCAATGCAATGATTCTCAAACTATCTGTAGAGGACAAGTTGTTTTTCTGTTTTGTCTTGTAGTTTCCAATTCAGTGTTAGGCTAATAATCTTGTAGACTCCAATAAAAATTAAAATGAGACTAGTGTACTGATGGGAAAATATTATAAAAATTGCTTAATACTTACATTGATCTTATTGTGGACCAGTAATAAAATGTTCATAGACCAGAGATGGTTTGGAAACAGCATTTTTTTTTTTTTTTTTTTTTTTTTTTTGCGGTACGCGGGCTTCTCACTGCTGTGGCCTCTCCTGTTGCGGAGCACAGGCTCCGGATGCGCAGGCTCAGCGGCCATGGCGCACGGACCCAACTGCTCCGCGGCATGTGGGATCTTCCCAGACCAGAGAACGAACCCGTGTCCCCTGCATCGGCAGGCGGACTCTCAACCACTGCGCCACCAGGGAAGCCCTGGAAACAGCATTTTTTTTAGCTCTGATTGAGAAGGTATGAAGCAGAATAATAAGCCAATCTGATATAAATATAACATAATATAAATGTGTGTGTGTGTGTAAAACCACCAATGAACCTTACAGCCTAAAGTGATGAGGAATATCTCTCCCATTGGTCCATGGACAGGATTCATTACTTTTTTCCCCAGGAATATCAGAAGTAGTTCACATTAAAGTTTGATTTTGTCTTGTACTTAAATAATAATAAAAAGAAACAAAACAAAATAAAACATAATGCTGAAGTCAGAGAAAATAGTGCCTCTACAACATTCCAGAGCTAAATTTTATATTTAATAATAGATCTAAACATAGACTCCTATATATAAATTAGTATTTTTAGAATCTGCTCACAATGAATCTATAATGATGGTATTTGGGTAAAAAGCCTCTCCTGCTTTTGTCCCTCAGATTGTAGAAGAGATTCAAGATAAAGAAAGTCTTGTACACATAATAAAGAAAACCAGTTTTTATTTTAAAAATTCCTGAAGTTCAAAGAGGTTAATTCTGCTCAAGTTCTTCTACCTAGGAAGAGGGAGAATTGAGAATACAGGGTATTTTGTTTGTTTGGGTCTTGCTAGTTATGTGTAATCCAAATCTCTCATGATATGTGCTTGACACTAGGTTAAAAAAATAAAAGTTAGCTTCTCTCCCTTTATATTTTACTTCATATTTCCTGACTTCACATTTTTTCTATGCTGCCAATATGTTGTAAGTACTATATCAAGTGTATTCCAGTCATATTTCTTAAAGAATCAAGTCATTTTCTAAGTGACATTAAAATCTGCTTAACTTTAATTATGAATTTGGGGAAAAAAGACACTTAAAATTATAAATTATATTTGAGATCCTCAGATTTGATAGACCCTATTTCACTTTTTACATCAAATGCTAGAAGTATTGACATCTTAATAAAAGCAGATTTTACAAATGAAATGCTTTAAAGGCATTAGGAAAGATGCATTGAGTAACAAATGTGTGCCATGTTTTGCTTGCATTGGGCTTCCCCCTTGAAACAATTGCATAAATTATGAGAAAACGCAGACAAATTATGAGGGCACTCTTGATGCAGCTAATAGAATCATTGATATGAATAGCAAGGAAGACAGATGGTACATAGCATACAACAGTCACGTACCAGTGCTCTCAACTAAGGGCCTAATCAATTAAAACCTCCTTTGTTAAATAGTACTAAATTATACTTCATAAAAGAGCTGAATGATACAAGCAGTTTTTTATAACTATAAAACTATAAATAAGCTGTTCTTATCAAAGGTGGCCTGTGTATCATTTAAATCCTTTCTTTGATATTGGATACATGGGCATTTTACCCACATGTGTCCCATTCTCAGCCAAGATGTACCCTGCCTTTCAGTCACAGGCTCTTCTCCATTTATGAAGCCCCGATGTCTGTCAATGACCATTTCTACCTTCTGTCTTAGGAAAAGACTTGTCTCTAATGTACTTTTTTAAAAATCTTTATTGGAATGTAATTGCTTTACAATGGTGTGTTAGTTTCTGCTTTATAACAAAGTGGTACATATACATATACACATATACATATATCCCCATATCTCCTCCCTCTTTCATCTCCCTCCCACCCTCCCTATCCCACCCCTCTAGGTGGTCACAAAGCACTGAGCTGATCTCCCTGTGCTATGTGGCTGCTTCCCAATAGCTGTCTATTTTACATTCGGTAGTATATATAAGTCCATGCCACTCTCTCACTTCGTCCCAGCTTACCCTTCCCCCTCCCCTTGTCCTCAAGACCATCCTCTACGTCTGCGTCTTTATTCCTGTCCTGCCCCTAGGTTCTTTATAACCTTTTTTTTTTTAGATTCCATATATACGTGTTAGCATATGGTATTTGTTTTTCTCTTTCTGACTTACTTCACTCTGTATGACAGACTCTAGGTCCATCCACCTCACGACAAATAACTCAATTTTGTTTCTTTTCATGGCTGAGTAATATTCCATTGTATATATGCATGGAAGCAACCTAAGTGTCCATCGACAGATGAATGGATAATGTACTTTTTAGTTTTTGTTGTTGTTACTGCTGTTCTTTCTCTTTGCCTGTTCATTCATTTTTCATTAGATATAAGGAACACAATGAACATCCAGTTTTATTTTGTATTTTGGAAATTTTGTTATGTTCTGGGAATATGCTTCCTATTCTCAATGAAATCCTAGTTTAGCATCTTACAGACAGATTTCTTAAACATATACAACACTAAAAAACAGATGTTGTGAATCTAAGCCTATTCTAAAATAAAATGTTTATCTAATAAAATAAAAGCAGTTACTGAAAATACCATCTTAGCAGTATAAAAATGATTAAGCATGAGGGCTTTGTTTAAATCCAAGCTCAGCCATTTAATAGCATTAAACAAAACCATAACTTTGGAAACATTATATAAACCTTTCTTTCATTACTTCCAAAATAAAAATGATAATAGTGGAGATGAAGAAGTTTATTTAGGAAGCTTAAACTCCCACGTTTATTGAAATGGGAGTACTGGCTATTGACTGAGAAGTACCACTCCTGCTTAATGTGTTAATATATATAAAGGTTTCAGCTCGATACTTAGCACACAGTGCCTACTCAATAAATGTTGGTGTTATGGCACTACTTGTAGTTGTAGTTGTAGAAGTAGAAACAGTAGTATAATACTGCTACTACTGTGGCTATTACTATAATACTCCATGCTGGCAACATAATGAATGCTGAATAAATGAATATATGAATCAACAAATAGATTAAGATTTAAATCTTTTTCAGAAAGGAATAATATATATGATAGTGGAGAAGGAAAAATTTTATATGAATTCTCATTCCAAAGGATTTGGATCAGAAAACCTAAAGCTACTTAGATGATCACCTGTTCAATTCCCTCATCTATGGAGAAAAAACTGAGTTCAAGGCAGACCCAGAATTCTGTCAAAAGTCACATAGTTCATGGCAGAATAAGGCTCCCTTGGATTTAATTATGTGACAGGTCAGACATCCACATGCATACCAGGATGTATAATATTTTTCTCACAATGGTGGAAGTGGTTAATATATAAATTATAAATATAATGTATGTGTATATTTGACATATTATGGGATTCTGTATAAACTCCTCTAAAGGTGTAATTGTCATGGAAAGAAAGATGAATATATGTCCATTCATATTTGTAAAGTTTGCTTAAAAATAGGAATAGTATTATTTATAAAACATCACATGTTGATTAAAAATTGAATGAAATATAGGGAAGTAATCAGTTTCATTATCACGCTTACATTGTCCATATCCCAAACCCACATGCCGATTTCCTCCGAGGGAGCCCATGAGTATCTGATAGGACAGCTGCCTGTGGAGATTTTGTAATGTCTTGTTTTCAGCTAATTTCTTTCAATCAGAAACTTCATGACCATTGGAAAAATTCCTGATCATTGGAATTAAGTTGTCCATTAGAATTGTCTTGATTGTTGGCTTTATGTTCTTATAAACAGACACTTGGCAAAAAATAGAGAAATGTTTTTGATGGTACAAGCAGAGAAGGAAACCCTTGTCCTGTCTCCTCTCCCTTCCAATCCTTGTTATGAGGAATGTATTAGGCCCAAACTTAGCTCACCAGATTCCTTGATTCATTAATTCTTTCATACATTCATTCCATAAATTCTCATTCAATACTTTCTCTGTGTTTAAGACACTAGGAATACAGTAGTTAATATTGTTCTGTACGAGTCCTTATGGAGTTTATGGTCTAATGGAGGATGTAGGTAAGTGCCCAGTTATTTGAGAGCACATAGAAAAGACACCTAATAGACTTGGAGGACTATGGAATGCTTCTCAGAAAAAAATGCCTTTGAAGCTGATACTTGGAGTAGAAATGAGTAAAGTGAAGGGTATCCCAGGAAGAAGGATCAGCATGGGGTAAAGTCAAGTAGTAGAAAGGACATGGGGAATTTCAGAGAACTGAAAGGAAGAAAGAATAAGACATGGGGAGCTGTGAGAGGTATGGCTGGAGAGAGAAGTAGGAATTCAATGAAAGAAGACACTTTTTAAGACATAATAAGGTCTCAGATTGTGACCTTGTTGATGTGTGTGTGTGTATACATGCACATGTATGATGCACACACACACAGTCTATGTATGTCTTTGTGCATAGACTCTGAGAATGTGTGTATATATAGTACATGCCAGCTAATTAGCAGTTAGATATATAGAAGCTCAGTAATGGATTTCTCATGACAGATTTTACAATCACTTACAATCATCTCCTCCTCTTCATGTAGTAAATCTTCATTTAAGTCTGAAAACAGTTTTGAAGAATCTGTCTTCCACAATGCTTTCTGGATAGCACATTAAATATATCTCAGGTACATTTTTCACATTTAATCTTGAGAGAAACTGGCAAAATGGGAAATCAAGTGAAGACTACAATTATTGCTCACAAACTTTTGATAATATTGTCTGCAAATGTCTGTTCATATTCATATATGAGCACAAGCCTGCCAGAATGTAGAGACATATTTTTCTTCCATTTCAAAATTCCATTATTCTATGTCTGTTTCTAAAGTCTGATTAACAATGACAGCATGTTGGAGGGCATGCTTGTCTAACGTGATTGTAATTCCATGAGTTGGAAGGCCCTTTGTTTCAACAACAATTATTTATGGAGAAATGCTTTCTTAGAATCAGACAGCACAAAGGTTGTATTTGCTGGAAGGACACATAAAGACAACTTCACTCCAAATTAATGAATTCAGTTTGTATTTCTCTGTGCAACACAGATGGACAAAACTATCAGCCAGTTAGAAGATGGTGAGATGCAAACAGTAAGAAACATTTATGTTCATGTAATGCTTTAGTTTCTAAGAGGCTTCAGAGCTGACCCCCACAAAGACCTGTGTAGTTGTTAGGAAGGGAATTCTCATCTCCATTCAACATATAAGGAAACGTCATTTAAAATAGTTAAGCATTTTACCAAAGACCAATAGAGAGTAAATTGCATAGCCAGGGTTAGAACCCAGACCATCTGACTCTCAGATCTCTTTACAATGATCTGGCTCCCTCTGTGGAACATGGTTCTCCCCATCTACTTAACTCATTGCACAGCTCAAAAAAATTATTTTCCAAAAGAATTGTATGGCACTAAATTTCCCAAATGTGTGTGACAAAATATGTAGATTAAAGAAAGAAAATATTGGTTTATAAATTCTCCTGTATAATATTGTAACTGACTACCCAAACCCAGCACAGCTAACTTTATCATGCTGTATGTCAATTTTCAACTTTACTTCAAATCACATGCTTATTGCCTAAGTAGTGTGGTGAGGGAAGAGTAATATGGGTGATATGCTCCGTTTCCAAGTTACAATATATCTCAGTGGTAGGAACAGTAATGACTCACTGTTCCTACCACTGCTCGAATATAATTCCTTGATTCTTAGTTGTCATAAATGTGATAGATTGTGCTAAAAATGAATTGATACACAAATATAAAGCCTATGTCAGGATTTGATTCATTCTGTAAAAGTTTGAAATTAATAATAATTACTATTATTATAAAATAAATGTACAGACATATTTTGGTCTACCTTATAAATGCTATGTCAAGAAAAGATTTTTCACCTTTATGAAAAGTATATTGCCAATTTGTTATGTTTCTGCTTTACTTTTTGTTGTATATATCTTGTTTATTCTTTATAACCACAGATTCCCTCATATTGTTATTTATTTTAAAATTATTTCCTTTCCCTTTCTATAAGGCATAAATTTTATTTATTCTATAAACGGAGTTATAGTAGCCAAATATATATCTACAGAGGTAATAAAAAATTAAAATTAAAAAGTTACATTGTTTTACACATAAGAAAGTAGCATTTCAAAATGTCACCCATTGGTGATGTTATAGCCTAGTATACTCATCCATTGCCTATATCATTTAAAGTATTACACTCTTTTGTAAAGCAATATTGTAGTCTGCAGCAAGAGCTATGATGATACTTTTAATTATCAATCAAGTTATTCCACTATTTTAATTTACCTAAATTTATAAATCAACAAAAGCAGAAACTACATTAGTGAAGTGCTTATTGTAGTATTATGAATAATATGAAGGAAGAAAACAGTAAAAATAATCTAAACAAAGTATTACATAAAGAGATAGTTGTTTAATAAATTATGTATATATGTGTATATCTATATATATCTCTCTATATAGATATATAGATATATCAAAAGACTGGAACATATTTCAGTGATATAGATAGAAAACTGTTAATTCTGGAGATTGGCTGGGTTGTCATTGTGAGTGGATTAAATGTTGGCAATAATGGGTCAGCTGATGTCCAGTTGTATGGTCAAGAGTGGTATAGGTGGTGTGGCATTTGAAGAATATATGGGCTAGTATTTCATAATTAGTGCTAAGATTACAAAAGGTCACACATAGTGAGTGCTCTGATTAGGAAAGATATTTCCAGGAATGTCTCATGGGACCATAGGGATGGTTGAGAGAACACTGATGAAGAAGAATGAGGCTCAGCAGGATGATGGGTCCAAGAAGCCCCTCAATCTAAAGTGGATGGAGAGCTGGGACAATTCTGGAAAAAAAGAACCATGATAAGGCACCACACACATCACCAAACTCCAGAGAACAAGAGACCTGAAGTGAAACACTCTTTGCTCAGCATGCCATTGTCACAGAATCTGCATTCATAAAAGATGTATGAGAGAAGTGTTTGTCATAAAACATTTGATTGCAAGTGGCAAAAGAAAGCAATTCAAAATGACTTGAGGAGAGAAAAACCTACAAGTCCAAAGGCAGGCTGGCTGTTTAGCACAGAGTAAAAATATGTCCATCTTCATCTTTTGGTTCTGATTTTCTGTTAGGTTTTATTCTCAGGCAAGCTCTACTTTCTAGCAAGACAGCCACAAGCCCAGGATTATGACCTATCAGCTAGGCAATGTTACTGGAAAAAGAGGTTCTCCATCTTGGTTACGAAAAAATAATAATAAAATAAAATGAAATGAAATCCTGATATTTAAACATATTCACCTGACTGGTCAAATATCCTTCTTAAGGCAAGTATAGTAATTAAGTGATTGGAATTCACTTAATAAGCTTGAACGTTGTCATATTGCCACCTCTGGAATTGAGGTAGGTGGCAACCTTATCATATATAAGTAGAGGGAAAGTCTCTCAAAGGCAAGTTGAAACCACTTGAATAATGTGGGATGAGTAGTGTATCCATCTGGTTTGGAGAGAAAATACGTGATAATCATAGCAGAGTTTAATAAGTGGACTATTTGGAGAGGGAAGATGCAAGACATTTAGGCATAAAGGAGCATGTGGAGGGAACAAAACAGAAACCTAGGAGGAGTTGTGCCCCAGCAAAGAGGGACTAGATAGATAGAAACCCTGCCCTCAATTTTCTCCAACTGTCCTAGCTCCTGATGTCAATTATCATCAGGAAACTCCAATCACAGGTATAGGGCAAAAAACCATAACAGTTTACAGAGTAGGTTGGGGAAGGACCATGTGAGGAGGTGTAAAGACAAAATATCAAACACAGATAATAAATGGGAAAACAATGGCTGTTGTTCATGGCACTGGGACCAGCCTGGGGCTCTGCATGTGTAAAATCACTGGTGTGGTGTGGTATAAGAAAAATCAGAAACTGGTAACAGTGGGTCATTGGAAGTTAACGCATTTGAGTTGAGGGATGTTTTAGGTCCCGCAGGTTTTGAAGAAGGGCAGCACTTAGAACAATTCAAATTAAGTAAAATAAGTGAATCAACATATAAAAGGTGGCCCTCCTTTATGTAAACCATACTGACCATATGTGACTGTTTTTTTCTGATCTCTAACTCCACAATACTTTCCCTCCCTGAATTCCTATATTATTTATTGTCCATGCCATCAGTCAAGATCTCTCCACATTCCCATGCAGTGTATGCTGCTATTGTGATGATTAATTTTAGTGTTCAACTTGACTGGATCACAGGATGCCCAGGCATTTGGTCAAACAGTATTCTGATTGTGTCTGTGAAGGTGTTTCTGGATAAGATTAACATTTGAATCAGTAGACTGAGTAGAGCAGATAGCTCTCTCTAACACGGGTGGCCCTCATCTAATTGAAGCCCTGAATAGAACAAAGAGGCTAATCCTTTTGCTGGCAAGAGGGAACTCCTCCTACCTGACTGCTGAGCTGGGATACTGGTCTTTTCCTGCCTTTGGACTTAAACTGAAATATCAGCTCTTCTTGTGTGTTAAGCCTGCTAGCCTTTGGATGGGAATTTACACTCTCCCAGTTCTCAGGCCTTTGGACTTGGACTGGGATTACACAATTTCCAGCTTACCTACTGCAGAGTTTGGGACTTCTTAACCTCCATAATCATCTGAGCCAATTCCTTATAATAAACCTCTTTCTATATAGATACATCCTGTTGCTTCTGTTTCTCTGGAGAACCCAAACTAATACAACTACATATGCAAAGATTTCTTTTACACAACTATTAGCTGCATGAGTTCAAGGCCAATGACTTATGTGTCAGTAAATCATATGTCCAGGTATATGGACATTGTTTTACTTATCAGTAGTTTGTTGGATCCTTGGTCTTCTTTCACTACCATTTGTTCATACAGTCTGTATTCTTAAAAGTAGATGTGAGGGCTTCCCTGGTGGCGCAGTGGTTGCGAGTCCGCCTGCCGATGCAGGGGACACGGGTTCGTGCCCCGGTCTGGGAAGATCCCACATGCCGCGGAGCGGCTGGGCCCATGAGCCATGGCCACTGAGCCTGCGCGTCCAGAGCCTGTGCTCCGCAACGGGAGAGGCCACAACAGTGAGAGGCCCGCGTACCGCAAAAAAAAAAAAAAAAAAAAAAAAAAGTAGATGTGAGTTTGGTTAAATAAAATCTGTAGCAAGTCCAGTGCAAAGGCACTGTAGTAATTGCTATTTGTGGGCTTGATATAAAAATGTTAAAATAGAGGACTTCTCCCTTCCAGACATTTCCTAACGTCTTTAAAAAATTTTTAGTTTGCTAATTTGAGCTTTATTAATACACTATCATAGAGTATGTAATCACAGGTGACTTCCTTTTTCATTGAATGTTACAAAAATAAGTTTACCCTTTTTTTTTTGTAGCTTATTTTGTGGTTGTATAATATTCCACTGAGTAAGTATATCATAATTAAATCAACCATTTATAAATCTTTGTTTTATTTTAGCTCCTAACTAGTATGAACAAAAATATCTCTAAGGCTTTTACCTAGGGATTTCATTGTAAGGTCATAAATTATGCAAATGCTAAAATTTGTGAAATAATACAAAACTATTTCTTAAAATGATTTTATCATTTTATACCTCTCTCTATCCATCTTTTTCAGCACTCAATATTATCAGATTTCCACTTTTTACTGGTCTAGTGAGTGTGAAATTGATTGTAACTTGCATTTTCTTGATATCCAGTAAGGTTGAAAATCTGTTCCCATGTTTCTCAACCATTCCTTTTCCTTGTTGGAGAGATGGCTATTTATGATTTTTGTCTTTTTTTTTTTTTAATAAAAAAAGGCTATTTTTTCTTATTGATTTGAAATTGTTCTTTATATATTCTTGACATCAATTGTATATCAATTTCACATGCTACAATTATATCTGTCATTTGTGGGCTTCCTTTTTTACTTTATGGTATTGGTTGATAAACACAATTTTTTAATTTGAATGTAATCAAATGTTTGAAATGTTGGTTCTATGTCAGTGTTTAATGTGAATTACTTAGGTAATCCTTTCACTTCCCAGAGACAATACAAGTATTCTTCTATATTTTATTCTAAGGGGTTTAGGAGTTGGGTTTCATATTTATTTCTTATTCCATTGCTGTATGTGTGAGTGTGTTTGTGTGTGTTTTGTGACATAGAGATGCAGTGAATTTTAAAATATGTATAACCTGTTGTCTCAACACTGTTTATTGAATGATATCCCCTTTCTGCAATGATTATCATGCTATATAGGCAGAGTTGCTAAGTTTATATAGCCCCTAAATAAGTTCCTGTAATATCTGTTGTCTTGCATTGGTCACTTTATCAATCCCTGTGTTAATACCATGCAATAACCTCTGCTTCTTCTATGTTTTTGCTTTTTCATATAAAATTTTTATATGAAAATTCCTCAAAAAATCCCTTACATTTTGAGTTTAATTGCATTAAACCTATGGATCAATTTGGCAACATTTCTCCTTGGTATATTTAACCTTTTTATCTTTGAATACATGTATCTCTTTATTTTTTTATTTTATTTTATTATTTTTTTTTCTTTTTGCGGTATGCGGGCCTCTCACTGTTGTGGCCTCTCCCGTTGCGGAGCACAGGCTCCGGATGCGCAGGCCCAGCGGCCATGACTCACGGGCCCAGCCGCTCCGCGGCATATGGGATCCTCCCAGACCGGGGCACGAACCCGTATCCCCTGCATCGGCAGGCGGACTCTTAACCACTGCGCCACCAGGGAGGCCCGTGAATACATGTATCTCTTTATTTAAAGTATACACTGATTTTCTTTATCCTGGTATAAATGATGCCTATGATTGTGACTGGCACATAATATTTGCATGTAAACATGTCTAAATGTAAAAGTGGAAAATATTAATGGATATTAGGACTGATGTGACCTAAAGGGAGAAATAAGTTAAACCATTAGCTGACTTAAAAATTCTCTTTACAACATTCCATCAAAGGGTTGTCTTGTCTCTGTTTGGCACTGCCATTGACAGGGCGCTTACTACCTGCTAAGGAGGTTTCTGAAGAACAAATGTTTTTAAAGAATCCGTTTCTCACCTTGTTCTAAAATTATCCATTCAGTTTGGCTTATTTATAAAATTTCACATATTTCCTTTTAGATTTTCATTTAGCTCAGTTTTTCTTTTTAGCTGCCATTTCCTTAACCTCTTCTTGCCGATCACAGATTTGTTCTTTCTTATTCTTTGTAATTTATAGAATCTTCTCATTTGAAACAAAAACCTTTGAAACACCACTTATCAAAGGTTCAGTATAAGTCCATGTGTCCAGCTTCATCCTTTGTATTTTCTCTCTCACCATTCATTTATGACACATTGAGATCATATTCTAAGCCTTTATGTGTTCCATCTTCCATGTTTTGTGATTTACACAGCCATGTTATAAACCCATCAAAGCCTTCATTATTCCCCATTTATGTGACTCTGTATGAAACGTTCGTTGTCATTTATTAATATTTAAATAAGCCATTCCTACATTCTTTTTTATTTTAATGCTGTCACGCTGTCTACTTTGTCTTTCCTTTTTTTCTGGTAATGGGATTACTTCTGACTTCTACACATATACATGTCAAAAACTAAGGCTATGCTCCCTATTTACCTATGCCATAGGGGACTTTTCCAAGGCTATCAGCAATTTTAATTAATCAAATGGGTGAGGCTGGAGGCTGCTTTTGAATCCCAAGCTTCCTTCATTTAAGACAAAAAAAATGTAGAATCATAATTTTATAGCTTTTAAATAAATTTAGTAGATGAAGAACTTGAGATCAGAGGAAGCCAATTCATATTGTGCTATTGTTTCATTTGTTTAAGAAAGTATTTCAACTTATTAAAAGAATGTCTGGAGTAAGGGCAGGAGAAGCTCTTCTAAGACATTCTGTATTTCCCATCCTTGTAACTTTGCTGAGAACAGTACAGATGCTCAATATATTTTTATCAAACACATTTACTGATATAGGGTATTTTGGAAACAGGACTACATGTCAGGTCTGATATTTCTTTTACAAGAATTATAAATGTAAAAAAATGCAACTGGCAAATTAAAAGTCTCCATGATTTTTATTGCAGTCAGTTGATTTTTAATAAAAAGGAAAATTACTGCATGAGAGGATCCAGCTCTATTAGCATGCATTTAAACATTTTCCAATATTAGCACTGCATTCCATTGTGACCTGCCTGCTGATTTTGATCCCAGGTAGCAAGCTGAGACTTCTACCTTTGCTCAGCTAAGCCTTATGAGCACATACTCTCTCTCTCTCTCACTCCAACCCTCACTCTCCCTCTCTTTTTCTTCTCTCTCTCTCTCTCTTTCTGTTTCACATCTAAGTCCTGGACCCGTACTGTAATTTGCCCAATGCAGCAGCCATTCTCATTCCCTTCCCAATAATTATACCAAGGACAGAAAATGCCCCTAAATTAATCCATCACACTGGCACAGATTCTAATGAGTGGGAAATGCCAAAAATGATCCATTATCACTGCAGTTGGAAAATCATTTCTCAGTTCAGCCTGAGCAACCAGTAAAAGAAATCTCTGAAGCATACAGTGAAGGCTGGATGTAGAAAGCAATCCCTGGTCCTGGAGCTGCCTCGGTGGGGCACTAACTGATTTATATGTCCACACAGCTATGCCCATCCGCATGTACAGACATTACCCCAGAGTACCTGTGTGTGCTCATCCTGGATTTTGAAAAACTAGATTCTTCTTCCTGGGTTGAGTTTTAAAAGGTCATTTGACCAAAATGCAATGCCACAGTGCCCTCAAGTGGTGCAACATATTTCGAATAATTATTTCTTGGTGTCAGGATTCTTGCTTCAGAAATTATTTCTTGGTGGCAGGATTCTTGCTTCTCTTGTTTTTAAGAGAAGGTAAAAGATATGAACAGCAGCAACAAAATCTTTCTGCACCTGCCTACTCTCATTTTTTAAATTGGTCGCCTTTCTACATTGTCTCATCTCACTTTTTTCCCCATCCCTAATCTCCAATAGTTCTGTATTCCTTTAACTCACCTTGCAAAGGTGGCAGACCAGCCACTCCACCCAAGGTCTGTGTTGTCAGTGTAGTAGTCTGATGAGTCAAGGACACTACTTTCTCCACTTCCCCTACCACATGGGGGAGGTAATATGAGAAAAGTGCCAGAGGAACAATGTCCCAACCCCTCAGATGTGTAAAAACAAATGTGAAGATAATCAAGATCTTTATATTGACCTCTGGTGAATTTATACTTTGTGTGTAACTAAATTCAAAATTTCTCAATTCCATTTCGGGAATATTCCTATCAGTTCTGAGTTTCTCTTTGGGCTGCACAGAGAAAAATGCAAATATCTTTAAATCGTTACTTTATTTGATTAATCAGTTAAGCAATTGTATTAATCATTTTAAAAATTTTATTCCATCATATTTTATGTATTTTCCCCCAATAATCAGGGCTCACAGATTTCACTATGAGAAATGTGGTGTCAATTTCACACATGGCTCTTGAGAAGTAAGAGTTACATGTGCAATTTTTCTTTATTTGCATTTTAAACCATTGTGCAATTCCAGTTAAGTGTGGAAGAATCAGTTATCAGGAAATTACTGTCAAAAGGAAAAGTCTAGATGTCACTGTTGAATGGTAACTAATAATGAAATAAAGTAAGTTGGTAAATTTTGTGGGTATATAATATAATATACACACATGTAATCTGTTTTGTGAAACAAAAGAAAAAATAAAAATAACTGCAGAAAATTTACATTGCAGTGACCACAAAAGTGAAATTCATGAGAACTGAGTTTGACTAAATAGAACAGAGGATCCAGGGGGATATGAAGGGTGTTTGCAATATGCCCATATACTGAGTCATGAAGCTCTTAGCTTATGAGAATGATGATGGGAATAAAAGAGCATGCAAATATTTAAGTATTACTCTTAGTCCTGATTTCTTGGCTATTCTTCCAACAAAAAAGGAAGGGGTTATTTTAATTCATGAGGTTAGAAAACGATGGAGTTATACAACATGGTTACCTTTGAGCCAGGTTAGACAGCCACATTATGTAGTATTTCAGAGCAAAAGCTTCAGCCATTAGACAAACCAGCTACAGAATCCAGGCTCTGAGACATATTGTCCATGAGTTCCTGTGTGACCATTTTTAATCTCTGAGACTCTTCCTGAATAAAATGAGAATACTTAAGAATACCTACATCATAATGTCATTGCAATAATTCAAGGACACAATATCTGTAATTGTATAAGCATAAGAAAAAGCCTGGTATATCTAAGGCACTGTGCCCAGCATAGTAAATAGCCAGCCAGTTTAATTTTAATTTAATTTAATTTTTGTCATTTATCGACCATTTCAGACTAAAGAAAATGCTTGAGCAATGCATTACATTGTGGGCCTGGATAAGTAGTTTCCATATGCTCCAATCACAGGAAACAGGCTGCAGTTCACTTTGGTTAGATCCAGGTCAGAGAAAATTTGAATAGTGAAGAATTACTATTTTAAAATGACCTTGATTTCCACAAATAATGAATTCATAGTTTACTTGGGTCTCAGTACTGTCATCTTAAAAATGGGAAAAACGGTAAAAATAAATTTTAGGTCATTTCAGTTACTAAAATATTAAATATATTAATTTGTTTAATATATACTAAAATATTTTAACATATATTAATACTATAATGTAGCAGAAATCTGTCACATTATGAAGAAAGAATTAGCTCAAACAAAATACAGTATTATGCTAAATAAGCAGATGTAAGATCTTGAAAATCTCATATATTCCTCTCAATGAAACCCACAATTATAGGTAAGGTACGACCAGAAATCTTAAAAGGTATATATTAAATGTGACAGATTCTCTTAATTTTATCAATAAACCGTCAGTGACTGTTGGTTACAAGGAACTTCCCTGGGTTTTAAAGATTTGTTTGGTCACAGATTTTATTTAATCATATTCTCTAAGTATGACCATGTGTCACCTATACACAGTCTTCACTTAACCTCTAGCAGTGGGTTATAGCAGGTCTGAGTGAAGTGTGTTCACATACCGTGCCAGGCTCTGCAACACTGGCTTCCCTCAGATCTCTTTAAATGCATCTCCCACCACTTCTATCTATCGCCCTACAGCCCAGCCACATCTCACACTTTATCTCTGTCTGATCTTGATGGGCCATTTAATGTCACAAGTCGTTGCTCTTCCTGTCCTGTTACCCATATTGCCATGCTCTTTTCATACCTAGCAACATCCCGTTATTTGTAGCACTCATCCTAACTCTTTGATGTTGACTTCTCGGATCTCCTCCATCAGAATTGATTGCTCCTTCCCTTGCCTTCTTAGAGCACTTGGTGCTTTTTGCTAATAGTTATTTTGTTTGGCCTTACACAAATGACTTTATCCAGCCACTCCATTCATCCACACATCTATTCATCATTCCAATCTAGTGCTGGAAATATTTGCTTTACAGTTTAAGGGTTAGGAATTCAGTCTATGGTTTCAGAGAAATGTGTCATGAGCTCTTTCTCTTCCACTTTCCACTCTGGACAATTTAACAACTTTAAAGCTCAGTTTACTCATCTGTAAGATTTGGGCCAACATCAGTGTGCTGACGTTACAGGACTTCAGAGAAAACTGATTGAAATGGGCTTCAAACATTTATCCTGGACCTAGTAAACACTCAATACATGCTAGTAGCTGTTATGACTACTGTTATTACCATTCTATCTCTCTATGCCAACTGCGAATTTTATATCTGTCATCCAGGCCTCATTCCTGAACTTCAAACATATACATCCAACTGTCCTCTAAACATCCCAATTTTAGTATCCAAGTGACATGTAAAACTAACCTCTCAAAAGTTGAAATGCTAATGAGCCCTCAAAACAAAACCTGCTTTTTTATTCAGTTGCTCCATCTCCATTTACATCTAATACATATGCATATTATTTTCCCATAGCTCACTGATGCTCAGTTCATGGAAAGTATCTCAATTCAGTAAGCTAGGGCAGTAGCAGGGTTCACCTCATTTGTTTTCCATTTTTCAGTGATCACTATTTGTTATTGCATTGTGTCTAGCGTTGTGAAGTTTTTTGTTTTATATATTATTATGATGATGATTATGACGATGATGGTGAAGATGTTACAGTTATCTACCTTTTTTTGGGGGGGTGAAGGTAAACATGATCTCTTTCTACCATATTGGTCCAAAATGCTAATAGTATCCTTAGATAAGTAAGGCAGTCATGCATTTCTCTGATCAAAATTCATCAATGACTCACTTTCTTCAGAGACAAAGTCAAGTTTGTAATAGTGGCCTACCAAGCCTGTATAGTCTTCCCCTTCATTGCTTTCCTGGTCTTATTTCTTCCTATTCCTAACTTTGCTCCAGCCACATTGACCTTTCATCACTCAGACATTTCAGTCACTCTCTATCCTTAGGGTCTTTACACTGGCTAATGTCTCTGCGTGGATGTTATCTACTTCCTCCTCTCCAACTTCCTTGGCTCATACATCTCTATGAAAGATCTTCTCATGCGTCACTTCTCTGTGAGGCTTATCTTCACACCATCTTATTTAAAATTGCAAACTCCTTCTCTCCTGCTTTTCTGATCCATATTACCCTTGCTCTACATTTATTTTTTTCCATAACACTTATCACATTGCAACACACTAATTAAAACACTAAGTATTTAGTCATTTCTCATCTTCACTCTCATGACCACACTCTTGCCAGAGGTAAGTTCTATCAGGGAAGAATTCTTTCTTTTTTTTTCACATGTGTCTCTATGCTGAGGACATTTGTTGCAGCTGCTTAACAAATATTTACTGATTAAATTAATAAACCCTACAATCTTATGGAACCAGTGCGTTTATTACAAAATCAGAAGAATATCTTAACCATTGTTACCAAAGACTTAAAATCTAATGCAGGAAAAAGAGAACTCAACCAACAGTAAGATTTAGTGTAGGGCATTTGCAAACTCTATTCCACAACTAGGATGTGATTTTTTTTTTTTTTTTGAGGATAGTAAGTGAATCTATGTTTTCCCAAGGATTGGTGATTTTTATGCAATAAGTGTCTATAAGGCCTTAATATATTTATCTTATCCTAATCTCTTATAATCTTTTTGCATTATATGCATTCCATTTATGTATAAGGTTTCTTAGAGGAAGAGAGAAGGACATAGGTATAAAATCTCTGATTACCAGAAGTGGAATTGCCATGAGTAGAGATTTAAGCACTAGCCATAAGCTCCAGCTATAATTAAGAATAAGAGGTCCATGTGGCAATGAATTGAAGCCCCCTGCCAGTGGCCAGCACCAACTCGATAGCCGTATGAGTGGACCGTCTTGGAAGTAGACCCTCCATCCCCAGTCAAGCCTTCAGCTGATCACAACCTCACCTGACAGTGTAATTTCAATTCATGAGAGACTGGAGCTGGATCAGCCTAGCCAAGCTGCTCCCCAAATCCTGATATACAGAATCTGTATGAGATGATAAATGTTTATATTTGTTTTAGGACACTATTTTTTGAGGTAATTTGTTGTACAGCAATACATAACTAATACATATGGTTTAAAAAAAAGAATAAGAATATTTAAACTACAAGCTTCATTATACTGTATGAGGCTGTAGTTGGGGAAAGATTACTCCTGTTTACTACTTTCTACCCAAAGCCTGAATTGTTGAAGGACTAGGGAGAGGATAAATCTACTAAGAGAGAAGTAAAATATGTGGTTTATGAATACCAGTTACAGTAGGAAGTGGGGCTGGATATTGGATGGTACTTTTGAACCACAGGAAACTAAATCTTGCACCAAATACAAAGGGTTTTCACCATGTTCCAGGCAGGTCAAAATATTTAAGACCATATTCTTAATAATACACACCATTAATTGTGCAAGCATTCAGAGCTCCTAACATGTCTTGGGCTCTCTAGTAAGTACTGAGCCATGCCTTTTGATGAGAAAGACACCACTCATGACCAACAAACTTCCAAGTCTCATGCTCAGCATGTTTTAAATAGCTGAAGAGACATAATGTCTGCTCCAGCATTGCATGGGTTAACTTTCAGAGACCACCCTCACCTCTCACCTCTCCTTGGCCGAACCTGTATTAAAACAAACAAAAAAAAGCATAGTTCCATGTTTACTGCTTTCACCAATTTCTATCCCATATGCTTAGAAGTGAAAAATCTCATTTGCGTAGCACATTCAGATTGAAGAGTCAGTTACTTTGAACTGGTTTTGTGATTTTTCTTTCCCCTACAGTAGTTTTCTTTGACTGCCTTTTGGACTTAAGCATGAAAGAGGGGGGTAGTCTGCATAACTTACTCAAAATACCTCTTTTCCAGTGTCATAGCCTCTCATGTTTCTCAGAATAATGAGCGAAATGCAAAGTGAGAAAGGCAACTCAAAACCAAAAACCAAACATTTAGTTAAAAAAAAAAGATAAATTATATAGAGAAAAGAATAGGCCAGATATTGTTCTGGGTTCTGGAAATATAAAAGAATATGTATCTCTTATAGGGAACTTACTATGGACTTTCAGGCATGATTCTCAGTGGCTTTTATTTATTAAATCCTTTAATCCTCACAACAGTTCTGTGAAGTGAGATTTATTCTCATTCCTATTGCCCAGATGAGAAAAGGTAAGGCACAGGGAGGTTAATAATATTCCTAAGATTTCACAGGCATACAGTGCAGAGTCTGGGATTTGGACCTCTACAGTTTGACTGCAGAGGTCTGCTTAACTACTCTACGTTTATAGGAATTCAACATGCTCCCTATGCACTTGTAAGAGCTTGTCGTGTGTGGAAAGGAGATAGATAAATCAGTATTTTGCTTCCAGCGATTATGAATGGCATGAATGATGACATTTGTGGATATAAGTGTGTGTTTAAACTATCATTCACCTGTGTCTATACCTCCTTTTTGTTTTTGTTTTTCTTTTCAAATGAAATATTTACTTTGGAGTGGGTTTTTAAATGTCATCTGTTTTATAATCCCTGCATTAGCTTTAAAACTCTTCATGCTACTTGCAGTTGGGCAGGAGATTCTGTGTTGGAAAGTTGAACAAGAATAGAATATTGAATTAATGAGCTGGAAATTGGCATTTCTGTTAGAAATAATTTGGCGTTCCTGGGTACTTTGGGCCATTTCCTACATGGTTTAACTATTGTATTTTTTCAGGAAGATAATGTGGCTCATTCTAGCATGGGAAGTAAGATCAAGATAGCAAATAAGTCCATACCTACTATGTTTCTGAATATGTTTTGGGTAAAAATTTACATTTACATTATTGTTATTGTTAAAACCAGTTGCAAATGAGACTCTTATTCTGCAACACTAAGTATCAAGAAGGGATAAAGAAGATAAAGTTTCTAGATTCAGTTTTTCTAAAAACTAATTTTGCAAGACTGGGTAGGTTACTTCTTTCTCTCTTAACTTGTCTTTAAACAGGCCAGCGTGGAATAGACTGGGGAGACATAACAGGATTCTAGCAACCTACACAATATCCCTCTAGTGGGAGAGATAAGTTATTGGCAGGGACAGGTGATAGAAGAAGTATAAGCCATCTTACCTTCTCATTTTGAGCAGACTTCAACTTCTTGTGGCAATATCTGAATAATTTTTAATGATAATGTCTATTACATAGGATCCTTTCTAGTTTCTGTATTAGATGTTACTGCTTGTTTTTCAAATTTAGATGCCTTATTTTTATTAATATTTATGTTTTTTCCTTTTATGAGAATTTGGGAGACACTACATTGGAGATGAATCAGTTGCATTGTTGAACCAGAAACCCATTATTTTATTTCAATATTATCTGATTCTGCAGTTTTTATCATTATACTCTTGTGATGTGATTTCATACCCATCTTTCATTTTTTATTTTTGTCTTCGCTTATTAGATTTAATTTTTTTATCTTTTAGTTTACTTCTTAGGACAGAAGCTTCAGCCTTAATTCTCCTATTCTTGATTGCTTGATTTTTCTTATTTCATTTCATCACTTAGTACTAACCTTCTAATAAATAGAAACAATAATTAATCAATGATAACTCTGTATATGCAGCATGTGTTGGGTGGATAAAGCCTACATGAATTTCACTATATTGCATCATTTGATTCTCAAAACAGTCCTCTTAAATAAGAAACATCTTTAAATGTGTGTATATACATACACACACTACATCTATATGTGTATATCTATCTATACACATACATACACACTATGTCTATATCTATATATATGAACATTCTCTGAGAAAACATATAGTCTGAGAATATATAGCAGACCCTTGAACATCATGGGGGTTAAGGACACCAACCTCCTGTGTCCTGAAAATCTGCCTATAACTTCATAGTCATCCCTCTGTATACTGGGTTCCATATCCATGGATTCAACCAACAGTGGATTGTGTAGTATTGTAGTACATATTTAATACGTACTATGAAAATAATCTGCATATAAGTGAACCTATACAGTTCAAACTCGAGTTGTTCAATGCTCAACTATAGGTATATGTGTGTATGTATATATATACATATATATGCATACACTCACAGAAATTACTGATATATTTTATGAACAAAGTCACAATCTGCTTTGTCTGCTTGGGCATTAACATTTACTTCCCTTTTTTGACCAATGTTCTGAGAGATATCACATGGCTCACAGGTTTTAGAGAGACAAAATGCCAGCTCATATTTTAATTTTGATGACCCTTTTCATGTGATAAAGGATTATATGTTTCAAAGCATGGACAGCTGTCTTATATCTGCTTATCTTTAAAACAATCTTGTACTAAGGGCAACATTCGTGGTATTCTGTTCACTTTACAGTTGAGGAAGCATACTCAGAGATATCAAAAATGTTCCCTAGGTTGCTGAAACAGGCCAGGGTTGCTGTATCCAAACCTAGTCTTCCTCCAGTATGCTAACTATTGTTGAGTAGTTTCAAACTTGGGGGAAATAAGAAATTTAGTGTTATTCAACTTGCATTTTCAGGTACTCCTGCTATGGAAGGCATATTAAGGGATGACAAAAAAATAAAACCAATATTCTGCAAAATTACAATTTAATATGAAATAACTCTTACAATCTAATAGAGATAAGAGCTCTTTTAGCAATTCCAAATTATGGAAGAAAAAAATAGAATAAGATTAGTGCTTCTAATGAGTCATCAGCAACCATAAGTTAATCACACTAATATGTTTTGGTTGTAAGTGAAGACTATTTGTTTACTGGTTTGTGACAGCATTCCCCCAAAAGTCTGTGTCTACTCACAATCAAGGAAATTTGAAAAAGCTTGAAAATATAAAGTCAAACAATATGAAGCTCTATTTTATGGGCAAAAATATATATTTTATATTGTTTTTTAAACAGAATTTAATAAACTTACTTGAATTGTATCTTATAAATATACCCCTATTTTAGAAAGTATGTTTAACATTCAGATAGTATACAATGAAGAGTTTAATCTGTACCCTAAATGATGAAAATATCACTTTCTACTATTGGTTGTCAACCTTATTAAATCAGTTAAAAGCACCAATTGTCTTCTTCCTTTGTCATTTTATGCCAAAATTCCACATAAGATTTTTCCCTTGATGATTTTTTTAATGTGTGCTACCTCCACTTAACACTAATCTAACCATCTCAAAAGTCTTCTCAAATTTCATATAAAAAGAAATGTTTTCAAAGGCATAACACTGTAAGGATATTAGACTTTGGAAAAGCCTAATTTTGTGGTGCTAAAAAATGCAATCAACATGGAGATTTCGGTAAAATTATTAAAAACCAGAAGTGTGAATAATGTAGAGTATCCTAATTAAAGAAGCACAGATGTTGATTTATATGAAGATAAGAGTGCAAAATAAGAAACATCTAGCACAATTATACAGAGAACAGTTCAAGGAACCACAGGCAGAGGATAATTAACCCTTGGATTTCATTTGCGGTCTTTTTAGGTCTTGTAATATGTTTAAGTTTCTGAAATTAATATATGCGCCTGGTGGCAATTTCTATTTCATGGATATGCTTCCTTGACTATACTCCAAATATATTTTCATTTGGATTAAAAATGTAGTATAATTCAGGAGTTGAATTAGGTAATTTTATCAATAGTTGCTTATCCATTTTAATTGGAAAGGAAAAGAAAATGACCAAATCATTAACTAAAGTTGTACCTTAAAAATTTTAAATCTCATAAAGAATGTATTCTAAATACACTGAACCAAGTCTTTAGGTTATACGTGTATGTGTGTTCATCAAGGCACATTGAATACATATTATATGGTAAGCCCTGGCCCAAGTCCTGGGGAGAAAGAAATCCATCAAGCACAGTCTCCTGTGATCAACATCAGGTAACTCCAAAAAAGCTATGTCACCTAATCAGAGCACAGAGGATGATCTCCTTATAAAGCCTACGATGTTTATTAAATGTTTGCTAAAAGGGATTATTCTTGAAAAATAAGGAGGAGTTAGGAAAGGAGACAAGTATGGAAGGGCATTTATGGCAAAGAGAATATCATTCTTAAAAGTATGGTGGTATGGTAGAGTTTTTGATGCATTCAGTGGCAGTGATTAAGATGGCATTCCTAGGGTGTGGGGGGGGTGACAGGCTCACTGTTGACAGTTAATTCATGTCAAGACCTATGCAGAGTATAAACTAGGGACCATGCAAAGACTTTCAAATACATTGAAGAGGAGATTAGAAGTCACATAGGCATTTTATGCAGCCGAGTAATATGTTCACATTTGTAGTGAGTAGAATAGATTAAAGAGATAGAAACTGGGAGTACACACGTTCATTAGTGGGTGAGTCAACAAGTATCCTTCCTCTGTTGCAACTGTCAGAAAAATCCAATTCATACTAGAGTTTATTAATGAGACTAAAAATGTCAAAGGGCAGTTGGATTCAGAGATTAAGCAATACCATTAAGACTTGATTTCTCTCCTGCTAAGTTGGTTCAGGCTTTTAATACATAACAAACTACCCCAAAACTTAGTGGCTAAAAGAATAAACATTTACACAACTCATGATTATGTAGGTCAGTAATTTGGTCTGGCTAGCTGAGCAGTTCTTATCTCAGCTGATGTCACCTTTTGGTCATGGTTCCATTGTGAGTCCGCTGGGTAGCTTTGCTTCTTACAATTTGCTGGCTGTCAGCTGAAGCCAAAGGAATGGCTGGGCCATGTGCTCAGCATCCAGCAAGCTAATCCTGGGCTTGATCACATGACCCTGGCAAGGTTACAAGAGTAAGAACAAGAAGAATACAAGGCATCTTGAGGCCTAGGATGAGGCTTGGAACTAGTCCAGAGATACTCATGCCACATTTTATTAGTCAAAGAAAGTCAAAAGACTAGCCTAGATTGAAGGAGTTGGGGAAATTTAATCATGTTGATTGTGGGAGCTGTAAAGTAAAATTACAAAGAGGAATAGATATAGGGAGGGGTATAATTTTGGACATTTATGCAAATAAAAGTACTGTAGTCAATTTCTCCATCTCTAAATGGTACTCCTGGCACTGGCTATGGCTTTGTCTGACAATGGCAAACTGGATGTTTAAGTTCTGGCTGCAAATTTTTTCATCTCTGAGTAGAGTGTTGTTTTGTTTTATTTTGCTGAATGTCTTAGTCTGCTTGGGCTGACATAACAAGTAGCATAGATTGTGTCTCTTAAAGTGAAATTTATTTCTCACAGTTCTGGAGACTGGGAAATCTGAGATCAGGGTGCCAGTGTGGTCAGGTTCTGGTGAGAGCCCTCTTTCTGGCTTGTAAATGGATGTCTTCTTTCTGTGCCCTCACATGGTTGGGAGAATGAGAGAGAGAAGGAGGAGGAGAGAGGAAGAGAGAGAGCCCAAGCTCTCCTATGTCGCTTCTTATAAGGGTACCACCTTAATTACCTCCCAAAGGCCCCACTTCCAAATACCATCATATTGAGGATTAGGGCTTCAACACAGGGGGAAACAAAAACATTTAGTGTATAGCACTGGACTATTTCAGCATGTATGTCTCTGCCTGAATCAGATTTTGATTCCTCAAGTGTGGGTCATGTAATTCTCTTAAGTGGGGTGGGGATGGGATGGGGAGGAAGCCTATATCAAACTCCATGGGCTAAGAGTAGGTAAGTTGTTAGACTGGTAGTGAAAACCATAGTTTTTTTCCCAATATAGGGGCATAAAAATCAGGCAAGTAGAAAATATGCACTAAGTGATCTCATGGGGAAATTCTTAATTCCTGCATTTTTTATGCCAGGTAATTTCTATTTCTATGTTCAGTTGGTGAGAACAATAGAGCATCCACTGTAATCTAACACCTGCAATAGGAAATTTGTTCTAAGATCCTATGTTGGCATTTTGCTAAATTTTTTAAAAACTTATTTATTTTATTTATTTAGTTTTGGCTGCGTTGGGTCCTCGTTGCTGCGTGCGGACTTTCTCTAGTTGCCGCGAGCAGGCGCTACTCTTCGTTGTGGTGCGTGGGCTTATCATTGCGGTGACTTCTCTTGTTGCGGAGCATGGGCTCTAGGCACGCGGGCTTCAGTAGTTGTGGCTTATGGGCTCTAGAGCACAGGCTCAGTAGTTGTGGCACAAGGGCTTAGTTGCTCCGCGGCATGTGGGATCTTCCTGGATCAGGGATCAAACCCATGTTCCCTGCATTGGCAGGCAGATTCTTAACCACTATGCCACCAGGGAAGTCCCAATTTTGCTAATTTTAATCATATTTTTGATTGACCTCTAATGTTTGCCTTGCTTTATATTCATAAATGACAAATCTTTGAGCCTTAATCAGTTAACCACACACAGGAATATATTTGCAAGGAGAAGGCTCTAGTGCTTCATAAAGAGCCTGTGCTTCTTACCTGAAACCCAGAATATGTTTCATAATTTCCTTTGTCTGGCTGTCTTGCCAACCCATGATAACTGCACATCTCAGACGGTCTCTGACTTTTAAATTCCAATTTGTTGGTGTACCTCACTGTCAACCGTGTTTAATTGTATATCTATGCTGGTCTATACTTGGTTTTGGGGACATTTTACCCTCCCCACCACCCACACTTTGTTCATAGATAGCTATTCCTTTCTTATTGATGACATTTAAAAGGTATAGAACCTATCAGAATTTTGCAGTATACCAGCATTTTTAGGCTCATGCTTAGAATTTTTCAGGTCTCTTATACCTGAGCTGGAAATAAAGTTCAGCCACTATTTCTTCAGTCTTCAAATCAGACTAAATATCTAGTACTTATACAGTGCATTCTGCCAAGCAAATGTTCAATAAATGTCTGAAGAACTGACTTGAGCAAAGGATTATAGAACTATAAAATATGACTCTGCTCCATGAACTTAATAATAATTCTCTGCTACTGAGGACAGCATATTCTGATCAGTTTTTACCAATGATGTGTATGGAGTGAGAGAAGATAATGCTAAAATCCACTTCATTATAAGCTAATGTCTACAATTAATGTGACATGCCCTCAATATTTCTTGTCCATGTATTAAGATTTTTAGGGAACATTTTAAGGTAATATGTCTTAGCTCTATGATATATATTTCTATCTAAAGTGATGTGTGTGTATTTTGATTTTGTTTTTATTTCACTAGAGTAGTACACTTGATTAATTATACCCAAGTATTACTAAGGTTTCATATGTTATGTTTGGATAATTCTCTTTTAAAAATGAAACTCTATTCCTGTCCTGCACCTAGGTTCTTCAGAACCTTTTTTTTTTTTTTTTTTTAAGACTGGAATAAAGACGCAGATGTAGAGAATGGACTTGGGGACACAGAGTGGGAAGGGGGTAAGCTGGGACGAAGTGAGAGAGTGGCATGGACATATATACACTACCAAATGTAAAATATATAGCTAGTGGGAAGCAGCTGCATAGCACAGGGAGACCAGCTCGGTGCTTTGTGACCACCTAGAGGGGTGGGATAGGGAGGGTGGGAGGGAGATGCAAGAGGGAGGAGATATGGGGATATATGTAAATGTATAGCTGATTCACTTTGTTATACAGCAGAAACTAACACACCATTGTAAAGCAATTATACTCCAATAAAGATGTTAAAATAGAAAAAAAAATGACACTCTTAATACATTTTCTCAATGGCTTTATAATTGAGGATCTGTTTTTATTTTGTAAAGAAATCTTCTGTTTTGATATTTATTCTTCATCAATGATCCATTAGTTTCATGAAGCAGGTGCTGTATTTTCTGTGTTTTGCTCATTTTGTATATACATTATACACAAACTAATTCTCTTTTCTAGTACTTGATTCTTCATTAAGTGTCAATACCTATGTTAAATGATGGGAAGAGAGTCCAAAGCAAGGTAGTCATGGCCTTGGTTCTTGTAACTTTGTAAAATAGCAGGACTTCAGGTACTACCTAAATGAAGAATAATATGACAAGGCCTCTGTCCTTGAATGAATTTAACATGTAAAAGGACAATTATCATGCCACACATTATGAATTTATAAAGCTATGTGCAAATGTTCTGATATCACAACGAAATAGTTCATTGTGAGCCTGGAAAAGTCAAAGAGGAGAGTAAAAAATCTATCTTGAAAATATGGATAGACCTTGTCAAATAAGACAAGGCAGAGAAGGGCACCACAATAAAATGGATGCATATATGTCACTCTCTGTATGTGTGGGGGAGTGAATGTGCTTTTGATGCTTTAGTGTAATGAGATGGTACTAGTTATGTTCTTAAGTTTGTCACCATTCTGATACTATAGGGTTTCACAGTGAGGACTTTACCCTAAAGTTAATGAGACTTTGAAGGAAAATTTCATAGCAAAAGCTGAGTAGATATTTGTCAAGTTTACTCCCTTGACAAAGTACTAGAGAACTAACAACCCCTTCTCCTTTCACTTACACCTTTTTAGATAAAACAAAATATGTTCTACTTAAGGAATTTTTATCAAATAGAAGAAAAGCGATAATAAAACTTTCCAAATATTTGTTGTAAAGAAGTGTCAGTTATAAATGGAGAAAATATTATCATCAACAAATACCCTGGTAACTATGAATCACTTCAGAGAGTTCAATGTAAGAATAGGAATAAATATCTACAACAGGCTAAGTCAAGATCAAGTTAGGAGAGAGTAGAATGGCAAGTTATGAATTAGTGATGGATATAACTGAAAAAGATTAGGAGGAATCACTGTGGTTAGTAAATGATAAAATGTGTAATACTTATGTGATATTGAATTAATGCTCCTTGGATCATTAGTCTATGAATTTCCAGATTTCTCCACCATTGAAATCAATGCTTTTACTGCTTTGGGGCATCAAGTTCAAACAAATGGTCCATTACTAATGTCTGAATTTTAAGTTTTATATACAGATTTGTCTAGAGTGAATCAATTGTCTTGAAAGAAGGCTCTGGGAATAAATACCAGAGTTGTCAATATTACAATATTTTATCTCACTGATCAAGAGAGAAGAGCAATAGACTAAGGAAGAAGAAGATATAACATAAGGGATTTATAATCCAATAGCAGGAAAAAAGTCCTTCTAGTTCTTTATGTTGAAAATAGAAGAAAAAGGAGGAAATGAAAGGATCTTTTACATCTACCATCCATCCGTTAGGTCAATTCTGTGGATTTGCAATTTGGCTGTGCTCAGTTGGACAGTTTTTCTGCTGATTTTGGCTGGATTGACTCATGCATTTGCCTTCAGCCAATGGTCAAAAGCCTCATTCATGTATCTGACAGTTGGCTGGCAACTGGCTGACTACTGGCCAGGGAAGGGGAGAACTAGGCCATATGTCACTCATGATATAGCAGACTAGCCTGGATTCATGAACATAGTGGTGGTTGTAGAGTTCCCATGAGCATCAAGACTGGAAGTTGCAAGGTCTCTTGAGGCCTAAGACCACCGTTTTCCATTTGAATTGGCCAAAGCAAGTAACAAAGCTAGCCCAGATTCAAGTTTAAGGAAAACAGACTCCACCTCATACTGGAAAGAGCTAGAAAATATTATGGTCATATTTTTCATTGCTTTTTAAAAATATATTTATTTATTTATTTGGCCACATTGGGCCTTAATTGTGGCACATGGGATCTTTCATTGTGGTGCGCAGGCTTCTCTCTAGTTGTGGCACGGGCTCGGTAGTTGCAGCACATGGGCTCAGTAGTTGCGGCATGCTGGCACCCTAGTTGTGGTGCATAGGCTCTAGAGTGCATAGGCTCAGTAGTTGTGGCATGCAGGTTTAGTTGCCCTGAGGCATGTGGAATCTTAGTTCCCCAACCAGGGATCGAACCCACTGTGAAAAATGCATCTAATTGTATTACAAATAGATGGCATATTTGAAGAGGTGAAGAAGATAGGCACTAACCTAAATAACTTTGAAAAAGAGAGTTTTGTCAAAATATGTAAGACTAATGACAAAAAGAGTTGCACATAAACATTCTAATATATGTACAAAATGTGTTTATCACAGGGTACTATTTAGAAATTCTGAAATGGATTTATGTTTATCCTGTGTTTTTAAGAAGTGAATATAATGTAGCTACTGATTTCTATATAATGTAGCTAGATTCCTCACTGTCAGAGAAAGACATCATATAAGTAAGGGGAATGTTAGAATGAATACTGTGCTTATGAATTACAGTCATATATATCAACATGAACTCATTTATTTAATAGATATATAAAGAAATGAAAAACAAATATTGATATGTGTGTATAAATATATGTGTATACATACATATTTTTCCTAACTCTATTCCCTTGGAGGGCCTAGAAGCAGTGACACCTCAGAAGCACTGAGCATACCCAATGTCTATATCATGGCTTCTAAATACCATTCTCTAATAAAAGAAACAAAGACTCCTTTCAGAATACATTGATCATAGAATTAGGACAAGAAAAAGTACAAACTGAGCTTAAGCCTGCATCTTCTTGTTTTACCAGTAAATAAAAGGCTTTAAAAATGAAAGTATGTTAGTAGGAGTCAGGAGCCAACCTGAAAGAATCCCCAGTAAGCAGATCTGGGAAAAAAAAAAAAAAAAAAGAGCAATACAATAAAGAGCTATGGTATTGGATTAAGAACTGAGAATAAATAATTACTTACAGATCAGTAATGATGTAAATAAATAATTGACTAAGTGATTAAATAAATAAATAAATGGATTGAGAAACAATAACAAAAAATCAAAATAACCAAAATTCAGAATACCCTACAATTTTAAATTTGTCTGCACTTTTTCTGTCATCTCAAACAGAAAACGGACTGGGAGATATAGAGCAAGATGAGAGCAAATATCCTTTGTTTTTTTACATCTGAGTTGTGATGTATAAAATTTCACTATATATCCATGGAGTGACTAGGGCTTTAAATAGACACATGAGAATGATTGTTGCTCTAACACAAAAGCTATTCCAAAGATATTTGAAGCTAAGCTTACCTCTGGGAGAGTATGCATCTTCTTTCATTCTTTCTTTCTTTTTCTCTTTTTTGTGGTGTAGGTAGAGATGATTTTATTGATAGCACTTAAACTCAGCAAGATAATGGACACTATGATATCTCTCAGAAAGCTATAGGGGGTAAACTAAGTAAAAAAGATAGCATGTATTCTTGTGTGTGTGTTCTCTAGGAACTGAGTAAATTCTGGAAAGAGGGAGAACTATTAAAAACCAGTAACTGTGTTGTTTTTATTTCCCAAATGTTATCTGACTACATCTGCAAGTTGATTTGAAATGTGCCAAATAATCTGTGTCAGGCACTATAGTGCCTGAAATTCCATGAAGGATACTGAAATTTTATATTGTATTTAAAAACATACCTTTGAGAATACAGCATTTGAAGATGTTGAAAAACATTATGTAAAAATATATATCCTTAGTGTTTATATTGTTCTTTTCTACCAACTCACAAAACACATTATAGTGTTACATGACGCCCGTCTAATTTTAATAATTGGACTAGTATCAGATAACTGGTTGTAAATCATTCATGTAACATAATAAAAACAAAACGTAATGCAGTTATGGTGACACAACTGGTACCAAAGTGTTCATTGAAAATGACAAAAAGGATTTGTTATTAGACTGGGATTTCTTTAAAAAAATAAGTGGACTTTTTTTTTTTTTTTTTTTTTTTTTTTTTTTTTTTTGCTGTACGCGGGCCTCTCACTGCTGTGGCCTCTCCCGTTGCGGAGCACAGGCTCCGGACACACAGGCTCCGCGGCCATGGCTCGCGGGCCCAGCCGCTCCGCGGCATGTGGGATCTTCCGGGATCGGGGCACGAACCCGTGTCCCCTGCATCGGCAGGCGGACTCTCAACCACTGCGCCACCAGGGAAGCCCAATAAGTGGACTTTTAAGAAAGCATAATATCATTTTCTGATTTAATCAAAAGATCATATAGGAAACCATCTGTTTCTAATGTTACTATGTCTATATTTTACTTGGTCTAAAGTCATTAGAGTACTGAATACCTCAGACAACCCATAAAAAGTGGTATGTATGATAGATACAGTGTGTTATTTTGAAATCATTCATCCATGCAAAATAGCAGATGATAGAAAAACTTTCAGAATTCAAATAAAAGGATAAACTATCTTCTCATGATGAATTTGATGTAAACCAGAAGTCAGATGTATACCAGCTTGTCAGTTTAAAAGTTGATGATTTGTTTGGTTTTCCTTCTGTAGTTGTTTACCATTCTAACCAAATATCTTCAAGCCTAATTGGAATATATTGTGCCTTAGCCCAAAGAGCTAAGATATAAATCTAATCCTGATGCAATATACCTGCTATATATATATATAAACTGAATGTTTGGGTCCCCCCAGAATTCATATGTTGAAACTTAATCCCCAATGAGATGATATTTGGAGGTGGAGACTTGGGGAGGTGATTAGGTCATGAGAGTGGAACCCTCGTGAATAGGATTAGTGCCCTGATAAAAGAGCTCCTTCACCCCTTCCACAATGTGAGGACAGAGCAAGTGAGCCCTCATCAGACCATGAATCTGTCAGCACCTGGATTTGGACTTCTTAGCCTCCAGAACTGTGAGAAATAAATTTCTGTTGTTTAAGCCACCCAATCTATGGTATTCTGTTATGGTAATCCAACCGAACAAAGAGGGTAGCTATTTGTACTAGATGACTTAACTTCTCTGAAGTTCTGATTCACCTTTTGTGAAATGGAGAAGGAAACAATAATGTCACAAAATATTAGAGTAATAATTAGAAGAAATGTATGATGATAAAGCACATCATAAAACACAAACCATTCCTTCATCATAAAGGGATGCTATCTTAGTCTAAACTAAAGCTTATAAAAGAATACAAATCTAACTTGGTGATAAATACTGTAAATTCCCAAAACAGAGTAACAATGTAAATAACTACTCATAACTAATAAGCTAAATTAATTCTAAAATTCTTTACTACTTTGTTTTTACTTTTATAAGACAAACATTTATTCAACAAAACTATTCACTAGGGATTGTGATAATCGCTCAGTATTTCAACACAAATACAATAATCCTCTGTCTTCAAAACAATGATTTAATAGGTCAAGAATTATAACCAGTTTTCTTTTATATGTAACTGATTGTTTTGAATTCACATATGCAAAATAATACTTCTAAATTTTTTCATGATCTCTCTATGATTAAAATTTATAAACTTTAACAATTATTTAATTTGTAAAATATACATTTCCCATGTTAAAATATTTAAAAATCTTAATTATATCCAAGTTAGACTTCCTCACATCTAAATTATTAAAAAGTAGCACTAGAAGTTGAAGTAGAAGTAATAGTAGGGATACATTTTTAAATACTTTTATATAGAATGAAGATTAAAAAGAAACAAAGAAAAGAAGGAAGGAAGGAAGGAGGGGAGGAAGGGTCATCAGAGGGAGGGAGTGTGTCTTTGTCAAAAATATGTTGATTATATTTGTGGGGCTTCATAATCTGTTCTGTTAATCTGTGTGTGTGTGTGTGTGTGTTTCCCACTAATACCACACTGTCTTGATTACTGAGTCTTTATAATAAGTCTACAGTTGTGGAATATAAGTCCTCCAACTTAGGTTTTCTTCTTCAGTATTCTGTTGACCACTATAGATTTTTGCCCTTTTATATAAATTGTGGAATCATTTAATCAATGTCTACAAAATAGCTTGCTGGCGTTTTAATTGGGATTTTGTTGAATCTGTACATGAACTTGGGAATAACTGACATTTAACAGTATTGAGTCTTCCAACGCATGAACATGGAATATTTCTCCATTGTTTATCTATATCTCCACTGTGTGAGTTTTGGTAGGTTGTGTTGAGAAATTAATCCATTTCATCTAAATTATAAAATTTTTAAACACAAGAGTTCATAGAATTTTCATTTTCATTCTTCTAATGTCTAAGACATGAGTAGTGATGGCCTCTCTTCCATTTCTAACGTTAGTAATTTGTGTCTTCTACAGTTTTTTTGTTGTTAGCATGGGTAAAGGTTTGCCAGTTTTACTGAGCTTTTCAAAGATTAATCAGGTTTGGTTTCACTGATTTTTCTCTATAGTTTTCTTATTTTCAATTTCATTGATTTCTGCTCTAATTTGAATCTCTTGTCTTCAGCTTGCTTTAGGCTTTATTAGCTCTTCCTTCTCTAGATTCATAAGGTTGCAGCTTAGATTATTTGAGATCCTTATTCTTTTCTAATATAGTAATTCAATGCTCTAAATTTCCCTTTAAGCACCACTTTTACTGCATTTTGCATTTTGAAAAGCTGTGTTTTCATTTTTATTAAGTTCAAAATAATTTCTCTTGAGACTTTTTCTTTGACCCAAGAGTTATTTAAAAGTGTGTTAAATTTCCAAATAGTTGAGGGTTTTTTCAGCTATCTTTCTTTTATGGATTTTTTTTTTGTTGTTTAATTTCATTGTGGTCTGAGAACATACTTTGTATGACTTCTATTCTCTTGAACTTGTTCATGTTGTTTTATGGAACAGAATGTGTTTTATCTTGGTGACTGTTCCATGTAAGATTGAGAAGAATGTGTATTTTGCTGTTGTTGGATGGAATATTCTAGAAATGTTAATTAGATCAATTTGACTGATAGTGCTGTTCAGGTTTCTATATTGTTACAGATTTTCTGCCAGATTTATCTATTAATTATTGACAGAGAGCTGTTAATTCTCCAACTATTCACTATTCACCCCCAACTATTCACTTAGTGAATTTGTCTATTTCTGTTTTTAATTCTACCAGTTTTTGCTTTATGTATTTTGACACTCTGTTGTTAGGTGCATACACACTTGGAGTCATTATGTCTTCTTAGAGAATTGACCTCTTTATTGTCATGTAATGCTCCTCTATATGTTTAATAATCTTTGTTCTGAAGTCTGCTTTTCTGAAATTAGTATAGCTACTCTATCTTTTGATTAAGGCAAGCCTGATATGTTTTGCTCCATATCTTTACTTTTACCTTATCTGAATATTTACATTAAGTGGATTTTTACTTGGATTTTGTTTTTGTTCTGATTTTTGTAGTGCAATCTCTATCTTTTAATTTGTGTTTTAAGACTATTTGTGTTTAAAGTCACTGTTGATATAGTTAGATTAATATCTATCATGTTTCTAATTGTTTTCTAATCGTGTCCATTAGTTTATTCTCTCTTCTCCTTTTTCTGCTTTCTCTCATTTTAATTGAGCATTTTATATGCTTCCATCTTAGTATATGTTTTGGTGTATTAACTATACTTGTTTTATTCATTTAGTTATTTAGTTAGTTATCTATTTTTGAAGCAATTGCTGAGAGTTTACAATATATAGCTTTACAGAATCTAAGTGCACCTTTAAATACCACTCTACTGCCTCACATTTAGTGCAGGACCCTTATAACAGAGTATCTCCTATTCTTCCCTCCTGGCCCTTGTGAGATATGTCATATCTGAATCTGGTTCTGATGATTGCTTTGTCTCTTTATACATTGGTTTTTGTGTTTGTTTCTATTTTTGCCCCTCAGCAAGGCTTGCACTTTATTTAATGTTTGATTGTTTGATGCAGCTTTAGGTGCTGGAGTCCTCAAATTCCTGTAATTTTTGTTATTATTGTTATCACTTGTTTTGCTCTTTTTTTTGAGGGGGGTCTCCTCTTTTGCCCTTGGAATTCCCTAAATACTCCTTCTTAGTGATAGTCTATGTCCTACAGCTCTTTCATCCATAAACACTCATCACTTTTCATATGGTGGGGGAGGAATGAGAGCATTCTATAATCTTCTGATTAAATTTCAGTCTTTTAGACAACCTGTGTTTCTGGACTGTGACCTTCACAAGTGTTTCTCTAGAGGTATGGCTTTTTCCCCCCATCCTCTACTCCTTTTCTTTGCTGCAGCATTCCAAATCTATATCCTTGAAACCCTCACCCCAGTTTGTGTGTGTGTGTGTGTGTGTGTGTGTGTGTGTGTGTGTGTGTTTTCCCTCCCTTCGGTAAGACAGGAATACTGGAAGGGTTTATTAGGGTAGGAAGAATTTCCTGCACTCAGGTGGACTAATGCTGTGGAAAAGGACCATCTTCTGAAGAGTAGGCTTTTGTTAAGGAGAATACTCTCAGTATATTTCACAGTGATTACTCCTACTCTTTCCTTGCTAGATCCAGGAGGGAATTTTTCTAGAATCTCCATGATGAGAATTTGATGAAGTTCCGGGGGTTAAAGCCCAGGAAATTGTGGAGACCCTCCTAAGACTGAAGCCCCCAGGAGTTCTCACTCTCACACTAGTTCACATTTAGCCCCAGAAATTCATGAAAATAACTATTTATGTGTTTTTACTAGTATGTGAATCTGTCAACTTCTACCTGGTAAGCAGGTTTCTCTAGATGTGCCTGTTTCTCCAGATTACGTGATGATGGTTTTCCCTGAGACTTTTGGTCTCTGATGTGTCTGAGAAAAGTTGTTGATTTTCAGTTTGTCCAACTTTTTCTTGTTGTAAAAATGGGAGGTTCTTTACATGTTAGAGCTGGAACTTTAAATCCATTCATTTTTTAAAAAAATTATATAATGTTACCTGTAGGTATAACTCAAAAGTAATAGATACATGGTTGCTATGGACAAAATGTTTGTGTCCTCCCAATTCATGTTGAAACACTTTCCCACAATATGATGGAATTGGAGGTGTGGGGCCTTTGGGAGGTAATTAGGAATTAGATGAGGTCTTGAGGGTATTAGTGCCATTTTAAGAGTGCTAAGAGAGCTTGCTTCCTCTCTCTGTTCTCTACCATGTGAGAGTACAACAAGAACTCAGTAGTCTGCAACTGTAAGAGTGCCCTCACCAAATTCCAACTATGATGGTACCCTGATCTTGGATTTCTAGCCTCCAGAATTGTGATAAATAAAATTCTATTGTTTATAAACCACCCAGTCACTGGTAATTTGTTATAGCAGTCCAAACTGACTAAGACAATGGTCCATTGCTTTCTCTCATAAGTGCCCATTTACTGGAAAATAAATATGCCTTTATAGATTTCAAACAGCCACAAAGAGATTACAGAATCAAATTATTTTTGTTATAGGAACATGAGCTCTTAAACATTTCCCAAGTATTTGCAGATTTAGAAACAAGGTTTAATTTTTTTAAGTTGTCTGCTTTGAATGGGTATATAATTATGCCCTTTTTGAAAGAATACATATATTTAGTCAAAGGACTTGGGTATCTTTTTCTGCTTTTTTAAAAAACTTTATGATATTGATTATTTTTCCACACTTGGGCTTCTGAGCATAGGAAAATATTCTCATTATTAAAATGCTGACATCTGACTAAATTATTTCTAAAGGGTATTGCAAGGACAGTATTTCATGATTCTCTAGTTCTTCCATATTTTCCTTCATACTGAGAGCCTGGGTTAGAGTTTACTTTTAGGAATGTATAGATCTAGTTTATTTTAGGATGTTGGTGGACACTGAGAAGGATTACTCACCAATCTTCTTCCCAGGCTCAGAGGAAGATTATATATCCCATTCTCCATTGAAAATAGGTTGGGGCCATGTGTCTGGGTTCTGGCCAAAAGAATGACAGTAGAAATGGTGTCCATGACTGTCAGGCATGTCACACTTTTAATAGGATGTTGTAGGAATATATAAATGTTAACAGTTATGTTACCACAGCAGAAAAGGTATGATCAGTACACATATATACAAGCTTGAGTGAACACACAGATAATGTTTAGAATTGGTAATACTAAAATTAAAATTTAATAATTAATATTAACAATTTCTTCCAGTTCAGTAGTACTTCAAAACAAGTTTGTTTCCTCAAAGTGTAGCTTTAGGGTCATCTTTGTCAAATTCACCTCAAGAGATGATTTTAAAAGAAAAATGACTGTTTCTTAACTCAATGAATCAGAGTCTATGTGAGTGGAGCTCCAAATTTTGTATTCAAACAAATAATCCATCTACTGGCTAAGTTTGGAGAAAGAGTACTTTAATTTTTCAGGCTCTTTCATAGAACTATTTCATTTAATCTACATTTAAACTGACTTGATTTACAGGAGTTTTTTACATGCTTTATTTATTTACATTTATTTAATTATATCCTTCCTTATTCTAATACAAACAGAGGAAAAAAGGGGGGATTTCAGAATTCATTTAACAAAATTCGTTTTTTTTTTAAAGAAAATTAGTTAAATAGGTCTCAGAAAAAATTATGATGAAGCCAATTAAAAGGTTAATACTTAAAATGTGTAGCAGATGGCAGGACCTTTTGGGCCCCCTAGGGTTGTAACAAGACTGACTGTGAGCTTTGGCTCTGACCAGCTGCAGAATTTCAGATGCCATGTTCATGACACTTCAAGGCCTTTGATTTCACATTAGGATATAGTCTCTTGTAAATCCATCCAATTTCAAAAATTGAAATTTCTATGTGAGTTTCCAGAGACTCACCCCTTGCCTCAGGGGCCCTATGCCTTTAAAGAGAAAGACCATGATTCCTCTTTCAAACCACAAATCAGTCTGTGCAGAGGCCCCCTGGAGGAGTGTGGCTTAAAAAAAAGTTCATGCTTCTTGTTGCCTGCTTTGCTAATAAATAGCAGATTACATTCTCTGGGGCCATGCTAAATTTATAAAGAACACGTTATGTCAGACAAACTTGACTGCTTTTTTGATAAACTCACTAAATTAGTGGATAGAGGAATAGAGTGGATGGAAAATATCTTGATTGTAATAAAATAAGTTGATAGCAATTCACAAACATACACACAAAAAGATCTTGCTGAAAATTTAATTCAAATTACCCTAGCTGCAAGGACTGTTGCACAGATTGAAAATTGAATGAAGAATGACCATAAAGAAAGGGTAATGAAAAACGCTAACAAAGAAATCTATCATGGGCATTTAAAATTTTAATGAATATTATATGAAAGAGGCTAAAGAGCCCAGACTTTAATTTCTCACATCATCTACTCAGTTGAGAAGGTTTGTGGATAACCCAAGGAATTTTTTACTTTACTACTTGAAAGCATGTCATATTTAGAAAACCAGTAATTGGCTCATGCAGGTTTACTAGACTTTAGATATTAATTCTCTACTCCAGAACTTCAGCCAAAGTTCAATTCTAAAAAAATCCTGACAAGTGATAGGGACAGTTTATTAATTCCTTTTACACTGTTGCATGGTGGGGGCAGGTGAAAGTGGGTGATATGAATCTGGAATTGAAATCATTGCCTTGGATACAGTATCTTGTACACTCATTTAAGACAGGACACCACAACCACACAATTAATTACATAACTCAGTATGTACCCAAATTGTGTACACCTAGCCTGCAAGATTCAGGTGCTGCTGCTTTTGCTTATAGCTGAATTCTCTACTTCCTTGTGTCAAGTGGCAGCAATGGTGCATTAGGTAAGAACATATCTTTGAGTCCTAATTTGCCTCTTAGAAACTGAAGAAACTTGAAAATGTTCCATAACCATTCTTAACTTCTGTTACCTTAACTGTAACTTGATGATGTAACACATAGTTACCTACCTCAATGAGTCTATGACACAGGAGTACAGTACATATGCTGTGGAGAATGTTGAGAGATATTAGAAGTTACCATGTAGATGGCTGTAGGTATTAAAGGGTCTGATGTACGTGATATGTTTAGTTATTTACTTAGTTCAAAGCAAGTATTCAATTATTGGTGATGGTGATCATGGTTATGATGATATTATCAGAACTGAAATCAGTCTACCTGGTTAGGATCCTGATATTCATTCTCTTTCTTTTCTTTCAGCAGAAAGTTGGAATCTGTCCCCTGTTTCCTCTAATACTAGAACTTATCTTCATAAGGTCATGGTACTCTTGTCTATCTGATTTTTTATGTCACAGGTCCTGTGTTCAACCTACTTGATTAGACACTTGTGAGTTCCACACATTAGCCATTTCCTTTAGGATTCTACACATCTGCATTTTAAAATTCCCACTGTCATCCACAATTCTGTTGTTTTTCCCTTAACCATTGAACTGTACTAGTGAGGATTCATCAATCCTTGCCAGTAAAATTGCCTCGCAAATGAAACAATAGTCGTAGATACAAAAAGCCAGCTACAGGAATGCCAATAACCAATAATATACTAATTGACCAACTTTCTAATGTTTAGTGTATGGAGGTAATGCATACCACTGTTATTTGGAATATACTGAATAAAATTTCAAAGTATGAATGTATTTATGTTCTTTGACAAGTACCCTAGCTTATATGAGTATCCATTTCACCTGTAAAATGGGAATAATATTTCCTACATTGCCTGCCACATAGGATTGTTATGAGACTCAAATTATTATATGAAAGTTCTTTGAAATCCCTAAAGTGTTGTAGAAGATTGAGAGGGTTGTTAAGTGATCCACTTATTGAGTGAAGGAGGAGAAACTCTAGCTCTCATTATTCTCTTTATGAGACCTAAGAAGGGATATTTTTGGCTATGGTAAAATTTTTATTTGCATCATAATTAGTTTCATTTTGGAATGTTAATGAACAAAAAAGAAATAGGATAATTCTGAGATAAATATAGTGGGCTACATTTATTTTAGATACCATCAAATTTGGAACATTAACTTGTTATTGCAAGTTCTTAACCTTTTGTAATATTTGTAATGTTACAGAATTTTCATCTTGTAAAAAAAATAAAATAAAATCAGTATTGAGAATAGCTTTTCTAACAATTGGCTTCAAATGTTGTCATGTTGATTCCAATTAAGTAAATTTTCAGAGCTTGGAAAGAGCACAGGATTTGGGCCAGATAGATTTGGCGTTGTTACCTTACTCTGCAACTTATTAGCAATGGAGGCCTTCAACAAATCACTTAACTTCTTTTAGGCTTGGAATACCTTATATACTAATTGAGATTTTTAATATTTTTAAATATAAGAGGGTATATGCTGATATATTAGTAATCTTACTCAGTGCTAAGCTTTAAGTAGGAATCTAACAAAAGATGCCCTAATATGTATAAAGACAAGTTTTCTACAGGAGCTGTTGGGAGCAATAACATATATGACCTATTCCCACCAGTATGAGGAATCATAGAACAATTGTGCATGCTTATATTTTATGGGGGGGGATGAGACAATTTTAATTTTAGTTTACTTTTTGAAATTAATGCCTAATATAAATACAGTTTTTTTTTTTTTTTTTAAAAGAAAGAGGTATAGGGCTTCCCTGGTGGCACAGTGGTTGAGAGTCTGCCTGCCAATTCAGGGGACGTGGGTTCGTGCCCCAGTCCAGAAGGATCCCACATGCCGCGGAGCGGCTGGGCCCGTGAGCCATGGCCGCTGAGCCTGCGCATCCGGAGCCTGTGCTCTGCAACGGGAGAGGCCACAACAGTGAGAGGCCCGCGTACTGAAAAAAAAAACCCCTAGCAAAGCACAAACTAGAGGAAGAGAGGCTTTACAAACCACACACAACAAAGAATACAGAAGTTTTAAAATATATCTTTTTTTTTTTTTAGGGTATTGCATTTTATTTAATTATTAATTTTTTAAACATCTTTATTGGAGTATAATTGCTTTACAATGGTGTGTTAGTTTCTGCTTTATAACCAAGTGAATCATCTATACATATACATATATCCCCATATCTCCTCCCTCTTACGTCTCCCTCCCACCCTCCCTATCCCACCCCTCTAGGTGGTCACAAAGCACCAAGCTGATAGTCATACACACACAGACAAAATAACAACTAACACTAACAGTAAGCCACAAAAACAAAACCTGAGGAAGGAGAAGCATATGCTTTACACAGTTAACACATTATAATGTTTTCAATAACAAGTTATGAAGCATACAAAGACAACAAAATAACGCTCAATCACAGAATAAACAGAAACTGTCCCTGAGGAAGCAAAAGCATTAGACTTACTAGACAAATACTTTGAATCAAGTATCTTAAAAATGCTGAAAGAGCTAAAGGAAACCATGGACAAAGAGCTAAATGAAACAGGAGAATGACAGCTCAATAAATAGAGACTGTCAATAAAGATATGGAAATTACAAAAAGAAACAAATTCTAGAGATGTAAAGTAAAATAATGAAATGAAAATTCACTATTCACCTGCAGGTTTAAATAGCATATTTTAGCAAGCAAAGGAAAGAATTTGTGAGCATGAAGATAGGCCACTTGAAATGATTAAGTCTGAGTAGTAGAATGAAAGAATAACGAAAAATGAACAGAACCTGAGACTAGTGGTGCAAGATCAGGTGCACTAATGTACACATAATAGGAGTCCCAGGAGGTGAGAGGGGATTGAAAGAGACCGGAAAACTTTTTGCAAAAATGATGTACACATAATAGGAGTCCCAGGAGGTGAGAGGGGATTGAAAGAGACAGGAAAACTTTTTGCAGAAATAATGGCCAGAAATGTCCTAAATTTGATAAAAGATACAAATTTATATACCCAAGGAACTCAATGAAATTTCAACTGAATCAAAATTGAAATACTTTGATATAAATCTAACAATATATATAGGATCTGTATGAGAAAAAAACTACCCACTTGAATGAAAGAAGTTAAAGAACTAAATAAATGGAGAGAAATTTCATGTTCACACATAGAAAGACTCAATATTATCAAGATATCAGTTCTTACCAACTTGATGTATAGGTCTGATGCAATGCCAACCAAAATGCCAACAACTCATTTTGTGGATATCAATGAACTGATTCTAAAGTTTAAATGGAGAGACAAAAGCCACAGAACAGCCAACACAATATAGAAATAAAAGACCAAAAACAGGGCTTCCCTGGTGGTGCAGTGGTTGAGAGTCCGCCTGCCGATGCAGGGGACACGGGTTCGTGCCCCGGTCTGGGAAGATCCCACATGCCATGGAGCGGCTGGGCCCGCGAGCCATGGCTGCTGAGCCTGTGCGTCCAGAGCCTGTGCTCTGCAACGGGTGAGGCCACAACAGTGAGAGGCCTGCGTACCGCAAAAAAACAAAAAAGACCAAAAACAGATGGCTGATAGTACCAGACTTCAAGACTTACCATAAAGCCACATTAACCAAGCATTGTGATAGTGGTGAAAGAACAGACAGATAGATCAATGGAACATAATAGAGAGCCCAGAAATAGACACACACAAATATAAACTATTTTTGACAAAGAGACAAAAAAGAATCTAAAGATTCTTTAAAAATTTATAAAAATGCTAATAACACTAATAAACAAATTCAGCAAAATTGCAGGATACAAGATCAGCACATAAAAATCATTTGTATTTCTATACACTAGCAATGAACACTCCAAAAAGTATATTAAGAAAACAATTCCATTTACAGTTGCATCTAAGAGAGTAACATACCTGGGAATAAACTTAACCAAGCGGTGAAGAATTTATACACTGAAAACTAAAACAACATTACTGAAAGAAATTAAAGGAGACCTACGTGAATGGAAAGACATATTGTTAAGATAGCATTACTAGCCAAACCATCTACAGATTCAAAACAATTCCTATTACGAGTTGAATGGCTCTTTTGTAGCAGAAATGGAAAACCCTATTATCAAACTCATATGGAATTTCAAGGGGCCCCAAATAGTCAAAATATACTGAAAAAGTAGAACAAAGTTGGAAGATTCACCTTTCTTGATTTCAAAGCTTACTACTACAAAACAAGAGTTATCAAAACAATGTGGATAATCATATAGGTGAATGTAAAATCGGGAGTCCAGAAATAAACCCATACCTCTATGGCCTATTGATTTTCTACAAGGGTGCCAGGAACATTCAATGGAAAAGGAATAATCTCTTCAACAAATAATTATGGGATAACTGTGTTTTCACATGTAAAAGAATGTATTTGGAGCCCTACTTTATACCATATTTCAAAATGAATCAATGACCTAACTGTAAGAGCTAAAATTTAAAACTCTTAGAAGAAAACATAGGGGTAAACTTCATGACATTTGTCACATTCTTTGATGTGACACCAAAAGCACAAGCAAAAATAATAACAAAAAATAGATAAATAGGTCTTTATCAAAATTAAAAACTTTTGTGCATTAAAGGATGTTATCAAGAAAGTGAAAAAACAACTTTGAGAATGGGAAAATAATTTGCAAATATCTGATTTAATTTTCTAGTATCCAGAATATATGAAGAACTCCTACATCTCAACAACAAAAACAAACAACCCAATTAAAATTTTGTCAATGTAATTGAAGAGCCATTTCTCAAAAGAAGGTATATTAAAGGCCAGCAAGTACATAAAAAGATGCTTAACCGTTAGGGAAGTGCAAACCAAAAGCCGAATGAGATGCCAATTTATACCCACTAAAATGGCTATCATTTTAAAAAATGGAAAATAAGAAGAGTTAGCAAGCATGTGGAGGAATTGGAACCCCCATACATTGCTATGGAATATAAAATGTTGCAGCCACTATAAAAAACAGTTTGGCATTTTTTCAAAAAAATAAATACAGAATTACTGTATAACCCAGGAATTCCATTCCTAGATATATACCCAAGTGAGTAGAAAACAGGTACTCAAACAAATACTTGTTCACAAATGTTCATAGTGGCACTATTTATAAAAGCCAAAAGGTAAAGACGACTCACATGTTCATCAACAGATAAGTGAGTAAGCAATATGTAGCATGTACATGGAATGGAAAATTACTCAGAGAAGGAATACATTACTTCTACATGCCACAAGTTGATTGAATCTTAAAACATAATGCTAAGTGAAAGGAGCCAGATCCCAAAGGTCATATGTAGTATGATCCCACTTACTTGAAATATCTAGAATAGGCAAATCTATACAGAGGCAGAAAGCAGACTGGTGATCGCCAGTTGTTGGGATATTGGGGGCATGATTAGAACTACTTAATAGGTATGGGGTTTCCTTTTAGGGTGATAAAAATACTTTTGAAACATTTAATAGTGGTAGTGTTTCACAATATTATAAATGTGTTAAATTCCAGTAGAATGTACACTTTAAAATAGTTTATTTTATTTTATATGAATTTCATCTCCATTTTTTTTTAAAGCCAAAAAGTAAAGGGGGCATTTTGTATCATTACTCATACTAGATTTTTGCAGATTTAAACTGGGTTACTCTCTGTCTCAATTTCTCTCCACAACTCATTCCCTCTATCTGGAAAACCACCTTTTCTGTTTTCACAGATAACTTCTTCTCATTTAAGTTCCATTTCTAATTTTATGAGTATCTTCCTTGTCAATTATCATCTGTTGTTTTCAGAAATCTACCCAGTAAAATTACAACATTTGGTTTAACAATCACGAACATGATGTTTCTATGTATCTGTGGCTATAAATCAGAAAATCTGGGTCCACATTTTTTCCAGCTATTATAAAGCAGATAATTTTAGGCAAATTGTTTCATCTATCTGGGTCTGATTGATTTCAAATGCTAAATTTATTTTATTATTATTTAAAGTAAAAAACTTCTGGGGTTTTTATTTAACATCTAATTGCTTTATGCGGGTTTTAATCATTACAACACTATAAAATCAATAAAAATGCAACTGCCAGTAACAAGGTAGTGATGCGATTGATAATAGTCATGTTTCATTCACTCATTCATTCATTCACTCTACAAACACTCCATGCCCTTATACTGTACTGTCCCTGGAGATATAAATATTATCAACAACGATATGATCATTAACCATCAATCCACTGAGTCTATGGTAGATACATAGATAGTAATGATGATGATGTTGATGATGAAAGTATTTATTACTATACTTTAGAAACCCTCTGGATAAAAAGACCAACAGATAAAGACAATTATATCTGTTTTATTATCTTTTTTTATTTGAAGAGTCATAATTAAACAAAGCTGATGTAAAACATTTGTAAGTCAATTATTTGATGCACAAATGTGTAGATGACATCTATATATTTAGTGATAATCAAGATTTTCTGAAGAGATAATTCCATTGGAAGCACTTAAATTACTCACCCAGCACACTGTCATGCATGTAATAGATAGTGGGTGTCTTCAATTTCTTATAACTTGGAAGTCATCCCTCCAAGCATCTCTAAAGCAATCAGCTGAGGAGGTGATTTGATTGCCCTCAACTTATGAAACATTAGTTATTACTTATTGTAAATTGCATAATAGATATCTAGGGTATGAGACTGGCACTGTAATTCCAAGAAAAGCTGTTCTCCCAAATTTTAGTATCACAGACAAAATTAGAAGTAGAATGTCATAATGTAGAGAAAAAATTCTTTAGGTCTGATGAGACCACAACTAGATTGGTGACTGGCATTTATGAGCTATGTGATATTAAGTAAGTGAGTTAATATTATGGTGATACATGGTATCTGGTCTTATTGTGATCATTTTATAATGTGTAAAAATATCAAATCACTAGGTTGTACACCTGAAACTAATATAATATTGTACATTAATTATAACTCAATAAAAAATATTTCTGAGACCCAGTTTAGATACCTAAAAATAAAGGCAAGACAGAAAAAAGCATATATTTTGAGACAGGACTTTGTGGTAGGCCCTGGAAAAGTGAGCTAGACTAGTACCTGTCTTCAAAGGACTCATGACCATTTGCTTGTATCAGTTATCTATTGCAGCATTAAAACTACCCCTAAACTCAGTGATTTAAAATAAAAACCACTTATTATTTCCCATGATTTACTTGATTGACGGGGTGATTATTCTGTTTTGAAATGACTTTTCTGGGGCTAGACTTGCTCATGCATCCTGTTTCTCAGCAGGAATATCTGGGATGATTGGGATAGTTGGGGCCTCTCTTCATGTGATTTTTCATCCCACAGAAATTCAGTCAGGGCTTGTTCACTATATGGCAAGAGGATGCGAAGCAAGGGAGGAAAAGTTCCAAGGTGCAAACATTTTAGAGGTTTTTCTTGCATTTCATTTTTAAATTTTCCATTGGCCAGTTAAGAGTCACATAGCAAAACACAGATTCAAGGGCTAAATAAGTATGTTCCAACTCTAGATGAAAGGAGCAGCAATGTCACAAGGTCATAAATATAGGGACAGGAAGAATTATTTGGCCATTTTTTAAAAACAATGTTCCATATTATATAAGTGGATAAATTCCCTTCCCATTTTGGATCTTGGTGTTAAAATATCTCCTCACTCAAAAGGAAGTCACAATCCAACACAAAATCAGAAGCGCTGAATAGAGGATTTAGAGTGCAACAAGTTATTATCAAACCCAATGTGAATTTGCAGAATTTTGTACTGATAGCATCTTTTGATTCTCTAATGATCTGGATTTGTGTCCCCAAATTTCTGAATTGGCAGAAGGGGAAACATGCTCCTATTATGTAGCCAATAATGCCATAGTTGTTTCTTTACAGGAATCTTAATTATTCATCACAGCCTCCCTTAAGATAGGACAATATTCCCCAAAATGTATTTAGAAAAATGATCATTTAAGTTCTTGTAGTAGGATAGGCTTGCGGATTACTGGGTTAAAATTTTGTAAACTCTATTACTGCAGGAATTTTGAAAAGACTTTAATATGCTGATGAGTATTACATTTTTTTAATAAGGGAATATAATATATATTGTTTTCTGAACTTAATTCTATTTTTAGATAAGGAAAATAAGAGCTAAATGACTACACTTAAAAAGGGCTGCTTCTGATCCAGGCATTTGCACATTCAAAAATCTCATTCAATATTTACAATTGAGACAGGTGTTATTATAATCATTAGAAAACTGAGGAAACAGAAGATAAGAGAAACTAGCTCACTTGCCAAATTCCACATATCTTGGAAGTGACAGGTTTGTGTACCAAAACCATTTTGACTCGGCACACAACCTAACTGTATCAAACTGAACCAACTTCAGGTGATGCTTCGTCCTACCTCTACCCCTAGCATTCAAGGGGATCTTTGTTTGCCTCTCCCAGGTCCATAATTCTGTTCTGGCCCCAAGTAGCGTACTCATGCTCTGCACAGGCATGTGATGTTTTCCTGCCAGGATCACTCAAAGCATAGCATTAAGCATATATTCCCCCCTCCAAATCGATCCCCATGTTGCTCTCCAAGTACACTCTGCACAGCTAGGCAGTGAGGCTTCATATTAATCATGTTTTCTAATTATTTATTTATTAGAACAAGGGAGCTGAACACCTGGCAACATTTACATTTGCAAATTAGGGAAGCGGCCCCACTCTAGCAGAAATCTGATTTTATTATTTGCCGTGTAAAACCAAGTTGGCTCAGTGGTGGAGAAAGCTATATTAATATAAATAATGATGAAATGCTGGAAATAATCTCTTTTCCCACCTTCAGATTTGGTATATTTTGGGCAAATCTGTACACTTGAAACTTAATTCATGATGCAGTTGTTAGGGTGAAATAAACAGGATATTGATATATTAACCTCATTCTTTCATTAATTCAAGAAGTCTTAGTTGAGCACTTGCTATATTCATGCCACTAAACTCATGTCCTTAAGTTATGTCATAACTTAAGGACATGAGTTCAAACAAACATGTGGCCAATTTCTAAGTTGCACTAAACACTTAGAGTCTCCATGTCTTTACTAGATATAGACATGGAGATTATAATTATATTATGGGTGTTTTTGAGGCTTAAAATGGATATAAGCATAGCACCTAACTCATAGGTGTGTCATAACCAATATTAGTTGGCTACTCACCCTCCCTGTCCCACTTAAGCATGGTGATCATAAAGATAAAAAGACATGGCCCATAGTTACAGGCTTTCAACCAATAAGGAAGATAAATCAGAGTTTTTTAAAAATGTGATCAGTGTCACAAAAAAATCAAATATATGCAAGTGAAAGGTAATTTTGGATATGGACATATCATATAGTCAAGTTTTCTAAATATATAGTACATTTGACTCTTGAACGAGTGGGTTAGGGATGCAGACCCTCTGCACAGTAGAAAATCTGCACATAACTTTGCAGTCAGCCCTCTGTATCCTCAGTTCCATATCCTCAGATTCAACCAACCAACGATCATGTAGTACTATAGTATTTACTATTGAAAAAAATTCACATATAAGTGGACCCATGCAGTTCAAACCTGTGTTGTTCAAGGGTCAACTGGTATCTAGAAAAGGGAGAAAGGAGCTGGGATTAGAAGATGTTTACATAATGAATGGCTTTAGAATGAGCCTTAGGTGACTAATATTTATCCTGTAGCCAAATTATTCCACTGACAGCCAAGAGTCATGCTTCATGGAATTTAATTTAGCCATTATGTACCTTGTGGGAGGGCAACTGAAAATGAAGATGAGAGAGCCAATTGGAATACTATATAATTGTAATTTCTTAGAGGATGTTAAGTCCTCTAACTTTCTGGATTCACTCTTTAAACCACGAGCTCCCCAAAAGAATATTTCTCTCCTTTGGAAGAAAATTTCAAACCACCTAGACTCAGGAGTCCAATTGCATCAGATGTTAAAATCAGAACATCTCTGTCCTGCTCTAAGGACTTCAGGCTTGGGATAACGATAATCCAAACAAGGGCAGTAAAAATGGAAGACTCCCTCTCCTATTGGGTAAAAAGTTCTCAGATAGGGCCCTATGTGCAAATTAAGAATTGTATATCTGAATTCTTTAAAACAAACATGTGGTAAACTACCTTCCAAAGGAATGCATAACACTGAGGAACATTTCTAAAACTACTGGTAAATATACTGAACACAGAGCAAGTTGAAATAAAAGAGCACAGTGAGAAATCAGCAGTGTCACAATGGACATGCAACTTCACACCTCATTTCTATGAGGGATAATATTAAGCTATGAACACCATATATCATAAAATATATGAAGTTATCAGCATAATACTAGGCATATAATACATTTTGAATAAGATTGTACATTTATGACATATCATGTAATCTGTAATTGTATGAAAGATATTTTATAGATTTCTGTTGGCCAGAAAAATTTCAATGAAGAAAATTTCTTTATAAGGAAAGAATTAATGGAAAAGTAATTTGGGATAAATACTATATATGTATCAATCCACATTAGAGCCCAGAAAAATAAAGAGAGAAGAAATAAAGTTTACTTATAGGGAATGGAATTTAAGCAGATTTATTTCTTCGTATCACCAAGATTTGAATAAAGATGCACCTAAAAAGAGAAAGCAGGCAGCTGAATTGTTTAACTGGTGGGAATCCAATTGCCCTACATGGGAAGTGCTAGCTACCTGCATGGAAAACAGATGTTACCATGTTTATTTTATGTGGTAGCAGGAAGCTGGTGAGGATAAAAAGTCTGTGTTACCTTCAGTGCTTTGACTTTTACTGTTCAATTACTTTTCAAATCTGTGTATACCAGGAGAAGGTAAGAGCATTTATTCACTTTTTTCTTTCTTTGCTATACCTACATACTATATCACATTTACTATGTTCTCAATATTTATTTGTACCAGTGGATGAATGCCAGAAAATATTGGCCTCCTTCAAAATACTGACTGGATCTCTCAACCAAAATAGGATTTCTAAGACTTAGAATACTCCTTTTGTCAAAGTTACTCAATCAAAAGCCAACACACATAAAAATCTGTCCCAATGGTACATGACCTCTCTGTATATGTGTTCTGCAGCTACTTTCAACTTTATCGCGCATGAACAGAGGAATTCTTTAATTTCTATTGTGTTCTCTAAGAACATTACTTCCAGTTTTATCATTGTGAACACTATTTAACCAGTTCTAAAATCCTTCCTGGTGAAATCAGACTGATTACTTGTCAGCTTTATAGTTTTCAAACTATCTTACCACAATTAAAACAATGAAATAATAATCCTAGTTATCATTTATCAGACTTTTTGTTCGTGCAGGGAGATGTGCTAAATGTTTTACCTATGTTGTCTGCTTTATTGCTAACTGCTATTGTCTTAGTTTAAAGATGGGAAAATTAACGAAAAAACTGATTAGGTAAGTCGGTCACATATCTAGAAAGAGACTGAATAGTATTTAAGAGACAAATGACACAGAAGTTGCTCTAGGAAAAATGCATAACCTGGTTCTCTCGGGAATTAGCAAGCCCAGATCCTGTTCAAATTCTGGCTCCAAAAACATAACCTCTCTATTCCTTACTTGCCATATCTTTATAATGAAGTTGATAATAACAGTTCCTTGCAGGGGGTACCTATGAGGATCAAGTAGCTAACACAGGCAAAGCACTGAGAATGAGGCTGGGTATATTGTGTTAACTGTATTAGTTATTATTAAAGCAACATCATAATTAGGTGATATAGCTAAGGTTCTTTTTTGTTTTCATAACTTGATAAACTGGAGGAGCCTGTGAGCTGTGAAACAAAAAGATTTCTTTTACATTTTAGCTTAAGTCCTAGACTGGAATGAAACCAAAGTATTTTTATATGTCCGTTCCTCTGATCTTTCTTGCTCTTCCATATTTTATATTCAGTATCTGCAGAAAAATTAGTTGAACTTCAAGGAGACCAAAGGCCTTAATCACTTTCTGGGGTACAGTGGCCTAATCTGTTGTCTTGGGGATTATTTAACCTTTGCTCTACAGAGATGCTTCTTTTTCCTGTGGTGAATTGATGGTGCAATAGGTGGTCTTCAGTTTTTCCTTGATCTCGATGAGTTGTTGCCAGAGTGTCATTAGAGTCACTGTCCTGGACTTAGTGCTAGGAGACCAGGTGACTTAGGAGTTGAAAAGCCAGGGTCTCTAAGGGCAATAAGCATTCTGAAGAACTGACTTGCAACAGAACATTGCTAGTAAAAGAGGAGAAAGTGATGCATTATCTTCAGATCTCTTCACCATATACTCTTACTTCTCTGAATTTCCAATGAACTCAGTTTGTGGTGTTCTCCTGGCTCTCAGTGAGGAAGCTCCAGCCTTTAACAACCCCATGACAGCTACTAAACTTGAGAAAGATATATGTACATATCGCAACATTTGTAACAATACAATGCAGAATAGTATCAATAGCATTATCAGAATGTCTGAGATATATGTGTGTTTGTACGTGTGTGTGTACATGCGTGTATGTCTATATCCAAAAATATTGGGAAAAAACACTTCAGTGATACCTAGATTATGGGCTTTAATTTTTTTCTCCTTTATATTGTATAATCTGTTCCTTCTACACTGACCATGAATTATGTATATAATCAGAAACAATGTGAACAAAACCATTATACACAATAAAAGACTTAAAGTTAATAGTAAATATCTAAATTGACCAATAATTCTGTTGATAGTTTGATATTTGAAAAGCAGGGAAAACCAATGCTCTACTCTGGAGAAATATACTATTCAAGATAAATCAAAAAGAAAGAGAAATTATAAGGAAAAAGACCCACCACAAAGTCCTCATACTCCTCTACAAAGGACTTTAAAACAGAAAATAGTAGTAAAATAAGCTACTTATATTTTAAATATATAAATATTTGCAAGTGGCATTTTGAGTCTGCCAGTTAAATCGCCACTCGTGCTCTCATGTGATACCCTCAATAATATTGTAATGTGGTTATTATTGTCCCAATTTGCATATTAAGTGGTCTTTGCAAAGACACTCAGCCGGTGAGTGCGAACTAGAGCTGAAACTCAGGTTTCCTGACTAGCACTCTACTCCTAGCAGCCTCAGAAAAAAAACAAAGAAAAGGAAAAAAAAGGAAAAAGAAAAGAAAAAGAAATCACATACATACATTTGGGAACTCTGTATTTGTGGTGTGAGCAAGGAAACATTCTTAATAGATATGCAGATCCCTAAAAAGGATAGGAAAATCACTATACAAAGTTTTGAATTTTATAATAAGACATATTTCTTTATTTTTCTGTCTAAATTAATCTAACATATTGCCCAGAGCACCTGGAATCGGAACAGGCACCAAAGGTGAAATGAGATATAAAGAAACACAGGGCTCTTCTGATGCTGAGCACTAACCATGATACAAGACGTTGTGTTAGGCTTTATATCCACTAGCTCAATTAACTTTTTTAAAAAATAAATTTATTTATTTATTTATTTATGGCTGTGTTGGGTCTTCGTTGCTGCGCGCAGGCTTTCTGTAGTTGTGGTGAGCGTGGGCTACTCTTCGTTGCAGTGCGTGGGCTTCTCATTGCGGTGGCTTCTCTTGTTGCAGAGCATGGGCTTTAGGCGCGCTGGCTTAGTAGTTGTGGCTTGTGGGCCCTAGAGCACAGGCTCAGTAGTTGTGACGCACAGGCTTAGTTGCTCCGCGGCATGCGGGATCTTCCCAGACCAGGGCTCTAACCCATGTCCCCTGCATCGGCAGGCAGATTCTTAACCACTGCACCACCAGGGAAGTTGCTCAATTAACTCTTAGAAAAATCTTATATATAGTGGAGTATTACTCAGCCATAAAAAAGAATGAAATCTTGCCATTTGTGCCAACACGGATGGACCTGGAGGGTATTATGCTAAGTAAAATAAATCAGACAAAGACAAATACCATATTATTTCACTTATATGTGGAGTCTAAAACAAAACCAATGAATAAATATAACAAAACAAAAACAGACTTACAGATACAGAGAACAAATTAATAGTTGTCAAGGAGGAGAGAGGTGGGAAGAGGGGCAAAATTGGTGAAAGGGATTAAGAGGTACAAACTACCACTTATAAAATAAGACACAGGGATGTAATGCACAACACAGGGAACATAAGCAATACTTTCTAATAACTATGCATGATGTGTAATCTGTAAAAAAATTGAATCACTGTTCACCTGAAACTAATGCTATAAGCCAACTATATTTCAATTTAAAAAAATTAGGGCTTCCCTGGTGGCACAGTGGTTGAGAGTCCGCCTGCCAATGCAGGGGACATGGGTTCGTGCCCCGGTCCAGGAAGACCCCACATGCCATGGAGCAGCTGGGCCCATGAGCCATGGCCACTGAGCCTGTGCGTCTGGAGCCTGTGCTCCGCAACGGGAGAGGCCACAGCGGTGAGAGGCCCGTGTACCGCAAAAAAAAAAAAAAAAATTAAAAATTAAAGTCTTCTGAGAGCACTCCCCATTCCCCATTTAAAGATGAGCAAAAGGTGGCCTAGAGGAAGTTGAATAGTTTTACTAGAGATCTCTTAGGTCAGAGGAACAGCTTTGCAATTTGCAGCTGGGCTTCTGTGGTTCCAAAGTCCTTGTGTGTGTGTTTTTTTATTTGCTTGATTTGGTTTGTCTGTATAGTATTTTTTTAATAGCTCAAATTTTAAAGCAGGCATCCAGGGACAGTTCTTGAATTTATAAATAATTTTGTAACTAGGCAATACAAGCGTACATAGGAGATTATGTGATGTCATCTCTAAGTAGGATGTTGTTAATCTCGGTTCACTGTGACACTGTTCACACACATACACACATACACACAACTATGTACATACAACTAAATACATAAACTATCATTCTGCCTTTGGTTAAGCCAAGATAATCTCTCATTATCATTGAGTCACAGCTTTGGCAGCTTCACCCTGACATTTTAAAATAAGGATACCTAATTCTAGCTGACACACATCTCAGTGGCTTAATACAGTGTGCTTATTTCTCACCCAAAGTCAAATCATCACACTGTATGCTTTTATTAAATACAATTTTACTGGTCAATTATACCTCTATACGGTTGGAAAATGCAATAATTATATTTTTTGCATAATTTTTCTTGCCATTGTTTCAGCAAAATCATTTCAATCTGAATGTTTTATATGAGGGTATTCATTTTATTCATCTTTAAATTGTAGCAATATATTTTCTCTACTCTTGTTTGTATGCTTCTTTTTCTAATACAAACAACAAAAATTTTTTTTTTAATTTACATTGCAAGGGAAGTGGAGAAATGTAGTTTCGCATGGATTTTTGGTTAGCATTAACTTTCTCTGCCACAGTTGTGAAGTCGCCTTCCAACTTAGTTTTGGGACAGCCTCAGCCCTCATCAAACAAAACAAACAAAAAATACTGTAATCGCAACCCTCTCAGTAGTCAATTCACAAAGGAAATAAGACAAATCACCAATGAGTATATGAAAGGCATTCACTATTGCACTAACAACAACGTAATGCAAAGGGCAACATTTAAAATATTTCACTAATGTTTTAAATCCTCTGTGTTTATTAGGTTGTGGGAAAATAGTTCTCAGGTGTTTTTGGTGGGAATGAAAATTGATACATCTTTTAGAAGAAATATCTGGCTATATGAAATAAAATATAAATGTATAAACTTTTGACTTAGCAAATCCTGTTTTAGACATTTCTCCAATTTTCAGACAAGTGCGCCAAGATATGTGTGTGTGTGAAAAGATTCACTGTGACAATGTAAATACACACACACACACACAAAGTAACTTGTTTGTTCATTAATTAGTATTCAGTGTGGTGATCCATAAATTTTAGCCTTTTAAAATAATAAGGTAACTTTCCAGATGGATAGGTAGATAGATAGGTAGGGAGAGAGACAAACAGGCAGCTATATCTGGGATGTTTTATTAATAAACATGGTGATTAAGAAATCATTCAAGTTAATATCAGTTAAGAAAAGGGTAGCTCAGGGATTATTTATTGCTAATCTATTATACGCCACAGTCATATTTCATCCTTACAGCAACTCTTTTGTTTGGGTGTTAAAATCTATAATTTAAAGAAGTAGCAAAGAGTTCAACTCACAGAGACTGAAAGTGGTACCTTTGGGGTTCCAACCCAGGCCAGTCAGGCTCCAAATCTGATGCTCCTTCTACTGCTTCCACAGCAGTTGGAACTTGTCCGCATCTGTTCTCTACTTGTTTGCACTTTTCCGTTTTAAAGCGACAGCCACCCCCTGCCCCACCAGGCTCAGCAACACTTTGCTTTCGTTTCCCGTTACTGAGGCAGATCCACTCACCTCCCTGGCATTCATGAGCAGCCCTGCAGAGCACTTGAGCATCTGGCAACCCACCCAGCGAGAGTGACTGGGAAGCACAGAGAATTCCTCAGAGAGCAGGAGACATCTGTTTGATAGGCGATGAAAAACAAACTCGTAATAAACCCATTTCAGGAGCAAAAAATAGCTCCTCAAAGTGTTGATTATTCATTTTATGCAAGTGTAGTAATGTTGGTCTACGTGACAAGTAGAAAAACAGCCTGTCCGGAAGCAGACAATCATAGCCAGAGAGGGTGAGGCTGCTCACACCAGGAACGAGCACAGGCAGTGGCAGGTGAGGAAGCATTTAGAAAGATTACACAGAAAGCCTGCACCACCTGTGGCTGGCTCCTGTCACAGAGAAGTGACCCAGTTGGTTGAGTGGGGTGCCTACACATCAGGAATGAGTTTCAATACAGTAGCAGTGACTCCCTCACCACTCCAGACTGCTAAGCTGCTCTCCATTCATTCAGCCATCAATGCATCCTTTCCCTTTATCCACCCATTCATTGCTTCACTTATTCAAATATTCATTACATACTCTAATGAAAACATCTTTTTATTACTGGATGCTTTAACGGATACTGTAGTTATTATATTATAATCTAGGGTGGTTTTCCTATAGAAGTGTAAAAGTATAGGAGAATAAAAGGCAGATTAACATTTATTGAGCTTAAATCTGATAAGATATAAATGAATATAACAAAATGTATTGAAGAAGGAAAGAACATAATTGAAAGATAAAATCATCCTTGGTAATAACTACACTGGATACAAGCTAGTCCATGGCTATAAACGTGACTGTGGATGTAGATGAAAAGAAAGAGAATTCAACGTCCTTTTTTTCTTTTTTTCCCCTAGAATTAATGTGAGAGATATTGACTTAGTGTTTTTCCCAGGCAAAGTCATTATATACCATGTGGAGGACAAAACAGAAACTAGGCTAAAAGCTGTCCATGGGTTAGCATACCGTACAAGCCAGATAAAGCTGTTATTATTGTCCTCTTCATATGTGCTATACTCATATAAATTTTATTCTCTAACCTCTCACATATATGCTCTCTGAATCAAAAGGTCTAGGCAAGAGATATGAAAAAATGAGGGTGGGGCGGGGGACGGAGAGAGAGAGAGAGAATATATTAGAGAACAGAAACTCCTAGACATCAGTAGGTAATGATAGCAAAAATCAGAAAGCAGGGGCTTCCCTGGTGGCGCAGTGGTTGAGAGTCCGCCTGCCGATGCAGGGGACACGGGTTTGTGCCCTGGTCCAGGAACATCCCACATGCCACGGAGCGGCTGGGTCCATGAGCCATGGCCACTGAGCCTGCATGTCCAGAGACTGTGCTCCGCAACGGGAGAGGCCACAACAGTGAGAGGCCCGCGTACTGCAAAAAAAAAAAAAAAAAAAAAAAAATCAGAAAGCAATTCCAAGAAAATGGTACATCTATGACATTGAAGCATAACAGTGTAGACCAATTAGCCCTCCATGCTTTCTACAGCTAACTTTGAAGATTTGGCACTATTATTTATTAAAGATGCAGAGATTTCCTACCTCTTATATATGTAAAAATGGGCACTAATATGAAGACAGATGCAATCCTGTTCCCCATCCCCTTCTCCCAGCATCAGGAAGGTACCATGTTATAGTGCAAGAAGAACAGCCCTTGGATCCATATAGGCTTGGGTTTGACTCTGCACTTCATTGTTTGCTAGTTCTGTGTCCTTGAACAAGTTACATGAACAGCATCTTCATCTATAAAATAGATATCATGATGGTTGGCCTATATGATTGTGGTAAGCATTAAATGAGATAATATTTATGAATTACTTAGAGGAGTGGATAATACATACTAATTATTCAATAAGCAGTAGCTATCATTCCTATAATCATGACTGTGATTATTTTCTCTGAGCCTAAGTTTCCTCATTAAATTTGAATAATGATACATAAGGTTGGCGTGACCAATAGATGATATGCATTTTATGCATTCTAAATGATAACAGTATTCAGTCTAGCTTCAAAGAGAAAGAGATGGATGTGCATTGCCTATCTAGGTATGTTTACAAAGTAGTATACATTCAAAGAGTAATGGGCATTTAATTAAATTCTTATGGCAAGAGAAATTCCCAAGTGAAGTTCCTTAGCTCAACTGTAGCATGTTCAGAATGAAAGAGGATCAATATCCTTCAGGGTGAAGTGAGGCTTTATAAATAGAAAAAAAATAGCAATAATTTTTCAAACAAAAATTTAGAAGTTCAGCGACTTAAATGTTCATTGTAGGGCTGGTTACAAAAAAAATCACGAAAATTAAGCCATGCCCTGCCACAACATGCTCACATTGTAGATTTGCAAAGGTGCTATACTTACTCCCAATAATGTTCTCTTAATACGACTGTACTTAAGTCCCTCATTCCATGCTGAGAGAGAGTCTAGGCCCCTTTTTATGCCCCTTTTTATGCCTGCCTGTCCCACAGCCTGGAGTGCCCTCCTCTCTCACTTTCATCTACTCCACTTTTTCACATCTTCACAATTTAGCTTCTTCAAGAATCTCACCCATACTCCTGTCATCCAGTGACTAGTCTATGTTCTTCTAATCTGCTTTTTTATACCATCCTATAGTTACTTTCCAATAACACTTACTATATTTCATTTAGTTAGTTTTTTTTAATAAATCTACTTCCCCCATCAGATTGTGAGATCTTTAAAAGAGAAAAACTATCTTCTTACTGAGATTTTATTTCTTCATTACATTAATTACTATATACTATTATATTTTTATTTTCTACTAATCTTCCTTATGAGAAGGTTTGTTTCATGATGGTAGGGTGTTTGTTTCTGTGTTCTATACCATAACCTGAGAATCTAGAATTTTTTGTCACATAGTAGGCACTCAATACATATTTGTGGAATAAATGAATAAAGGCATCATGCTTACAGAAATTAGCATAGTGCCTGCTTATGTTAGTTACTCAGAAAAGCTGTGTTGAATTTAATAATTTTTTTTTAATTTATTTGTTTGCGCCGGGTCTTAGTTGTGGCAGGCGGGCTCCTTAGTTGCGGCTTGTGGGCTCCTTAGTGGTGGCATGCATGTGAGATCTAGTTCCCTGACCAGGGATCAAACCCAGGCACCCTGCATTGGGAGTGTGGAGTCTTAACAGTTGCACCACCAGGGAAGTCCCTGAATTTAATAATTGAAGAAAACAGTGATGCAATAATATTAGCTATCATTTAGAAATATATAGTTTGCAATGATGTATGCAATATTAGTTATCATTCAGAAGGATCACAGGGGCAAAGTTTAGAGATGATGAAGATGGTAAAGGGAGTTCACAAGAAAGCCTGGCATGACTAGGAACCTACAGCAAATGATGCAAGATGAAGACAGAGTTACTAGAAAACACTGGAGAATTCAAAGACAGTGAGAAAGTGAAAGGGCTGCTGTGTCATGTTAACAAGTCTGCATCTAGGACTGCAAAAAGCTATGGAGCCATAGCAAATTTTGATCAGTCAATTAAGGGGATTTGTTTGTGCTCTGAGCAGAAAGTTGGCTGTCTATGGTCTGGGTTCCTTCTCTCTGCAAAGAAAAGTCAGCCTCTCTGAACTCTGTGCCTGGAATATAGCCCAATATAGCTCACTGTCCAGAGCAGAGCTGCAAAGAGCCCCTAGGGCATATTGAGTGGCATATTATAGGAAGCAGGTCTTTAGAGTGACCTTGAAAGGAGCCACATGTGTTGCTATTTTATGGGTGCTTGGGATCACCTAAATGTTATCTGATAATACTATTTATTTCCAGCAAGGAGCATTTATATATATATATATATATATTATATATATATATATAAATATATATATATTCATGCAGCTCCTGTGCCTCAGAAACAAAAAGCAACAGCGCTCCCCTCTGCAATTCTAATAGAGACTGATGAAAGATTATTAGAACCTTTAGTCTTGGGAGGGTCTTAAAAAGTAGGGTAAAATAAATAGGCTTTTCTAGGGCAAATGAGTATGAAATACTTTGCTATCACTGAGCCATAATTGACTAAAAGAGATTATTTTAAGAGTTTCCAATTCAGTTCAGTTCCATGGACTCTTCTTATTTGTACATTACTGTGTAGGTACAGGAAGAGGAGTGAGGGATTAGTTATATGACTCTATATATATTCATATAGATGCGTGTGTTTACATAAATGTATTGACATTTATATTTATGTTGACATAAAACAACATATATAATTCATTATATATTATATAAATTATAGATTAATTAGAATATTCTGATGCCATGACTAGCAGTATAAAAATATTAAAATAACAAAATTCAGAATTTATAGTTCTTTCAGAACAGCATTCAACTCCCCATCAAAACAATTCTGATGCCAACTACAAACACTAGATAAAATATACAAATAAAATACCTAAGGATTCTGAGGAAAACACAAAAGCAGGCATACTGTGTGCTGTGAGGGGACGGGAGGCTATAAAAGTGACTAGCATGAGGATGATAAAAACAAACCACACTTACACACACCATAACAAAATAGCTGAAAACCAAAGGTAAAGAGAAAAAAAGTCTTGAAAGCATCCAGAGAAAAATAACACATTATATATAAGGGAACCATGATTTGAATACTGTAGATTCCTCATCAAAAACTATGGAGGCCAGAAGAGCAGACAACAATGGAACTGCATTTTTTTGTTATTAAGCTTTTTATTTTGAGATAATTTTATCACCTGTAGTTGCAAAATATAATACTCAAGATCCCATGTGGCCTTTTTCCAGTTTTCCTCACTGGTAACACTGCAAAGGGATAGCAAGATATCACCTCTAGCATATTAACATTGATACAGTGTAGATGCAGAACGTTTCCATCTCCACAAGAATTTTTCATGTTGTGCTTTTCCAGTCACACACACTTCCCTCCCACCCTCACTTCCCCACTAAATGCTGACAACCATTAATTGTTCATATTTCTGTCATTTCAAGAATGTTATACAAATGGAATCAGAGAGAAGGTAACCTTTGAGATTGGCTTTTTTTCACTCAGCATATTCTCTGAGATCATCCAGATTGTTGTGTGTGCCAATAGTATGCTCCTTTTTATTGCTGACTAGTGGTCTATGGTATGGATGTACCAGATTTTATTTAACACATTGAAGGACATAAAATTGTTTCCAGTTTGGGGCTGTTATGAATAAAGCTGCTATAAACATTCATATACAGGCTTTCATGTGACCATAAGTTTTCATATCTCTGGGTTAAATGCCCACTAGTGCAATTGTTGGGTCATATGGTATTTGCATATCTTCTTTTTTTTTTTTGCGGTATGCGGGCCTCTCACTGTTGTGGCCTCTCCCGTTGCGGAGCACAGGCTCTGGATGCGCAGGCCCAGCGGCCATGGCTCACGGGCCCAGCCGCTCCGCGGCATATGGGATCCTCCCAGACCGGGGCACGAACCCGTATCCCCTGCATCGGCAGGCGGACTCTTAACCACTGCGCCACCAGGGAGGCCCTGCATATCTTCTTTTCAAAAAAAACTTCCAAACACTTATCCAGAGTTGCTATACCCACTATACATTTGCACTAGCAACACGAGTGATCCAATTTCTCTGTCCTTTCACCAGCATTGTGGATTGTCTTTTTTTTTCTTTTTCTAGCCATTCTGATGAGGATAGAATAATGACGTGTGGTTTGATCTGTATTTCCCTAATGGATGGTGCTGCTGAATATATATATATTTTAAATTTTTATTGGAGTATAATTGCTTTACAATGTTGTGTTAGTTTCTGCTGTACAACAGAGAATCAGCTATATGTATACCTATATCCCCACCCTCTTGCACCTCCCTCCCACCATCCCTATCCCACCCCTCTAGGTGGTCACAAAGCACCGAGCTGATCTCCCTGTGCTATACAGCAGCTTCCCACTAGCTATCTATTTTACATTTGGTAGTGTATGTATGCCAGTGCTACTCCACTTCATCCCAGCTTCCCCTCCCCCCACTGCCATGTCCTCAAATCCATTCTCTATGTCTGCGACTTTATTCCTGTCCTGCTCCTAGGTTCATCAGAACCATCTTTTTTTAGACGCCATATATATGTGTTAGCTTTATTTTGATTATTTACCATCTGTTTATCCTCTTCAGTGAAATGTATTTTCATATTTTTTTGCCCATTTTCTAATTGGACTATTTATTTTACTATTTGGTTTGGACAGTTCTTTATCTAGTCTAGATATTATTTGCCTATGTGATTTGTAAATATATTGTCCAATCCTGTAGCTTGTTTTGAAAATAAAAATGAGTAGGTTTTGTTCCCCCCCTTTTTTTTAAATATTAAAAAAAAAAACTGAGGCTTAGGGAGGTGCGATGTCTTCACAGTTTACACGAAAAGCAAGTGGCTGAGATGTGGTTTGACTTTAGTTCATTGTTCATTCCACCTCACAGTGCTTCCTTAGGCAGAAGTCTTTTATTAAGCGATAGATGGGGAGAGTCTACTTTCCATCACAATTCTAGGTATCACCTGTAAAAATCACGCCCCACCCACAATCTGAGTAAATTCATATCAAGAATACTGGGTGCCCAAACCTGTATGCTTGGTTGAAATATGTTCTTGATTCCACTATTTTCAAATGTCTAAATTAAGAGATCTGATAAATACATTCTATTAATCATTAGTTGCTGATAACATATAAACTGGTCCTGACAAAGACAGATATTTTCCTAAATATTTTATATCAAAAGCAAGATGCAGAATACTGTACACTATATGATATTAGTAATATAAATAAATATATTTGTACACACTTTTTTGGCAGAAGAAATTTTCATGAAACTTTTAAAATGATGTTTGCTTTGGGTGAAAGGGAGAATTTCACTCCTGTTCCTTTCTATGCTCTTTGGATTTTTTTCAAACTGTATTTATGAATGACTGTTACTTTTAAAATATTAGGAACATAAATAAAAAGATAAAACATTGCATATGTAATGAGCAATAAAGAGTAATTTCATTTCTTAGCATCTGAAGTTTTTAGCATAAATTTCCCTAAAATATGTGTTTCTGTTGGGTGAACTTTGCCATGACTATTGGGACAGAGGGTAGCAATGAGATGCATAGGAACTGGTATGTTTGGTGGAAACTAAACATTCAATTTATAAATGAAGAAATAAATTCAGAGTGATCAGTAAGTTGTTCTAATTCATGCATCTATTAAATTACAGAGCTAGAGCCTATACCTAGATCTGAATGACTCCAAAGCCCCTGCTGTTTCATATGTCCCCCACTCATGAACCTTTAATCTGGGGTAATCTGGTTCCTTTCAGTAACTTCATCAGTGGCTCAATTCCCTAGTTATCTACAACTATCCAGCTAATATAACTTGTAAGAGTCTTACACGTTCTTTTTACAATGTGCCCAGATTCAGTCTTTTATTTTAGCATCCCCCCTTTTTATAACTAAAATTGCATCTTGTAAACATGTAATTTCACAAATTTATTCTTTTCCAAAGTCATCTTAATCTGATGTAGTTTCAACATATTTCTTCTTTCTGTAGTAATCCAGACAGGGGATTAATATACGCTCTGGACATTAGATGGAAAATTACAAAACTTCTACATTGAGTTTTACCTGGGAGAACTGCCCTGTTGCTAACAGGCAGTGGCTCTAGGCTCTTTTCATTTTCAAACATTTCTTGGAGTAGAGGATAAAACACTGATCCCATCTGCCTTACTGTGGTTGTCATACTTAACAGTTTTATCTTAGATTATGAGGGAGAGCCTTTACAACTGTTTTTATTTGAAATTAATAATTGTGAAATTGATATGTATCATTTTCCTCATTGTATGAAAAAGTCAGTTCAGAAGGATTAGGTGACTTTTTGGAAACAAATAGGTAGTGGAACTCGAAAACTTCTCTCAGTTCTATTGATTGCACGTTCAATTTCCCCCCAAATATATCATTCAAACTTTATTGTTAATTTAAGATTAAAAGTTGAAAACAAAGTAATGCAATTGCTGGACTACATATTACATATATGGAATTATCTGTTTAGACTTCATGGCGTGGACTTTATCTTTGCCTCACCTAGCAGATTGCTTTATCACAAGACTTTTTAGGAAGTCAGAGGTTCAGAATCAGCAGAGGTCTGCAACTTACCTGTGTTTATAAGCTTAACCTATAATACCTTTGAAACTAAATTCATTCTTTAAAAAAAAAAAGCTTTTCCTTTACATTCAAGTTCTTTGATGCACCCGCATCCCAAATAATCAGAAATAGATTTCAGTTTATTATCTTCAACTTCAGTTTATTTCCTCTCTATCTTTACCAGATGGAAATGTCACCAGATAAAGATGTTAATCACATGTGATGTTAGTGTGAGAATGACAGGTAATTATTGCTTTAACTCAAGTGGCCACACACTAATGGATTATTGAAAATCACTGATATCATTATCCTAGACCACCTGGAAAAAGTGATTCAGAAATCCTGTATTAGACTGGCTGGGAGGAGATATGCAATTACCCCCAGGGATGAGATATATATCATTGTCACTCCGGGCTCTTAGAGTGTGAACACAGAGAACAACACAAATCAAGAGAAAGTAAGAAATAACACTAACATTTGAAATGTATGTACAGTGTTTATGTGCTAAGGGAACTAAACTGGAAGATTTCTTGATAAAATATTATCACTTGTGTTTCCACTTACATGTGAAACATGGCCTCCACATACTTGTTGGAACCATTATCTTGTATACAGCTCATGCTGTGAACTTCGGGACACAAAACTGAATTCACAGACATCTGGAATTAGAAGGAAATCTAAAGATATGCCCCTTCAATTATGTCATTTGATGAATGACACTGCTCTGTAACCCCATCCTTTTTTTTTTTAACTAATTAATTTTTATTATTTTTTTACATCTTTATTGGAGTATAACTGCTTTACATTGCTGTGTTAGTTGCTGCTGTATAACAAAGTGAATCAGCTATATGTATACATACATCTCCATATCTCCTCCCTCTAAGTCTCCCTCCCACCCTCCTATCCCACCCCTCTAGGTGGTCACAAAGCACCCAGCTGATCTCCCTGTGCTATGCAGCTGCTTCCCACTAGCTATCTATTTTACATTTGGTAGTGTATATATGTCCATGCCACTCTCTCACTTCATCCCAGCTTACCCTTCCCCCTCCCCATGTCCTCAATTCCATTCTCTACGTCTCTGTCTTTATTCCTGTCCTGCCCCTAGGTTCTTCAGAACCTTTTTTTTTTTAGATTCCATATGTATGTGTTAGCATACAGTATTTGTTTTTCTCCTTCTGACTTACTTCACTCTGTATGACAGACTCCACGTCCATCCACCTCACTACAAATAACTCAATCTCATTTCTTTTTATGACTGAGTAATATTCCATTATATATATGTGCCACATCTTTTTTATCCATTCATCTGTTGATGGACACTTAGGTTACTTTCATGTCCTGGCTATTGTAAATAGTGCTGCAATGAACATTGTGGTACATGACTCTTTTTGAATTATGGTTTTCTCAGGGTATGTGCCCAGTAGTGGGTTTGCTGGGTCATATGATAGTTCTATTTTCCGTTTTTTAAGGAACCTCCATACTGTTCTCCATAGTGGCTATATCAATTTACAATCCCACCAACAGTGCAAGAGGGTTCCTTTTTCTCCACACCCTCTCCAGCATTTACTGTTTGTAGATTTTTGATGATGACCATTCTGACTGGTGGAGGTGATACCTCATTGTAGTTTTTTTTTTAAGATTTTTATTTTTTAATATTTATTTTATTTACTATCATTTAATTTTTTTTTGGCTGCATGGGGTCTTTGTTGCTGTGCGCAGGCTTTCTCTAGTTGTGCGAGCAGGGGCTACTCTTCGTTGGGGTGCTCAGGCTTCATCATTGCGGTGGCTTCTCTTGTTGCACAGCAAGGGCTCTAGGCACGCGGGCTTCAGTAACTATGGCATGCAGGCTCAGTAGTTGTGGCTCGCAGGCTTTAGAGTGCAGGCTCAGTAGTTGTGGTGCATGGGCTTAATTGCTCCACGGCATGTGGGATCTTCCCAGACCAGGGCTTGAACCCGTGTCCCCTGAACTGGCAGGCAGATTCTTAACCACTCTGCCACCAGGGACGCCCCTCATTGTTAGTTTGGATTTGCATTTCTCTAATGATTAGTGATGTTGAGCATCCATTCATGTGTTTGTTGGCAATCTGTATATCTTCTTTGGAGAAATGTCTGTTTAGGTCTTCTGCCCATTTTTGGATTGCATTGTTTGTTTTTTGATATTGAGCTGCATGAGCTGTTTTTATATTTTGGAGATTAATCCTTTGTCAGTCGCTTTGTTTGCAAATATTTTCTCCCATTCTGAGGGTTGTCTTTTTGTCTTGTTTATGGTTTCTTTTGCTGTGCAAAAGCTTTTAAGTTTCATTAGGCCCCATTTGGGTTTTTTTGTTTGTTTTTATTTCCATTTCTCTAAGAGGTGGGTCAAAAAGGATCTTGCTGTGATTTATGTCATAGAGTGTTCTGCCTATGTTTTCCTCTAAGAGTATTTATAGTGTTTGGCCTTACATTTAGGTCTTTAATCCATTGTGAGTTTATTTTTGTGTATGTTGTTAGGGAGTGTTCTAATTTCGTTCCTTTACATTAGCTGTCCAGTTTTCCCAGCACAAATTATTGAAGAGGATGTTTTTTCTCCATTGTATATTCTGCCTCCTTTATCAAAAATAAGGTGACCATATGTGCATGGGTTTATCCCTGGGCTTTCTATCCTGTTCCAATTATCTATATTTCTGTTTTTGTGCCAGTACCATACTTTCTTGATTGCTGTAGCTTTATAGTATAGTCTGAAGTCAGAGAGCCTGATTTCTCCAGCTCCATTTTTCTTTCTCAAGATTGCTTTGGCTATTCAGAGTCTTTTGTGTTTCCATACAAATTGTGAAATTTTTTGTTCTAGTTCTGTGAAAAATTCCATTGGTAGTTTGATAGGGATTGCATGGTATCTGTAGATTGCTATGGGTAGTATAGTCATTTTCACAATGTTGATTCTTCCAATCCAAGAACATGGTATATCTCTCCATCTGTTTGTATCATCTTTAATTTCTTTCATCGGTGTCTTATAGTTTTCCACACACAGATTTTTGTCTCCTATGGTACGTTTAATTGTAGGTATTTTATTCTTTTTGTTGCACTAGTAAGTGGGAGTGTTTCCTTAATTTCTCTTTCAGATTTTTCATCATTAGTGTATAGAATACAAGAGATTTCTTTTTTTTTTTTTTTTTTTTTCTTTTTGCGGTATGCGGGCCTCTCACTGTTGTGGCCTCCCCCGTTGCGGAGCACAGGCTCCGGACGCTCAGGCTCAGCGGCCATGGCTCACGGGCCCAGCCGCTCCGCGGCATATGGGATCCTCCCAGACCGGGGCACGAACCCGTATCCCCTGCATCGGCAGGCAGACTCTCAACCACTGCGCCACCAGGGAGGCCCCGCAAGAGATTTCTGTGCATTAATTTTGTATCCTGCTACTTTACCAAATTCATTGATTAGCTCTAGTAGTTTTCTGGTAGCATCTTTAGGATTCTCTATGTATAGTATCATGTCATCTGCAAACAGTGACAGTTTTACTTCTTCGTTTCCAATTTGGATTCCTTTTATTTCTTTTTTGTCTCTGATTGCTGTGGCTAAAACTTCCAAAACTAGGTTGAATAATAGTGGTGAGAGTGGGCAACCGTGTCTTGTTCCTGATTTCAGTGGGAACAGTTTCAGCTTTTCACCATTGAGAACGATGTTGGCTGTGAGTTTGTCATATATGGCCTTTATTATGTTGAGGTAAGTTCCCTCTGTGCCTACTTTCTGGAGGGTTTTTATCATAAATGGGTATTCAATTTTGTCAGAAGCTTTTTCTGCATCTATTGAGATGATCATATGGTTTTCCTCCTTCAATTTCTTAATATGCTGTATCACATACATTGATTTGCATATATTGAAAAATCCTTGCCTTCTTTGGATAAACCCCACTTGATCATGGTGTATGATCCTTCTAATTTGCTGCTGGCTTCTGTTTGCTAGTATTTTATTGAGAATTTTTGCATCTATGTTCATCAGTGATATTGGCCTGTAGTTTTTTTTTGTAACATCTTTGTCTAGTTTTGGTATCAGGGTGATGGTGTCCTCGTAGAATGAGTTTGGGAGTGTTCCTCCCTCTGCTATATTTTGGAAGAGTTTGAGAAGGATACATGTTAGCTCTTCTCTAAGTGTTTGATAGAATTTGCCTGTAAAGCCATCTGGTCCTGTGCTTTTGTTTGTTGGAAGATTTTTAATCACAGTCTCAATTTCAGTGCTTGTGATTGGTCTGTTTATATTTTCTGTTTCTTCCTGGTTCAGTCTCAGAAGGTTGTGCTTTTCTAAGAATTGGTCCATTTCTTCCAGGCTGTCCATTTTATTGGCATATAGTTGCTTGTAGTAATCTCTCATGATCCTTTGTATTTCTGCAGTGTCAGTTGTTCTCCTTTTTCATTTCTAAGCCTACTTTACTGATTTGAGTCTTCTCCCTTTTTTTTTTTTATTACTCTGGCTAATGGTTTATCAATTTTGTTTATCTTCTCATGTTTCTTCTTTCTTGAGTTAGGATTGTATCACTATAACCTTCCCTCTAGAACTGCTTTTGCTGCATCCCATAGGTTTTGGGTCAATGTGTTTTCATTGTCATTTGTTTCTAGGTATTTTTTGATTTCTTCAGTGATTTCTTGGTTATTTAGTAGTGTGTTGTTTAGCCTCCATGTGTTTGTATTTTTTACAGATCTTTTCCTGTAATTGATATCTAGTCTCATAGCGTTGTGGTCGGAAAAGATACTTGATACAATTTCAATTTTCTTAAATTTACCAAGGCTTGATTTGTGACCCAAGATATGATCTATCCTGGAGAATATTCCATGAACACTTGAGAAAAATGTGTATTCTGTTGTTTTTGGATGGAATGTCCTATAAATATCAATTAAGTCCATCTTGTTTAATGTATCATTTAAAGCTTGTGTTTCCTTATTTATTTTCATTTTGGATGATCTGTCCATTGGTGAAAGTGGGGTGTTAAAGTCCCCTACTATTATTGTATTACTGTCAATTTCCCCTTTTATGTCAGTTGGTATTTGCCTTATGTATTGAGGTGCTGCTATGTTGGGTGCATAAATATTTATAATTGTTATATCTTCTTCTTGGATTGATCCCTTGATCATTATGTAGTGTCCTTCTTTGTCTCTTGTAATAGTTTTTACTTTAAAATATATTTTGTCTGATATGAGCACTGCTACTCCAGCTTTCTTTTGATTTCCATTTGCATGGAATATCTTTTCCCATCCCCTCATTTTCAGTCTGTATGTGTCCCTAGGTCCGAAGTGGGTCTCTTGTAGACAGCACACATACGGGTCTTGTTTTTGTATCCATTCAGCCAGTCTATGTCTTTTGGTTGGAGCATTTAATCCATTTACATTTAAGGTAATTATCGATATATAAATTCCTATTACCATTTTCTTAATTGTTTTGGGTTTGTTATTGTAGGTCTTTTCCTTCTCGTATGTTTCTTGCCTAGAGAAGTCCCTTTAGCATTTGTTGTAAAGCTGGTTTGGTGGTGCTGAATTCTCTTAGCTTTTGCTTGTCTGTAAAGGTTTTAATTTCTCTGTTGAGTCTGAATGAGATCCTTGCTAGGTAATCTTGGTTGTAGGTTTTTCCCTTTCATCACTTTAAATATGTCCTGCCACTCCCTTCTGGCTTGCAGAGTTTCTGCTGAAAGATCAGCTGTTAACCTTATGGAGGTTCCCTTGTATGTTAGTTGTTGTTTTTCCCTTGCTGCTTTTAATATTTTTTCTTTGTATTTAATTTTTGATAGTTTGATTAATATGTGTCTTGGCATGTTTCTCCTTGGATTTATCCTGTATGGGACTCTCTGCATTTCCTGGACTTGATTGACTATTTCCTTACCCATATTAGGGAAGTTTTCAACTATAATCTGTTCAAATATTTTCTCAGTCCCTTTTTTTTTTTTCTCTTCTTCTTCTGGGACCCCTATAATTCGAATGTTTGTGCGTTTAATGTTGTCCCAGAGGTATCTGAGACTGTCCTCAGTTCTTTTCATTCTTTTTTCTTTATTCTGCTCTGCAGTAGTTATTTCCACTTTTATCTTCCAGGTCACTTATCTGTTCTTCTGCCTCAGTCATTCTGCTATTGATTCTTTCTAGAGAATTTTTAATTTCATTTATTGTATTTTTCATCACTGTTTGTTTGTTCTTTAGTTCTTCTAGGTCCTTGTTAAACGTTTGTTGTATTTTCTCCATTCTATTTCCAAGAGTTTGTGTCATCTTTACTATCATTACTCTGAATTCTTTTTCAGGTAGACTGCCTGTTTCCTCTTCATTTATTTGGTCTGGTGGGTTTTTACCTTTCTCCTTCATCGGCTGGGTGTCTTCTCATTTTGCCTAATTTACTGTGTTTGGGGTCTCCTTTTCGCAGGCTGCAGGTTCATAGTTCCCATTATTTTTGGTGTCTGCCCCCGGTGGCTAAGGTTGTTTCAGTGGGTGGTGTAGGTTTCCTGGTGGAGGGTACTAGTGCCCATGTTCTGGTGGATGAGGCTGGATCTTGTCTTTCTGGTGGGCAGGGCAGCATCTGGTGGTGTGTTTTGGGTGCCTGTGACCTTATTATGATTTTAGGCAGCCTCTCTGCTACTGGGTGGGGTTGTGTTCCTGTCTTGCTAGGTGTTTGGCATAGGGTGTCCATCACCGTAGCTTGCTGGTCATTGAGTGAAGCTGTGTCTTAGCGTTGAGATGGAGATCTCTGGAAGAGCTTCGCTGTTTGATATTACGTGGAGCTGGGAGGTCTCTGGTGAACCAATGTTCTGAACTTGGCTCTCCCACCTCAGAGGCACAGGCCTGACACCCAGACAGAGCACCAAGACTGTTTAGGGAAGTCTGAGGTCTTCTTCCAGCGTTCAGTAGGTGTTCTGTAGGAGTTGTTCCACATGTAGATGTCTAAAAATTATTTCTAAAAAATATGGTCTTCCCTGGGCCTCCCTGGTGGCGCAGTGGTTAAGAGTCCGCCTGCCGATGCAGGGGATACGGGTTCGTGCCCCGGTCTGGGAGGATCCCATATGCCGCGGAGCGGCTGGGCCCGTGAGCCATGGCCGCTGGGCCTGCGCATCCGGAGCCTGTGCTCCGCAACGGGAGAGGCCACAACAGTGAGAGGTCCACATACCGCAAAAAGAAAAAAAAAAAAAAAAAATATGGTCTTCCCTATATTTCAAGTCCTGCCAGTTTTCCTTATGCATCAACTTCATAATACATTTTTAAAATTATCAGTTCATTCATTCATTTGTTCATTTACATTCACTTATTTGTTTATTAAAATCTTATAAAGTACATATTACTATTTGTGACCCAGGCATAAAATTTTTGAACAGGATAGTATATTAATTTGTTAGAGCTAATACCACAAACTGAGTGTCTTAAACAACAGAAATTGTCTCACAGTGCTGGATGCTAGAAATCTGAAATGAAAGTGTTGGCAAGGTTGGTTTCTTTTGAAAGCTATGAGGAAAGATTCTGTTCCAGCCATTTCTCTTTGGCTTGCAGATCCCTGTCTTTATGTTCACATGACATTCTCCCTGTGTATATGTCTCTCTCCAATTTTTCCCCCATCATATAAGGAAACCAGTCATATTGAATTAGAAGGCCCACCCTAATGATCTCATTTTAACTGAATTACCTCCGTAAAGAGTCTATCTGTAAGGAAGGTCATGTTATGAGTTACTGGGCATTAGGATGTCAACAACAAAATTTTTGGAGGGCAGAATTCACCCCTAACAGAACTAAGAACTTATACTCTATTGAGATATCCAAAAATATATGTTCATAAACACTCAAACATTATCCAGCATGGACTGTGTTCAAAGGAGTTATGCCTTATATGGGCAGAAAAAGAGACTGGATATTTAACAACTTATTGTTTTCTATCATTAAAAAAAGGCTGGATTGCTTTTTATGGGATAGATAAGTGAAATCTGTTTTGTTCTCTGGCATGCCTATTCAGATTCTCCAGGTACTGGCTGCCTAATCACACTCATGGGTCCTGAGCTGTTGATTCCTATTATTTTGCAATGAAGGGTCAAAATAGAATATAGAACCTTCTTTTTTTTTTTACCTCAAAAATACATATAACATTTTATTTGAAGCACCAGAATTACCAGTGCTTTCTAATGATTATTTGTTCATTTGGACTCTAATCTTATTTTAAGAGGATAAAATGTCTATTTTAAGCACTAAAATAAAGCAAACAACAATATATCTGCAGGAGAACACAGAGGTAATTACAGAAGAATGTAACCAAAGTGGACCCTGACAACTACCTTATCAAGGAATTTAAGCTCTCAATAAGATATAAAAAAGTCATATCTTTGGTAGAACAAATTAATCTGTATGAGAATTTTTTTTAAAAAGTAATTGTGTAGGGCTTCCCTGGTGGCACAGTGGTTGAGAGTCTGCCTGCCAATGCAGGGGACACGGGTTCGTGCCCCGGTCTGGCAAGATCCCACATGCTGCGGAGCAGCTGGGCCCGTGAGCCATGGCCGCTAAGGCTGCGTGTCCGGAGCCTGTGCTCCGCAACGGGAGAGGCCACAACAGTGAGAGGCCCGTGTACCGCAAAAAAAAAAAAAAGTAATTGTGTAGACTACTCTTTCTTCTTAGAGAAATGCACCAGATACTTGATATTTTAATCATATGAACAATGTTCATTTTTTCTGTATTCTGAAGGAGGTTCACAGTAATGCAAATGTATAATGCAGTTTAACTTACAATACAAATTTATGCTTTTCAACTCTAGAAATATATTTTTAAAAATCAGCAACATAAACCAGAACATGACCCTGCAGAATTTGGAAGGGATTTTGTTGTTTTTTTGTCTCCTTTGTTTCTTTTGTTTCTTTATTCACACTCGTAAATATGCAGTGCTCTTTTCAAGGGGCATATAATAGGAATATATTCCCACCACTCTGCTACTTCAAGATATTATGAATTAAATATAATAGAAAGATGTTCCTCCCATCACTCCACCAATGTCATGGTGGCTTAAGATATGCTGAAATCCCAAAAGTTATTATGCACTCAACATCCTCTTTTGTAGATTCCTTCTTTCAGTTTCTTTTCCTGACAGTTTTCAAGAGATAGGTCATATTTTGGACACACTAAAATTTAGCTCCAGGCATCTAAGTGCCTCTTCCTAACCTCCTTTTTCCCTAACTGGTATTCATTTTTATCTCCAAAGTAAAGGACATTCCTTCTTTCCCACCCAACATTCTGAATAAATAGTCTTTGAGGCCTGTTATGAAAGTCTTTCTTTAAAAAAAAAAAGCATATATATATACATATATATATATATATGTATGTATGTATTTCAACCTGTCACACTCATACCCAACTTAAAAGTTGTATTCCTCTTTCTTTAATTAGGGGAAAGTCTGTCATTTAAAAGCATGATATCAGTACTTACATAGATACATCCAAGAGCTGAAATACACAACCTCAAAGCCCAGCAATTCCACTAATAAATAATCAATGAAAATTCATGAACATAATTACCAAAACACATATACTAGGTACATGCATATATTCAGTCAGTAAGCAAGCACAATTTATTTATTTATTTATTTATTTAATTTTTATTTATTTATTTATTTTTTTGCTGTACGCGGGCCTCTCACTGTTGCGGCCTCTCCCGTTGCGGAGCACAGGCTCTGGACGCGCAGGCTCAGCGTCCATGGCTCACGGGCCCAGCCGCTCCACGGCATGCAGGATCCTCCCAGACCGGGGCACGAACCCATGTCCCCTGCATCGGCAGGCAGACTCTCAACCACTGCGCCACCAGGGAAGCCCAGCAAGCACAATTTAAGCTGCATATTTAGGATTATTGAATCTTTCCATGTGCAACTCTCAAGGTGAGGTTAAGGAAACATTATAGGGAAACAGGAAAGTCTGCCTTTCAAAGAAAATCTATGTATTGATCTATTGATTCATCACCTATCTATAATGTGCATATGTATGTATTAGGGATGGGAAGTATAGTATTTCCCATCCCATTTCATTTCTATTCTTCATTGCCACATTTTTAAAAACTAATATTTGCCATGGATTCTGCACTTTCTGCATTTTCCATTCTTAGAAGCAGCCAAACCAGGATTTTCTGCCCTGCATAGTGTTTTAGGCTAAAGTAGGTCAATATCACAACTGAGAAAAATTAGGTAGGATTAGAAGTTCTGGTTCAAATTGAAAAGATAATCTCTAAAACTCTGAAACATCACTAAAGCCCCCTCTAGGACTACATAGAAGAGAGACTTTTGGATGTTAGAGGGATGTAAATAATATTTTATATTCATTTTCATGGATTCAGGAAATAATAATATACATGCCTAATTTTACACACACACACACACACACACACACATATTGTATACTCTGTATATACAGTGAAGAAGATCAATATGGTATATAGTATGTGCTCTTGCACAGCTCTTATTCTAACAGGAGAGACAGACAGGTAAAGAGATAATTATATCATAGAGAATCTTAATCTGAAGTTTACTGACCCTTAAGTGGAAAAGGAGACTGTAGCTAACATCTGTGTTTATATCAAAATAGCATATTAGCTTTCTAAGGGGTCATGCTATACTGCAAGCACATCATCTATTTAGGGCATAAATATTTTGCCTTGTCTTCTTACCCTCTTAGCTGTAATACACACACACACACACACGCACACCAGTGAAATGGATTTGGAAAAAAATTGGTTCAAATAGCAAAACATTGCTGTATATAAATCACAGTAGTCCCAAATAGTAACTCAGATTATTCGAACGTTTCATCTGTAACTAGCCTACTTCTAAAATGCTTGCCCAGGATACTATTCAGACATCTCAGCTATCTAAATCCTGTTTATATTTCACTAATTTGGTGAACTTAAACAAAGCCTATTTACTGGCAATCTTCTTATCTGTGCCTTTGGTGAATATTGCTAATGATTAAGAAACTCTTAGTTAGCTCTAATATATGTACGAGATCTTTTTAACTCAATACTCTAGCCATGGGCTTCCCTGGTGGCACAGTGGTTGAGAGTCCGCCTGCCGATGCAGGGGACACAGGTTCGTGCCCCGGTCCGGGAAGATCCCACATGCCGCAGAGCGGCTGGGCCCGTGAGCCATGGCCACTGAGCCTGCGCGTCCGGAGCCTGTGCTCCTCAACGGGAGAGGCCACAACAGTGAGAGGCCCGCGTACTGCAAAAAAAAAAAAAAAGAAAAAAATACTCTAGCCAGGCTCAACCAATTGATCTGTGTTGGCTCATAATATGCTACCTGTTGGCCATAGTTTCTCAGTTCTAGGTTTAGAAAAAGCAAATTGCACATTTAGGAATTGAGTATGGACCTGAGAATAAATTATAAATGGATTGTCAAGTAAGCATATTCTTTCCACAGTAGAAATTTTAAAAAAATATATTTTTTTGAGCCCAGGATGTTTGGGGACATTTTTGTCTCAGAGGAATGTATTTTGTAAGCAGTACCTGTTCTTTACCATTTCCCAAACCTCTGCTATGTGTCAGGCACTGTGTCAGCTCCTGGAGAAATGAAGATGAATGAGGACATGCCCATGACCTTGAAGACCTTGCAGTCTCACAATTCAGATAAACCCAATAATTGTGAGATAGTGATGAGAGTACTTGGGTATTGGTAGATATGAGGCCCTATGGGGTGCTTAACTCCATCAAGGGGTGAAGATTTTATTGGAATCATTACAGGATACTTTACAGAAGTGACCCCTAAACTCTCTTGAAAGACATTTGGAAGTTAGATGAGAGTGAAAAATGAGAAGGGAGTCCAGGTTAGGCCTGGAGGCAAAAGGGGAATAAGGCTAGTCATGCATTCATAAAGACCTGAATGCAGAATACTTGTTTGAGCCCACAGATTTACATTCAGCAAAAAAACTTGAGAAAAGTCACTTAAAGCTCTGAGTCCATGTCAAAATTGTATTCCAACTTCCTTCACCTGGACAAGTTGTCTTGTATCCAGTTGCTGAAAAATTACATTCTTCAGCTTTCTTTCTCCAGTATTGACAAATGGTTAAATGGAAAGGGAAGTCAGAAAAGAAAATCAATGTGATTTTACACAGTCCTCATTACTAGGTCAACCATGCCTTCTGTGTGCATACTCAAGCTTGTTTCCTTGCTCTGAGTCAGGCTTTTAGAAGGTTGCTTGCTGGCTGAACTGTCAGCTCAGGGAGACAAAAAAACCTAGTTTTCAAAATCTATCTCCAATAAACAAGTAACAGAAAACCTCACACACCAATCTATGATTCTATTTTTAATTATCATCATTAAAGCAAAACCAAGGAAGAACCACAAATTGGCTGGTCATTTCCATTTAAAGAACCATAAAGATTTGCAGCCGGAAGGGTCTTTAAGGCTAATCCATGTCAAACATCCTTTCTCCCTTTATTTTATAAAAATGGAAATTGGTACATAGAAAAGTCAAGTGGCTTGCCCAAGGTGACAAATTAAGCTAACGGCTGAACCTGAGCTCGGTCCCAATAGAATGTGTTCATAAGCCCAGGCATTCGAATCTGCAGAGCCAGGGAGAATAGTTTATTTTGAATTACAATTTATTGTTTCTTTAAAAACAAAGTTTTTATTTTAAAAAAAAGCTTTTCTGTGACAGTGCCACATAGCTGTTTATCTGTGTCTTTCTCTGTGTCTGTGTGTTTGTTGGGTGGGGACATATACTCTTCATTCTTTAGCATCTCCAACACAGTGGTTCTCAAAACTGGCTGCACATTAAAATCACTTAAAGGGCTTAAAAAAAATCAATGTCCAGTCTCCCCTCCCTAGAGATTCTAATTTAATTGGCCTGGCATGGTATCCTAACATCTGTATATTTAAAGTTCCCTAGGTGGTTCTAATGCAAAGTCAGTATAGAAAACAATTGCTTTGACCTAGCATCATAATCAGGATTCAGTTGTCCACAAAGCTCCCCATATTCATATGCCACCTTACTGCTAATTATATAATATTTTCCTCCTATTGGCTAATATTTAACTTAAGTAAATTTCTTTTTTTTCTGTTTTTTAAATTTTTATTTATTTATTTATTTGGTTTTGGCTGCATTGGGTCTTTGTTGCTGTGCCAGCTTTAGTTGCGGCAAGTGGGGGCTACACTTCGTTGCAGTGCACTGGCTTCTCATTGCGGTGGCTTCTCTTGCTGCAGAGCACGGGCTCTAGGTGCACAGACTTCAGTAGTTGTGGCATGTGGGCTCAGTAGTTGTGGCTCACAGGCTTAGTTGCTCCGTGGCATGTGAGATCTTCCTGCACCAGGGCTCGAACCCTTCCCCTGCATTGGCAGGCAGATTCTTAACCACTGTGCCACCAGGGAAGTCCTAAATTTCTTTTTTAAATAAATTTTATGTCACTCTGACAAATGATAAACAAATTATACCTATTTAAAAATGAAATAAACATGATATAACCAAATATTATTATTAAGTATTAGAGAGATGCCATTGCTTATCTGAGATTTTGAGCCTAAAGTCTGTTATTTCCTTGCTAAACTTACAGATAGCATATATAAGGAAAAGGATGAAGATAGTCACGTGACACCAAGACATTCTTCCTGATATAAGTGGATGGATTGACAGAGAAATATAAAGGGCATACTTTTCAAAAAATGCCCGGTCTCTTACAATATCATCTCACTTAATACCAGTGGTAAATGTCCCATGCTTTGATAATCTGTGATTTAACATACAGGAGGATGCATGGAATTTTGTCTTTGTTTCTCACATCTGCAAGTGTACCAAGGCACTCACCTTTTGTCTCGGTTTTTCCTGCTGCTCTCAGTGGGCTATGAGCCACACTGCACTGTCTAAAGTTGGTGACTTCTAACCACATTTAACTCCCTGGGTAGCTTGGTGCCTTTTTCATGAGGAACCCAGAACAACATGGGGTATGGCATGTCCACTACTCTTATTTCCCTATTCCCTCCAAAATTCCAAAAGCAGCCCACTAGTCAGGTATATGCAAATTGCTTTACCCTTGGGTTTGAGAAATTCCAGGGAATATTCAAATGTAGGAAATGGGAAGTCAAGTTTCTAGCTAAGTTGGCTATTTTCTGCAGTCTCAAGACATTTAATAAAATAGGTCCCCAATAAGTAGGGGCCCTAGAGGTATGTCCCTACTAGAAAAGGGACGCCAAGCAATCAGTCATCAAATCCTGAAGAGGAAAACGTTGCTTAAGTAATGTGGAGATGTTATGGAAGGGCATTGGCAGACACTACACAGAGGCATGTGTCACATATATACACATCACACTTAGACTCCCGAAACATTTTAGAGAATGAATAAATCATGAAAGTTTAGTATTTGGAGAGCCCTAATCAGCCTTCTCAAGGTATATGACCAGACTTGCCTCCTTGTGGCTACCCCTAATCAGTTTACAAGGTTAACCATTTCCACACTGTCTGTGTTTTTTTTCTTTTTTCTTTTGTCTATTTTTTTCTCTCTCTCACTCCCCCTTCTCTGTTTTTGCTTTTGTTATTTGTCCAGACTCCAAAACCATCTACCTCATATACAAATAAACAGTTAACATTTGAAATATCTTGTTTCCTTTGAAAAGACATATGTGTAGCCTTACCCCAATAGCTTCCACTTTCCCCATACCCACTCTTTATGAAAGGTTCAGCCTCCCTAAACCCTACACCCTTTAATCCCTTGGGAGCTTATCTGCATCATGAATGGTGCTCAGACAGTCTGCAGGCTTTGGCTAGATGCGCAGGTCTGTAGTCTCAGATCCCAGGAAGCAAGGTGGACAAGGGACAGTCAGGGCTGCATCTCACTCACAACGGTAGCTGTGTCACCAGGTAGCTATATCTCCTTTACAAACTTACCACCAGGTTGAACTGCAGGCTTGCCAGTTCCTCTTAACTATTGAGCTTAAGTAAATACTTCACAAGGACACACACTGAAGTCATTTCAAGGAAGGGGACAGTCTCACAGTTAGCAAGGTACTTGAATCTTCCTTGGATCAGTGGTTCTCAACCTTAGTTACAAGTTATAATCATCTGAGAACAACAGTACTAATGACTTAGCTCTACTAGAGATATCTTATATTTGCACACTTAGGACAGAGCTTAGCTTAATTTTTTTTAAAACATCTTTATTGGAGTACAATTGCTTTACAATAGTAAAGTGTTAATTTCTGCTTTATAACAAAGTGAATCAGCTATACATATACATATACATATACATATATACTCATATCCCCTCCCTCTACATCTCCCTCCCACCCTCCCTATACCGTCCCTCTAGGTGGTCACAATGAACGAGCTGATCTCCCTGTGCTATGTGGCTGCTTCCCACTAGCTATCTGTTTTACATTTGGTAATGTATATATGTCCATGCCACTCTCTCACTTCATCCCAGCTTACCCTTCCCCCTCCCCGTGTCCTCAAGTCCATTCTCTATGTCTGCATCTTTATTCCTGTCCTGCCCCTAGGCTCTTCAAAACCATTCCTTTTTTTTAAGATTCGATATATATGTGTTAGCACATGGTATTTGTTTTACTCTTTCTGACTTACTTCACTCTGTATGACAGACTCTAGGTCCATCCACCTCACTACAAATAACTCAATTTCGTTTCTTTTTATGGCTGAGTAATATTCCATTGTATATATGTACCACATCTTCTTTACCCATTCATCCGATGATGGACACTTAGGTTGTTTCCATCTCCGGGCTATTGTAAATAGGGCTGCTATGAACATTTTGGTACATGTCTCTTTTTGAATTATGATTTTCTCAGGGTATATGCCCAGTAGTGGGATTGCTGGGTCATATGGTAGTTCTATTTTTAGTTTTTTAAGGAACCTCCATACTGTTCTCCATAGTGTCTGTATCAATTTACATTCCCATGATTTAAATGCATAAAGGGTTTTATACCCACTGTGCTTTGGAATTATGGCGCCTCCGTTATTATTCATTAAGAATCTTTATTTATTTACTGTATTTATTTGGTATCCTTAATTTTTCATTTTGGTTGCGGGCAATGTATGGAGCTATACTGGCTTTTAATGTTCTCCTAGATTCCGAAGGAAGAGCTCAAGGCATTATATAATATGCATGTATACATACACACATACACATAGACATATACACGCATATGCATACCTTCTAAAATCAATGATCTTATGTGATCTGTTTTTTCAAACTCAACTCATATTCTTTCTTCCTTCCTTCTTGGCTCCAAACACCTAATACCATTTCATTTTGTGGAAAAAACAAAGCTCCGTATAGTTTTAAAGACTTTGTTCATGCTGCTCCATAGGCCTGAACAGTCACATCATTTTATCCTTCCATCCTTTGAATGGTCAGAGTCATTCTTCAAGTCTCAATTTAAATATTACTTTCTCAAAGGTCCACCAATCTCCCCATATTTCTCTACCACAAAAGTACAATATAAGGTTGATATAACAACAATCTCTTTATACAGTATCACATCTCAGTGTCACAAGCATCTAGCACAGAAAAGTTTTATCCATTTTTAAGAAGAAAGAGAGAGAGAGAGAGAGAAAGGGAGGGAGGGAGAGGGGAAGGAAGGAAGGAGAGGAGGGAGGGAGGGAGGGAGGAAGGGAGGAAAGAAAGAAGGCAAGCAAGCACATTCGTGGAATAAGGCACCTTTCCCCATAACAGGAAATCTAAAATGTCTTCTAAAAACACAAAAGCAACAAAATAACACTTTATTCTTACAAAGTCATCTAGCTTGAGAACAGAATATTTTTGAGAGGCAACGGCATATCTGTATAAACGTCTACACTTCAGTAATGCAGACAATTTTTTACTTATATCCATTATGAACTGAAAATAGTTTTGAATTATTTTTCATTGATTTGATCCTTAATTTATGGTGGTCACTTTACAGTAATGATCACTTCTCTTTTCCTTCATATATCCATCCTATAAAAAATACTTTACACTTTGTCATGTGCTACTTATATTTAACAGATATTTTGATAACTTCAGCTAATAGCAGTACAATCTGTTGGCAAATTTGGAGAGTTAAGGACAGAGGGCAGAAGTATTTGGATTCCCTTTAGGCAAAATGAAGGTGGTTCTATGTTTGATTGAAACATAAGCGAAGGCAAGCTATTTATTAAAAATCTGACATATCTTATGGCTCAAATAAAGAAGAGAATTTTGATATTGGCCAAATAGTCATCACAGCTGACCGGTTACTGCAAATGAATGGAAAATATTTATTGGTTTACGGCAAAGTAGTATCTACATTGTATAATTTTGTGTGTGTGTGTGTGGTACGCGGGCCTCTCACTGCCGTGGCCTCTTCCACCACGGAGCACAGGCTCCGGACGCGCAGGCTCAGCGGCCATGGCTCACGGGCCCAGCCGCTCCGCGGCATGTGGGATCCCCCCGGACCGGGGCACGAACCCGAGTCCCCTGCATTGGCAGGCGGACTCTCAACCACTGCACCACCAGGGAAGCCCTAAAATTTTAAACTAAAATTAAAGCATTCTCATTAGTAAAGTGAAAAACCAAACACAAACAAGGATACCACTCTCAAATATTTTTATGTGGGAAGGGAAGGTGAGGGGGCTTGCCCTGTAAGGACATGGCTCCGCTAAGGGGTGCACAGCTATTAAACATAGTGCTGCAATTATGAGAAAATATTTTCACTTTGAAAAAAAGATGAGTAGGTTTGTGACATACAGAAAAGCAGCTCTATTTTTTGTTTCTTATAAAGAAATTGTACCACTAATGCTCTTTCCCCTTGCCACCTGCCTCTGAAATCCCCTTATCCTCTTCTGATAGACAGACACAAATTGAATTACCAAACAAGCTTTTTTTTTTTTTTTTTTTTTTAAATCTAGGGGCAACCAATTACCTCTTTCATCAAACACTGTCTTGCCACTGCCATCTTGTGGGCAGGATGCTACCATGCAATTCACTCTTCTGGCCAAATCAGGTACACAAAGTTGGTATCTTCCCAGGAGTAAGTGTTAGAAACTACAAACCAACAGACACTCAAAAGGAACTACGGAGGGGAGGACTCCTGCTGAGCTTCTACTGAATGACATCAACTGAACTATAATGCATATAAAGTTTAGTTCTTTTATGTACTTTTTTTTTTTTTTTTTTGGCTGGGTTGGGTCTTTGCTGCTGCACACGCAGGCTTTCTCTAGTTGTGGTGAGCAGGGGCTACTCTGCATTGCAGTGCACAGGCTTCTCATTGCGGTGCCTTCTCTTGTTGCAGAGCACCGGCTCTAGGCACACGGGCTTAGCAGTTGTGGCACACGGGCTCAGTAGTTGTGGCGCATGGGCTTAGCTGCTCTGTGGCATGTGGGATCTTCCCAGACCAGGGCTCGAACCCATGTCCCCTGCATTGACAGGCGGATTCTTAACCACGGCACCACCAGGGAAGTCCCTATATATGTATTTTCAAACAACTGCTGTCACTCAGTAGAAGGTCAGCAGAAAAGGCCTCCGTGGCTTCTTTTGAGTGCATATATATGTATATATGTAAGTATACATATACATATTTATATTTACAGAACATGTTATATATGCTCATATATATATGATTTTTTAGTAAGTAAACAAGTATTTATTGCAGATTACAAAATAAAACATGCAGCAGGGTCCCCATGTATATTAAATTTACTATCAACACTAATAATATGAAACAATATCATATATTATTTTTAAAATTCTGGGAGGCTATACACCCAAACATTCCTTGTAGTTTGATAAGATCATTGGTGACTGATATATTTCATACTTATAACTGCCTCACCACCTCTCATCTCATCACCTGTCACTGAACAGGGAAGCAGTTCCATTGATACTGGTCACTTGCAGCCCAAGACTAGTTTTGAACTGTGACTGCAGTGTGCAAAGGTGATGATGAAGTCAGAGATGGACTGGAAAAAGAGAAGAGATAGGATATGAAATGACTGAAGGCACTTGACTTTGTCCACAATGTGAAAAGGAAGAAATTTCCACATGATAGTGTGGTGGAAAAAGGGCTGGGTTGGGTGCCCAAAGTACTTGTTTATAATTAAAACTCTGCCTAAGTATGGGTTAATATTGGGAAAACACTTTACTCTTCTGGGAGAGTGTCACCATCTGTAACATGAAGAGATCAGAACAGTTAACTCAAAACTTTTCTTAGCTTTTAAATTGTTTAATGGTACAATCAGTGCTGGGATGGTTGATGGTTGAGATGGGAGTATAGTTGGCCCAAGTGATTCTGAACTTCGTCTTGGCTGGGTTTCCAGTCATGAGGATATTCTGCACTTACAGGAGGTAACTGCTGAAATTAAATGAAGGGCTACTGTGTGCAGAAAGGGGCCTTTGAGAAACGGGCTGTGGATAGAGGGATTTGTAAGGAATGTGGTACATGCAGGTGCTGGGGTAACTAAGAAATGGAAGGCGGATACTAGGCAAACTTGGGAAGCAACTCCTTCTGTCTTCCATGGCCCCATCTCTTCATTTAAATATGCAACTTCTATTTCTTATCAAAACTTGATCTCAAAAAGGTATATTTAGCAAATAACATTAACGTAGAAGTCACGAATGCTAGCTTAAAGGGAGGCTTCTTAAGTCAAATGAAAGCTAAAACTTTCAAGCTGCAGGGGGAAAATCCCATCTGGCCGATTCTCAAAGAAATGAGAAAAATATTTTTTGAGGTAGGAAAATTCTACTCCACCTGCTCAGACCAGTAGTTATGAGAGAAAATGTCTATATATCCTCTGTTTGTTTTAGATGCAAGCCTCTTCTATATTTCTACCCAGGGATTTAGAAAATAGGACACAATACATCTATGTTGTCACATGCAATTAGTACCGTGGTGAATTGCTAATGAGTCAACTCCAGCTCCAAAGAGGCATTTTAAATAAACCCAAGAATATATCACATCTTCATAAATTGCTCTTATAAGTTAATAAGTATGTACACATGCATACAAAAATGGAAATAAATTCTGGAAACAAGTCTTGAACAGCACCATATGCAAACTGGGTTAGGTGCTAAGAATGAGGCAAGCAGGAAGTTCCATGGTCCTAGAGGTCACGGAGCTCATTAGTGTAAGATAAGATATAGGATATTTCACTGTTTACATGGAAGTAAGGAGAACACAAGTTCTGTTTTAGAGGGTCAGGTTAAGATTGGGGGATGGGGCTTCCCTGGTGGCGCAGTGGTTGAGAGTCCGCCTGCCGATGCAGGGGACACGGGTTCGTGCCCCGGTCCGGGAAGATCCCACATGCCGCGGAGCGGCCGGGCCCGTGAGCCATGGCCACTGAGCCTGCGCGTCTGAAGCCTGTGCTCCGCAACGGGAGAGGCCACAACAGTGAGAGGCCCGCGTACTGCAAAAAAAAAAAAAAAAAAGATTGGGGGATAGGACAGGGAGGATCAGAAGCAGGTGTGATCAGTGATTAGTTCTCACAGATGGGTCAAGTTGGTTTTTGAAGTAACACCAGGATTTTCAAAGGCAGAAGGGGAAAGGATATTTCAGATAAAGGAAATAGTTGGAACAAAAGCAGACAAGTGTAAAAGAAATTTGAGGAAAAAGACAACCCCTTCTTGAGAACACATAATCCTAGAGCTTACTTCCTAGGAGGTGGAGCTAGTCCCAGCCTGAACCAGTTACAATATAAGGAAAGGGGAAATCACACAAGATAAACTACATCTTAAAGTTTTAATACTGAGGATCCCTTTGGATCAGACCTCATTTCAGAGCTGCATCAAATGAAATGGACAAGTGGGACTTTAGAACTGTGCTGTCCAATGGATAAATGTGAGACAAATAATAATGAGTCATATATGTAATTTTCATTTCTACAGTAGCCACATGAAAAAGAGAAACAGAAAGAAGAAAAAGATGAAATTAAACATTAAATTTAATCAATGAAATATAGCTAAAATATAATTTTCCTATATTAAATAACTATACAATTATTAATGAAATCATTTACATTCTTTTTTAAACTAAGTTATCAGGATCCACTGTGTATTTTACACTAACTGCACATCTTGATTTGAACTGGCCAAATACTCAATAGCTACAAGTGGCTACTGCTTAGCCTATTGGACAATACTTGCTCCTGCTAGTAGAGAAAAAGTGATCAAATATCAGTTAATTATGACGTTGGCTACATTCATAGTTTCTCTTTATAAGTTTAGATTAAGTTTCTCTCTTCTGTTCTCTTCTCTTGAGTCTGAAAGTTTTGCCATAAATGCATGTTGAATTTTTTCAAATGCTTTTTCTACATCTGGTGACTGGAAAGTTCTTCATTCTCTCTTTTCCCTCTCAAAGGTTTGATAAAATTCATCAAAAATATGAGTAATAACTGTAATTATGAGTAATAACTGTACCCTCCTTTTTTAAGAGAATGTTTGGGTAAGATTAGTATTCTTTGTTCTATAAATATTTGATTTCGATTGCATATGACTCTAATCTGGGACTAGAGTTTTCTTTGTGAGGTTTATAATTAGAAATTCAGGTTCTTTGGTACTAATATTATTCCTTTCATCTTACGTTAGTCTTATTAAATAGTGTTTTTCAAGATTGTATCCATTTTTAGTCGCTGGCTGTGATAGCCATGGCTTGCTCATTTTAACAGGCACCAGATGCTTCCCCTTTACTTCTTATAGTCAGTTCCCTTCTTTTGAGATCACCTATCCATCAATAACTTCAGACTCAATCACCTTGGACTAAGCCCATCAAAGGCTCTCTTGGCAATGTCATTGAAACCATTTGCAGCCTAATTAATCTATCTTTGTGGTGCCTCAAAACAGCATACACACTGCCTTAATTGCTACAACCTCACACCCACTGGGGACCACAAACAGAGAATAAGCAGACTGGATGCACCCTGCAACTCCTGTATTTGCATCATTTACTGCAAGATTAATGAGAGAAGCTGAGAAAGCCAGAAGTGTGGAATAAAACCATAGGTTTGGGTTTTAGAAAACCTCCCATGGCACTTAAATAGAGCAACTACTTTACTCTTAATAGCATAGTCTTTTGGATAATATTAGGGCTTTTATTTTTACATTACACACTTTAGACACATTACTTATTCTCAATGAACTTTACAAAGCTTGAAACCTGAAAATAATATTGATTAAAAAGAAACCTCAAAATGGAAACTAATGCTTCTTTAAATGTTTAAAATGCAATTTTATATGGAGTAATCAAATTCAAAGTGTATATGTGTGTGTGTGTGTGTGTGTACACACGTTGAGGACATAATTTATTATGTTTTATATGTCAGATGTACTAATTCTGAAAGAAAGAATATTTAGATCTTAAACATTTCTTAAAATAACCATAGTAACAAATGAGATGACAAAGAAGAAAATTATTAACTACTCAGTAAAATCAACCACAAAACACAAATCAACAACAAAACCCCCACAAAAACAACAAAATCCTTTTGTGCTTGATGCTGAATCCAGGCTCCTTGAATGTGAAGCACTGTCATATCAGCATTTCAATCTTGTTAAGTAAGCTGCAATGTGTTTTATTTATTCTAATTATCCAAAATTATATTCATAATATAATTTTATATTGTTTATAATTCTATTTTGTTTATATTACATAAGGATGGACCAATTTATTACTCAAAATAAAATAATCCCTTATTGTAGTATGATTCAATTTTACTTGTGAAAATTCCATTGACTTTTTTTTTTTTTTTTTTTTTTTTTTGCGGGTATGCGGGCCTCTCACTGCTGTGGCCTCTCCCATTGCGGAGCACAGGCTCCGGACGCGCAGGCTCAGTGGCCATGGCTCATGGGCCCAGCTGCTCCGCGGCATGTGGGATCCTCCCGGACCAGGGCACAAACCCGTGTCCCCTGCATCGGCAGGCAGACCCCCAACCACTGCGCCACCAGGAAAGCCCTCCATTGACTTTTTAAATAGCATATATGTGGAGTAAAGTCAAACCCACATGCAGATTGTGGTTTCCTGATGGAGTCTGATGAACACAAAATCTGATGTTTGGAGTCACGGGTTGAACTTACCTTCGATTCCTGATCTTGGGGAGTAGATTAGAGGAGAGGAATCTTGGCCTAACTCAATGTCAATATTATCATAAGGATTATATAGAGAATGGATGCCAGTGTTATGTGAAACCATTGGGTCATTCAAAGGTGGCCATTTATTTTTAAACCTAATTGACACTTCCAACATACACAGAAATAGATTAGCTACCATCTATTTCAAAAGCACAAGATAACATGGGTCAAATGATCCTAATCTGAAAATAAGCTAAGATGGTTCCAGTGTAACTTCCAAGATGTTTATCATTTTTTTCATTATGTAACCATGATTATATGATATATATATAATCTCTCCCAAAGATAAATAATTAAGTGAATTTTCAGTTTTTTAATTTTGTGATCAAGATAGCAAATAATCAGATGCAATACAGCATGGAAACCTCAGTTTGTGGAGGTTCCAAGATCTGTGGAGAACAAAAGCAAAGCAGATTAGAAGCCCGTATCAAGAAACTACCCAGCTAGTATAAAAGCATTTATATTATTTGAAGTGTGTGTGCATACATACACATAAAATTACTGGTAAACTAAGTAAGTATGGTGTTAGACTTTATGGAGCTTATGTACTAGGGAGAGAGAACAGAAAAACAAATAAATGATTATGATTTTAGCTGCTTTAAAAATATTAAGCCAGGAAGGGTAAAGTCCTCTAAATTTTAGTGATCTAAAAAGAGAGGTACCATGCAAAAGGTAGAGCATGCTTCAGTGGATGGGGTTATGCTAATGATGTACGTTGAAAAATTCATGATGTATGTTAGAATAGGCAAGGAATTTGAAGCCATAAGGATGAAGGGCCTGGAGGAAGGATTAAGACAAGGCAAGCAGCTTAATGTAATGATGTAAAAGGTCTTATGTGATGTTCTATAAGGTTAGTATTCCTACTGTGATCACAGGAAACCATTAAATGACCTCAAGCAGTGGCGTGTCATACCAACTTCATGTTTGGTAGTATCATTTTTGCCTACCCTATGGGGAAGGGATTTTGGGTGATTAGATGGGAGATACAAGACTGTTTGGTGCCTATTTCAAGCAGTTTGGATAAGAAATGATGTTTCTAAAACTGATCTCATACAGTAGGATAGAGGGTAGTAAATATACGTGAATTAGAATGACTCAGATAACCTAAGCAATTGGACATAGAGTAAGACATAAATTTTTAAAGATAACGAACACTTCTACCCTTCTGCTAAAAGAGATTTATTGGATGTTCCATGCAACTACAGGTGCATACTAGATTTGGTGATACACCAACATAAAATCATCTGCTAAACAAACACATTCTCTTTGAATTACACGAAAAACTCTACAATAGCCTTGTGCAAAACTGTATTCTTATACTGGTTAGGAAGGCAATTTCCTCTCTTAGGACTACAGAATTCAAGGCATTTTTCATTTAAATTACTGACCTTTGCCATAAAATGTTTCAGGAAATAATCGGCACTCTAAAAAGAGAGAGGTTTTTCTTTCTTTTTTTATTGCAGCATCTTCTAAGCACTGGCACAAAAATTATATGTCCCATATAATGTGGGTGTTCTGACAGTGCAGTCAAGTTAGATTAAGTGTAATAAACAAAAACTGTCACTAAAACTCTCAGCTTATACCATCGAATATTGTGTGAATACATTTTATTTCCTAACATTATGAAACAGCCAAGAGTATAATAAATTACTTACTTAAGCCCTTTGAGGATTTCTGCATAATTTACCAAAACAAATTGATTTTAGTGGAAAAGCCGCTAATTTACATGGGTAGGAAGTGTTTTCCTTGGTGTGATGAATTTAATTTCAGCTTCCCTGTTTGTATGAATTCACTCCAGTAATTCATCACTGTTAGATTAAACCACAACTATGTTTTACTTGAGTAAGTCCCTAACACTCAATATATATGAATGAAAATAAATTGCCTTTATAGTATGGCTATATAATATATAAAATACATGATTGTTATCTTTTAAATAGAATAATTTTTTAAAAGATAAACAATGACATGTATAATTTTTAAATATGAGCAAAGTAGTTTAGTACCCTTATTAAGTTGTATTTCAAGGTTTGTTCTTAAAGAGATACACATTTATAGGGTGCTGGATATGTATCAACTTATGTCTTGGATATTTTACATTTGTCATGTTATTGTCCTTTGTAACATCTTTATGAAGTAGGATTTATTGGCCTCTTCTGGAAATAAAGGACTCTGAAGTCAGGAAAGGAAAAACTCTTAACCTCTCCTTGTGTTATAATGGGAGCTTCACTGAGTCATGCCATCTGTCTCCAGTTACATGGCCTTTCTTTTCTCATGTAATATACCGAACTTTCTGTCACTTAAGGTCCATGGACTACCACTACACACATGCATGCATATTTATGAATACACACACATGTAGAGGTACGTGGGTGTATGTACATACACACACATAGCTTTTTTTTTGTTTAAGAGCAAACTATTACTTAGATTTCACAGAACATTCTTGGGGAATTACCCACCTTGAACACATTCTTATGACATATCACTTAAGACTGATGCCTTAAATTTTTACTCTAGTATAATACTAGCTATCTATTGCTAAAAACAAACAAAAACCTAAAAGTTAGTAGCTTAAAACCACCAACATTTATTACCTCACACAGTGTATGAGGGTCAGAATCTAGGAGTGGCTTAACCGAGTGGTGCTGGTCTAGTCTCTCACAAGGTTGCAGTTAACCTGCTTGCTGGCTTGGCTTGACTGTAGTCATCTCAGGGTTTAACCAAGGCTGAACAATTAACTGCCAAGCTCATCCACATGGTTGTCATGCCTCAGTTCCTTGCTGGCTTTTGGCCATCAAACTCTTGTCCCTTGCCAAGTGAGCCTCTCCACCTCTCCAAAGGAAGACTAAGTGTCTTCACAACATGGCAACTTGCTTCACCCAGAGTGAGGATCTGAGGGAGCTGGCTAGCAAGAGAACATCCTAGACAAAAACCGCAGTGTTTTATAACCTAATCCGAAGTGACAGTCGCTGCTGCTGCGTGCTATTGGTCACACAGACCAACACAGGTACAATGTGGGAGGAACTATACAGGTGTGAGCACCAGCAGGCAGACATTAGTGGGGCCCGTCTGGGAGGCTGGCTGCCACAGGTATCAGGACATACATTTCCACAGCAAAATAAAAACGTCACAGCTAATAGCAAACAGGCCATGTGAAGACAGTCTGTCTGTAAAACTGCCAAGGTCTTCAGTGGCTTAGAAATAACTCTCTCTCCACATGTAAGATCTGGACAATTAACTTAATGCCATTGAAAATGTGTGATAACAGGTAATGTTAACTGTGGGACAAGCTCTTTTGACCTGAAAAGATCTAAGTGTTCCAGAGGCTATGTTTGAAACACTTCATAAAATGTGCTCCATCTCTTTGATCCTTTTGATACTCAGAGAACATTTTAGATAATTCTGGTGGTAAGAAGATTTAGCTATGGGATCAGTTCCACCAGCGTATCAGTGAAAAATGCTTTAGATTTCAGCTAATGTAAAACTTGATTACAGTAGTTTAAACACCCACAGGGACCAAGGTGGCTATTGGTCTGGGTTCAAATTTTGCTTCTCTCCAATTTTCTTGAGCTTTTCCCCAATGCTTATATTTTCATAATGTCCATCCCATCTGTTCCAGCTGCAGGTGTCATTTCCAGTTTCATGGCTGGCATTAGAGAGGCAGTATAGTGCCAGCTACAACTTTTGATTTTATTAGGAAAGTAAAAGCTGTCCAAAAACAGCAGATTTCCAATTCTACCTTCTTTGCCAAGATTAAAAAAAAAAACACGACAAGTAATAATGATAGCTTATACACATATAGCACTTACTATATGCCAGGCACTATTCTATGCATGTCTTACATAGTAACTCATTCAAATATCTACCTCACTGTAACCTGATGAGGTAGATGCTCTGGTTATCTCTATTCCACAGAAGAAGGAGGGAAGTCATCTTTTACCCAAAGTCACACAGCTAGTGAGTGGGTGAGATGGCATTTAAACTCATGAATTTGCTTCCAGAATACCCACTGTTAATCATAATCCTAGAGAAATATGTCACCCCTCTCTGGCTGTAGAGAGGATGGGGCTGTGTATAATAAGCTTTTTCCAGCCTTTTAAGTGGAGGTAGCAGAGAAAAAGGGTCAGAGAATGGGAGTTGGGTTTGCCAAACAATATTGTCTGCCACAGTATATTACCAGTCATGTGTCTATTAACCTTGTTTAAGGTTAGATTTTTTTCATATATAGGATGGTAGAAAAATGCATCCTTTACTCATTTTAGGTCATACAATATTAGTCATTTGTAGGTCAACTAGGAGCTGCAAACTCTTTTTGCTGATTGTAATAATAGATATACATTTTTCTAAGGTGCTATTCTGAAGAGAGTATAAATGAGAGATGATTATAATTCCTTAATTGCTTGGCAAATTAAAATACATGTACTTATAATTGCATCCGCTTTTACATTTTAAGTTCAATAAGAATTGATTTTTAGGTCTCCTTTCAATTTCTCACTGTATTTGCCTCTTGTCTCTAGTGTCAAGTATTTGGTGTCCACTTCGAAGTAACTGGACTAGTGAACCTTAAGGGACTTTTTTGCCCCCAGAAAGCTTTTGTCATATGTGCCAGTAGCAGCCCAACTACCTTCTTGCTGAGCTCTCATTATAAACATTAAAATGGACATCCCCCTGGTTTCCCAAACAGGCATAGTGTCACTCTTGCCCATTAAGGACACATTTCAAGGCATCTTCAGTATCTTCCAAATATTAATTGAATGGCTTTTGATGATATTATTAATTACTGGAGCAAGAGAGAAATTATGGGAAGCTGTATTAACAACAGGAACCAAGTTACTGGAACCTGCAGATATGTATGTGCTCACTGACTTAGACTGTTCATGTTAATAGTTGTGCCTGACACTGAACAGAAGGCCTTACTGTCACAGAGTTGACATCATTAGGGCTGAGAAGTGATTAAATACTCAGAGGGAGATACCCAGAGCTCAAAAACAGTGATACATAACAGCCTCACCAGCTATTCTACTCATTCATATGTATGGCGGCATACAGACAAATTCAGAATGGCCTGCAACTAAATAAAGAACATTTAGTGAGCTCCAATTGTATGCAGAATACTGCACTGCAAGAAGATATAAAACATATTTCCAACTCTATCTGGACCTCTGGGAATTGAGGAGTTGACTAAATCTTTACTGGTCAATGGATTGAGAATGAGATTAAACAAATGCAACCTTCTTTGGGTACCTATTCAGTCAAAAATTTACTGAGTGCCTCCTTTCTCAGGGCTTAGGTGCTCAGGATGCAATATAAGATGCAGCCTCCGTTCCAGGGCAGAGTGCAGAATCTAACAGAGGAGAAAAACACAATTAAGACTGTCTGAAATGTGTTATTTGAGAGAAATTCTTAAACCAGACTGAATGCTGGCAGGAAAGACATCATAGGTGCCATCATCCACCAGGGAACCCTCAGTTCCAAACATAAAGGTGGTTCTCAGTAAATATCTGTTGAATGGAAACATTAATAAATGAATGAAAACAAGGAGTGAAGAGCGTACTATTGCGGCATAGGTTAGGAGCATTTATTTTAATATTCAGGGCAGTCAGAGAAGGCACATAAGAGAAGAGTGATGGCTGCCATGCCTTGATAGACGGGATGAAGTTACCCAGATGGCGAAGCGCAGGGAAAGCAACCAAGGCTGAGAGAAGGCGTACACCAGGGCACACAGTTGACAGAGTCTCTTCTGGGTTCAAGAAATTAGTTCAATTCCAGAAATTACTATTTCTATCTCAGCCTGAAAATAATGGACTAGGTATTCCCATTATATATAAGCAGGAAAAATAAATAATGATGTACATTAACAGAGGGGTTTGTTTTTACATGAGGTTATAAATAGACAGAGATATTTTCTAATTAGAGAGTAAATAATTTCTACTTTTCTTTCAGTTCACCTTCATCGCATTCACACAGAACACATCATTTCAGGATGAGGGAAAGTCTGAATAATTATGGATATTATGGTTGGGGATGTTTTAAACTGCCAGCGACTATTTAAAATATTGAAGGTCAGAGCATATTTCTTTAGTCCTTTGCATACTTAGAAAATCACTTTAATCCTGTTGAATACATTGCCCAGTGAATATCTGAATATCTCCCCAAAACAATACCTATTATAATCTTTATCAAAAATATGTCTTAGGGCTTCCCTGGTGGCGCAGTGGTTGAGAGTCCGCCTGCCGATGCAGGGGATGCAGGTTCGTGCCCTGGTCCGGGAAGATCCCACATGCCGCGGAGCGGCTGGGCCCGTGAGCCATGGCCGCTGAGCCTGCGCATCCGGAGCCTGTGCTCCGCGGTGGGAGAGGCCACAACAGTGAGAGGCCCGCGTACCGCAAAAAAAAAAAAAAAAAAAAATGTCTTAGACACTTAGCAATAAAGGTATCAAACAAAGGAACTTTAAATTGCCAACAATGCCTATTAGGTTTCCATGGGACTAGGGGAAATGGACCATAAAAAGATAAATAACAATAGGTTCAGATTGGTAAGGAAATCACAGTTTGGCAGTGGGTGTGAAGGAGTTGAGGATGGCATCGCAAAGCCAATTAATGGCAACATATTATAATAACTTACATCACAGATAAGTGTAAAGGGCTAAAGCAGTCATAAAGAGTAAGGCACAAATGATCTCTGAAAGAATCAGGGAAGCCTTCAGAGAAGACGGGGTATTTAAATTATATGGAAAAGTACGATGTCCCGAAGAAGAGAAAGCAAAAGACATTATCAATTAAAGACTATTGCACATGCATAGAGAAAGTAGAGAAATACAGATATTCAAGAGGAGTTAGTAATATGGTTTGGGTGGACTGTAGGGTGTTTGAAAAGAAGCAGTAGAAGGCAGGCACTAGAATTTGCAACATGTATCTGCCTGTGATGGTTTAGGCATAGCAATCCTTAGAAGTAGAAGTTTAATAAGGTTTGTTTTAGTTCTCAAAGCTTTTCAGTATCTCACAGGTCTTCTCATTCTTAAAAGACATGATGCATTCATTTCTGCAAGTTTAAATCAATCATGTTTGGACTGATACTCAAGGAAAGATGGTAAGGCAGCTTGATCTAGTCCTCATAGTTACCTTCTATAGAAGCCAGATCACAAACATGGAATATGTTGGCCATTGGAATCAGTCATATTAATTTTCTCCAAGAAGAGTACTACATGATAATACTGAAAAAAATTGCAAACTTGCTAGTATTTTTGATACAGATATCTAAGCATGAAAATGTTAGGAATAACTTTCTAGGTAAAAAGAACCACCTATAATAACTTAATCTCCACAAGACTTCTGCATAGACATATAATAAGATGGGTACTGGCAGAGTGCTGTGTTTATTTAGCTGTGGCCTTACAAGGAAACAATCATTTGCATATTTCTCTCAATTAAGTATTATACTGACATAATTAAAACTATAAAGGGCACTGACAATATTTCATTCTTTTAATGAAAGAGGAGACATATTATACAGTTCAGACTGTCTCCCTATTTAATTTGCCTGACTTTTTACTGCTCAAACTGTGCGACTTCTATGAATGTTGTCAATTAGGATGAAAAGAAGGAAAATTAAAGTCGCTCTTGAAAATGCACTTGTGTTTGTTTCTGGAATCTGTGTACATTCAGAAAGTTGTGATTTGCATATTTCATGTATAATTAAACCCAGGAAAAGCGAACACTAGAGAGGCTAAGGCAGTTTCACACTTTACCAGCATCTTCTTTGTCATTATTGGGAATTCATGTCTGAAGATGTGGTCCCTTCTTCAAAAACCTTACGTATCTTTTCTCTGAGAAAAATAGTGTAAGGAATTTTTTTTAATTTCTACTTTTTAAATTTAAATACATTTATGGCTATATATTATGTGACAGTGCTGAGACAACGTGTGTTGAGATAAAGTGTGTGACAGAATGTACACTGGACTTGGATTCTAGAACCTTGAGTTTGAATCACAGTGCTTCCATTATATTTATGAAAGGTTTCTACAAGTCACAGCTATGTCATCAAAAAAATGGAAATAATGGCACACAGTCCATTGACTGTAATAACAAATGGAGAATGTCAACCACATAAGGCACACGCAAGCACTCTGTAACCTGGTACACATCAAACAAATATAATAATATTTTTCTGAGATTGCAATCTCATCAAATCAAGAAGAAGACAAAATAAAGACTGCTGCCCAAAAGAGGCTTAAAAGTCTAGTGAGAAAGACAAATAGGTAAACCAACATAATTCAAGTAGAATGAAATGTATAATATATTAGAGAAATAAAGCAAGTACGTAAATATGGCCAACCTGCCTACAGCTCATTTTGCTTCTGTGAATGGATCTCTTTGGAATAAGACCATCGGGGATAGATAAAGACAAGAGGAAGAAAAATTTCATTCCCAAGGAAGGAATCAGGAATGTTTTAATTTGGACCCAGGATTAAATTAAAGAAAGAAAGAAAATTAAAGATTTTAATATTTTCAGAAAAGTCAATTTGTAGCTCCATCATCCAACTATATTAGCAGCAAGTTTTTACATGGCTGCTTCTGGTTTTGTGTCAGCTCCTTTTTGAACTGCTATGAATAGTTAACTATAAGACATTTTCAGTGAACTCCACTAAGAAAGAAAAAGGGATATTCTTAGACTGACTGACTCTGTCTCTGTCTCTCTCTTTTTGCCTCACCCCCAACCTTTGTCTCTTTCTTATCTCACTGACATGCACACACGTACATATACCAATTATTTTTAAGGCGTAAATTCTTTGTTTTAGAAGTGCAAGATGGGACAAATATTAGCTCACTGGTGAGTTTAAAGTTCTTAAGGCAACCGATTGAGTGCCACATTTTTCAGCTAATCAATACCTGCAGGGGATTTATTTTAATTGCATAGCACGCATTCCACTTTCTCCTTACTTGGCATATCTGGGTGCAGTTGACAGGCTTTCTTAAACTGAATTGAACTTTGGACTGTTGACCAGTGTGGTTCCTTCCAAGTAAGATTATATGATGCTACTATCATGTTTGGCCCATCATATATGTGTGTAATGACAGCACGGCATGTTGTCATATCCTTCAAATGATCAGTCCTGATTGGGACTAGGGATGGTCTCTAAGGCACTACACAAGAAAAAGTTACCCTAGTCTATAATCTGAGAGCTAAAGTTGACAACAGATATCCCATGCAAAAAGGCAAGGAACAACACACACAAACAAATCCAAACGTGAGTGATAACCTAACGAGTGATAACCTAACAAATGGAATCAAGAACATGAGCAGTTGCTGAAACTCATAAGAACTGAAGTCAACACTTGAGACAAAACTAATAGACAAGTATGACGACAATGCTGAATTATCCGTAGCTCTCAACTGCATGAAGAATTGCAGTTTGAGGTTAGCGAGACCATGTCTGTGTTTTGCAGTACTTTGTCTGCTCTGGGGAACAGACAAGCCATAATTGAACCAGCTGGAGTTTTCAAGCAACCTTAAAATGGTTTCACCAACACTGAGGCCAAGTTGTTCCAGATGTGGGAAGGGGGACAACCTCTCCAAAGCTCCTAGAATTTGTTCTTCTTACCTCGAATAATTTTGCCTCTATTCCAGGTGAAGGTACTACAAATTCAAGGGAAAGGGTCTAACAGATGACATTAGTTGTTGGAGTGTGAAATGGATTGGGCTCCTTGGATCTTTAGGATACAGTCATCAACAGCAGCAGCACAACAGTCATTGAGCAGTTACTATGAGACAGGTATTGGGCAAAGTGCTTTAAAGAAATAGTTCAGGTAATACTCCCAGAAAACTCATGAAGGAGCATCTACCACTAGTCTCATTTCATACATGAGAGAACTCAGGCTTTGAGACATCTTCCTACAGTCAAACAACAAAGATTTTATTGAAAGAGTCAGAATCCAGGACAGTCTATGTTCTACAATGCTATACAGTTAGCTATTTGGTTATCTGATAATTTTGAGGGCTTTGATATGAAAATGTAGGAGGAATTCTGATATGACACAGGCTTTTTGAGCTACCTCATATTCCATAACCCAACCCCCAAGTTCCTAAGTTCCCACGTGCTTCCTTTGCCTTTGCTGGCACCTCAGGTTCCCATATCATGTGCCAATGTGTTCTGGAGCTCTATGGTGCTACACAGGGGTTCTGCAGGACATTTTACAATTTTAAGCAATACATTTTACAATTTTAAGCAATACTTGGCATTTGTTAGACATCTCCCAAACTATAAATCCTAGGTAGTTCACGATTTGAACATTAGATTATTCTATATTCCTTTTTTTCCCACACAGCCCTGCAGGATGAGGGAAGCTACCAGGGGGCAATGCCAAGGGAATGGGCCCTGGAGGAGAGAATGGAAAGTTTTGCCAGTGGAGGAGAATTTATGTGATATATTGAAAAATTGTGTAGCACACATCATATTAGTAACTAATTGTGATTAGTTAAGGATGAAATTGTAATGTAATATTCTTTTTTAAAATTTTTATTGGAGTCTAGTTGCTTTACAATGTTGTGTTCATTTCTACTGTACAGCAAAGTGAATCAGCTATACGAATACATATATCCCCTCGTTTTTGGATTTCCTTCCCATTTAGGTCACCACAGAGCATTGAGTAGAGTTTCCTGTGCTATACAGTAGGTTCTCATTAGTTATCTATTTTATACATAGTATCAATAATGTATATATGTCAATCCCAATCTCCCAATTCATCCCACCCCTCCCTTTCCCCTTGGTATCCATATGTTTGTTCTCTACATCTGTGTCTCTGTTTCTGCTTTGTAAGTAAAATCGTCTTTCTTTCAATTTGTATGTACTTTTAAAAATGAACACTAAGCTATTAGGACATAAATACTTACTGTTTGACCTAACTGTGCAATAATATGAATTGTTAGATATTTCTTCTGGCATACAGGCACCATGAAAAGATTTCCGAGACAAGGGCACTGAAACTGAGAAAGGTTGGCAACCTGTGAATGACCCTCATTCTGGGTTTCCCAAAGCTGAATCTTTGGGCCCCATGTGTCAAGTTCTATCCAGGCAGAACTGCCTTCATTACTTTTAGACTTGAATATAAATCACAGTCATGAGTGGCCATCAAAGGTCATATGATACAACTCAGTGCAGTGGACTCCATTCCCTGTTGGGTAAACCTTGGCCAGTGGTAAGTGGCAGGTTGCGATAGGGCTATACAGATAAATTCCTGCTACTTTCTCCCTTCATGGACTCCACAAGGTGGTTTTTTTTTTTTTTCTTGTAGCCCTTCAAAAGTTATGCAAGCTATGCGAGCACACCCAGTAAGTGAACTGCTGTGTATCCTTGAAACTCACTGTGAGGAGGTAGCCCAAATACAAAGGTATGACACTGCACTGCTTCACATCTTTTCTTGATTCAGTTTTCTTTCTCATCACCCTTATTGTCCTGGTTTTGAACCTTACCAATATAGTGTCAGCAGTGTGATATTTCCCCAGTCTTGCTGTCTAAATGACCCAGGCTAATATAGTATCATTGTTCATTTCAACCAACAAAAGAACCATGTGAATTAATTGACAGCCATTAGACTGTAGTTTCTCAAGATACTAGGATCAGAAAAAATGTTTGGATGTTTCGCCCCAATTTTCTTTGGGAAGATTCCCAAATGCAATATTTTATCAGTCCTTGGAATCTTTCCTAAAACATCCACACTCTCATAGACATAGCAACAAATTTAAATAACATCAAACTGACTACATTCTAAGATATCTCCATTTTAGTTTTTTGAAAATCTTAACAATACAATCACTATATGGCTATTTGTCTTAAGATTAGTGCATTAAAAATAATCAAATGGATGAAGTTTCAAGTTACTTTATTCTTCTGGCTTTAAAGAACATTTTAGTTTTGCCAGTAATAGAAATGTCTGACTGAATCCAAAAGGAAAGCATGTAGCATTTGTTCAGTTATCTTTTCACAATGGTAACCAATGTAGGCATTAAAGTATGTTATTACTGTGATACTCAAGACTGTCTTATGAAGTAGGTACTATTTTATAAAGGGCAACACCGAGGTCAGAGCTTGTAAATTGTACAATGCTTCAAAATAAACAGTTTGGTTTCATGCCCTGGTTTATCTGAATATTTCAAGACAGGGTTATAAAATGAGCACTTTTGGAGTTATTGAAAGATTGCAAACTTTGAATTATTAATAATCTGCTTACACAACTCTAATAGTGAGCCCCAAATGAAAAATTAGCTCATTCATTATATTGGAATTCAGTCTGACACACAGGGCAAAAAAGATACAGATGCACTCTCCTTATTCATGGCTCCTATTGAGTTTCTCCACACTGAACATTCCTACCGACTTCTGAGGCAGTGAACACAGAGAGCATTAAAAGGCCACAATATCATCTTGCTTTACTCCCTGTTGTGCTAATCTGAACTCCCTTGAAGCTCCTGTGAACTCAATATGAGCTCAAACTTGAGTTCAACTTCTCCAAGGGAAAGACTGTGCTGAGAATCTGGATCCCAGTCAATGGTTCTTTCTGTACGTCTTCCCAGTGGAGTTCATCTACTTAAAAGTTTGAAGTCAATATTTTTGAGCTTGAACTCTTCAATCATCAGTCAGTATGTTTCTATTTTCTTCAATATAAACACCCTTCTAAATTGATGTGCTATTGCAACAGCATTTATCCTCAATTCTTTTGGAATCCAGTTTGGTCAATGATCCTGATTTAAAAATCATTACTGCTAACAACCACTGATGTTTTACTCTTCACATTTCAGCTTTGAGAGTTGAAACATTTTGATCACCCAGCTGGCAATAAAAGTTCTCATTACAGATAGACAGTGACTGGATTCTCAGACTTTTGTATGTTGATCTACTCTGGTCTCTGTCACCAAAGTCATTAACACAATGTTTAAAGTTCATTCTCTTTTGATTGTCAAATTTGGTAAAAATGGAATTTTTGTAGATAATATTCAATAAATTGACAGGTTTTTTTTTTTTTTTTTTTTTTTTTTTTTTTGCGGTATGTGGGCCTCTCACTGTCGTGGCCTCTCCCGTTGCGGAGCACAGGCTCCAGACGCGCAGGCCCAGCGGCCATGGCTCACGGGCCCAGCCGCTCCACGGCATGTGGGATCTTCCCAGACCAGGGCACGAACCCGTGTCCCCTGCATCGGCAGGCGGACTCTCAACCACTGCGCCACCAGGGAAGCCCGACAGGTTTTTTTAATTGAAGCATAGTTGGTTTACAATATTGTGTTAGTGTCAGGTATACAGAAAAGTGATTCAGTTATCTATCGATCGATTGATCTATTCATCTATCCTTTTTCAGATTCTTTTCCATTATAGGGTATTACAAGATTTTGAATATAGCTCCCTGTGCTATACAATAGGTTCTTGTTATTTATCTATTTTATACATAGTAGTGTGTACCTGTTAATCCCAAACTCCTAATTTATCTCTCCCCCACCTCTGCTATCCCCTTTGGTAAGGATAAGTTTGTTTTCTATGTCTGTGAGTCTACTTCTGTTTTGTAAATAAGTTAATTTGTATCATTTTTTAGATTCCACATGTAAGTGGTATCATTTGATATTTGCCTTTGCTGACTTACTTCACTTAGAATTATTATCTCTAGGTCCATCTCTGCCAAGTGAGGACACAGTTAAGAAGACAGCTGTCTGCAAATGGCATTATTTCAGTGTTTATCATGGCTGAGTGATACTCCATTATATATATTATATATACACATACATATACATACACACACACACACACCCCACATCTTCTTTGTTCATTCATTCATCTCTGACATATTCTTTTTGGCCATTAGGTAAATCCCATTGACCATCTACAATAATGGGTGTATCGTCTCACCATTCCTCTCTCATATCCTCTAACTATGAACATTTCTTTCTTCTGATTTTGGATTCGGATGTGATGACGTTAAGGCAAAACACATCAATTTATTCCATGATCAGCACATTGATATATGGTAGCTATGTAAGTGTCTTGCATGAAATAGCTGTTCTACATACAAACAAGTATAATTATCATGCCGAGTATTGTTCCTTTTATTTGCTTATTTTTTCCCCCAGAGGCAGACATGAGTGCAGGGCCCAACCAGCAAGAGGATGAAGTATCTTTATAGCGCAACTGG